>NC_138459.1:3883705-5154181 GCF_040668555.2 Bombus flavifrons | reverse complement strand
AGCGGCACTCGACAGCAAAACTTTCCAACGGTTTCTGTCCCATAACTTGCTACATAAAGACCCTATACCTGCCGAACGACGACAGCGCTGTGGTTAGCGTAATTGGTTACGAACGCTCCAGACCTAGGTTCGAATCCCGGCACTTATAGTCCGGTTTTTTCTCCACGATTCCCTAACTGAGAGAAAGCAGCAGTTATCTATCACGATATATATTATCCACCTAAAAACCTTTTCAACCTATGGAGATATACTTGAAAATGCAAAATAAGAAGAAAATATGAAATCAACTTTCGAGTAATCTAAAGACAAATTTCTCAAGTAATTTGAAGTGAAAGTACTAGAATTCAGATGTCGAATAATTTGAACGAGCCTTTAATTTCCCGTGGCATCGTCCTAATCAAATTGAAGGAAGATCGATATCAATCAGCGATATTGGTTTAATTATCTCAGCCGGTTTAATCATAGCCGTATGGTTATCCTGATTAAAATAATACAATATTTATGTCATAGAAAATTATGCGCCCACGCGATGACACATGAGCGACAGAGGATAATTATATTTTTGCACGTGTCCGGCAGAATGTGAATTGTCCAAGTTTGTAGCAGTTTCTAGGGACAGAACGCAATCAGCCTCCTTTGAAATCCAATTTTCCACGGCAAGGACATAACTATCCCGACAGTATTTAAGCGTAATTATGAGAGAATGAGACGGAATGGAGGTATTTCATGAGGAGGAAATAGGTGTCCTGATTTAAACTTCGCTCGCGCAAATTTCGCCTCCAAAATTGATGTTCCCTAATACTCTTGTCGAATACTAATACCTTCGTATCTCTCATTCACATACTATTTTTATACAATTTTAAATAGTTATTGGTAAGCCCAGCAGGCTGAAATAAAATTATCCGTTTATCCACTTAAACTATGAATTTGTATACAATATTTTTATGTGCACAACTAAAAGAATGGAACTTAGATGAAGATTCGTTTTATCCATTAAAAATTATAACAAATATTCTACATTGAATATTTTGTATATTTCTATTTGTTGTATGCATTCTGTTATATTTTTCCATCTGTCAAGTTCGCATAAATGTGTAAAACTGCGCAGTATAGTAACGGTGATGGTAACAGTGAAACATATACTATAAAAATTGAATTTCTCTTCTACTGGGTTGGCAACTAAGTGATTGTGGATGTTGCCAATGGCCACCTAATGGCAAAATCCGCAATCGCTTAGTTACCAACCCAATGGTATAATTTTTGCTAGTCTTCCCTGTAATTCTCTACGGTTGATAAAAATTCATCGGAGATGATTTCTCACAGACTGTAAGAATTTCTTTTATAAACTACAAAAACAACGTTGCTATCTTTCTACTGTATATTTCTATTGTTGTGTTTCTCTCTATAATATCTATATATCAATATATATAAATATATTATGCAACAAATCTTTGTAAAAGGTAAGATGAATACGACCATACTGTTCCTTGAGCAAAATCACGATTCTCGTACAGAAGCCTTGTGCCTTTCGCGTTCAAGTCAAACCTCGCGGATCATTATGGCTTGATTTGTACGCCCCAGATATGCAAAAGCGAGCGGCTCTTTATCGCTCTATAAACATGCCACGGTTCCAACAGGATAAATCATAATGGAACCATTGCCAGATTCGCGAAAGAAACTCTTTTCAAGTTTTCTTTTCATTCCCAGTATATACCCGATCAATTTCACTCTCACCAACTCTATTAACGAAAGATTTTCTTAGAATCCTCTCAAGAATCCTTATTTTACGTATATTGAACTATAACGAGACACGATAATACCCATGCAATCTTTCTGAAATTGCTTTTTAGAATTTACACGACTCGTGGTAATATTTAGACGCTACAAAAATATTTTTTTTTTTATTATTTAATTTGTACTTTACAATTTGTCCAACTGGACATTTGGTAAATTTTTCGAACTCCATTGCTAAATAAAAGATGGATGGCTACCCCCAGTGGGATACCATCTTCCAGTTTGACTATTTTATTTCTTCAATGAGATCAGTGGGATGTTTTCTTTTTAGTCTTCTTTCTATCAGAATTTTGCTCGCTTCAGCACCCATCTGGTTTGGATGTGTTGCCGTTCTTTCCTTGTTTTTTCTACGTAACTACCGATTTCTTCTTTCATCATTGGTATTTTTAAGTCTTTGCGTATATCCTCGTTTCTGACATACCAGAGGGCGTTCACTATTGTTCTCAGTATCTTCGATTGTAGCGACTCTAGTTTATCTATGTGGCTCACTGCTGCTGTCCCCCATAGTGGTATTCCGTACGTCCAAATTGGTTTTACTATCGTTTTGTAGATTTTTAGTTTATTTTCTATGCTGAGTTTTGAACTTCGACTAGTTAACCAGTACATTTGTCTTCTTTTTATCCGTATTTTGTCTATAATTGATTTAGTATGTTGCTTCCATGTAAGTTGTGTGTCTGAGTGAAGTCCTAGGTATTTAACTTGCCTTGTTTGTGTTATACGCGTGCCATTTAATTGGATATTTGGTGATTCCCGTTTTCTTAGTGTAAATGTAATATCGTTGCATTTACTGGGGTTTGTTTTTATTTGTTTATCTTGTAGCCATTTTCCTATTTTCTGATCTGCTCTTGTAGCAATGTGGCTGCTGTTTCTGCATTAGTGCGCCTGACTAGTACAGCCGTGTCATCCGGAAATGTCAGTATTTTGCTGTTGGTATTTGTTGGTACGTTGGCCGTGTATAGTGTGTATAGTATTGATCTTAAGTCGATTCCTTGCGGTACCCGTGCCTTGATCATCCTTTATTTTTACATCAGAATATACATCCTTTATTTTTACTACAAAAGTTTTGTTGCTTAGGTATGATTTGAATAAATGATGGATTTGTTCCAGGAAGTGTTTTTTGGTTGTTTGTAAGAGGCTTTCATGGTTTACTTTGTCAAATGCTTTCCCAATGTCCATGAAGAGAACTGTACAGTATTGTTTCTTTTCTATTGCTGGTAAAATTTCGTTGACGAGCCTGTGCATTTGCTCTATCGTGGAGTATTTGTTTCTGAATTCAAATCGGTGATCTGATATTAATTTTTCTTTCTCCGTTGTTGGTTTTAAGCGATCGTATATTATTTTCTCTAGTATTTTGGAAAATACAGGAAGTAGTGATATTGGTCTGTAAGATGCAGCTTGGTGTGGGTCTTTGCCTGGCCTTAGTGCTTTGCATTGAAATCTCCCGCTGCGATGTATTTGTCACCTAAAGATTGAAAATATTTGTGGCGGCACTCGACGACGAAACTTTCCGACGGCATTCGACGATGAAACTTTCCGACGGCTTCGCGACACAAAACACATCATCGAAGCGTAACGCTGATATGCCTAACGAGCCATCGATATCCTTACGGTCCTTTCGCCGAATATTTGGAAGAAAGCGTACGTGGCAACGATCGCGAACGTATAACGAACGCGCGCGTAGTGGGGATATTGAGGGGCAACAAAAGAAACGAATCTGTAAACAGAGGCATTCGAGTTTGAACAGCGAAGTGCGAAGGATCAAGTTTTGACGTCGAAGCAAGTCTAGTGGAGAAGCGAGAAAGTCAGTGATAATGGAGAATTGTACGAAACCAATTGAAGGCGAGGATTGTTGATTGTTGTTTGTTAATTGTTAAACAAATTATATTGTTGAACACCGCCGAGTATTTCTGGGCCATCTCCAAGGTTCGCTTTGCCAAATGCTTTCTCAATGTCCATGAAGAGGGCTCTACAGTACAAAAATATGAAGACCAGTAACAGATTCGAATCTGTTTGAAATGCACGTATATTCAATCCATGTGATTTTTCATTATTGAAGTGGGCCCGACTTCAAGGAAATTTAGCGAATGTGCAGCCGGACAAATTGCAAAGTACAAATTAAATAATAATAAAAAAAAACTTCGAGGAAAACTCCATATCTTTTCTAAAGTTTAGTTTTCTTTGCCCTCGAAGCCATTGAGCGTTGTTTAGCACTAAATCAATTTAGAGGGCCTCTCAGCCTCATAGTTTTCTAGGAACATGCATAGATGATGCAATGGTGTACTGACAGACCAGTTTTCCATAATTGTGTAAATACTCATAGACTCATGGCTTCGAAACTCTTTCATAAAGTAACGTTGCCAGTGTGCGAATCTGAACTAACATACACACATTGTACTTAATTACATTATAATTAAACTTGCTTAAATATATTTTTCTGTTATACATTCATCCACGCATTTCCTTTCTCTCTCTCTATTACGAGATAAAACCTTAACATTAATATACGGCTATCGTATTAATTAACGGTAATTAACGTTTTCGTATTTTAATCCGTACAATTATTTTTACACGCGTATCTAAATATTTAAATGTATTGGGTTGGCAACTAAGTGACTGCGGATTTTGTCAATACCACCTCTTGATAAAACCCTCAATCACCTAGTTATCAATCCAATATTTACCAAAATAATGGCTTGATAAGTCTGCGAACTACAGGTAGCAATAACATATTTGATTACTTTTCTAAAAAATAATATACCCCTGAAACCATGATTTCTACATAGATATTCTATTTCCTCAAGCAATTGTACAATTTTAGGTTAGATCAGTGTAAACAACAATTTTCAAATTAAAAACTGTCTGGATCTATACACATACAAAAGCATTAACTTTAATATTTTTCCCCTTGCAATTATACAAATTTAAATTAGATCAGTGTAAACAGCAATTTTCAAATTAAAAACTGTCTGGATCTATACACATACAAAAGCATTAACTTTAATATTTTTCCCCTTGCAATTATACAAATTTAAATTAGATCAGTGTAAACAGCAATTTTCAAATTAAAAACTGTCTGGATCTATACACATACAAAAGCATTAACTTTAATATTTTTCCCCTTGCAATTATACAAATTTAAATTAGATCAGTGTAAACAGCAATTTTCAAATTAAAAACTGTCTGGATCTATACACATACAAAAGCATTAACTTTAATATTTTTCCCCTTGCAATTATACAAATTTAAATTAGATCAGTGTAAACAGCAATTTTCAAATTAAAAACTGTCTGGATCTATACACATACAAAAGCATTAACTTTAATATTTTTCCCCTTGCAATTATACAAATTTAAATTAGATCAGTGTAAACAGCAATTTTCAAATTAAAAACTGTCTGGATCTATACACATACAAAAGCATTAACTTTAATATTTTTCTCCTTGCAATTATACAAATTTAAATTAGATCAGTGTAAACAGCAATTTTCAAATTAAAAACTACCTGGATCTATACACATACAAAAGCATTAACTTTAATATTTTTCCCCTTGCAATTATACAAATTTAAATTAGATCAGTGTAAACAGCAATTTTCAAATTAAAAACTACCTGGATCTATACACATACAAAAGCATTAACTTTAATATTTTTCCACTGGACGAATTTAAAAAAGGAACAATGAAATAAAAATAATGATGCGAGCGTCTAGTAGGTTCCATTGTAAATACACAGCATAAAACAGGGGAAGATAGAGAAGCTCGAGGGATCTGGCTGTGCAATAATAATATCGAGAATCACGCGGCAATAAAGCTTTCAACACGGAAACGAAAACGAGCGTGGAAAGATTTCCCTGATGACGTTCCAGCGCTTAGCTCTCAATGCGTGAAAGATCATTTCTCGTGAAGGCAACAGTTGCACGATATGGTATGAAGAATCGTCTAACCAACCCTGACAATGTCGACCCCTACCCATCTCTCCATGTGACGAATATTGATCATCGTCGGTGCACAGGAACCAGAGTTTCCTCCTCTATCAACGATCGCAGCTGGATTTTGAATTTTGATCGAGAGAGAACCTTCCGTCTTCCCTAATCTTCCTCTTCCATTTCCGCGAACTTTTGGGAGATTGAGGTATTTCTGGTTGCGCGGATCCACAATAGATCGAAGCGATTCATGGGGAAGAGAAGGGATATCTCTATGGTGGAAAAGATAGATCCAGGGTAAACTGGAACCGATAACAGGGAATTTCCTTCCTGTAGACGATCTTATGTGCGCTGCGGCTCATGAGTACTCTTAGGTCTATTTATAGCAACAGTATATCTGCATGAATTGTACCGAAATTTTTCTTTTTTTTCTTATTTAATTTGTACTTTTGTTTACAATTTGTCCAGCTGGACATTCGGTAAATTGTACCACAGTGTAGAAATTAACGAATTAGTTAACTAAATAAAAATTAATATTAATAATTAATTATTTTTAATATTTAAATTGTAGAATTATTTAATTAACTCTTTTATATTTATTTATATATGTATATATATAATAAAGTTTAATTTTTTAATTTATGAATATTATATTTATATAAATGTTGTTTATAATACAATTTTTTTTCACAAAATAAAAATTGATATTAATAAAATTATTATATTAAGTATATGTGTAAATTCCCTAGAGTTCAAGGGTGATAGGGACTTTCTCTGTTTTACGGACAGCACGACTTTCTTTGTTTCGCGAACAGAACGACTTTCTTTGTTTACGGACAGCCATTTTGAGAGACGCTCATTTCCCAAAAGGACGGACAGAGAGCAACATCAGAGATAGACAAGACCATAGAAGAAAGAGTAATTATTTAAAACATTGAAGATCGACGGAGAAAGATCGATAGCTCAGGACGTTGAAAATCGATTCTCGATTTTCAGGTAGACACTACACAAAACTTGTTATTTATTGTTTACTGTTATTAATTGTTGTTATTTAGTCCTGTATTTCATTTAAATATTTTCACAATAAACTCGATTTTCAGACTTCAGAATCGATCACCTGAATTACCACGTGATTAACGATCTTACATATATATATAAAGCAACACTTGCTACCTTTTAATGCAATCAACAGTTTGTAAATCTAAATCAGCTGCAGATATACTGTTAAATATACTTTCCATTCAATAGCGAAAATTTCAAAATTTTTCAAGATACCAAAGAAGCAAAATGAGAGACAGTGAAAAGTTTTTGTGCAATTCCCATTAGCATAACTCTCCGTTAATAGAAGTTTGGGAATTTTCAAAATGAGAGAAGATTGAAATATATTAGATGTAAAGAAAATTTTGCATAATTTCTAGAGGTCAGACTTTTTTGTAATTTTGGTATTTTGGAATTATGAGAAATGGAATAAGGTGGTGATTTGAAAATATTGTAGAATTCCTGTAGATTCCTTTGTTCCAATCCAAAATCCGCTATCACTTAGTTGCCAACTCAATATATAACTCGCTTTGGTAATAACATTTGTCAAGAATATCTGTACATTGAAAATATCCCACATTTTGGAAGCATTTCCATTAATACATTTCGCCCAAACAAATGTTGATCATTTGAAGACTTAAAATGGTGGTTAATGAAAAATCATTGAATTTGTGGCGACACTCGACAACAAATACCACCGGACGATACCAACTAGTGCCGGACGATGGCAGCGCAGTGGTTAGCGCCCCGATAAGTCCTGTTTTGCGACCAAGTTTCAGGACAAAAAAAATCAAGCAAGAACAAAATTACATAAAAGCTCCGCCCCCCAGCGGCTTAAATCCAAAGAATAGATCTAAAATCACAAAAAATGTAAAACACCGACACATAATATAGTATGGCTACGTCGTACCGTCGCGTATCGGTACTTTTGCCTAGCACATCATTACCAAAATTCACAGTTTATTATGAATACCAAAATGTAACAAAAATTGTATCCTTGGTTAAATAAACATCATTAAAAAAACGATGGCAGCGGAGTGGTTAGCGCCTTCGGTTACGAACGTTCGGGACCCGGGTTCAAATCCTGACACCTGTGTTTCCGATTTTTCTTTCCACGCATCTAAATTAGTAGAAAAGCAGCAGTACCCCAGCAGTGACATCTACATCCGCAACTGCAACTATCACGGCCTATACACTTCAAATTTCTCTTCCTTTTCCCTCGCTGTCTCTCTTCGCGTTAATTCACAGGACACATTCGACCGCGCGAATATTCTAAGATAATTATCTCCAAGCAATTTACAATGCGAAACACAGAATTTCACGAACGTGGTGAACGGTTAAGTAGGCAAAGGGGAAACTTTTAACAAAAAACGTTTCATCCGAAATCGCCTGCGTCTCTGTAATTAAAATGGAAAATTCTAAAAAATTCGCTTGAACGAAGTATCACCCGGTTTTTCGAAAAAATTCAGCCGCTGATAAATTAATAAAGTGCTTTCAAATTAGCAGAAGAATCGTATCCGAGGACGAACAGTCTCTCGGTTTCAATCGAAACGAACATGTTTCTCCTTTTTTTCCAAGAACTTTCTACTCGTGGAACATGTCTATCGAAATTTCTCTCTCTCTCGTTGAGGAATCTGAAATTTCGGTAGATTAAATACTCTCGTAATGAGACAGATCTTACTCGACAGGAATTCAATAATCTTTTTAATTAAAACCTTTGCAGAATTTCAGATATAACCCGCTTTACCATTAGATTATTACTTAATAAATGTTATTTCGAAATAAATAATATTTTGAAATGAAGATCGTTAATCGAATCTTCGTTGATGATTAACTGAAATGATATGTTTCCCCCTTGCAATTACACAAATTTAAATTAGATCAGGGTAAACAGCAATTTTCAAATTAAAAACTATCTGGGTCTATATATATATATATATATATATATATATACAATTTGAAAATTGCTATACAATATTTATACAATTAAGAGAGCCAGATCTATATATATAAATTATACTATATGTAAATTAATTGATATAAACCTGGTGATAAAAATCTTGGCTGTTTCGGGACAGTTTCACAAAGTTTATATATCATAAAGATGGCCGAAAAAGGAGAGAAATGATACGATAGTTATCAAATAACAATAATATACAAAATCTCGTAAGAAGCATTTCATTGTTACCAGAAACATTGGTTGCTGTATAACCTAGATGATAAGAACAGCAGAACGCAGATCGTAAACTACTGGACGTAAAATATAAAAATCTATACACGTTCGAGAAAATGAAGGCGCGATGGAGGTATCGTAAACCTTTCAAAGAATCAAGAGAATTGTTCGAGCCACGCTGCGAAGTACACTTATCAACGCAATTTGTCAAACGGAAGATAATAAAGCCGCGGTAATAAATTTGTAGAAACCGTAAAACGTTCTCGGCTGAATATTTTTCCACCTCGACTGCATTCGAACGATGTTGAAAAATCGTTGAAGAATGGAAAACAATATGAAACATTCGGTAGCGGCGATAATAGCAAGTAATAACGTATTCGCGCTCACTAACCGTACAATGGGCGACGCGTGTGTCGTGTATCGTATACAGAGCAACTATTCGAAACAGGTCAACTGATCCAGCGTTCTCTTCTCCATCGATAGAAGTATTCGTGTTTCTAGCGAACATTTTGTCGCCCCAACGAGCAATTACCCCGGACGATTCTATCGGTCGAGGTTAATTCTTTTGTTTCTATCGCACAGTTCACAAGAGGTGAAATGGGAGGAGAAAGACAGAGGCTGTTGTATCGCGGTTCATCAATTTTTTAGATTAATGCATCGCGATCGTGTCTCGCCCTCGAATGCTTTAAGAACGTCTACTCTCGTCTCAAGGCGAGATATGGATGCAAATACTTGACTGAAACGAACAAACAAATAGAGCGTGCTGATACGTTTTTACCGTCCGATGATACGGAAAAAGCTCCACGATGGTATATCGATGGTAACATAGCCGGACTGACTATGTGGTAGTGTAGTCCCTGTGATTTGGTTTCGTTTTCATATAGTACGTATGTCTGCAGTATTATTCAATATTTACGCATTTATCACGACAGACGTTTTTTATGATCGTGTACGACTTTTACAATATTCTGTTCTGCAAAACTACGTTTCACACTAATAAAAGTATCAGAATAGATTTAACTATAGAGCAGAATAGTAGAGTTTCATGCGATCATGCTGCTTTTCTATAGTATCCTATTGCTTTTAAACAATTTTCACTTAGTTTCATGTATCGAATACATTACTTAGACGATCTAATACTACGTTTCTCATTGTCAAGTTTACTTTCTTATAGTATCACCACTTATGAAAATCGCCAGGAGCTACTACTCTGCCCTTTGACTGGAGTATTGATTGGACGTCGTTTCGATCAAGTAGCACAAAAATGTATGATAAAATTGCTCACGCTTTTACGAACTGACGCTGTCACGATGAATAAAGGAAAGAGCGTGATACTACGCGAAATTAACTGTTCGTTAGTGAGACTCAACGGTGACTTGCTATTCGTAAGTGCAGAGCTGGCGTGTCGCACACTACGCCCGTATCGAATCCCGGCAGCTTCTTTCGCACCGCCTCTCGGTGACACGAACATTTTTACACGCATTATCGGTTTTCCAAACAGCCGTATTTCAGCGAAACGAAATCCGGCTGTGTAAAACCTGGTGCCGGCGACGGCCGTTAATAAACATTTCCTGTCCGGTCGCAAAAATCGCTGACATTTTAACAGTCTCAAATTGCATTCCCTCGTTCCATTTTCCCTCGATCCGTTCGCTCTTGTCTCTTCGTGCATGTGTAGCACTCACAAAAATCCACGTCGCTACGTGTGACGAGGACCATCGTGCCGGTCGAATGAAACAGCATGTTCCCTACAAAAATAGAAAAGAGATAAGACCAAGGAAAGAACAAAAGAGATAGACAAGGAAGAGAAAAAGAAATCGCGAAAGTAGAAGGGGAAGAAGAGAAAGGAAGAAGTAGCAACTTGTATCCGTAGTCGGTGAACGTAGTACACACTCCATAGAGTGGAGCAGCGGCAGACTGCTTCCGGTAATGAAACTAGACGTGAAGAGGAAGTTCGAAAGAGAGAGGGACGCAGGGCAGGCAGGCAGGCAGGCACGCACGCACGTGGGGACGTTGAACGGTCTAAGGGATGCTGGAGGGGATGCAGGAGGTTGAGGTCGCATTGATTTTGTCTAGACAGGGTGGAGACTAGCTGTGGTATCGTCCTTCGCTCACCGTTGATATTCCGGCATTCAGTGCGGCCGGTGCACGCACCTGCACTCTTGCTTGCAACCGCGTTTCTCTTAGTCATCGTTCTAACCATATACCATATTCTCCTTAAAATCCACGTTTCTTCATCGTGTGGTGTTTTCATTCTCTATATCTCCGTATCTTTTTCTCGTACGGCGTGTTATTCCTCTCGATCTCGACTTATCTGAAAAACACGTGAAGTTAGACACAGTTCGCGAGTGAAAGCTTAACCATCTATGTATCATTACCTGTAAAATTCACGTTTCTTCGTTGTACGTGGTTCCTACAAGTTTTCATATTTCTTTGCAATAAAATATTTCTTCTCTCGATTAAATCTTTCTTCTTCGGCTGTTTCTTGGGACGCGTCGGGAACACGTGAAGTTCGGTTACAGTTCGCGAGTGATAACCTAACTATATATATATATCTATTATTCCCTTTAAAATCCACGTTCCTTCGTCGCGTGTAGTTGTTCCGCGTTTCTCCGTTTTTCTATATTCCTTTGCGATAAAATATTTCGTTGATCGATCCCGATTTATTTTCTCTATTTATTCGGCGTGGAAACATACGAAATTCGAGGATAGTTGGTGAGGTAAAAATACCTGTGTAGAACGCGCGTTCACACGTAGTCTGTGTGGTTCTAGAGCTTTCACTTAAACGTTCGACGATAGCATCTTCGGAAAAGTGGTGTGGAAGGAGGCATAGGAGAGGCTCGATGGCTCGCTTTGGCTGGATCATGGATCCGTTGCAATTTCTGGCGTCGTGGTATGTTTTCAAATAAAAGCACTAGAGAAATTTACCGAATGTCTAGCTGGACAAATTGTAAAGTACAAATTAAATAATAGAAAAAATAAAAAATAAGAAAAAAAATAAAAGCTGACGACCAGAAGGATAGCACGAAGTTCCGTGCTAGAGTAGCCGATTGCTACGATTAGTTTGCTAATTGGCCACTAGTCGCGATCTTACTTGTTTATTGATCAATTATCGAAGAAAGTATATTTCTCTTTTCTTCGTCGAATACGAACGAGACACGAACATCTGGCATAATTATTTATTTAACTAACGTAAAACTGAAACCTTTTTACACGATAGTGAATTACCAAGTGACAAAGCATAGGTTATAAACATTTATTACACAAACAGTTTTCATATTCTTACAATTTTGTATCGTAAAATACCATCGATCGAATTGTAATTCGTACAATTCACTTGTAAATCTTCGTCTTATTGCCGAGCTTGTTACTGTCATACGAGGGAATTTATTAACATTGCTAATTTCGCCAAAATTGACTCCATAGTATTAACCATTTGCACTCGGAATTTTATTTCAATTTCGTTACCAGCAGCTCCCAACGCTTAGCGACTATATTGTACTCAAGATCTACTTCTCGCATATAGTCATCACTATCACTACTGTCAAAGTCCTTATTTATTTCGCGCCTTTCACTCGTTGTAAATATTTAGAGGGTGACAGGTATACAATTTTCAAACTCTGAGCAGATTGATATAAGTTAGGTAAGTAAGCCAGTTCGGTAAGAGCATCGATAACGTGTGCGCGACATCTATTAATTTGGACATGAAAGAATGTCGAGTGGGACTCGACAAAGGAACTCTTGAGATAAAAATTGATGTCGAATCACACTCGATATAGAAGTGCAAAGGGTTAACTCGATCGTGTAAGAAGCTTTTGAAGCACCATCAATCAGTTACTAGAACTGGTGGGGATCGTAACAGTGAACGAAACAAAATCTTTGCCAGTTAAGAAAGTGCTATTATGGTTATCATTCAGGCAACTAAAATCCGGTTGATCGAAAGGTTTGAAAGTTTTAAGAGGAAAGAGTAATTAAAACGAAAAATCCAGTTGGTTGTACAGGAATCATGGAATCGTGTATTTTATCAACGAATCGGTCAGCTAACGAGTTGCAGCTCGTTACGCGTCACGCTAATTGAGACCAACAAAGAGTCGCTACCTGAAACCAAGAGAAAACAGAAATATGATCCGTAGAGAAAGCTTGGGTATCGATGCAAATTGCTCGTTTCGAAAACATCCTTAAACTCAATGTTCTCGAACAATACGTAATACCTTCAAACATATTGCAAATAGTATAACACGAGACGTATGATATACTATATAGTTCATATTTTTAATGTTATTATACATAACACAGTTATTACTATCTCGTTATTGCTGCCTATACTTATTGTATATTATACTTCTGAGAAAGGAGACTCATAAGACTGCGTCGAAAGTATTAGTTCTAGTCTTTTAATATTAGGTACATTCGAATTGGTAATTATCAAACCGTGAATATTTATACACAATGATACTTCCATAAATACAATTAAAAAGCCGAAACCCAAATAGAGAATTACTTTACCTACCGAACGTTATAGAGAGGATTATACGTTGGATAAATTTCTATATTTTCATACACGCATTAAGTGCATTTTTGCATCTTCAAATTTTTCACAAATGTAATATACAAATTCGTAGTCTTATGATTACAATTGGTCTTAAAGAAATTTTCTCTTCTTTATATTTATGAAATGAATGAAAGTCTGCATATATCTCTAATAGACCTACAGAATCTTTCTTCCAGAGAACTCCCCCAATTTACCGAATGTCCAGCTGGACAAATTGTAAAGTACAAATTAAATAATAAAAAAATTTTTTTTGCTACGACTGTCAGAGTGTGAAGTACTAGCAACAATTTTGTTAAACTGAGCTAACAGTTTCCTTCTAGCGTTCCATGGAAGGATGTACTCTACACACTGAATAACGAAGACAGAAAACAGTAATTTGGAAAGAAAGTTGGATAGATCGACTGGACGAGCGTTCCTCGTGGAGAAATATGAAACGTAGATCGGCGACGAGACGTTAAAAGTAAATAAAA
The DNA here is from genome assembly GCF_040668555.2 of Bombus flavifrons. Classification (NCBI taxonomy): domain Eukaryota; kingdom Metazoa; phylum Arthropoda; class Insecta; order Hymenoptera; family Apidae; genus Bombus; species Bombus flavifrons. Next base: position 5,140,236 of record NC_138459.1, on the reverse strand, counting down.
TTCGACGAGATGCCGCGGGGGATTGAATTTCTCGATAAGATAACTTGATCCGTTTAATTTTGTAAATGTTCATTCATCCGTCTCGTTGCCAGGCAAGTGAACAATTGGCAACACAGCCATATTCTCGTATAAAGGTCACGTTTGAAGCTGAGTTCGCTTCGAGGTAAAAAAAAGATATACAGACGAAAAAAAGATAGGAAAGGAAATATGCAGAACGAAGCTGCAACTCTATTGTTGCGACATATCTAGATAAAAATGAAAACTATAAAAGAGGAAAAGCTGTGCGAATATCGAAACGATGCTCGACATGCTGTTCACAAAATATTAACGAAACATCAGTCGCGATACCGCTGACATCGAAGTAAATCGGTCGATTCACAGCAAACGAAAATATTTAGCCGATGACCTACCCATCGTTTGTTCTCGTCATTTCTTTTTTCCTTTCATATCCGTTTTTTTTTTATTTTCTTTTTTTTACGATTCGTTATGATTCTTTCCTAGCTTGGAACGAATATTACGAGATACAGAGGATGTATCATAAAACACGAATGGATATATTGTTGTCTATTAGCATGTTCACTGGATGTTCGTGTGCGTTATTAGAACACCCGATAGAGTGGCTCGTCTGCTTTGCTTGCGACGAATGTTTGAAACCTTCGAGTGAGATTCTACGAAATGAGTAGCTGTTTTAACGCTCGATACTTCGGTCAGATAAAAAAAAAAGAAGGAATTTCATCTCGTCAATACTTGTATTTCATTGTTTATGTAATTTGAATTTTTTTTTATTTCTCAAAATGATTTGCATTTTATTTGAAATAAATTTGGATGTTTAGAAACGTAGACGTTCGAATATCTGATATAATGATATTTTTACAGATATTCGTTGAACGAAAGCATTTTCTGTAGTCTTCTCGAGAACTGTACTTTAACTATAGTTCTCTGTATCATAAATTATTATACTATAGATCGACAAATCGCTGTTCAAAGTTTAACTCCAACATTTCTCAAACGACTGATGCAAACGAAGATGTCATTATTAGTCGAATGAATTAAACGAATTTTTCAACATCCTGTTTCATAAATGAATAATATTCTGTGGACGTTCGTTTTGATTATTGTCTGAACTCGTAACGGAGAAATAAATAGAACGAAAACTTTTAATCTCTGCTTAATTACCAACGAGAAGAGAGAGAGAGAGAAAGAGTTGATTAATTGGCTCAATAATAAAATCCACTATAATACCAGTTGAATTCTAATTTACAACTTACCTACGTAACAGCATCGGTTATTCTGCCAATAAATATTTCGTCAAAAAGTTGCAATCTTTCCATTTCATAATTCGTTGTTAATTAAGGAGATTTAAGACGACGAGAAAAGAAGCGAACATCATAGAATTTGTTTGTTAGATTAAAGAAAAAAAAGTTGTCCTTTCCTTTCTCATTCATAGACCGTTCCTACGAGAATGAGTGCAATTATTCTCGGTTAAAAAAGCTCGCTTCGCAGACCGGACTTTTCCTTTGGAAAAAAGGAGAACAAAATTTTAGAGTTCATTAGTATTCATTAAAAACATCGCAAGCAACGTAAGCTCATTAGATGTAAGTTATGAGATCTCTTCTCCAAAGTCTTCTCCATGCTACATTCGATAATTATCCCAGGAAACGAACGAAGCAGCTTTGCTGCCGTGAAAAACTCAGACTAATGGCGAATGCTTCGAAAAATGAAAACTACAGGTATAGTGTATGAGGTCAAAATCAAATACATTGTTACCATTATTTATTAATTTAATATTAATTTTGTTGAGGTTAAGTGATAGAGAAACGACTGGATGAATTTGTAATAGGAAAATATATAGAAATATAAGTACAGGTATAGTGAGATCAAAATCAAGTAAATTGTTATTGTTATTTATTAATTTAATGTGTGATATTGTTGAGGTTAAGTGATAGAGAAACGACTGGATGAATTTGTAATAGAAAAATATATAGAAATATAAGTACAGGTATAGTGAGATCAAAATCAAGTAAATTGTTATCGTTATTTATTAATTTAATGTGTGATATTGTTGAGGTTAAGTGATAGAGGAACGAGTGGATGAATTTGTAATAGGAAAATATATAGAAATATAAGTACAGGTATAGTGAGATCAAAATCAAGTAAATTGTTATCGTTATTTATTAATTTAATGTGTGATATTGTTGAGGTTAAGTGATAGAGGAACGAGTGGATGAATTTGTAATAGGAAAATATATAGAAATATAAGTACAGGTATAGTGAGATCAAAATCAAGTAAATTGTTATCGTTATTTATTAATTTAATGTGTGATATTGTTGAGGTTAAGTGATAGAGGAACGAGTGGATGAATTTGTAATAGGAAAATATATAGAAATATAAGTACAGGTATAGTGAGATCAAAATCAAGTAAATTGTTATCGTTATTTATTAATTTAATGTGTGATATTGTTGAGGTTAAGTGATAGAGGAACGAGTGGATGAATTTGTAATAGGAAAATATATAGAAATATAAGTACAGGTATAGTGAGATCAAAATCAAGTACATTGTTATCGTTATTTATTAATATAATGTGTGATATTGTTGAGGTTAAGTGATAGAGAAACGACTGGATGAATTTGTAATAGAAAAATATATAGAAATATAAGTACAGGTATAGTGTATGAGATCAAAATCAAGTAAATTGTTATCATTATTTATTAATTTAATACATGATATTGTTCAGGTTGACTGATAGAGGTACGAGTGGATGAATTTGTAACAGAAAAATATATTGAAATAAATATAAGTACAGGTATAGTGTATGAGATCAAATCAAGTAAATTGTTATCATTATTTATTAATTTAATACATGATATTGTTCAGGTTGACTGATAGAGGAACGAGTGGATGAATTTGTAATAGAAAAATATATAGAAATATAAGTATAAATACAGGTATAGTGTATGAGATCAAATCAAGTAAATTATTATCATTATTTATTAATTTAATACATGATATTGTTCAGGTTGACTGATAGAGGAACGAGTGGATGAATTTGTAATAGAAAAATATATAGAAATATAAGTATAAATACTGGTATAGTGTATGAGATCAAATCAAGTAAATTATTATCATTATTTATTAATTTAATACATGATATTGTTCAGGTTGACTGATAGAGGAACGAGTGGATGAATTTGCAATCGAAAAATATATTGAAACAAGTATAAGTATAGGTATAAGTATAAGTACAGATATAGTGTATGAGGTAAAAATCAGATAAATTGTTATCATTATTTACGTTGAAGTGGTCACCATTTCTAAGAAAACTCTACATCTAGCTTTTTAGTTTTCTCAAACACTGAAGCCATCGATGGTGTATAGACAATAGACTGAGACGAAGGCAGACCATAGACAGTAGACACATCAGAGATCAGGCCACGCACCGCAGGCAGGATGGCGCCCGCCCAGATGTTTGCACATCCTTTGCGCGTACCCTCAATAGTCTTAAGTACCCATCAGGGGTCTTGGAATTTTCTTAGTTAAGGTCCTTCGGGCCAAGCGAGTATCTCTTGTCTTAGGTTTCCTTTTACGTTTATTGTTTACTACGGGTTAACACGGAAAGTTAGTTTTCCTCACGTCTGGTATGTTTCGTTAGCAACTTTCCCGCGAGGGCGGCTAAAACCCTTCCTGGACCACCAACCTTCTTATTATCCAATCGGAAACGGTGTCTACTGCCCTCACTTCCCTAACCAAAATTGTCATCAACAAATCCGATAGTCCCGTGTCCTTAGACACACCCACTCCTAGCTTTGTCAGACACAGTATCGTCAGTAAACTCACTTATTCTGTATCCTTAGAATAGTCAACATATCTTTACCGGTCTCTACCCTTATAACAGTCGCGTACTTAACGTATCAGTGTAACTAGGTTTTACATAACCTGGTTGGAGTGAATTGTGATTTATGTGTGTTAATTCAGTGTGTATTCCATTGTGATTGCTGAATTCATAATACAGTTTAATTCAAACAAAATTAATAGTTGTGTTACGACTCAGCTATTTTATTTTATCATCCAACCCTCAAGTTTATGTGACAATGGCTTCGGGGTTTTCAGTTATAGGGCAACACTGCTAGCGTGCGGATCTGAACCAGCTCAGATTATATTCCTACTTGTACTTACACATCTGTATTAAAATATATTTTCTGCTTTACAATTTATCCACGCGTTCCTCTGTTTATACATCTAATAACCTCAACAGGTTATGGGCCCAGAGCTGTAAATTGTAAGGTAGCAACGCGAAGTGAATAAATTGTTAAAGTGTTGTGCTTAGTAAAGTAAGTGATAGTGCTAAAATGGAATCAGCAAGTGCGAAGGTCGAGATGTTACGTGGCGAAGAAAACTGGCTCCAGTGGCGTTTTGTCATGCGTACACTTTTAGAGGAAGATGGCGACCTGATCAACGTGTGTGAAGGGAATCTGTGTCATCCAGGTAACAGCGCGGAGAAAGAAATCGCCCGTGAAAGATTTTTGAAAGCAGATCGGTTAGCGAGAAAATTAATTGTGACCTCAGTAGGAAGGAAACCGTTGGAACTTCTTTTATGTTGCACAACAGCACATGAAATGTGGAAAAAGTTGAATGCAGTATATGACATGACGTCGGATGAGAATCTAAATATGGTCCAGAAGCAGTTCTTCGATTTTAGATGGGAAGAATCTGAAAATGTCTCTCACAACTTATCAAAGTTGGAACTGATAGCGGCAAAGATGAAAGCCCTTGGGAGTGAAATTGGCGAGAAAATGCTGATAACACGCATTTTATCGGTGTTACCAAACAAATTTGACCATTTTCACAGTGCGTGGGATTCGGTGGATGAAGGAAAGAAGACCTTAGACAGACTTAGTACCAGGCTGATGACGGAAGAAATCAGATGGAAGAAAAACGACCAGGAAACATCGATGGCGCTGGTAACAAAAGGTAACAAATATAAAAGGGAACAGCAGAAGCAGCCAAGCAAACGTGAATACGAGAAACAAGGACCAAGCTGTTTCAATTGTGGAAAAGTTGGTCATCTAAAAAAGGATTGTTTTAGATGCTTTATATGCAAAAGGAAAGGCCACACCAGTAAAAATTGTTTCAAAAATAATAAAGGAAACAACAGTAGAGACAACCAGGAAGCCAGAAATCAAAATCGAGATTACAGCGGAATTGGTCTATTAGAAAGCACCTCAACGATACAAGCGGTAAACCATGATGTTTGGACATTCGACTCAGGAGCTACGGATCATATGACAGTAGGAGAAGAATGGTTCAACATCCTCGAAACATTCGACAACACGGTGAAGATAAAGATCTTTAAGTATATGCTATGTGTAGACAATACTAGTGCCGTGGAATTAATTAAGAATGCAGAATTACATCAAAGAAGTAAGCATATTGATGTAAGATATCATTTCTTGCGAGATTTATACAATAGAGGCAAAATTGATGTAACGTATGTAACAAGCGAAAAGCAACTGGCAGATATATGTACAAAAGCGTTGCCAAAACCAAGATTTGAATATTTAAGACAAAAGTTAGGTTTGGAAAATAAAAAAGATATTAAGAGGTAATTGTTTGTAGGGATGTAGAGTTTTTAGGGAGAGTGTCGAAGTGGTTACTTCGACACTCTAAGAAAACTCTACATCTGGTCTTTTTAGTATTCTCAAGCACTGAAGCCATCGACAACGTATAGGCAATAGACTGGGACGAAGGCAGACCATAGACAGTAGACAGGCGACGATGGCTTCGGGGCTTTCAGTTATAGGGTAACACTGCTAGCGTGGGGATCGAGACCAGATCAAATTATATTCCTACTTGTACTTTTTTTTTTTTATTTAGTTGTTTACATTCACAATTTGTCCGATTTGGACATTTGGTAGAATTTTTTAACTATTTGATTATCATGTGGGTGGCTACCCCCAGCGGGGTACCATCTTCGTGTTTGTTAGGTTATGTCCTTTGTGAGATCTGTTGGGTGTTTCCTTTTTAGTCTTCTTTCTATGCTTGATGTGTTGACCGTTTCCGCTGCCAGCCGGTTCGGGTGCGTTGCTATTCTTTCTCTGTACTTGTACTTACTCTTCTGTATTAAAATATATTTTCTATGTTACAATTCATCCACGCGTTCCTCTGTTCATACATCTAATAACCTCAACAATAAGTGCAGGTATAGTGTATGAGATCAAAATCAAGTAAATTGTTATTATTATTTATTAATTTAATACATGATATTGTTCAGGTTGACTGATAGAGGAACGAGTGGATGAATTTGTAATAGAAAAATATATTGAAACAAGTATAAATACAAGTATAGTGTATGAGGTCAAGATCAAATAAATTGTTATCATTATTTATTAATTTAATGTATGATATGGTTGAGGTTGACTGATAGAGGAACGAGTGGATGAATTTGTAATAGAAAAATATATAGAAATATAAGTATAAATACAGGTATAGTGTATGAGATCAAAATCAAGTAAATTGTTATCATTATTTATTAATTTAATACATGATATTGTTCAGGTTGACTGATAGAGGAACGACTGGATGAATTTGTAACAGAAAAATATATTGAAACAAGTATAAATACAAGTATAGTGTATGAGGTCAAGATCAAGTAAATTGTTATCATTATTTATTAATTTAATACATGATATTGTTCAGGTTGACTGATAGAGGAACGAGTGGATGAATTTGTAGAGAAAAATATATTGAAACAAGTATAAATACAAGTATAGTGTATGAGGTCAAGATCAAATAAATTGTTATCATTATTTATTAATTTAATGTGTGACATTGTTGAGGTTAAGTGATAGAGAAACGACTGGATGAATTTGTAAGAGAAAAATATATTGAAACAAGTATGCTGATCCAGATGCTCACTCTTACAGTGTTACAATACAATAGGAAGAAAAAGGATAGAGAGCATGTTCATATATTTATAGCAAAGGACATTACCAAAAAGTTAACCTTGGTGTGTAACTGTAGCTGAAAGCTACAAGAAACAGCGATAGAAATCTACTTATAGCTCTTTTGTCTCTAGACCTTGTAATGTAAAACAAAATTTATATTCAAGGGCGCAATAATATGCACCTCTCCTTATTTGGAATTTTTTTCACTAAATCTTATTCTCTTTGTAACAGCGGTTTGCAGTTCACGGATATACAAAAGCAAAGATGTAGAGTTTTTCTTGAAGTAATTACTTCACCAGACCGTACAAGTGTTTCTTCACTATATCCTTTTTTTATATATTTCCATATTTTCCTATATATATATTTGTAACTAAAATTAACTCTTCCATGAACGATGGAAATTAGTTTTTCTACAAACTCAAGTCAGAAAATATAAAAATACATTTCCGTTTTCTTTTTAAACTTACTACCCCACATAAAGCGTCTACATTTTGCAGTTTTAACTTAGTACAATATGTCCAATACGGAAATATATTTAATACTCTTGACCGTAAACAACTGTATATGAAATACATCGATTTTAAAATAAATGTATCTTTTATTTTAACAAATCAATCGCTAAGAAAAGCTTGTAATGTTTATGTTACAGGGACCCCCTCGACTCCAATAATGCCAGGGGGCACACCTGGGACCCCATCTTCTAAAACCAAGGTAAAGTAACAAATCCTTCTTTCATATTTCAACGAGCTACATATCCTTCCGCCAAAAGAAAACAAGGTGGCAGATAAATATCACTATTTTCCATAAAACATTATTTATCACATTGTAATAATATATTTCTCAAAAAAGAAAACATTCTCCGTAATTAAATAATTAAGTAACCTAATTTTTTGATTTAATTGAATAACGTTAAAATGATAAATTGAGTAACAGTTAATACATGTTGCAGGACAAGATAATGATGAGAACGAAGGTCGTGGTAGCTCTGTACCCTTTTCGAGCGATCGAGGGTGGCGATTTGTCTCTCGAAAAGGTAAGGGAAATTCGATTTTTCGCTTTTTTATTGAAAGAATGAAATGAAAACAACACTCACAATAAACCGTATCACGAGTCGACTTATCCGCGTGATACGACGTTCACGAGCATCGATAGGTTATAAAATATGTAATACGCGATAAAAAGGATCGATGCACGGGATCGTTTAACGGACGGTTCTGTAATGCAGTTTTAATTACATCGGGGAGAACCTGAAGCCACAATAATTGCCCATTGAAACGGAAATCCGAATCACATAAAAGCTAACGACGGTCGATATTCGATTGTGAATGGGCCTTCCATATCTTTTCGTGCTTTGCGAAGATTCCAATAATTATGTGTTCGAATGGTACGAAATCGCATTCAGCTAGAGTAGCTACGTAGCGAATATAGTTTACGATCCGACGTTAAACCGAACGTTACCGCGGTCTATGGTAGGAAACTGCATTGTTTCCTATCAAATCGAATTAAATCGTAGCGCGTGCACTCGAGCTGAATCGATTGGAATCGTGTTATGTACAACGTGAAAGAAGGAAAAAAGCAAACTAGCATTACATGGTACGTATCGTCTTAAATCGTTGAATCGATTCGTAGTCGGTTATGTCAAACTGTACCAAACGAAATCAAATCGGATCCCGTCGTAGAGATGAAAATTATACGTCGATAAAGTAAAGCGTATCATATCATACGAGGGTAAATGTTATCCTAAGAATCTGTGTTATACCACGATGCAAACTAAAAGGTATCGTAGCAAACTGAACTACGTAAATTACGCCGTTTGTATCGGTTCAAATGGAACTTGACCAACCACAATTTAATCGCGTCGAACACTTGTTCGTCCTATCGAATCCAAACACGCATACATATTACGTTAATAACCGCGCCACTATAAATCGATTTGATTCATGCGCTATATCATACAGAATCGAACAGACAAATTGAATTACGAGGATATAGAAACTTTGCACCGCTGTCCAAAGCTATCGAAAGAGTTAAGTAAAATCTTGAACTTTTTCGATCATTCCTTGCGGAAAATACAGATAGTATTTTTTGTTCCAAAATGACCTGGTTCTGGCTTGACACAGTGGACCGTCTAGTTTAGGTGGATAAATGGATTAAATAATTCTGCTACCTTCGATAGGTCACATTTCGCGTGATCATGTTTTCTGTTGCAGAAAAGCTTCTTCGATTTTAAGAAAATATGCAAGAATCATTAAGAATGATTTGCGCGCGATTTTTTGTCTAATTCTAGCTATTCTAATTTGTAAATACTTGAAAACAAGCAATAGAACGGTAACAAATACGGATACAATGTTCCATAGAATCTTATTTACTGACGGAGCTTTTTCTTATTATATTCTTATTATATTACATTACTTAATACGTTCAATGCCATGGGATTAGGTTGGGGTTAGGTTAACTTAACCTTCACGGCGCCACGGCGAAGTTAAGAGCTGGTCATCGGTGACAGTATAAAACATATAAAAATAGTTTTATTTATACATAAAATATATTATGTGCGTCCTCCACCAGTGGCTGTCGAACATAGGGAAAACCCGCTATGTCCGTGTTTTACCTTAATGAACAGTAACCTAGTAAGGAACGTTTCGACTTGAAAGATGTTTGATGGCAATTAAGGGTATTGACAATAAAGTAAAAAATGCTAGATCGTGTGACGATTCTTTAGGATTATTGCTGGTCCGAATAAATATGACCGAGGGATGGATTATGGTTTATGATAGGTCCCGGGACCCAATAACGTAGAACAATTATTTAGCAACGCAAAGAAACAATATGAGATAATTGATAATCGCAAAAAGTAAGTGAATCGGGTGAAATTGCACTACAGCGCCGCGGAGGTCACCGGTGACCTCAGTGAGATAAATTCATTAGCGATGATTATACACCGTAGCATATCTGTTGTAGGTAATAATATTTCAATATTATATGTATGTCATAATACAAAACTCACCGTGGCGCCACGGCCAAACCTTGTAAAACTGGCGTGACATTCAACGTGTTAATATATTATATTACAAAAGAAAGAATATAAAAGTACAGGTTGCAAGCACAATCGGAGAAAATAAGGAATTTTTGAAAAATGTATATGTCGTTAGAAATGTAATTTTTCTTTCTACAGAATCCGTCTGGTTAAAATATTACGGTTACTTTTAACCTAACAACCAAGCAATATTTAGTTCACCAAAAGATATAACTGCTTGGAAACTTTTCAACAATAGATGGCGCACCTAGAACCACCACATGCTTTTAACGAGGAAACAAAGTTCGGTCAAGGATCATCGTCAGCAATTTCCTTTCTAAAACTATCGGTCGATCGTGCGACCGTTTTAATTCAAAACACGTGGCGTTATGGAAAGATTCGAAACCAGCGTTACATTTCCAAGTTATAATCTGGATACAGCTGGATCCTGCGGTTAAATAACAGTCCGTGTAATGTCCTGCGTCGATCATGTTATTGTCGACGTAAGCAGCAGCATATCTGGCATTCCACGGGCTCTCTGGTTATCCTCTGATATGCAGAGAAACCTTGGGTCCCATTAACACTTGAACACGTACGGCGCATCACGTTTCATCGGACGTTAAATTAACAAAGAGATATTTTATGGCTTTCGAAAATTTACTAGACGTTCCAGAATAGTTTCCTAAATCCTCGCTGTACCAATAAGGACCAAAATATGTGAATAAATTGAATTAACGAGCTCAATACATACAACAAATAGATCGATGATAGACACGTTTGTTGCTCGCGAAATTTAATGTATTATATTTTCTGGTGCTCAACAATTCACTAAATACGATTCACTAGTCATACGATTCAGTGTAACTTCCGGTTGAGGTTGTTTGACGATCATGTCGCGTAACGATCGAGGTCAAATAATCGACGCTCAGAATCACTTGGAAATGACCGACGATTCTCAAAGTCATAGCATTTTCAATCAAGGTGAAAATCATGGATGGTTGTTGAGGTTATGGTTGGTTTTTAACATTAGTTGAAGTTGTTTCGTTCAAGTTTAAGGTTATTTGGAGATACATTGTCATTGAGAGTCACATCGAAGGTTATATTATTCGCGGTTAGAATTAAAAGTCATTGATTGATATTTGTCGACGTCGTATCGTATACGGAATTTAAATTATTCAAGTATGATGAAAGAATAATAATAAATTGTTTTGTGTTGCAGGGTGCAGAGTACGAAGTGCTGGATGACTCTCAGGAACATTGGTGGAAAGTCAAAGATGAACACGGGTATGTAAAGGCTGCATCATATTCAACAAAAGAAGAACAAAGCAAAACAAGCGTAATTTTAATTCTACGTAGAATCATTTTTCCTACATTTATTTTTAATATGTTGCCTCGCTTCTAATTTATTTATTTACGTCTTTTGTCCTAAAACTTTCTCTAAAATTTTTTTGAAAATTTATTACCATTTTAGCAAACATTAATTCAAGCGAATAAAACCACACATCGGATCGAAAGATTTCGATCGAGATCAAGCTTCAATTTAATTAGATCCAGCCAATTATGCAAACCCTTGCTGCAAGCGGTAATTAGGATTAACGACGTTTCGCTCGATACCCATATCTTCGTAGCAATTTGCATGCTCGGCAATCGAGTGCTTTTAATGGCTTAGGTTCCTCTCTTCGTACTCCCTGATGACTACTTAACGCAACCAAAAGCAGATTAGGGCTATGCATTCGTTGGTAGACGATTCAACTGGCAAACGTTATAATAAGACGTGTAGCAAGTAAACACGAGCCAAGGGAAACTGTACCTGACATGTAAAATATCTATATTAGCGTGCTGCATGTGTAAAGGACTGATAAACGTAGTGGTGTAAGTCAGTCCACTAACTAGCTTTTATAAAATAATATTCTGCATTTATTGCTATAAAAAATAGCTTACATTTTCACAAATGATAATGTTACAATTTAAACCTAATTTTATTGATAGTGAGATTAAGGGGATGATACTCTTAACCGTTACGAATTATGTTACCAATTTGACCAACATTTTGCCGGTTTGGTAAACAATTATCTACTGTTTAAGCTCAGAAATAGTTCTTTGCTCTTCCCAAAAGCATACTTGTTTGAGTTACGTCACTTTTGAAATATGTACGCGATGTATGTAGAGCAATCGACGTACACACAAATGATATTGACACAATCAAAATTGCCTACTCGTTTTGCATATTTGAGCACCGAATATATGCGTGGAAACGAAGCAGGATAATGATAAAATGATGTCCATTACACGATATGATGTTACTTTGTCTGCCATAAATTCGTAATTGGATTTTATCAAAACTTAAACATAATGTTCGTTTGCGAAGCTTCATCAAATTTCCGTGACATCGGTTTGTTAATAATTGCACAATGTTTGTACAATATTTATAGAATAGTTTGGACAGAGAATAACATAGAACAATTAATTGTAACCTCTGATTCTCCTTTCAGATCCATCGGTTACATTCCTAGCAACTACGTGAAGGAAAAGGAACTCCTGGGTCTTCAGAAATATGAGTACGTACCTGCAGGGAGTTCATACATAATTTATGCTTTTTTAATGTTATGTAATGTTGTGAGGTAGTGATAAAATGTATTGAGTTGAGTAATTAGTAAGATAAGATTTCAGAATGTAAATGTAAATATTATGTAAACCGGAAACTATAGATTATAGTAAATAAGGAACAAAATAATGAACGAATGCTATATGTAATGATGATTGAAATATAATAATTGGAATTGTAGGTGGTACGTGGGTGATATGTCCAGACAACGTGCAGAATCATTGCTCAAACAGGAGGATAAGGAAGGTTGCTTCGTCGTACGTAATTCGTCTACCAAAGGGCTGTACACGCTTTCTCTCTACACTAAAGTGTAAGTGTTTTCACATACGACACTACTTTATACGTTAACAATTGTAGAAAAAATTAATAAGAAGATATTCATATCGTTATAGCCCACATCCTCACGTAAAGCACTATCACATCAAACAAAACACTAGAGGAGAGTTTTATCTGTCCGAAAAACATTGCTGTGGCTCAATACCAGACTTGGTTAACTATCACAGGCACAATAGCGGTGGACTAGCCAGCAGACTGAAAACCAGTCCTTGTGATCGCCCTGTGCCACCAACTGCTGGCCTCAGTCATGGTTTGTAATTTCGAGACTGTAGATTCTCATATATTTATGGGAATTATAAAGCAAAAATGTATGCTGGTCACATAATACGTAAAAATGTATAAAATATCTAAGATAGAATACACGTTATAATATTCAGGAGGCAAAACAAATCTCCTGCTTTCAAAAATCTAAATCTTACTTCTTTAATTGTGCTCATGAAAATATGAATCTGCATAAATATCCATAGTCTAGTAATTTCCAAAAGAAAAATACCCCTTAAGGGAATTACAAAGGCGTTAAGAAGTAAACCATTTTCTGCAGAATGCTGTAGCAAGTCTTTGATTTACAGATAAGTGGGAGATTGATCCAGCAGAATTGCACTTGTTGGAAGAACTTGGCTCTGGACAATTTGGCGTAGTGCGAAGAGGAAAATGGCGCGGTTCAATAGACGTTGCAGTAAAAATGATGAAGGAAGGCACGATGTCTGAAGATGATTTTATAGAGGAAGCTAAAGTGATGACGTAAGTCGATAATTAAATCAATCTTTTAACACGTTGATTGCCACGCGTGTTTTCAAAGAAATCTCCATCAGGCCCCGCGTGCAGCAGTACCAAGCGTTCTCTGCTAGGTGCTCCCATCGATATTTTAGTAATGCGAGTCGCTCGTGTGATGGTCTCAAGAATGATCTCTCGTTTTTTTTGTTTCCATTCCTTCGCATTTGTTTCTCATCTCTTCAGTTTCTACAAAATCAGTTTGAATCTTGGCCTAGCAACGAACGGTATAACTTAAAATCTCTGCCCTAATTCGTTACAACGTCGAAAAGAAAAATTGAAAACTTAGAAATAAGTTTTACATTCTAAATAATTTTTTTAATAAACCATTTTCGTATTACTTTTATAACAATTGAACAGTTTTATTATTATGGAATATCTTTTCAAATACCTACGACGATCCTTCGAAAGTAGTCAAATAAGCGACACCCGAATATGGGTTACGCGGCCTGACCAGAAACTTTGCTGACACCCGAATACGGATGTCGTGACAGTCAACGTGTTAATAATTGTAGTGTTAAGAAATAAATTTAGAGAATGACAAATGTTAAATTATTGGGTATAGGAAACTTCAACATCAGAATTTGGTCCAACTATATGGCGTTTGCAGTAAGGACAGACCAATATACATTGTCACTGAATACATGCGACATGGATCTCTGCTCAACTACCTCCGTCGTCATGAAGCAACTCTAGGAGTAAATGTTGGTCTCCTCTTAGACATGTGCATACAGGTAAATTCAAAATTGCTAAATGTCATTCCTTCATTTCTTAATTATTGTAATTATTAATGCTAATTGAAATACTCTGAATTACAGGTTTGCAAAGGCATGGCTTATTTAGAAAGGCATAACTACATTCATAGAGATCTTGCTGCACGCAATTGTTTAGTGGGCTCAGAAAATGTGGTAAAGGTTGCAGATTTTGGATTAGCAAGGTGAAAACCTTTTCTGCATTATGCAGCTTCTTGTACTCCTAGTTCATAGTTACTAGTTAGAAATTTTGTTGTAGGTATGTACTGGATGACCAGTATACTAGTAGCGGAGGCACCAAATTCCCAATCAAATGGGCGCCTCCAGAAGTGCTGAACTACACTCGCTTCAGCTCAAAGTCAGACGTCTGGGCCTATGGAGTGCTTATGTGGGAAGTATTCACATGCGGAAAGATGCCTTATGGTCGCCTAAAAAACACCGAAGTTGTGGAAAGAGTGCAACGCGGAATCATATTGGAAAGACCTAAAGCCTGCTTCAAAGAAGTCTACGAGGTCTGCCATAGCCATATTGTATTCCAAATTATTTACGCTATGATATACAAGGTGGTCCACACAAATGCTTCATGTTATAACTCTGTTACCAGTACAGTTAGAGAAAAATGTCGAAGGAGAAAGATGAATGATCCAAAGAACACTGTATTCGTAGGACCATGTTTTTTTAGAAGTGCAGTAGTACACATGCAATCAACAATTGCATTATTTTTTTAAATGGGAATGCATACTTTTTTTACGTAAATAGATTTCTCCCGTCATTCTACGCAAAAGAGCATTGGGATACAATAGTGAAAAAATGATTAACTATCGAGATAGTTTAACTTTAATTTTGTAGACTTTATCACATGTAAGATAAAGAAGACATAAATGGAAGAGTATTGCGCTACGTCTTTCTGTGCTTTTCATGTGATATTCTATAAAATTAAAGTTAAAATATCTTTTAAACTAACCAATTTTCGATCAGGTTACTCCTAATACTTTCTTTCGTAGAATGACGAGAGAAATCTATCTATGTAATAAAAAGTATGCATTTCCATTTTAAAAAGATAATGCAATTATTGATTGCACTACTGTACTTCCAAAAAAGACATGGTCCTACGGATATAGTAGTTTTTGGATCATTCATCTTCCTCTGACATTTTTCTGTAACTGCAGTTACCTGAACCACTCAGTATACATAATATGTAAAGAAATAAACATGATCATTTTCAAGTAATTCTTCTAATAAGATCATCCTACAACCCCAAGACTTTAACAAGACTCTATATGTATATTAATTAATTATTTGTGTTTTAGGTAATGCGAAAATGCTGGGCCCATTGCCCGGAAGTACGACCCTCCTTCCGCGTACTGAAGGAGCAGCTAATCAGTGTGTCTCAAGGTCTGCTCAATGATTGACTCAACCTTCTACGGTGTATGCGCCTATCGTCGCCTTCGAGCCGGTCAATACAGGCGGCAAAATCTCCATCGCTCGAGCGATCGCCCTCAATACTACCATCGTCTAACTCGTCGTCGTCGTACAACTCAGCAACATTACCGTCATCACGTAAAACACGTGCACCCGCCACTCTACCACCCTCGGTTGATTTTCTACATCTCTCGTCATCCACGTGTAAATTAAAGAAAGAAGGGTCATCCTCACCAAGTACACCCGGCCACCAACCTAGTCAACCATCATCAAGCTCGTCGAACGTCTGTGACATTTGCAGTTCCTACGGACACCCGTGGATTGAAATTTGCAAGGCGATACGAGCCACTAAAGGCAAATAAAAGTTGTGTGTGTGTCCCGAAAGTATGTGTGTCGATTTCAACGATTGTATTAACGCAGCTTACAAAACAACAGAAAAGAAACGAGAAAAGCGAACAAAAAAAGAAAAAAAAACAAAGAAGAAGAAGAACAATATTAATACGACATTATTTGACCCTGCAGCATCGCGACCCTTTACCCTCGTACCCTTCGCTCCCCCTCTCTGTCTTTCTCTCTCTTTTCTTTCTCTTTCCTTCTATGATCTAAATCAACTTTCAAAAATTTCCTCTTTACTATAGACATTTTAGATGTTGTTTTTTCTCGTCGAACGAAAACGATCCGAGTGCGTGATATTATTATGTGTTTCTCGGATATATCAGGTTTTTTCAATCTATCCTAATCTTCAACTCTCCAACTCCCTGTCTTGTCCATCATGAGTTTCAGAGTATCTGTTCCACGCAACGATACGAATGCATTTACAAATAGAACAGTAGTATTTATTGATTGTCCTTCGAACAGGATATATTAGTAAGTTGTGATTTTGCCGTAGAAACGTGTACTGTCCTTTTGTTATCGACTTTTTAACGAGAACACTAAACGTAACTCCACGAATGAGAACATTATTTCTGCTTGATAAGTGAATTTAATAAATGAATGTCTCACTTGTGTATTATATACTATGACAATTTAATAAAATAGAATAAAGAAAAATAACATGTCCTGTTGTATTACCGGTATTATTTGTAGATTTAGAATCACTAATAACAATATTACTCACCTAATAGACGCATTTTCATCAATTGTTATTGTATCTTTCATAGAGCGAGCTCTCCCTAACTTGACGATATCTTAATAATACAAATTTAAATGAAAGTAGGTTATTTTAGAGCATGTAACTTTAAGAATATTGTTACGTCGCGTGGGACAGTCCATGCGCCGTCCATGCGTCATGGTCTGATCGTCAAAGGCCCATGCACAGTAATTCATACCCTCAATAAACCTAAGGAACCACCATAAACAGAATCTTTTTAACTGAATCTTCAATCCTGTAAGTATTTTCTGCTTATGGCTGGTCCTTAGAACAGTCCTTAGGTTTGTTATTCGCTCTTAAAAATCACGGAGGAAGCGGGTAGTTACCTAACGCGAAAAACGAATCTTCATTCATTGACGTGGGTCATAACCAATGAACATCGCTGATCGTTATCCTCACTTTCCTGACGAAAAGTGTAAACAACGAATCCGCGTTCTTCGTTCAAAGAGCACACGCTTACCGGGCTTTCCTCCATGATAACATAAGAGCGAATAGTCAGTTAAAACCAGCTCGAGTTGAAACACAGTTCGAGGAACAGAAGGATTCAGAAGTCAGTCAGCAGAATCTCCAAGTCGAAGACAGTCAATCGACAGAAGATACGTCATCACAGTCGCCAACACGAAACGAGTCTCAGTTCGTATTCGTTCGTAGTTTGGCATTCCACATATGCAACATTGTATCACTTTGAAGTTGTTGGATCTTTGAAAATATATATTAACCTGTTAATATCAGCGGTATATTCGTTCAACCACCCTTATTATCTTAACCGAAATAAGGGATGGTACGATTCGTGGCGCCGATTATTCAAATCATAACGAGAATTTACGACCCCCGTTGGCGCACTTCTTCGAGATCACGTCTCCCCACGAATGGTCGAAAGTTCAAATATAAAACTTTATACTCTTAATCTTAGAGTAAAAACCCTTAAAAAAAACTCTTATATTCTTTAATTCATAACTATCAGGATATTTTAGCAAGAGATACTGTATACATATATGTACATTAGAGAAAAACTTCGTTTTAATTGTTTGAATTATATCAAGCGTCTGTCAATGTCTGTTCACGACTGTCAACGACTGCAAAAGTCGTATTGATCATTCAGAATATTGCACAATAGTGTTAATTTGCATCGTGCTCAAACGTAACAGTTAAATATTTATGTTGTTCAAGGATACTATTGTCTAATCCAGTTCGAAAATTTCATAGGCTGTCTTTTTGGGCAACTCCTGTCCATCATGAAATACTTTACCGGAAGTAATACGCGCCACAGGAAGGATCACGTGAAGTTCTAAACGTCTGCACGAGAATTTGTATCTTTACCAAAGGTATCATGTAGATGTAGATTATATAGCATGTATGAAAAAACCCTACATGCGAGAATAAATATTCTTCG
Organism: Bombus flavifrons; assembly: GCF_040668555.2. NCBI lineage: Eukaryota > Metazoa > Arthropoda > Insecta > Hymenoptera > Apidae > Bombus > Bombus flavifrons. Next base: position 5,121,848 of record NC_138459.1, on the reverse strand, counting down.
CCAGGATACGTTATATTACGCTTCAATATGTTCGAAAAACATAATTGTAATTAGAATTGGCGTGCTTATTGATAAAATGGATGAATATATGCATGTAGGAGCACATCACGAAGCGGGAATTTCAAACAATTCAGCAACATATAAAGGCGAGTAACAAAATACAAGCGCCATCCTCCATAAAAAGCAGAACATCCAGCCATTCGAAAGAGATTTAACATAAAAATCGGCATAGTATAAAAAGAGTTTAGCAAAAATAGGTTACCTTAATAATCAACACAATCTTCACTACGATTGTAATTGTCGTCACGTGAATTTAAGTTTATGATACATCATTAGGGAAATTACAATATTAGACATTTGTTGAATATACAATAATCCGTAACCTTCGAAAACTCAATTGCACTATTAATACCTCTTTGTTGATAAAGGATCTTATCAGTATATATATGAAGCTAGTAATTCTAAAAATTATATGAACGAAGGCACAAAAAAATAAAGTTGACTCACCGATAGAAGTTTATTTCATTACAAATTCACGATTACTACACATTCCACAATCCATTGATTTCGAGGACGATTTTTATCATATTCATAAAAGTACTTTACCACTATTATTGTTACTTTTATACCGCACTATATTGGCATAAAGCATAAATATCAAACACCAACATTATAAACATGCAGCAAAACTTTTTTTTTAAGTATTAACGCGATTACAAATTAAACATAACATAGCAGTCAGAATTCAAACTGATTGAAACTTTGTTTCAGAGGGTCTGCGGTAGCCGGTAGATGGCTCTTGACTACGCGAGCACAATTCGAGTGCACGACATTCAATACTTACTTTTCGTTAACCTATAAAATTTTGATAATTTATTTTATAAATTTGTAAAAACTTGTTATATATGTATAATTCTTATATAAGCATACTTTACGATTTATAGAAATTAAATTCTTCTTCCTTAAACAAAACGTCATTATAAAATATATAATTATTAGTATATATCTATTAATGTATCCCATTTCAGCATTGACATTTCTGTATTATCAAATATTCCTATGTACGTGTAACGTAAATAAGCGATGAGCATGCATTTTCTAAGCAGTTTTTCTATTATTAAATATCACAGGTAATAATTGGAAAGAAAATGTAATAAGAAAATGTATAAGTGTATCTAGTAAGTTACTTGTAGTAAATGTAACTTAACTTTGTCTATAAAAAATGTTATATTGATCCAAACATAAAAAACAAAGAACTTTCTTATCACTTATTTTTAATCATCTTATAACTTGACCTTTTAGGAAACAGTTTTTAGAACATCTTATTGCTAAATTTAGTACTATGGCATACCCATTAGTTGCAGTATGTCAAATGACATCAACAAATGATAAAGAAAAAAATTTACAAACTGTACGAGAACTAGCTGAGAGGGCTAAATCTAGGACAGCTTGTGTAAGCACATACAATAAAACTTTAATTTCATTTTTTTAATATTATTCATATTTATATAAATTTTTACAATGCTTTGATAGATTGCCTTCTTTCCTGAAGCCTGTGATTATTTAGCCGATAATAAAAAAGATATAATAGCCATGGCTCAACCTTTGAATGGATCAATAATATCAAGTTACAAAGAAATTGCTAAAGCAAATAAAATTTGGTTATCGTTAGGTGGATTACATGAAGCAGTAAGCTTAAATCTTTTTATTTCTTTACAAAAAAAATACTACAATTGTTTTTTATTAATCCATATATTCTAATTACATATTTATAGTTAAATGACGATAAAAATCGTATAAGTAATACACATGTTGTAATAAACAGTGAAGGGGAAATAGCCAGTATTTATCGTAAAATCCATTTATTTGATATGGACAATAAAACTACTGGCGTGAGATTGATGGAATCAGATTATGTCTTAGCAGGACAAAAGATTGAACCACCTATATCAACACCAGCTGGTAAATTAGGTCTCAGTATTGTATCCTTTTTAAATTTTATAATCTTGTTCTTCAAGTCTAAGAAATTGTATTTACTTAACAGTAATATTAGTGTTATGATATGCGTTTTCCCGAGTTATCTCTTTCATTAAGAAATATGGGAGCGGAAATTCTCACATATCCATCAGCATTTACATATCAAACAGGTGCTGCTCATTGGGAAGTATTATTGCGTGCAAGGGCTATAGAAACACAATGTTATGTTATAGCTGCAGCTCAAACTGGTACACATAACAAAAAGAGAGTGAGCTGGGGTCATGCAATGGTAAATAATTTTATAGTTTATGCTAGTTTTATTACATTAAATATGATGCTATATGTATAAAATTTTGTCAGATTATTGATCCATGGGGAACTATAGTAGCGCAGTGCAGTGAAAAAACTGATATGGTTTTAGCAGAAATTGATTTAAACTTATTAAAACAAATTCGGCAAAATATGCCGTGCGAAAATCATCGTCGAACAGATGTATATCCTAAAATAGAACCCCTGTAATCTTTAATTTAAATGATGTATATATGCATATATATCTATATAATTATATTAAATTTTACTTGCTTTTATTTTTACTTTTTGAAAGGAGCAAATGCTCGTGCTAAGCCCGATATTGTATGTAAAGTAACTAGGGATTGAAATGTAATAAACATTATATTTTCTTAATATACATATATAAAACAAACATTTATTATGATGAATTTTATTGTACATACTGTCTAATATAACTTATAAATATTAACTTATAAATATTTGTACCGTAAAGATGTAAAGTAGGTGAAAATATATTGCTACAATTGTAATTGTGGACAATTTTTGTACATATGAAACTGAAAGTATAACAAACTACTAAGAAATTGTAATGCAGATATTCTAATAAAATGTAAAATAATATTTTGTAGAATGTTATAAAGAATGCAATAAATTATACATCATTTATTATGATAATTCAAGTTATTAATTCATTTAGTAATTTCTTAAAACTTCAATTATTTATCCAAAAATGGCACATGCTATATCTATGGATATAGATGTAATATTTATTATTTGCTACCTATAAGATACAAAGTATTATTAAAATAAGAGGCTAATATAAAATTTGTCATTACTCATATCCACATACCTTCACTTGTATCTATTCTTTGGGATCCTATAAGATCTGCTTCAACTCCTTGCAGCGCCCAATTATGTTCATATATTTCCAATGCTTCCCATTCTGATTTGAAAGCAGCTTTTGGATCTGGTGGCATAGACATTGCAGCACCTGATACTTGATCCTGTAAAAGTCTGGAGGTATCAGCAGCATTGCTTTCTCCAAGGACAAGTGTATAAATGGAACGTAATCCAAACACATTAAGGAAATACCAAGATGCAGATGAAACCCATGCAGCATCAAGTGTAGCTAATTCTATACCACGTTGCAACATTGGTTTGAAACGTAATGTCAAAGGAAATGGTACTTTAGCTAAAATATAATTATTGCTGTTAATTTGAAAAGACTGAATTTATGCTTTAGATCATACATATAACCCTTTGAACGTACTTGTTACAAAGCCAGAAAACATCCAGTTAATCCAGCCACCTATTAATACCATTGGTAAAACATTAGTTACATTTCCCTTTAACATATCTGTCATCATATTAGGATCTGTCATTGGGTTCTGCGATACTGGGGCACGTTTTTGTGTTTTAAAATATCCTGTCTCTTCATTATTAAAGAAATGCCTTCTGCTAATAAATGCCATTTTTGGAATATATTGACCATTTTCTCTTAGCAGCCTAGAGCGTATCATCACTTGACTAGAAAACATCAAAGTATATAATAATGAAATGTTTCGACAGGTTGGAAATACACTATATTTATATATTCACATATACAATTTATAGATTCACGTAATCACCTGTCTTGTACTTGATGAAGCTCAACCTTTTTCTGTGAGGCAAGTAATATCGAAACATAATGTCGAATAATGCCTACGAGAAACGTAATCACAACGATAGGTAAGAACACCCATCCTCGAATGTTTGGATCTAAAATCAACTCAGCCATACCACTTGTCGCTGCACCGAAATTTACGCGGAAGAAAGAAGAAAAGTAAGAAAACTAAATAGATTGAAGAACATTTTACAAAGGCAAGAATATGTGCATGTTAATACCAGTTGCCAGTTATACATAGCAGGAGCCCCCTAGACGACACGATATAGAAATAATGATTCATACCTCACCGATAATAAAGTGTATTTAATGTATTTTTTGCAGCATATAAAGCAACTAAATTAAATAAAATTCCTTCAGGATTACGTATACATTATGCACATATAAGAAATAAATTTTTAATGTGCATGAAAAAGTTAGAATATATTAATTCTACATATATAAATACTTGTAACATATAAAAGTGCTTATTACTCACTCGCGTATTTGTATTTATGTATACATTTTACTGATATTCTAAAATTTTTACTCTAAATAGTACATTAAAAACTCAACTCTCACTTTTGTAATTAATAATACAAAACTATATTTCGCTGATAACAATAAAAGAAGAGCGAAACAATATGTAAGTACTTAGTATAATAAGTTATATTCGATGCAATTTCCCGCTCTTGGAAGAATCAACTTCGTTATCGACGTGTAAGCCTGGAACGTGGAGCAGAATCCCGACAGAGGGCAGTGTCAATCGCTCGCATTTGGCGGCGTGATGTTCGTCGGGACACCTACGTTACATTCGTATAATATGATTCAGTTTCGCCAGCGCTATTACGGGGTGAGATTTGTAAAGTGTGTCTGAACATCTCTCTCTCGAAAAGTGCGTCGCACGTAAGTGCGAAGCGTGATATGAAATAGTGAATTGGATTGTGATTCAAATGGACAGGCGATACTAACCTCGCGTCATGGGATTGTGAAAGGAATCGAGAACGTATAAGAAGGTGGCAGGAAGTGGGAAAAGGGCCAGGGATACAACGCTCACGCCCGGTTGTCACGACGCCATGTTTCCCCGAAGTGGCCTACCGATGTCGAGTATCCCTTTGATGATACTCTGCTTTTTCGTACTTACCGTTGCCGGCCTTGACGAATCTGGTAAGCTGTAGAAATTATTTAACAAACTGACTCGCGAACGATTTCAACGCGACGACAGCTTCTTCCGCTATTCTCGTCGATCGTCCACGAGAGGATGCAATGACGAACATTTATAAGCAGTGTATCTACTATTTAGCGGATGCATGATGCACCGCTGTCATCGTAGTCCTCACGATTGTTATCCTTCGTAACAAATAATTTTTAATATTTGTACCCTGAACAAATATCATGGCAATGATTTTAAGCTATGTTAAATGGATTGTTGGTTGTACAGGCGTGCATAAAATTGCATACCGTCATGCACGATTGATTAACAACATAAAAAGATATCGAATGTCATTGGCGTATCTTGATCGTTTCAATTATTTATCATTCGATACACTCTTGTCTTTTATCTTTTCTGTTATGTGAGCCGTGTTTATGCTGGAAGATTCAATTTTCATGATACATTGATTACTGAAAGATGCATAATACTTGTGAAAATACATAAAATATTGTGTACACGCATACTTCGAAATTGTAGAATTGAATGTGTTCAACTTTGAAAGATTTATACATTAAAAGATATGAATTTATTAATAAAGACATATAATTTATTTGCATTCTATTCTTTTTTTTTTATAAATTAGAATTAAAAATAAAAGATATTAATTTATTTATTTAATTTGTATATTAAAATGTCTATGCTACAATTGAAATTTATTTACGGTATAATCAGCGGTATATTATCGCTCGATCGATTCCTATTTCATTTAACCACCTTGTTACATGTTACATATATACTATTGGAGTAAATAAAAATATTTTAATAGCACGGAATTCAAGTCGTAAAATGATTACATATGCGCAAACCGCAATCGTGATTATAGATCTTAAATTATCATATTCAAGAGTAAATGTATTTATTAATGAAATTACCAGAATGATCAAAACGACCAACACTGTGCGTAATTTTTCATAGACAATTTATCTTTTGAGATTTTAGTGATTCTTTGTAAAATATTTGGATAGAGACTTGTTCCTTCTCTTGCATTATATGTTTCTTCATATAATTCCCATTTTGATTTCTTTGGTACAAGCTTTATATTTTAATCATCAATAATTCTAATAATAAATAATTCGCTTATTAAGTAATAAAAGAAATATTACTTACAAAATAGCTATCAAATCTTCTATCTTGTTAAAATATATTATATTAAATATATTTATTTAATATAAATATATAAATATATAAATATAATAATATATTTATATAAATATAATAAATATATAAATATTTATAATTATATAAATATAATAAATATATTTAATATAAATATATAAATATATTTATTTAATATAATATATTTTAACAAGATAAATATATTATATTAAATATATTAAATATATTATATAAAAATATATATATGCTGTGGAAATTCTTTTCTACAATTATTTCCTAATTCTCAAGCCGCTTCAATGTGGTATATTAAATACCTAAATGATACTTTTGTGTTTATCTTTTGTGCTTCTAGTTCGTATATTTGTTTCATCGAGTATAATATCAAGTTACATTTTTCGCGGAGAATAACTTCGATTTGGTATGAAAACGATTTTATAAAAATCGAAAGAAGTGAAGCTGCAAAAAATCAAAAATCATGTAAGATGTTGTTTCATACATAATCAGAAGAGTAATTATGGGTTAAACACTTTGAACATTCAACTATAGTTTAACCTTACATTTAACTAACATTTAACTTTGATTTAAATAAAAATTAAAAACATTTTGTTTTACTTGTTTGTTTTCAATACAACGATTATATTTCGTCGCATAATATACATAATCTAATCGCGTAATATGGAATATAATCTAAAAATACTTAAAATGAGAAAACGCCATTACTGAGTTACTGATGCCATATCGATATATATATATCGATATAACCGTTGAATTCATAAAATGAAGACTTTACGCGACACATGCATATGCACATACACTTCACACAGTCTTACACTTAGGACAAAAAAGATGGGAACGCAATATGAGATAATATTATTTGAAATTCATATTATTCTAGATTATAAAATAAACAGTTTACATAATCATAGTAATTATCATGTACAAAATAAAAACATCCTAATTGCTTATTTACAAAACAACAAACATAAATCAGGAATAGTTTTGATCAATTGATAACTTATTCTTGTTTTATTAAAATTGTACACTCAATATTTACATTTTCTATGTTTGTGTATATCAGAAGGTTTAGTAGAATATATTATTTAACCTCAAGGCTCATAAAACATCGTAACAAAAGTTTTAGTAAGATATACTTCAGATCTTTGATAATTTGAGCTATTAAGACAAAACTTGGTCTGTTTGTATGACTCCACTATTATGATTTTAATGAATTAATTAGCCAATTACTTGGTTCGTTCATATACTACTTGACTAAAAGTTCTTTAATTAGACACAATTGCAGTTTTTCAAATAATATGAATGTTATTAGTTAGCATGTCAATTTACCTTTGTTTATTACTATTATGTTTAAGTTAGCAAAAATACCATGTTAATTTGACATATTTTCATTTGATTATATTGATATATTAGATTAATATTAGATATACAATAGAAACGTACTTATATTTTTATATATCCCTGTGCAGCTGTTGAAAAAATAGAAACCACTGAGTCAAAAAATGAGAATCCAGCAGTGTTAGAAATTACAGCATCTCAAGACTTAGAAGGTATAGAGGCTGGTAGTACTCCATCACTTATATGTAAACTCAATGTACCTGGTCAAATATGGTGGACCAGCAACGGAAAGAATCTCACCACTATTAAAGATTTTGATTCTGGAGGACGTTTGGATATTAAACAGGCTAGTAGAAATGATACAGGAGATTATAAGTGTATGGCACAAACTATAGATGGAGAATTGTTAAAAAAGGATGTTCATATTAGAGTTATTGGTAAATATCAATTATTAACTAGCTATAATTTATTTATTAATATAAAATATAATTTGCAAAATTTATGTTTATATACTATCGTTCATATTCGTAATCACAAATTATTTTCATTCTAGAACCAGGTAGAATAACAGCTGGGGAAGATATTAGGGCAAAAGTGATGGAATCAGCTAACTTGACATGCCTCATGCATGGTTATCCATTATCTCAATTTACTTGGTTAAAAGGGAATGATTCAGAAAGTACCGACCACTGGAAGGATTTCACCACTATCACGCAAATAAACGAAACACTCACTCTACTGACTTTAGAATTTGAGAGCTTAACTCGGAAAGATAACGGAACGTATATTTGCAAAGCACGCGATTACAGCGGCGAAATTAGCGCTTATAGACATCTCTTTGTGATTGATGTACCGAAAGTGAGCATCGACTTTATGAAAGCTGTTGGTGCTGGAAGTATATTCTTAAACTGGACTGTAAATGATGGCAACGAACCGATTAAAGAATATGTTATCCAACATATGAAAAACGGAACTAATCAATATCAATATTATTCTAAACAAATTGGAGGTGGTAATTCGAGTTATGTTTTAAGAGGTTTTGAAAGTGGTACAGCGTATCAGATTGGAATTAGCGCTACAAATACCGTGGGTACATCACACGTACGACTTGATCCACGTTGGATTACTACGCTTGAAAAAGGTATTGAAATAAGGAATAATCCTGATCGTGTATCTTCGTTTCCCGAATTACGAAATAATAGATCAATTCAATTTATTACAGATCCTATATTTGTGCCAAAAGTTTCCGTTAACGGAGTCACTGAAAATTCTATTACAATAGGATGGACAGTACCGCCACCGGATTTAAAAGAACACGTTCATTATTATAATTTAATGGTTACACATGGAGATCAGAAAAGAGAAGCAGTATATCCAGCGCAACCATTTACTGTCTACGCATTTGTCGATCTTGATCCCGATACAACGTATAAGTTTAAAATTGCCGCGTGTAGTGAATATACAAAGGAATGTGGAAACTGGAGCATTGAAGTGAATGGTACTACTTTAGATGGAGGTAAGATATTATTGAATTTGCAAACTCAGTATTTTCTAAACTTTGGAAATTTAAAATTAATCATATAATCTTAATTTTAGTGGCCAGTCCTCCTCAGAATTTATCTGTTAATTGTCGATTCGATAATATAAGTAGCTCCAGTTTTATCTCTATTACATGGGATCATCCAGAGAAATCTAACGGCGTTATTACTCGTTATAATATACAATTAATCGGCATCGCTAGATTTAAAAATGGTATGGGTCGTTTAGATATTGATACTTGGGGGCCACAGAATTGGAGTGTTAAAAAAAATAGCACGCATTTTAATCAAATACCGGCTAATACGAATTACACGGTTCGTGTGAACGGTGTAACTAGATCTCGTACACCAGGAAAGGATGCTGTCGGTAACTGTACCACGCCAATTACCATACCAGATAGAGATAGCTTAAACATGCGATCGTGGCGAAAAATCGAGAATCAGGGTAAACAATTGTTTAAGTTATATCTTCCGCGTATCACAGAAAGAAATGGTCCTATATGTTGTTATAGAGTTTATTTAGTAAAATTAGCACCACGAAAGAGCGTCACTGATTTACCACCGCCTGAAGAAATTAATGTGTATTCCTATCAATATGCCCATAATTCACCTTCCGGTGGTGCTTACGTTGCCGAAACATTCGATAGTGATCGATTGGTACCCGAGATTTTTCTTGGCGATGGCGAATCATTCAACAGTAGTAGTATGTGCAACAAATGTATTGGACTTAGGCCAAAAGCCGCTCCACCAGTATTACATTTTGTTCCCGAAGTTTCAACAACCATCTCAGCACTTAATACAACACCTGCCACTACTACAACGTCAGTAACATGGACTACAACTTCCGCTCCAACAACATCGTCAGCTACTACTCAAAAGATCGAAACAACCATTGCAAATCTAATAGACAATAATCATACAGAGACTGTGGAAAGAAGAAAAAGAGAAAATATGGCTACCCAGAAAACAAAGGGTAATGATGGATCTTCTGAACTACCATCATTTACCGCACAAGATGGTTTCTTAGATGAAAACTCAAACTACACGGGTTTTATCGAAGTTATTGGTATGACTAATATATGTATAAATAAGCTTATGTATTTTACACTTAAAATGATTTATAATAATATACTTTCTTATAGTATTTGGAAATCAAGATCAGCTTTTACCAGCCTATAGTAATTACTTTAATCCTCTTTATGGAGGGTTAGATCCCGTAGCCGTAGTGTCAGCGGAAGTGACTACACTCAGCGTAATTCTGCAAATTTCCATTGCTCTTATACTAATCATCATCATTCTTCTCATTGCACTTTGTGTATTGCACAGATATACAAAGCGTGCTCAACAGAGAGGAGAAGAAATTATAACTTTGAGAAATAGTTTCAGGTAAAAGAATATTTTATAATTATAGCCATTATATATTTTCGCTAGGAAAAAATATGAGCTTAAAATATAATAAATATTTTTATCTTGATAGGCATTTATGCAGGAGTCTTAGAGGTAGACATCAATTGGTAGCAGCAAGCCCTCCAGACATGCCTCCCATTCCTAAAGGTGAACTGCTCCAGGCATATCTCGAACGGCATCGGGATTCTGATTATGGTTTTCAACACGAGTTCGAATTGCTACCGGATAGGTTCACAGATCGTACAACAAGAGCTTCGGAGGCACGTGAAAATCTATACAAAAATCGTTATCCAGATATAAAGTGTTACGATCAGACTAGAGTAAGACTCGCACAAATGGATGGAATTTGCGGATCTGACTACATAAATGCGAACTTTGTGTTAGGATACAAAGAACGTAAGAAATTTATATGCGCTCAAGGTCCAATGGAAAATACCGTTTGCGATTATTGGAGAATGATTTGGGAACAACATCTGGAGCTGATACTTATGTTAACAAATCTCGAAGAATACTCAAAAACGAAATGCGCAAAATACTGGCCAGACAAAGGTGAAACTAAAAATTTTGGCGACATTACTGTTGAACATGTTCGAGAAAGAGCTTACTCAGATTACGTTGTTCGTGAATTAAAAATGACACGATTAGGAGAACGAGATGCACGCACCATCGTTCAGTATCATTTCTTAGTTTGGAAAGACTTTATGGCACCAGAACATCCTCATGCGATACTGAGGTTTATCAAAAGAGTGAATGAAGCTTATTCGCTGGAAAAGGGGCCGATATTGGTACATTGCAGTGCAGGTGTCGGACGAACAGGAACATTGGTCGCATTAGATTCTTTGCTGCAACAACTTGCAGAAGAAGGTCAAGTTTCGATTTTCAATACAGTATGTGATCTAAGACATCAAAGAAACTTTTTAGTGCAATCGTTAAAACAGTATATTTTCACTTATCGTGCGTTAATGGAAATGGCACAATACGGGGATACGGAAATTCCAGCATCTCAGCTTAAAACTACAGTTACAAGATTAAGACAACGAGATAACGGTAAAGAAAAATGTAGAATGGAGGAAGAGTATGATGTAAGTAAGAAACTTGGATTTACATGACAAAATTATATTAGTTGATAAAAGTTATTTATTTTGCTTTTGTTATTTGCAGAAAATCAATTCTGTATTAGAAGACAGAAAATCATTTTCTGTTGGTGGAGGAGAAGAAAATAAGAGCAAGAATAGAAGTGAATTAATAATACCATATGACAGAAATCGAGTAATTCTTACGCCCGTTCCAGGTAGAGAACATTCAACGTATATAAATGCATCATTTATTGAAGGCTATGACAATTCCGAGTCGTTTGTTATCACCCAAGATCCGTTGGACACTACGATAGCAGACTTCTGGCGAATGATTTCAGAACAATGCATCTCTACGATAGTAATGTTATCCGATGTAAGCACTCTTTCTTCTTTTTTCTAATTGTTGTAAGTTTTTATAAATGTTTAAAAGCTTTAAGTCCTTGCGTAAATATCGTACGTGGTACGCAACTTATATTTTATACATAATAAATACAGTTGGACGAAAAATATTGTTGTGTCTCCAACTTCTTTCATAAGTACATATATTATATTGCATAAAGTCATATGCCAGATATAGCCTTTTGGAATATTATACAGATTATAATATAAACATTTATTTCAGTTAAATGAGGGTCCACGAAAATGTCCACGTTATTGGCCTGATGACGATGCAGCATACGATCACATAAGAGTTAGATACATTCAAAGCGAGAGCTGTCCATATTACACTCGCCGTGAATTCTGTGTTTCTAACACTAAAACTGACGAAAGCGTTGTTGTAACACAATACCAATATCATGGATGGCCAACGGTAGAGGGAGAAGTACCTGAAGTAACTCGTGGTCTCATTGAACTCGTAAACCAAACACTTACGAATGACACAGAATCAAGCGGCTCGCTAGTCGTACACTGCAGTTATGGATCCGATAGGAGTTCTATGTTCGTCGCTCTTAGTATATTGGTTCAACAACTAAGGACTGAAAAACGCGTAGATATATTTACAACGACGAAGAAGTTACGATCGCAAAGACACGGCATGATTAGCACTTTTGTACGTAATTTGAATTTAATATTAAACAATTATTTGTTTTAATATATAAGAAATATCTTATATTAATGCATATATTGACATTTTCAGGCACAATACGAATTTCTACATCGTGCTATCGTGAATTATTCAGATCTTCATAATTTGGCCGACGACGAACCAGCTTCTTAATACCATGGAATGTAACAATGGAACATCTCGGTAATGTTCGGTGAATATGTGCATAAAGACAATTCACGTACAAAAAATGTTTGAAAATGTACGAATGCTCAAAGAAACGTATATTGGGCCAACCAAAGAAATTACTAATATATTGGTGAAACAAATACATCATGAAGTTAGACTGAAATATGCATAAGCATAAGCAACTATCGATCTTTGACAATTTTCATATTTTATGCACAGACTATCGAATTATGTGTATTAGACATTTATTCATACTACAAGAAGTAAGCAGTAAACATTTCACATTGAAAAATTCATAGGATTAAACTAAACATACGATTCGTTTGATACGATACAGAAATAAAATTAACCAATTAATGGTTAATCGTTAAAAAGTGTAATACAGTGAAAACGCTCGTGGTATCACGTTCTTGACAACGTTGTGAATCAATCTCAATAATTTATTTTTATTGATGGAATCTAGAAAGAAAAACCTGAAATAGTGTAACAGTTAACATTTTTGTGATTGAAAATGGGATACGAGGAAAGCATTGACGCAACAAAGTAAGTGCGTTTTTATTAACAAATACGACTATTTGGTGGACTTATGAAAGAACTAAGCATATTTATAAGACGTACGAATATTCTGACAAGTGGACCATATAACTTACCAATCTAATATTTGATCGTGCGTTTATACCGTTAGAATGTTCAAGCTCAATGTGAAATGTAAAATACATTGCAACATTAAAATTATGTTTCACGAAAAATAAAAAACTTCTATGTATATCTTAAACATAACTTTTATGTTTTTTTAGCGCGTTATATTATACATATGTGTATATTACTTTTCATACACGATCACATATAGATGGCATAGTTTATATGGATTAAAGCTGAATTAAGAACTGGGTTGTATTCTTCCAAACGTTTTTGCTGGCATGCATTGTTAATCTACTGTTCGATGACAAGGAAAGATCAAATACTAATTTGATCTACCTTACAATTTACGATTATTAATGATACTACGCACGCACTGTGTGTTTATTAGTGCAGGATTATTTGTAACATAGGAGTCATATACAATATAAAACGTGCGTACGCTAATTTTTCTTCTAAATAAAGACTGATCTTCTTATTCAGTTCGAAATTCGCGAAGAACGGCATGCAAAATTGCTGTGAATTGTAACACGAGGAGAAGAATCATTTTTTACTTTTTCATACATGAAATAATTAGGAATATATCTATGTGTGTGGCATGTCCGCAAATGTGCTTTGTAAGTCACCGACGAAGTGTTACGCATAATTGGAGGGCTTACGCGGCACAATAGGAGTTAGGTTTTTACTTGAGAATACTAAAGACATAGGTAGTTTTTAAAAGAAAATTTATTAATTAAATTACTCGAATGACTGTGAAACGAACCTAATCTAGGAGGGTCCTCTTAATTCATAATTAATTAAAAAATAAAATCATCGGAAAGACATTATACTGGAATAAAATTGAATTTTTATATTAATAACAGGAACTACCTATAGCTGCTAGTGTTCTACCTCACAGTGGATAATGCTAAATATAAAAACAGGTCGATGAGATTACTATAAATAAGGAAAGAAAAAAAATGGAATCATTGAAGTGAAAAAATTGCGGAATTATGCACTATATATGTCATTTCTTCGCACGCTCGTTCTTTTCTAGTCAAGTTTTCAACTCCGACACGTGCGCTGCTAAGCCATTCATTTATGGCAGGGGACAATCACATTTTAAATTCTTGATTTACATCGCATCGATCAGCAGGATTTATTTTTCTTTCCTTTCCTTCGTGTCAGTTTCATTCCATTCGCGTGCATACAATGCACGTCCCTACTCGATGTATATGTGTGTATAACCTACTCATTAACTGAGAAGCAATTAGTTGCTAGTTTGCGCTTCGATTATGTTGTAATTGATAGAGATCTAAGAGACGATTATGTTCAGCCTGGAATTAGAATCGCTACTATCACTACTGTTGCTTTATTGCATTGACAAATGGTGTGACGTATTTGTTTTTATACTCAGACAGACTAATGCATAGGAGTATTTACGAAGGTGCAAAGTGCCTATGAATTTCCACCTAGTCCCATTTTTCACACTATGTAACATCGTTAATGATATTTGTCTTTTTCTTGTGAGTTTTGTGTAATTAATTGATTACAAATCATTTGATTAGGCATGATATTGGACATTTCTAAGATATAAAATATTTAAAGATATTCTATACTATTTTGTATGTATTATTTACATACATGTTTACATCAATAGTTTGTATATACTTTATAAATGATGGGATTTTTACACTACCTGAATATTTACACTTTTCTAACCTTCATTATAATTTTATGAGAACTTTTATTTTGTTTGACAACTCAATACTCCTTAATTTGCATACATGCCTTTTTTGGTCAGTGCAAAAAGAATATTGTATGGTGGAAATTCTTAAACATTTTGTATAGTAGCTGTAGTCTAGAATGATTTTTATATTGAAATATAATGGAAAGATTTTTTTTAAAGGCAAATCGACACGCACAATATGCATGTAAAAATATAATCTCATGGACTTTTGATATTTTTTAATGTAAAATTTACAAGCACAGCGTCTCCATTGTAATGAATATATCTCTTTTAATTTATATTACGTTAATATCAGTGAGAAAATAAGTAATGTTCATTTATTTATAGGATATTTATAAGATATGCGATATATATATATATATTATGTTATATATATTATACATATATATAATATATATATATAATGATTAATTGCGTTTCTATTATTTAATAAGAATTTTGTGCAGAATTAGCGGTTGTTTTCAACTTTTATTGCATAAAACTGAAATGCACTTTACGTGCACGCGAAAATGCGTAATTTAGGACAGTAATAACAGTAATAACATTGTTAATATTTGATACAATATATAATTGCAAAATTGTAATGACAATTTCGTAATTAGTTACATGTATGTTCTTATTACATATTTTCACCTCATGTGTAAAAAAAAACATCGACATTTTTACAGCCAGTGTATGAATTAGAAGCATTAAAAGCATTGTTGTAAATTAATGTATACAATTTTTTATTTTTATCATAACAAAGATACTGATACAGTCCAATAAGAAAAAAAAAAGGATATGTTTTGGCCAAATAGCAAGTGTATTACAATCTTTTAACTTCTTATTTTGTAAAATGCGCATAAGAAAAATGCAATGTATTATAATACAGATATACCTTAGATATAAGTTAAAGTTAACGGCAGCTGCACAGCTTGCCATTTTCTCTCAAAAGGTATATCTTGACAATGACGCGCATTATTAATTACATCAGGCTGTGTGTTGATATATTAGTTCTTTATTTAAATCAAACTAGATGCGGTTGATTGGAGTTAAATTGGTTATCGATCTGATATTAACTTTAATTCATCTCGAAGTAAATGGCTCTATGTAATTGGTTAGGAACATGTAGCGCGATTAATGATACACCGTGCCCTATAGGAACGTGTGCGTGAGGTTTGTTGGTATGATTAGGCAGTACGTGTAAGAAAAAGAGGAGACGGCGGTCTTTTTTGTGGATAATATATAATTCATGTAGGATATATATTAAATATTCTCCTGTGTCCAGACAAAGGTGATTGACCAACTATGTGTCAACTTACGCGTTAAAGATGCCATTCATGATGAATTCACTCTATTATCCGAATGAAATAACTGTGTTAAGTAATAGTACTCGAATCAGCTAGCGTAGATCTTTGTACATTGTGCTATTGCCATAGCAGTGAAGTATGATATATTGTGAATATGATTGTGCTGCATTTGACAAATATCTTTAAAATATTAGAATTGAAATAAAATCGTTCACCAAAGGAGCTTACTTCTTTGAAGGAAATACCTTTGATTTGATGCAAACGAATTTGAAATTTTTCTGTTGCTATTACAGCACAGATGTCAATTGCAGCAGCACAAGCTTATTACAATTAAAAGGAAGGGAGAAGACTTTTACAAAGCACAATAAAAAAAACTATTTTGCTTGGAGATCAAAGTGCTTGAAGCAAAAGCTTTTTTACAATTTTGATACATAAATTGAAATTTGCAATGATACCAAGTAAGATAATTGTCAAGGGCATTTTCTATGCTTATACTTCATTTTTTCATTGTGATTTATTCATTGCTTGTGTTTGACGATTCACTAAAGTACATTGAGAAAGCTTCTTAAATATGCAATGTACCGGCGAAGTATTGCCTTAGTAACAAGGGTATACTGACAGACTTTGGATTTTAAATTGAAACAGGATAACTTTAAGATTTGTTTCTTTCTATACATCTTTATACTTTCTTAATACGTGCACGAGCAATGTACTATCTATTTGATATACATAAATCCAATGGCACCTACTAACGTTCCTGTGATATTCTATGCGACTGATGAGTTTAAGATGTGATGAATCACAATCCTTTTTGTATAACTGGCAATAGAAATTAGTTTCTATAGCATCAATCTTGTACTTTTATAACTTGTAATTTCAAGTTACTTTTATCTAATTTTTCAATGAACTTCCAAGGACATTTTACATTTGATACGGATATACATATTTGAATTTTTTTAAATACTTTTTACCGACTCGCTGTTAAGATGAAAGTAATCTGACAATTAAAATGTTAAAATGTTAAATGTCCGCGTTTTGCGGATAATCTAGATGCCACGAAACAAGGCGATCGTTCGTAATTAAATAGAACTTACTGATCTTTTTTCTTTTTTTTTATACAATTATTCGATGTAGCATCAGTTCAACTTGCGTTCAAATATTTGCATGATGTAAAAATATCGGTATCTTACAGCTAATGGTCCGACACGATGTGTATGGAATAATCTTTCATTGTAAATAGCTGCTGAAATTACAAAAACTGCGTAGTGATTTTTTCGAAACTATGTAATACTCGAAGCAAAAAGACGTTACATCTGAGTATTAAGCTTATATATATAGGGTATTTAAAAAATATACATATGTCGAATTAATGATTTTGTCCAATATGTATTCATTAATGGATCAAGACACATCACCCTATATATGTATACTTCGTTTTATATTTCCGATTATTTTCTCTCGTTATAAAATCTTAATGGCGGAGGAAATATTGTAGACAGATAATACAGAAAAGTATTATCAAAAGTATTCTTTATAATTAGGTATTATCGTTACAACCTTTGCGTCGAGATTTTAACGAGGTACTGCTTATTCTGTAAACATAGCAATAAAATATTTTACACGATCTAATTCATTAGCGACATGTATAGACATATTGTTAAATTTGATTTTCTCCGATGCGTAGCTTATATCGAACTCTGTAATTTTTATTTATTCAATGACTGTACTGTCAAGTAGAGGATTCTGATAATTAAGGATAAGTATACTTGCGACGTTCGTTTAAAAATATCGTGCTGCCATGTACAAATACATATATATAAGTTTCCGCTCGAATTGTGTACGTAAAGATGTGCTATGAATCGTCGTTGTTTCATTTTTAGTATACAGTATAGCGTACATTTATGTTCATCTACTTACACGACTAGCAATTAATTCTCAGAGCGATCTGTAATGTACATTCAATATGTACGTCTTTCTTTATGTTAATCGAAGCTTACTATAAAATTACATTTACAACTTTTTGTATACTGATACTCAATTTAAACGATAAGGATAGAAGCAAGAAAAGAAAGAGAAAAAACCTATCTCGGCCTATTTTTAGCGAAATTACTAGCGATATAATCTCCATCGTTGTTTATAATAATCGCACAAACAATTCTCAGAAATGAATGCAAATTATTAATTACTCAATTCGTGATCTGAATTCAATGTGCGAACGAGCTGAAACCAGATCTTTTCAAAGAATAGTCTTTCATCATAGGATCATATACCGTGATTCTGAAAAAAAACGTAAATCTTTATCGAGTATCACTTTCAATCAACTTGGGCACTAATCTTTTGTAACGGTATTCTTTCGTTCTGTATATAACGTATCCTTTTAAGGCATATTTTTAACTAACCACGGTTAAGTTCACCGTCAAATATCAGAAATTATAATACACGAACGGCTCTTTAAATTTTCGTGTTCGATATCGAACGGTGCTGAACAGCCGGAACTGATGCGCGTAGTAACCGTAAGTGCGCGCGCACGTGAACAAACTACGTGACAAAGTTCAAGTCGATTTAGCGGCAATCGACATTTCGTCTATAATTGACGGGTGTAAGACCACGTGCAAATAAGCTACTCAATATTGTTGAGATTTCGTAGCGGTAACTCTGTGTGCGATTCTCAGTAACATTATATTTTTAACCCTGTCTTTACAATCCATATAACTGCGAATATTGTTCTTTTATAGTAGAGGAACGTGCGCCGCGAATATTCATTTGCTTTAATATTTGCATAGAAAAAAAAAGTTAAATAAAACTGTAACTTTCAACATTGAAGAAATTAACATATATATACCATTAACGGATTGCTTCCGAATTCTTTCAAACATAATCAGAACAATAACTACAGAACGTAACACAATTGTTACCGAATAAATCATTACTATAATCGGCGTTAGTATGGTTTATTACATACGTGCCGACTATGGACGGCATTCGTATCCATAGTTCCTCGCATGGATGCTGACTACAGCCAACGTTAGAAATGAAAAAATTAATAGCGGGAACGCACACTTATGTGCATTACATTATTAAAAATATATATACATAATTGAATCGCAACAATAACTTTGTACACTACTGCGTAATCGCAATGACATCGCAATGGCTCGTCTGCACCAGGTCTAATTCACAAGAAAAGAACAGTTTCTGTGCTTCTTATATTTCGTAAAGAAAAATGTAAACGCTCTAAAAAGAGGGCCTACCACCGTCGTCTCCAATCCGGTTCGTTGACCCATAATAAGTAGAACCTTTTTTTTTGTAAATGAAACCGTGTAAGAGAAATAAAATTGAAATTCACCCGCGTATTGTATTAGCGCATTATGTTCGTATGTAATGGAGGATTAAAAGTTAAATTACGTATAGCCTTAGATTTTGTATGATATTCACTTTATAAGAGGGAGGTTATGCTAAAGATAAAGATATATATATTATATATATTATATCTATGAAATACGTGTAACGACAATTGATCGTTCGTCGATAATTGACGAACCACAAAAATGATGTAGCGGCGCTGATTATCGAATCATCTTTTTGTATGAAAAGAAAAAAAAATTGTAAAGCGATATCGGTAACGGTGCACTCGATGTGAAAGGAAATACATGACACAATAACGAACTATACGAGCAATTTTCGTTTTCCTTTCCTCCCCCTTCTTTTACTAACATAACAGGACACGAAACATTACGGTACATTCTTTTAACATTCGTCCAACGAAAATCTAAAACTACTTTTATATAAATTCCTTCGTGTAATTTATAGATTCACAAAATTTCATTCCGAATGTATGCATATATAATATTTGATTATTATTTTCCATCTATTCGCAGATCTAGTAATTTTCAATTCCACGAGTTAATGTAAATTTTAAGATACAAACATCATTAGTATTGGTATACATAACTATTTAATCGTTTTTATTGTAATATTATCGATATTTATCATTATAAGAAATTAGAGCAATTTAATTTTGTAACGAACAGTATATAATGTAGTAAGTGGGAAATATCAGTATTGTAATCTAGACGAGTAATTACGGTGAACGAATATAATTAAAGAAAATCATTGGTTACCATCTAACGGCTCCTCGCGGGTCCACTCAGTGAACCGCAATTCCTTCATCGTTTATTGTACACGGTCTACATCGAGAACTTACACTATGATTTGCATAATAAACTAATGACAATTATAATCACGACATAGATTTTATACGAGCAGGATGTTGTAAACTATATCTTCTAGGAAATTACTATCCCATTATTATATTGTCCCACATACATTATTACCATCTCATATGGCATTTTTAGAATAAATCAAATATTAAAACAACTTTCTCAATTAAAATACTAATACTGATATACCAATTGCCACTCGCTTAAAACAAAAAGTATTACCACAACTGAGGAAATATATATCTATTATGTATACGATTCTCGCTTTTGCCTGTGTTCAGGCACCCATGCAAGTTTCCTTTTAACGAACTACAGAATGAAACAATCTTATGTAGTTAGTAGAACAAAAGAAAACCAGTTTTCTGGCACAACATTTCGATTATAATCTAACTTCATTTACCTTGATGCCATCCTACGATCTGCGTCAAAAAGCAAAAGACCAAATCACGATTGCACTTAATCTTGTCGCTTGTTTCCTCTGAACTGGTTTACTGTACTGTTCCCATTTTTCTTACGAGTCACTTAATAATCACTCGTGTTGCCCAATTTCTGCACAAGACATGGACAAACCGATAAGAATACGAAACGAGCAATGAGATGATATTGTCAAACACACGTTGAAATCTCCAAAGTGTTACGTACATGTGTATTCGAAAACTTGATCATGGGGTATTCGTCAAATACGTATGTGGTTTCGAGCACATCCGCTATATTCTATCGCATGTCTATGGAATCACCAATCTTAAAAGAATAAAATGTTTCGTAACAGTATAATAGAAATGAACATATTTCAAACATCATTCTTATATTTCTACACCGATCAATTTTTCTATTACCTTGCATAGTAGTAGTAGTAGGTAATTGGATAATTGTACCTATGCCAATGATGAGTTTATTAATTAAAAAGAATTATTTAATAAAAATGATATCTCATTAACTTTTATCTATATTATTTCTAAGTATATATTTTAAAAAAGTAGATAAAAAGTAATATAAATTATTAATTATAAATATTTTAATATTTTTTAGAAATAAGATTATATAAATATAATCATTGCTTAAAACTACGTCAGTAATCGCAGAATTGATCATAACCCAATAACCGGAAACCCACTAAAAAAAATGTTAACTTTAAACATGCATTTAACATACAGCAAGTTTGTACATCTCTTAATGGATGTTGTGATACGTACAACCATGAATTCCTCGAATACCTGGTGGGGAACGAGTTGGCCGAGGATATTCGTGCAGTCCATCCCTGCTAGTACAATTGCGAACATACTGACCGCGAGTGTTTGTTACGCACATCCGTAACATGGTATTTCCATTACGAGCGTGAACCTAAAAAAGGAAAAATCATTGTGTAATCGGAAATTCAATGAACACAAGAGAGTAACGAATCGCTGGCGATTAATTGCTAGTGAAGTTACGATAACAAGGTACAACGATACGCGACATAGCTCGCTAAGCAGAAAATTAATATTACAGCAATAACGTGAAGATCGTTAATTATTATACAACCAATGTGATACCGGTAAAAATGTATGTTATTTCGTTTTAATTAAATCTTATGGATAATTGAAAACATCCCGCTATAAAAATATGGAAAAATGATTAACAAAGAAAAACACTTCTATAGTTAATCAACAGATATGTTTCATATAGAATAAAAAAAAATTATATATTTATACGTCAAATGAATACATCGAAAAGGATGAAATTAATTTATCTTGTTTTAGTATTTTTAAACTCTGTTAGGAACGTTAGAATGAACGGCGAATCGAGCGGAGAATATCTTCAAAAGGTGATGTTCCAACTTCAAGAATTCAATGTTCCCTCCCCTACTAACATTTATGATAGGATGTTGTCAAATAACGGCTATAAAAATGTAATCTATATGAACAAAGATCGACAAAATTATCAGGTTCAAAAGATTAATATGAATACGCAACGAAATACGCAAAAATACCAAAACCACAGCTTTCAACATCATAATACTATACTTAATGAAAAGGTTGATTTACATCCAACTGATTTAAGTTTTTCACAATATCACGAGGTAAATAAATGACATTTTTATTCATACATTTTAAATAAATATTTTATTATTTTTGTTTCATATAATTTGTTATATATCTAAAGAGTTCCAAAAAGAGCTATTAAGAAATTACCTTTGATTTTTCAGCCTCACATTCCGATCGTTACCAAAGTAAAAAATCCAGAAGTACTTGGATTTACAAGGGCAGAATTGGCGGCCATGTATAAAAGCGCATTAGAAAAGGGATCGACGATCAGTTTGTCTTCATTAACCAATGCACTCTCTTCCGGCGAGGTACCTCAGATTACACAAACTCACGTGGAATTTCCGATTAAGCAGCCTCTCTATCAATATTACTTCTTTCCACTAAAAACTTTTATGTCAGAATTTAAAAAAGATCGCGGTTATAAAACGATTGTAAGTACATATTCTAATTTGAAATTGAAGAAAATTCATCTAATTTAAAAAAAAAAGAAATGAAAATTATTAGTTTAATCTTCTCATTATTACGTTCTTGTCATTCTTTGTAGCCTGCCCATGCATATGACAAGACGGAAGCTGCACAAACTACTCAAACGCAGTTATCAAATCCTATCTTTGTAGCCATAAGTACTTTTGTCACTATGGCAATTGTATTCATGATGAGTGTTTTATTCTTGCCAAAGATTACTCAACTCGATATATTTCCAGCGCGAAGTATTCAAGATGATTTCTTTTATCTAACGAATATAGTTACGAACGCTATTGAACGTTATAATTTGTTGGAGAAATTTAGAGATCATCATGTAAATACTATCAGGTAGTTTATAATATAACGAGATAAATAATGTATATACCTAGGTGAATTTTATAATTAACATAGGGAAAAGAAATGTAAGCGATTTTATAGATTATAACTTGGATTAAAATGTATAAGGCTGATGTAAGGCCGAAATAAAATTAGATAATTTGTCAAAATATATTCATAACATCTATTTAATTACATCATTTGTCACTATAGTTAGATAAATTTTAACAAAAACAACAGTGAGCTAAACAAAACAATTCTTATTTGATAACAGTATATAGCATTTCTAAATTTTGTTCCTTAAAAAATGTAATGTTTTACAATTCCTTTTTTGTACATAAATATGTATTAATAAAATTGTATTAAATTGTACAACTAGAGATATGCTCCAAATAATACAACATTAAACGATACTAGAAACATCTACAAGTATTGTGCATTGTGTATTTTTATAATCCTAGTTATGGTAGAGAAAATAGGGATAAATTATTTTCTGTGATCTATTTGGGGAATGTATATGTATCTGTGATTACATTCAAGAACTATCTAAATTTATAATAAAGAAGTTAGGTACTTTTCAAACTTTGCTATATGTACTTCTATGTCTTGTAAAACTATACTTGCTTATATTTTACGACCTGTACAATATGACGTATATAAAGGAAGGCACACTTTGGAATAATACCTGTAAGCTCATTATTCACTTTACATGCTATCTATTCTTTTGTAATCAGTCTGTCCGATTGGCAGTGGAAAGAGATGCTTGCTCTGCAGCTTTCCGTTTTAATACTTGACGTTGATGTTCGTATTCGAAATCTTCTTCGGTTAGATTTAATTTTCGAACCTGCGATATTGCATTTATTTAACAAAATGTACTTGTTTGCAAGAAACGAGACACGAAAATCAAGTATCCTACCTGATAAACTAAAGCTTCTTCTTCCATAATATGCTGAGGAGGATTTCTTAATACTTGAAGCGTTTCATAAACTGTCGGACAGCGCTTAGTAAGAGATGTGCGTCCTAAGCTGCCTTTTAACAAAACTAGTCCAACTTTAAAAATAATTTTAACACCTTCACAAAGGAACATATCCCACACTCGTAGAATACTTTCCCATGGCAGTGTTCGCGTATAAACACATAAGAACCATTCGGTCATATATAAGATTGGTTCCATCTTTTGTTTTTTCTGAGAAATTAATGGCAATAATTAATTCTCATTTACATGCGGATTTTAATTAATTAATACTAACCAAATGTTTGTAAGCAATGGGAGACACTCTTTTCAAAAGAGCAAATAAAATATCTCCATCGCGTAATAATGTTTCCATTCCTTGACTATAATATCCAATTAAATACTTGTCACATATTGCAACAAGGCACCAAAATGCTTGTACTGCTGGCATATGCATCAGTAAAAATGCAGCAATAGGTGCTTGAGCTTGACAATAACCAACTTTACTATTTAAAATAGAATAAGCTTTCAACACTTTGAACAGTTCCTCCTGTCCAGGAGCTTCTCCAATAAACATTATATGATGTGGAAATTGACGATGAAGATCTTTTTTGATATCATCTATATACTTTGGATCACCAGATCGCTCCACCAACTCTTCAAATAAATTTGGGTTTGTATCCATTAGCAATTGACCTCCGCAAAGATTTAGCCATGCACGAAGTCTTACTGAAGGTGGAATACCCTTTCTACATCTTTCTCTAACTTTACGGTAATTTGTATTCATGAAATAACTCCAATTGTTCAACATCTGTATCCATTTTCGTTCCCTTCTAAGCATTACCTCTGGTGGTAATCCTTGTTTAACAAGGCTAGTATTTTACACATAAATATTAGTATACAAATGCATATTTTACCATCATAACTGTTACATTAATATATAATTATTATATTACCTGTCAGAGCTACAATTGGAATCTTGAAGGAAACCATGTCGATCAATTTTAGAACCTTCAAACTTATCACTCTCTGTCTCTGCATCCCCATTATATGATCCTGAGGACGCCATAGCATTTTTCTAATTGTCTAGAATAAAATATAAAATTTTTATAATATATATATATACTGTACTACTTCCTTGGAAAAATAATATTTTGATCAAAAATGTTTTGTTTATTATATTGGACATCGTTTAAATATTTTTACTAATATCAATATAAATTTTAGTTCTAAAAATAATAAATAACAATAAAAAATAATCATACTAAGGATCTAACAATTTTCAAATTTAATATGAACATATTACCAAGTATTCTGACGTTTTATAAACTGTGTATTTTATATCTATCTCGATTACATTGACAACATTTTTACACAAAATAAACGTTAATCGGCGCACTTTATGATTACAAATTTGTTTCACTTACAACATTAAAACGGAATAAAGAAGAGAATATCTGAACGCGTTTTATAATTGACAGTTGACAGATACATGCCAATAAATTTCGAATAAATAATATGATAACAAGATCATAATTTAAGATATCAATCACTGTTTTGTAACGCCCAAAAAGTTCGTGCAACGAATTACAATCATTTGTACGTGTCAAAGTATCTTGTCTAGGCTTGATAACTAACATAAACGCGTTACTATATACATATTCACACATTATTTACTTTCACATTATCACATTAACAATGAGTGGGCACACCGTGTGAATTAACATTAGACTTACCATCGATGATCCGCAAAAATCTGATTTATGAAATTCCAAAAGAATATACTATGCATTGCTTTAGAGTACCGATATTTTGCTTTTATCACACGCGTCAATTATAATAAATATATGAATTTAAATTAATTGATATATTACAACAAAATGTAGCGGAGATTTTTATCTCGAAATGGAACTACCAGGTACTCTACGTTAATTGGACAGTTCCGTTGATTCATTTACTGTTATCCAATAGTAAGAAAGGATTAAAAGTAAAGATAACTATGCTTAACAGCGTAATCGATGTAACTATACAGCTATGTAATTCAAATCTAATTTCGTATTTAAGAAAAAGTGAAAATAAGTACATTAGAAAATGAAACGTAATACAATTGAAATTGAAATAATTTTACAATAGTAACGAGATAATGTAATATCTTCCTCAATAGGAAAGACTGCTTTCTACTTAGAGTTACATATGTGTGACACGTAAGTACCTATATAAATACCTATTTTTTGTAACCTTACATAAATCGTTTATTCGTTTAATCGTCACAGAATGAAATTTGATTAGAAACCTATTCTAGCAATATATACATATATACATATATTGTGCATTTACGTAGTCTGTATATATATATCTCTTGTTATTCGTTACTACGTAAATGCACTTAATTCATTATATGCCAATGGTTTATTTATTTTATTAAATGTAACTTACCGGCATATTTTAAGTTTTGTTATGCGCTTTCTAAGCTTTAACTCAAAAACATGAATAGAATGAATAATAACAATTGATATGTAACAGTATTTATATATATATATGTCTCTAAATTTAAATATTAAATAATGGATTGCTTACGGAGCTTCCCATTTTGAAGTTCCATGGATAACTTGAAGATTTGATAATTCTATCTACAGGCAATAAATTATAATGAATTTTACCAAGAATATGACTGACTGATTGAATATAAGTATTGTTTTGAAATTGCAGAAAATCATGGCAAAAGAAATAACAGAGATACCTGTTAATATGTTAACGTGAGTATCTTATAACAAATATTTCAATACCTCTTATTTATTTCTTTCGTGTGAAATTAATATCATATATTTAAAACATTAATATTTTTCAGGGCAGAAGAACTGATAGAAAATAAAGGTTTGAAGTTTAATGCATGGAATGAATACGAGAAGTCAGTTAAAACTCTTCCAAAAACTGGAATGAAACAATTTGAACCAAATGATTCCTGGCTCCAAAATATGCAAATTGAAAAAGGTATTATGACTAGAAAAAATTTAATAGCTATAGAAAGAGTAGATCGTATTTCACAGTTAGCTAGTGCAGAATGGTTGCCTGAACAGAAAAGAGCTAAAGTAACAAAATACTCTGGTCAAGATTGGAGTAGTTTTGGTTTGGAGAAAAGTGGCACCTTGTATTTAATACCAGAAGAAGCATTGTTTCTTCTAGAAGCTGTATGTTATAATACAATACTAATGCATTTACAGAAATTATTTTCTGATATGGTAGAGAAAATATAAAACATTTTCTGTTTTAGAATTGTTTAGAACTTACATGGAATGGTGTAGCATTGTCCATCCAACAAGCTTATGAACTTCTAATTGATAATGTTGAATGCTCATTAGAGGAATATAGAGTTTATAGCCAGTTAGTACGATATGGTTATCGCATACAACGTTTTGTTTATGATTCAGAAAGAAAGACAAAAAGTGATAAAAATTCTAATATAAAACGTAAAGTTATTGTTGAGCCAGAAAATGGCCTTTGGAGAACTGATACTGAACAACAAGATAAAGATAATATAGATGTACAGAGTGGAAAATCTGCTAGTTGTCCAAAAAGAACTGATGCAAATATTAATAACTTTCCTACAGGGATTTTTCAAGATCTAGCAGAAGATGAAGATATATCAAATAATGTCTCTGAAATCATAAATGATCTTCTTTGTGCAGTAGAAAATATTGAAGCTCAATCTACAAATGTTGAATGCGAAAAGGATATGAAAAACGGGAAAAGATCGGATATTACTTTGCAAACTGTAAATATAGATGAAAATAAAAAAAAACGGAATTCTAAGGTGGAAATTATATCAGATGAGACTTTATTAGGAAGTATTAAAATTGTCAAAGATAATATGAATAATTGTACCAAAGGAAGTAATATACCAGCAAATTGGCGAGCATCTCGCATACAACGCAACGTTAAATTAGTACCTAGAAGAACAGATAAACTATTATCAGCTACTGATATTTTAGATTCTAATTATAAAAATTCTGAGTGCAATTCAAGAAAACCTACATTATCTTCGCCACCTAGAAAGAATTCACAATTAAAGAAATCAAAACACGAGGTATCGTATAATGATATTTATAATAGTTATATTCACAGTGTTAAAATATTAATGTTTCTCCCTCTTTTATATTCTTCTTTCAATTAGGTGATAGAACTTTCTGATGATGAAATTCAAGAGATACCAAAACCAGTAACACGAATAGATTTATTAGATTCAATTCCAAACATTGCATTTCAATCCACAATTACAATAAAAGTTTCAAGAGCATACATACCACATAGTATAAAACCTGTTAAAATGATCTATCATTATGAAAGTGCAAAATTAAAAAAATTACAGCAAACAGATAAAAGATTGCGATCTAGTCAAAACCTAGAACATGCAAAAAGTAATGAAAGTCAAAATATGTATCAGTGCAGTAATATCTCTATAAGTAACAATAACGTTAGAAAAAATACAAACATTGCTCCATTTAATCAAAATTTAGCAACAAATGCGCACAATGTTTTCATGCAAGATTATTTTTCCATGCAACATAGACAACATGGGAACTTTAGTCCCAACTATGTATATAGTAATAAACCACCTTATACATACAGCCAAAATCTATATTGGCATCATAGAAATACTACATTTCAAAATGTATTTGTTGCTCTTGATAATCATAGTGCTACTGTTCATCAAAACAGATTCGCATCTTTGCCAATGAACAATTTGACAATGCCAAATATAAGTAACAATGTGACTAGGCATTCTTTTGCTCGAAACCAGTTTTATCATAATTTTCATCAAAATTTCTTTCCATTAAGAAAATTATGTCATCAAAGAATCGTGGAAAATACATCAATACATTGTAGCATAGCTGGAAGTGTATTACTTACAGAACCTCGTCAGAGATATTGGCCACGAAATTATCATAAAAACACAAATACGACATCAAATTATAACGATGAAGTTTATCAATGTTCATTTAAAATACTGCCAGGAGCGTCATCATGGTCGGAATTAAAGACTAAATGGCGTGAAGTAAAAACGATCACTATCGATGATGAAGATACGGGAATTGAAGATTGTAATGAAGTACAAGTAGTTGGACAATTACGCACTCCTCTTGTTGGATCAAAGAATGCAAATAGTCTTGAAGAAGTCTTCAGTAAACTTAAAATAATTAAGTCTGCATCCGAGAAAATTGTAAGAAGAAAAAAGAATAAGTACAAAATATCATACAATGTTTATTCCAATACACAAAACTATAGAAAAGCAGATCCTGGTCTTCCATTCTACAGAGTAGTTGTGATAAAGTAATTTATTTTTATTAGTTATATTTATTTTGTAGAACTTATACAATAATGTTTTTTTTTATTTCAGACAAGATGATTCATTTATACAACCAATTGAATTGCACCGTTTAATGCAAGATGCAGGCACTTCACCAATACTATTAGCCTGTGTTTCAATGTCAATTTCATATATTCAACCAGGATTTATATCTATACCTAATCTAACATAATTCAAATAAAATATTTCATACGCAATATTTAATTCTTTTCTATTTATTTTTATGTAAAATAAAGAATAGTTGAACACAAAGAACTTGATCAACTATCAAGTATCTATTTATGTCATCCAAAAATTTGTTGAAAGATAAATTTTTATTTGTGATAAAGAAAATGCTTTATAAAACATTTCTATCGATTTTATATATTACTTATGTTCAGGATAAGAATAGTATGCAAAATGCATTAAATAACACACAAATTATATGTACTTCGTACTTTATTATAAACATTTCGAACAACACTATGTTGTAGAAATTATTTTCAATTTGTTTTTTATATTAAATTTTTGTTATCTCGTGATATTCGTGGAATTATTTCCGGTCTATAACTGGTTCTATTGTTTGTCCGCCACAAATTTGACCCCAACCAATCAAACGCCAATGTTTTTCAACACGACGCGACAACGCAATTTTTTCGTCAATTTCTGTACATACAGGATTTGTTAAGCTGATTTTAGCTAAATCAGCACGAGTGGCTAATACACGACCTCCAGTGCTTAATGACCCAATATTTACTAATAGCACCTCATTTCTCGATAATTTTGGCACCTATTATAAAAAATACTTTATAATTACAATAGAAATATACTAAAAAAAATCTGATTATAACATCTCCACACAATATATTTACCCTTGCACCTTTCTTATCACCCTCAGTTCTCACACCTAACAATCGCTTAAGAAGATAATATGATATTTCGAGTTCAATAAATATTTTAGGTAGAGCTCCTACAGCTCCTAAAATTTGCCCCACTAAACGATCAGCACGGCATAATGTTGGTTCGATTTTTGTTCCGACACCTTAAAATTTATTTTTCAAATATTACCAAGTTTCTTTTATGATTTATATTTTGTCCAATTTGTTTTTTTTTCTTTTATGATATTTGCTCTTACTTACCTATAAGACCACCTGGAACAGCAAATTGAAGTTCATTCTGCTCAGCAAATAATGATACTATCCGCGAAAATATGGGTCGACAGGTCAGTTTTCCTTCACTGTCTTTAGAAACCAGTCCAGGACGAACTTCAATTTCCATACCCACCTGGGAAACAATAAATACGTAAAATTACATTCACGTAAGCATAATAACAAAAGTGTATTTTTAGCGTACTTTCAATACTCCTCTTAAAATACTTCCACCAGCAACGCCGCCTTTCAGATCATCTACTTCACAACCAGGTTTATTTACGTCAAACGACCGAATTACAATTAATCTCGGTTCCGAAGTGAAATCTCTTAAAGGTACTGGAATTTTTTTCGTAATATATTCGCACAAGACTTCAATATTATACTTGAGTTGTGCAGAAATTGGTATTACGGGCGCTCCTTCAGCTACTGTACCTAATTTAGAGAAAAGATCATGTTTTTAATATCATATATGCATATTAATAACAATTCGTGTAAATTCATTATAGAATTATTATCAAGATTAAAATACCCTGTACGAATTTCAAAATTTGCTCATACTGCTCCTTTGCTTGTGCTTCCTTTACTAAATCTATCTTATTTTGCAGAATTACAATATGTTTCAATTTCATAATTTCAATGGCAGCCAAATGTTCTGATGTTTGAGGCTGGGGACACGACTCATTACCGGCTACAAAATAAATATTTATTAATTTCAATATTTCAAATACTTATCATTCCAGATACGATAATATAAAAGAATTTGACTATGTACCAATTAAGAGCAAAGCTGCATCCATGACAGCAGCACCGTTCAGCATAGTTGCCATAAGGATATCGTGTCCTGGACAGTCAACGAAGGATACATGACGTACAAGTTGAAATCGTCCAGAACAAACTGGACGTAAACAAGGGAATGAATCGTCTTTGCTTGAACCTCCGGATATGTAACATCCTGGTCTTGGACATTTTTCATTATCACACTTATAAATCTTTGCATTCGCGTATCCTGAAATGAGCCAATTAAAAATATTCGTGATATTATTTTATTTAAATAGATTTGTTCTAATTCTATATTCCTATGAATTTTGTCCTGATTAATGGATAGGTAAAATTAAAATTAATTATTGAATATAAAAATAGATAAATTACTAATATAATAATATGCATTTATTTGTTTACATTCAACGGAACATTTTTTTTATAGATACTTTTAAATAATTTTAAAATTGTTGCGAGAATATTTATTTTATAAGAATTCAAAATATTAATACGACAATTAAACAAAAGCCAATAGTCTTATAATAATTTCAAAATTCGATAAAATAATTTTTTTATGACGAAATATAAGTTTTTATTTAATTCTTTATTTCATTTTTTTGAGTTATATAAATTATTTTAATTGTTAATATATTTAACAATCAATGTTTGTATACATGGGAATGTTATTATATTACCATTAATTAGAATTTAAAATTATTGTAAGAACTTGATATACATGAAATTGTATTACAATAATTTACACATTGAAAGTTTATTTTTACTACAAATATTTTTTATAATTTCAACTTAAATAGTGCACTTTTAGCAAAATGATTTTAATATAATATTATAGTTTCATAGAAACATCAAATGAAAATATATTGTACGTATTCTATACACATACAATAGATTATACATGAAAAATAAATGTTAAGTTTTTGATATTCATGATTTGCAATCATGTGTCTAATGTAATTTATTTTATTATTATACCACTTCAAGTTACCCTTACCGGTAACATTTCATTTGTTTACCAAAAATAACTTTCTATTTTTAAACTATGCTACATAACGTTCTTAACATGAAACGATTTTTTTTATGTGAATATTATTATATATAGAGGTTTCTAATGATTATTTATATTAAAATTACGAGTATTTAATCATAAACATTTTATATTATGTGATATAATGAATTACATATTGTGGTATTAAGTTTATGATAACATTCATATAAATAATCGAAAACAGTAAAATTTGTCACTCCCGTTTTGTCATTTTGAATAATTTGTGACAGTAAAGAGAAAGATATTAACTATAACATGTAATACAATTCAACTATAATTATTACTAACAAATATATATAAAATTGTAAAAACTTTATCAAACGTTTCCTAAGTATTTTAACTATTTTCTAAGTAAGTATATAATCTACTGTTTAATTATTAAATGAATAGAGAAATAGCCGAAATTCAATTCGATTCTAGTAACATAGTATTTAATCTATTTAGTTTCTCGCACGATTATCAAACTGATAAAAACTACATGTTTATAATGCTATTAGTATAATAAATTTGTGAACAGTTATTCAAAACAAGTATCGTCTACAACTTTGAGCGCCACATTTGCATAAGGTTCTAATGTTCGACAAGTCTGATTCTGGTGTCTCTGGACGTAGTTCTAACTCCTCTTGAAATTCCGTGTTCATATATATATTTAAATTCTCTTTCATCGACATATTTTGCTTTATAGAATTTTCACTATTCTTTGATGATTGACACATGTAATCGAAGGTAATTTCTTCGTTTTGTTTAATATCTCTCAATGCAAACAATGCAAGCTTAGGAAGATTCGGATCAAGACAATTGATCCAAACACCATAGACAGCGAGATTTGGATCGCAAGAATGATTAATGAAATGCGAAACGTTACCATATACGGCAGCATCTACAGTATATGGACATTCTTCTTCAGACTCATTATAGTCAAGATCAAATAAGTATGTTCTACCAGCGGCATCGTATTCTTTGCCACGCTTTTCGGCCTCCTCATTTGTTATGACTTCGCCCACATATTGTGTGACAAAACAACCTTTTTTAATCGCTTGTAATGTTTTCACACCCCAACCCCGTCCATTGGCAGTTCTAAAAATGCAAAACTTCATCTTACTGCCACGTTGCACTACTCGATTGAAGCAGTTCATGTCGCAGTTGCATCGTTTGTTACATTCGTATATCGGTGTTCCAGGTGGAACTCGAATCTTACATGACGGGGTGTACGGACATAGTCCGTTATCCTGGGCAAAGCAACAGTTTGTCTTAGAATTACAAGACTTGCATTCGCAACCAATGGGTGGATCATCAGGTATTATGACTCCATTACCAGGTAGATAATCTTCTATATAATAGAAGTCTCGAGGTGCTGTTTCCAAGTCTATTACATTCTCCACCCGTATTAATGGTTTACCTTTAGTGATAGTATTCATTTCATTTTCCCACTCTTCTAAAGATTCTAACTGTTTTTTCCTTAAATCAATGACTAACATACGGAGAATATCATGTTTTATAACTTTCTCCAATTTACTACTTTTGGCATACTTTGGATGTAAATATTTGGTTATATTAATGTATATTGTATTTGGTTCTACCGAAATTGATGTTATCATCTCTCCTCTACACTTAAGATAATTTAAAAATTCTCCAATATCCCTATCGTTCGGATAAAAATTTGTTTTCTTCTTGAAACGATCGATCAATTGTAATCTACTCTTTTCAAATTCTTCTAGAACATCCGGGCAGTTTACTAAATTCGACGCCGGTTCCCATGTGTTATACTGTGAATTCCAGTTCTTCCATTTGATTAAATAAGTTGGCACTCCTTTTAATTCTTTTTTTGCAAGAATCTTTTCTACTTCCCAAAGGGTAGTCTCCATTAGTAACTTTTTCATTCTCTTCTTATTTTCATGTTTCATATCCATATATCTTACATCTTCCAATATAACTCTGAGTTCCTTCAGTCTAATATTTTGTAAATTTTTTTTGTAGTCCATTTGATATGTTTCAATATTGGTATTGGCATTTAATTTGCTTAGTCTTATATTTTTTGTACTAATTTCTTGATTATCAGAAAAATTCAGATCTCTTCTATCGTTGATTGCTTGTTTCTTTTCTTGGTTCTTTTTAAAATGAACATTATTACTGTTTAAGTTGTTGCTCCTTGATTTATCATCATGGTAAGAGTTATCATTGTGATTGTTTTCTTCAGAAGAAAGAAATCTTTGATCAAGCTTTCGATGTTTGGCCAATGGTTGAACTAATCCTGGAGAAGCGGGTCTTTTTTCTGGTGTAGAAGACATTTTGCTTGCGTAACCAAGATTTTCTTCTTGTTCCCCTCTGGTATTGCCCTCTGCATGAGCGTCTGTAATGCCAAACATTTAAAGGATGTCATTCTCTCCAGTCACACTTTCCCATATTTTGTGTTTAACTTGTATAATTGTTTCTCCCCTTTCTCTTAGTATTAACGTTATCACCTTGAACATCAAGAATCCCTTGAATCCTCTTCGCTCTTCTCTGTCATTTATTGAGGAAAATGTTTGGTGCCATTATAAGAAAATTAATATAACTTATACAATGTTTATGCAAAAGAATGTATCACATTATATAGTAGCATTTTTGAATGTTATAAATTATTACTTCAAGTTTCCATTAAATTATTTGGTTACATAGAAAGATTCATGTTTAAATCTTATAATATGAATATGGTAAATCAGCTGATTTTCTGTGATAATATATATACTTAATGACTAAAGCACACCTTAATATTAATTTTGTATTCATATTTACAATTATGCTGTAAGGTGTAATTATTATAAAACAATAATAATATGTTCTAAAACACCTTAAGCCAATTTCTAAGATTTTCATAAATAAAACACTAACTTCATATAACAGAAATTATTAGCTCTTTATTATATTTCTTTACATTATAAATAAATTTTTACATTGTATATTATAATAATTATATATGTATAAATTTAAAAATTGATATAAAAGTTTATATAAAAATTTGATTAATAAATATAATTATACTTACCTTAAAGTTATACATTACATTATAAAGATATGTTCACACTCACACATTGTCTATTATATCAAATTGAATCACGGAAATAATTTGGTTTTATCAACAAATTTTTGGCACTTTAAGTCAATTTATTAAGGTATGCTTTAATCGATAATTATTTAAATCTTTCAATTATATATGATCATTTATTTTTTAATGCATGAAATAAACTAACTAGTGCACACATTTAATTTATTACAATTAAAAATAATCATGCATGAAGAGTGCATTAAAAACTTACTTGTGTATTAAATTATATGTGAAATTTTTATTGCAAACTGAATATTATATTTATGTTGCTATATCAATATTTTAGTATGTTCTATTATCCTTTGTATTTGTACTTAAATTTAACCTTACTTTATTAATAAAATAATTCATTTGTATGCTAATATATGTAGATAATTGTGCACTTTAAAATCATTACGAGAATAAATTAATTATATTTTATTTAATATGTTTACTAAGCAATTTAAATAAAATATAAATACAAAAAATGACAACTTGGAAGAAATAAAAGAAATATTATTACTATTATTACGTATAATTAAACAAGTTATAATATATAATATTTTAAATAATTACATAATGCTAGAAATAGAATTAAATTTTCAAATATGTCAGTTGTAAAACATTTTTGATTCAGCTACTCGGATGTACATTTAATGAAATGGCGACAGTTTTTTACGATTAGCGCCATCTATGTAGGAAATGGTAAAGAATATAATACAATAAAAAACATAGTAATTCTTTCTAAATACAAATATTTTCTTTAAATATAGCGGAAATAACGCCTAAAATAATTTCAAATAGAATTCGTTCTTTTACAAAATTATTAAATATAAATATATTAATATTTTTTTAGTTAACAATTTTGTTCAAACTTTATTTTTTCCCTCAAAAAGAAACTCAAGCCTATCACTCATACAAACTGTAATTGATATGCCTTTATTAATAATTTATCTATTCTAATTGTTAAAGTAAGTAATGTATATAATATACAGTGACTCTCAAAAACATTCGTACACTACACACTACAGTACACTACAGCATGACTAATTTTATGGTTCTATGTTGTTTATAAAGCAATCGCCCTGGTTATTTTTTTAATGATATGAAAACATATAATTTATTTGAAAAATTCACATACATTGCATAGTAAAAGTTGCCGAAGAAAATAACACCGTACTTTCAGTTCACAAAAATATTCGGACATATTTTATATTCATCTGTTTATCTCCTTCTGGCAACCCGATATTCCAAGAAAGAAGAAAAATCTCTATTTCTCAATAATAAAAATGACCTCGTCCAAAATGAGTCGCAAAAGAAATAATACGGCATTCAACATGCTGCAATTTATAATTTTCCACCGGAAAAAGAGAAGAACCTATCGTGAAACTGATGCTATGCTCCATATAAGCAAAAATATTGTTGCAGATATCATTCGACGATTTTATTTCGAGGATCGCATTGAATCTATTCCACAAACTAGAAGACTAAGTCTCTTAAGTACGAAGGAGAAAAACAGAATTATTCAAAAGGGGAAGAAAATCTGCAAATAAATGCCCCAAAAATAGTTAGTGAGGTATTAGAAGCAAGCTACGAAAACGTTTCGATTGGAACAGTTCAAAGAATTATCAAACAAGCTGGAAACAATGGAACAGTAGCCAGAAAACAATTTCTTATGAATGAGAATAGGGAGAAACAAGTCGATTTTATAAAAGAGCTAATTTCTAAGAATGATTCATGGTGGAAAGATGTAGTATTTATTAACAAAAGCAAATTCAACCTTTATAATTCTGATGGAAGAACTTTGGTATGGCAAAAACTGATTAAAAAATTCTACTTTAAAAATACAAGAGGTACAGTGAAACATAGGGAAGCTAGTGTAATGGTCCAGGGCTGTATTTCATCATACGAAGTTGAAAACTTGATGACAACATTATGGATAAAAATCTTTACTTAAGCATATGTAAAAACAATTTAGTTCAAAATGTCAAAAAAAAAAAAAAAAAAAAAAAAAAACAGAGAAAATAAATGGGAATTCATAATAGCTTTGAGTTTTATCAGGACAATGACTAAAGCATGCATATATAGTACATTCATAATGAATGAATATACTATATACATTCATAGTGAATTACATAGAATAATTTGGGAAACTCCAATTTTTTCAATAGCCGAATTAGAACAATGAGCAAATGATAACAACAATGAGCAATAACAATGATAGCAAAGAGGAGCTAAAGGAAATGCTAAAGAGATTCAAAAAAATTTTAAAGGAAACCGAATTGGAACTGAGCACGGAAAAGACCAAGTAGACATAGTAGTTTTTGGAAAAAGAAAGAACAAGAGAAGACAAAGAAAATGGAAGTGGGGAGAGCGAGAATTAGAAGAAGTGAACGAGATAAGATACCTAGAGTATATACTACAGAAAAACGGCAGTCATGAGAAACACATACAAGACAGGAAAAAGAGAGCAACAATAGCAATGAAGAAAACATGGAGCGTGGGAGAAAGGATTTTCAAATAGGACTACAAGAGGAGAATGAAGATGTTTGGAACACTGGTAGAGAGCGTGGCGCTGTTTGGAGCAGAGGTATGGGGCTGGAACGTGGAAGAAAGACTGGATAGAATACAAAGAAGATATGTGAAATGGATCTTAGGTTTAGATATGACAACACCAAATTATATATTAGTATAAGAACGCAAGCTAACAAAAATCAAAGAAAAAGCATTAAGAAGAGCAGCAAGGTATGAAGGGAAAGCCATAGAATCAAAAAAGGAACTAGTAAAGGAATGCATAAAGGAAAGAGAGAGAAACTGGGGAAATGGTCAAGAAGGGAAAAGAGCAAGAAGGAGAAAGAAGGGACTAGAAGAGATGAGAAATGGAGGGACACAGATGGAAGCAAGAGAAGAGCAAGAAAGGATGACAGTAGACCAAATTATAGAAGAAAGAAGAAAGAGAGAAGCAGAAGAGAGGGGGAAAAGGATAAGGGAATCCAAATATAATATATATTACAGAAATATCGCCAAAGAAGAATTACCAAAGTACTTAGAAGGAAGGATGAAGTGTAAGGACAGAAAAATATTGGCAAGATTCAAATGTGGAAACGATACCAAAGCAGGGGAATACTGGAAAGAAGAGGGAGAAAAGAGATGCAGACTATATAGAAGGAAAGAAGAAGACCTGAGACATGTAATAGAAGAATGTGAAATAATGGGAGGACCAAAGGACACAGAAAAAATACTAAATACAAAAGCCCAAAAGTTGCCATAGTTTTAGAGACAGAATAATTAAGGGAGTGCAATATAATAGAGTGGATAAGAGGGGAGGTAGATATATAAGAAGCGAAATAGGTAAATGAGATGTAAAACCGAAAGCTCGTCCAAAGCTGAAAGGCACAGACTAAGTAATAATAAATAAATAAATAATATAGTGTATGATATTTTAATTTTCTTAAAATTAATGTCTTTTATATTTATAAAAAAAATTATTTTCTTTTACTTTGTACATATGTATTACACTTTTCATTGTTATATTAAAAGCAAAAT
The DNA here is from genome assembly GCF_040668555.2 of Bombus flavifrons. Lineage (NCBI taxonomy): Eukaryota > Metazoa > Arthropoda > Insecta > Hymenoptera > Apidae > Bombus > Bombus flavifrons. The sequence continues at coordinate 5,082,417 of NC_138459.1, read as the reverse complement.
ATAATATTTTTTAAATATAAAAAAGGAATATATTGTTAAAAACAATTCTGTTTCAGCATTGATCTGAATTAATGTTGGTTTTGTGTAAAAAATATTATAATGACTTAACTAGTGGAGGACATACATATCTCACTACAATGTGTCAATTGTATATAAGCCTTGCATCTACTTACCAAGTTTAATAGTAATGTTCCTTTCTAATTCATTTTTAAAACGAACAGTCTGCACTCCCGATATAGCTTTTACAATTGTAGACTTTCCATGTGCTACATGACCAATGGTACCTACACATAAGATTTCAAATTTATATATGTCTAAAAAATTATTTTTGTGCAGTACGTTTTTATATGTATCTTTATAGTCATAGAAAGATTATATTTACCAATATTAATTGTTGCTTGTCTACTAATGACCTCGCGAGATAGTGCAGTTAATTTGCTGACATCCTAAATAACAAGAATTTTATACATTTTGATATTAAGATAGTAAAATATCGCCAATGTAAGAACTTACTTATAAAGAAACCAACAAATTAGAACAAAAAAATGTATGTTACATTTTATTTCTATGAAATAAATTTATAAAAATGTACTTTTACAAAATTGTAAACGTACTATGTTTTTGTAGTCTATAAAACTTATAGTACAAACATTTATTTTTATGAAAATGCAAAACAAAAATTGATGATAAATTCTTATTAGTAACAAAATCATATGTTGACATTGTTAATATAAATATAAAAGCATATAATTCAGCAAAAAACAATATATTTATAAATTGTTATGTGATAATATGATGTATATCAATCCTAGATGTCATCAACGATTGATAAAACAAAATATTTCAATAATAAAAGAGATTTTTCAAATAATATGTAGTTTTTAAAAATTAATATTGTATTTCTCAACATTTTTGTCAGTGAACATTTTCATTTAATGCAACGGAAAAAGAGATTATTATAGTATGCTAACAATATATGAATTAAGGTTATATATAACATAATGAAAGCTTGTTAGATTATGAAGATATAATTATATATTTATTACTCACAAGCTTCGAGAGATCTTGTTTATAAAGATTTGGTTGACCCGTAGTCACTCCTAAACCTTCTTCACCACCCATAATCACTGAATCACCTTTATTAACACGTAAACCACGCGAGGGACACTTCAAAAAAGGCAATAGCTCATTTAAAATCAAGAATATACATAGACTACTAGTCGGTAAAAGTAAAAATGCCAAGAGAGCGGAAGCAACACCAAGTGGAAATACTTCGAATTAACGTGGAATGTAGATTTTCTCGGCTTGTCGATTTTATATTATCTCTCTTATATTATGTACATTAATTTTTAAATATTAAATTTAGAATATATAAAATGTTACATTTCATAATATTTACTTACAGTGTTAAAATGTAATATAAGTATTGAATGTATAAAATACTTAAAATAATAATATGAGAAATATAAAAGTTTTAATCATTTTTGTCATGTTGATTTTGAACTATTTTATTTATTAAAAGAAAAAAGATAAGAAATACGTTATCTTTTTGAGCAACAAGGAATAATAATTAGGACTTTTTAAAAAGAACATAAAATAAAGTTATAAGTTCAGTTACGACCGGTGAAATAATACAAATAACAATTAAACTTGTATTTCGAATAATAGCTTTTAGTACACCATAATTATAAATAAAAATATTAATTAAAAAATGCAGAATTTTATCATGAAAGTTTAAGAGAAGGAAGTAGAATGTTTGAAGAAGAGGTGTAATTAATCGAACAAATCACAATACTATCGATAGTACATAGTGCATGTACGTACGAATAAAATTTAAATAATTAAATGTCACTTAAATTGAGAATCGATGCATATTAATTATTCATTATTGAATTAAATACTGCTCATCCTCCTGATAAAATATTCCTAACGTGGTAAACGAATTTAAAAAAGAATAAATTTGTTGCAGATATTTCATGTTCAAAATGGAACAATATCCAGAATTTGTGGATTTATTGCTTGCAAGACGAAAAGATTATGATATTTTGTGGGTTTCTCGGTCAATGGATCCATTATCACCACACAAACTTCCATTAGAATCTAAATACTCGAGAAATGAAATAATACAGGCAGTTTTAAATGATGAAAAAGTTAAGCTAGCAATTATTTCTTTGGCTGCAATACTCCAAACAGATATCAAAGAAGTTAACCAAGAAGCTTATAAAATAATAAATGAAATGGCTAATAAAGCACATTTGCCCAGTGTTCGTTTCATGGGTAAAATTAAAGTCTTTTATTTTAAATTATAATATCTTTATTTTATGGAATTATAAGTAATGCTTCAATTTCAGGTTTAATTATTACAAAAGTTCTTAAAAGAATTTTTATGAGCATTTATATTAATGAGAAATCAATATACAAGATGAAAAAGGAAATGCAAATTTCTCAAGTACAATATGTTTATGCACCTTCTCATAGAAGTTACTTAGATTTTGTATTATTATCATATATTTTATTCTCCTACGATATGGCCCTTCCAAACATTGCAAGTGGAATGGATTTTTATCACATGTACATAATAGGAGAATTATTAAGAAAATCGGGAGCTTTTTATATGCGACGCAGTTTTTCTAATGATTTATTATATAAAAGAATATTTAATGCGTATGTAATGTCCCTAGTAAAGCATAGTGACAGAGCAATTGAATTTTTCATTGAAGGCACTCGAAGTAGAAGTTTAAAAAGCATCATACCAAAGTTCGGTGTGTTAAAATCAATAATTCTAATATGACTTTTTGATATAATTAATATTTAATAAAAACATAATATAAAGATGGTTTCATTTCAAGGTCTTTTGTCAACTATTTTGGAGAGTTTATTAGAAGGCAGTGTACCTGATATATATTTTATACCTATTAGTATTAACTATGAACGACCACTAGAAGAATTGTTATTTGCATATGAGCTTTTGGGAGTGCCAAAACCAAAAGAATCTACTGCTGGTTTATTTCAATCTCTATTTATTTTACAAAAATCATATGCTTATGGATCTGTGGTTTTTAATGTTGGTGAACCTATTTCTGCATGCCAATTTTTAACTATGGAACACCGCAAAGCAAAAGTATTATCACCTTATGCAAAATTACCGATATCTGTTGTTAAAAACTTAGCCTATTGTATAATAGATTCACATAAAAAAAATACAATACTCATGCCTTTTAATTTAATTACTTTATTATTTAATGAAAGAAGTCAAATACATCCAGATAATCCATATACATTAAATTATTTAATCAGTGATTATCTATGGTGTAAAAAGCTTTTACAAGTATTCAATGCTACAATATATGTAGGAAGGTAAGTTTCAAAAAATACTAATAGGACTTAATATAGTATGTAGATATTAGTATTATAGAAAAAAGTTCGTACAGATCATTTGATACAAATAATCAAAATGTAAGCAACGTGGAGCAAGAAATATTAAATAGTTTAAAATGCCATGAAGAATTACTTATATTTGATGCATCACAAATTTTGAGACTCAAAGAGAGACACAGAACAACAAAACTGGGAAGTAATATTCGTGTTAAAAGTCATACCTTATTAGAAAGAACTATGAGAATAGCTGTGCCTGTCATTAATATTTCAATTTATCTAAATCCAGCTTTATCTTTTCTGATAAAACCAGCTATTATTACTGTTGCAATGGGAATAGAAGGAAGCGAACTTGGTAATATTATTTTATACATACAGCATGTTACATATAAAAACCAAACAAAATTGGTATGTTATTGCATTATTTGTAGGAAATGCATTTAAACGATACGTATTATTAAGAAGGCTACTGACTACGGAATTTGTAATGCCTTTAATAGAAGATGAATCTGTAATAAAATCTGAATGGGAGGAAACATTGAATTTGCTATTAAAACAAAATTATATAAGTATTCAGAACAATACATATATACAAAGAGAAGATACTAAAGTATGCTCTCTCCTTTATAATGTAATACTACCATTTATAGATACAATATATGTTACATGTCTTGTCCTATTTGAGGTAAAATTCAATAATATTTGTGTACTATTTTACATTTGTTATCTTTTTAATATATATACGAAGAAAATCTGTTTTCATTTACAGTGGGATGAATCAAAATCAAATTGTATAACGATACAAGCAGTTTTGACTGAAGCGCAGAAAGAAATAGAAAAAGCATTTCTTGAAGAGCGGCAATGGGGACAACATCCCTATTCTTTATCAATCGACTTAATTAATAGTACAATATCTAATCTCATAACACAAGATATTTTAGTACCTCATGAGAAACGAAATGCATACCAAGTAGATAAAGTCAAACTAACACAAATTCTTGCACAGTTGCAAAATCTTTCATTAAAACGACCATTAGGTTCATACCTTAATGCAGTATTACTGCCTATATTACCACCACCTGTTTCTGCTAAATTGTAAAACAGAGTATACAGAACAAAGTTGAGAGGGTACGTATTTAAAGCAGCTTACGTTACATAGAGATTTGATTATGAAGATTTTAATATAGTTAATGCTAAAGATATTTGTTTAATTAGTATGTAACTTTTTTTTTATATTAAAATTTAGAAGAAAAGTTATATAAATTTTTAAGAATAATTGTCGCATCATCGTCAAATTTGTCTATCGATTTTTTTCTTCTGCCGAGAAGTAAGGTAGCTGTAGTAGTTGATGCAGAATTATTCATATTTCTGAATAAAAGCTGAAAAAAAATTATTATATGAATCATTAGTTATATGTATATAACATAATAGATATTACAGATAACTAATTACCATGACCAATCTAACCAGATACACAGCAAACGTGAGAAATGAAATAGCCATAAGTGCACCTTCTATGGAGGGAAATCCAGCTGCATGCTCATGATCATAACTATGATCATAATGTTCAGTACCCCTTCTTTTGCGAGCAACCGTTATACTTCCTGCAAGTTGGGACTCTGAAAACATTATTAAAAATACTTTTTTGGAAAATACTTTAAAAATTACTCATTGACATGTCATATACATCAATTAATTGTTTGATCTCAGTTATTGTGTCATTGTTATTGTTATTTATTGTTACCTATTTCAACCATTAATGTATTTTCGAATGTTCTTAAAAATTGAATTTTTCCATCAATTGATGTTGGTTGAGATTTTAAAGTATAATGAACACTTCTAAGTATATCTACTGGAAGGTAGTTCAATAGTCCTGCATCATTAAAAGTAAAAGATTCATTTAGGTACTGTTTATTTCTTTCCCGTTCCTATATCGTACAAATAAAACTAAAGATTATTAATTGTTTCTCAAAATCAAACATTATACAGAAAGCTTCAAATGTAATAGTGTAATTACCTTGGTCATTGAAGGAACTGCTGTATCATTGTATTTTTTTCGATTAGATACAAACACATTTTCTTGATCAAAAACAATTGATTCTTTCTTGATATTATTTTCCATATTATGGAAATTGTATTTTCCACTTTCATTAACTGCTGTTTGCTTTGTTTTTGCATCCTTATAAATAATATCTTGATATGTATAATGGAACTGATTTTCCACATTTTTCTGAGCAAATTTATAAAAATGATCTTGTTTTATTGTAGGTGTTCTATGAATAAGAAATGTAAAAATATCTGATAAAATATTAACATTGATGCTATTTAATATGATGTTATACATACCTATATATCTTTTTTTCACTAGAAAATTGAGGCATATCTATCCATTCTGCCAAACTACTGTTCAATAATAATATTTTCAGTATTAATATACTAGTTACGAACATTGTAATTGATTAAAGTATGCAATTTTTACAATAATATTTATACATATATATGTTTAACAATATTACACAATAATAATTAATTTATTGCACATATTCATATTCACTAAATAAAATGAATAAACAGATATTATGTTGTTTCTTCAAGTGATACAAGAACTAACTGAAGATATACTTGCATACATGGTGTGACAGGAATCAGGATGTTATTATTTCAGCTAGGAGTTCTGTTAGATTTAACGAGGACAAAGATTAGATTTACGAGGTAATGACATCAATTATTTAAAGTATTCTTACAAATTCTGATATATAAAGTTTTTGTTTGAAAAAATTGTTTAAAGAAAATATATACAAAACATTAAAAATCTGTTACCATTAATAATTTATTTATTCTCATTATCATGGTAAGTACAATAATGACAACATTTTATACTTTTTTATGAAAATTTGTTAATTTTTCTTAAAATCTATTTATTATAATGTTGCTGTCTTTTAAGTACTTTTGTATGTTAATTATGTAATTGTAAATAATATTATAAACATAGCTTGAACAAAATACAAGTTGTTAGTTATTATAAAATTTAATGTTTTTATAAAACTTATCCTTTAAGTAATAAAAAAATTCAAATAGATTTAATATGTACAAACAATTAATTTAGAAACGTATTATAAATACATGATATTATATATGAAACAATTACCAATCTAACAAATCATATACAGATTGTTTTAGGTATAGCAGCATCTATTGATATTGCACAAATCTTTGTATGTAATTAAGATTATAATAACTGCTGTGTTTATATCTAGATTTAGACTCATTATTTCAATATTGATTACTTTAATGTAGTATTTTATTAAAATTATAATAAATGTTTTATAATAAAAAGATGGACATAGCAATAAACATATTCACTCATTGTGTAATTAAAGTGATTTTTAAATAAATTTTCAGAAATATAGGCCATATATCATGTACAATAATGCATTTAATGTCATATTAATATAGAAAAATATAACTTGAAATATAAAATAATTAAGTATTTTGCAAATAAATTATACATATGAGATTCTGTTAATTAACTAACATATGATTAAAGTAATATTTATATATTATATCATAATAAAATGTAATATAAAAGTACTGTAAAAAATGGTTCGCTTAAATATAATATTTTATATATAATAACATTTCATTTAAGATATTACTGCAACATCGAGTAAAAACAACATTTTTAGACAAATTTCAAATATTTTTATCCAAAAGCAACTCAGTCTTCACAAAATATTTGACTAACAAATAAGAGATTACATTTCTTCACATTTGATTTCTAGAGTTAAAGAAAATTATTTCTTTCGTGATTTCTTTTAATGATTTCTTATCTAATTCTTCATCATGCTTCTTTTATTACTATATTGTTATTGATAATTAGAAAAATTGCAGAAATATTATGATAAAAAATAATAAAAAAGAAAGTTGTTGTATTAGTAATGTAATCAATAATATACCACTACAAAATGAATATTTAAAATTTATAATTAATCTATATCTATTTGAATTAATTACTTTTTAAAAATTATACATTTTTTATGTTGATCATGTATGAAACAAAAACGGAATGAACACAGTACTTGAAAACGAAAAAGATGTATGTATATAATTTAGATCTCTTTCTATTTGGAATGTACTTTACTTTCAATGAAACAAAGAAGAATATAAAACAACTTTGTATACTAATAAAATAAAATAATAAATATATTAAAAACTTGGAATTTACAATTTTCTCTATTATGTATTATCGACTGGTTCTAAAAAATTTTGTTCACTACTTTCTAGTATGAAATTTATCACAATAATAATTATAGTTATAACATTATATAGAAAATGTTTCAGAATATGTATCATAAATTTCAAATTATTTGGAATGTACTTATTTAATTGTAAATTTTTTCTTGTCTTTATGATTAATAGAGAAGAAGATCTATACAAATTTTAATACGACGTATAAGATCAAAAGTGGAGACTACATTTGCAATAATCTTACTTTTTATCACTTTATGCGTGTCTTGATCATTTTTAGTTTATTTTATATTAGTTCTCGAAAGGTTTGATACGAATTATAAACGTTAAAGCTTCTAATGTCTAAATTTAGATGCTTTGAAGCAAAAATACGAATTAGTAAATTTATTATATGTAGCACAACGTCGCGTGTATATTAATTTAATCCATAAAAAATTCTGTGAGTTCTTAAGAAGTAATATAATAATATTCTTAACTCATTCTCTCTCTCTCTCTCTCTCTCTCTCTCTCTCTCTCTCTCTCTCTCTATCTATCTATCTATCTATCTATCTCTTTTTTTCTCTCCTTCCTCTCCATCATACTTCAAAGAATGTCAAAGGATTTATGTATATGAAATATACATGTGTTCTATAACTTATATATACTGCTATGTATTATTTCATATCTAATTACTCTATTTTAAGCATCTTTTGTGCAGTTATAAAACATTCTATTTTAAGCTGGAAAATATATTTATATTATGAAGTTAGCACTTATATATTACTTGTAAAATGGTATTATGTATTGAGTGTGTTACATTAATAAAACTGTATGAGACAATTATTTACCTTATCATAAGATAAATAATTGTTTAAGATATTATGATAACATTATATATATTATTTTTTTAGAGAATCTTTTATATTTTACTAGCTATGGAAAATTTTCATATCCAGTACTTTACAATATTGAAACACGTTCAAATTTATTATTAAAATTCCTCTAGAATTCTCATAAAAACATTGCTGTTGTTTTCTCTATGTTTGAATATTTTATCTTACACGATGCAGTCTAAGTCATTTTCTATGTAATTATCCTTAGCTTTTACATAAAATGTTTTGGAAGATATATAATAAAGTTATATTTAATATCAGTATACTGATATTTAAAAAGAAATATAGTTGTACTCCCTTTCATGAATGTATCCAAGTCAGGCACGAATGAAACGTCGTAACGTAGCTCGAGCACTACGAGCCCAGCCTTTGTGTATAGACAAGTTATTTGGCAATGTTTCGATGTTTAACGTAGGCAGAGAGTTCTGTCATGTACGCTGATTACTGTATGCTGACCACCGGGCATCATCACTTTCGTGAGTTAAATAGCGATACCCTACTTTTGTTTCTAATTCTCGTAAATCACACCATGTTTGATAATCCTTAAGAAAAATATAATTTATAATAAGCTTGTATTTTATAACATTAAAAACAAGTATCTAAGATTATAAAAATGCTTACCTGCAGCCATACGTGTTGTAAACTCTTATCTACAGTATAACGTTTTCTTTGTTTCACTTGTAACAAATTATTAATTAAATCAATTGCTAAAAAAGACGATAAGTTTTATTAATTTTTATTGTTAGATGACTATTATTTTATTTCAGCGATTTGCATACCATCAGATGAAATTTCCTGCCAAGGAATAGGTGGATACATAAAAGCAGCATTTTGAATTTGTTCATTAATATCTTCTTCTTCATTGAATGGAAATGTGCCACTTAAAGATACGTAAATAATTACACCAACACTCCACATATCTAAAGAACGATTATAACCTTTGTTTCTTAAAACTTCTGGTGCTAGATATGCTGGGGTACCAACAACACTTCTTCTGAAACTTTTTTCTCCTATGATTCTTGCAAAACCAAAGTCACATAGTTTTACTTGTGTAAATTCGCTATCGCTGCTTAACAATACGTTTTCAGGTTTTAAATCACAATGTACTATATTCTTGCTATGCAGATGTTTTAATGCTATTAATATCTGTGTAATTAGGAATTTAGTTACTCTTTCGCTAAGACGGCCACGTTCTGAACTTAGTATCATTTCTAGCATATCGCCTTTTAATTTTTCCATCACTACAAATATTCGCTCAGGAGTTTCGAACATCCGTTCTAGATTAACAACTCCGCTATGCGAAAGATTCTGCAAAATAGCAACCTCATTTTTAAGTTGTGCTTCTTGCTTTGTAGGAAAACGTAATTTATCAATAACTTTGATGGCAACTGCTCGACCACTTTTACGATGAACACCTCCATACACTGTACCAAATTGTCCAGAACCTAGAACTTCATCTGGAAAAATTTCATATAATTGAGACATATCAGTGATATTTTCTTCAGGTTCTGTAGATTCTTCTTGACCTAAAATCAGAATATCTTACATAGATATACTTTTTCTAAACATTGAAAGTACATCTATTAAATAAAAGAAGCACTTTTTAATATAAAATATAATAAAAGGAAAAATTACGTACTGGCTGATATAGTTACAGGCATCAGTGCTTGTCTAATACCAGTTTCCCATGACCTAGCTATATGTGCTCCAATACCACTTTCTGGTGGAGGAACTTGGCTACAGTTATCTCCATATGAAGGATCTTCTCCAACATAATAATCAATATTGGCAGTTTTTAACTCAAAGCAATGCATTGTATCTAAAATACAATTCATGTTCTTTATATCACTAATATGATAAATACGATTTTAATAAAACAAAGTTGATATAGTATTAAATACATACGTGAACGGGATGTCTCAGCAGTTTCAATAGACAATATTTCAACTAATGGAATTTCTTTATAATATTTGGAGCTATTTTCATTTTGAAATAACGTTATAGCTTTTGTATCAAGACGCCAATAATGTTTCTTTCGCTGTGAATATTTCCAAATATAACTTTAACAATTCTTTCTTACATGTATATACATATAAGAACATTTGTATATGCTAAATATTTACCAATGGATCACGATTTGTAAAGTGTACCATCCAGCCCTCTTTTAAAACTTTCGAACCACGCCGTTTTGTATGTTTAACACTTTGCACTATGCGCATTAAAGGAATATTATTGCTTGGTGTAGAACTGCAACTAGTAAGTTACATAATAAAACATAAGTTTACATATATATATACATAAATAGTAACTGAACAAAAAATATACTTTACCTTGATGGTCTAGATTTTTGAAATTCATCGTAAATAATGTCATCATTGCTTGGAACTTGGTCCTATAAAAATAATTTAAATAAATATTATATTTATTATTGAATATTTTACGAAGTAATAATATTAGCTACGACATTTAAAAAAATATTTCTGTTACATATTTTCTATTATAAAAGTATGTTTACAGTGTATTCGTCAGATCCTTTTGTTTCATCTACTACAAAAGACGAATGTTGAGGAGGTGAAGGAGATTCAGCATCACTATCACCATCGCCTTCTTCGTTTCTACCGTCACATTTTCCTTCCGGCTCACTACCGACACCACTATCGGGATATTCGTTACCTAAATAAACATTTTTATTGAAATAACTTTCATGAAAAAATTAAGCAATAACATACGAATAAAAGGAACCTGTATTGTCACGTGGATTTTCTCCAGTACAGTCTTTAGGTATTTTTTCTATACATTTCTTGTGTGCATTATATTGACAATCTTTGCACTGTAGGCCTTGCTTAAATAAACCTCGTAATAATTTTTTACAATATCCACATACAGTTGGTCTGGTATAAGTATGTACCACAAATGTATGTGGAATTTTTATACGTGTTGCAAGTTCTCGTTCAACCCATACTGGTCTTCCTCCCAATGAAGGAGAGCGAGACTGTTTTGGTGCCATTATACTCGGTATTGTCTAAATTTATAATACAATAAAACACAATAATATAAACAATAAATTGATTATATAAGCTATAAATTGCATTATCGATAGAATCTTACCAAAGTACTATTATTTTGACTTGCATTCGGTGTATTATTTGTACTATGATTATCATCACTAATGCTGGTCAAACTACTAGTAGATCCTTGACTTGGAGACCTTGGTACATTTAACATTGCAGAACTACGCCGTCTTTGACTGGCATCATGTGAGCAATTATTAGGTACTTTTATAACACATCTTTTATGATAATTCATTCCACAACCTACAAAATATAATAATTAATTGCATTACTTCAGATAAATAAAATAATAATAACAAAATATGCCATTTACCTTCACATTTTAATCCTTGTCGAACAAGGCCAAATAACATTTCTCCGCAAAAATCACAAAATGTTGGAACTTTATATGAATGAACAGTTAAAGCATGGGGACGAATAGGAATTTCTTCATTTGGCACTTGCGCTAGAAAAGATTAAATGATTATTTTTGTTTAATTCTTCTATTTCTATATTTTATTTGTCATTATATACATGATGAAATATATAAATTCAAAATTTACCAGTCAGAACAATTTCCACTAATGTTTCATCTACAACTTCAGTGGCATTTGTAATAAGTTGTAAAATATTAGTGGAATTATAATCATGTTTAAATAAAAGCAATCGCTCAAATAAATGATTTAATCCATGTTCCGGACACTTTGTATTTATAAAGTCACAAGCAAATTCTTTAAGTGTCTTGAGTGTCAATGTGCTGCTTTCAACTGTAACAGTATCACGAGTTAAACCAAACTGGAATAAAAATGTTACTTCTGGTCCCTCCATATTAACTGTTTTATCTGTAAAAAAAAGAAAGGTGAATTGCTTAATCTTTAATATCTGAATGCATTTGGACCATATAATATTAAATGCATATAAACTATTATAAATTAAGATAAGAATATACAAATCAATACTTAATATCAATCTTCATATTTTTGTATAATATTTGTAAATATTTTCATGATATCTATTAAAAATCAAGTATATGTGTAAAATATATTTTTCTTTTATTTTAAACGATTAAAAAGTTATCATATAACAGACGTCAAATAACACATATTGAATTAAGGCATTTAGGAAATCATTAATTAATATTTGATATCATTGAATTATTTTTAATAAGTAGTTTTTAAATTTGAAATATGTTCCGACCATATGAATTTACAACATATGAAAAAAAGGTGAAATATCTACTCTGAATAATGAAGTATATAAATGTTTTATTTAAACAAGAATTATCTTACGTACACGTTTAAATTAATCAACGGAAGATTCTGTACCAAGGTAGCTATTTATTCCCCGATCAAATTAACATCGATGAAACATAATTATTGTGACAACAGATCCCATGAGTGTCACCAAACAGCATCAAATCCATGCCTGACACACATTCGTTGATGACATTTTACAGTTATCTCCAGGTGACCGACCCACCTTCGCGTATGCCTCTACCTGTTATATATTGTTGTACGTTGGATCGGGTACTTACGTAAATTCAAGTTAATAAGCAACTTAAAAACTATCAGAATATCGAGAATATTGCTGAAAATTTATTAAAAGCTACGATAATATTGTAGAGAAATTTTGAACGAATCAATGAATCTATTCTTTTATGTACATATTCACGTATTATACATACGTAAAAATCTAGTGCCATATAGTTGTTACCAAAGATTATTAAGAACAGGATCAACATTCTGTTGCTATTAATCCGATCAAAGACGAAAGAAGATAGCTGTTTAGAAGAAGTTAGAGTAAAATGACAAAGAAAAAAGAGAAATTTAAACATCTAACACATTTTTAAGGAAAAAATACAATTTACTTTCGTTAATTTTCTTTATAATATCTTCGAATAAAAAAATAATCCTTATTTCTATCTATTGTTTAGAATAATATGAGCGCATATTTGAAATTACACATTTTAGTTCTATAGCTTAATACTATTTACATTGATAAATAATTTATGTATAAAAGATGTTATAATTTTCGAATAAGAAATAATCCTTACTACCATCTATTGTTTAGAATAGTATAAACGCATATTTGAGATTACACATTTTAGTTCTATACCTTAATACTAACTATATTGATAAATGACTTATATGTAAAATAATTTTCGGATGAAATTCGAATTTTAACTGCATCATAAGAGATCAATTTATCGCGTTAGATTTATATCTGATTTGTAGTATGTACTTCTGAGAACACTATGGTTGTGTGTATATGTATATGTATAAATTTAGAGAAAGTAGTATAGATACAGATTGTGTAGAATTAACCATAAGTGGGCACCATTGCACACGTGGAGAGGTTCTAACCTAAGCGGATATATTTATGAATGTAATTTCTATTTAAACATAATTTCCACATATAAAAATGACTTATAAAGTTATAGTTGATTCTAAAAATCCTCCAACAGGTATGTTGTACAACACAATTTTGTTAAATATAGTAAGTTCAAGTACATACATAAAAAATAATGTAGAAAACAGATGTCAAAAATGTTCGCTAAATGAACCCTTATTTTTTCTTTATTTTTAAATAATATTAGTGAAAAAGTGTGTTTTATTTGATAATATCTAACTTAATGTTAGAAAATATCTTCCTAGTGTAGTGTTTAATAAAGTAATACTATTATGTATTTTTTAAAAATAAAATTGTGTTAATTTGACAATTGATGTTTTGTAATGTATATAGATGCATTGATAGTATTAGAGGTAATCAATTCCCAAAATAAGGAAAAAATTGAAATTGTTTGGTGCAATGATTGGAAGGATGATGGAAATATACGACTAACTGATAGTCAAAACAAGGTATTGGGAAAAAGAAGCAGTGATGTTAGTCGCTATTTTGCTAGAACTACATGTACAGATCTTTATGGTAAGTGTATAATATATGTATTATTTCTTTTATAATATATAAATAGATTTTATTTTTTTACTTACTTTTGTTATATGTTTAATTTAGGTGGTGTCAATCCTCGTGAAAAGACTGAAGTTGATCATTGGTTATCATTTGCGATCGGACCTCTTGAATTTTATCCATTAAAGGAAGATGCACTCTCTTATTTAGATAATATATTGATGACAAACACTTGGTTGGTCTCCAAAAAATTAACAATTGCTGACATCCATGTATTTTGTACTCTTGTAGATAAGAAATTTTTGACACAGTTTGAAAAAAAATTTATTAATATAACCAGATGGTATAAACAGGTGCTTTCATTATCAGCTGTGACAAAAGCATTACTTTTAGTTAAAAAGAATGCTAAATTATCTCTTCATAATAATGTACAATCTGAGAAAGCTATTAATAAACAAACAGGGCAAAGAAAGCAAGAAGGTAAATTTATTGATTTGCCTGGAGCAGAAATGGGTAGAGTAAGTAATTTATATTTATAACAAACTGTTTATTTTATAAGGTACATAAATCTGTATAAATTTATTTATTCCTATAATAGGTCATAGTACGTTTCCCACCAGAAGCAAGTGGCTATTTACATATTGGTCATGCTAAGGCTGCCTTGTTAAATCAATATTATGCACAAACATTTCAAGGACAATTCATTATGAGATTTGACGATACAAATCCTGCAAAAGAGAATGTAGAGTTTGAAAAAGCTATTCTAGAAGATTTGGAGTTACTGCAAATTAAACCAGATCGATTTACTCATTCTTCTGATTACTTTGACTTAATGTTGGAGTACTGTACTAAACTGATAAAAGATGGTAAGGCATATGTAGATAATACACCAGCTGATATAATGAAAGAACAGCGTGATCAGAAATTGATGTCATCAAACAGAAATAATTGTAAGTATAAAACATTAAAAATTAAAATAAAAATAGTACAATGTTTTCAAAATAATCTAAAGGAAAAAAAGTTATTAAGAAAATCATTATATTCATATTCTTAGCTATTGAACAGAATCTTGAATTATGGAATGAGATGCAGCAGGGTACAGTTAAAGGTCAGGAATGTTGTGTTAGAGCAAAGATTGATTATCAATCTACGAATGGATGTTTACGAGATCCAACCATTTATAGATGCAAACCAGAACCACATCCTCGTACTGGAACAAAATATAAGTATGTATGAATATTAAAACTCTAAAGGACTTAACAAATGCTTCATTTTTTGTATATTTAATTCAGTAACAATTTTTCATATAGGGTTTACCCAATATATGATTTTGCTTGTCCTATTGTCGATGCTGTCGAAAACGTTACTCATACTTTACGTACAACAGAATATCATGACAGAGACGTTCAATTTTATTGGATAATTGATGCCCTGGGATTGAGACGTCCTTATATATGGGAATATTCACGTTTGAATATGACGCACACAGTTTTATCAAAAAGAAAATTAACTTGGTTCGTTGATCAAGGTTTAGTTGATGGTTGGGATGATCCACGCTTTCCAACAGTAAGGGGTATTCTGAGAAGAGGGATGACAGTTGAAGGATTGAAACAGTTTATTATTGCTCAAGGTAGTTCAAAATCTGTCGTTTTCATGGAGTGGGATAAAATATGGGCATTTAACAAAAAAGTTATTGATCCAGTTGCTACTAGGTATACTACACAAAAAATGTTTTTATAAAAAATATTCATAAAGCTAATTCACATAATATCGATTTTTAGATATACTGCTTTGGAATATAATAAAATTGTACCAGTGCATATAGATGATGCGAAGGAAGAATGGTTAACCGTTCAAAATCATCCAAAAGATATAACAAAAGGCACTAAACAAGTATTAGTAGGATCACAGGTATATATAGAAAGAGATGATGCAAATTTGCTAACTGAAGGTCAAAATGCTACCTTCATTAATTGGGGTAACATTTTAATAAAAAAAATTGAAAGAGAGAATGATGTTATTAAACGAGTTGTAGCACAATTAAATTTAGAAAACAAAGATTATAAAAATACATTAAAAATTACATGGTTATCGATACCGTCTGATAAAAATCATGATGTTAGTAAAGTTAATCTAATTCCATGCTACGCTGTTTATTTTGATCATATTATAAGTAAGTCAATATTGGGAAAGGATGATGATTACAAAGATTTCATTGCAAAAAATACAAGAGTGAGTTTTTATCGTTTTTACTAATTATAAATTTAAGAAACAGAACAAAAATATATGTAGTAAATATTTCAGACAGAGATACAAATGCTTGGAGAAGTAGCATTAAAACATGTGGAAAAAGGAGAAATAATTCAATTACAAAGAAAAGGATTTTTTAGATGCGATGTATCTTATGCTCCTGTTAGCCCATTTTCTTCTAGAGAACAGCCTTTAATATTATTTCATATTCCAGATGGCCATACAAATATAACAAAATCCATACCTACTGGTAGTACACCAGCATCTGTTAAAGAAATTTCTCAAAAAAATGTATGTATCATTTTTTCTGCAATTATATGTTAATAATGTACACGTAATACGATTTACATTTATGTAAATTCTTTTTCTTATTGTTATTATTTTAGAAACAAACACTAGATACGAACTTAATTAACGAAAAAATTGTTGTACGATTAGAAGAAATTGGGACACCAGGTACAACTTTAAATAAATCGCAAATGATATCTGATGAAAATAAATTATCTGAAAATACATTGTCTGAAAATATTATACAACAAGAAAGCAGAATTAAAAAATTACAATCGGAGATAAATCAAGAAATGCAACGACTTTCGAATTTAAAAACAGAATATAAAAATAAAACTGGTAATGAGTGGACTGGAGTCAAAAATCAAAATATAACAAAAGATATATTAACAGAATCGCATGCTGTAAGATTATATAATGAAATTCAAAAACAAGGAGATAAAGTAAGACAATTAAAAAGCTTGAAAGCAGAAAAAAGTGTTATCGATGAAGAGGTAAAAAAACTTTTGGCTTTGAAATCAGATTACAAATCTGTTACTGGTCAAGATTGGAAACCATCTACTATTCCAACAACTGATATAACGAATAAAGACGAAAATTCTGCTGTCAAAATATCAGAAAGTATACAAAAACAGGGAGATAAAGTAAGGCAGTTAAAAAGTTCGAAAGCAGAAAAAGGTGTTATCGATGAAGAGGTAAAAAGACTTTTGGCTTTGAAGTCGGATTACAAATCTGTTACTGGTCAAGATTGGAAACCATCTACTATTCGAACAACTGATGTAACGAATAAAGACAAACATTCTGTTGACAAAATATCAGAAAGTATACAAAAACAGGGAGATAAAGTAAGGCAATTAAAAAGTTCGAAAGCAGAAAAAAGTGTTATTGATGAAGAGGTAAAAAAACTTTTGGCTTTGAAGTCAGATTACAAATCTGTTACTGGTCAAGATTGGAAACCATCTACTATTCCAACAACTGATGTAACGAATAAAGACGAAAATTCTGCTGACAAAATATCAGAAAGTATACAAAAACAGGGAGATAAAGTAAGGCAATTAAAAAGTTCGAAAGCAGAAAAAAGTGTTATCGATGAAGAGGTGAAAAAACTTTTGGCTTTGAAGTCAGATTACAAATCTGTTACTGGTCAAGATTGGAAACCATCTACTATTCCAACAACTGATGTAACGAATAAAGACGAAAATTCTGCTAACAAAATATCAGAAAGTATACAAAAACAGGGAGATAAAGTAAGGCAATTAAAAAGTTCGAAAGCAGAAAAAAGTGTTATCGATGAAGAGGTAAAAAAACTTTTGGCTTTGAAGTCAGATTACAAATCTGTTACTGGTCAAGATTGGAAACCATCTACTATTCCAACAACTGATGTAACGAATAAAGACGAAAATTCTGCTGACAAAATATCAGAAAGTATACAAAAACAAGGAGATAAAGTAAAAAAATTAAAGGAAATTAAAACAGATAAAAGTATTATTGACCAAGAAATAAAAATTCTATTAGATTTGAAAAATAATTATAAGGCATTAACAGGACAAGAATGGAAGTCAATACCTGATATGTCTAAGAAGAAAAAAGAAGATATTTCTAAACGCGAAAAACAGAATACATCTAATAAAGAAATAAGTAAAAATGAAAGCATGAAAGATGTAGATATAGGTAAAACAAGATTGGGATTAGAAGCAAGAAAAGAAGAAAATTTCTTTGAGTGGTATTCTCAAATTATTACTAAAAGTGGTATGATTGAATATTATGATGTATCCGGTTGTTATGTTTACCGCCCGTGGAGTTTTGCTGTGTGGAAAATGATAAAAGAATATATTGACAAAGAAATAACACAAATGGGTGTACAAGAATGTTATTTTCCTATGTTCGTTACACGAACAGTATTAGAAAAAGAAAAAAAGCACATAGCAGATTTTGCTCCTGAGGTTGCATGGGTAACAAAATGTGGAGAATCAGACTTAGCAGAACCTATTGCTATAAGACCAACATCAGAAACTGTAATGTATCCTGCTTATGCCAAATGGTTAAAATCTGATACTGAACTTCCTTTAAAACTTAATCAATGGAATAATGTTGTAGTAAGTATCAAATACATATGTAAATTATTAGTTATTACGAATAAAATAATTACTTTTTTATTTAAAATGTTATTGCAATCAAATGTTCCTTTATCACAGAGATGGGAATTTAAAGATCCTAAACCTTTCTTACGAACAAGAGAATTTTTGTGGCAAGAAGGTCATTCTGCTTTTGCTACTAAAGCTGAGGCTGATGAAGAAGTCATGATCATTTTAGATCTATATGCAAGAGTATATGAAGACTTGTTAGCAATACCTGTTGTTAAAGGCCGTAAAACGGAAAAAGAGAAATTTGCTGGTGGTGACTACACTACCACCGTTGAAGCTTTTATTTCAACAAGTGGCCGCGCAATACAAGGAGCGACAAGTCACCATCTCGGACAAAATTTTTCTAAAATGTTTAATATTCAAGTAGAGAATGCCGTAGAAGGGAATGAAAAAACATTTGTCTATCAGAATTCATGGGGCCTAACGACTCGCACGATTGGAGTTATGATAATGGTATATATACCTTTGCTTTAGTAGAAGGATACTCTTTTAGGGAAATAATTTCATACTTCATTTGTAGGTACATGGAGATGATAAAGGTTTAGTATTACCACCAAATGTAGCTTGTATTCAAGCCATTATAGTTCCTTGCGGTATTACAGCAAGTACAACGCCTCAACAAAGAGAATTATTGTTCTCTGAATGTAATAAATTATTGGGCGAACTTTCGAAAGATTCGCTTAGAGTTAAAGCAGATTATCGGAGTAATCGCACACCAGGTTGGAAATTTAATCATTGGGAATTAAAAGGTGTACCTGTAAGAATTGAAGTAGGTCCTAAAGACTTAAACAAAAATCAGGTCACTTTTGTACGTAGAGATAATTCTGAAAGAGTATTTGCAAAAAGACCTGATGTAGTCACAGCTTTGCATACATTACTGACTAGTATACAAGCAGATATGCTTTCCAAGTAAGCTATTAAAAAATAAAATCTTTGTATAATATTGTAAATACTATTATTTTATAAATGGACTTTTTCCCCTCACAGAGCAAAAAAAAACTTGAATGAGCATATTAAGCGTGCGGATAATTGGAATGAATTTTGTTCTTATCTCAATGAAAAAAACATATTATTATCACCATTTTGTGGAGAATCATCTTGTGAAGATAAAATTAAACGCGACAGTGCACGGTAAATATGGTTAAAACCTTTTCTATGATTGACACTTGTCTGTAGAATATAAAGTAGATACATTTTATTTCTTTTCATAGAGAGGATACGGGAGGAGAAATTGGAACATTATCAATGGGTGCAAAAAGTCTGTGCATACCATTTGAACAACCACCTTCATCAGCATCTTTTGATAAACAAACATGTATCCACCCCGATTGTCAGAACAAACCGCAATTTTATACACTTTTCGGCCGTAGCTATTAAAGTAATGTAATATGTATACAAAAATGAGACAATTATTACAATAAAAATTTCTTTAAACAACAGTTTTCTACATATAACTTTAATATTAGTATTATAATCCATATGAATTGATATTTGTATTAGGTTGTCCTAAAAGTGTCTTTATTTTACAGACACATCTTTAACAACGACGCATCTTTATACAAACATGAAACCTAATCTGTCGAACGTTGTGATCTTTATTTTGATAGAACAAAATGGATCATACGTAATTCGATAAAATAATATAAAACGGGAAATGTTGTGCATCCATTATTTCCTTATAAAACGAAAGAAACTATTCAAACGACCTAATACTATTTCAAATTTAAAATAATCAACTTCATTTTATCATTATTTTATTTATCATTGTATTTACTTACAATTGTTTTAATTGTGTCTAAAATTTCTTATATTGCTTATATTGCTTAAACCTCTATTTAACTAAATTTTACTTAATTTTATGTATTCTTATTTATAGTTAAATTGTAGACGAATGTAAGCAAACTGTTGGAAAAAATTGTCTGTTATATTACTTAAAACAAAATAAACTATAACAAATTTTAAAATGATTTGAAATATAGTAAGACACATATACTATATATACAACTAGGAATAATAAAGAAGACATATGCCATTTAGGTTTTGAAAGCATTTCATAAATAAACTATAAAATTTAATTATAAAAGATACTTAAATATTATAAATTTTATAAGTATAAATAATATTTATTGCAAATACATTAGAAGCTAAAGTAATGTATTGTATACATAATTGAAATGTATTTACCAGCATATATGTACAGTACTTTTAATTCATAATTGAAACAAAACAATAGTATTCTTTCAAATATGTATATTTTTAACATCTTGTAGAATATATCAGGAGAGATGGTAATCAGGCAAGAAGTTATTTTGTATACAAAAGTAAGTCGAGTAAGATGAAGATTCTTGGTTGAGATTTTATTTTGAAAAAAATCATATTTGAAAATTTTTTTATTACGTATGCACGTAACTAACTTTCAATTGAATAAGGGTGGTACAAGCGGGGAAGAAGTTATTCTACAAATAAAGGTAAATCAAAAGTGTAAAATAAAACTTTTCGTTTGAAGCTTCTTTTTCGGTACTTCAAATTTGAAATAATAGTCATTGACAGATACAATCAATTCGATCGGGAATGAGCTGAGTAGTCTAAATTTTCAAACTCGACTTTTTGTAGAAAAGAATCTGAAATGAAAAGATGTTATCCTTTTTTTCAATTTGCCTTTGTTTATAAACTCATCTTCTGTCCAGTTACATATATTACCCACCCTGATACATTTTCTATGTACGAGTATTTATATGTACGTACATTTATAATTTTACAAAATTTACAAATTATTCTTGTATTATCCTTAAATTTTTAAATGTTGCATACAAAAGTGGAATATTTATTTTATGAAATTATATTATTAATGAATGTACCATGTATGAACGTGCTTTTAACATTTTGTAAATAAATACCTTCTTAAGTTTTAAAATACGAGTTTTCTATGTACATATTTATATTATAACATCGAAAATATATTATTTTAAACAATTTCTTGCTAGTACTTCTTAAATCACACTTCTAACTATTGGACAAAATACCAATATGTATTGTTTATTGTAACGATTTCATTTCAGTAATGAAATCTTCAATCTTTTTCAGTTTCGGTGTTGTGACTTGTCAATTCTTTTATTACATATTTAGATGTAGATAATGTAAAATTTTCATCGTGTTTTGATTCATCTATGCTTGAATTTTTTACATGTTCTGATGAGTTAAAATTTGTTTGTATATTATTTTGTTCTTTTAAAAAATTTGCTTGTTGAATGCACCTTTTACTATCCTCTTTTTTATATCTTGAGAACAAGTTTGGATTATCATCGACAAAACATTTAATCCTTTTTAAATCAATACTTACTTTAAAATCTGTTTTCAAACCTTTTTTCATATTATGTATTTCATATGTTTTGTCTATAATATCATCAAAGTTTAAATTTTGAATATTTTGTTCTACATCATTAATACTTTTACCATAATTATGGTTACAACTTGTAATGGCATCGAAGTTATTTTTAATGTTGTCACTTAATCTAATAGTTTCATGATTTCGTCCTCCATCGTTATGCTCAACTGTTTTATTCTCACTTTGATTATTGTTATTTGTAAAAACATTTGGATTATTTGTAGCTAATGTTGCATTAATTAGTAAATCATCTTTTGTATTTTTGCAAGGAATTGTTATTACTGGATCCAGATTTTCCTTTATATCATCTTGATCATGTTCAGAGTATTCATTAATAAATATGCTTGTGTTTTTGTCTTTATTGCTATAAATATTTCCAGATCTAAAATTTAGTAAAGTATCATTTTGTGTTTTAAAAATACATTGTGGAGCAACCTTCTTTATTGGTACATCAAATGTAGTGTTCTTCCTTGTAGTAGTTACACATTCCATATTAATATTTACAGAATATTTATCATATAAGATCATCTATGCAAAAAGAATTATAATCACGTAGGTAATCCATAAAATTCCTACATATTTTTAATGATATAATAGGCAGATACTAATTAAAATATATTCACCTGCAGATTATTTATATTAGATACACGAAACTTAAGATCACGTAAACACACATATTCTGGTATTAATTGAGAATAATTACTTTCTGTGGATTCACTTTTCCCTTGCCAATACATATTGTGAAATTTATTATTTGATGTCCTGTGTTGTTTTAGAATAACCCTATAATTCATGAAATATCATATTTTATATACAAGTGCAATGATATTACTTACCAAACATTTTATCCATTTGGAAGTATAAATATGTAAAATTTAATTTCGGTAAATTGTTATAATGTAAAAATATTAATGGAGATATATAATGCTTACATTTCAACATCGTTCTGAGGTTTCCATTGTTCGGCTATTTGTGATCTATTTGGTTTTGAATGGTCTAATGTAATAGATTTTTCAATGCAATTAATTCTTGTATCATTTGTGAAACTTCTGTTACTTGATTCAACAACAGAGCTGATACCTCCATCCTCATCACACTGTTAATATTACAAACGATACATTCAATAAAACAATTTAAAGAATTTATATATTTTCTCTTTCAAACTATTTTTAAATAAAACTATTCTTTAATAAATAATATTAACATGAAATATATTGTACAATATATAGACACAGTTATTTTATTATACATCTCTTTTATAGAAAATATACAATTTAAAAGATATTTTACTTACATCTTTTATGTTATTATTAACTTTAATATTTTTAGATATTTTATTCATTTCATTTACAGTATCTACAGACATGTGAAATTTTTCTTTGTTTGTATCAGTATTATTAGTGAATATATTATTTGATACATTCATTTTTAATGAACATTTTGCACTAGACGTATGTGGAATATCTTGATTTTTATTACAATTTTGTTTAATTTGAATATGTTGTTTTTTGTTTTGCAAATGAAATTCATCTATCGAAGTGCTATCCTCATTATGATTACTAATTTTTAGATTATTTTTATTGGATGCAGCATATGTAAAAGCATGTAAAGGTATGTGTGATGCTCGTGATGTTTCTTCCATTACACTATTAGTTTCCCGCAACTTTTTAGGTTCACTTATGCATGAAGCTATTGGGAACGATATACTTTTATCACGTTTTCTTTTTAAATTTAATTTTAAAATATTACTGTGATAACATGAAGGTTGTAGCAGTGAATTATTACTTATCGATCCATCCCTATTTTGTGTTGTTGGATTATTGATCTTTTGTTCTACTTCAATAGATGATAGATTCTCAAATTCTTTGGGTGCCAATGAAACTACATTTGTAATTTTGATATTTGAAGTAAAATCAGTACAATTGTGTTCATTTTCATCATTTAATTGTATTACATTATCCAAAATGTTAAAATTTGTTTTATTCTGTGGACTGAATTTCTTTAAATTATCAAATTCAGTTACATTTAAATTACTTATCAAGGAATTATTAGTATCTGTTTGATTTTGATTGTTTTCTTGTAACAATTTTTCTATTTTTAATAGAGTAGAATCGTATATAGTATCACTTTTATTAGATTCGACTTTATTTCTTTTAAATGAAGATAAACAATTTTCACTTTCATTAGCTTCAATAAACACGTTATTTAATGAAATAAAATTACTGGCCTGTAAAATATATACGAACATCTGTGTAAATTGTATTTTATAAATGATTATTTAATTTATATTTTTAATATTGAAATAATTTATATTCTCAGTTAATTCGTGTTTATAAGTTTTAATATTTGCCTCTATAATGTCATCATCGCTATCGAGTGTAATAATATCAACTTGTTTATCCAGTTGTGATTTAGAATGCCAAATTGAAGAATTGGAACTATCTTCATAATTATGAAACATTGAAGCTGTTACTGAATTTGATACACTCATAAAACTTTCCTTAGTACTTGTAGACTGCAGGCTGTGCTTTTCCACATTCGTTGGATCCAACATGGTATTTATATTTTCATTGGTTCGATACTTATTATTGCTATTGAATATTAAAATAGTTTTTAATATTAAGTTTAACGTACTTAGAAATTTATGCTCTTAATACCTTATATTATTTTAATACTAACTTTTGCATTTCTTCAATTAGTTTAAGCTGTCTTAATTTAAAACTCCGAGGACCAGGACGTTGTTTAACTATTGGTGATTGTGATGCAGAACTTATAAGTGGTGAACTTGATGTAAATGGTATAGGTGAGTCTTTACCAACAGAAATATCACTGTCAGAATCTTCGAAATCAGAAACATTCCTGGAGAAATAATTATGTACGTAATAATATATATTATATATATACTAAATATAATATACGTAATAATTTAAATTTATAAATAATATACTAATAATTCATATATTTATTAAGTAGTAATACTTAAATTTAATTCCTAGAAACGGACTAATACATACTGTAATGTATCTTTTGTTGTGCTTGAACTGGCAGTCACCTTAGATTTGCCTATGTAAAAGAATAAATCAAGATTAGGTAAAAGATTATTTCTTCAAAAACTTTAGTTAAAAAGTTCTTAATTGTTTACCTAGAATAGAAATACACTCTCTACATTCCCAAACAGGATTAGCCCATTTAAGCTGTCCACAAGCCATGTGAGTTCCTTGTGAACCACAAGTTCGACAAAGAGCTAATTCCCATTTCCTGCCAAATCATAATTACAACATATAAAAAATGAGAAATTAAAATCTTTAGTCACATTAATATGTAATAAATAAAATTTTTCTTTACTTACGCATTACAACTTGTATATTTTCTACCTTTGGGACACAAGCATATTGGAGCATTACATTGATCATGTCTATATAAAAGTTCTTCAAATGCATTGGGTACAAGTTCCCAAGAAGCATCTCTAAAGCAAAACCATTAAAATGAAAAATTCTTCTGATTTGGCATTTTATTACAAAGTACACAAACAAACTTTATTTTTTACTTACTGACTTGGAATAAAAATACCAAATTCTGACATTGCCTTTTGAAATAAATTTTTATTATTGCATAAAGGACACTTAAAAAAATATCCAGCACTCATAGCCAGTTGCTAAAACAATTTTTTCAGAAACTAATATATATTTTGATATACTTAAAAATTCAAATATTTTTAAATAAACTGTTATTTTACCTGAACACATTTTCTATGAAACCATGCATTTTTTTTGCAACATGGAGCCCACATTGTACCAACTGTATCATAAGGATCTACTTCATCATAACATATGCAACATACTACTTTATTGGTTTTTGACAATTCAATTTTGACTCGAGCATCTATTTTTTGTTTTGGTCTATGCTTTATACAATATGATCTAAAATATAATATATTCATTTTTTTAAAAAGGCCAAAATTATAAAGTCAATATAAACATAATGTACCTAAATTCATCAAAAAATTGATTTAGGGTTCCAGCCCTTAGCCCACAAGGATAATGAAATATTTTTTTACATTTTACATTACAACATCCTAAAGTGGCACCAGCTTTTTTGCAGTATGAACATACCTTTAAATTAAAATCATATTATAATTTTCAAATATATATTTCCTTTGTTTGTTTATATATGCTTACTTACCAATCTTTTGCCCCTGCTAATTTCCTTCTTTATATCTGTTTTCAAAAATCCTAAAATACCTTCATCATCCTTTCCTCTCTGTTGCATGTTTGATGATAAAAGCTATAAGAGGATATTGTGTTGAAATGTTAAATATATATTATGATATTAAAACTGTTTAAAATATGATACTTATAAAATCATGTACCAAACAATAATAATGTGTAACAATTTCACCATCTTCATAAAATTTTCCAAATTCCAATTCATTATTCTCTGATAATCTACAGAAGCAGCAAATTCTATGTTTAGATGGTTTATTGCGCTTTGACATGGTGTTAGCTATAAAATTTAATAAACAGATTTAGAATGTACAACACATAAGAGATTAATATATGATATTTTTTATATAACTAATACAAAAAATATATATAATTGCAATATATTTAACACAATAAATATCTACTAAACAAATACAATAAATATATTGTTTATTTACTATAAATGTACTTAACTTATAAAATGTAACGTACTTAAAAAAATAAGTTTGAATATTTTATATAAGTAGGAATCATTCTTCTTACATTAATAAGTCAAAAACGGCAAATTTTTAATTGTCATTGTCATTGTTATAGCAAATAAGTGGTATGTAAAATAAAACCAGTGCAATACGTACAAATTAATTTCTTTTCTAAAGACATAACTTCAGATGCATATATGTAGATAAAATATACATCAAAATTAAAAGTATCATATGAACTTTCTTTATAAATACATATTTGGAAAACAGTTGTATTATATATGTACAATGTACATATAAGTCATTCTTACAATGAAAACGATCAACAGAATGAGAAATCGTGATATTAATGCATGATAATATAAATGAAACATTCCATTTCAATAACCCGATTAATATCTTTCTCCGCACAATACAGACAAAAGTACATAAAGAAATAACAAATTTTTAAATTTCGACAGGTTATTGCTCGATCACAAGCAGCTCATTTTCAAAATAATACTACGCGGGGAAACTCCATATAATTAATGTGATACTACACCAAACTTTTAATAAAGATTCACATTCCAATAACCGTATAAATTCTATATTCGTATATATGTCAAAAAATTGATAAATGAAGCTTTATTTAATTCAAATTACTAATTATTATTTATTATCAACAAAATATGCACTACACACACTTTCTTTTAGAAGAAATTACAAACCATTGAATATATATACACACATGCATGATATAGCCTCAGTTGCACGTGTAACGATATTTATCCAGATGCTGCGCTCTCTGGTGACGCAATAGGTAAACTATTCAAATATTCAAGTTAATTTTTTACAAATATTTGGGTACAGATTACATATTTTTACTCTTATTATTTTTCAATATATTATAACAGTTAACATACAATGTGATTATAATATTAAAAAAATGGTATTTAATTTACAATCTCTTTTATAAAAATATGAAGATATAATGTATTGGATAAAAATCACTATTTCATGATTTTTCTTCTGTATAGAAAATACCATTACAAATTGCGAATAATATTATTTAAATAAGGTATTTGAACGAGATCTCTTCGAGCTTGCATCAATCGATATAAAACCGGGCAATCTAAAGATTCACATTTCGGGTCATCCAAGTAGCCAGTACAAGACTGACATATCTAAAAAAAATAAACATTTTTATATCAATGCCCTTTATATCTATACAAAAAAATAAAATATAAAAATTATATGTACCATAGTAAGTTCGTGATGAGTACGTTCTAACCATCTTAACTTTTCATGTAGAATAGTAATTGTTTGACTTGGCTTTGACATGCAATTCATACAAATATCTTTTTGCGTTTGATTTTCACAAACAGCACATATAACAGTATTAAAAAATTGTCGAATAGTTAGCTTTTGATTGTTCGCACATAAATTAACTATTTTATCAGGTGTTTGGCGATGGATCATTTCTGTATACCTAATGATAGAGGAAAGTTAAAAGGTAATATTTCAGAACAAATATTACAAATAAACATAGCATAAAAGCATATTATATAATATTCATTGTACCATGTATTAGCATCAACGCTGACTAAATTTAAACACCGATTAAGTGGTGGTATAATAACTTTTGTTATGTAGTATATCGAATTTGGACTTAAACTTTCATCTAAAATTACTTCTGTTGGTGTTCGTACACACTGAATTAGTGGCTGATTTGGGGCTCCAGCCACTATAATATATCGTACTCTTTCACCAGTACGAGGTATCGCCCGTGGATCTTTGCGCATCAATCTTCGTGTTAACTCCAATGCAGGTACACAAGCACTGATTTTGTAACCATTCAAGCCACGAAATTCCTTTGCAAATGTTAAATCTTGAATTGATATTCTTTTACGTAAAATTTTATCAAATTGTCTAGTAACATATTGTTTTACTAAAGAGAGATCCTTTGTATCAAATAGGATTTTCAATGTTTTTTCAAGTATCTGAAATTAAAAATTTAATTTAATTGTAAAATGTTTAATAATTAATAATAAAATAATAATTTAATTAATCAAAATTTAATATTGATATTTTCATATTATCATTTCTTCATTTATTTATCTTATTTTATTTCATTTACTTACCTTAGTTACAGCTGGACAACCATCTCTACGAACAGTTTCAATACCTTTTGCTAAATATTCAGGTTCTTTCTGTTCTGGAGACTCATACATATAACCACAGTATCTTTTTTTAGTCTGAATATGAAAAAATATTGTAGAATGTTATACGTATTAATTAATTAATTTATTATTACTTATTTATTATTACTTATAATTTATTATTACTTGTAATATTGATGGTTGCAAAACTTTCTCAAATTTAAGTTTTACAGGAGGAGGATTAGCTGCAGTAACAGTATCAGCAATTTCAGCTCCTATTGAAAACGCCTCTTCTTTTGATTTTCTACGTAAAAGAATAAATAACGAATCTGTATCACCATAAACAACTTCAGCTCCCCATTTAGGTGTAGATTCTACTATTTTAATCGCTCGTTCTAATGTTTCCCTTCCTTTACTAACAACACTGTCCCCTATCTTAATTAATAATAATTATAATTAACTTTGCAAAAAATTCATAAAAATATTATGTAATATATGTCTGACATACTTCAATACAAGGCATTCTGCCACTAAAATTAGCAGCTGTATAACCATAAGTAACATTTGCAATTAACTTAAGCCCTAATTGTTGTGAATGAAGAATACGTTGTAATGCGTGATTTTCACTCCCATGAAGTTTCATAGACTTTTTTACCATTAATCGAGTATTTAAAATTTCTGTAAGCATACGCGGTAATATTCCCATTCTTATTTCTGGTTTTACAAAAGCTACACCACAGGGTGCAAAATTTATTTTTCCAAATAGTTTCTTAGCAGTATCTTTTTTTATTTTTAATGTAGTTGCACCAAACTCATATGGTTCATAACTAGAAGAAATAAAAATGGTATTATATTTTTATACTACTCTTTTTATCATAAATATATAGGAATATCGATATTATACTTACTGGCCAATGTGCTCTACACGACCTAAACATGTAGAGAAGCAATAGTTATAAGCAATAATAATGCTTGGATATAAACTTTGAAAATCCAGGACAATTAACGGATCAGTGTATAATGTGGACTGTGGTTCCATAATAAGTGGTAGAGATTCAGGCGCGCGCATTCGGGCTCTTTGTTGTATAGAGGGTGAAACTGAAATATAATTCAAAGGTTTTGCAAGCCTCAACATCATTGATTCAACTCGAAACTGAGAACCTCTTGAAAAAACTTCATAAAATTGTATTCCGAAAAGTCGTGCATGTTCACAAGTTCGACCTAAGATATTGTTGAGATATTATATAAGAAACAGAATATTACATTATAAAATAGAATGAAACAGTAATGATTGATACAAACCAATAATATCAAGATGGATTAATATTCTCAATGTACCCACAATTCGTATGACATAATGAGTAATAACTCTCCATCGTATTGTTACACTTTTATGGTTCCACCAATTAGTTAAAATCTGAAAAGTAGGACATGACACTCTTTCACGCATTACATGATACATAACATTCTCAAATGTATAATTTAATAATGCTATTTCATGTCTCATTATTCTCCAAACATCAAGGATAATTCGACCTGAGATTTTTGCATCACTGAAATTATCTTTATCAGATGCTTGTCCTTTAGATATTGGAGGGGCAGTTGGAATTCTTGAAATTTGCCACATAAAATCTTTTAGACCAATATGAGAAGCTCTATGAAAGATATATCCCCATGAAAGAGACTCAACCTCCCAACCAATTAAAATATCTGGATCACAATGTCTAACTAATATTATAAGACTATTTAGTAAATCCTCTTCAGTTGATACATATGATGTAATACATGTATTAGCTGAATGTATATTTTTTACTTTCGTATTTTGGGTTAATGAACTTACAAGAATAGCACCTAAAATAGTATTATAGTTAGTTTTATTCATGATTATAAAAAATAATTAAAAAAGAAATACACTAATTCTAATATATACCATGCTCTATTTGTTCAATTTTTGAAGATAATGGAACATCATTATAAATAGCATAGAATATTGCTCCAATTGGATCATGATTTGGATCAGGGAGAAATTTATCACGTGTAATAACGTGTATTTCTACTGCTAATATTGTCAAATATTGATGCTGCAATAGTTAAACAAAATTTTAATAACATCTGATATGATGATATTATCTTATAATTGCATTTGATATGATAGTATTACCACAGTTAGGCCTTTGGCATTTTGACGATTTTCATTTTCAATATTATTACTATGACCTTTTAGAGTATATTCAATTTGTCCATATGAAATACCTAGATATTGTGGTGTATCATTATTCTTGTATAATAATGGATTTTCAAGCATTTTTTGTAAAGAAGAATTAAAACTATTATTAGATTTGCTTGAATGCTCTGAACTGCCAGAACATTGTGATTTCATATATAGATTATTAGCAAGTATTTTGTTCAGAATATTGCTTTCTTTTATATCTCTTGGAACATCAATATTATCTTTTACTTCATTATTATTGTTCTTCTTCGATAAATACTTTTTAGCTTGTAACCAAGTTTTAACATTTTTCGATGTTGGTGGCTGAATAAGAGGATGAATTATTAACGCATTGTACCCTGCAAGAACTCTCTTTATATTGCAAGATTTTATACTTGATCCAGAAGGATAAAACTCATTTATTCGCACTCGACGCCAGAGTTTAATACCCGTGACTCTATCTAAACTACATTTAAATGGAATTACTTTGTAAATACCATTATTACTTAAATTTTTTTTTTGCTTAAATTTTATCAAATCAATTTTGTTGCTGAAAAATAATGAATTGAATTTTGATTCTAAAATATCATACATCTTCATAGAGTTTATGATTCTTTCTCTGCTTGGTGAATTAAATTTACTTGTAATAGTAATCAACTTAGTTTCTATACTACTTATATCTTTTAGTGCCATGATATTTGGGGTATTTGATTCTGATTCTAATTTTCCATTAAGGTATTGTGTATATGTCATATTACAAACGTCTTCTTCATCTTCATCTTCATCTATATTTTTCTGTATTAATGACATTTGGTCTGAAGTATTGTCTAAGTACAAATTGACATTATCTCTGGATGTACTTGGTAAATTATATTCATAATTGACTTTCTCATTCTCTCTTGTGTGTAGTTTTATAGCATTTCCATGACATTTAGAATTCACTGTGGAAATGCTAATGGAATTATTGCTTTTATGTATATTATCTATGATTTCTTTTGTTAGAGATAAGTTTTCGGCTAGGTTAAGTAAAAAGTTCTGAGCGTTTTTCGCTAGATGTCTTTAGTGAGCCATATCTCACGATGTGCACATCGCATCGAGTCATAGTATACACCGATTTCAAGGTGATATTACGCATCAAAAAGGTTCTTTGTCAGTTTTGTGTTCGGTGAAGCCAGTTGTGTGTTACAGCGTTCGAAAATGGAGATAAAAAAAGAGAAAATTCGATACATTCTTCAGTACCACTACGACCAAGGTGAAAAGGCGGAGCAGGCGGCCAAAAAAATTTGTGCTGTTTATGGACCCAGTACAGTATCGAATGCAACAGCAAAGCGGTGGTTCCAACGATTCCGTTCTGGTAATATGGACGTCGAAGATGAGGCACGCTCTGGTAGTCCAATCGTCGAAAATGTGGATAAAATCATGGAAATCGTCGAGTCGGACCGGCATGTGAGCACTTATTCCATTGCCCAGGAACTGAAGATTAGCCAGAAAACCGTTTGGAACCATTTGCATAAGGCTGGTCTCAAGAAGAAGCTCGACGTATGGGTGCCACATGAATTGACGCAAAAGAACCTTTTGGACCGAATTGATGCCTGCGATTCTTTGTTGAGACGTAACGAAATCGACCCATTTTTGAAGCGGATGGTGACTGGCGATGAAAAATGGGTCACATACGAGAACAACAGCCGAAAAAGATCGTGGTCCAATCGCGGTGGGCCGGCCCAAACGATCGCCAAGCGTGGATTAACGGCCAAGAAGGTTTTATTGTGTGTTTGGTGGGATTGGAAGGGAATCATCCATTATGAGCTGCTCCCATCGGGGCAAACACTTAATTCGGACCTCTATTGTCAACAACTGACCAGACTGAAGCAGGCGATCGACCAGAAGCGGCCAGAATTGGCCAATACGAAAGGTGTTGTGTTCCATCAAGACAACGCCAGGCCGCACACATCTTTAACGACGCGTCAGAAGCTCCGAGAGCTTGGCTGGGAGGTTCTATCGCATCCGCCGTACAGTCCAGACCTGGCACCAAGCGATTATCACCTTTTTAAGTTTTTGCAAAATTTTCTTGATGGTACAAAACTGGCCTCAAGAGAGGCTTGTGAAAATGAGCTGGTCAAGTTTTTTACCAATAGGGACGAGGACTTCTTCAACCGCGGAATTATGAAATTGCCTTCAAAATGGACAAAAGTAATCGAACAAAACGGCGCATATTTAATCTAAATCGAATAATCTTGACTATGTTAATTTCATCGTCGAAATAAAGCGAAAAAGCGCTCAGAACTTTTTACTTCACCTAATAAAACATTCTTGTAAAATAAAAATATAGTCATATTTGTAACATTTACCTGTCTTTCTGTTTAAGAATAACTGAGCCTGTTTTGCTAATATTTGAAGTTTCATTATCTGTAAAGAATGCTGAAAAAAATATAAAATAATTTATCTAAAACATAGTTTGATGTATTTGAAATGATATATAACAATAATATACTACTTACTTTGATTTTCCTCTAAAGCTAAATTATCTATTTTATCACGAAATAAATGTTGATTATTTCGTTTCAAAGTATCATAACTAAATTCTGAACTACAAGATTCATTATTTCTAATATTTTTATCTATTTTTGGAGACACTATTTTTATATCAAGTGAAGAATATTTTTTTGAGACAGAACATGGACTATGTACCAATTTTGCTTTAGTTGGGGTAGGATATGGTTCATTTGGTAAATAATTTCCAATGGTATTACGTCGCTTACAAGGAGATTGCAAATTAGAATCTTCCAATTCAATCCTTCGCTTTATCAGTGAAATATTAACCACAGCCTTGTCACTTTTAAATTTTGTATTTGGCTTATAAACACAAATGCGCTTTTCTTCCTTGTTAATGGTAGTATCCTGATCTACCTCAGAATCACTGGAACTATTATCAGCATTACCATCAAGTGCAGGTATGTTTAATTTATTTGAAACACTATCCCTGATATACGATTCATTAGGATTGTTTTCAAAATCTATTGAATTTTTTAAATGTTTACACTTATGTAATGTATATTCGATCTCATCTATATCATAAACATCTAAATCTTTGTGATCTAATTTATAAATATTTATATCTTTATAATACGACAACTTTTTTTCAGTAGTTTGTGACGTTTTTCTACGTTTACTTTCAAATTCTCGAGTTTGTTCCTGATAAAATGTAAAATATTTAGATAATTTAATATCAAATATAGTTCCTTGCGGAATCATTGACTGATTTTGTAAAAGATTAAGATTTATTGGAATATTTATAAATTTTAACTCATTTAATATCATATTACTATTGAAATGTAGTGCAAATTTATCCAATTTTGTACATGCTTTTTTTCTCTCCTTTATTTTATTTCTAGTAAGCTGCCATATTAATTGCTTTTTATTTTTTAAAACTAAATCGCTTGGGCCATCATACTGAGGGACATCTCTTGAAGAAGTACTTTCAGCATTATGTTCAGTTATATCATTTGTTTGTTTGTTATCTTCTGTCATCTTACTTTCAATTTCAGTGATAACTGAGTTCCATGAACTAAGGCTCAAATCCAAACTTGTAATGTTCAAATTTTCAATTTCATCATCTTCATTATCCACTTTAATTTCATTATTCAACATAGAAAATTGAGAACCTAACATGCTATCGTTATCTATAATTTTCTCTTCTTCATTTTCTTCTCTTAAATCAGCCAATATTTCAACCAAATACATATCTTCAGAGTCCACTAAAACAAATAAGTATATATGTACATGTACGTACAAGTGTATATATTTACAAATAAAAATTTCAATATATAATTTTAACAAGAAAATGTTTAGTAAAAAATCCTACTTATTGTATAATTACTTACAAATAGTATTTTCTATTGTTTTATCTTGAGGTAAATTTTCTTTTATCTCAAAGTTATCAAATTCTAATAAACTATTATTTAAAAACGTTTCATCTTTAGTTTCTTTATTTAGCATTAATGATTTAAAATGATTTGGAACATATGAAGCACTAAATGAGTTATTTTCATCATCCACTTCTAAAGGATAACTGTGTATTTTTGATGTTTTTGAAGTTATATCTTCACTGATCTAAGAGTATAAATGAATTAGACTTATATTTTTCAATGTGAAAATTTTAAAAATAAGTTAATACTATACCTGTGATATAGACTGCAATTTTTTTCTTAATCTTTCTTCTTGATAAATATCATTTTCTGTTAAATCATAAATTCTGCTACTAGTATTAGAATACAAAAATTGTGATTCAACATTCTCTAAATTTTTTGCTTCTCTTCTATGTCTTTCTTCATTCCAAATGGCTGCAATACCAGGATTTAAATCCAAATCATTCTGAATTTCTTGTCTATTGAGTATTTCACATGCTTGTGCATCTACTTCTAATTTGCAGGTGCTTTGTTTAACAATAAATGCTGGGAGGTGTTTTTGTGAATCAAATAAATTTAATGGACTCTCATTTTCTGAGTTTTCTTCTAATTTTGTATGTATGCATTGTCTAAATTTAACATCTTTTAAGTTTATTAAACTCATACCATATAGATTATAATCAATCATAAATTGCAAAATAAAAGGTATATGTGCTTCATGTGGTTGTAAACTTTGACCAAGTATTACTCCATTCTAAAAAAGAATATTTGCTATTATTTCTGCATTCTTTAATAAATATAGAAAGATAATTACAAGCACAAATACTATATACTTGTAATAAATCAGCTGCTCGTTTGATCATAGCTGGATTGTAAAAGTAAATTTTTAAAAACAAATGTTCCTTTTCATGATATCCGTAAAAAGGACTAGAAAAAAGATTTTATGTAATCAAATTCATATATATATATATATATATGTATATGTATATGTATATATATGTACTAATAATATGCAATATATTTAATATTCTTACATTCCAGAAACTTGTTGAATTTTATAAACATGCTGAGTATTAGATATTGCAGATCCCAAAGATACATTTATTGCAGAATCTATTGCTGCTGCCAATTTGTACATGTAACTATTAACATTATTATTTATTGTACATGGTATGTACATATATGGAAATACTCCATGTATATGTAAACATGTTTTTGTTCCTTAATACAATTAAAAATAAAAGATAAATAATTATTATTTAAGTATTTATTAGTAAATATTACATATTAATAAACTACGATATACCAGAAGGAGTAGATCCAAATATCCTGATAACTGGGACTTGTCTAATTTCATTTCCTCGAAAGTCTGAAAATGTTACATCTACTCCTAACAGTGGAATTGACTGATAACTATCTAAAGTTACCAAATTAATTGAAAACATATTTCTTATCTATAAATAAAGCATTATATCTTTTATATTACTTACTTAAATAAATAAATCCGTTTTTTAAGTACTTACCTGAAGAATTGCAGGTTAGAAAAATTTTCTTTTTACACAATTATTGATAATAATACTTCATGTAAAGTGAGAAATGTGGAATTCCAGGTTATGCTTATATTTGTTCGTCCACTGATATTAAATTTCAAAGTTATTATGCTCACAATGTTTCTTGAAGTAAAGATGTTTTGTAAATGTTATTTTACTATCATTTTTATACATATATTAAACTGTTAATATTGTTTTTAGAAATTCCAATTAATTTTTACATAGTCACATAACTGATGTTTCTGCTAATATGATGCAAAAGTCACAACATCAGGTATACTTTTATACTTTTAACTAAAAAAATAAGTAACTGTTAATTTCATTAAATAACACTAAAATAGGTATACAATAATAATATAATAAAAATTAAAATTTATATTTTTTATAACATGTTTTTATTTTGTATTACAATTTAAATTTTACAAGTTCATTGTTATATAAGCATATGTAATTAGCAAAATAAATTGTACAAAAGTACATTAAACATACATTAGGCATTTGAAGTATTTAATTTCAACTTTGATTATATAGACTGAATGAAAAATAGACTATAATATACTTTGTAGAGTAACAGGTTCTCATATTTAAAAGATATTACATTTCATAAGATCAACATTGTACAAAATAACATTTCACTTTTGTATCGCATATATACTTATGCATATGCAGATAACATTGATACATATTAGAAATATTTTGTGCGTATGTATTTCATGCTAATTTATAGGCCAATAGAATTATAATAAAGCATTAGCAAAATATATTAGAAATTCTTCAAATATAAACTATTAATGCATAATTCTAAAGTTTAACGTTTATATGAAATAAATATCAAAATATGCATAGAAACAATAATAATGATGGCCCAAATTAATCAACTTAAGGTAGTTAAATGAATGTTTGAATATTGATGATACAAATAGACTCGATATTTCATTCTAATTATATAATAAATTAAACATATCAAAATACAAATACTTAGAGGAAAAAAATTGAAATGATTCGCTTTTTACTTTAAACATGCAAGTTTAAAAAATGGTACAGTAACTTCTTTCACGAAAGGGATTCGATTTCTGTGATGAAAAACCAACCAAAAGATAATCTTCTTGCTCGTGTTCTGTAATGTATTTCATGATATCTTCAACAGCTTTGCTAACTGTGATTCGTTTTAAAGCAGCTTCACGACGTAGCTGCTCCGTAATTTGCCGTTGTTGTTGTAAATTGGTGGTCACCATATCCATAACAGACGAAGGCAACAGAATTTTGTATGGAATACTAAAATAAAGTACTAAAATGCACAACATTTCTTTCTTCGATTGTTTAGTAGCAATATTTAAAAGTATTAAAGCTATGAAATCAAATTACCAATTTTTGATAATAACCTCCGTCAGTGCGATACGCTTAGTAATACTTCAAATAAATTATTATACTTTTCCTACGTCTTAATAAATTTTATCAGTTTCCAACTTTAAGCCTATCCCTTAAGGCTAGTTTTCGTAAAGATGTATATTTGGATTGGTAGGAGCTTTAGAACTCATATGATATATATAATTCCAATTTTTACACAAATATTTCTTTAAATTTAAATAAATGGTGACTATTTATTTAAAAAATAATTTATCTAACATCTAAAATTTGTCTAGTTATAAAATTAGAATTAGCACTGAGAGATGTCGTTATAGTAGAAACCTCGAAGGAAAGATCTGGGTTCTTCATCATTTATGGCGGAAAGTTAAATTAGGGTATTAATTGTGAATTGCACGTGAAGTATAAGGATCTTCTAATTTTTATAAAAATAATCATGGCTTTGCATGTACCAAAAGCACCGGGCATGGCCCAAATGCTTAAAGAAGGTGCCCGCGTAAGTATAAAATACTTTTTAAGAATTACGTGTATATTATTAAGCTAATATGAAATTATCTCAGAAGATGTCTTCTTTGGAATATGACACAATGTTTCATCAAACATTACCTTTTATAGACATATTATATTCGTTTGACGTACATATTTCTATAATATGCTTAAAAATGTAATATTCTCAAAAAATTAAAAAATTCCGATGTTTTAAATTTATTTTTTATATTATTTACAGCCGGTTTATAGCCTATAGATTGTTAATATAATTGTATGTAAACTTCAATAATAAATTTATGAATAAGTTTGGAATCATTACATGAACTTCTAAATGTTTTTTGTTTTAAATGTGATTAATAATTTATAAGTAATAATTTTAAGCAATACCAAGGACCAAATAGAACCAAAAGTTTTTATTTTTAATTTATTTTGGTTAATATTAAAGTACAGCTAAGTATTCATAACCATAACTAATATGCATTTTCTCTTTAATCAGTATTTCTCAGGTTTGGAAGAAGCAGTATATGGAAATATAACAGCATGTAAGCAGTTTGCACAAACTGTAAGGACTGCTTATGGTCCAAATGGCATGAATAAAATGATAATTAATCATATAGAGAAACTGTTTATCACAAATGATGCTGCAACAATTATTAATGAATTGGAAGTTGAACACCCAGCTGCTAAATTGTTAGTTCTAGCATCAAAAATGCAAGAAGCAGAAGTTGGCGATGGTACCAATTTTGTAATCATTTTTGCTGGAGCACTTCTTGAAGCTGCAGAAGAACTACTTCGTTTGGTAAAATTTCAAAATTATAAGTGCTGATATTATTTGCTAATTTTACAAATTACAAACATACTAAAAGGATATAAACATTTTATATACTAGGGAATTACTACATCTGAAATAGTTGAAGGATATGAAGCTTCCTTGGAAAAAGCTTTGCAAATATTACCAACATTAGTCTGCTATGAAGTAAAAGATTATCAAGATGAAAAACAAATAAAACTGGGAATTAAGACAGCTATTATGAGTAAGCAATATGGAAATGAAGAACCTCTTACTTCTCTTGTTGCACAAGCTTGTGTTTCTATTTTACCAAAAAAATCTACTTTTAATGTGGATAATGTACGTGTTTGTAAAATACTGGGAAGTGGTATATCTAGTTCTGAGGTTGTACAGGGAATGGTATTTAAGAGGCAAGTTGAAGGAGACGTTACAAGAAAAGATAATACCAAAATTGCTGTCTATACTTGTGCTATAGACGTTATACAAACTGAAACAAAAGGAACAGTATTGATAAAAACAGCAGATGAACTGATGAAATTCTCTAGAGGAGAGGAATCCTTATTAGAATCTCAAATAAAAGCAATTGCTGATAGTGGAGCTACTGTGATTGTTTCAGGAGGAAAGTTTGGAGATATGGCTTTACACTACATGAATAAATATAATATAATGGCTGTTCGTATACCTAGCAAATTTGATGTTAGGAGATTATGTAAAACTGTTGGTGCTACTGCACTTCCAAAATTGGTAAATAATTTTCTTGTAATGGTTATTTTTTAAACATATCACAAAGATTTAACTAATCATTTCTGCTTTAAGATTCCACCATCGAAAGAAGAATTAGGGTATGCAGATTCAGTATATATCGACGAAGTTGGAGACACTATAGTAGTAAAGTTTGCAATAAATGGCAAAGATAGTAGAGTTAGTACTATACTTATTCGGGGATCCACGGAAAATTATATGGATGATATTGAACGGGCTATTGATGATGGAGTCAATACATTTAAAGGAATAACAAGAGATGGGAGATTTGTTCCAGGAGCAGGTGCTACAGAAATTGAACTTGCCGCACAACTCAGTACATACGCAGATACTTTACCAGGTTTAGAACAGTACGCAGTACGTAAATTTGCAACAGCTTTGGAAATTTTCCCAAAAACCTTAGCGGAAAATAGTGGAAGTCATGCATCTGAACTTCTATCTAAGCTTTATGCTGCACATAAGGAAGACAAAAAGAATTATGGTTTTGACATTGATGTACGTATTCTGCTATGTATCTGCTTAAAATTTTTGTAAAATTTCAATAATTTCATGTAAATAGTGTATATTAAAGAAAACTAAAAATTTGTTTATAGCAAAAAGCAGGTCTTATAGATACAGTGGAAGCTGGAATCTTGGATTTGTTCTTAACAAAACAATGGGGTTTAAAATATGCTGTTGGCGTTGCGTGTACTGTACTTAAAGTCAATCAGATTATAATGGCAAAACGTGCAGGAGGACCAAAAGTACCAGGCGGTGGTATTCGCGACGATGACGAGTGATAATACATAAAGCATAATATACATACATATAACATTTAATTATTCATTAATTCTTATGTTGTTAGCTTATAGTGTTATATTACATTGCTTTTTCATTAAACTTCATGTCAAACAAGAAAAATATTTATAAAAAAATATTGACTATTTATTTACACACTACATACTTGTTAATACATCTGTATGTAATATTACGCTGCTTTTTCTAATGAAAACATGATTTATAATAAAATAGTATTTTATAATTTCCTTTAAATGTTATGAATATAGCACTTAAAATTCGAATTATTGTGTAATATGAATAAAAGGCTAAATGAATATTAATTAGGATTAAATATTTTTATATTATTTATTATTTTTTAATTTATTATATTTAGTTAAATATAACATCTTTTTAAATTTAATTGTTTATTAAATGATGTGTTATTAAGGTTAGTGTGTAGTTAGTATAGTGATTAATTATGACTAACCAATAAAAAACAACAAATTTTCTGGTGAAATAATACAAAACAGAAAAATAGACTTTCATCGGATATAAACAGGTCTGTTAATCAAAATTTGAACCATATATACATATGTATAAAAAATATTTCTTGACTCTACACATTTTTAGGATATTAGTTTCTTGATAAAAAGATAAGAAGTTATATAATGTCTCAAATATTAAGCAATAAACAGTAGTCATTCTATCAGTAATTATAGTTAGACCCTCCAGAACCTTTACAAAAGAAAAATAAGCAATATGAGCCTTAAATTTGCTTCCAACTTATCCTTTATGTTCACAGAGGCACCATCTATCATTGAAAGATATAAATTGGCAAAAGAAGCTGGTTTTAGAGCAGTAGAAAGTGGATTTCCTTTTGGTTTTTCCATTAAAGATGTATCAGAAGCCCAAAAAAATGCACATGTTGAACAAATTCTTATAAACGTGTTTACAGGTATGTATTTGACAATTACAACTAATGCGAAGCATTATACAAATAATGGCAAGAAAAATAGTCTTATATTAAGGTATAACTTTCATTTTATTATAAATATGTAGGTGATGTTTCAAAAGGAGAGTTAGGATTTGCAGCGATACCTGGAGAAGAAGAAAACTTTAAAAAAAGCATTGATTTAACAATAGAATATGCAAAAGCATTAAATTGTAAACGGTAAAAGAAATTGTTTAAATTGATTGATATCATTAATGATTGTTTTTTCTAATAAAGAATTTTTCGTTTTATTTTTTATATAATCTCTTTTTAGAATTCATATTATGTCAGGCAAGGTAAATAAAGTAACAACTGTCAATGATGATGTGTATGTAAAAAATCTTTTATATGCATTACAAAAATTTGAAAAAGAGGGAATACTAGGCCTTATAGAACCTATTAATAATATCACCGTACCAAATTATTATATGAATAGTTTCCAGAAAGGTAACCTTCTAATACAAAAATAATTTTAATGAAAGATGTGAATAAGTCATTAATATAACATTTTTTATAGGTTTAGATGTAGTGAAGAAGATAAATAAGCCAAATTTAAAATTACAACTTGATATCTTTCACTTACAACATATTTGTGGCAATATTACAAAAAACATCAAGGAACTTCTACCATACATTGGTATGTGATTTATCTAAATTACATATACATATATACATATATTTATATACATGCGAAATTTATATATTTTCTTGTCATTATAGGTCATGTACAAATTGCTCAAGTACCAGATAGACATGAACCTGATACTTCTGGGGAAATAGATTATAAATATGTTCTTTCGATCTTAGAAAAAGAAGGATATGATGGGTATGTAGGTTTAGAATATTGTCCAAAATCGTCATCAGTAGATGGATTAAGTTGGATACAAAAATATGGTTATGAATTATAAGATTCATTTTGTAACTATATATTGAAAATCTTCATTTATAATATAACAATCATTTATTTCTTATCATTGTTTAAAGAAATCTTAAGTACCTCTTCTTATAACAGTCAAATACATTTTGTGTTACAATATACTTGTCACGTTTCTATTACAATATAACTTTATTATACACTTTATATACACACAACAAAATCAATGAATAAGTCAAATTTATGTTAATACTTCCTACTAAAGTTACTTCTTTGCACATTAGTCTTATTTTTTTCACTTATGATTAAGTTGAACATAACCATTATTACTAATATAAATGTAAATTTTTAGTGTTTAATTACCATCTACTAAATTTACACAATTGTGTGATCAGTGCTATCACTGCTTTTGTATACAAGATAAGATTTACTAATAATACTTTTTTATTTAGTACTGTTATCCAGTACTTTTATATATCTTACTGATGTTACATGATACATTATATTTCAATAAAATCTGTAAGCAATATAAAGAATATAAATTATAAACCATAAATTTGTTCGAGTAATGTAAATGTATTATTTGTCAGTTATAAAGCATATGTTATATTAAAAGATACCAACTTTATTGTTAATCTTATTTTAATAAAAATATTATTGTTGTAAGTAAAAAATAAATTTATTCAAAACTCAGTTAATTTTTTTTATTAATCTTTAATTATATATTTATATTTATTAATTTATTAATAATTATATATTCGTTAATTTTTAATTAATTAATTTTATAATTAGCTGCATTAAATAAAATACATGAAAAAATCATTATTATAATGAAATATTTTCGAATATGAGAAAACAAAGAAATATCCTTAAAATTGTTTTTATTCTTTTTAATATGAAATAATATTTTTAAAAGTATGTAATTGTATTAGTTTTTTAGTTATGTAACATAACTATCTCTAACAAATATAAATAGAGAATGTTATAGAATTTACATCAAATGTGATTAAAACATATTTTGTACAATATAAATAAAATTCATTTTGATATTTCATTTTAATGATTATTAAATATTTTTAATTTGAAAATGATAACAGATTTATTACCTTATAGTAACTTTAATTCATAATTTCTTTATAAAATCATTAAATTCAATGGCAACATTTCTTTTGTTTAATCATAAATATTTATATATATCACCGAATCATTTTTATATTCTTCACATTTCAATGGCATCAATTATTAACAGCAACTTAATATCTATAAAACATTGTAAATTATGATCAGAATTACATATATTGCTATATGCAATAATATCTGTAAGTAATGAGAATGTTACTTATACATACCTAAAATCTTAAAAATTTTCTGCAGATTTTATGTTCTAATTTCTGTCAATAATTTTTATAATATGTGTTAATGTATACAGAACTATAAATGTTCTAATCTATAGTAATAAATATAATCTAGCTATTAATCCTTTGCATTTGTATATCAAAATACTGCAGGAAAATTATCAAATTAGCAAAATAACAAATAGTCCATAAAAATACCTACAGAAAAGAAATTTACTGAAAAATATTTAACTTCAAACTTAAGACTAAGAAGGCTTTACTAAGAT
Organism: Bombus flavifrons; assembly: GCF_040668555.2. Taxonomy (NCBI): domain Eukaryota; kingdom Metazoa; phylum Arthropoda; class Insecta; order Hymenoptera; family Apidae; genus Bombus; species Bombus flavifrons. The sequence goes on along the minus strand of NC_138459.1, from coordinate 5,037,764 downwards.
CAATAGAATCACATTTAACAGAAGGACTAATTAAAAAAGATAGCAAGTGCAAAGGATTTATATAAAGACTTTAAAATTAGGTTGTGTTAACAAGAAATGTTTGTTAATAATAAAAAGATGAATAATAAATTTTAAATGCTGCTTCAAACAACTTCAGTTGCGTCCACCAATGGTTGATTGGCATCTGTTGCACGAGTTATCATAGCAGAGCTGTAAAATATTTTAAAGAATATTCAATAAATTTACTTATCACATATACAGATTGACTAAAAATATTTGTTACGCAAATAAATTTATATTAGCAGTTATATTAAAAGAGTTTACTAAAAGTACAATATCAAATATAAAGAAAGCTGTGACACATAATTATATATAAAAATTACTGTACAAGATAATGATTCAAATTACACTTTCAAAAAAAGCATTAAATGTTAGTGTTTGTAAACAAAAAACATGCAATAATACAAAACTCAATTTTGCCATAGATGAATTTAAAATGAAGTAAATATATATGTGTATATATATATATATATATAAAAATTCTCTGCTCAACATATTTTACAATAAATTTTATTATATAAAAAGCTAACTTTCTGTGTTATTTATGACAATTTATGTTACAAATATAGTTCACATATAAAATACACATATTAAGATAATTAAACAATGTTTCCAGTAATTATTATTCACAAAAACAATAGTTGATATTTGTATAGTTACAATGAACATGTTGTTTCATATGTCAAACAATATGTTTTCAAACATATACGTGTTACGTTGAAAAACAATATTTATCAATTACAACATTTTAAAAAATGAATACACTTTGGACCAAACAATTTGATATTACCCAGTGCCAAGTGCCAAAAGTGTAGCTTCTTCTAGCAATGTCATTTGATCAATGGTAGGCCTGTGGTCAAAAACTCAATCTAATTACTATATTAAATACACACACATTGATATGGAGATATATTTGCATAACTATGTAAATTTTAGTAATATGAATCAATTAAAGAGAATTTCTATAGTATTAATAAAAAAAAGTGTGTTATATTTTAATTAGAGCAAGAAAATGTAAATGTATTTTTTAAAATAGTAAACAAACTTTATATATGTTAACATCACGTACATCTCTTCTAAGTACACAATAAGAAAGAGTTACAATAAGCAAGCAGTGTTAGTATAGCTTACAATGAAAATACATAGTACAATTACATAATAACAAAAGTGAACTTTTATGCAATATATTAATATATATATATACCTTTTTAATATTATAATATATTTATATTATATTATATATTAATATAGTATTATATATATACACATATTGTACAATAATATATAGTATTTTATATATATATAGATCCTAAAGTTATATATTATGACATGCATGTCTATAGATATAATTCTACGTTCATGCACAGTAACCAACTTTAGTGGAACAAAAATGATAGATTGTATTAAATCAAAATTAATTATATATAAGAAGAAAGTTTATTAAATATAAAATCTTTTATGTATAAATACGTTGAATATTTCAACTTTATCAATTTATTTATCTCTTTTTTATTACAGCATTTTTAAATCAGTAATGGACAATAAAGTTTATCTACATATTTATCTCATAAATAGTATTTTACACATATCCTACAAATTAATAAATTCGTAAATAACGAATGTAATAACATAAAATTAATATATAATTCATACCTTTATATATTTTTTAGGCATACCTCTTTGTTTTACTTATTATGTTTACATTAATTATTATAAAAAATGTATATATTACATATTTACTACACACTTTCTTATTTTTTAAGTATGTAGTCATATTGACTATTAAATTAAATTACTATCTAAGTTTCCTTTAGAAAAAATTACACAATATATAATGTACTTACATAAAATATGAGCTCATATAAACTCTTTATTAGTTGATACTATAATGGTTTGATTTTGGTAAGAGAAGAAGAGTTAAACTGTAAGTTTTCATAATTTTTATAATTTTTTAAACCAATTTATCTTTATAGTACTGTTTATTTTATTTTTATTGATAAAAATAAAAAAAATGTAGTACGATAATTTTCTAGAATTAATCCCTATATATTATATTTAAAATATTTCAGAATAAATGTTATATCTTTCCTTCTATGAGGCAATGATAGTAACTTATTTGTGATAAAAAAAAGATTAAAAATGTAAGCTGACATTAGTATGTACTATTACTTAGATGATTGCAGAACTCTTGTGGCTAATATGAGTTTTGTACTAAAAGTATCATATACTTGGATAATGCATATAAATTAATGCGCTGCCTCAAAATAGGGATTCCAGACTACACAATACCTGATTGTGACCCATAGGGAGGTGGAGAGTCAAGTTCAGTCTCATCACCCCACTGTTGGGTAGTATGTCCCAACAGAGTATGTGTGTCTTCATTGCACAGCCGTTCAGGAAAGTTTACCCCATCGCCAAAACTGTAACCCACACCCTACCTTCTACTTCATGTAATCCCATCTATTTTTAGAGGTAGCGTATCTACTTATCTCTGATAAACATGTAAAAATTATGCTATGTTTTGATTTTAGAATTTTATATAGCTTCTAATATTTTCAATATATTTCTGTTTTTCTTCGCGTTTATTTGTGATTTATTATTCATAAATAAAAACTGTATACATACAGAAAAAATAATGTTATATATAGTTACGCCACTTCTAAGAATCAAATAAATATCAATTTGCAAGAACCAGATGCACAATATTTTTTATGATAGTAAAATAATTATACTGATAATCTCTATTAACACACAATATAATGCATCTACAAAAAATATACATTTTTGCATAAAAATAAACATAGTACCTATTTTACAATCCATCACAATAATTGTCTGTGGATTATATATAAAATAAAACCTTAATCTTATTATAAATATATAAATAAATTTTAATATACTTTATCATTGTAGTATAAATGTAATATTATTTGCTAATATTGTAAAAATGCCATTTTTCAACATAGAAAATTAATATTGTATTGACTAAAATTCAATATTGCAGAACACATTTCAACAAATAACAGAACGCACACCTCATTAATCAACAGTTAATAAGAGCATTAGATACATATAGCTATAACATCAAAATTGTAATTTTATCAATTTTATGTTACTCTCAATGTTAATAATAATTCAAAAAAGTTTTTAAATATAACATTGGCCTTTAAAATAGAATTGAATAGAAGCATAAATAAAATAAGTACTTGCATGCATTCGTAAAGCAAATATATATATGTAACTTTGTTACTCTGGAACTCTGTATAAAATAAATAATAACTGAAAAAAAAAATGGTTCTGTAAAAAAGGAAGTGCATAAATTTAACAAAAAGATATGAAGAAAATGTTTCCCACTTCTTCTCCTATAAAGTATTTAAACATTTTTTAAATGTATAACAATATATATTATTTATTTTAATATTAACTGCCTTTTAATCAACAATATTAAGGAGTTCCATAGTAAGGTTTATATATAACTATCATTATATTGGCACTGTAGATTTCTATAATGCTGACCTGTTTCGGGTACTGCCCATGGAGTCATAAGTATTGGATGTGCCTTGATGTTGCGCACGTACTGGATAGGCGACACCATTTCCGAGACTAAAACACATTCAACGTATCCATCGCGTTTTAACGGCAATTACTATTGTATTTATGTACTTATGACAAACATAAATTAATATAGAATTATTGAGAAAATAAATGATATGTATTATTAAAATGTAATATGTATTATGAATAAAGATTAAAATCATTCTTGACTTTTCCTTGATATTTAATGTTGAATGCAGTACAAAATTAATTTACATAATTTGATTTTTAAGGCAGTTTATATAATCTATATTATACAAGGTGTTTTACACAACTGTCTTACATTACAAGTCATTACGTTACAAGTCATAGCGTTAAAGCGCCAGAAGATAGAAAAAATATTTATTAGAAAAATTAAATGATTTTGAGAGATGTATCACATTGTGTATGTATCTTTTCCGGAAGTAGTGACATTTCAAAGATTTCAACTCATTGTAAGGAAAAAAACAACACAGTACTTTTTTTGTTAATATTTTCCTTATCTTCTATACGATAAATTTTACAAGATTAAAGTTAAAATATCTTTTAAACTAATGATTTTTTAACCTAAAAAGGTTAATATCTTTTTGTAGAGAATTAAAAAATGTATTGAATGGTGTATAAAAAAATGTAAGGTAATGTAAAGGTAATAAAGGTGATATTGAAATTTTTGGAATATTACTACTTTTGGAGAAGACGCATGCATCACATAACGTATCACTCAAAACCTTTCAATTTTGCCTAATGAAATTTTCTTCTATCTTCTACTGTTTTAACGCTGTGACTTGTTCCATGGGACAGTTGCGTGAAACACCCCATATGTTATTTATATTTTTACCATTTTCTTCACTTTTATCTAGAAGATAATATTACTTTTCCATGAAACTATACTACCACTTAACAAAAAAGCATACAGTACAACAGATAGTGCTATAGGTGAAAACATCTGTATATCTAAGTACTATTTACTATCATTATATTTAATAATAGAAAGAATTAAATTTCCTGAAATATACATATGAGACAATAACATTTATAAATTTGCAGTATTATATTATATATACATTCATGTATGTATATTAGGATACACATGCTCTTTTACATGATTCATAAGTATAAATTGTAATTACTACATAAATACAACAAGTGTACTAAATTCATCACATCTGTATATTGTGCAAATGGTTCATAGTCTTATGATAAACTTATATTTATTATATTATTATGATAGGAATACTATATTGAAATGTGAATTGTTAAATACTTGTTAAACTTACCTAGTAAAAATAGGAAGGAACCATAGTTTACGATTATCACCAAAAACTTCTTGGAAGTTATTGTATTTTCCAAGACTAAAACCATCCTTATCCTTCCCTGTGCGGAACATAGGTGGTGTAAATGCCTCTACAAATAATTCATAACTTTTAGTGCATATTACAAGTATTTTATAAAACATTAAATAATTTTTGTATAACATGCTTTTAATTACCTAATGTAGATCTATTATGTAAAACAAGGTAGCAATGATAAAAGAAAAGGGAAGTTAAACTAACTGCAAACATCAATGCGACAAAGAATAAGAACAATAGATGGAATCTACCCATTCCATCCAATTCCCCCTATGAAGAAAATATTTTCATTATTATAAGATTAAAAAACAATGTACAAAGTTTTTTATTTACATTTCAATTATATTTAAAGATTAAAAAAGAAACAATAAAACATTAAAACATTAAAAAAATTTAATTAAATTATATTTTTATAATTTTTATAATTTATTGAAACAGGTAATTTAGCAGAAATATCTAAAAAAATTGTATACTTACTTTCCAAAAACGTATAAGATATTGTAAAGATGTAGCAGTAATGAATATGCAATAAAGAAGGGCATATGCCAGGAACAACATGAAAAATTTATAATTGTGGAAACCTACACAATTGTTCACCCATGGACAGTGATGATCCATTTTTAAAACACATGTACTACATACACTACAATGGTGTGCTCGATCTGGCTTAATTAATTGACATTTCTCACAGAAACGTATGACTAAAATATATATTTTACATACAATACATTTCCTTAATATACAAATATCAAAAAGTAAACATTATACCTCCTTTTATAGTGCGATTTGTAACTGGAAGACCTTGTGCAAATCTCTCTAAGATTTGAATCTGTGCTTCTTCCGTTCCAGCTTGATGAAATTTTTCCATTTCTGCATCTGGTATTTTAAACTAAAACATCATTTGGCACAAAACATTATTTTATTAATATTTTATATACATATGTCACTTTTATATTGTAATTGTTATATAGATCAAATTTTACCTTGTATGGTATTTCTATTAGGTCCGTAAATACAGTTTGCCAATAAGACCATAAAAATAATAGAAAAAGGATGTGGTAAAAAAACAAATAAAAAGCTATTGGAAAAGAAAAAGACAATAAAGTCAGTAAATTTTTAATAGAAGTATATTTTTATTAACAATATTCTATTAGTAATTGTACAAACCTTTTTGAACATAATTATCTACAGTATCTAAAATGGAAAAAGAGACAAAATTAGTATACATGATATACATAAAAATTTTTTACGTGTATTACAGATTGAAAATAATAACGAAATTTTATTTTTGTTACAAAATGTTTGCTGTTAAGAAGAAAAAATCTATGAAAACACTTACAAAAACATAACTGCACCACATAAGCATAATACGACCATAAGACAATCGTCAAAATAAAAATAACTGGTATCCATTTTGCGGCTTTCACAAACCACCAACAAGATCCGTTTTGCTTTCCCATTCTATTCACTGTATTATAGTTATACATGTGTGCACAATTATATCATTTAGGTAAACATTATTTTTACCATTATCAAACCGATGCACCATTGCAGACACTTTGCACACAAAGTGTACATACGAGGCCGACAGTTTCTTTATTACAAGGAATCATATTACGATAAATAGTCAAATATTATTTTGTTTTTATTATTTATCTTCTGTCATCAACATTACGTATACCAATATGTATTAAGTTATACAAAATAAGAGTTATTTTTTCGAACTGAAATGATATTTTACTTTTGTTGTCTATTCCATAACATCCTTAGATAAAACAGATATATGAGGGCATGTTTGTTTTAGGTTTTAGTTAATAAATGTATACTTTACAATTATATTTAAAGATATACAAAATATAATTTCACTGCTTTTCATCAAGCTATGGCGTTTTGAAAAAGTGGCCAGTAAATGTCGACGATTTTTTTTCAACAAAATTTAATTACATGATATGATTGATACCATACTTTTATCTCTTGTCATTATTGTACATAAAGGTCAGTAAAATTAAGATTCCTAAAATTACCAATTTTCAAGTTCAACAATCATATATGCATAATCAATATATAAGAAATATATTAATTGTATGAGAATATAATTTGCGATAGAAAAGTAGATATGAACTACCATTAATACTAAACAGGAATCTTAAGATATATAAGTTGGTAAATTGAAAATTGCGCACAATTTAAAAATTTCATTTTGGCGAGTAACTGTAAGGAATTCAAAAATTGATTAAAATATGATTATAATTATATGTTAAGATATAATTAATCAAACGGCTTCACACAATTATAAATTATCTATTTATAATTATTTGAACATAAATTTACAATATGAGAATAATACTTCAATATATATATTTATATTTATATTACATTTTATATAATTAAAATATTATTGTCTACAACAAAGAATTTACTTCATTATGGCTAGATTACAAAATTACGAAATTCTATTTATATAGACATTTGCCTAAAAAAATATATGTAATATTCTTAATCATTTGTCACACATTCGGTATTCTTTATTACAACTTTATTATAGTTATTTACAGACACTGGGAAATAGAAAATCGTTCACAATTTAGCATCTTTTACTTACATAATTATATGATTTCATAAATATTTCAAAAATACAAAAAAGGCAAAAAACTTTATTGCCTCTTTAAAATGGATTACTAATAGCATTGAATGAGTATGCTTTTTATTAATACTGAATATATGTATATAACACAATAAATTAAAGAGAATTGTTACTTTGTGCAATATTAAGCTTCAGATGCTAATCACAAGATTACTTATTAAAAAATTAAATAATTTTTAATTTTTTATGAAGTAAGTCCTTTATGTTTTCGCTTCATTCTTGCATATGGACCTATATCAGGATCCATAATGAAATCATATAAAACAGAAACCCAAGAGTTATGCTGTGGTAAGTTATCGTAAAACTCGGAAGCAATTCGTTTTACCTAGAAAAAAGTAAAATATTTTTATAACACATACTTTTCATAGAAATAGATACCCAATAATGTAAATGCTCTTTTTTGTTAAAATGGATTGCACTCACTTCTGGTAATCTCGAACCAGGAACAGCAGGAAAATCATGATGTTCATTATGGTATCCAACATTAAATGTAATCCAATTTAGTGGGCCATAATAACTATAAGTTTCAAAACCCTTTCTATACATATAATGTTCTGATATAAAATGTCCAGCAACAGGGTGTAATCCCATTGCCATTACTGATCCAGAAAGTAAATAGAGTAAGGCTTTTCCACCTATAATATAATATTTGTGTAATAACATACTAATGTGATATTATTATTATTATTACCAAACTCTTACCAAAAAAATACCATATCAAACTATCAAAAGTAAGTTGTATTACTAAATTTATATATTCCATTAATGTAGGTGCCATTGGATAAACAACAAGAGGTCTAAATGCATAAAAAAATGGCTGTAGATATAACCAACAGAATTTTCCAAATGTTGTGCAAAATAATTTTGCTTCTAGTAGTGTTGGTAAATCTGTATCTAATTTTTCATCACCTTGATACTGCAATTTATTTATTAATATGTATTATACATATCTATAATATTTATAATACTGTTTTATTCTGTTTATATTTATATTTATAAAATATATTTTATTTTTACTTACACGGTGGTGTATAAGATGATATTTTTTAAAGCTGACTGATACTGGTATACCTATAGGTAAATTAGCAAAATATCCAAATAATCTATTAGCTCTGGGTCTAGCATGTCCAAAAGCAAGATTATGTGCTATTTCATGTATTGCTACAAATAAAATGACGAAATACTTAAATTATTTATTAATAATTAAATTTTATATTTAATTAAATAATAATTACATTTAATATTTAATATTGAATAAAAAGGTCATATAGATATATGTTTGAGCAAAAATAATGAAATTAGATGATTTAGTTATATCATAACAATATAATACATCTATCAGATAAGAATTAATGAGTCATTTCTCTTAAAAAATAATTCTCTTCAATTATAGTTATAAAAGCTTTAATGAGTGCTTTTATATATAAGAAAATTTCTTTTTTTTTTACTATAATATGTATATAATTAGATAATATTTTTGTTTCATATAGACTTGGCAATAATCACAATATTTCAAGAGATATTAAATATTTTACACAGACTAATTAAAAACATTTTCTACCTACCTAACATAAGAGAATGATTAATTACACCTCCAAAACAATATGCTAGAAGGAACAACATTGGATAACTTAAATTTTTTACAAAATATATGGAGATAAACTGAGTTAAGACCATCCCTGTTACCACCCATTTAAACTTTGGGTCATATCCAAATAATTTTTTTATTTGTGGATATTTTTCTGAAAAGCAAGAAAAACATTTCAAAATATCTCATAAATAAAAATATACAGTATGTATTGTAAAGAATTATCAATGTATAAAATTTAATTCACTGAGCATGAAAATATAACTACGTATTAATTGTATTTTGGAACGTTAATATCATTCGGTACTTGTTAATTTTATTTATTATATTTCGTTAAACATTAACAAATCAAACTTTTATTTCAAAAGTAAATTAAAAAAACTGATAAAGTTTTAACCGTTTATAATACATTGCATTCATACCTAAGATTATTTTACGTCGTGATGCATGAGGTTCTTCTGTGTAAACCCACTCAAAATCAGTTCTTGAAACGTGTTGACCCATCTTTACATTTAAAAAATTTTCAACTATTTTTATTAACTAAATATTTAGTAATTTGCAATCAAACAACATACGACAAATGTTAAATATATGCTTTAAGATAAATACAAAACATACGGATATTTCATACCCGGCATTATCGACAATCGACTGAGTTAATCACTTAAGTACTGATTACAGCGCAATCTATCAATGTAAGAAAACCAAACATGCAAGTGAAATAAAAATTTATATTCAATGGAGTATACAAATTTTTACAGTTATCACAATAACCTGCAAGAACGAAGCATATACTTTAATATAAATGATTGTTCATTGCACTACATAGTCTCTAACTTTGATTAAAAATCAATTTTCTTATTGTATTTTAAATTACTTTGCTCTTTTTATTACATTGTGAAGATAATTTTATATTGGTATTTCTTTTCTAAATTACATAATAGTTATACCATATGATTATCTTTAAATGAGATAGGTATGATTATATATTTCTATCATATCTATTGTTATATCTGTACAATTCTATCTATCTGTGAATCTATTCTTATAATAAATTATAGTTATTTGTTAAATAACATATGTTTTATATTAATATTGTCTGAAATAATTAATCATTTTTATATAAAACTGTTAAAATTCGTATATGAAATGCTAAAAATAATGTAATGTATATGAAATTTAATTTTTTATACTATTAGATTATTAATATATAACATATAGTGGTAGTACAGAATTCCTTTTATAAATATAGAAAGTATTTACTAAATATACTAAATATAATGTTTAAAGTTAAGAATATCGTTATTGAATTTATATTGTCGTGTATGCCCTCTACTGAACACTGCGTGAACTAACTCGCGCCAAATTCAAATTGTAAGGTACCGCAGCCGGAGCAACGAACAGAGAGAATTTATCTAAGTAGATATTGATTAACTGTCAAATTATTTATCAGTGATAATTATAATCACTCTCCAATTTGTACATTTGTCTAGTTAGTTATCATAGAAGTTATCATGGAAAAGAACATTGCCAGGACATAAATCCTCGCTCTATTATGTGATAAATTCCAATGGGAACAATTGTTATTGATATTAGCCAATAACAATTTTTCTTATTGGACCATAAACAAATTGCGTTTGTTAGGTAAAATTCCAAGACATAAATAGATTGAACAATGATAGAAAAGACAGTGAAAACAGTAAAAACGTGAAAATCATAACAGATTAAAAATTTCTCAATCTGTAATTAGTTGATTAAAATATAGTTATCTATTTGAAGCTTAACTCATTTAAGTTTGTGTTTCCTTCTGTGTTTTTTCTAAACCACTCGTTAATCATCAACTTTATTTAATACAAAACTCCTAAATATGTACAGAGTGCTTTAACACTTTACGGGCAACAATCCAAACTGAAATTCCCCAAGTTACACGACAATATCAAAAAATTAATTTAATAACTCGCATATTATCATACGTAGGGAATTATAAATTGATCCAGTTTCTTAACTTGCAATTATTAAAACATAATTTAAAAGAACAGTTAAACGGCATATATTGTTATTAAAAATAAAGTTATTCGTTTATAACATAAGGAATTTTATGAAATCGGCATTAAGTACAACCATTAGGTTTGCCTTGCAAGTGTCCGTTCTAAATATTGCGGATCGATGGCAGAATCTTTTAGTGATTTCGGTATTTTTTTGTTTTTATGTGAAGTGAATATGTCAAAGATTGTAGCGATGTATAGTTAGCATTAAGATTAAGTTGAAACTAATTATAATTACATATTATAAGTGCGAACATCGATGAAGCGTTATGAATTATTAATTACCAGCTGGTCATAGTTGGAATCACGACATGGCATCTCGCAGGTGAGGCACGTTTTTATACTTGCATAAAAAATATATAATTATCATAATTCACGAACGATCTGTGAACAAGCCTACTTATTTTTCGGTGCTAACCGTAGATTAGCTAAATAGATTCAGAGGTAAATTATGCGCATTTAAATTAATTAACATCGTTGAATTCTTCATGTCCAAAAATGGATACAATAATTTCGTTTTATGTATACATTGATTACACATATTTATACTCTGTATAGTTATTTTGTGTCCTATATTTTGTCATTATAAAATGAAACTTTCCAATTATTTACATACAGCGTGCTTAATCATATTATTGTAGCATCATTATTCGTTTATGTCACCGTTATTAATAATAAATAACGAATAAAGGTTGAATATATTAGAATAGATCTATAAAATATCAGATATAAAAAGAAGTAATTTGAATAGATTATAGGTTTTTAAAATTGAATTAAGCTTACAATATATTGTTTTGAAATAAAAATTCTGCTTATTATAATTTTTTGGAAAAATGTTTTTATCCTATGGAAATATAAACATTTTTATTGCAGATGGTTTCATCCGAATATATCGGGTTTAGAAGCAGAACGTTTATTAATGGAACGGGGTTATGATAGTTCATTTTTGGCACGTCCAAGTTCATCTAATCCTGGTGACTTTACATTATCTGTTAGGTATGTACATAATATATCACATAGATTATCTGTTTATATAGTTATAAGACATTTGATATCTTTATATTATCCTTAGACGGAATGGTGAAGTGACTCATATTAAAATACAAAATACAGGGGACTTTTACGATCTTTACGGTGGTGAAAAGTTTGCAACATTATCAGAACTTGTACAATTTTATATGGAAAATGGAGGACAACTGCGTGAAAAGAATGGAGAAATTATTGAATTGAAGTATCCATTGAATTGTGCAGATCCAACAACTGAAAGGTATTTGTACAATAAAAACAGAATATATACATAATATCTTGCATAATAAACATTACAGCAAAGTTTGTTATGTATTGGAATATTTTCTTGTTATTGTTACTTCAAATGCACGCATATAGCATGGTATGTGTTAATAGTAAAATATGGGTAAAGGTGGTTCCATGGCCATTTATCAGCTAAAGAAGCAGAACGTTTAATGCTGGAGCGAGGTAAAAATGGATCTTTTCTGGTTCGTGAATCACAAAGTAAACCTGGTGACTTTGTATTATCTGTTCGTACAGATGATCGTGTTACACACGTTATAATACGATCTCAGGTTAATTACATTTTGTATTTTTTACTGCATATCTTCATTATATTTAATATTTTTATAAATATCAAATCTTTGACATTTCATTGTCTGTAATAATGTATATTGCAGGATAATAAATATGATGTTGGAGGAGGTGATAAGTTTGATAGCTTAAGTGATCTGATAGAACATTATAAACGCAATCCAATGGTTGAAACAAGTGGAAGTGTTGTCCATTTACGGTAATATAAAAACTTATTAATTTCTGTATATGTGATAGAATATATATATTGTTATAACATATTTATTACTTTCTAGACAACCTTTCAATGCTACTCGTATAAATGCCAGTGGTATTGAAAGTAGAGTAAGACAGTTACATAAAGAAAATGGTTGTTCAAATGGATGGTTGTGGAATGGTGCCACAGGTAGCAATGAAGGCGGAGCAGGGCGTGGTAAAGGAAAAGCCGGGTTCTGGGAAGAATTTGAGTCGTTGCAACAGTTAGAATGTCGTCACTTATTTTCCAGGAAAGAAGGATTACGTTCTGAAAATCGAGCGAAAAATCGATATAAAAACATCTTACCATGTATGATCTTTTTCTTTCTTTATTTTTTTAATTTAATTGTGTTTGTACATAAACTTTAATAACTGTTCTATAGTTGATCATACAAGAGTACGTTTGAAGGATGTTGATCCAAATATTCCTGGATCTGACTATATTAATGCTAACTATATTAGGGTAAATTTATTTAATATTTGTAGTATTTTATATAAATATTAAAATCTATTTTTATATGTGGGTGCATATGTATATATATTTATAGAATGAAGAAGGAGATGGACAAGCTAGTGGAATTAATACGTGTGGTGATGGTGGTTCATTTAATAAATGTTATATTGCAACACAAGGTTGCCTTCTAAATACAATTCAAGATTTCTGGCATATGGTATATCAAGAAAATACACGAGTGATAGTTATGACGACTAAAGAAATGGAAAGAGGAAAGGTATGCTATTTAAAACTATTCATTCTTAATTGAAATTTTATTTTAAAAATATGTATATTTTTTTAGAATAAATGTGCTCGATATTGGCCAGAGGAAGGTGAAGTTACCGAATATGGAGGTGAATGGAAAGTGCGTGCTTTATCTCGTACTTCAACAGCAGATTATACATTACGAGAATTCTTATTACATGGAAATAGATCCGGTTTCACAGAATCCAGACGGATTTACCATTATCATTTTCAAGTACCTATTATAGCTATTATTATTTATGAAATGCTCACACATATTTAAAAAAAATAAGTTGATTGCATTATATTAACATTTTAGGCATGGCCTGATCATGGTGTTCCGTCAGATCCCGGATGTGTGTTGAACTTTCTTCACGATGTTAATGCGAGACAAGAATCAATTGCTGCTTCTCTTGCTTCAAGCGGTCAAACTGCATCATGTATAGGGCCAATTCTTGTACATTGTAGCGCTGGAATTGGTAGAACCGGAACATTTATTGTTATCGACATGATTCTTGATCAAATTAAGCGGCATGGTAATAAAATTTTTATTTCACTAATTGTCCAAGATTTTCTATATATTATATTTGTAGGGTTGGATTGTGAAATTGATATTCAAAGAACTATTCAAAGAGTACGTTCACAAAGGTCAGGAATGGTTCAAACAGAAGCGCAATATAAGTTTGTTTATCTGGCTGTATTACACTATATTGAAACTGTATCTCAACGGATGCAAGCAGAGCAAGTAATTATAATTATTATGAAACTAATTGATTATATTTTCTCAGCTTCTATATATCGATTTATGTTGTATCTATTATTGTTTTTACAGAAATCTCTTCATTTAGGTCGAGAATATACTAATATCCGATATAAAAGCGAAACAAATACTACAACTATAGGCGATATTCCGGTCCCCACATGTACTACAACAACTCTTTCAACGTCAACACATTTTACATTACCCACTCCTATTAATAGTTTGAGGCCAAAGTAATTAACATTAATGTCATCAAATAACGAGATTTTTAAAAAGCAAAGAAGAGGCTTTGTTACTCTTACCATATGTGGTTTTGAGCTTTCGATATTATCGTAACATACTCTATAAAAGCTTAATTTTCAAATTAATTGATTATTCCAAATATTTTTCAAAATATGTGTCATCATAATGAAGTTTCGTACAATACATGTATTTAATTAGTGCTTATGCACATGAACGTAAACGATATGTAGAAATTATAATATCACCACTTTGCACTTGAATCGTTGATTACTTAAAAGTAATCGGCAGTATATTAGAACATTACATTAGAGAAAAATAATATTTTTTGCAACTTAATCGCAGTACTGAATTATAAAAAAACTTAGAATACAAAGTCTCAATAGTAATTATGTTAAGTGTAATCAAAGTATATAATTGCTTTTCATATTATTTCGCTATCTGTATTTCATCAACTATTAATTGGATAACAGATTTATCTAGTTATAGTTATCATTTTTCATGCTACTTATTTTCTATAAAATATATTATCAAATCCTTTCTTAAAATTTCAATATTTCTTCGAATAAACAACGAAAATTTGAACATTTTTCTAAGTTTCAGGTGTAGTATTATATATTGTGCCTGAAAACATATTAATAATTGTTTTTATTGTGATTATATAACTGTACAAATTATCTAGTAATATTTAGGACTGACTTTTTTATATAGAATTTTCTTTTTAATATTTTTTCAAAGATCACAAATAAGAAACCTTTATTCTTTATAAATTTTATCATATTACAAGGCAGAACGCGCATAGATGTGATACATTCAGTTTCATGTACAATAAATAATATGGCGATTCTTTTTTTCTTACAATTCACATTTGTTACTTTTAATATTTCGGTTGTACTTAATTATATCATAAATATTAGTATCGAACTTTATTCATCAAATTGTAAAAAAGTTTTATATTAAATATTAATATTAAAAGAGATGGAGATGATAAATATGAAAATCAAAGTTAAAATTTTTATACTTTAACACATATTCGTTAAAATTTTTGTTAATCATCTGCGCACAAATTTTATCATTTTTATCATTCTGACACGAATTTCATTATCTTCACTCTGAAAATTAGGTAGAACTATAGAACTATATAAGTAGAAGTTTTGTTATAGCAAAAGTTACTATAATGCTTATAGTTCGTATGTATCTCCTAAAATTTTTATAAAAACGTACATAACATATATATTAAATTATATGTGCTTCAATATTATTAATGCCTATTTTATATATTTTTTGTATTTGTTTCTAATACTTGAAATATATATGTTTACATTAGAGCATTGCTGGTGAAGTATGCATCTGAGTGAGTCCTGCCTTACAAATTGAGTCACAAATTTGATATTTTTAAAAGTATATTGTTACATTATTCCAAAACCAAATCAATAATAACTACTTCATTAAATATATATTTAAAAAATTTGAGATCTGTACTAAATTCTTTTTACGTATTTTATAAAATTTCAAGATTTAAATATTGATTTGTTTATTCACAATAAAGTTTTATTTATCTAGTATGCCATAATTTCAATTATCTAGTACACCATAATGCAAGTATTATATTTGTTTATTCTTATATAACAATAAAATATAATCATTTTTATACTTATTTAAATAATAATAATTCTATAATTTTTTGATGTGTATGTTTTCAAAAAGGAAACAGTTGTATTTTTTATTAATTTTTATCTTATTTAATGTACCTTGGTTTTGGAGAAATGTTGTATATTATACTTCTAAATATTATTGCATCTTATTGCTATCAAAGACATACTGTATGTGATACTAACTATGGCATTAAAGAGTTTATGTTATAAAATTCTGTATGTAGGGCATCATATAAATATTATATTAATATTGAATTAAAAAGTTTCTAATAATTATGCATAGTTTAAATTGCAATGCAATAAATATCAGAGTTATGTTTAAATGTAAATAATTTGGGTTCTTATGAATAATAACAGACAAGTGTACATTGTATAGTGTTAAATAAACGTATAATAAACTTACTATTAAGTATATAAAATGATGCTTAAATGTGAGGAAAGAAGAAACAAGAAACTATTACATTTAAAAAATTGTTCTTTGTGAAACATGTTTCATTGCAGTTTAAAGGCTTTTTCATAATAAGAATGTAATGTAAGAATAAAATGTTGCTAAAAAAATAGATTTTAATTAATTCCAAAAAATATTACGAACTATCTTTATAGTTTTTTTAATGTTTATATACTTTGGAATAAGATGGTAATTGTAATTAAATACAATTTCTTTTTTATTTCATTATTAATACAATACATAATCTAATACAGGAAAGAGATGTGGAATATTTTCAATCTGTTTATATCTTATAAAACTTGTATGTTAAAATTATGTAGTAAAAATTTACTAAGAGTAGACTTAATAAAATTAGAACTACATAGATTACTAAATAAATTAGAACTACATAGAATAGGTTATATTGTACAGGCTTGTACAACACATATTAAAATCATCGAAAGCAAAAAAGTATGCTAATAAAATATTGTGAAAGCATATATGATATACGTATTATTACTGATAATAATATTTCAATAATATAATTTCAATAATAAATAATTCAGATAAAATTCATACGAGAATTTTCAATGGTGAAAAATGCATGTTTTGCTCGAGCGGTGTTTGGCCTCATTTACATCTAATATTCGATGTATTCGTAACATAAGTTATAGTGCAATAAAATATACGTTACCGACAGATAATGTAATGTATATTTTTGATAGAAATACAAAGCTGCTACAGAGGGAACGTGCTGCACAATCTGTTGATGTAAAACTGTATGATTACATCAAAGATGAAGTAGGCTACAGACTTGCAGATAGAATATTTGACATAAAAAGAAATTTCAAAAAAGCACTTGATTTAGGATGTGGTCGTGGTTATGTATCAAAACACATTTTGGCAGAATGTGTGGAAGAATTAATCTTAGCTGACATGTCAACTAGCTTTGTACATCAAGCAGAAATCACTGAAGGAGTTAAAGTATCACGGATAACTATGGATGAAGAAAATTTTTCAGTTGAACCAAATAGTTTAGATTTAGTAATAAGTTCATTAAGTCTGCACTGGATAAATGATTTACCAGGATGCTTCAGGAATATTAATAAAAGTTTAAAAAATGATGGAGTCTTTATAGGAGCTTTGTTTGGAGGAGAAACGTTGTTTGAATTAAGGTAATTTTAAGGATAAATTAAGCATATGTTAAATCTACAAGTTTAGGTTTTTGTTTTTACAGGAGTTCCTTACAATTGGCAGAATTAGAAAGAGATGGTGGAATTTCAGCACATATTTCACCATTTGCAGATATTAGAGATATTGGAGGTTTATTGACAAGAGCTAATTTTACTATGTTAACCATTGATGTAGATGAAATTGTTATTGGATATCCAAGCATGTTTGAATTAATGTGGGATTTAAAAGGTGATATTTAAAATCTTTATAATTCTTATTTGTATCTTACTTGAAGTTTGTTTAATTGTTTACATAATTTTACAGGAATGGCAGAGAATAATGCAATAAAGAACCGAAAATTACGTTTAAATAAAGATACTGTTCTTGCTGCTGCATCAATATATAAAGAACTATATGGAAAAATTAAAGAAGATGGTACTCCATATATACCTGCGACATTTCAAGTAATTTATCTATTAGGTTGGAAGCCAGATCCATCACAACCAAAACCCTTAAAAAGAGGTAGTGGGGAAGTATCACTTAAAAATTTATATAAATTAGACGAAATTGTAAAAGAAACAAAAGATGTTAAAATGGACGAAGATAAATAATCATTGTACATAGTATATGAAGAACTGTAAAGATTTGTATTAAATACAAAATTCAATGTATTTATTATAGAAATTTTTTTATAACTTATTAAAATAGGTTAATCAGTAATTCATCTCATAATTAACATATTTTCATTTATATTATACAATATTTTCTTTTAAAGTTACGATTTATGTTCATCAATTTTATCTTTATGAGCTATAGCACCTTTTTCTATAAGATCAGGAATTTCAACTGCTAACCAAGGTCCAAGCTAAAAATATAAGAAATCTTTAAATATATGTAATAACAAAATTGATGATTTGTAAAGACTTATTTATAAATAGAACAAACTTACTCCTAGTGCCATGGCATGTGCAATTCCAAATTTTGGTACATTACGTGCCCATAAGGGTTTAAAATGATCTGTAAGACAAATCTTTCCACCTCTGTACATTTTTGCTGTTTTACCATCTAATTCTGGTAAAGCAATTTCAGGTGCTGTTATAGGGTATGTAACAGGTATCTGAATAAAAAATTGTATTTTATCAGAAAATGAAAAAGCTTAGTGGAGTTTATACATTTAATAAATATACAAAAAAGAAAAATTACTTACATCAAACTCAATTTCAAATTCATATTTTGAAAAGTTATGTATATACCAACATTTACCAAACCATTTTGTACCCTCTTTATTTGATTCCAGACGAAACCAATCATTGTCAGATTCTTTATTATTTCTCACATACTGAAAAACAAATAAGAATTTCTTGAAATCAATACTAAGTACATTGGAAATGTATTATACTCAATTTGCATATTTAAGTACAACTAGTATAATAAAAACAATTCAAAGTTCTTCTTTTTGGGATTTTAAATAACCATATGGTAAACTAAATATTAAATATAGAACATACTTTAATTAAAGCTTGGTATTCTTCTTTCAATCTCTGCACCCATAATTCTTTATCCCTAGGTCCAGCTTTTGTTTGTAATAATGGAATATTACTTAATGTCTTCTTTGTAGACTCATCTACCATCTTAATTATTATTACAACACACAGGTCTATGGCTATGACTTCTATGTAGATATAGAAATGACAAATGTGTTATAATTCAAGTGTTGCATCTCTTTTACATCGTATAGAAAGTGTGACAGTGCGACTAAGAGTAATCGATATATCGAAAAAATTCATATATAGAAAGACAGATAGGGATATTTGAAAAATTTAGTTATAAATAAACACATACACTAGAGGAAGTTTAAAAAATTACATCTTTTTCAAAGTAAATATTTTAATTTCATTACATATTACATTCATTTTTATTCATTAGAAAGTAAACTCGATAAGTTGAGAGATAATATCTATTAGTGATCAGTAAACGCTAGTCACACGGTTGCAGACCGTGGAGTGCTGAAGTACTCTACTCGTGTTACAATTTCAAACAATTCGGAAAACTAACTCGACATTTAAATGAAGAAATATACAATGAGAAAGATTAACTTGAACAATAATTTCTATTTAAAACTAAATATTTATAATAGATTGACTACTTTAACAAAGATTTGCGCTTTACTGAAATTTATTTAGACTCTGAGCTGTGTGACAGCTCTAAAGGTGAAACGATTTTAACGATTCCCTTTCTTTCAGATCGCAGAGTGGTATATCTGCTCAGATTTACATGGCAATCTACGATTTATTTGTTATCTAGCAAGACAAATTTTTATTAATTAATGCTAATAAACATTAATTTGATTGGAGTTTACAGTATTAGAAAACGAGCAATTTATGTGTTGGCAATGTTCCTTCTTATGGCAATAAAAGTAAATACGAAATTCGAAAATGATTGCAGTTGTTACTAATAAATAATTTTGACATTTAATTAATAAACTTGTTTGCTTGGCTAAGCTGCTGTACAGTTAAATTCGCAGCGCTAGAAGTTACCCTATTATCATATAAGATATTCACACTAGAGGGGGCCACAGAACTACACCAGTTCACAACATACTATCCATATTCGCAAAGGTAGTGACATTAAAATTTTTCGTGTTGCATGCATTTCAATTTGATTTGCTCTCTGGGCTGTTGAAAGTATTGTGTGATAAATTGTGTCATGTTAATCAGGATTCGAAAAGGGATATCAATTGAAAGAAAATAATACTGATGCACCATGGCTGATTCATCTTATGAGAAAGGACTTACAGAACTTTCAAAAATGAAGGTAATCCAAATGTATCTTGCTGATACGTGTCTACACCCGGGAAGCTAACCTTAAAATTAGGAGAAATTTTTTATGTAATGTAAAACAATCTTTTTTACACTAATTTCTGTTTAGCTTGTATAATTGTTTTAGACAGATACAATTTCGCTTTATTAATATTTAAAAATTATATTTGTTGAATATAAAAAATTTATACATCTTAAGATTATTAAAGGGAATTATATATAATTATAGATACATATTATTGAACAGGTTGCAGATCTGAAAATTGAGTTAAAACAAAGAGGACTACCTACTACTGGCAATAAGAATGAATTGGTTGAAAGACTTCAATTAGCAATTCATGGTGGTATATGCTTTCGAATGACTTTTAAACCTTTTTGTTTTATGAGAGCTACCTATTGATAAAATAATGTTTTCATTGAATGTTTAGATTCTGCACTATCTTTAGATGAGACTACAGAGGAAATTTTAGATGAAGATGCAGTTCTTGGTGTAATTAAAAAAATATGTTTTGTATATTATTTGATTTTAATATGACATTGACAATATATCTGTTTAAATAGGATGAAGAAATAGAAGAACTATCAAATAAGCCTGACTCACAAGAAGGTAATGAAAAAAGAAAATTGTCTACTGAAAGTAATGTAAGTGCTAAAAAGATAGTTCTAAATCGAAAACCAGTAATTGAAGAAATTAAGAATGAACAAACAGAAAAGATTGAAATTGATACAAAAACTATTGAGACTGCACCACCAGAAAAAAAAATAATTAAATTATCAGAGCTTGGTATCAAAGAGGTAATATTTTTTTTTTACTATATTTTGCAGAATTATAGAGATCAAATATAAAATGCTAATAAATTTATCGTATTAATAGAGATTAGAAATGAGAGCTAAGAAATTTGGATTACCATTATCAGAAGCTGCTAAGAAAGAAGCTAGATCTGCAAGATTCAGTATTAATAATCAGAATAATAAGTCAGCTGCATCTGTAAAAACACCTGTGGTATATATATTTACCCAACTACAAGTGTAATATCTTTGTTTGTTTTCTAATATTATCTATTGTGTGCATTTGCAGCATACAACTTACGAAGTTCTAAAGAAGCGAGCAGAAAGGTTTGGTACGTCTGTCTCTAGTTTAATGGAAAAGGTAATTAATTATGTTAATAAAAAGTTTACTATAGTAAATGTAAATACTAATTCTATTACATATTTTATAATTCTTTTATATTTGCATTTTCAGGCTGAATTAGAAGCCAGAATAGAGAAAAGAAAAGTCAGATTTGGTGAAGTGAAACCTACAAATAAGAAAGTATTTTATAATAAAGTTAAAATTGTTAAATGATATTCAGTGTTATATACCAAATAGCAATTTAGATTGCAAATTTTACATTAAGTTTTCTTACTTCTAATAAGACTATTGTATACAAAATAAAAACTCATTGTATTTGTTATAAAATGCATGACAAAAATATTTTTTTCGAGTAATATTTTATTTTTTTTAAGAACTGTACGAAAATTACACACATGCACTTTATACTTACATTTCTATTCAATTAAAATAATTATAAAAAGAACAAAATATATGTATATATATCATATACATAAATTGTGTGTATATATATATATATATATATATATATTTCAGGGCATTGTATGAAATAGAGATTATATGCAATGTTGTAATATTATTGTTTCCATTTTAAATGAAGGAATTATTGACATATTAAATTAGCATATAACACACATCTCGGCTTTTGTATTAAAATAAATAATTGACTTGTAATATGTGTATATTTATAACATTAAAATTTTGTATTATTATAGAACAATATGATTAGAAACAAGTAAATAAATTGTTTTTCTATAAAATGCATTAAAATTTAGCGCACGGAAAAAAAAGAAAAACATTTTCTGATATTCAATATATTGAATTTTATTACAAAATGTATTTAGGCTACAACATGTAATATAATAATTGCGTTTGGTCTAGACCCTTACGAAAAAGAAAAGCTAAACTGCACCACATTTACTGTTATCTTGCTAAGACACTTCGTTCGTTTACGTTTCAAGGAAACATTTATAAATGCGAAAAAGTTTGGTACATGTATGAAAATGAAGTACCTCTTTTTAAGTTATGTGAACCACGTTTAATACGTTTAACCAGTTTTGAGATCGAATCATTGTGTTATCATAAATATATCTTGTACGAGCTATACAATAGCTATACAATAGCTTATACGAATTTTTCTAAATGCGGATATGCCATGCATAAAAGCAATATAAATGTACATGAATATATATATACATATCTTTTAAAAAAATTCATTTCACTTTCCCTGTGTTTCAATTTTTTGTTTAAAGGATAAAAAACAAATCTTCGGACATATTGAAAAGTTCCAAACTTTTTTCTTTTTCTTTAATATAAATTCGCATATTCATTGTATTATGAAAAATTAAATTTCCAGTAATATTTTATAATACAATGAATGCTTTATATGGTATCAATAACCATTCGAGCATTTGTGAAAGAACTTACATTACATATTCGCATTTTCCTTGAAGCGCACCCTAAGAACGAATGGTCCGAAGACACATGTTATATTTAAAGAAGACAGTAGATTGTACATTAAACAATATACAACTGAAATATATCGTATAGATGTAAAAATCATAAAATTATCGGTAGTAAACTCTCTATTACAATATACGGCGTGTTGTAATGTGTGTATATAATCGTTCAAATTCGGTTGTTAAACGTTCGACGAAGTAAAGGAAACTATCCCAAGCAGCTAATCCTAAGATAATGATTTCCTTTTTTTATTTATATAACTTCTATTTATATTAGGTATGCACGTACTTGTGATAACTAAACAGATACATGATGATTCTTTGTGACGCAAAGACACTATCAACTTTGCGGATCGATCAAAGAGCAGGAGGCTGTTGTATGTAAAATGAAAAATGAATGTTAAAAAATATTTTATATCCTGATTATTATTTTTATTATCTTCTTTTTTTTGCACGTAATCGTATCTGTTCAGTGAATCACTTAATCCAATTAATTTCGTTTGTATTCATTTCTTGATCAAAGCAATATGCTTCGAATATTTATCTAAGAAGTGAATTCAAGGAGTAGTTTTCTCAAAGCTGCGCTGCAGGTACGAACAGCTTTGAACTTGGGTCTAGTTCATAATGACTTTTAATAGTACGAAACATTCCTTTTTTTTTATTAGTTCTTTACATGTTGTTATTATTATTGTGTGTATATATATTTTTTTATTTATGTATATATATATATATTTTCTTTTCTTTAAAAAGCTTGAAATATGTCTTAAAAAGATTTTCGGGAAAAAGAGCGGATGTAGAAAAAATAAGAAACAAGAAAATCATTTTAGTCTTTGTCGACAATGTTGAACGTATTGAAAAAAAAAGTCATATTCACACATATATAGCTACATATAAACGTATTTATATGTACTTTTAATTGCACTCCATAATAAAATAAAAATTTCTTCCGTTAAGTTATTTCCCCGATTATCTACACACGCTTAACGTCAGTTTCGTTAAATTTCTTTTCTCTCACTTTCTTAGAGTTGGACTTAGCAGCCTCCTGTTCTCTAATATAACTATATCCAAATGTTTTATTCTTTTATTATAATTATCAAGTAAAATTTGTAAAATACAATATACATACTACCTATCATAAATTCTTAATTTTTCTTTATAAATAATTATAGTAGTAGTCTTCACACCATTTGTTAATTTATTATAATCGGATGCCGTTCCTTTCGTTTTAATTTAAATATTACATTTGTGCCCTTTGCACTAATTCATTTTATAGTATTCTGCGTGACTGTGTATATATAATACATATAATATAATCTAAAGGACTTATTGTATTTACATATATACATGTAACAACGGCGCATAGTCCGAATTTGTTAATTTTTCTCCTGATTGCTACTAAGATCGACTTTTTCAACAGCAAACGTTTATCTGGGAGAGGACATCTACACATCTACAATGGATTCGGAAGTAACTGTGCACAAATTTCATGTGTAAATACTAATGGATGTTTAGTTAAAATTCTGGTCAGATCTTTGTATAATCCTTTCTCTAGCAACACGCAACTTCCGTTGCTACTAGCGACTGGTCTCGTTTGCTTCATATAAATTTAATCAAACTTGAACTAATTACAAAAAGCTTACAACTTTTAGGAAATAGGCTCCATTGTTAGTGATTAATATTTTTTTTCCTTATTCTCGCTTGGCCAACCTCGGATTTGGTTTTGGTGGCTTTCTTTTTTTCTTTCTATCTCGAAAGTATAAATGTTTTGAACAACTGTTTGCTTAAGAGGTCAAAGAGGAAGACAATTCTAATTCTACGCCTTTTTCCTTACGTTTTAAAACAGTACAATATGTGTATAAAATAATGTTAGAACGTACATCATCATATGTTATGCAAATACTCTTTCTTTCATCATTATTTCAAACATTCCAATGCCCCAACACATATATGTATAATATATATAAAGTAGATATAAATGTATATCTACTTTTTTTTTGTATTTACGATTACATTACATCTTGCTAGCTTTTTTTATGTTTCTCTTGTACTTGTCCCTCTCGAGCAAAAGTTGCGATCTTACCTGACCGTTAAAACACCATTGTTTAATGCACCCTATATAAAGTTTTAGGGTTGGCCAAGATCTCACTCATGCTACGAATCAAGATCATCTTCTCTCTGGCTACTGAAGTATGATACTAAACCGCCAAATTCTCCAGAACCTTCTTCATCGTACTGTTTGTTTCCAGTACCAGCATCGTTCGCATGTGCTTGCTGTTGTGGTGGAGGCTGAGGGGGAGGCGGGGCTTGAATGGGTGGTTGATTATCAGCAGGAGATGAAAAGTGATCCGCGGGATACGGAGATCCTTGATATGCGGCTGCATCATCTGCTGTGGACATCGGCGGTGGTGGTGGATAGGCACCATAATGATAATTAGGAGGAGGGGGAGGATGATACGGTGAAAAATTACCAGGTGGTCGATTAGGAGGCGGTGATGGTTGTTGCATATTATGATTAACCGGTGATGCATTGGTGAAAGGAGGCATTTGATGTCTAGGACCCATTGGATTATCTGCAAACCTGGACATGGGAGGTGCCCCTCTGACATAAGGAGGAGGTGGAGGAGGTGTAGGACCACCTTTTGCTAGAGGACTTCCGGCAGCTGGTGGAATCATTGCAGGTCCAGGGCCAAGTGGAGAACTACGATCTCGATTGTTGATCGATATCGGTCCACCACCTGATGGAGAAGGATCCATTGGATGATGCGGCGTATGATATATTTGCGGACCAGGTACTCTCATTCTCATTGGCGGAGTTCCTGATCTTACAGCAGCAAAATGAGGTGGTATAGAAGATTGTCCCGCTTGTCTATACGGAGAAGGTATTCTTCCACGTGGTTGCATTTCGTAACCTGTCCTAGGTCCACCCATTATTTGACCTCCAGCGTTTGGTCCACCGAAGTATTTGTGTCCCATTGCTGCAGCTGCAGCGGAGAACGATTGTGGACTACTCGATACAGGTTGAGATTGAAGCATCCTGGTGATAACGGAAGACTGTTGATTAGGTGGCAACGACGGATAAACAGACTGTGAAGTCGGAGTTTGCGAAGAAGGTGGTCCTTGTGTTGTAACAACGCCAGCAGGTGGTGTGGACGGAGCGGAACCAGAGGTGCTACTACCTGGTGTAGGAAGTACATTCGGAATTTCACCAGGTTTCATCTCCGAATTAGAATCAGTGCCCATACCAATTAAACCAGCCTCAGCAGCAGCTTTTGCCGCTGCTTCCGCAGCTCTAGCTGCTTCCAGCGCAAGAGTCTTTTTACCCTTACCACGTCCCCTTCTTTTAGGTTTCATAGGCGATCCATCGGGATTAAAAAGTTGTCCATCTGGTCCCGTCATCATAGGAATGTGTCCTTCGCCTGTTCTTTCCGCATCAGGAGTCATAATCGCTGACATATTGGGAGTGATATTAGATGGTATGGTAGTTACCAAGTTTTGTGGCATGCTGGCAGATAAAACAGTGGTGTTTAAATTCGGAGCCCCATCTCTGCGCATTTGTTCTGCAAGAATTTCGGCTTTACTCCGACGGCCTCTCTTTTTCTTCTTTGGTACATCTCCATCAGTTCCCTCTGGCGCGTTAGGGTCTCGTTGCCTCTCAGCTGCCAATATCTCTAATGCTTTTAAACGCGCCTTTTCTAATTTTTTTGCTTCTCGTTCTTGTTTCTTCTTTTTTGCTATTTCGATAGCTGCAAGTTCTAACTGTCGTCTGGCGTATTCTTCATCCTCCATCATCATTTGTTCTAATTGTTCGTCATCTAAGTCAGCTAGTTCACCTGCTCCAAGTCCCGTTAAGGAACCTTCTGGCACATCTCCGGTGAAAGAACCTGCTACTGACATAGCCGTACTGGTTAAACCTACATTCTCTGAAAGATTATCATCAAGTTTCGTATCTATCTCTCCCATAGGATTATCTATGACATTCGCCATGATATCTTTCTCGCCATCTTGATCATCTCTTCTTTGGATAACAGAACTAAGCAAAAAGTTTTGTTTACGTGACTTGTTTTTACTTCCAGGTTTCGGACCAGGCTTTTTTCTTTGTTTTGGTGTTCCATCGTTTAACATTTTCCGTTTACCACCGGGACTCTTGCTTTTCCTAGGTTTTCTATTTTTTGGCGATTTAGTTTTAAATTTATGACCATCTTTTTTTGGATTATAAATATCACCTATAAGGTGATATTATATGTTAATTCATAATATTTCTACGTTTATATTCTTAACATTAATATGCTTTTTTCTCAATTTACCTGAATCTGAATCTTTCTCAGCATCTTCATTTAAATCTTCGCCCTCATTTACAACAAATTCATCTTCACTTTCTCCCGTTTTTCTTAATGCCTTTTTTAGCTCCTATAATATTACATTCTTTTATTTCTAAACTCCTATGTTATATAACATTATGTATTACCTCTTCGCTATCTGATGCAATTTCTTCTTGATAATTAATCTTTTTACCGCGAGTTCGCCTACTTAATATTTCTTCTTCTTCTGGTTTATTTTCATCCGGAAGACCACCGTATATAATCTGAAAATATAATTAAGTTTAAATTAAAAGTTTGTTATTATATATTAAAGTAAGTAGAATAAGATAAATTTAACATACTTTTCTCCGAATTGTTGGCGTCTTCTTTGTTCTTATTACATTATCCTGTGATAAATCGAGGAAGGACATGTATATTAAAAAAAACGATGAAATACAATTATTTCAAACAGATTATATCTATAATCTTACCTTCTTCTTTTTTTGTTGCGTTATTTCTTCGAGTGGTAGAGTGGCAGGTGTACCAGATATTTCAGAGTTTATTTCTGGTAGTTTTATATCTTTTATCTGGTTAATATGTTTGTCTTCATTATTTTCATTTAAGTTATCAAGTTTGACATCTAATACATCAGACATTATAGATTCGTTGTTTTCTAATTGTGGTTGTATCTCACACGACATTTCCATTTTTGATTCGTCATTTGACTCTTCCGTTTCGCTTTGGTTGTCAGACTCGATTATACGTTTTCTCTTCTTTTTCTTTCTATTTTTCGTCTTCGGCAATGTTTTATACCTAGATGTCGATACGTTCCTACTTCTAAAAGAAAATTTAAAAGTGAAACAATTTAAGAATTGAACAAAGAATGAACTAATCATAAATTAACTATTTAGTAATAATAATATAGGATAGAACAATAGTATCTTACTTTTTTTTCCTCTGTCGCCATGAATTATCGCTATCTTCGTTATCTGAATCCCATGTAGACCGAGATTTTTTTCTTTTTGGTCTATCGCTTTCTTCACTGTCGTCATTTACTATAAAAGGTTTATTATTACAATTTTTTCTTACCTCATATAATAATATCCATTCTAATACTAGTCAAAGAATTGATTCCGTATACTTACTAAAGTCTTCGTAACGCGTAGTTCTGGCTCTAGTGCTTCGTCGTACGGACCGCGAATCTCCTTTTCTACTACGTCGTTTTACGTCAGCAAAAGTGCTTTCATCAGAAGATGTTATATGGTCATCAAAATCTTCTTCTTCCTCAGAACTCGTACCTTTAAAATCTTCGTCACTTTCAGGATCATCTTCGCTGCTTATATCAAGACTATTCAGCTTACGATGTTTCTTACGCGACAAGAATTTCTTTACTGCTCCTTTGTCTTGTTCTTCTTCTTCCTCATCAATACCATCCTCACATTCCATCTTATACTCTTCATCGCTCTCTTTTTCTGATTTTTTGTCAATGTCATCTTTACCTTCTGGAGCTTCTTCAATGTTTAATACTTCATTCTTAAAATGCAGCTAGAAGCAAATTTTTATTGAAAAATTTAACATAACATAAAATTAAGTAAAAATATGTAATAATAGTTTTTTTTACTTGCGCTTCTTCTTTTTCTGCATTCACTATAGTTGCAATGTCTTTTCCTCTTCCTTGATTTCCGGCTCCCTGAACTGCTTCTACTTCGTCTTGGATTGCAGCATTGATCATGGCATCATAGTCATTAAATTTATATTTGTTAGCGGATCGTCTTTCACGTAACTGATATACAGGTTCACTTTCTTCACTACTAGATGTTTCTGTACTTGTCGAAGATGATGCTGATGAAGATTCTATAAAAGATACAAGATATTAATTCAAGATAACAAAAATGAGTAGTAAAAAGGCAAAAGATTACCATTATCAGATTCTTGGCTAGAGGCTTTTGATCCTTTCTGATGACGTTGTGATTCATTTTTGTGAAGAACATTATCTAGACTTATACCAACAAATGCTAGTCTCTTCTTTCTTAAAACTTCATTTTCATGTCTTTTCGTCAATTGATCGTACATTTTTAAGCTTTCTCTTAATTTAATCACTAGCAAGTTCTAAAATAAAGTATTAATTTATGACACAATTTTTTTTTAAGTAAATAGCTTATTCAACAAGTATGCTGAGATTAAAAGCTTACGTGCTGACATGGAGGACAGAACCAATCACCCTCTGGTATTAACATGAGAGCAGGTCTCAAGCAAGAACAGTGCCACCCTTTATCACAAGAATCACATAAAAGTATCCATTCTGGATGATCTGCCTTACCACATTTTTGACAAGCATACTCATCATCTGCTTCTTCAACATCACTTTGAGCTATAATTAAACAATGTTGATATATTGGAGTACAATTTAGTGTTTTTTTAAGTTTGTAAATAATCATGTAATACCTTTTTGCGCAGTCCTTGCTCTTCTTAATGGCTCTGATTCTTGATCTTTTTCAAGATCACTTTCGGGCGAAAACTCATGATCGCTTTTAAAAAGCAGAGATCCTTCACTTTCTATTTCTTCTTCTTCATCCTCTTCTTCATCATTCTCATTTTCATCATCACTACTAGAACCTGAAGAACTCTGCCATGGATTTGCTTCATTAAATTTAGCAGACATTTTCTTCTTTTTCCTTTTTCTACGTTTCTTTTTAGATTTCTTTTCTTTCTCTATTTCTTTTATTGCGATTTCCTCTTCGCTTTCAGGCTAAAATTACGATAATTATATAATATGTTAATATCAACTGTACAATTAAGCAAAATAAAAAAATATACCTTTGGTTTCTTCCGCTTCTTTCTTTCCACTGAATCTTTTTTGTCTTTTCTTTCATTTGAAGTCTCTTCCTCAATCCTTCGTCTATCTGCTTCTTCTTTAATTTTTAATTGTGCTATTCTTCTAGACTGCCTTACAGGTGTTTCATCTTGAGTTAATCCTGTTTGTGTTTCAGGAACAATATCTCTACCTACCTCTAGGCCCAACACCATTTTTCCTATGAACAATATTTTTCTAGATAGTAAATTGTATGTTATCTGCGAAATATATAAACATATGAAAGGAGAAATAAAAACTTACTTTTCTTTCGTTTTTTCTGTGAAATTGGTGTCATATTTAAAGAATCGTTATTGCTTGGTGTTTCATCAAGATGGATCTCAGATGATACCTCAGAAGTTTGAATACTCTGAAATTCAGAATGTTTTGGTCGAGCTGAACGTCCACTTCCTCTATAACGCCTTCGTCTTCCTCTAGGACGTCCTCTTGTTTTCCTTCCAATTGCAACCGAATGAGTAGTACTTTGGTCATCGCTAACATCCTTAACTTCTTGATCTTCTGACTTTTCAGGGCTACATTTTACAGCCTCGTCTTCTGAACTTATTGTTACAACGCGATTTTCCTCCACAGACTTTCGCAATTGCTTATCAGGTATTCGTTTCGCACGTAATTTTATTCTTTTACCTCCTATTGTTTCTTCATCATTTTGTTTTGCAATTATATCTTCAGAATTTGATTCATGAGAACTATTACGTCGCTTACGGGATACTCTTGGTGATTCAGTGGAATCCAGTTTCCATCCATCATAAACGAGTTCAGATACGGGTTTAACCCGTAAGCCTATTTTTGGAGCAGAGATATCACTCTGCTCGTTATCGTCTAATTTTTTAAATGTATCATCGTCAGTACATGCTAAAGGATCCATTTCCTCGGGAACTGTACTGAATAAATTTTCATTGTCTACTTCCATTGAATCGTCAGATGATACAGAGACTGTTTTCACTTCAATACTTTGAATTTCTGAGCTCCCTTTTTTCTCGTCATTTTCGTCGTTATGTTCCTGCACAACTTTGTTCAACACGATATCCGCTGTATTAGTTATTGTGCTGTATTCATGTTTTGCTAAATGTTTTGTTGTACTATTAGATACTACATCCCCACTTATTTTATTTTCATCAATTTCTACTTGTTTAAAGTTATCCAAATTTTGACCCAATTGTAATTTAGAATTTGTTAAGTCTTCTAATATTTGTTCACTGGATTCTATATATGGAGATTTAGATTTTAATGGAGGAACATCTTGAATATCAGAAACATCGCTCAATCTCTTACTAGTTGCCTTCTTAGCATCATTTATGATCGTCGCTGATTCTGATGTAGT
Source organism: Bombus flavifrons (assembly GCF_040668555.2). NCBI lineage: Eukaryota > Metazoa > Arthropoda > Insecta > Hymenoptera > Apidae > Bombus > Bombus flavifrons. Next base: position 5,005,794 of record NC_138459.1, on the reverse strand, counting down.
TTCTTGGGTATTAAATACTGCTGATTTATCATTTAAACTAGAGACAGTATTTTCAAGAAGGGATTCTGTACTTTTATTTATAACATGAAATGATTCGCTATGCTTCTCATGGTTATCTGTAACACTCAAATTCTCTGATTTTTCAGATATAAAATTTACAAATTGTAAGTTATCCGTAGATTTGAAATCTTCTGGTATAGTTGAAATATTATTTTCATATATTTCTGATTTATCTATACCTGAGGATGTATTGTCAAATTTATCAAGTGGTAAAATATTTTGTACAGAATGTATTGTTATATCATTTTCAGACATATCTTTATTGAAATCTCCTTCATCATGTAAATGTGCAGCAAATTTATTGTCTTTATTACTAAATCCTGAAAATTCTGTCAATTTATTATATGATTCTATGATTGAAAATTCTTCTGTAACATGTTCAACTTCTTTATTTTTGATAAATTTGATATCATTATCAAAACTCGTTATTAATTTTTCTTCCATAGGTTTTACACATTGCTCTTTCAAGCCCTCACATGATATTTCTTTCTCAACATCATTAAATTCAATGTCTTCATTTGTTTGTTTTTGAGTTTTAATTATGTTTATAGAATTTATTGTTTCAGAATCATTTCTTCCTTCAGAAATCGTATTCATGATTTTGTCTGAAACTTGAACTAAACCATCATTTTCACTTATTTCGCCTATTACATTGTTTGTTTTAGTTAATGCTGAATTTATATTTTCTTTATTCATTGGCTCAGTTTCAGAAACGATTGATGAAACCTCCGCTTTTATTAATTCTGCACTATTACTTTCTGAAATATTAATATCTTTTTTCTCATTTATAATTAATTTTTCATTTAAATGAAATTGACTAACAATACAGTTATATTCTTCTTCAATTATTTCATTGTTAGTTATCTTCACTTCTTTATATTCGGTTTCTTCGTTTTCCATTTTCTTAAAACTATTTTCTGACACTAATTCTCTTCCTTTTTTATTAGTAACTGCATTCTGTAATTCTTCAGACAATTCTTCATCCTTTGTAATTAATTTTTGAATTGTTTGTTTTATTTTTTGTTCATTACTAATCATTGTTTCTTCTTCTAAATCTGTAAACAAGTTATTTTTATTTTCAATTGTTTCTCTGTGAGAGCTCTCAAAAGCATCATTACTGTCATCATTGGAGTCACTGCTCTCATAATTTGCGACTAAAGACTGTTTTATTTTGTCTGGTTCTTGCAAATTCACGGGATTTATGTCTATTTGATTCAATTTTGGTTCCTCTGTCTTTGATTTTTCAATAATATATTCTTGTTGAGTATTATTTGCATTTTCTACAGTATTATTTGTAGAATTTAACTCTTCATTTTTTACATTACTGTCTTCAATATGTTTTATAATATAATCACATTGATTTATATTACTTTTTTCATCCTGTTCAATCATCTTTTCATCTTCTGAAATTATAGGCTCTATCATGGTACCAGATTTTTGCTGAATGTCTACATCGTTGACGTCCTCTGTTTTTTTCCTTTCAACAACAGTACCAAATTTATTTGTTTCATCAGAAGATGAACATAATTCCAATGAAATACTACGTGTATCTCCATATGATAAGTTGTCATCAAAACATTCTTTTTCTTCATTTAGTTTAAAAGGTTCATTATCAGACTTTGACAATTTATCATCAATAGACATATCTTTATTCAAATCTTGATCAACACAGGAACTTCGGTTTTCTAATGTTTCAATGTCAATTATATTAGATACAATCATTTCACCTTCAGCTTCAACTGCATCAGATTTAGATGGTTTAAAATTATTTGTGTCAGGTACTGTCTCTGTTAATACATTGTAAATAGAACATTCATCTTTAAAGGAAAATTTCTCAGAATCTGAATGCACTTTAGCGCTTTCGTGAATCGAAGTCTTGTGAGTGCAATTACCATCTGAGCTACTTATTGTAGGAACTAGCGAATCTTTACATTGTTCAATTAATTCCGAACTAGTAACAGTAAAATTGTCTGTTAAATCTAATTTGGTATTAACATCAGGCACAGAATTTTTGATAAATGAATTAACTGAAATTTCATTTTGTTCTGAAATTTCTATTTTTTTACTATTTTTAATGCAATTATGTGCCAAATGTACATCAGAATCAGTCAAAATTTTCATGTTCTCATTATCAGGATTTATTAATTGCTTTTCTTGATTATGAAATTCTGGGATATTATCATTTTTGTCATTTTGTTTAGAACTTTCAACAGATAAGTCAAATTCTTTCTCAGATACATGTTCCATTTCTTTTTCTGCTAAACTATCTACTTCTTGATAAGTGGAAAATTCTTCCTTACTTGTACAACCTAATTCTGAATTTTGAGCAAAAGATGAACATGAATTATTAACAAATGTTGTATCTGTTTCTAACTCGCCTTTTTTAAGTGTTGATATATCAGATGATTTGCAATCAGCTTCACCTTTAGAACAAAGAATTGGAGATTTTACAGTTTCATCAGTGTCATTTTGTAAATCTGATATTTTATTCTGACTTTTTACTTGTTCTTCTAATGTATTACTTTCTGCTGTTGATATCTCAAGTTGCATAGATTCAATATTTGAGTCGAACTGTACTGTAGATGGTGTTACAATTGCATTCTCAAGCTTTATATTTGCATCTTGCATATTTATATCATTCGTACTGTGAGGTTGTGAAATTATGCCTGATATTTCTGTTTCTTCAGATTTTGTATACTCGTTTTTTGTATTTTCACTACTAGTAATAGAATCCTGTACAATAGATTTAAAATTTTCTTCTTTTGATTCAGAACTAGACAAATCTATTTCTGTCTTTTGCATTGCACAACGTCCTCCATCTATAGAATATTTCAAAGGAACTGTTTCTTCCCATATATTAGTTGATTCTCCAACCTTTTCTATTTTATTCTTATTATCATCTTCATGAAGTGGACTATTACTTGTAGGTGCATACGAATTTATTTTTAACGAGTTATTATTCATTTGAGTTACGCCAAAATCGTCTGACGTATAAGAAGTAATATCTTCCGCTGGTTTGGAAGAAGAAACACATTCATATTGCAGTGTATCAGATTTAGATTCTATAGTTGTTGAAACTGTATGATCAGATGGTGACTCAAATACTTCTGCTCTGGAAGTATATGAAATACAATTAGGACCAAAAAAAAATCTTGGTGGTGATGCAGCTGTTGGTTTGCATTCATTATCTACTTTTTCTGCAGTATTTGTCTCGTGTGAAGTTATACTGTCGGAATCACAAACATTCTCAGCAGCATCTTTATTACTTATTGACTGAGTTGTGGGTGTAATTTCTGGATAAAATTCAAGCGTTTCTGACGTATCTGCTTGACATAAGGAAATGGACGAATCACACTGCATGGAATCTTGAGAAACAGGACTTAGTTTTTGCCTCAAGGAATTTCCTTCTGTGTCCTGTGAATTTTCGGCTTCTACATTTCTTTTTTGTGAAGTTGAATTTTCATTACTTACAGAATTTCCATCTATCTTAACATCTTGATTTTTATTAGAGGAATTTTCACATTCAATTTCATTTCTTTTCTGTGATATGTCTTCTTCATTTGATATGATACTACTGTCACATTCTGGTTTTTCTTCTGGTTTTCCAACATCCCATCTCGATATTCTTTTTACAGAACTGTTAGAATTTTTTGGTATTATTTGAATGCCCAATGATGGTTTGAACTTGGACTTTTCTTGTGTTGAACCTACAGTTTGCCGATTACTTCTTACATTAATACTTGATTGCGGATAATTTCTGTTTAATTTTATGGCATTTTTACTTGTTATTAGAGATCCGGTAGACACTTCGTGTATAAGGCTATCTTCGTCTAAATTTTTACTTGGCAATAGAGAAGAAGTAGCAGAATCAGCTTCGTTTTTTGATTCGTTGCTTTCTTTATTGTCAGTTGATGCATCCTCACCAGGATTACCTGTCTGACACTCTTCACCAGATCCTTCTCCATAAAAAAAAATTATGGGCTCTTCTACAGCTTCTCCAAGAGCAGGATTAACTGCATCACAATCACTACCAGATCCTTCACCTTGAATCATTATCATTGGTTCCTCAATGGTTTCACCAACTTCATCTCTCCAATTACTACTCATTATTGATCTCTTATCCATAGAACTTCTAATTGGTATTACATCTGCTCTTATTCTCTTTAATATGTCTTGTTGCATATCATCTCCTTCTAATGGACGTTTTATCGGTGTTGGATTCATTCTTAGAGCCGTAATTTTACTCGGATCTGGTAGTATGGTATAATTTGGTAATCTGTGATCTTCTTTATTAGATATTCTCGAAGCATTATGATATGAAGCAGGAGACATATCGTAACCAGGAAATGACATTTGTCGTTTACTTAAATCTGCTACCATGCTATGATTACGCATCATCACAGCCCGAGCATCATACGGTAAATTTGTAATTTCCGGTTTGTTTATCTTCTTCGTACTGAGGTCCATTTCTCTATGTTGAAAATCTTGCGCCCTATATCCGGCAGAAGGTAAATCGATAGTTTTGTTAAATTTTCGACTAGATAAATCGATTCCGGAGAAATCCATTGGCCTGTTTTGCTCGTTCGTGTTCTCCCATCCTCTTGGTGATGTCGACAAATCCATACCTCTATGTTCTCTAAGCGAATTCACTTTATCTATCTGACTTCTTGCACAAAAATCTTGTGGTATTCTGTCATCATCTCCATTTATTATATTTCCCACAATACTTCCCGATCGCGCTAGGTTTTCAGCAATTTTCTCTAATGATTTTGCTCCACTTGGCTTTTCAAGTTTTTCAGATTGCATCCTCACAAGGTTCGCAGCCAGTTGATCTATTGGCTTCACAGACAATTTATTATGAGTTGTTGGCATGTCAGCAGAAGTAAAAAGAAAACTATTTTTATTAGATAACTTGTCTAGTGATTTCATAACTTGATCTGCTGAATCTTCATATTTCTTTGTTATATTCAATGTATGTGTTATTCCAGTAATTACTTTTTCTTCGTGTATTTGTTTCATTTCGGAAACATTTACTAACTTAAGAGGAGATGTAATAACAGGTGTTTCAATTGATTTAAGAGGCACTGATTCTTCAGAATCAATTTTTGAATTACTCACTATTGTATGCTCTTCAGATTTGTATGTTTCTACAGGTTTAGTATCATTAGATACAATAGTAGTAACCATCGTTTTTTGAATAGTGCTTAATTCTTTCTCTTGTGATGAAACTGTTTCTTTTTCTGATAATGTATCAACCTTAGCATTTAAAATTTTAAGGGGACATGATGATAATAAAGGGGGTGTTTCAACAGGATTTGATTCTACCATCTCATTTTGTATTGTCTGCTGAGAATCATCTTCCTCTGTATTTTGTTTAGAACTTTCATCATTTGTTAATTCATCTTCACCATCCACATCTTCCTCAACATTGCCAGCCTCATTAATGTCATCTTGTTCTCTTTCATCCTCAAAATCTTCACCTCCACTCTTATCTAATTCTTTTTCATCAGATCCTTCCATGTGAATGCCATTTTCCTGTACAACTTCATCCTCCAAACTTGGTGATGTAGTTATTTGTCCCGTATCAATAATAGGTTTCTCAGAAATTTCTAAACTATTACTATCTTCATTAATTGGAATAGCTCCAATTTCTCCATTTGATAAGGTATTTATAAGATTAACTACTCCTTCTCGATCCCTAACAATATATTTAAAGACTTTAAAATAGAATTTAAAATGTAAATAAAAAGAAATTCACATTTATATTGAACACATACTTAGCTACAAGTTCCCAATTTTCTTCATCTATATCTTCTTTATAAACCCTTATATTGCACTCTTCATCAAGTTGACACCAATAAGCTAAACCAGATTTATCTCTTCCTAAAGGTTCTACCCGTAATTCCTTAGCTGCTAATTTATTTACTTCATTTTTAAACTTTTGATTTAGGTCAAACTGTGTTTCTAAAAGAACCTGCAATGAAAAAACTTATGTAAAGAAAATTGGCATATATGATCATATAAATATGACATTGGAAACATGAACATAAGCATTCTTTATCTAACATTTTACAATATATAATAGAATAATTATATTTATACTTTAAGTAGTCGTAGTTTAACAGCAATACGGGCTTTTTTGTAACCAAAACGTTCAAGTTCCCATCCATCTTGATTAGAATATGTATGACAGAATTTAACCAGTGCACGTTCCCATTTTTCTGGTGATACTGTTTTACGTGTTTTTCGTAATAATTTGATGTGGAGATCTATCAACTGTTGTGGTACTAAAAAAAAAAACAACTGATTGTAAATAGAAATAAAACATGTATAAAAAGTATTAAATATTTATATTTTAGCACAAATAAAATTAAGAAATATCTTTGAAATATTTTCATTAGAGATATATTATTATAAAATTACAAAATTGTATTTAGTAACCTAAAACTTTTATTTACAAATGCATAGCCAATAAGAAGCTAACAGTAATTCATAAATCATTTTTGTCATATAGTATTAGAGTCATTAAAATGTGTATTTTTAAATCATTAATTTGACACACGATTCATAACTCGTAATCACGTGTAACTGAGGTTGACAACAAGGGAGGTGGCAGCACATGAGAAAATAACAACAGTAGATAGTAAATTGAACTAAACTGTCAATAATAGCATTATTTAAATGAAATGATGAATTTGATGTAAATAATTATCAATCGCATATTACTAATTAATTAGTAAATTCTCTTATTGTTAACTGTTGCTACACAAAGTAAACAAATAAGAAGACAAAGATCTTTAAGAATGATGTGTAGAATTCCGATGAAAAAAAGGGGATGAAAACAACTATAAATTTAGTGCTCGTGGTTGTTCAATATAAAATAATTATTTGAAAGTAATATTAGAATTATAAAAAAATACGGAATAGCATAAAATTTGAGAAGAAAACGCGAAATCGCGAAAGATAACTAATAGCACACGCGAGACTTTTGGCCCCGCGGGGGCGGGTCAATCATTCTCTCTCTCTTTTCTACACATACACGTATGCATGCAGGTGTTACTCACCCTCCTGTGTGTTTTCAAGCATCTCTTGAAGGCGCGCAATATCAGGATAAACGATACCACAGGACTTGCCGAAGCACTCGAGAAACGAACAAATCACCGCGAAATTTGGGTCACTCGCGCAAGAGGCTTCGTTATCGGACGCCATTTTTCCGCCGCTTCTCTCTGGGCCCGTCGCCGCTAGGCGATATACTACGCTAGGCGACCTAACAACTCGTATCGCATTTTCGTCAAATTACTTTCGATCGTCACTGCTGTTTCACAGCACGTTTATGAAAAAAACCTGTTAACGTAGTTAAAAAAAAAGAAAAACGACAGAAAATCAATGTTTTAGAACGTTCGAACACCGCTTCCCGCTTCGTTGCTTTCGTTACCTTGATTGTTCTCTACCTGCTCTACTCACACCCGCATCAAAACCACAAACGAACACGCGCGTCCAACAGAGACAAATGAAAACGATAAAGGACAGAAGCGAGAAAAAACACACGCGCACGTACTTGTATTGTTGTCTTAAACTCCCACTCTATTTTCGTATCGTTCAGACATTCAAGAAAACGAATACTTTCTCACGCGCCTTCTCTTCTTCGTTCACTTTACACTTTTCCACATATCACGATGCTTACCACAAATACACTCATACATACAAGTAAGAAGATCGTTGCGTCTCCCGAGTATATACAAGATGTGTAATGTGTGCACGCGCGCGCGCGCGCGCGCACCTTCGGGCGCAATAATAACGATGCACGTAATCGTGGGGGTATCGCCTTTCCTGGACGAACGTTATTCGTACCTCGCTGTTCTATCAGCGAGACTTGTTACTGTCGAATCACAGGGTATATTAGCAGCGCAGAAATAATAACCACCACAATGACAATGAAAACAGCCCCCTTCCTTGCACCACGGCGCACTGGACATCGCCTTCAGGTCCGGGCTACGAAACATTTGGAGGGTTCTCAACCTGCGTATGGCGCGGTACTCGAGTACCTGCCAAGCTTTAAGCCATCTCTACGGAATTATATCCTTTAACTAAACTTTTTTATATTCTATCTCCATTAGATTTGCTTGTCGTGTCGTCTAGTATCGGATTACCGTTCCAATAAGCATAAGTTGTCTATTTATACAGTCCATTTGTTCGGTGGTACCATTGAAATTCGATTATATTGAAAGAGCGCGAAAAGTTTACGGTAGAACGTCAAACGCACATTTCAAGGTTTCCCCGACCGACGCTGTCGCTCAATGACGTAGTTCTGCGTAGTTTCGTATAATTTCGAACAGCGGGAGTAACGATTCGATTAATTAGGACTAACCAAAGGAAATGGAATTATTGTTTTCTATCTATTACGTTCCTCTCGTGGACACTCGCGGATTTAACGAATTATAAAAACAAACCCGATTCTTAACGAATTGCACACGAACATGTGTACTCTACTCCATTTAGATTCTGTCACACCGTTTATTGTAATTTTTACATGGCCTTATACTCTATGGTGCTATACATCAAACACAGTAAACACGCCGACGTTTCATAGCAAGCTGAGATTGTGCGACTGCTGCGATCGATCGCGAGAGTCAGAAACACGAGCGATGTATACCTATATGCAGCGTAGAGACAAGACTCCTTGTCGACACCATTATGTTACAAGTAAATGGTAAAAATGTCCTTTTAGTCGTAACGACTATTTTTAAATTGTATTTTTCCAATTGTAGATGAAAGAATATTTCCGAGCAATAGTTTCCTTCCTTTCAACAGGAGGTGAAACGGAAATCCATTGAACAGATCGATAAACAAAGTTTTTAAAATATGAAACTTTGTGGTAGACGGTGCTGCCACGAGTACTTTCAAATCGATAGCGCGGGAGACATTTTCACAAGATTATCGATTATATGCTTGTTTTGTGAAATTATAAACTTTGATTAACAATTTTGCAAAGTTATCACGTGCATTTCGTATTTTATATAATTTAATTGTATCAAATTCGTACAAGCATGGTATAATATATCTTGAATAATTATTCGGTATATATTATATATACGTCTATGTTTATACACCATGTTTATTGAATCGTTAAAAAAATTGAATCACGTTTTATAAAACTATTTTTACTGTATCTATTCGGTATTGAATAGCATAACAAAACGAATAATTCGTGAAATATAAAATGTTTATTTTCGAGTGAAAGTTTACAACTTTGCATCAACAACTTCTATTATCATTATTGTATTATATAAACGTTTATATTTACAACATATATTAAAAAGTCATAATATTATGTAATTTGTTGGATTCAATAATATTTGACACTTGTTAATTCTCTTTCATACATTCTGCACTTCGTCATTTGTACCTGAGTGGACTACTTTCTTTTTGTCTGCTGTACATTTTTCTATTTGCCATTCTTAAGCTAGAAGTTTCAATTATTTAGGATTTCATTCGAAATAGCACCATATAGACTGTTAAATAAACAAAGTAACTATTCATAATTTTGAATTATGTTTTAACTAGGAATTACTGATAAAATACTTGAAATGAAATCTTATTTGTACGAAAATATACAGAACGATAACAGTAGTTATCGAAATAATATGTAAATACATTTGTTAATCAGACTCTATTTTATATTTATATTTGCTTTCCACATTTTATGCTTTCGATAAACTGTTCATAAAAAATATTGTTTTTTCTGATCGAAAATTAATTATAATTAATCAATACAATATACTACAATTTTGAATCATTATGTACCTCTGATTTATATATATGTATATGTAAGTGATATATACGATGTTTCTTGTCTACTAAATATTTATAGCATTTTTGTTTTAGAAAATATAAAGAGACAGGTAATATACATTATTTCAAATTTTGTTCATAGAACTTTTTATTTTGATAGAAATCTCCTATTTGTTTTATTTTTCATATAGTTCTAATTATTTAACGACATTATAGAATAATTTCATAATTATTATGTAACCTTAAAATATATATAAAAATTCACTATATATAAAATAGATCATGTACAATTTAAAAACGTATTTTATTGTAGTATTATTTATTTTTATACTATTTTCTTAATATTGCTTAGAAATGTGTTTAGCGGGAAAATGATGTAATTTCGAGAATGAAGAAAATACTGTTTACTGATAGTAATTTGTAATAAATGTAGCTAAAACAATAAATGAAGTGTTTCTTTTATTAGTGTGATGAATGTATAATTTAATTTTAAGAAATATTTTGAAGGTAGTAATATCATATTATGAAAGAGATTATAATCAATTGCAAGATATTATGTGGAAAGCAAATTGATGTTTTGTATATATTTACATTTATTTTTAAAAAACATTTGTGTACTGTATAAATCAGACTTAATCACGCATTCACATACACACATGCGTGCGCAAGCACACACAGGCCCGCACGCACACATATAATATGCAGCTTTTAGAAAGCATGCATATATTAAATAATATAGGATTATGCCCTGTAATACGACCGACTCAGTTTTCTGATATAAATCAAGAGTATTAATAATACCGATTTAAAGAATCTTGTAGATCCGTAAAATAATCTATACGAAAGTAAGTAGTTAGTAACGAGAAGCTCGTATAAATACTACTATAATGCCTTGATAAGACAATGAGAAAATACAGGGTGGTTGGTAACTGATGGTACAAGCGGAAAGGGGGTAATTCTACGCGAAAAAAGAAGTCGAAAATATAGAATAAAAATTTTTCGTTTGAGGCTTTGTTTTCGAGAAAATCGACTTTGAATTTTCGCTCGGTACGCGTGCACTTTATCGCGTCTCGTTATAACGGATCTCACTGTAGATCGTTGTCTCGATGGAAAAATTAAAAAAAAAATTAAAAAAAAAAATTAAAAAAAAAAAAATTTATTCTATATTTTCGACTTCTTTTTTCGCGTAGAATCACCCCCTTTCCGCTTGTACCACCAGTTACCAACCACCCTGTATATTAAAATATTAGAGTATAGTTTTCAAATGAAATCTTGTACAAAGCTGAAAAGCCAGGGAAGATATTTTTTGTATATAAAGGAGGGCTCAAGAAATGAAACTTAAGATAAAATATTTACTTATACAAAATCACTTGGATGCCCTTTGCGCTGTAATAGTTTTAAGTTGCTGTTTATATATTTCAGCTTCTTCCTCTTTTTTTTGAAGCCGTTTACGATACTCAGCTGCTTGTCTTCGTGCTTCTGCTAATTGTCTATTCAGTAGCGCAATATCCATAACTGGTTCATTATTATGCGTTGGATCATCTTCGACAATTTCTTCTATATCATCGTCTAATTGTAAAATTATTGGTTCCGTCATTTTTGCGGGCGAATTAATGATTTTACTCTGTTAAAATCATTAAACATGAATATAATAAAAGTTATAAACATGTGTTAATCTGATTGTTTTCATTTAATATCTGATTTCACACCTCTGATGGAGATATTAAGTTTTTCGATTGTGTAAGTGTTGATACAGGCGTAGTACTAGAAATTGAAGAAATAAACAATTTTCCAGCTTTATTATCCACAGAAGATCTTTTCAATATATTGGGTCCTCTGGATGTGAGGGTGGGTGTATTATGACTTAAAATTTGATCTGCTCTAATTGCTATCACTTTCCTAGGAGTTCCTTTCTTTCCAGCTACATGAAGTCGTTTCATTCCTATTGAAGAATTTCTTGTTAAGTTTAGAGCAAGTTTACCTGCTTCTGTAAGAATAAATTATCGATGTCGATAAATATAAATATGTATAGCAAAATGTACATCTCATTAAAGTATTTTGTACCAGTTAAAACAACTGTTCTTCCACTTTCCATTGCATTTTCAACAATAGATGAGTCATTATCTACAGGTATCATTGTGATTCCATGTGCTTCTAATAACCTAAATTTTTTGTTGATTCCCCCAATAGTTGTAATATCTTTACGTTTCTTGCTATTATTAATATTATTTGTATCAGTAATTTCATCCACACCTTCGATTTCTTTTTCTCGATCAACATCAACATTTGGTCCAACATGAATTTGTTGAAAGATCATTCGTGGCTTTTTTCCCATTTGCACTAGATATTTAATAAAAAGTAGTAGTACTATTAATCAAGTTTGACATTCAAAATCTTACTGATTAAAATATTAAGTGATATACCTTGTGTAATCTTTTTTTTTTGTTGTGAGTCTTGCTGTGGAAGTTCAAATTTTTGTTGTTCTTCCTCTCTTTCAGATTCTAACTGTATTAAATTATGAGTTGCTACTTCAAGTTCTGCTGAATTTGCTTGATTTTGTTGATGTGCTCTAATACCTACAATTTCTCTTTCTTGTTGCAATATGTCTACTAAGTCTAGCCTATCATGTTCTAATGCAAGACTAATTGGTGTTTTGTCAAATTTACTAGTTGCATTTGCGTCTGCTCCATGTTCTAATAAAACATGCATTACTTCTACATGTTCCCTTTCTACCGCCCAATGTAAAGGTGTCATTTTTAACTGCAAATGTTTTTTGCGTTAAATATATGATACACGAAGTTTATTTTTATGATTTTATGTTAATTACCATATCTCTGCTATCGACATCTGCACCATAATTAAGAAGTAACTGTGTCATCTGATGATGGCCTTCATATGCAGCCATATGTAAAGGCGTTCTATCCACTTTTGTTCTTGCATCTCGTGAAATTCCTGCTCTAAGTAAAACCTCAGCAGTTTCTGTATGATTATTTTGTGCAGCAAAATGTAATGCACTTGTACCCAACTGTCAAAAAATATTATTTCATTATGAATTACTATATAACTGTAGAAGTTTATTATGAAAATATATACCCAATCCGTAGTGAATGGTGCACCTCTGCACATTAGGTCACGGACACTGTCAGTATCCCCATATTTTGCACTAAAAAGTAACTGCTTTCCTAATTCCACTATTGATAAGGCATCTTGAGAACGTGCTCGATGAGATACATCACAGGAAAGAATTTCAACCTATAAAGTATCTACAGATGAAACAATATGCCTAAAGAATGATTATATGAAACAGATTTATATGAAATTATACATACAGGAATAAGGGTGTCTGAGTCCAGACCCTCAATATCATTAGTGCAAATACTTTCAGCTTGCATTTTTGTATATTTAACTCAATCCCCTTCTTTCTGATGCACGCTAAAATCAAACGATCCATAATAATTGATATCATTGGGACTTGTTTTAATATAAAAAGGGCTAGTTGTGACCATTCCATTTTTCACTCAGTAATTCGTCAGTGTTGTTCGACCTTGAAGTGCCGGGATCGAAAGTAGGTCGACAAATTAAAATTTGAAGATCAATTCGATAAAATTAGCACGATTTATTTATTTTTGCCTACTTGTTCGGAAACGTAGCATGTATATTTTTCAAAATTTTCTTCAGTACAGGATGTTTTTATTTTGCCATTTCAGATTGTGAGGAACTTCCTGTTCCTGTTCATTAAACGGAAGTCCCATGCCATAGGCCCCGTGTTTTGTGCCCAAAAGCGATTCAAGTCGATTGTAAATAACATTGAAGAAAGTTATACTTACGACCAGTACATTATTCTTGCTTTTTAGCAATTTTTCCAACAATTTTCGAGCGCACACACTCACTTTGAGGAATTGTTCCTCCCCTCAGCCTTCTCGATTTACCGTCTTGGTAAAGTTTTATGAAAATGGCGACACCTTGGCGCCATTCCTAATACAATTTTATCATTGTTCTAAGCAGTTTTTGATATCAATTTGGACGTATTTTTGTGGTTAGAGGTATCCTTTTATGTAAAGTCGTAATTTTTTTAGCGCATTTTAATTACTTTATTTGAAATGATACTGAATAGTAGTCAAATATGTTAAATAGAGCGTATTACAGCGCCACATTGTGGTACACGTGAAAAGTATCTTACATTAAACAGGTTAGGTGTATTAAATTCGAGTAAGATTAGGTTACGTTGTAAAGTTTTACTCACAGTTGTATACATACATAGCATATGTACATGGCTATTTGTATAATAATTTTATTTATATAATTATAGATAAAAAAAGCGGAATAATTGTTGTAAAATGTAACATTCATTAGCTATATAATAAATAAATTGTATGAAATCAAAACATTTGATTAAATGAATGTAATAAATATTTATGATATGACGAACATTTACATATATGTATGTTTTGCTTACGAACTTTGGCATTAATCTTATATAAATTTTTCTAATCATTTGTATCTAAATAATCAAATAATATTCGAATATATATATATCCATATATACACATACATGAAAATTATGCATTTTACATAGTATGCGATCAAAAGTCAGAAAGTGTTCTGTTTGTCTTTACGCCGTTTCCTAACATTTTATATGCAATGAAAGTTGTGTAAATCGTTCATTTTAAACATATACTTTAAAAACGTTGTTAGTAATACTTTATCTGAAATATGTATTTATTAATTTTCCTGAAATAATACTTTTGTTTTTCATATCCTTTTTAGTTTATAACTTTTCGTTCTTTTATTCTTTTTTCTCTTCTTCTAGTATGCTGTTTACATTCCGATCCTTCCTTTTACAATTCGTCCTATAATTAACCCAATATCACAATCTATACATTTTATCATGCAATCATCATGCGGAGAAAATATATGTATATAGACACAAAGGATGCACATAACTTTGATGTATTTATATAAATGAAAGGTATGGCTGGAATCACAGACAAGACATAAATTTTATGTCTTGTTTATGGTTGTAATTTATTCCACATTACGCTTCATACGACGTTATAATTTATAGAGGGGGTAATAAATCCTCTGAATAGTTGGTATTATAGAATATATTCATATTCGTATATGATCATCAATGAGGTACGTTATAGACGTGACATCTGTGATGACATCGTGACATCCAATGCTTTTTCGTGTCTCACGTTTTAGAAGATACCTGATTCTCCATACCATTTTTGTATCGCATGTGACATTATCGATTCAGTGCAGTAGTAGCACAATCAATGCAAAAATGTTAGAGATTAATACATAAATCATATAAAATGTATGTATGTATATTATCTTAAACTTAGCAAAAAAATAGAGTTTTATTAAAAGAATTTTAATAAAATTCGGAACAAATTAAATTTTTTGAGTTAAGATGATCTTGATATTTTCGGTGGAAAAATATGTAAAAATTAATTTTTAAAGAATAAATTATATGGCACTATCAGAAGCGAAGTTTCGTGAGTTAGGAAAAATTCTCGGTGGGCTGGTAGAGATTTGAGGCCGTTCTACGTAGAATTTAATCTTTGTACCAAGAACAATGTGGATAAAGTTATAGCAGTAAATTCTTTCTAATTGTCGTAAACAATGAAAAAACATGTATGCTAGACATCAGGGCCGAAATGCCCATTGGAGAGCTTGGAAAGTCGGTAGGGATTGGTAATCGCTGTACATAAAATTTAATTAATGAACTAAAAGTGCAGGACCAGTAAAAATCGATCATATCGATAATCTCCCAGTAAAAATTTAGGTTCCAGTTCGTCCCTGGGTACGTTAACAGAAATTAATGATAAAGCTAAAAAAAAAGGGTAATATGGTACAGGTTAGCGATATCCCAATTAGGGCAGTCTTACGTGATTAATTAATATTTGATCTATTTAATCTCCAACTATTGTTATCTTATCTTACTACTATCATTTTTAGTTTTTAGAATTTTTTTATTCTTTTTTATTCTGTGTTGTAGTATGATATATGTATATTCGTAATTTTATCTACTTCGATATTTTTAAACGAATATTTATGTTAATTATTTGAAGATTATTTAAATAAAAAATCGTTTTTATTTATTACTGATTATTTATATCCAAAAATTATTTAATATATTATATTATGAACACAATTATCTTGGCTTGGAAATTTACATATGTATATCATTTAATGATATTGTAAATTGATAGTATTTCTTTCTTTCGGAATTTAGTCAGTAAGAATGATCAAGATCATTGAATAAGGATACTAATAACATTCGTTATCACAATCTTTTAGTTTGCACTCAGTTTGCAAATTTCTTGGGACATTACTTTTAAAATAGCGTAGGGTTCAAAAAGTTTCTTGATCAAATATTATTGCAACTTCTTTACATTGAATTTTTCTTTGAATAAAGAATTTCATTAATTAGCAGAAGTAAATTCATCTTTGAAAATCAGTCGACTTTTTAAAGGAATATTTGTAAATCGTAGCTCATTTACAAATATCATTTACCATGAAAAGTTACCTGATACAGGAGTAGAATATCTAAACAAAATTATTATTATTTAAATAATTATTACTATCAATAAATTATAATTATTAAATAATAATTGAATTATCATTATAAAATACAATTTAATTGTAATTGTTGAATGTACCAGGTCTGTAAGTATGAAACCGGAATTTGTCTATAGATGGCCCTAGCTGATAATGTAGTTATCACTAAACTGCGTCATTGATGCCAAAAGTCTTTGTTGACATCTCACAAAAATTTTCGACTCAGAACAATACAAGTTTCATACAACAGCATAGTTTGTAATAGCGTTGAACACGTCAAATTTTGTGCCTGGAAACTACGATTTGCAGACAGCATTGATTTTCTGTTACCATTTGAAGAAAACTGCTGCAGAATCGCATCGAATGCTTGTCGAAGCTTACGGTGAGCATGCTCTTGGTAAATCACAGTGCTTTGAGTGGTTTAAAAAATTCAGAAGTGGCGATTTTGACGTGAGGAACGAAGAATGTGGAAGACCACCGAAAAAGTTTCAAGACAGCGAATTGCAAGCATTGTTGGATGAGGATGACGCTCAAACGCAACAACAACTCGCTGATCAATTAAACGTGACACGAGAAGCCGTCTCCATACGTTTGAAAGCCATGGGAAAGATCCAGAAGGTGGGAAAATGGGTTCCACATGAACTGAATGAAAGACAGCAGGAAAACCAAAAAACCACTTGCGAAATGCTGCTCGCCAGATACAAAAGAAAGTCATTTCTTCACCGAATTGTGATCGGCGATGAAAAGTGGATATATTTTGAGAATCCTAAGCGTAAAAGATCATGGGTAGCTCCAGGCGAACCACCGACATCTACTACAAGACCAAATCGCTATGGACGAAAGACAATGCTCTGTGTTTGGTGGGATCAGAAGGGCGTGATCTATTATGAGCTGTTAAAACCTGGCGAAACCGTTAATACCGAGCGCTACCGACAACAAATGATCGATTTGAATCAAGCTTTGCGTGAAAAACGACCAGAATATCAAAAAAGGCAACACAAAGTAATTTTGCTTCATGATAATGCACCATCACATACAGCAAAACCGATCAAGGAAACGATCGAAGCGTTCAGTTGGGAAATACTTTCGCACGCGGCTTACTCACCAGACTTGGCTCCGTCCGATTACTATTTGCATCGATGGGACACGCACTTCGCTTCTTACGAAAATGTACGAAAATGGCTCGATGACTGGTTTGCCTCAAAAGAGCGACAGTTTTTTTGGCGTGGCATCCACCAATTGTCAGACAGGTGGGAAAAATGTATAGCTAGCGATGGGCAATACTTGGAATAAAATATTTTTAATCATTTTCATACAATAAACGTGTATTTTCTATACAAAAATTCCGGTTTCATATTTACATTGGTATAGTACATTTGTATTGTAGTGAGAGTGAGGGAACGTAAAAGAGAGCAATGCGCAGTGTGAAATCTCGTGCCCTAGGCCTCCGGCGAGTAACTCACGTGGCGAGCAAAGTTATGTGAATATTCGAATAAAGTTCTTTGTAATACCTCTTCAAATTCTCTCCATACCTTAACAATAATAAATAAACAATTCTATTTAGATCTTCTACTCTTGTATATTTTTATGATATAATTATGATAAATAGAATATTTTAAATTCTCAAGAATCACTCGAAATTCTAAAATATTGAATTACCTTAAGAATAAACCTACAACGAAAAAAATATCATGAATATGTTATTTTTTAAATATTTAACTTTTTCGAAGAACCAAAAATTTATAAACGAAGTAACTGATCTTTTATCAGGTTTTTAATGCAAATATTTCACTGTGTCTCGTGTCGTATTTCCTATTGTAAAGATTATACATATATGTATGACGTAAATCTTCATAATGATCTCCGATTCTTCAGAATAATTATTTCACATCAATAGTAGTTATATAACAGTAAATTATCAACAAGAAATATTACTTAAGAATAGATCGTATAAAATTCGACTGAGTTTAGTCATCAGTAACATTCCTCTGTTATCTATTACATTAAGTATATTCGTCGATTACATATATTTGTTGTTTCAATAACAAAATCCAGATGTAATCTTATTTTATCACGACTTAAATAGAACATAAAATCATCGCTGCATCAGAGTATCATAATTTACATCTTTTTCATTTCTTAACGAGTTTTTCCAATTTTCGAAATCTTATACTGTATTATTATTTATAAACGTACATTAAATTTATGAAATATACATTTTTTATCGAAGTATTCGGAATATCGTTTTACCTTTCTTTGATTAAAGAACTTTTCACTGTGTGATTAATTAAAATTTTGGTTAATTTTTGGTTAATCGTGTTAATGAGAAGAAGAACGAAATATTAAAGGCGTAATGTTAACAAAATTATGAGGCAGATAAAATAAGCAGAAAATTAAAGAAGTATAAAAAATAGTACAGGAAGTACTCAGTTAATCAAAAAAAAATGTTACAAAATCATCGAAAGAGTCAGATTAGTTAATCGAATTTCCTAGCACACAACATAGATAAAACTGAAAATATAAGTTTTCCTCTTGAAATTCCCAATCTCTCAGACGTGACGTGTGTTATCTTGATTTATCGTATATGCGAAGTTGATCACGTCTGTGTACTTTTTCCTTGTTTCATTCAAAATCAATCGCGCTAACTGATATTCCTTCATTCAACAGTTGAGGTTAGAAGAGGATGGATCTCTCTGAAATTGTTTAATTAAATTCATTAGACAAGAAAACTTTGAAACTTATTTCTTAATCTTTATTTATTATCAAAAATGAACGAACTACCAAGATATTCGTTGAAAGAAGTGGCGAAACACGATGGAAAAAACGAAGGGAGCCTCTGGATCGTCATTAATGATATAGTATATGACGTGACCGATTACAAACATAAGGTAAGCGAGCAAAGATATAAAGAGAATTACAAAAGATTGCAAAAGCGATTGTTAAATATCTTCAAAATAAATGAAAAATAAAGTAAATCGTAATTACATTTATTTAATTATAAATTATAAGGTAGGGAAAAGGAGAAGAAATCTTTGAATAATGTTTTTGCAATATGGTATTTACGGGAAATTGAGAAACTTGTAGCATTAAAATTGAAAATATTTTTCAACGCGTTAGGAGTAATTCTTCGTGCTGGAAATCTTAATGAAAATTTTAAAATTGATTTCAGCATCCTGGCGGAAAAGAGTTATTGGAAGAGTATGCAGGACAAGATGCAACACGTGCATTCGACGAATTCGGACATTCTTTAGATGCAAAACGTATGTTGAAGACGTTGCTTGTGGGTGAATTGGTGGAGGTAAAAATATATAATTTATATTTTCGCATTATCTTTTTATACCTTTTATATAAGTAGTTACAATCGTCGAAATATTTATTTTACGTTATAGGAAGATAAAATAAGTAATAGAAGGAAAGAGAATAAGATCTCCACTAAAATGGAAACGCAGAGAGACAAGAGAGGGTATGAAACAATTTTTTTTAAGTCACAGATGTGTTAAAATGTTACAGTAATATAATAGAACAAATTATTAGAGAAATAGTAAAATAACATGAATTATGATAAGTTGTAAATAGAATATTGAGAGAGAGAGAGAGGGAGGGAGAGGGAGGGGGAGAGGGAGAGAGATTGAGAGAGAGAGAGAGAGAGAGAGAGAGAGAGAGAGAGAGAGAAAGAGAGGGAGTGAGGGAGGAGGGAGAAGTATTTTTTACATATAAATATTAACAACAAAATAATTTTTCTTTGCAGGTTTTTATCAGTATTATGTTTCAAATGTATAACGTGACACAAGGAAATAACTGGAAAAATCCATTCCTGATTAAATTACATTAATTTATTTTATTCCTTTTTATACTACCAATATACATATAGAGCTAATTATAAATTGCTATGTAGAGAAGGAATTATTATTTTTTTTTAATTATCACGTACAAGTTTGTTTAAAAAAATCGCCTCTTAAAGCTTCTATTCGATGCGAAAGTCGAGAGAATCGAAAGTACATACTCACGTTGGCAGCATGCTAAGTGTATACGAATAAAAAACATGAATCAATCAATGAATTTCGTGAATGAATGTTCATTTGTCTCTAAAACTGTTTTACAATATTGTTCGTTTTGCTGTCTGTCGTTCATTTTATCTCATGCCTACATTAATTCTCGATAATAACTAAAACTTATAACAAATCAGACAATACTAAAGAAGAAAAAATGTAAAAGATAAAATCACATATAGCCTACAAATAAATATCTAATCATTGAAATAAATCTAAATTTCTTAATAAATTAATTAGTGTCAAAGAATTAAATTAACTGTCTTGTCGACGTTGAATGACAATTACTTATATGTCGTTTCCTCAGAAAAAAGTAATAATACACGAAGAAGAAGATAGATACGAAAATAAAAGCGGTGTGTCTTTTCTCGATCATTGTAAATTATTATAACTGAAACTCATAACTATAAGACAATTAAATTACCAACGTCTTCACTCGCCAAAAAAATTTCCTGCCAAATAAGGAAATTTAAATCCATCCACCCATTATCTGGCCAGTTGCCTTCGATTTTCCCCTCAATTTTGTCGTAGCTACCGGGACATTATCCTCTGGTGCCGCAGGTTTTGATGGCTCGCTGCTCGATTCCTTTTTCTTCTCTCCTTCATCCTTCTTCTTTTCTTCCTCTTTCTTCTTCTTCTCCTCTCCCATTTCCTTTTTCTTCTTTTCTTCTTCTTCCCTTTTCTTTTTCTCCTCGTCTTCGGTGTTCTTCCTATCTCCTTTCTCTTTTTCCGACAATGGTTTTGTATCTGTTGAGTTTTTCGCTAAACCACCTTTGCTCTGAGGTGAATTTCCAACCTCTCCTTCCTTCGGATCCTCGGGTATCGGCGACGGTGCCCTCACTTCTATTGAAACTGCTTTCTCTCCACCTTTCTCCAAGCTACCACTGCTCAAAGATTTTAGTAGAGTCTTTTTCAAGATCGGCGTTGCATGGACAGGCTCGGTTACAATGCGAACGGATTTTTGCGATCCTTCAACATCACTCTTACTTTCTACAGCCAACAAAAAATAAAATTACAAATGTACTTTATTGTATGCAATTAATATTAAGAACTATACGAATTAAAATCCAAATTAATTAATATTTTAGGGTTACAACGGTGCATGCTTGAATAATGTTCATTTGAATAATTTTTTTCAAAATATGTTATGTAAAGAATTTTTGTATTTTCATTTATTTGATAAAAGCTTTATGCTTTAGTCCCAAGATAGATCTAGTGCTAATATATTATCAAAAAAAAAGAAAAAAAAGGGAGGAGTAAGAAAAATATAAAAATGTCCAAGACAGTCAGAGAAGAATGATTTTCCTTCATGTCCTAATTTTTTAAATAATTAATTTTGCGTCAACTGTAGTGAGCTGATTTTACAAGGTCAACTGAAAGACATGTATCGCTTCTCTGCACGAAGGAGCTGTGTCCAAGTTAAGCTTTAGAATTTAGGAAGCTTCAACTTTATTACTATAAATATTTATTATTTCTATGAATAATAATAATAAGGGACATTAGTATAGAAAAAAAGATACACTTACCCCCCTCCTCCTTTTGCTCTGGAATAGGTCTTGCCCGACCTATCATGAATTTCGCGTAGGCGATCCTCGTTGTCGGTGATACTTCCAATAGATTAGGATTGTAATCAACCAAACGATTAGGATCTAACGAGGCCAAGTCCGAATTCTGAGTTTGTAAGTGCCTACGTATACTGCGTCGCGTTTGTTTCATAGTGGCCTCGGTCGTGCTACCAATAGGATCCTTTGCTAAAGTGTTCTTCCGGACCATGGCGTTCCAGTCTTTCTTCTTGCTTCCGCTACTCTTACGACCAATAGCCTTCGCGATTTGACTGAACACATCTTTAGGTTCCTTCTCACTCTGAATCACGGCGTTCACGATGCCCTCCACTATACCGATCTGGAAGTCCTTTTGCAGTCGACGTTCCATCACACGACCTTTCTTGCCAGATACTAATGAAAACAATTATTATTGTCATTTATTATTAATAGCAGGTTGCGGATTTTTTACATCTACAAATACAAAATGCACATATGTTTGCAACAATATTCAGTAGTTTCTCTTTACATTAGATATTTATGGACGTGTTTATAAAAAATATAATTTTGCATAAATATCCGCACTTTAATTATTAGCCGTATTACTTGTATCATTTTAGTTGATTTACTTTCTTACGCGACAGAAAACATTTGTCTTTTAGGTAAATTATAATCTTTCTCAAGTTCTTTACACTTTGAGCACCGTATGCTCTGGCAAGCATACAGTTTGAGTTCCTGTGTATTTTCGAAGTGGTTAAAAAGATTCAAATTGTCCCTCGGAGAGTTTGTTCTGATTTACATTTCGATTCGATATACATTTATTGAATTTTAATATGTATACGTGGTATTTTGTTTCACAATCTTTCTCCATCTTTCACGCAACTTGAATATTCCATCCTTCCAGAACCTCTCAGATTTTTTGGCGAAGAACTTTTTAATATGACTTTTTACGTTGACCAAGGAATTACAAACACTATAATAACATTTTGTTTATAGCACAAATTGCTTTCTTTAGTGTTTTATTTAACAGTACTTAACATTTTTATAGGATGCCGCATGAAGTATGTAAGACGCGAATTCGCGTCTGCAGTCCACAAAGTGTTAATATTAACGTGAATATTTCTATATCTTTTATATCTTGAAAAAGAAGATGAGTGAGTACCTATTTATATATTTCTTTGAAGAAATTACTCATATCAAAGTTTCATAGTATATACATACACCTGGATAATGTAATATCAACTAATGCAAACATAATGTTCGTTTTCAATTAAAGATAAACCATTCATGTTTCAGTACTTCTTGTGAGATATAACGTAAATAGTTATCATATCTCGAACAACAACAAACAATAATCACATGAACTCATTCTTATATTGTCAATCGTAAATTTAAACGAACAACCGAGTATAACTAATTTTTCGATATTTTATCGCTGTAATCTAAGATATGAATCTTAGATATCAAATAGTATTTATGAATTGCATAATAAAATAATGAAACAGGAATAGCTGAAGGTACAAAATGGTGGAAGCAATTTGGATCTTACGTGCGGCATCCTGTTTGTCGAGCGTTGGTGTTCTCATTCCATTTTGTCGAAGTATATCAATAAGCTCGTATCGTAACGTGGAAATGTCCTGTCTGATCTCCATTACGTCGTCTTCGGTGATACCGAACTCGTCTCGTTTCCTTTGTTCCGCAGTCACGTAACGTCTGATGAGCAATCGCATCACCGTGTCATGTCTTGCCAACGCTTTTTCTCTGGACTTTTTCTGAAAATTATTTGTAAAGATTTCTTTTAGTTCAGCAGTGGCGATTTCGCGAATATTAATGTAGAATCTTTACTACAATTAGTTTATTTACAAGAAATGGATTACACAGATGTTGGTTAAACAGGAAACGATGGTTGTTTAACGTGAACTAATCATAATGTATCATAATTAAGACAACTAGATAGTTAATTCGCAACTCTCACCACCACAGATCCAACGCCCTCACGACAACACAATTCGCACTCTCTGGCTTCTCAACTCACACTAACTTTGTCCTTTGTCCCTTAGCAACTCCTTGTCTTTTGTCTTAACCCCACCACGCACATGTTTCGCAACCGCCCGTGGCTAGAGTCACGCAGGCCTTTTCCGCGAAACTATTCGATTGAAGGACCGACGATACGTTGTTGGGCTTGTCGACATTTCGGCATTCTCACGACATTGTTTATAGTTCGCCCGATATCTCTTATGCCTTTCGTCTACGATACTATAATCGGCCATTTTGACAATCACATCTGCCCTCAGATGCTCTCATCATCGCCAATTTCACTCGCACCACTGACTTCAACAATGTCCCACCATTTCATATGATCAACCGCCGTGGAGGTCGTTTGCGGCCCTTCGTGTTTGCCTTCCCGTTGCACCATGTAACGGTCATTTCGCAAAACTTTCACTACGCGGTACGGCCCAAGGAACTTCGAACGCAGCTTTAACCCAGGGCCGGCCTACGTCCCTTGATCGCCACCAGATCCCCCATCTTGTACGTTGTCGCTTTCGTGCGTCTCTTGTTAAACGCCCTTCACCGACAAGAGGTCGAATTAATAGCTTGCCTTCGCACTACCTGAAATTTTCTCGTAGCCGCCTCATTCTCGCTTTTCATTCGCTGCTTAAAATTCGCGCTAGGCTTTGTTTGTTCGACTGTACAATTCGCACGATACTCTGTACATCCTACGAAACGTACGTCTCCACTCGCTCGCATTAAAGTTAATTCGCTGCCGGTGTCTATCAGTGCGGTCAATTCGAAATTTCCGATCTTAACGTCTTTACCACACTTCATCTGTAACAATCGCCACGCACTACAAACCTCTTTAGGGGGCTCGCTCAGGTTGTCGTACTTCACTTTGTCACCGCAATTGTAACATCTTGTCTTCTTCACTACATCTCCAGATTGACTGAGCTTCTTGTTCTCAATTTTGATCGACTTCGCAGTCGACTTTGCTCTGTGACACTTCTGTTCCTCGTACATAATTAACCTTTTCCTTAACGCTTTGATTGACATAGCACCGTACGTACTCTGGTGCACTTGTCGACTATTAATTTTTTTAGAAAACTTTTTAATCAGTCCTCTCTTCAGCTCATGCCAAGTCCTAGCATGGCACTCGAAACTCGCAAATGTTTTTGCTGATCCTTTCAGCAGTCTCCTCACATAAATCGCCTTCTGTCCTTCTGACCACATGCACATGTCTGCAATTTCCTCGAACGACTCGAACCATCGCTCGACATTTTCGCTGTTATCACCACTGAACGACTCTAATACGTCTTCGACGTCCTTGAAGCTCAATGTCGAACCAACACACATTCGTCACAGTTCTGGTGCACCCCCCGCGTACCTATGCTGCATTTTCTTACGTCTTTTTTATTGCCTTCATTCTCACCTTCGTCGTCACTTTCTTCTTCCGACGATGTATCGTTTTCATCCATGGCTGCTTGCAGTCGTGCGCGTAGCTCAATTTTTCTGTCCGTTGTTTTTAACCTCAAACTAGCGAGGCGCGCTGTGAACTCTTTCGTCCTCAGCTTTTCGAGGTTTTCGTCTTCATCTCAATCGCGCTCAGCTTTCTGCACGTTTCCTGAGCCTCGCTGGTTTGTTCACCCTTCACCGTTTGTTGATCCCTTAAGATTCGATTGTCCAGCCCTACACGCTCGATTCAACCTGCCGACCAATGCTGACTTTGCACCGGATATTGGTAAGTTCATCTGTGCGAGCTCATTCTTCAATTCTTCCAGCGTCAAACTTTCTTCGCTTGATAATTGTTCGTCTTCAACGTTTGCCATTTTTTATTTTTTCAACTCTACACTAATTTCAACGGTCAACGATATCGTCTCTTATCGCACCTCGCACAGGCAAATCCAAAACTAGCACGAATAGTTCTGTTAAACGTTTCGTTTTCTGTCTTGTCCAACCCCGGTCGAGCCCCCAAAATTGTAGGATCTTTACTACGATCAGTCTATCTACAATAAACGGATTAAACGGATGTTGGTTAAACAGGAAACGATGGTTGTTTAACGTGAACTCATCACAATAACGTATTAGAATTAATACAACTAGATAGTTAATTTGCAACTCTCGTCACAACAGATCCAACGCTCTCTCTCTCGACAACGAAGTTTGCACTCTCTGACTTCTCAACTTACACTGACTGTTAATTCGTCTTTGTCCCTTAGTAACACCTTGACTTTTGTCTTAGTCCCACGTCTTTTGTCTTGGCCCCACCACGCACGTGTTTCGCAACCGCTCGTGGCTAGAGTCACGTAGGCCTTTTCCGCGAAACTATTCGATTGAAGGACCGACGATACGTTGTTGGGCCTGTCGACATTTCGGCTTTCTCGCGACATTGTTTATAGTTCGCCCGATATCTCTTAGGCCTTTCGTCTACGATATTACATTAATATTACAATTCTAAATTCTTATGTTAGACATTACCCTCTAGATTTAAACATTAGATTCAGCTAGAACCAAACATACGATAATCATTTATTATTCACGTTATAGTACTACGTCAGAATAATTTACTTATAATTCTCAATGAGAATTGATTGTAAACTACTTCCAAATAAAAAAAAAATTCTTGTTATATTAAGTCTGTCTTTAACAATAAATTCAACTGTATTTAAGAGTTTCCATCCTTGAGTTCCTTTATACTTAAATTTTTTTGTCCTTGAAATCTTAACCGTTTCATCTCTTTTTATGGCTCTTCATCTGTTTTCCCTATACCTCTTCTTCTTCTTCTTCGAATTTCTTTGCTCCTGATCGTTTCACATTTTTAATTTTCTTTATCCTTTAAGTCTCTTCATTACTACATCTTTTGTTATTAAGTCCAAAGTTCCTTTATTTCATGTTACTACTTTATTAAACTACTTTACTTCTAAATATAAGTTTCTTTTGTATCTACATTCCACTTTTCTTATTCCTTTCACTTTCCGTAATATTCTCATTACATTTAACAATTGTAATATTATAATAATTATCTTTCATTCTATCATTTAAATTAGATTGAAGTATGTACACACAATCAAAGATCTGGTTTGTCGCCCGGTCTTCCCGCACTTGATGATCCTACTGAACGTTTTGCCGGTTGGAACCATATTAAATGGAGGGGGCACAGTGTCACCGTCTTCGAAGTAACTCATCCATAAGTGACTCCTGGCGAATTTCCATTCAGTGTCAGCTCTTTCCTACGAATTACATTAGCCGAATGATTCATTGATTATTTAATAAGAATAAACTCTGAATAAAAATATTTTATAATATATTGTACCGAGATGATTTGATAGGAATTAGACATCATGGCAATAAGCATGTTCAGTAACACGATAACGTTTATGACGGAGTAAGAACCGAACATAAGAAGCGCCCAGAATCTGGTGAAGCTTTTTATTCCAGTTAGATCAAACGACATCAGATCTACCATACCGAAACTGGCCCAAAAAAGCGATTGCGATGTCTCGAACAAACTGAAAATAGTTGTTGAGAAAATAAAAATTTGTGATTATATTAATTACAAAAGCCACAAGAAGTTTAGTAAAATTGTCAGATAATCTTTTCAAGTTTCAATTTCGTTACATGGTAAAAGCTTTTTTAACGTAGTTGTTATAGTCGTTACATACTTGGCGAAACGTCTCCAAATCGAACAAGCCTTCTCCTGATTATCAAAATCAGGTAGATCCGGAAAATCCTTCATATGATAACACTTTTGTTTCTCCAAATCCGCATAATACCACATTAGTTGATTCATTCCTAAATTAAGCAAGACCTTCCATTTTCTGATCCTTTTATCATTAATAATGATAAACACATTTGAACTTTAGAATTCTTAAAGCAAGATGATATCTTTAGTTTGGAAACAGATTAATGAGTTTCAAGGAGTGTGAATAAATGAACGTGAGAAAGTAGCTTACCGCAGCCAAAGGCGAACAGCACCAGAGTATAAATGAAGAAGAACTTGATAATGTCTATTATCATCCTCCCCAGGGAAATTTGAAGTGGCCCGAGGTGAGGGTTCACGCTGAATATGTGAACTAGCTTCAAAAAACTGAAAACAGGCTATAGTTTTCATTTCAAAATTAACGTCACCTTCGTTCAACCAAATATTTTATTATTTGGTTTGCAGCGTCACTGCAATCACTAAATTAAGAAGAAATGATCTTTTCTAATAAAAACGAAAAGAATGTCCTTTAAGTCAATCGTTTCAGGTAATAATTCTTTTCAGAATTTCATTTTTTTTTTAGTAAATTATCCTAAATGAGTAAATCTGGATAATACTGTGTTACCTGAAAATCATACCAGCTGCGAAGGCTCCCTCAGAAAGAAGCATAGGGTCGAAGGCGTGCCATTGATCTCTGGGATACCAAGGATCTAGGCCATTCCAGTATTCCCTCTATTACACAAATGATATAGAATAATCATTATATCTTCGATTAAATTAAATGGTACTATTAGTTCATGTTTGTAGAACGTGATATTAAAAAAGACGCTATAAGGTACGTAATAAGAGTAACTTTCTTTTCATGGACATATTAACAATTAGAAAGTAGAAAAAGATATATTACCTGAACTACAATCCATGCGGTTATTCGTAACATTACCCAAATCACGTAAAACATATTTTGAACGAAATCCACTATGTTCCAAAGGTCTGATATGTACTCCAGCAACCCATCCGACCATAATGATCTCATTTCACCTATTACCAGACCTAAAAAATTTAAGCTAGTTATCCTACTCGTTAATCACCCTAAAATAAACAACAATAAACAAAACTGCACATAAACAATTTTTAAAGTAAAATAAAATAACGTAAGGGAGGAAATATTGATTCTTTCTCTTGTTTTAAGCAAGCGTTCATCAAGGTCTGTTTACTGATTACGTAGATGATGACACCGGATTCGACGAAACCAGGAATGCAGCCACGTTCCCGTCTTTTCCATCCGGCCAGTATCTCGTGCATCCAGGCGTTCCCAAATAATTCGATTACCAGGTACTCGATACGTTGTGACGCCATCCCGAGAAGCACTAACGCAAATTCCAATCAGCTCGAGTCCTCGTTGCTCATTATAACTAAATTTCTAACAATTAATTCTTTTAACCGCTATGCCTTCATTGAAAGGTTTGGCGGAGAAGCTGAGTGAAAACTTTATTCTTTTCCAACGCGTAATTAGAAGTCGAATGTTAATTTGATTTCTTATTTTTAGAACAACGATAAATTTGTTTTCCATTCTATTGAGTTTGATTAGTTGAATTGTAGAATTTGTTGTTTCATAAACGTTGTTCATTTCGCTATTATTTTAACCATTAAATTAGTTATTTATTGAATTATTTAATAGTGTTTAGTAGTACTGAATTATACAATCATCGCGTTTAATCATTGAGAGAATTTGGAAAGGAGGAAGATTTAGATTTGTGGAAATTCAGTAACAAATTTCAGAATTGCAGAATTTTATATATAAAGATTAATAGCATAACTTTTGTAACAAGTTGTAAATATTCTGAAATCATAATGAAGGCAAATTGATAACTTTTTTATAAATAAAATTGTTCATAAGATAGAGAAACTTACTTAAGAAGAACGCATAGGAAGAGGAGTGACAGATGAATTTGACGAAAGGTTTCTTCATGAACAGACCCATTGGTGACGTTGGCGAGAGCATGTAGATTGTGCTGTACACTGGAAACATCGCTCCAAGCTTCCCAATCTCTATGAACTGTCCGATCATACTTTTTCTTCGAAAGCCAGGCAAACCGTCGTACCAGATAGCAGCCAGTAATTGTTGAACATTTGGATGAGCCACGAACTTTAGTCAAAGAATTAAGAAAAGATTAAAGATATCGTTAAAAATACTTACTATTAATCATTTGGAAACTGAAGTTCTATCAATTCATCGTTAGTTACTCATTTGTCAATCTTGCAGATATTGCATTAGTTGTTTGATATCAAAGTTGTAACAAATATAATAATATTATAATAAGAAAATGTTGTAAATCGAATTTGTAGATTTACTTTATATAAAAATATAACTTATTTCACCTGTTTCTGTTTGTATTTAATAGCAAGCTTGAGTCGATCCAGGGTTTGTCTTTCTCCAGGTTCCCAGTTTTCGCCATGCGGATTATAATTCAACATTACCTCCAATTCCAGAGAGGTACGAGCGTGATCCAACAGGGCCGTAGCAAAATTTTGTGTTTGCTCCCGCATCTCCTATGATAGAAAATTAATATACGAATTAATTGGTAAATGATCTTTAATATACAACTATTTATCCAAAGCAGTTGTAATAACAATGCTAAGGGGTCGTAAATTAATTTATTATTACATTATACTCGAAACGAAATTCTTGTTCCATATGACTCAATCGACGAAGTTCCCAGGAGAGTTCGAAAGCGGTCAGAAGAGGGTCCCTCGATGATAAGGCGATTAAAGATGGTGATGTAAGCGCGCGATACGCGTTTATTCGCGCCTGAGAATGTCTCAAAGAATCCTGTTCGCTGGATGTCACGCACTCGTCGCAACCACATCTTAGGGAAAAATGAAACGAATGAAAAATGTTGATAACGAAACATTATCGAATAAAGAGTATTAAAAATTGAATAAAAATAGTAGAAAATTGTTAGTAAACAAAAGAGTGAGGTGTTTGAAAACTTTCAAAGAATTTTGAAAAAATTATATTTTTCATAAAAGTTAAATGATGAATGAAAGGAAAATTAATTTAGAGTTAGAATAAATTTGTCTATAGGGTGGTTGAAGGTAACTAAAACGAGCGTAATACTATTAGTATTACAGTGAAGGCAAAAATCTAACCTCAAATTCGGGCTGTCATATTTTTTAATAGAATCTAATGCAAGCACGTTACTGCTCGGCACGTTTTGAGATCAGCACGTGCCACTACTACAATAACATAATTAGCACGTTTAATCGAATAACTGCACCGTAAGCGGCAGATGAGTATTGGCATGAAGCCAAAAAACACAGAATAACTGGTCTAGTTCGATTTAAAATATTAAAATTAACACTATTTTGATCGATTTTAGACAATTGTTCATAGATAGATAGCAAAATCGGAAAATTAAAGAAATTTATTTTCGTTTAAAGTTCAGAACTCTTGGTTTAAGTGTATGCATGTAATGAAACGAATTAATAACGACGATGCTTTGTGAATGAATCTATTTCGTAGAACGATACCTGGCATCATGAGGAGTGGGAAGCGTGGCACCACGATCTAGGAGGATTTTTAGAATTTCGTAATTGTTCTTATGTGCTGCCAAAATCAGTGGAGTTATATCTGGTGTAAAGTTCGACGATGATCTGTCTACAGCTTCCCAACTCTGCAGAAAAATCCATAAAATGGTAAGAAAAATAAATGAATTTGTGTGCTTTATAATAACGAAATTTTCATATCTGTTTTCTTGAAATTTATAATATTAAATTAGGAAAATTACGAAATTCACAAAATTTCAGAAAACTCTGCAAACTCGTCTTCGAAGAATTTCAAAATTTTAGTATCATTTTGTATAAACAAATCTCTAATGAGTTTCACGAACATAATTGAAAGGAATGACGAAGCCATTAGTTCTTTATCTATTGATCAGAAATATCTACATATAATCTTGGAACTAAAATTTAATAATGACAAATCAATCTCTGATATATCGATCTTAAGTTTTTAAAATATAAATATTATAGAATATATTTTCAGTAGAAATGAATTGGTCTATTGTAACATAGGAGATACAGAAAAAGTTAACTCTTAACTCCTTTACGTAGGAAGACTACGAATTTATCAAGTGAGACGAGTTAGCTTGTCTTCCTCAGTTAACAGATTAATTGACGAAAGAGAGTATATTTTATCTAAAATAATTAATCTTACGTAAGGTTGACCAGGCTCGTGTATTTTTTCCTCCCATTCGAGAAGGATCTCCACAGCTTCCACGTACTCTTCTTTTATGGCGTGTAAGAGTGCATCCTGAAGGAAGAAGCAGAAATTATGTTGGTCGTGTACTATGCTTTTAAACGCGTGGACCCACCGGTAGAAACTTTATCGGTATTGTGCGTTATATGCTACCATTTTTGTTGTATCATCCGTGTATTGTATAGCCAATTTACAACACAATGTAATATTATCTATTACGTAACTTAAAGAAAAAAATATCCGAGAAAAGATCAATAATTAATAAATTATTATTAATAATTATATTATAAATTAAAAAGCATAATAAAAGAGCAACAAAACTCGTTGTAAAGTTTAATTGTTAATTATAATGGAAAATGTTACCTTCACTTGAATGCCTAAGTCGAGAAGTAGTCTGATGAGTTCAACATTCTCGTTCTCAATGGCGGCGATCAGAGCGGATCGATTAAGAGGATCCACGCAGTTGATGTTGAGAATCTCTGGATGATCTTTGTTCTCTTCCAATAGTCTGATTCATAATGTTTAATTTTTTCTATATAATTTTTACATTTTCAATTTTTCTTTCTTTTGGAGACGAGCATAATAAAGTTTTAATTTTAAATGTTCAAGTATAGGTTATGGATCTCCAGCTTCACATTATTAACTATTTCATAATCTTATAATTTTAGATCGTCGGCTCTATTTTCTACTTATAGCTACTTAATCTACATTAATATACATTTATCACCTACATATGCAAAAATCTCGAAAACATGAAATATTCTCTAACAATGCCCCTCTGAAGGCTGCACAAACTTCAAATTTAACAAATAGAAACTTAAAATCATGAAATATTCTCTAAGAAGAACGAAGCTTACAAAAATATAAAATTCAACAAATAACTCGTACTCGTCACACTTTTTTGATAAATCCATCTCAAAATCATCATAGTCGTTCAATCCTTCGACTCTGGCTATTCAAGAGGAAATTACTCAAAGTAGTGACCTTGATAACATGTTTCAAGGCTATCGAAATCGGTGAAATGTACCCTATTCCGCATAATTACTACCGACATGTATGCACGAAATCACATTGTATCGCGTAGGAGGAATAATCCTTTTGTCCCTTTGTCGTCTCGAATACCATTCTTCGAGAAACGAATGCTAAGTAGCAGAAGTAACGAAACAAGAAATCAAGCAACGATCCTCGCTCTATGATACTACGATTCACCCAGCTTCGAGATCGATGCACCCTTCCCTCCTCCATCATTCTCGTTGCTATCCCTGACGATTTATCTTCCGGACAGACACGAAGGATTACCTTTTGACAGTGGCACAATCACCTCGTTCCGCGCTGAGCAGGAAGTGCTTCTCAACTGGGCCAAGACTGTAGTCCGAGGGCGGGTTTAAAGATTGCACCGATGGCGCTCTCGCCTCGTTCGCGAGAAGATTCTGCTGCGACTCTGATGGATTCATCTTGCAAGACTCGTGTCTCCCGCGATACTCACGTGGACTGGTTCATCGATCACACAGGAACAATCTACGAACGTTGAATGTTTGTTAAATCCAGGAAGGTTCACATTATCAAATGTTTATTGTTATTTGGGTGGATGTTTCCAGGTCGGTTGAAGAGATAACGGTAGATAGAAATTGTATAATGAAAGTTGCATGGATTTTGAAATTCCTTGCCCGACCTCCTGGAGGACATTGACAGAGAATCGTGTAGCAGTATGGGAGGTTAGATGAACAGATGAGATCAAATACATTAAGATCTGAGCCGAAACCCGCATATTATTCATAAAATGTGAGACATATTTGAGACAAAGAGCTTGAAGATTCATTTACAATTGTATAATCTCAATTTACAATTGTATAATTCCTTTGGAGTATGTTTAAAAAGATGTATGATGAACAATGTTTGAACAGATTAGTAACTATGAATTAAATCTTAAGTTCTGATCACATAATCTCAGAACATTATTCACAAAATGACATGGAAACGACGTTATACATTTCAAAAGCTGAAACAGTATATAGACACTATCTCGGTGCTACAATAGATTACAAGTAAGTACGTAAGTTACAGCAGTACGTGGGTGAATGCGATCTCGACTTGTGATACGATTTCCTTCGTAGTATGTTTAAAGAATTGTATATAGTATACACAATATGATGGACGAAGAAACGTTTGCAATTTGTGGCGACACTCGACGACGGAACTTTCCGACGGATTCGCGACACAAAGCGCTGTATCATCAAAGCGTAAGGCCGACATGTTTAATGTACCATCGATATCCCTACGGTACTTTCGCCGAATATTCGGAAGAATGCATACGCGGCAACGGTCGCGAACGTCTAACAAATGCGAGCGTAGTGGGGATATCGAGGAGAAACAAAGAAAAGAACCGTTCGGTTTTGAACAAAAGATTCATTCCGTTTCGAACAGCGAAGTGCGAAAGGTCTAGTGTAATAGCGAAGCAGGCGCATTCGAGAAACGTGATTGTTGACTGTTAATTATTAAATAAATTTTATTGTTGGACATCGAGAGTATTTCTTAGGCACTTACATCTAACATGCACCTCAAATTAAGTAAAAAATGTGATAAAGAAAATTCGTCTAAAAGTGTAACACTGAGATTTGAAATGTACAGGCAGCTGGAAAATGAATTGAAAATTAACTTGACGGATCGCGGTATCCAGATTAAGTTCCCTTAGATTAAATATCGAAATTGAATTATGGATTTCACGGAGGAAATGCGGAGCAATCGATAGGTATGACGTATATCCACGTTCATAAGATTATCTTCGGATCATTACAAAGGAATCCTGTATTCTCCGCTCAATCCGAGAAACTACTTTCCCTTTTGTCACGATCCCTTTGTCTTGCGACTTTTTCGCTGCATATGCAACTGCATGAACAATATGAAAGTAATATAGCTATATTCTCTTATAGTAGAGCATTTTCGCAGTATTAGGTTCATCGAGAAGATTATGAAAAATACTAAGAAATTTTCATTGCTGTTAAAAACCTTGATCGATAAATTATTTCAGAGCAAAATGTTTCGTAAAAGTTACATTAGAAAAATTTGTAACACAGTTTTCACAGGCTTCTTTAGAAAGCTTTTTTAGATTACGGTTTTTACAAGATTATTTTGATAAGAAAAGTGTTCAATACTGAAGATCAGAGGCATTGAAAGAACATTGTAAAAATAACAATGAGAAGTTCAATAACGAAAAGATAAATTGAATCGCTAAATAAATGCAAGATAATCGTAAATCTAAATATTTCTTTTTTTTCGTACTATTATCACGTATATTACTTTTTCTTTTGTTTATCTTTAAATTTTGTTAATATAAATTACTGATAACATTGAGTTTTACTGACGTGTAATTAGTTCAATGCAGATTCAAATTTCAACTAGAGTTTTTTTCTCGTGGAGAAGCTTCTGAAATTGTGTGTTCGATTACACAAAATACGGTCACATCAGTGAAACAATTCCATTGACCAATCAACATAGATACAGTCATCCAAGAATCGCCATCCATTTGCAGATGCCCTAGTTACAATAAATAGTAACTAGAAGATAGTTCTAAATATAATCGATAGATTTAGTCGATAATTTTAAGATATTCTTTTGTTTTTATCCCTAGTCGATGTAAGAAAGTGCAATAAAGGTTATTCAGCTCAGAACGGTGTGACAGATTTATCCAAAGAATAAACTAATACCTATTGTGATCCTACCTCTAAATATAGAAATAACAACAAATTTTCACAAGTTTAACTGGACTCAACTTACACCACGGATTTATCGATCATTTGAAACTAATCTAAACGAATCCTCACTACATCTACACACTATACACACACGTAGTGAGTCGTACCTCGTAGTTTCTCTAGATCAACGTGAACCGATGTCGACCATCGCGATCTTCATCAACTCAATCTTCGATCGACTCAACGAACTCCTACTCTACTCTGGTCTACTGGCCTCTCACTCGATAGCTCCAATCGTTTCGAAACTTGGTCACAAGTGACAGTGGAATAAAGCCGTGCGTTCACCAAAGCTCTGGATAGTTGGTCGAAGCCATAGGACGTCGGTCAGCTGGGGCATGGATTAGGCACAAACGCGTGGATCGCATCAAAAGAGGAACGCCTGGTGATCACATTGTGTATCCACGTGTACGAGATCCGAAGAATCTCGCGAGTCTATCATAATTCTTCGGATTAATGGACCACGACGAAGAAAAAGCACGGAAGAGGCGAAGGGATGTTCAGAGGCAGTTCAGCCCCGATCGTTCTTCTTCGTTTGCTTCTGGACACGAGTTAATATGGCAAAGGAGGACTACCGGAGCTCAATGAAACCCGCAGAATTTTTGTCGTCATTTATGAGGATGTGTTTGTATCGTATGGTGTACGTGTAAACAGCTTCAACGAATTTCCTCCGGGTTGATTGGGAGAAATAGCGACATTTAGGAGGGTTAGTAGTTTGGATGGTTTCCTTCTTTCTTTCCCTATGAAGTTTCGCTTGGTTATTTTGGCTTATTTCCGTTTTAGTGGTAGATGGATTTTTTCATGATGGCTGTTCTTTATGGAAAGAGTAAATCGATTCTATTCTCATTATTATTTCCATGTTATTTGTACGAAAAGGTGAATGCTGATTGCTTGAATGAAGCTTCGAGAAGATTCGGCTTGGGAATTGGAGATACTATCGTTGGAAGAGTTCAAGCTTTATCAGGATTATTTTGTATACATGAAGCATACTGTGCAGGTAATTAGCTTGGAATTGAGTGGAAAGGGATTAAGTAGACAGGAAGTGTAAGTGAAACCTTCTCATTTTTTCAATAAGGATGTTTCCTTCTTTTTTAATAATATTTTCCTCGTTTTTAATAGGACTGAACAATATTCTGTGCAATTTTATGAAGTTCTTCGAAAAGGAATTACAATTGTATTAGTCATCCAAAATTAATATAATTAACTGTTGATGTAAATGTTTGAAAAAGATTTGTATAGCATGTATCATATGTTAGTAAAAATTTTCTATGGTAATCGCGAGTCTAACTGTACGTGAGGTAAATTCGAAGCAATACGTACAAATTTGAAGATTCCACTGGAAATAGTAGTGATAAGTCTTGATTTTTCTTGGGTCAGCCTAAACGAAGGAGGAAACGCATATTATGGAGAGGGGTAAATGAATCAGAAACGTAAACCATATTTCCAGTCACTTTTTTTGTCCCTTTAATTATTTAATTATACGCGTGTATTAAATTTACATTCACTTTAAGAATAACGTTCAGGTTACAGACAATGTACAGTAACATAATACTAGCTCCTATTCAAATTGTGGAATACTCCAGAAAATAATAACTAGGTCCATGAAACTTTAAAAAGAGATAACAAAATATGTTCTGCTAATAAAAAAAGAAAAAGGAAAATTATTACAGTCGCGACACAATTATTTCTAGTTTCATAAGATAAGAATTCTCTATTTCAATTTGGCAACTTTTCATTTCATCTCAAATACAAAATTAATTTGAAAATATTATTAGGTCATCCCATAGATAATGCGTTTTTTTTATGTATTTATGTTGAAAAAATAAATGAAAAATTTGCTAGCAATAAGTAAAGTCGATTGGTTTTTCGAAAATTTATAAATAATAATTTTGATCAATTTGAAATAATTTTAGAAAATTAAATTTAAGTATATTAAAAAAATTCGGTTTGTTGCACTTTACTCTGTGCAAGAAACTAATATATTATTTTAAAATAAATCATTATCTCTGTTGCTAGGTTGTTAGGACTTAGCCAAAATTTTTTCAGGTACTCGACAATCTAACAATGGAATGACGATTTAGTTTTGTTATAGACAATGAAGACGATTGTTGCAACGCAGAAACGTTCAAGTTTTATTTCATCTCTTTTCTCTTTGGACTAATCTCGTGGACACTCGATTCACGTATACGAAGCCAATGAAATTTTCTTTATTTACACTGAATACGCAGGTGGATGTACATTAAAGTACCCAGAAGGAACGTTATGGTACAACGTTATTGGTCGGCCTTTTTGTTAATCGAACAAATAGATCTTTATGAACAGAAATCATTTACGGTTTTAAAATTATCTACGAAGGCATAAATCAATAATTAGACTAATTAGCGACAGCATAAAATTTTGAAAAGATCGTAGGAAAGTATTTTTTTACTACTGATAAAATAGAAATTAATTTGTGAAAAGTAATTAGTGAGGTAGATTGTTATAGATTATCGCATAAATTGATACACCAAGTTTCTACTATAGTGATTCATATAGCTGTGTTTATCTTCCGTTTATAATCACGCTTATCTCTTTAGGCGGCAAAATTTATTCATTAAAAATGAATTATAAAATTATTACTTGTAATAATCACTGCTTCCATGTATCATGTTTCGTATCATTTATAATTAAATATTATTGATTCAAGTGAATACAAACAGTTCTTCTTTTTTTAGAATTATTGATAATTCATCTATCTGAAATCTCTTGTGCGCAATTGAACTATAATATTATTAATGAAATTTTATAATTCGTAAGTTACAGATTATCAATACAGGTTAGCAATTGACTTTCTTACATAACTGCGCCAAGTTTGATAACAAAGCAAATGGAATTTTACAAATGAATTTATATAAAAAACATATATAACAAATAACATATAAATCATTCGATTAATCTACTTAATGTAAAATTGTACATTTACAAAGAAGAAATCTATAACTCACAACTTGTCATTCGTCAGTTCACTATTACTAATTAATAAATTATGCAAAAGGGGCCATATTATGGCCATTAAAAAATGTAATAATGCGTTAACAAAAATAATATCAAACAGCATTATTTACATATGATCGCACAACGATCCACAAATCTTCTCGAATCTTTACAAAATTCAAGGAACTTACTGAAATATCTCCGTGAAAACCAAATAGCGTAGTAAAAATTCTAAAATCGATCCATGAGAAAAATTGAAAAGTTTCGATTCGATTCAATCTGTCTCAGTTCATAATGAATTCAATTTGGCAATCACATGAGAAAAATATGATAAATCCATTTTTGTTTCTGACCATTATGTCACTTGATGTCTGAAGAAAAATGTTTTAATATGAGAAATAAATATCCATAAATTGTTTTCTAACAAACGAATAATATGATGTAGAATTCGTTGCTGATGTATTTGTAATTGTCTAATACTATTAAGCGCAGTTTTACCTGAAAGACCAAGACGAAAGCATCAACCATTTGCAAGGCTAAAAGCTCGAAGAAAAGTGTAACAGGTCTTCGTCAAGTCATAACTGAGTATGGATCGGCCGATAACAACGTTGTCCATCGGAATTTCGGGATCGATTGCGGTGCAGTGTCCCGAAAGTGAGCTGTTGACGGCGGGTCTTGGCACGAATTCCGATGAATAGGCGCGATGGATCGATTACAAGAGCATATTTAATTGTGTTTGGAACCGAGCCGGTCTTCTAAGAAGTCCGGACTGTTTCTATGTTCTATATCGCTGTTGTTCAAAATGTTACACAGACGAAGCAATCTCGCCTCGTACGGATGAAGATCGTTAATTTCGTCATTTGATAGTAGATGGGAGCACATCGCAGTCATGTCGATTTCTAGAGGATAAACTTGCACGTTCCGGCCGTATCTAGTATGGAAAATGAATATTACGAAGAACGTTATGAACATTATTATTATCAGGTACAGTGACTACAAAAAGTATTAGCACACATTCTTATTTTCCAAAAAAACTTTTTTTTTAGTAGGTTTTCATTTCATTTTCATTGTACCAAATTTTTGTAGTCATATGAAAATACTACTACTAGTACTATTTCTAGATCTAATTAAAGCACATAACTGTGTGGATCAATGGACCAACCGATGAATTGTGGCCAAAGGAACGAAATTAAATGTAACCGGTTTTCTCAAGAGAAGCTTCAGAACTTGATTTCAGAAGACACTTTGAAGTCCAGACAGTTAACCTTCGTTACTAATTAACAATTAACAGGCATCAGCAGTAATTTCCTTTACTTCGATAGATATTTGACAAACTTTTAATTTAAATAAAATCTTCGAAAATCTAATTCACTTTCACTTACCTGAGAAAATTCAAGTTATTTCTTCCGTGTCTGTAATGTGTGTCATCGTTCAGGTTCTTGAAGCCCGATCGGCCAAACCTAATGATGATATCTGGTGACTTCCAACGAGGATACCTGTTCACCTTCGAGCTACCATCGCCATCGCTGTTGGAAATTCTCTCTATGTTTCCGTCCAGATCGCTGCGACCGTATCTAATGAAAGAGGACCCCATGCTGCTTCGTCGTTCTTTTGAATCAGGATCTTCCGAGCTTCTATCGACGTCATGCCTCTTCAGCACGTATTCGAAGTCATTGGGCCCATCCTTGAAGATCCTCAAACTTCCATCGGCCTTCATAGGGGTTAATATGGAGGAAGAAACCAGCGCCCAGTTGCAGATGAAGGACAGCACATACAACGATGTTAACGAGTTCTTCTGAAAGAATATTAAAATCCTTTGGGCATTAATTACGTATGAAAGATCGATGAAATGAAAATTTGCTAATAATTTGCTGGTGAACTCTCAAGTACACCAATAAAAGATCTAAATCTGAACTTTTAAGTTATCTCCGAGAGCACTGTTTCTCAAAAAGTATTTAGTAAAATACAGAAAATAATATACAATGTTATGAATTCACAGATATTTATAAATACGTATATTAATAATAATAGCAATGAAAAAGATTTTACAAAGGTGAGAAAAAAGTCATACAAAAAAGATAAAATAAAGTGTAACATAGAGAATACATAGGAATATTTATAGAAAGAACTGATCATTTATTTTACGTAACAAGATGGACGAACGATAACATCATTTGTATAACATTCAAGAACGCTGAAATCCCCATTGAACAGGACACACAATAAGGAGTAGTTATGAAGATCCAAAGAATCGCCGCGTAACGATGTTTCGTGTATAATTTCATACATTTCCTTTTCCATGTATTTCTTTCCGTTTTATTCGCGTGTGCACTCTCCTGAACATAATGATTGTTTAAAAGTTCTTAAGAAGCTCTTAAAAGCTCTTAAAAATTGCACAAACGACTTTCCATAGAATTATTAAAATATCGGAATGTAGGAAAATAGGAATGAACAGAAATATCAATCGTATTTTTTTTTTTAATGTAAAACTGGAATTTGCAGATAAAATATATAATTTCGTTAATTAGATTTCAATAGAAAGGAAAGGTAAAGATAAAAAGTTTGTCAACTAACGAAATATATATTCTACAAGATTTACGGTTAAGTTCGGGTTAGGTTAGGGTTATTTAACAATTACAAACACCAGCTTTATTATAATATATCTAATTTTGGAAACCAATATAACCGAGTCACAGTATTTCGATCACATATCTCATTGTACTCCAGAACTTATCCATAATTTTATAATTAAAATGCATATTTTCAAAAATAAGTAAGTATCCGGATACTTTTGTACAGTAATGTTAGTACATAGTAAGTCTAAATTCTCAAAATCTTAACTTCCACTGCTACGATTTTCAGCCTACGAAATACCACATGGCACAATTATCACGAGATAATGGAGAATTTTTCGAAAGATTCTGTTACAGATTCGTCCAGATTATTTGAGATGCGTCGTTGGTGACCGCGTCGGAAGCCGGTGATAAATAATATCGGCTTGTTATTAGATGTCTTAACAGGATGTTTAGTAATAACGCGGTATACCGAGCCAGATTAATACGACGTCTTACGTTACTTTAATTAACCCTGTACACGGTCGCCCTTCATAATGACCACGTCGCCTACGTTTTCTACTAAAAACGTACGGATTTACGAGGAAGAATAACCAGAGGAATAACCGACATAAACCAAGACCAAGAATAATATCGATGCTCTCCTGGATCATTATCAATGTTATTATTCTTCGTTTGGCCTGGCCCAAAGCTTCAAGGCTTCTTTAACGACGAATGAGCAATGTTTACACAGGCAACAAAGGAAAAGAATATGAAGATCCGAAAAATTACAATGGTGATTCGAAAGTAAGATTCGTGGGAGAACAAAGGAAAAGAAAGGGAGAATAAGAATGATTTTTTGATCAAGACTGAAATTGTAAGAAATTTCTTTCTCCTGATTACGTTTGTGAAGATAAGAAAAAATTGGTCATCGTAGAAGTGATTGTGCGTTTGAATGCAAATTTTCAATATCGTGATTACGCCACTATGTTTTCAGTCCGTCATATAAACGTATAAGTCGATAGAAATGAAAAGCTTCTCGAAACACGATAAAATAAAATCATCGTTAAATAACACCACTGGAGAAATATTCCAAACTTCATCTCCATCATGGATTGAGGTTAGGTTGTTCCACAATCAGAGAATTATTCATAAATTTCTTCCAGTCTCCTTAACTTTGACTCCAGCAATGATGATCACTGTTACTTTATAAATTTCAAAAGCATTCCCTCAAAAACTATCAGAATGCCGTCAAAGAAGGGTAAAGAATAAAACGAAGAAGTTGGATGAATGTGAAATTAAAATTCGTTCTCCGTCTGATATCGTATTCGTTGTCCGCTACGGAAGAAGATCGACTTCGCAAATTATGTTATCCATCGTCCTCGATACACCTACCGCTCTTTTGATAGCAATTTGTACGAGCAAGTCGTAAGAAAAGTGGCGAAACAAGATGGGTGTAACCATGAGGAATTTTAAATATATGTCACTGGCAAAGAAAATATCTTGTCAGAGCTATCGAAAATAACGGAAGGAGAAATGCGATTTAACTCAGCGAATGG
The DNA here is from genome assembly GCF_040668555.2 of Bombus flavifrons. Lineage (NCBI taxonomy): Eukaryota > Metazoa > Arthropoda > Insecta > Hymenoptera > Apidae > Bombus > Bombus flavifrons. The sequence goes on along the minus strand of NC_138459.1, from coordinate 4,963,002 downwards.
CGATGAACGACTCTCTAACCTGTATGCTGTCTGCACGTACTATAATACATTTCTTTTATTAATTTAATATTTATCAGTTGAATTATATATATATTATATAATATTAAATATATGTATATATATATTTATAAAATCATATACACATATTCATTACATATACAAAATCATATATACATATATATAATCATTACATATATATAAATATATATATATATATATATATCTCATTTCTCTTTGCTTTTAAGGGATTTGTTTGACGAAGGGAATTTTATAATAAAATATATGTATAATGATATCGATGACTTATGATACGTGTCAGAAAAAGGTAACGAGATCTACTCCTTATTGTCAACAAATTGGCTTGAAAATCGTGTCTAATTGAAATAATATGAAATTTTTCCGTAGCAGTGAGCTGCGCAACGGAAAGTTAAAGAGGTTTTGGTTCGTGAAGCGAGCGTGTAATTACTTGATTATAATTCGATTAAACGTAATTATATATATAGAAGGAGAAATGTAACAGCATACATTTGTTCACTAGCATCATGGTTAATGAATGGATCTGGTTTCAGGGGAGGAGAGATATGTATTTTAATACATTACAATCCTTTCGCTATGTTTGGAGTATATTAAAATTTCAAAAGAAATAATGACATCCTTAAATAAATCAATATTTTATTCATAATATTCTTTTCTGTCAGAAAAATATACGGAAGAATTTGCTTCGTCCAAAAGGCGAAAGGAGTACTAAACTTTAGTAAATATAATAAAATATAATAAAAATATAATTAATTATTTATGGAATGAAATCCTACAAATTAGCTTTATGCAACTAATTGTAAGTATTAAATATAGATACATTCAACGAAAATCAAAGTGATTCTACATAGAGAACATTTAGAGTTAATTTATTAACTGCTGAGTTACTTGACCGGAAATAATCTGATGAGCTATATGTGTAACAAAATACTAATTTCTACAAGAACAATTCTGCTACTTTCGATGTTACTGTTGAGATAAAAAATGGATATTGTGTAAAAGTAATAAAAACGCAAAGCAGAAGAAACAGAAAATACTAAAATATGCAATGCGTGGAAAATAAATTATTATATTATTATCATTTCATGTGTACAGTACGTGGGCGGAATTATCAAATGTTTGAAATGAATTACAATAGATTCTCATTTTCTTGAACCACATTTATTGGAATGAAATGTTGGTTAATAGTTAAATCCTCTTGCCTGAATATAATCTATTATTATTTGGATGAAAAATTGTAGATAGAGAAAATTAGTAAGTTCCTATCATTGTTCCATTTTGCTTCCGTCATTAATTAATGAGATGATATCATAGGTAATCGAAGAAGATTCATAATATAATTATGTAAATAATCAATGAACTCTTGTTTATCTTATTTATTTAAACTTTTCAGGGAACTAACTGTTTATGCGGCTAAAATTCATTAATTTTCTTCACTATCTGCGATTTGTCCATGGAAATAAAGTTCTAGTGTAATTCGGACTTCATTCGGATTTACACATACGGTCGAGCTTAAATGATTTCAAATGGTACATTACGCGGTACGAGTGCCTGTTTCAGGAGTGGAGACTTTTTAAACGTTTCAAAGTTACCTTCATCTTCTTTAATATAACTATATGTTGTTTTGTAAATGAATTAAAATAATTTTCAATTCTATAGAAGAAAGTAAGCTTTTTCAAAACAAGTTCAAAAGAAATTTGAAACTAGTTACTGTAATTATATGTTCTTTCCATTCCATTAATAGAAATATATAAATTATAAAGTTCATTTCAAAACATCATATTTGCATCTATTTAATATTCCAAATTGAAAAAAAAAGTTAAGCTGCATGTAACTTTTAAACTTTTTTATAGTTTCATTTGCAATGGTCTACAAGAAAGTGTAACTATTTGTCCATAACTGCAAACATTCATAATTTGTAAAATACTTAAAATTAATCTAATTAGTCAATTCAATGGAAGAAGATCGATTAGTACTCAAATTAACTGCTGTTTTGATTGAATTACATGGAAACAGAAAAACAACAGTGGAAGCTGTAGAATAATTAAAAACGAAGTAATATTATATCAAGGACAGAATAGAAGATACTTGAACGCTTTTAATATCGCTTCCATTGTTTTGTCATTGTTCTTTGCTAATCTGTGGTTACCGCGTCGACAATTGTTACATATTTGCCACAAACGCAATAAGAATTCATGGGGATCGAGTGTAAGTAGTAATAGTGAAACTTTCGTCTCATTTATTATCAAAACTATTATCAATTCACAAGACAATGCAAACAATTTTTAACAGAATTACCTTCAATTGACAACAGACTTCACTTACTAACAATAACACGTCTTCTGAGGCAAAACTATCTAAAATTGTTTAAAAAATCAAGATCAAAGTATGCCTTTAATTGTGGTACCATTTCCTTTGACACAAAACAGTCACAACAACACAAAAAATTAATACATTCTATTAAAAAAAGAAAACTTCAAATTACATAAGAATGCAAAATCTGAAAATCAGTAACATTTTCACCATGATTTCAATACACAAAGCACCTTTTACCTAATCTAAACCTATTCCAAAAAGAAGGAACATAAACAAATGAAAAGTCAAGAGAAAGTATAATAGCAAGAAAGAGGTCCAAACAGAGAGATCCACCGGTGCACCAAAAATTCACAAGAAGATTGAATCACTCACCATGTCGCAAGTGTAGTTGTTATGACTATCGAAAATCTTTCTCGATGGTCTCCGAATGTGTCAAGTTCCTCCCCTTGGTGGGTGGATCCCGGTGAATTTGTTGCACAAAATGAAGAAGAAGAAAGGTAGGGAAATAGAAAGGAAACTATCGCGTTCGCAGAAGGAATACGCGACGTTTGCGGCCTGTTGCTGCGGTGGAATGAGTGCCCGGGGTTAGAGATGACACCCTTTATATAGAGGCACCCTCGGCGCATCCCCCGTAGTCACCTCGGGCCGACATGGGCCGACACACAGACGAGATAGCCTGAGTTATGATTGCCCGAGGCGTATAACACGATACCTCTACATTATTTTGATTCAATTACACCACCGGCTATCTCCTTTATTATTTATGAGTCTTGGCAAATAATAATCATCACCGAGCAGAATCGATGATCCCTGTACCAAGACTTCTGAGATGGAACACGGATTGATCTATCAGTAACTGCTTCTTTTCACGCTGGCACGATTATTTTCACGATTTTTCCATATAATAGTCTCAGATTTTCTATCTGAGTGATTTGGCCAAGTAAGAATGTTGAGATGGATTACACTGATCGATCTGTAACTGTTTCTCTCCATGGTTGCACGACTGTTCTGACTATCGCTCCATATAATAGTACAAAGGGTTTAAAGTTTCCTATTCGAGAGGTTTAGTGGAATAGGAATGATTTGTCTGAGTCGTATACAGTAGCAGATTTAAACCTCTGGGGATTTGAAGCTAATAGTCATTTTGGGGCCCCTACAAGTAAATCAAATTTAAAAAAGTTTAACCTGACTAGGTCGATGCTTGTTAAACCAATAGGAAATTAATATTTAAAGATTCTTTGGTTAATCTGTCACAATTCACTTAGATTATTACTATTACTATTGTATATACATTACTATTAATTAGAATACGCACGATGCAATGGACAAAAGTGTTTTTAAAACTGCCATGATAAGCAAGACTCGTTGAAGGATTCAATAACGTTTTGATTTAACAGACGTCATTTTAGCAAAGTTAAAATTTGTATCCCAGTCTTTGCATATACTAACAGACGTATTTTCTGTAATTCTGATAATTGTTCACTAATTTTGTTGATAAGTATTTTTGCAGCCCCATGGGGTCCCTGGCCCCACGCTTATAGTATCATTAGCGTGAAAGTAAATTCAACCCTGGTTATACAATAGCACTATAATGAGACGTGACTATTTTGATTGTAAAATTTGAAAAAAATCTGAAAATATACATAGACATTATAATACATATATATTACATACATACTCTGTTTGGTAAAGGTTAATTTTTGAATATTTGAGTAAATATTTGTGTTTAATTTAAAGGTGAACAGTTGTAATTTATGTCTAATATTTTCTTCTAGAATTGTTTCCCGTTTATGTGATATTTAATTTCATTCGCTCTGTTTGGTGGATGGATCTTTGGAGAAATATCGGAAATTTGAATAAATATTTATACTCCACGGGAATTTCTATGTTATTGAAATATTGTAATAATTTATATAATTGTTTTTTATTCATTCCATATTCAGTTTGGATAGAAGAATATTTCATATTCGGGATTTGTGCTTCTATAATAAATGGTTATACAAAAAGCTACTGGAAGTTTGCATAAAGATTTAAGTGAATATTCACGTATTTATTTTTCATCGTTTGTTTTGTATTTGTTTTTCATTCGTGCTACCCTTTCCAACGATTACTATCACTTCCGTGACATTTTAGTGTAGCACCTAAAAAGAAGGATTCCTTCTCCTAAACACGCTTTGATTTTACTTCCTGTTGATTTAGATCGATTTTTCATTTTTAAATATTTCTTTTTTTTTACCGATTTCTCGACCTAAAAATGATTCTGAGAATTATTTTTGTCGATAAAAAGCGATGAAAGTCAAAATTAGTAAAATTGCAAGGAATATTAATTATTAATTTTTGTCATTCCTATTCTTTTTACGAAAAAGCATTTTCTTCCTTTTATTCTTTTCCAATACTAACACCAATTCTAATATTCTTAAATGCTTTATTATAATTTTCAAGTAGACGAGAAAGATATAAAAAAATTTCATGGAAGAAATATTATAAAAGGCGAAATATTTCTACAGAATATTTCTACAGAAATATTTCTACATATTTCTTTAGTCGATGAAGGTTTTCATGCATCGGGGATGAAGTGCAACAGGTAGAGGCACTTGTTTTCTCGGGGCGAATCTAGGTCACTTGTTTTCCATCATGACACAACAATCGCGACACAGGTGCGAATGTTTCCTTCTTGTTTGATATATGTATTTCTTAAATGTTTTGAATCGTCTTCTACTAGTCGCGGGAGTGGGGAAACATAACGAAGGGGCATTTAACTTGAGTGCAATAAATCTATAACAATAAAAATTCATTCGTCATCTTTCCAATTTAACCTATATTTAATTTTGTTAAAACAATTACTAAGTATCTTTTAAATTCGAATTAAAACATTGAAACAAAAAGATAAATCTAACAATATGCCTTATGCGTGCGTCAAAATGTGTGTAACTTCTACGAGATCAATTCTTCTTTATCTACTTCCGGATAAAATGAACCTAATAAACGAGTACGCACAAATTCCATAGAGTAGGAAAAAGGTGTAGAAGAAAAATAACGACCTATTTGGAAAACAAATCGAATTCTTACAAATTATATTAATAACAGTTGATATTGAACGAAGTTTACGGATTATAAACTTTACGGATTATCGAATTAGTGATTTCTGCTTTAACTTTTTAAGGACATAAGCATAACAACATCGGAACTTCCGGTAGTGCGCAAGTATTCCCCAATCTGATTTGAGGATAAATTTTAAAGTATTCAGACGCAATTCTTGAAGACGTGATTGCGTCTCCAGAAAAGTTAGCTGGCTTTTATTCCTGTCGTTCTTTCTTATGTCCTCTTCCTCTTCCTTCCTCTCCCTCCTCTCCTTTCTCTCCCACGTAGATGTACAGCGTATATAAGTACAATATAGCGCAGTTTATCTTGAAAAATGGTTGTTTCCCTGCTCGCCAACAACCATTGTATATACATACTTGCTGTGTGGACGAAAAAGCCGGACTGACATCTTTAAAAGTATATAATCCGATGTTAAGCCTACGTACCAGTGGAAGGTATCATAGACATTCTGCTGAGAATTTTATATTTGGATGACATCGATGGTGAACGATACAGATCAATTAAAGAAATGGTTTAGATACTTACTATTTAATTGGTCATTTTAATCTTTTAAGTTAGAAAGTTAGGTTAAGTTAGAAAGTTACGTTTGGACGTAATTCGACTAATTTGATTTTTATTTTCGTTTTCCAATGTAAACTATGAGTTGGTAGAAATGTACCGACTAGTGAACGACTAGTTAAGCCGATTATCTGGCCACTTTTGAAGTCAACAACTAGTCGGCAAAAAAGCCAATTGATCAGCCTTAAATTTTTAGTATTATTAATAACTTGATAAGATATACAAATAGAAGTACAATGTTTTTCCTTTACTGTCTTTAGTATGATTTTAATATTTTTTAATGTGTAGTAATATAGTATACTTACTTATATGTATATATTTGTATGTAACATAATTGTTATATAAAAAATTAAAAATAATAATTAGTATTTAATTAGTAATAAATTAGTATAAAATAAACTAAATAAACACCAATTAATATACTATAAGTACCTATTAATAAACTATAAACTTTGGTAATCATATCTTAATTTTATCAGAACAAGGACTTCAATAAATATAACAACGTTAAAAAATTTATTTTCGAGTTTGTAATATTAAACAATCATAAATTTGACGCGTTTTGTAAAGGCTTTTGAAAATCATCGACAAAGACGTCAGCTTCTTGAGAACCGGTTAATCGGTTAGTCGGATAGTTGCTAAATCTCTAATGATATGTTTAATATAGAAGCAAATTGATGAATACCATTTCTGACCCTAATATTATTAGTGTTCTTTAAAAACGATCTTATCATAGATATAATATGTAATATTTAGAGAAGTAACTATGAAAGAGAAGTTAACAATTGAATGATCAAAACTAACAGAAAATTGATTATTTAGTAGAATATACATATAGAATTTACACGGTTGTTGATCTTATGTTCTTAATTTACAAGCAAATAATAACAAACAAGCAATAATGCTCACTTAAGAGTACCTAAATGATAGAAATGACCTGATTATAATCACATATGATTCGATTAAAGTTTCTAAAACCATTAAGTTATAGAAAGGATTGTTAAATAAGTAATACAAGGCTTATGCAAAAACGAATTATCTTTATATTTTAGGAATTTGATTCCACAATAGGCGATTTTTACGAGACAAATACCACAGACAAAAGTAAAAATCTTGTCATCATTTTAATATCAAAATATTTGTGTGCATGGCCATTTTAGAAATAAACAATTATATATGTATATGTGGAATGTTACCGTCTTAATAAATAAAATGCAACAGCTGCCAAGATTTTAATTTCATAATATGTTTATTCATAAAGCGTGAGTGCTCCTGGTTTTTGTTTAGAAAATATAAAGTTAAAAGAAGAGTGATATATTAGTTAAACTTTAAAAAATTGATCAATGTGATGTACTAAAATTTTACCTTAACTACCTAAATTTATTTGTACTTGGGTTTAAATCAATATACTTTCCTCTTTAAAATGTTATCACTTTTTAATAATCTACTTATCACTCCTCTTTGTATTTTTTAAAATCATATTTTACTTAGCATTAGCACACTATTGATATAGTATATTAAAATTAAATAAACCGAAATCTTTAATTAATTGAGGAGAAAAACAAAATATCACATTCCTTATGTTCCTCTCCATTTTTTATGGTATTAACTTATGGCAGGACAATTATTTTGCATAATTAAAATGTTTCGCTTCTACAGCATTTTGTGGAATCTTCTTTTCTTATTTATGAGAAACTCTTCAAGTTAAGCTACCTAAATTCCTTCTTATCGGCAAACGTTAAAATCGGTTCATGAAACGACACTTGTGCCACACATGTAGCCATTATAAGTTTATTTAGCACGCAACCACTTATAAAATAGTATCTGTAAATTATTTTAAATTCAGTCTTTGTAAAAAATGTCCTTAGAAGCTATTTTTGTTTCACATTTGTTTGTTTCTTCTTGTTTTTGGATACAAAAACTTTTCGCAAATGAACAATTCCAGTTATTTTCCGAATCGTTGTTCGGATTTACTATATTTTTCTAACAGACACGTGAAATCCTTTGCAGATAAACTAACGTGTAAAGGTAACGTGCTGAAATAAAAAATACATATTATCACAAATTGAATGTAAAAAATGTTGAAGAATACGAAAACTATATATGATCGAAATAAACTTACTAGAATTCTGTTATTCGTGTTTGCCATGGCAAGACACCGTACGTGGAACAAAGGCGACCATATATTAGTCCCATATCAGGGTCCGGAATTCCCCGTGAATTTAATTTCTCATTAAGTAAATCGATATTTATTTCTTCCGGCTTAATCGTCCCTGTGACGACAGCTTCAGCTAATGTTTTTGTTAACGATACTATTTCTTTTTTTCCATCTGATGCGCACAACAAAGATATCCGCGTTTTCAATTTGAAGTCTATAAATTAGGAAGAACGATACATATGTACATTACCATGTTCAGCAGCATTATAGAATTAGATCCTATTCAATATATTATTAATTATAAGACATTATTTGTATAGGAAACGCACCGGTTATTCCATTTTGTGTGAATCCTGCATTTGGTTTACTCCAACTGATACGATCCAGTAAATCAGGCCGTCTTTTTGCGAGTTCGTATTTCAATAAATTCTCATTTCGGACTAAGTAACCTATAACAACAAAAATCATTATAAGTATACTATTAATTATAAACATGATGTAATTAGCAACGAAATTTAATTATAAAATTCATTTTCTAATAATTTTCTAATTGTAAAACATTTTATAAGTTCTTTTTATTGATTTAGTAACAAAGCAATAGTTGAATATTATATCATATAATTATGTATCTTTGTAATAGCAAGATTGATCGAATTCGAATATACTATCGTACGCACACTCGATTTGTCCTTGAGACTAGATAAGACTAAGTAAACTTTGTATTCAGTTCTAAAGTTTCAAATAATTACATTTTTAACGTATAAAATAAGTTCACATTGTTACAATTGAATATTTGTTGTATAATTTCTACTAAAAATCCTAGAAAATCAAATCCATTTAATGCATTATTATTATTTTATTATTGAATTTTTGTTAAAAAATTATACAATTTTTAAATATACTTTTGTCCAAACTATTAGTAGATGACTAATAATGGAACTTTAGCTAGTAGATAATATAATCAACAGCTTATAATAAGTTTTGTAGTATGTCTTCAAAAAAAATGTTTGTATGGAAATATAATGTTTGTACAAAATTATTTAAATAAACTAAGGATATATGTAAATCATGATAGAAGTTTACAAAAATGTTGCATTATTACTACATTTAGCATTAGAATAAAGCATTTTACAATAAACGTTTTATGATTTTTTCTAAACCCACATATCAAAAAGAACTGACACGAAATTAAAGAAAATAAAGAAAATTAATCCTAGGAAGGGAACTTTAATTTAAGTTAATGCCAAGATATGTTTCGATTTTGAGGTTAGAATAAATACTCTATGAAATAAATATGTATGCAGAGAAATATTAACAATACAAAGATATGCTCAATTAGTTACGTGAAAAACTTTATAAGATCAACTAACTGAAAACATTAGTTCTACTAAAAATTTAAATAATAGTTAAGTTTAAGATAAGATTTAAGTCATGAAGTACTCCAAATTTAAGTTGACAGAACCATTGTTTCTACATTCTTTTACCAAAAAGGAGTACCTTAATTACATGTTCCGCTTCTATCTTCTTTGCATTTAAATTTTTCTGAAACCAGATATGACATTGACAAATCTAAAATAATCAACAGAATATTTATCTCTTGGAATTTAGATAGAATGACTGGCATAAAAAGATGAGATTCATATAGATTCATGTATCTTCTTATTTAAAAAAGTAAGAAGGTATAATGATAGGAACAATGACATTGTAAAGCAATAAACAAAAATGAAAATTACCACTGATGTCAAAGAAACTGATGTAAGGTATACCAAGGGTAATACACCATCCAATAATTCGTATACAGTCAAAAACAGTGTCCTCCTTCGCGCCGAAAATGATCACTAAATGCCTTGGTAGCTTTTTCATTTCGTTCGCGACACGCGTCAGCATTTCAGTTTCTGTCCTTAGGTTCTCACGATACCAGATTTCGGTACACTTGCGATGAACGATCATACAGCAATTATAAAACCCGGCAAATAAGTCACATGAAAAGTGGATTAGTGTTAGTAACATGCGAAATACTGTGAACATTATAACGTCCGATGATCGTCTAGTCTATGTAACATAATCACACAAGACTGGTCGTGATTTTAATGTTGAAACAAAATTTTTCAAAACTACCCGGGGATGGTCACGAGGAAAATTATGCACGTAGCCACTGACACTGACCCGTCTAGCAGACGGTCACCGTCACCTCACGTGCACCTGCTTACGCCAAATGATAAACGCACCCTTCTGTCGACAAGAAGCATTAAAACATATCATGTTGGCCGCCAAGTTACATAGGGTATGGGCACATTTTTGTTGCCTAGTTACTTTATATACTTTCATTAAGTAACGAATTATAACAATGGGATATATTTTTAAATGATCTGTAATAACCCTTCCCTATCTTATCTAAATGACAGCTAAACTGCACTACATATAATTGCACTATTTGAAGTAAAAGTAAAGATGGCGTATAGTTCATTTTTACTGCTAGTTACAATGTGTAAGAGGTTAAGATATTAGATGATACGAATTTCCAATATAAATGATGGCGTAGCATATTTGCAAATTAAATAAACGGTAGTAATGGTCATATCATCACAGGAACGAATGAAAAAATGTATGCCTGATGTCGTTTAGGTGATGTTATTTGTATTGATTTAATGTACTCAAAGGAGTGTTATAAAATTACGGCTAAAAGATAGTTGGATACTGAACTGATCTTTATTGAACTGTATCTGTAATAAATCGAAAATACTGAGTAGAAAAATTTGACATGTTAAATATTCAAATATTAAAATGTTAGTTATTACGTCGTAACTATTCTTATTTTTCAGGTTATGTTTAATTCATTAGTATTTGTTTTCAAATTACAAATACCATAAAGGATATAACCCAACAAACCCGAAGATGGTACACCGCTGGGGGTAGCCACCCACATGATAATCAAACAGCTAAAAAATTCTACCAAATGTCCAAATTGGACAAATTGCGAATGTGAAATATTAAATAAAAAAAAAAAATTACAAGTACATATATTATAGTAAAAAAAAGCTAAACATTTTGAATGTATATTGTGTATTTATTAATACTTATTTACAAAATGGCGGTATAAATAACAGAATACAGTGTACATAAAAAAATAGTATACAAGAAAGTTAAGTGTAATGAAAATTGATATCAAACTTGAATTTAAAAATACAAGATATGATAAAAATTACGTTAATTTTGTAAACAAAATAATCCACAATATTATTCTATTTATGTAATTAATACCTTAAACTCTTTTAAATCATTTCATTCAAGTACTACATGCCGTGTTAGATCACTACATGCTCATAACGCGCATGCGCAGACTGTGATCATAAGTGTAAACTGTAGCTCACGGAAGGAAATGCCGCTGTTTTGTAATAACAGAGTGTAATTACAGTTATATAAATATAGTGACAAAGTTAATTCTGATATGTTGTGCAATTAATAACTTGAATTATAAAAAATATCGTATAATTGCACAGAGATAGAAATATTATCATTTTATTGACCGTAATTTTTACAGGTTAGACACGTGGTTTTACTCTACATTTTTACTTTTGTGAAGTTATGTATTTTTCGTACATAACCTTATATGTGTTTTTAAGTTAACAATAGAATGAATCATTTTCAGTATTTATAAAATAAAAAAATGTCATTCCGAGGTCGCGGTGGTGGCGGCGGATTTGGTAAAGGGGGAGGTCGTGGTGGAAGAGGTGGAGGAGGATTCCGTGGAGGCCGTGGTGGTGATAGAGGTGGAAGAGGGTAATTATTACATTTCATACTTTCTCACTAGATATATAATAATGATTCATATATTATAGATATGATCAAGGTCCACCAGAAGAAGTGACTCCTTTAGGACATTTTACATGGACGGTTCAAGATGACTTAGTTGCTAAAGTAGATATAGAACAAGTACCCTTCTTTAATGCTCCAATTTATACGGAAAACAAACAACAAATTGGAAAAATAGATGAAATATTTGGCAACATTAGAGATTACTATGTGTCTATAAAATTATCCGAAAATATAAAGGCATCCAGTTTTCAAAAGGATGCACAGGTATATTTTGTTTTTATATATATGAATCAAACTTAACAACTGTTTTCCATTAATTATTACTACTGTATTCCATTATAGCTATTCATAGATCCAGCTAAGTTGTTACCTTTACAAAGGTTTTTGCCTAAACCTCCTGGTTCTGTACAAAAGAGAGGAGGTGGAGGTGGACGTGGAGGAAAAAGAGGTGGTGGAGGACATGGTGGTGGGCGAGGTGGTGGCAGACCATCATTTGGACGTGGTGGAGGTTTTGGAAGAGGAGGTGGTGGCGGTGGTTTTAAAGGACGTGGAGGAGGAGGATTTGGACGTAATGACTCTGGCAGAAGTCGCGGAAGGGGAAGATGGTAGAAAATTAAAACTGCTGATGGATTTTTATATAAAGACGTATTAAATGATAAAAATTCCTTAATTTCATTAAGGAGACTTAAATATAGATAATTTTTAAAATACATAGCTGAAAGAATCATAATGAAAACAATATATGATTTATTTGTAACAATGCTGTTGGATATTATTTATCATTTCTGTTTTTATAAGTTCATGATATAAAACCACCTGTTTTATATATAATTGTTAAGTATATTTGACAGGAAAGAGTACTCTGAGTTTACACTTCATCGAATTTGATATGCTTCCCAAGTTCTTTTTCTGCCTTTTTTAGTAATTTATTCCTTCCTCTCTGTTTGATTTTTACTTTTTTACTCAATTTTTCTTCTCTGTCATGCAAGATTTTATCCCAATACATTTTTTCCTCTTCACCTACACAATAGGACATAAATGAAATTACTTCCTACTAAAATATTTACAACGTTCTCTTACCTTCTAATATTCTCATATTTCTTTCCTCATCAGACTTTTGTATAAATGCTTGTGCAGCTTCACTTGTATCACATCTTACATAAGCAAAACAAGAACCATCTTCAACATCTATATATTTTACAGAACTATTATTTTTTAATTCCATCTGAAAATATTAAAATATATCAAAATTATATATACTTATTTATTTATTTTTTACTCGCATTATATGTTTATGTTCGACATATATATATATACCTTTAAACTTTTTGGATCTGTACATGGTTTATCCATTTCAATTTTAACTATGACTCCTGATGTAAATGAGAAACGACATTCAGATATACTATTTTGTTTCGTCGTTTTGTCCTCATCATTTTCTACCTTTTCAGGTTTATTTTTTTCATAATTCGACCACTGGCTCCATCTTGTTTTTCTTAAATGTTGTTTGAGTTGTTTCATCTTACTTCTCTGTAATTCTAAGTATTTATTCCTAAGACATTTCCAGTCCTTCTTAGCCATAACTTGTAATCCTATACTATAACTAAAATCTTCCAGTTTACTTTGCTTCTTCCGCTTTTTCCTTTTCTTTTTTTTTTCATTTGTATTTTCTTGTTCTTTATTATTTAGAATAGTACTGTCATCAATTACCATTTGTTCATTTTCATCACAATTATCTGATACTTGTTCTTCCTTTAAAGGCACATTCCTCTCACATTTATTTAATTTTCTTTGTGTACCTTCCAAAAAAACATCACTTTGTTTTTCATTACTTGATTCTATTTCCCCACTGTGTAAATCACTGGGATTTTTTAGCTTTTTCTTTTTACTTTTTATCAGTTCACTCTCCATTTGCTCTTCTGTTTCACCTGGTTCTGCAGATTCTGTATCCGAGTGTTTTCTTTTTTTTGCTTTCTTTTTATTGTTATTATCATGATTTTCTGAAGTATTATTGATGTTCGTGTGCATCTGCTGCTCATTACTTTTATCTGTTTCAGTGTCTTCCAATTTTTCATTAGCAGCAGTATTTTCAGGACAGATACTTTTCTCATTTCCTAATGTCACATTTTTTTCTGGATTATCAAATGTAGTAATGCTTAAAAGTTTATCAGGAGCTGTATATGATGGTAAAACACAGCCTTTTTTTTCAAATGCCTAAAATATATTAATTCAATAGTATAAAGTAATTAAAAATTTTCCATTGTTATATATGTTCTTCTTACCTTTAAACAGTTTTTAGCACTTTCAATTGTATCGAACTCTACAAATGCAAATCCTTTTATCTTTTTATTATTTTTAAATCGTGGAATAGAAACATATACAACTTGACCATATTGAGAAAATATTGAACTTAGTGTTTCATGATCTGCATCTGGAGGTAAATTTTGTACGTAAACTGTACATTCATCAGTGTTTTCTTTTTGTACTATTGGTGTTATACGTCGTACTTTCATACCATCTTCAGATAACGATAATATTGTAGATGCTTGTACACCTTTAGATATCCTGTTTATATCAGTAGTCAATTCTCTTATTTTATTAAATTTTAGAAAAACACTGAGGTCCACATCTGAAATATTCAAAGATAAAATTTTAAAATGTCAAATAACAATTAATAATGTCATAATGTTAACATTATAATTCTTACATGGATCTTCATTAACTAAATTACTTAAAAATCTATCTTTACTTAGATTTGCATCACTAAAGTAAAATTCCATTTGTTTTAGTATTGCAGCGTGCAGTGCCTTTTTTCTAAGTCTGGGTTTCCCTCTAGAAATGCTTGTAACTTTATTAACTGTTTCTATACGCGAGTCTTCCACTGATTTTTGCACTTGCGGTACAGGAACTCTTTCTGAATCTAGCTCCATATCAGACTGTTGTTCTTCCATCACCATTGTTATTTAAAAATTTGTATAACTGATGATGAACAACTACGTATAATTTCTCCTATTACCAAGTATCTGTAAAGAATAACGGAAATGTAAATTTCAAACTTAAGTAAATGTTTCGTACTTATCTCAAACACCTTTTAAAACTAGAATAATGTTAAGAATATTCAATATCTTACGATACGTATACGATGAAATTTGTTACGCATACAATCCAAATTGTAAACGTTTACCGATTGAGAAACCTTGTAAACATAAAGCCAAGCCTGAGATCACGCAAATTGCAGTCGGAATATCTGAGGAATTATATAGGATTATTTTAAAGATGCCAAAATGTTCAAAAATCACAAATTTATAGGGATTTTATTTTGTCATTTTAGGGACCTTTAAAACTTTAATCGTCAGACATTACAATTATTTAGTTAAACAAAAATATATATTGCTGTAAAAAGTAGATTAACATATACGATTTAAAAACAATTTTCAACGAATGTTTTATTATCTGTACCAATAAAATTCATAATATTTTAGACATATGTCTTTATTTGACTTCCTTTCTGTAGTTGATTAAGTAGTTAATGGTAGCCACTCCTGACATATATGTATAATCATTGAACTGAACTGTTCAAGAACCTCAAGTCATTCGTTGATTCGTATGTCGGGTGCAATTAATTAAAGAAATTCTATTTAAAACAATGGATGAAATGGGTATTATTCTACCTGATAAGGTATATATATTTCTGTTCAGATTTTCTTCCAAAATTACAAAACAGAGAAATGAACGGTCAAGAGTTATTGTTGAACTTAAAATTATTCACTGTAACCTCAATTTTTATTCTACTTAATTGTTATGTATTGTTATTTATAATAAAAATTCCTCGTACTTTTGTTGTGACATAAGTAACATTTCTTTTGTTAAATTTTAGGATATTGGAGAGATGGATTGCAAACCTGTAAGTGGACACTATACTGGTGCTGGTGATGAACTAGATGTTGAAGATCTTTATACAAAGTACAAGGTAGGAGAATTTGATATTCTATTCCTCTATATACTTCTTTGCTTATGTATATATATTTAATTAATATATGAACATAATAATAATTTTATATTTATAGAAACTACAAAGAATGCTAGAATTTCTCGAGGTTCAAGAAGAATATATTAAAGATGAACAACGTAATTTGAAAAAAGAATATTTACATGCTCAAGAAGAAGTAAAGCGCATACAAAGTGTGCCTTTGGTTATTGGACAATTCTTAGAAGCTGTAGACCAAAACACTGGTATTGTAGGTTCTACTACAGGTTCTAATTATTATGTACGGATTTTATCTACAATTGATAGAGAGCTGTTAAAGCCTTCTGCAAGTGTAGCTCTTCATAAACATAGCAATGCTTTAGTAGATGTTCTACCACCAGAAGCTGACTCAAGTATTTCAATGTTGCAAGCAGGTACTTTATTGTTATTGTTAACAACTTAAAAAATTGTAGAAAGAATAGTGTTTCATGTACTATTTTATTTTATAGATGAAAAACCTGATATTCAATATAGTGACATTGGAGGCATGGACATGCAAAAACAAGAGATTAGAGAAGCAGTAGAACTACCTTTAACTCATTTTGAATTGTATAAACAAATTGGAATCGATCCACCAAGAGGTGTGTTAATGTATGGTCCCCCTGGATGTGGTAAAACTATGCTTGCAAAAGCTGTAGCTAGACATACTACTGGTATGTATCATTTTCAGTGTTATATATTTTAAGAACATTTGAATAAACGGTATACTTAACTTCTTCTAACTTAGTACAATTAATATTTTTTAGCTGCATTTATTCGCGTAGTAGGATCAGAATTCGTACAGAAATACTTAGGTGAAGGACCAAGGATGGTCAGAGATGTCTTCCGTCTAGCCAAAGAAAATTCGCCAGCTATAATTTTCGTTGATGAAATCGATGCTATAGCCACAAAAAGGTTCGATGCACAAACTGGTGCTGACCGCGAAGTACAACGTATTCTTTTGGAACTGCTTAATCAGATGGATGGTTTTGATCAAACTACTAATGTTAAAGTTATTATGGCTACAAATAGGTACGATTTTGATCTTTATTGTTATCTTTATAAAAAGTAATTCATATAAATACAATGATCCATCTTCTTTTTAGGGCCGATACATTAGATCCTGCATTGTTGCGTCCTGGCAGGTTAGATCGAAAAATCGAATTTCCTCTACCTGATCGTCGTCAAAAACGTTTGATTTTTTCGACAATTACGGCGAAAATGAATCTGAGCGAAGAAGTAGATCTTGAAGATTATGTAGCACGACCAGATAGAATTTCTGGTGCAGATATTAACGCAATTTGCCAAGAAGCAGGAATGCACGCAGTTCGTGAGAATCGATATATAGTCCTGGCGAAAGATTTCGAGAAGGGCTATAAAAATAATATTAAAAAGGATGAATCTGAACACGAATTCTATAAATAATTAGGGAGAAACCCTAATAGTAATACTATGCGCCATTTACATTTTATGATCACATATGTATTTGCAAATTTATGTATTGCTATAAATCCAATAATCAATATACGTTTATACAATTTTTGTCTTATCAGTTACACACATTATTAGTTATCTGTCTCAGTTCACGAATTTTCAGTTCTTTAGAAATATATGAACACTAGTGGTATTGTAAGGAATTTTATCGCGTGTAATTGATCTATTTAAAATTATGAAACAAATCATTTTTCAATATTGATTATTATTACTAAATGTATAAAATGTATTAAAAGAAATACTTATACTTTCGTTTTATCAAAATTTATCGAAATACTAAAATATATGAAATAAGTCAGAATTATTCTAGTTTCTTTAAAGGTAAAGTGATGACAAACGTCATTGTGATCGTCCATCACGAAATGTTATGACATGATACAACATCGATATGTAAAATAATTCAATTAATTCATTGTCCAAAGTATATAACAACAAAAACATCGCTGTATATCGAGCGAAAGTGATTAATTTTATTTATTTAATATTACATTTTTATATCAATTAACGTAAAGATCGCAATTCTAACCTAACCGCCAGTTAGTAGTTAGTAGTTTAAAAAATATCTTTTAAATTTTTCGATATATTTTGAGATTATTAAACTTCAACAGTACGATAAAGCTTTATTACGAAATGAATCTACCACGAATATTAATAATAAGCACCGAAAAAGGGAAAGCTAATGAAATTGCAGCGAGTAAGTTGAAACTTTAATATCTTTTTAATTTCGATATTAAAAATTTGGTAAATTAATTTTTTTTATATAAATGTTTGGATGAGTATTATTCGTTGCAATAATTTTTTATTTTTATATGTTATTTTATTTTATAGATATAGGTGGAGAAAAATTGTCTAACCAAGATCATTTTGAATATCATTTATGGGATATTCAAAACAAATATTACAAAACACAAGTGTTAATATGTGTTACAGAAAATCCTTCTGAAGATATTTCAATTGATAATGTAGAAGCATTAATTGTACATCATAATCCACAGGCAGTAAGATATTTAACTTCTAAACAGAATCTTTAACAGAACGAATGATCTTCAGCACTGATTTTCCTAGGAAGATGCAGATCAGAATTTAAAGAAATGGTCATCTTTAATTGTTTCTTTGGCAGAAGCTGAGGTGTTACTGTTTTCTTGTAATTTTATAACAGACACCATAATTAGGAATAAAGGTATATACAAATAGCAATTGTTATATTAACTTGAGGAACATTAGACATGTAATTAGTGTATTTCAGTGATAAAATGGTGTCTGCAAAACAGATTTGAGCTAATTGAATTAAATAGACCGGATGTAGATGCTTCAGAAGCTGATTCAGAAAATAACAAATATGGTATTGAGAGGATTATTGAAGCTTTACATGCTCATATGTGGCCAAACATGATACTTAAAGGTTTCTAATAAAGACCTATATATACACTTAAACTAAATTGGCTAGATTTAAAAAATATTGCTTCATAAGTGGAAATGCTTATTCACTAATTGTTTAAAATTTGTAACTTATTGTAACTTTACAGGAAAACCATTGGATGTAGGAGAACAAAATTCTGATATGAATGAAGTTGAAGAACAGTTTGAAAACATCGAATTAAGTCAAGATTCTACAGAAACATTACCAGTAGAGAACATGCTAGGTAAATTGAAGAATAATTCATTATGAGATTTGTTTGCAGCTTCTATATACTATTTTTTCCAGATGGAATTATGGGTGAAGAGAATGTAGATTTTGGAGAATTGTTTAGTCAATTGAGAGCTATGAAAGAACATGCAGCATTGCTGCCAACTAATCAAAGACGAATAGCCGCTGAACAATTAGTTACTGCTTTTTGGAAAGCGATGGGTGGTGATCCATCAGAAATGGAAGATTAATATATGTATTAATTGTATAATGCACTTAAATTCATATTAGGAACGCGTATCTTTATCTTGACATCTTTTTGATATATTAATTTTTAAGGAGAGAACATGACGGTCGTTACAATAGTTAATTGTGAAATATTTGAAGTCGTTTAAATAAAAATCAGATGTAACGTAACAATGTTAAATTATAATAAACATAAGTATAAAAACAAAAGATTTGATTAAAAGTATTGCTTGTAAAAGATTCTCTTTTACACATGAATATTTCCATTGAAACTTTGTATAATTGTATTATAGATACAATTAAATTAATTCAAATAATCATCGATCGAATCGAAATATATATACAGTAATGTTTCGCTAACTGGCTACAGATCTGGACTGTATCTGGCCAATTATCAAGGGAAGTATTCGAGGACATTCCAAGTATTTCTTTTCGTCAATGAATGTGAGTGAGGTACAGATACCTGATACATTTGTTTATTTTATATGCGTAATATCAGTGAACTGTGGATATTTATACAAGATTATATTTTTATGATTATAACTAAAAAAATAGAATTTGAATATAAATTTGTTTCACCATTTAAATATTGTAACGAGTAGTATTATATTTTTAGTATTTTATTTCCAATATTTTTATATATTACGTGCATTATATAGATTTTTGCATTTAAATTTTACTTAATACATAAAGATGCATAAATGTTCAAAGTCCAGAACGTTGAAAGTTCACTTCCAAGAACTGGCGGGGGTAGAAATGGCCAATTAATGAATCAAATTCCCGGTCAGTTAACGTGGCATTATTGTATTTAGTGGTTGTTCTTAGTTTATTCCTCAAACATTGGCATCCCTTGTTTCTCCCGAATTGGTGAGCGTTTATAGTTGCCGGCCTGCCGTTTGACTAAAATGTCTGACGCTTTTCTCGCAGTGGCTCCGTTTGATTTGGACGAACACAGAATAGTGAAATTAAAAATATTGGTAGAACAAAAAAATCAGGCGTGTAACATTGATAATATTTCATCATTTTTATCGTCAGCAACATGTACCCATCGGTTACTTAGCACACAGCATGGAGTAAGTTTTTGTAACAACCAACAAAACTATATCCAGTAATATTTAGTCCTCTATTAACATTTTTTTTCGAATTCCGGTCTGTTTAACTGGATGGTGACAGTTTTGTAAAATTTTACTGAAAATAAGTGTGTTCATCATAACCTTATAAAGTATATTTAAAAATTGGATAGTCGAACCTATTTTACTTTACTTACGATTTCCTCTATAAAAACATACATCAATGATTTAAACCAGTCAATGTTTTAATGTTTTACCTGTCTGTCGAATCGGTTTCGTAATTGCTTTTTATTTTGAGAAGTATCAATTTAAAATTATTATTGATGATGATGTATATGGCGTAATTGTACTTGTAGTACTATTTAATAAGGTTCTTGTGGGGATATGTGTAAATGTTTGTATTTTTGTAAAATTTTGATTATATTTTATATCAAAGTGTATTCTTTTTTTGTGAAACATATTATATAGAATGTTACAAAAAAGAGATCTTTTGATCATTTGTGTTGACCACACATTTTTTTAGTTTCTGAATACTAGGTTACAAGGTGTTATAATCTTTTTTTTATAATACCTTGCTTATTAGATTTAAAAAAATATTAATAATATTTTTATCTAAAAAACAAAAATACATAAAAGAATAAGTTATAATTGTTTCACACAAGAGGATTATAATTTTTTTTACATAGATATGAATTATATATGTTTTATTTTATAGAATCTGATATATATATATTAAGCATGAAAAATAAAGTTTTTGTTGGTGCTTGTAATACTAATTTAAAGAATAATCATATGCATGATAAAGTAAGGCATTGTCAATGACAAAAACAATGTAGCTGATCCCTTTGAAGGTAAATTTTCATACTTGTTTGTTTATTTCTGCAATAAATTAATTATGTTGTATTCTTTTTTTTATTGTGATATAATTTTGTATATAGAAGAACCAGAAAATAAAAGTGCTAACACAATGTCACAATCAGAAGATGCTTATGCTCCAGAGGAACCAACACCAGACATTCCGATATCTTTACTTGATATACAAATGCCAGAAACACCAGATAGTACAAAAGGCCAAACTAGCGATGGAGACACATCTAGGTTGGAGAGTCCCAAGATGCTCAAGCCTGTGCTAGGAAAATTACAAGCTAAAAAGAGATTGATGGCATTTGCCAACAAATTTAATGTGCCACCAAAACTCCAAAATAAATCCAATCTACTTCAAGCACATTCTACCAAAGTTTCTAAATCTAAAAGTATGCCAAGTGATAATAGTAAATCTTCAAAAAATGATTCAAGTACAATTGTAAATGTTGACTCAGACTCTGTACAATTTCATAATCGTCATTCAAGTGGTGGTAAATCAAAAAAGAAAACAGGTAAAGTTCAATAAGCTTAATTTATAGATCTTTTTATATTTAAAAAATGTATAATTTGTAACTAATTTCAATATGGAAACATTTCCATCATGTAGAAGAAAAAATATTGGCTATTGAAGAGATTAGACGAGAAGAATCTAAAAGTAAAATGTTACTGGCTGAAGCTATGGCTGCAGGTATTTATAATATGAAATTTTAGATAAAACTTAATTATTGGCACTAACTATATTATCTTACAGCTAGTTTAGAAGAGGAAAATTATGCAAATAGGAATGGACAAAATTTATTAGAAAATGTAAAGATTTTGAGAGAAAGAAGTAGACAAGATGATGTTAATGTCTCTTATAAAAGTGCTTCAAAGTCTGCAATAGAAAATAAATATTCAGAGAGGTATAAAAATATTTATCGTTTTTGCATAATAAACAGTTAATTCTTGCATTTTTATATGTATAAATAATGTGCAAAAACTATTTTAAGAAGGCGATATGGAAGAGAAGAACGAAGAGATAGCGCGAGTAAAGAGTCAAAAGATTATAATGGTAGCAAAGAACGATATTATAAAGTCCCGCGTGATAAAGAACAACGTAGAAAAGATAAAGATAGGAAAGATGATAAAGATAAGCGAGAGGATGGTAATAAATACGAAGAGAACCGAGATAGGAAAGATGAAGAAAGAGATAAAAAGGATAATGATAAATGGGAAGATGTACGAGAAAAGAAAGGAATAAAAGAAAAGAAGGAGAGTCTTAAAGAAAAAAGAAGTGATTCACAGGAGAAACCTGAAATTAAAGATAAGAAAGAAAAGGAGAAAGATAAAGACAAAGGAAAGGAGAGAGACATAATGAATTTTTCTTCGTGGGTGGAGTTAAAAAAGTGTGGTATAATGATGGACGACATCATTGAGATTAAAAGACGTGATCACTCGGAACGATCAATAAAGAACAGGTTTGCTTGTGTCTTAAAATATTTACATTATTTTTTTTATATCTTTTTTTATATATTATGTAGATATTTGGCATATATATATATATATATATACATTACAGAACAGCCGAGGATTATTTACGTCACTTTGAGCAAATGTTAATGATGAACGATTGTCGTTTGAAACGTTACGCTTTTATTGCCGAAGGACTGGAAGGTCCTAAAGAGTACCCTCCTGAATCAATAAGAGCAACTAAACGAGGAAGGCCTCAATTATTTTATTCTGAAAATCCTCGTATGTCGCTTTTCATCAATCATCAGCAAATTCTTCAAGCAGTTACTGCCGATCATCGTGAAAAAATGCGGAACATATGCGAGGCAGACTTTATACGGTATACTAAAATACTTTTTGTCTCACTAATTTTCCTTTACCCATTCAGATCTTAACAATTCTAGAAACGATACGGAAGCAGCGGAAAAATCTCAACGTACACGTAACTGGTATCCAAAGACAGGCATATGCAAATCTGAAGGAAACGACAAGTGGCATGTACCAATTAATGTACAACTGCCTAGGTCAAAATGGGATAGTGAAGATGAAGACAGGTTATCCGACACTGAAAAGGAACAAAGAAATGTAGTGAAATCGAGCAGCATGACTTCGAAGCAAGGTAAATATTTTGTTTACTTTATTTATAAATTAGAAAAGTTTGTATAAAATTTATTTTAGAACCTGAGGAATTTTCTCCACGGTTAAATACGATAGAAGAAGACATTAATAAAGACAAGAAAATGATCAACGAAGATGAGGCTTCTAGTGTTAAAAAAATAGATGACAATAGACAATCAACATCTCCTTTGTTACAGTCTGCAGGCAATGAAAAATTAGCATCGGAGTATGAACAGTTCATGAAGATGGTTTGCAGTGATATTCCAATGTCGAAAGAATTCTCCCCAAAACCGAATAAAGCTTCTACCTCGACGTTAAGCTATCATGAATTTAATATAGAAACTAATTTGCCGAATGACAATAATTTTTCGTTTGTAGAGCATAGTATATCCGGAAAGTCGGATAAAAGTAATTCAAATAAAATTGAGGAAAAATTTAAATCCAATGAAAGCCGACAGAACTTGGAAAACATTTCGAAGATCGAGGACGATCAGATATCATCAAGCAGTTCTCATATTCAGGTTCAAAAACGCGTAAGGGTAGAGAGTAAAAATATACATGATAAAAGTGAATCGGAAGATTCTAAATCAATACCCAGTGATTGGGAAAACGTTCGAATTAAAGTAGAACGTATGAGCGACGAAAATTCTGACTCTAAAGAAACAAGAAAGAAAAAAAGACGAAAGAAAGTGACTTCTAGCAGTAGTGAATCATCCAGTTCGTCGAGTTCCTCCGACTCTGAGGAAGAAGTAAAAAGAAGGAAAAGAAAACGAAAAATATCGAACGATTCGGACTCATTATCGGATTCAGATAGCAGCGATAGTAGTAGTAGCAGCAGTGATTCTTCTAGTTCCGATGATAAACGGAAGAAAAGAAAGAAGAAGAAACGAAAAGCTGAAAAAAGAAAGAAAAAAGCGAAACGAATTGCAAAGACGAAGAAGAAGAGAAGAAGGAAAGTCAGTTCGGACTCAAGTAGTAGCGATTCGTCTGAAGATAGGAGGAAAAAAAGGGTAGCTACTAGAAAGTCTAAACAGAAGAAAGAATATAACGATAAACAAGATAACAGAGAAGATATAATAAAGACGATACAAAAGTCGCCTTTGGAATCTTCTTCATTAGAAAATGCGAAATTGGTACGTTCTCAAGTTCCATTAAAGAAAATTAAAGAGGAAGTAAAAGTCGAAAATAGGAAAAGATCCTCAGATAAACACGACGTTTGGAACAAGGATCAAGAATTGGTCAGAAAGGTGATTTCCGATAGCGACATCCACAATAAAACCCACAAAGATGAAGAAAAAAGAAACAAAGTCGAAGAGCGATACTTGGAAGAGTGGGAAATGGATTCCGTGATCATGCCGCAGAAAGGAGAAAAACTGTCAAAGAGTAATGTTGAAAAAGTAGAAAATACTGATATACAAAACATTCGAAAAATAGAAAGGAAGGAGGAACGATGCAAGAAAGATGACAAGAATAAAAATGACGAACGTTTGGAAGAAAAATGTTCAAGCATAAGCAAGGAGATCATCCCAGGGAGTTTGAAGATAGAAGAAGATGTAGATGGAAAGAAAAAGAGGAAAAGAGATAAAGAGAAAAAGGACAGCAGTGAATTTTTAGCTGACTGGAAGAAGGAGAGTGAGCGTATATCTCAGCAAATAATGCAAGACGAAATAAAACTTTCTAAAAAGTTAGACAAACAAAAAAGAGACAAATGGGGAGAGACTGAATTTGATACTCTGAATGTCCCATCGTTAACACAACTTGAAAAGGAAGTAAATAAGAGACAATTACTAGCGGACGAATGGGAAGTCGACAGCTTAGAAGCTGTGTCTGATTTAATGATTAATAAAAAGAAAACCTCTCGTATTTCAAAGAAATTAGAAAAAGAGGTTCGATACGATAAGAAAACAGATACATATATCGCTATAGAAAAGGAAACTGTAAAGGAATGTAAAAAGAGGCAAGATAGATTGTCTGCAATGAGAATTTGGGAAGAAGAACAAGAAGAAGGAGAGAAAGAAGCTTTGATGCTCCTGGAACAGAAGAGTAAAAGGAAGAGAGATGATTGGGACATTGAAGAAGAATCATTCTTACGAGAAAAAAGTGACAGAAAAGAAAACGTAGAAGACAGCATTACTATAATTGAGAGCATCCATAAGGAGGTAAATGCAGTCAGTAAAAATGTAGATGCATCTATGAAACATGATGTTGTTACTAGCAAAAAGAGCAAAAAAAGTCGTTGGGATATGGAATCACAGTCTGAAGAAAAAATAAAGCTTAAAGCTCCTGTTATGTGGGAGGAAGAGTGTGCAGAATGGACGAAAGTGAATAAATTCGACCACGATATTGAGAGAGTATCTTTGGAATGCTGTGACCCGATATTAGCTAAAACGAAGATAAAAGACGAGAACGTTTGTATGGTTGAACAGCAGTTGAGAAAGTCTACATCTAAGAATTCAACAAGTGCAGATATTATCGATTTGTTTCCTAGAAAATGTCAGGATATAGATTTGTTAGAATCATCCTGGACTCCGGAAGAACATACTAGATGTAAGTCGAGAATAAGAAGTTTGGGCAACAATTCACAGGAGAATGTGCTCTTTGATAAGACCAAGGAATTGACGCCTTCGAAAGAGCAATGTACTGCAGAACAATTAAAGGATATCTTTGAGATAGATGTGAAATTAACGAAAAAAAATACAGAATTGTATAGTCCCAGTTCTCCAGCTGGATCCCAGAAGTCTGAAGTATGTTTATATATAAGATACATTTTTCAAGTCTATATTAATTAAGTATATTAATTATTTGTTTCTTCTTTTAGGATATGGAAATTTTTAAGGATAATCAGGTAAATCTGAAGGAGAGTCTCCTACACGATAAACTAAAGAATGAAACTCTGGTTATGTCTGATGATGAATCAGTTCCCAATATACCTCTTCAAATAAAGTATCGCGATGGTAAATATGCAAAAGCTGCAGTGATGAAGGAAGAATTTGAAGAAATTTTAGGAGTGCAGAAGATAGAGGATCAGACTCTTCGAAAGAAATTCGATGTGAAAGTATCTGAAAGTTCGTCTGAATTTCCAATCAACGAACCATACCCAGACATGAACTATAAATCATTACGAATGGACATATTCGCAGGGTATGAATCCGATGAATCACATGGAAAATTAAGTAACAAGAGTTCTGAGGCAATATCTTCATCTGCCAGCGCAAAAGGAACAGAGGAGACGAATGAAGGAAAAGCAGCACTCAAGTTGATTCCTAAACAACTGTTAGTCCGACGAAACAATGAACGCGTGAAGACAAAATTGATTTCAGACGATCCCATGCAACACGCTGCGGCTCTATTGACCATTCAGAAGAAACTTCGAGAGTCGCACTCTGTGAAAAACGATATAAAAAACACATATTGCGAAGAACCTAATGAATTTAGGATTGAGCGTGAAAAGACATCCAATGTACATGCACCTGTTGCTGAAGTTATTCCTACGGAACAGACTACTATTACGGATGTTAAGGTGGACTCGAAAGACTTGTCGATAACAGTGAAAACCTCGATTACCACAAAATCGGAATCACCAGGGGCGGTGAAGCTCGATTTCAATGAGTACAGGTCTGGGAACAAAGGAACTAAGTTGGAAGAACTTAAAAAGTCTAGACCACGTAATAGTAAAGATATTAGTGACACGGAATGTCAAATAAGATCACCGGGCAGAGAGCAGAAAAAGAAAAGTCCTAGTAGAAAGGAGAATAGAGAAGATAAACGAATTAGTGATCGTAGCAAAGAAAGGAGAGATAAGAAATTTGATGATAGAGAAAGAGTAGATAGGAGAGATAGTAGGAGTTCGAAACAGGAGTACAATGAAAGTAGAAGGAGGTTCAGTCCTTCTACTAGTCGCAATAAAAAACGCACTTCCTGGGAACGGGAAGGAAGTCGTAGCGAAAGCCATAGCCGCAGTTGGAGTAGAAGTAGAAGCAAAAGTCCAAAGAGAAAGGAAGAGTCGTTTGCAGGCTTTTCTAATAAAGAAAAACGATCAAATAGAATCGATGAGGATAGATCCAGTAGAGCAAGAATAGATGATAGGAGAGAAAGATCTATAAGAAGTTCTCCTAGATCTAACACTGCCCCACATAATAAAGGTAATGTTTTTTTTCTTTCTTTCATATTTTTCCCTTTTTTTTACCTTCAATTTTTTATGATTTAGTATTATTGGTAATTGTCTACAGATCATTTTAAAAAACACGGATCTATTAAAGGAGATCGAGATGACTGGAATAGAAAGAAATACGACTGTATGGAAAGAGAAAAGGAAGGTAGGTCGTACGAACCAATGGAAGTACTAAGAGAGAGAAACGTGGATATTGATAGACATAGAGAGAGTAGATTTCGCGGAGATGAAGCAGATCGGTCACTATGGCCGTACGAAGCAGAGAACATGCTTCGGGATGGAAATGAGTCCTTAGATTCCTATCCCAAT
This sequence comes from Bombus flavifrons, assembly GCF_040668555.2. Classification (NCBI taxonomy): domain Eukaryota; kingdom Metazoa; phylum Arthropoda; class Insecta; order Hymenoptera; family Apidae; genus Bombus; species Bombus flavifrons. The sequence goes on along the minus strand of NC_138459.1, from coordinate 4,935,123 downwards.
AGTCAAGATTTAGATCTTGATTATGAAGAGAAAACGTACTACAGGGATGACAGTATTGAGAGGGATATCATGGAAGGTCCTTTCCGTCCTTCATCAAAATTCAAGCATAGGTAGCATTAATATTAACATTATTAATAAAAGTAGTATTGACGTTAAAGATGAGCACTAAACGAATTATATTATTTCAAAAGAAAAAGTAGGCTCAGTACAAGAAGAGACAGACAATGGGAGAAGGAAAGAGAACCTTTGGATCTAGATAGACATGGACACGTTCGAAGAACGGATAAATTACCTCCACCTAGAAGTCGTTCTCCATTACGGTCGCGAAGATCACCACGTAGATCATCACACGACCGCTTCAGACGTGAATCTAGATCGCGATCGAAATCATGGTCAAGATCAAGATCACGATCTAGGTCAAGATCTAGATCCAGATCGCGATCTCGATCAACGTCCAGGTCCCGGTCGATGATGCATTCAAGATCGAGATCTAGATCGGGATCTCGATCAAGAACTAGGTCTACCTCGGGATCCAGAATGAGAAGCCCGGATCATTTACGAATGACGGAACGATTACGATCTTCCAGGTGAATTTCTAAAAATAATTTATAGTAATTAGTCATTGTCGGATTGTTGGTAAGTTTATCTTACTATCGATTCAGATCACCTTCCATGGGACGAGGTAGAGTGAGCGAAAGTTCAAGGGAAAGGAAGGATGAACACGATAAAATGAAACTATTAGATAGCTGCACCGAAAGAGGTAGACGAATAGAAACTATCGTGCAGTCCGTATCCGGACTACCTAGGGACTCGACTGTGTTAGACTCGGAAATGCACATCGGTGACAATATGGAGACAGTTGCAACAAGTTTCCAATATTCGGCTGAAAACGAAGTTGGAAACGAATATTACTATACAGAGAATAACTTGACTTACCCACCGTGCATTGATGACTCAACGGCGAGTTCTCCGAAACGCCTATCCCTCGACGATAGGTAATACCTATAGAAATCGTGTTCGGAATCCCAACCCCATCTACCCTTCCTTTCCACTGTTTCCTGAACCATTATAGATTAACTGATCCCAATATTTATAAATATTTATATTTTATGTAATATTATGTACATATTTAGATCTTCTGGTTAATTTTAGGTTAGAACTTGAGCTGGGAATTAAGAAGCAACAGGATGGAGCAGGAATATCAAATGATTATGGAGAAAACTTTAATTCGAATGTATGTTATCCATCACCGCCTGGACAACAGCAGCAAATGTTATACCGTCAACAACCTACTGTCTTACAAGTATGTGACATTTAAATTAATCAATAACAATGATAATCTTTAGCTTAACAAGTTCTACAGGTTATGTTTGTCTTCTTCAGTATTATAATTGGTATAATATTGGTTTATTTTCATTTCTTTATATTTTTGGCTCATTCATCTTTCCTTTTATTTAATGATATCGTAAAGATGTTAAAAAGAAATAAGTAGTATATTTTAACATAAATGTATCAAACAGGTGGGCAATGTGTTGCAAGTAGTACCTGCAGATTTCAATGGTGTCCCAGCAACGCACAGAGAGCCGACCAACTCCTCCTCAGCACCAATTGTACGAGGTTCCAGTCAAGTAGTTCGCGTAGGTAATGTTCTTCAGGTTGTACCGACGTCCTTGGATTGGAGCGGTGGACAGCCTTCTTCAGTTGATCAATCAGGAGGGATGATGTATTCCACGACAGTCCCTCAATCTTCTCCGGTTCCCTCAGTACCTATATCTGTACCTGTTCCAGTTCCTGTCCCCATGCCTGTACCGGCCGTTCCATCCGCTATGAACTCATCGACACCAGTTTCTACTTTGTCCCCAGTTTCATTGCCTCTTTCCGTTCCCGTTCCCGTTCCTGTTCCTGTCCCTGGCCCTGCTCCTGTGCCACTTCCTGTGACGCAAACGACGTTCCCCAGAGCCGAAGTGACACCGCAGAGTAAATATATGAGAATTTACTTTTTCAAATTTTTTATTACAAACGTCATTAAATAATGTAAATAATTATTTAAATGATTAAAATTTGTAGAAGTACCTGTTCTGCCGGTTTATAATTACGAAGTTATCTTGGAGACTCGTAGAAAAGAACAAGAGGAGCGTAAGCGACTGCGTGAGATTAGGAGAAAGGAAAAAGAACGTAGGCGAATCGAACGAATTAATCGTCGCGCTCTTCAATTATTAGAGAAGAGTAACATGCGTCAATCAGAAAACGCAAATCAGCAGAAGAATTCAAACTTAGATCCATCTGTTTTAAAAGCTCTTCGGGAAAGTGAAGAGCAAGGCGATGCAGAGGAACAACAAACTTCCTCTACTATTTTTGAGAAGGAGGAAGAAATGCCGGTAGTCGCATCTTCTGCTTCCACAGAAGAAGAGGAAGTACCTGTTGAGGAGGACGAGGAAGAAGAGGAAGAGGAGGAGGCTGAGGTGGAATATGACGAAGAAGAAGAAGAAGAGGCGGATGACGACGAAGAGGAAGAAGAAGAGGACGATGAAAAGTCACGGTTAAATAAATTGAAAAGCGAAATCGATGAAGCTACAACGGTAACAGCGATAGATGAAACAACTAAGGTCCAAATCGAAACAGAATCCAAAGGGTGGCCGGAGTTACCCCCACCGCCTTTGAAAGGAATTTTAGTCGCATCAGGTTTCAGGTATACAGTTGTTCATATCTCTATTTGACAAGGTAAACTACGCAGTTTACTTCATTTTTCAAGTATAAATGTACATAAATCTAAATATATTTTAGAAGGACCTCGGTTCCTAATGGCAATTTGGATGATCTTTCTACTCCTGAAAATGATAACGGAGACAACACGGACAAAGAGGATATAGAAATAGATAAAAATGAGTCCAGCAAAGACGAAGCTGGTGAGAACAAGTTAAGCAAATTGAAGAATCAAATGAAGAAAACTAAATTAGCGAAATTAGGAAAACGGAAACAAAGGAGTAAAAAATCTGTCCAATTCGCGGATGGAATCAAACCTGGAGAAGGTACTAGTCCTAGTGGCGGTGAAGGGGATATGCCTTCCCCTCCACCACCCACTACTGTCACTCGAGGTGGAATTCGTGACGTTCGAAGGTCCAGTTCCAGAAAGAGTAGAAAACAAGAGAAAAGAACACGACCTCCAAAAGCAAAGAAAAAAGTGAAGGTTAGCCATTTCTTAGTTTATAAATTTAATTTCTTTGTTATCTATAAGAGACGAAGAAAGAATTAAACCGTAAGCTTTTCATTCTAATGTAACAAATCAACGTTTCTCTAATTGTGTTTATTAGGTGAAAATCATAAAACTGAAGAAGCCCCGTGTCACTCCATTAACGGCGATGATGATGAATGATTCGGACGAACTAGATGATCGTTCTCCTCCACCGCCACCTCCAGGGTCTCCTCCACCGCCGCATCTTTGGCCAAGTTATCTTTCCGCTTACAACGCTAACAACCGTACTAGTGAAACTCAAACAACAGCTGCTGCAATTTCGAACAGTGTTCAAGCTCCTCCACCACCTACACCGCTGCCTCTCTTAGTTCCTCCTCCTCCTTTGAATTACACGATACAACCTTGCAGCAAGGCGTAAGGCTTTTATGTATTTTAGATAACATTATTCTATGCTAAAGTGTAACAATCGTAGGTGTTAAACTTGTAAAGTGAACGGTATATGAACTCTTACTTCCCAGTGAAAACACAAAGGATGAGGAAGAGAAGAATGTGCGTGGCCTTGATATAAAGGCTTTGTGAGATCGTTGAAATTTTGCACAGGACTTAGACGCAAAAAATAATGTATTATTATTAGTAACAAATTCATCAACAGTTTGTTTTTTGTAAATAGCTTCATTTTTCGTGACACAATTAGTCGCTCTCGAAATGAAAAGAATTCGCGTACGACTAGTGTTCCATTGCGTCCACGTCCCTGCAACGCGTTGCGTTTATATATTTTTCGATACGAAGAAAGAAATAGTCGAGGAAAAAAGAAGAGTGAGATACAGTGGAAAATTGTAACACATGAGACAAGTACAATTTATCCGAAAAACTTTAAAGATTGATTGTTAACAACAATTATATTATTGAAGATGTAAGGTAGCATAAGACATGAATTTATCATTGTATATTTTATTTCTATAGTGTATCGGTTATTTTTGATTTAGGTATAATTTTAACAAAAAAAGGGGTCTTGTGCAGTTTCTTCTTTCTTTTTTGAGTTAATTACTTTTAATTATTCGAGCTCATTTTATTAATGAGATAATGAAATTTGTACATACATACGCGAGGAAATAGATGTAATTAGACCAAATTTCATATTAACCGATGAATAAGGCAAATAAACAAGAAAATTAAGCTGAACTTGGTTAACTGTTCTCTCTGAATTTCTAACATTTATTGTACATATCTCGATAAATCATTGTTTAGCATGCGAAGATCGTAATTTCATTTTATGCTGTAAACAAATCTTTCCCTTTTTGGATTAAATGATGTTTCTCATCTTTAATAAGGAAATGTTAACTGCCCGTAATATCTGAATTACTACAATAACTTTTGGAAAAGTATCGATTTGTAACAAATAAACGTAATTCTTTTAATAAGGCTTGTGCGTTCATTTCAAAATACATACGTTATCGACTGCGGTTACAATAGATACATTCAGTAGAACTGAAACATGTCAAAACAAGAAGAATAGATAAGAGTTGTACAATTTTTAGTACATTGATTATTCTCAAGTCTTTCAATGATCAACTACTGAAGAGTTCTACTGAAATTTTTTAAGGAGAAAACTTTGTGATTTATATAGAAGAAAAAAAATGAAAGTGGCCGTAATTGGAGGCGGAATAATTGGTTTGACAACAGCCTTACAATTAACTCGTGAATTACGTAACTCTGAAATCACAGTTTTCGCTTCTGACTTTAATAATACTGTCAGTCATGTGGCTGCTGGAATATTTAGAGTTGGTTCATCATATTCTGGACCAACTGAAGAAATAACAAGGTTCATATGAAAGGCAAATCTTGTACTTGTTTCTACCTAAGTGTTTATATTGTGTAATTAAATGCTTCTTTTAGAAACTGGCTGCGAGATTCGTATGCATATTATGATGATATCCGAAAATCTCATGAAGCTTCTTTCGCCGGTGTAACCGCTATTTCCGGTTACTTATTCGCAAATTCCTCTCCGGAAACCGTAAAGGTTTATCCTATACTTTAAAACGTATTTTTTTATTACGATTACATTTTAAAACAAATGATGATAATAAATTAAAAATAGTTTTTATTAGAAAAGAAATTAGTATTTGTTAATTTTTTTTTTTTTTTAATAGAGTCAGTGGATGGAAAATTTAGTACCAATATATAGGAGGGTCACGGATGAAGAATTTCAGCTAGTCGAGGGTAACTGGAAATATGGTTCATTTTTTAGTACTCTTCTCACCGAATGCAAATTACATCTCCCATGGGCACGCAAGAAGTAACGAATTTACTGTATTAATTATAATCTTTCACGATTATTATTAAAGAAATACTTATTTTCTAGATTAGAAGAAAATGGAATCAATTTAGCAGTAAAAGAATTTAATTCTCTGAGGGAACTTGTTCCCGATTGGAATTTAATTATGAATTGTACAGGTCTCGGCGCACGATCTTTATGCAACGATAGACGTCTCGTTTCCATGCGTGGTCAAGTACTTAAAGTATGTTCTTTTTAATCTAGAATTTATTTCATGAAAGAACAAAGTTCAATTTACAAATTTAAACAAAATAGGTAAAGGCACCATGGATAAAAACGTTCTTCTATGGCGAGTTGGACACTTACGTCATACCTGGTTTTAATGGCACAGTTACTCTAGGTGGTTCACGAAATTTTGATTCCGAAAATGTGAAACTTTGTCCGCATGAATCTGCAGCGATACGCGAGAGATGCGAAAACCTCCTTCCAGGCCTTAAGAAAGCAGAAGTTATAAAAGAAGAAGTTGGCTTGAGACCATATAGAGCAAATAACGTCAGAGTGGAAGTTGAACACATCGTAAATGGGTTTTCTAAAGCTATTGTTAGTTTTAATGAAATATTGTTTATTTCAATAAATTGCGTTTCGTTATCGTTAATGAAACGCCCTGTATTATAGGTAGTGCATAATTACGGTCATGGAGGTTATGGAGTATGTACTGCGCCTGGAACTGCTAAGTATGCCATTAAGTTGGCAAAAGAAATGCATAAATCTTCTATTGCAAAATTATGATCGACGAATATTACTTTACCTTAACACGTTGACGCCGGCGCAGATATTCATGGTTTTCTCCGTGGGGCGGCGCCCGAATTCACTGTCTGCTTCGTGGGGCGGCGCTAGGTCACTACCTATTTTGTGAAATACATGTGTCATCGCCGCCTCTCGGGACAGACATGTATGATCCGCTGATAGGGCACGATGGGGCACGTCGCCTCACGGAACAGACACGTGCGACCCGCCGATGGGTCGCGCCGGCGTCAACGTGTTAATATTATAATATGATACGACATTAATCTCTTGTAATTATATTCGTTGAAATTTTACCATAATTACTCACAAATACATAGTTTATTATTAATGAATTTACATAAAAAGTCATTAATACAAGCTAATACTGCGTGGTATCGTCAATGTTAATTTTCGTACTGTAAAACTGATAAATCTCGAACAAAAATAAAGAAATCTTTCCATTATCAATGCATGACATTGGGAATCAGTATCAGTATATTATCTTCATTTCTCTTTTCATAGTGTACTGCTAAGCAGAAAACTATATAAAGAACGTTATCTTAAACCACCTATCAACATTTCTACGCTCTGAAGAATTAGCGAAGCTCTATAAAGCGTGTTCATTCGCGTTATCTTCCGACCAAAAAACCCTGCACGTGTACAATGCAAATTAGTGGAGACTATAATGCATCGTATAAAAGTTGTTTAACAAACTTGGAAACATCGTTTGCGAACTATCTGTTGCATACAGCTGTTTTGTCAAGTGTTTGCTAAACACATTAAATCGTGAATCTCACGGTAATGAAAGCCGTCGAATTCCCATTTTCTTTCTACTATTTCTTGCCAGGTTTCACGTTCTTTCGTGGTGGAGCTCCCCATCGAAGTGCACTGCTGTCCACTGTTAAACGAGGTCTCTTGTACTGGCTACTTTTAATATGTTCCTCGACTAATTTAGGTGTTACGCAGATTACATGCTGTCCCTTCCAATATTTGACCATGTTCATACTTTGCAATGTCGATATTATATCCGTCTGCGATATACTTGTCATCTGACTGTATATTATATTGTATATTTTTTAACTTCGTTATGTACGTAATTTAACCGACTTTCTTATACAATTTTATCAAAAGTTACCTCAGATCTTTAATACTAAGAGTACCCCGAAAATCCCGCAGAATTTCCAAAAGAATCCAGCTCCAGTAACTCCTGTATGATAATTTTCCTAAGTCACTCAATGGTTTTTCAGGACTACCAACTGTTTGTTCTATTCTGCTTAATTCGTAGCTAAAAGCGATTAAAAGTTTTCCATATCCTTGCCTTTGAAAAGGCGGTAAAGTTAAAATGCAAGCAACATTATTACCATCGGGTGATTCTTTTTCCTGAAAGCAGATAAAACATGGTAAAAAAAAAATAATTTGCAGGTTATAGATGTAATCATATATGGAAAGAGGAAAATACCTTTGAAAAATAACCAACTAAGTGAGCTCCATGTTTGTCAACTTCACACAGGATATAAAAAAGAAATGGTTCTACATCAAAGTAAAGGGTTTTGTGATCCAAAAAAAGTTTTGCGAGCAAACATAAATTTTGACAATAAATTTTATGCTCTCTACCATCCACTTCCCAAATGCTTAATGTGCCTTTACGATATATTTCTTTGCCAACTGGTTGTCTGTGTGTACATTCACTCTGAAAACAAAAAATTTCAGCTTCTAATTTATTTATTTTCATAAAAAATTAAATAACTTAGTATTAACATTTTTTACCATATGGTATCTATAAGTCTTTTCGAGACGCATGTATTTAAGGCAGTATTCACAAATCCATAGCTTTGGTTGCTTTCCATATTCTTCTGGATATGGACTAAAGTACCACGTATCAATTTCATATTTTCCTAAAAGTAAACTTTTGAAAATAATGAAACCTTTTTCACATATTGGGTATAATACTGTAAGATATGTATTGATGCTTACCGATTTGAATTTTGTCAATGTATTTGACTTTTGTTATTGCTTCGTGTTCCTTTTCTAAAGCGGCAGTTGTAGGATCCATTTCAGCATATGTCTGTAATTGAAAATAACAAAATATGTTATAAACACACATCCAAAATTTGATAAATACATTCATAAATATGTGCCTTTTGAATATGATTAATTTCATCATGTCTCCTTTTCTGATTTCTTGTAATTTTACGATCTGAAGAATCTGCTAGCAAGTCAGTACTAGAGTTTCTATCTCCACTTTTCCAAGTTCTATCACTCATGTCAAACCTGCTTGACATGATTCTGTCTCTGGGCACCCATTCATCCAATCTTCTATTGTGTCCTTCATAATGTACATAATATTCATAATGACTTTCACTCTCATTATATCTGGTTTGTATAATCTCTGCTGGATCTGAATACAATTAAAAAATCTTTTCTTTGATATTATACACATAACTCATTAACCTTAAATAATTTAAAACGTGCAAAATAACAAGCCAAATATTTCAAGTATCATATGAAGACTACAAGAAAATAATAAAATAAATTACATACTCCATTTTTTACAGGAGGATTTTAAAACTAAATATGTATTTTTGTATGCATAATTTTAAAAATATTTCAGTTTTAGCTATTTTATAATAAAGCATTTCTTTTTAATCATAAAATGATATCAAAATCAAAAATTCAACAAAAGTACATTTGTCGTATTTCTTTCTTGTACTCTTCCTATACATACATCGTCCGTAATGTTTTCAAAACAAGTATAGTTTATTCGGGTGAAGCCGGTAATACAAACACAAATACGAAGCGGCGAAGAAAGCGCGCAGATAATCATCCGTTAACACTAGATGTTTCTTCATACGTAATAATAGATAAAAAGATTATAATCGTCTGATAATATATTTACGCCAGGAGTCGTCGGATCTTCGAACCAAGTAGTGTTCGCCTATATCAAGAGGCAATTCTTCGAGACTATCCGCGTCATCGCCAGATCCCTTCCCGCCATTCGTCAACGTGTTCTCACGTTTTTCTTGCTTCACCATTGTTTCCTTCGGTCCTACGATACAGTTCTCTTTATTTCTTTGTTCCGATTCGGCCATTTTCCAAATTAAAAGATCACTAATTGTTGAAATGATACACGTCGCTGTGAAATAACCGAAAATAGATGAACATTTCACTTGCTGACGCAACGCGAATATGGTCATAAAATTCTTCGCAGCGTATATCTTTATTATGTATATACATAACATTATATGCATATCACAACTATTGTGAACTGGAGTAGGCCTGTGGCTCCCTCTAGCATGAAGAATATCTTGTATGATAATAGGGTAAATTCTAGCGCCGCGTATTTAACTGTACAATAACGTAGCCGAAGTAACGAACAATAGTTATTTAACAAATTTATTGATTAAATGTCAAAATTATTTATCGATCTGTGGTCACTCTCAAATTTCGTATTTACTTTTGTTATTCACGATCTTGTGATCATGGTGCTTGCGATATTATGTTTCAAACATTAACTTCTTAAGTAGGAAAACTAGATACATTCAACGAGTTGGATTAAAAAAACATATTACTTGTTATAAAACATATTACTAAAGTATATCGCATTTGGCAACTTTGTCTAAATATTTTCTACAATAATAGGGTTATCTCTATTTGTAATTTACTAGAGACTGCTAGCGAGTAACTGAAATACCACGTAACCGATGTTATGTTTATGTTTCTGTTTCTCGTTAAACAAAGCCATCGTAGATGGTCATTATCGGAAGTTTTTTTCTTCTGAGTCGGATAACAAAAGCAATATATTCCGATTGAAGCAAGAAATCTAATATGCGTAAATTATATATTAAAAATAAAAAATTATTGTGTTTATGATTTTTCTAAAGGGGAATCAAGAAATATGTCCATAGGATTATTAGTAATATTTTAAACAATGAGTAAAAGATACTTAATTTTCATATATCATGTGTAAAATTTCCTACTTGTTCACTTATTTTCTTATTAGAAACATTTAATTACGACAAATTAAAGATATAATACCTATTATTATTTTATTAATGTTATCTACATTTATACTTAATATTAATATATAATTTTATTAATAATTTTTTATTATATTTAATACTTACAATATTTAATATTAAACCATTAAGATACTCCCACTGAAAACGAACATAATAAAATCGCATGATTGTTATGAAATTATGAATGATGAGTACAGAAAAAATATAATGGCTATTACATATGACTACACCATATAGAGTGCGTAAGCGAGCTGAAAAAGCAGTATAGAAATAGGAAGAAAACGCTGCATAGGGGCGTTGTTCTACAAGGCCTTGTAGAATAACATGTATATTCGTACAGTAAATATGTAGTGTAACACCGATAAATGAGCTACGTCAGCATACATGCCTGATTAGACAAAAATATAAGGAGCCTCTATGCAGTGTTTTCTTTCTATTTTTTATCGCATACTTGCACAAGTATATGACTCGTATAGTGTACTCTATCTTTATATCTCTACGTCTATGCATATGATCATATGACTATTTCTATCTATAGTGAATTATATACTGTTTTGTAAATATCGATTTTTATTTGAATCAAGCATGATTCAAAAGGTATCAATGTGTATCGTTCCATTTTTTGTACGGTTAAATCAATTTTACAATCGAATAGTAGACTATCGGGTGGTTATCCATACTGTTTAACGAGGTAGTTATGCGCATGAAACAGTAACAAATATACTTATATATTTTCTATAATTGTATAACCCTTTAGTTAATTAGATTACCGTATTTTGTAGAAAAACGAAACCATGTCAAAGATTTTCTGTACTTCGAAGGATATAGTAAAAAATGTACTAATCTGCTTTGGTCTTAAGATTATCAATGCTATCAAACATTAGAAATCTTAGAAATGTTACGACGAAACAGGTAAAATGCGTTCATTATGACGTAGTCGATATCAACGATGTACATTATATTTAACTAACTTTCTGACAAAATATTAGAATCGTAAAATGATGCTTCATTATTTTTATATTATTAATATTCTTTTGTTTATTTTGAACATTTTAATAAAACGTTTGTTTAACAAATTGTACTATATAGATTGAAGAATAAAGCGATTGCAATTGGTCTTCTGGTGCTGGCTGTTGTAATTTACAATGAATTTTCAGTGTATGATATACAAAAGTTAAAATGGTCAGTACGAGAGTGTTCAGAATGTGTCAAGGTGCTCCTTGTTGCTGATTCTCAGATATTAGGTCAAAAGAATGAAAATTATTTTGGCTCATGGATAGCACAATGGGATAGTGACAAGTACGAATAATGATTAATTTGTTTATCGAATCATGAGCCTTATACAAATTTGATGGTTCTTTTCAAATGTAAATATTGACCTGAATTTTGTTCCACAGTGTTTTATTTGCAGGTACTTGAAGAAAACATTTTCTAGAGCCTTAGACCACTCTAATCCTCATGTTGTTATATTTCTTGGGGATCTTATGGATGAAGGACATATTGCCAATGCAGAAAGTTTTAAGGATTACAAAAGAAGATTAGATTCTATCTTTGAAATGCCTGATCATATAATGGTATAATTACATATAAGTAATCAGGTGAATACCATTGTCCAAGATATATTTAAACATTTTTTTGTTTTACCAGAGAATTTATCTACCAGGAGATAATGATATTGGAGGTGAAGAGGATGTAGTTTCATCCAATATTTATAACAGATTTAATTTTGCATATAGTCAACCTGACACTTTAGTTTATAAGACAGTGACATTTTTTAAGGTAATGACAAGCATATATTAGTTTATAGGAGAGTGTACATGTATATATATATGTAAATATATTTTGGATTATATTATATGTAGTAATATGCATATTTCTTGTTCTAGGTGAATAGATTAACCCATACAATGCCAGAAGCACCAAAAGATGCCTTCCTTAATGATTATGCAGAAAGAAACACAACAAACGTAGTACTTAGTCATATGCCTTTATTATTTATGCCTGGTACCTTCGTCCAAAATGTATGTGATATTTGTTCATTTATTAGACAGTGATGTTATTTTTAGTTCTTGTTAATAATTGCATTACGATATTAGGTACTGAAAGAATTGTCTCCCCAAATTATTTTTACTGCACATGAACATAAGGCCATGCATATCAGTTTAGATCCAGTAACAGATCAATTAAGTGACATTTGGGTTTTATCTCCTTATGAAACTCTAGTACATTCATTAAGAATGGACGTAGGTGATATTCACGAGTTGCAAATACCCACATGTTCATACAGAATGGGTACTCCTCATACGGGTTACGGACTTGTTTACATCGGTAGAGAAAATATAACATCGTGTTCATTTATGAAATTGACAGCTTTTTTTTCTTTTTAATTATATTTCTTCTTTTTCATTTTTAGATACACAAGAGAAAATGATAAATTTTACAATTTTATGGCTCCCAGGAAGATTTCCTCAATTATGGATTTACGTTTTCGTTGGGATATTTATTTTAGCTTTTAGCGTTTGCACGTGTATTTCTAGTTATTGTGTAAAGGGTCGTGCAGCATATAGTCGTATGTCTTCAATATAAAGCAGCATATAATCAAAAATACATAAAAAATACTTAAATATTGAAATTCTGAAATATGATAACTTGACATCAGAGATGGGGTATAAAGATCCGTCCAATGTAAGTGATTCTGTTACTATCCATGTCAAGTTTTGAATGGAATGGTAATTTGATGTTTAACAAGGAAGATTTACTTATTATCAAATATCAATAACGTAATTCTTAAAATATGTTCCTAACATCTAAATATGGTTAACACTTAAAAACGAACAACTTCATTCGTGGTATGTTCATGGCTTACATAAACCAACTATTTGTTAAATTTAGTATTTAGGAATAGTATTTTAACACGATGCTATATTTATTTGTTTTTCGTTTAAATAAGTTCGTAGTTGCAAATAACAAGGCTGAAGTAATATATCTTCTGTATAGTGTGTAAATCCCTTTTTTACCCATTATAATCTATAGTACAATATCAAATGTAAACGTAAGTACATAAAGTGTCATCTATATTGAAAATTATATATATTAAAAATCATCTATATTGAAAGTCATCTATATTGAAAGTCATCTATATTTCTCCTGTTTAAATAAATTAAAAGAGATTATGATTGCTGTGTTAATATGGCAGAACATTGTTAATTCTTTTAGAAGAGATGGTTTATATTTGTGTGTGAAAATGTATATACGTTCGCCCAAAATATATAAATGTAACATGTTAAAACTTGACTTATTATTTTTCATTTTAATAATATCCAACTATTATTTTATTCATACAATTATGTAGATTATATAAAAGTAACGTAATATTAAGTTTTAATACTCAGAAAAGTATTTATTAATTGTGAAATGGTTAATTTAATGTTGTTATATTTCTTGAATCTTTGACCGATTTTCGAAAAATTTCGCCAGAATATTTGAAATAGAAACATAAAATAAACGTTCAGTCATTGGTCAACATCCACATGGATGTGAATTGTGAAGTAGTATTTATATAGATGTATACGTAAACGAGAAACATTACATACGTCAGTTCCTTTTTGCGTTCTTTTGAAAAAAAAAGTTAATAAATTAAACTTGTTTGTATACACAATTTTATTCAATAAGATGGGGAAACGAAAGGCCAGTGATAGTGCAGGAAGTCCGAATCAAGATTTATGTGATTTTCTTATGGGTAAATTATTTGTTATATATTCAGTATATATATATTTTATTAATAATTTTCTGTGTATATATATTTTATTAATGAAATTATTATGGAAAATAATAGAAGTAAAAGTTTCAATCACTTAATAAAGGTATACTTTTATTTGCCATTATTTGTAACCTTAGAGTTTGTATCATAAAAAATTTAGAATTATTATCTAAATATTTATAACTATCACATACAATTAGTAATTGGTATATAAATTTACATAATGAAATTACAGAGTTAGCAAATTATGAGAGGAATGTTAGTAACAACATTTACAAGTATAATGCCTATCGTAAAGCTGCAAGTACCTTAAGTACATTATCAGAGAGAGTAAAAAGCGGCCAAGAAGCAAGAAAATTACCAGGAATTGGAGAAAAAATTGCTAAAAAAATTGACGAATTTCTTAATACTGGAAAGTTACAAAAGTTGGAAGATGTATTTATTTTAATTTATTTTTTTAATAAAAAAATATACTTTAGTTTTTCTTTTTGTATTGATTCTTAAAGTTGTTATTTTTACAGATTAACAAAGATGAAAGCAATGTTGCAATTAATTTATTGACTCGTGTGTCTGGCATTGGACCTACAAAAGCCAAAGAATTAGTGGATAGTGGCATTAAGACTTTAGATGATTTGAAGAAGCATCAAGAAAAATTAAATCATCACCAAAAAATTGGGCTCAAGTATAGAATAATCAGATGCATAGTACTTATTATTTCTTCCCATAATAATCATAAGTTTCTTTTTAGATATTTTGAAGATTTTGAAAAAGGAATTCCTAGAAAGGAGATTGAGCAGATTGAAAAAATTATAGAAGATTCTATTGTAAAGTTAAACAAAGAATATATTATAACTATTTGTGGAAGTTACAGACGTGGAAAAGAGGAAAGTGGGGATATTGATGTTTTGTTAACACACCCTAGATATACATCCAAAGAGAAAGAATCAAAGAAAAAGACTTCACTTAAAGATGTTGTGGAATGTCTTGAAAAAAGAAAATTAATTGTAAATACAATATCTCTTGGGCAAACAAAATTCATGGTACATTAATCATTTAATTCAATTTAGACAAAGAAATTATGTTTAAAAACATCTTTAATTTTAGGGTGTCTGTCAAATTCCCAGTAATAATAAAAAACCATTTAGGAGACTTGATATCAGATTTACACCTTATGATCAATACTATTGCGCTGTACTTTATTTTACCGGAAACGATCTTTTTAATAAGAGTATGAGGGCGCATGCTTTGGAGAAAAACTATACTTTAAATGAATATACGCTAAAACGTCTAACACCTGAAGGTATATAATTAAAAGCGAAAATTTTTTCAGTATGAGTAAATCTACATATTTATATTATATATAATGTAGGAACTCCAGGGGAGGCAGAAAAAATCGCATGTGAAGAAGACATTTTTCGAATTCTCAAATTACCATATAAAGAACCAAAAGATCGAAATTCATAAGTAATATTTATTGTATACGAAGAATTATAATATATTAGTTATTTGTATAATATTTTGATTATTTATCAAGTAAATTATTAAAATTTAATTGTTAAAATAATGAAACAAGGATTTGTTTACTGTCTTTATTTATAAAAATTTAATATAACTTTAATAAACTTAAAATAATTATTTAAAACTAGAATAATTACCTTTTTCCCTAATATTTATTAATCAATGTTAACAATGTTCTCAAATGTAAATGTGTCATTAATTCTTTTCTTGCATTATTATATTTCTTTGCCTATAATACAGTTATCTAACATTTCTTTTTTGTCCTATAAAACATAAAAAAAAGGGTCTTTTTTATTAAAAGAATATTTGAATATGAATTTTAATTTAAAAGATAGAAAGTCTTTTTTACGTTTTATACAACAAAAAAGAAATGTTTCATTCATGTTAAGGCAATAGTAGATATTATTACGCTGATAGATATACTTTTAAATAGTTATGATAATATCTTTCCTATAAAGAAGATATGCAATTATTGCCCATAAAGTTGTTGTCCATAAATTCATAGTCAGAAGAGAAGCATGGGAAGGATGAGCGATATTCCACGCCCATGGGAATAAATCTTTTGTCAAAACGTGACCAACGTACAGAAAAATTGGATTTATCCCTATGAAAAACAATAATTATATAGTTTCATATAAAAGAGAATATTTATTTATATAACAGTTTCTTTTTGCATTAATACATACCAGCATAAATAAAAGGAGCTCCACTCCAGAATTGTTTATAATCAATAAGAAAGTATAAAAATGCATACAACAAAAAAGCAAAACTAGAACAAGTCAGAACGTACGATAATGTCATCATCCTTTTGCTAACTGGAATCACTCCTCCTTCGCTTTCGAAATTGCATAAAATTCCAGCAATAATACCCTAGGAAATAATATTTTTTGTTAGTAGGAATTACATTGCCTTTCGAAAAAATTTATTTCTGTCAACTCACTGTAAATACTGCCCATAAGAACCACCTAATCAGCCTAGCATTACCCTGATAATACAGCAATAAAATTTTGCCAGCATGAACTCCCAAATAAACAATAAATATAGCCGATATAGTGTTCATCAATCCTGCAATTTAATTGTCGTCATGGATATTAAATTATATACAAACAATTTTTCTATAGACATATATAAACAATGTACCTTCAGGGTCATAACGTAAGATTTGACCATAAATAGAGTCTTTTATTTTAGAATACGTGTGATTTCCAAAGATCAATCTATCTATGTAGCCAGCTGCGCCAGCGGTGCAATTCATGTATTTTCCACGATAATGATATTTTCCACCTGGTCCAAAATAACCCGTCGGGCAATTCGGTATATGGAGGAAGAATGTAATTAATGTGTGTGTAGTCATAATGCCTGCCATAATTAACCATTGAGGCCAGCTATCTAAGATGTCTCGGAATATAGCGAAACGGCCGAACTGGAGTAAGATATCCTAATGAGTAATTTTTGTAGATACCAATTAGATAAATGTAAAAACTATACGTAACAAAAATGATTATATTCAAACCTGAGAATGAGGTTTCATGAAGATTGTTTCCAATATGGCGCATACGAAATACGACACAGCTAGTAACTGAAGAATACCAGGAAAACGAAGATCGTTTAAAGATTTACTATCAATTGAATTTAACATTAATCCGAGAAGAATCAATATCGCTGATCGTCGAAGACAACATAAAGTTATTTTCACACGTGATGTTGTTAAACGAAGTTCTGCCCGTTTTGAGATTGTTATCGACATACCCATAATCCATGCAAACCTACAAGTTATTTATTGTACTTCTTGGAAGATTAAACATAATATAAATAATTACTTACCAAGGAAGTATTAAATCAGCTACGGAAAGTCCAAACCATGCACTATGATTGAAGAAAACGTACTTTCCTCCTCCATTATTGACAAATATCATCAGTAATATTGCAATTCTGTAATAATATAAGTAATATGATATCTAAAATGGCAAATACACGAGAAACAAGCAAAAATATAAAAATACCCTCTAAATGCGTCTACTGATTGTATTCTACTGCTGAATTTTGTAACTCTAATTACTGGATGTGTTGTATTATTCTCTTCTTGAAGTCTATTCAAATCCTAGAATAATATTAAATTAAATGAAATGGAATGAAATGTACAATAATATATCAAACTATGCTTACATCATATACATTATTGGGGGACAATTTTCCTCTTATTACTCGTATAATAATTTTAGATGTTGTCCATGTGACTGCTAATAACATATATATCATAAATGCTGTCAAAATTGCTGTAAAAGAAATTTGTTAGTATTAGAGTTGTTAGTATTTTATGATGAACCACGATTATGAAAATGTATTATTAAATATTACTTACGAAAGTAGCTATTTCTTGGTTCATGTATTACATAAATATTAGAACATATATCAGCATTTGATATATTCCATCCATAACTACCATATTCCTTGAAGGTGTAAGTTGTGCTACAAAGATGGTTGGAAATAAATACATAGTTGGATGGAAGTGCATATCAGATATATACAGATAAAGTGTTACAACCTGTTTTCTTGAAAACCATAGCAGATATTAATTTTTTTTAAATATCATGATACAAGGGGACTGTTTATTTATGATACAAAAGATTTTTCTGAAACAAAATTTTCTAGAAGTATTTAAAATGATGATGTTCACTTCTAAACATCTATAAGTTATGAGTACAACATTTATAACAAAAGAAGATATAAAGAGAAGAATACTAAATGCCTGTAAATCTATAACTGCAACAATATTATCAAATGTACGAAATAATATCATACAAAAAATAAATAAATGTTTAGATGTCAACAGTTTCCACTTTGGACATTTAATAAAATGAATTGTACCTTAGGATATATTTATTTTAATTATCCTTTGATGTCTCTGCATAGTCTCCCTTTAGATCTTTTTCTCGTTATAACTCTTTAATTACGCAGAATAATGAAAAATGCTTTAAGCAAATGTTTTGCAGTCTCAGAACAGCTATCCAAATGAACAGAAATTAATATGCATTCGATTTAAAAAAAATGAGGGGGACTTCCATTGAACCCCTAGCAGTCATCTTAGAAAAATCTCTTGCTCCAAAAATAATCAGCCCCCTTGTACCATTGAAATTAAAAAAGAAAATTAGTAAATATTAGCTATGGTTTCTGAGAAAATGGCTTGTAACACTTTCTCTGTTCCTATAAGAAGAAAGGATACTTACTGACAATATTCATAATTTTTATGTGGTTCAACAGTTTGATAATATATGTGTAATGGGTATTTTGTGCTTAATATCAAACTTGTATTACTTTTTGGTTTTAAAGTAGCCAACGGGACACCAGTACCCTACAAGTCAATAATTTATATATAATTTAGATATAACTAATTGTGTTTGATATATATAAATTAATTTCAAAATTGTGTATATATGAATACATACTGTGTAAGCTTCCCATGCTATTGCATAAAAGATGACAGGATTAATATATAAATTCAAAATACTGAAACACGCTTGATCTATTCCAAGCGAAGCATTTGAATTAGTACAAGAACTTATAGATGTGTCTATCATTTTGGAAAACTTAAACTTGTTCCAAACTTATTCACATCCGCACAAGAAATGATATTTTTACAAATTCTTGCTTAATTTGATCCATGTATAATGTACCAAATATAATGTGAAATTATGTCTGAAATTAAATACACAATGATATTAAAATAAATATACGAATTAATATTTTCATTATAAAGTATACAAAAATTATAACGTAAAATGAATTTTTCTAAATAACATACATTTCGATTCGTACAGTTTCCTAAAATAATCCATGTATTTACAAACTAATCTATTTTGGTACAAATTGGAACTCTTTTTTCTTCAGAAAGAAATATTGTACAGCGATCAATTGAATTTCATAGTTTCTTTAATACACAAATTAAGTAAATCAATTAGATTTCAAATAAATGACAATATGACTTAGATCGAAAGGCGTTTTCAGTAAGTAAACATTATGAATGCGTCGTAATCAATAAACAAATCATAACACATAGAATGCACTACGCGGTGAACGACGCATTTCTGAGCTTAAAAAAGGACATGAATAATGCACGAGTTACATAAAGAAACAATATTAAAAAGGATTATTAATGTACCGTTGAAAAGTTCTAATCACGTAATTTTGCTACGAATGAAGCAAAAACTGCCTGTCCAATGTAGCTTCACTCAGAAAATATTGGAAGACACAGGAAAATATGGCGGATTTCCTCTGCTTTTAGCAATGTGGTGAAAATACGTATATATATACATACAAGCTGATATAAATTAAATACATATATATATATATAGTTGTTGCTTTACGCATTTCGTTTGATGTTTCATCGAATGCATTTGAATATTTACATATACGTCTATACATACAAGCTGGTCATGTGTTACCGCGTAAATGAGTGCGATATGGGAATAGAAACAGAACCTTGAATTGATCTCCCTTCTCTCTTTGTCTAATCAGGCAAGCTCACTGACGCTGTTTGTTGATCGGTGTTACACTTGCATACATAGATACATACTGTACGAATGTGCTTGCATTATTATAAGCAAGAATACAGGAGGCTTTCTGCAGCGACTTTTTCTATTCCTATATTTTTCGGCTTTTTCAACTCGTTTACGCACTCCTCTACAATATACAATAACATATTTCTATATCCATGGCAAATTTCCACTAACGAGATTTGAAAAGGGTTTGGTTAGTCTCAGAGATATATGAATTGAAATTGACGCCTAGATTAAAGATTAAAACAGAAAGGAAATTTCCTCTCTGATTAAGAAAAGATCCAATTTATTTTATTTTTTAATTTCATTTCTTTCTCGTATATAAAGCTATAAAATAAAAGTGGTAAAATAGAATTTAAGCGGCATAATTAAAAATTCGAAATGAAGTCTGTGTTTAATTTAAAAAACTAAATTTTTGTGTAATTATATATTTCATATAATAATAACAAAAATTATTTATTATTGTAAAGAACCTTTAATATATATGCAGAATGAATATTAAAACTCTTACGCTTTTGGATGATATTTTACTAAATTTAACGTAACACCTGTGAATAATATTGAATTCAAATGTCGTCTACTCTTAACAGCTGTTAGTCTAGCCTATAATTAAAAAGTGGAGACAAAATCGATATAAATTAAAAAATAAAATTAGAAATTCGTATGTTGCGAATAAATAATTGGTATACATTACTTCAAAGGAGCATTGAATTGCATTAATTATCACATTAATTATATGAAAGCCAATATACATTTGCGTATATTAAATAATATACGAGACAATAAGCACAATAGTAATTATAATGAAAAAAAAATGTTAGTAGATTAAGATGTGTGTGATAAAATTAAGTGATGGCTTGGTTGAAAATATTTTGTTACATTAATTGACATAAAACATTGTAAAAAAGTACGTGGCAAATCAATTCGTTAAATTTTATAGTGTTTTAAAAACCAAAAAATGAATTTTTATTTTCTCATGTAAGATTTGTATCTCTTTCTTGTGAGAATATTATATTTTAGCTTAAAATCTTTTCTAGCAAGTGTTATGTGTATGTCTAACAATTTTGTATTCTTCCAGGATGCGTATGGTATTCTCATTAAATATGTTGCTAGTAATAGTCATATGTAAAATATTATGTATATTTATTATTTTACCTATTTTATTAATAACATGGAGAAAGCAATATTCCAAAAGTCGAATGGAAAGATCACACAAGGAAACAGTTGTAGGTTTCTTTCATCCGTATTGTAATTCAGGTGGAGGAGGTGAAAGAGTACTTTGGGCTGCTGTGAGTGCTATACAAACCAGGTATAACTATTTTAAGTAAATTAATAAATTAAATAATAATTATGTTATTTACGATAACTTTAATTAATTATCATATGTTTAAATTATTATTTTTATCAGATACCCTAATGTATGCATAGTTATTTATACTGGGGATCTTGATGCACATCCAGAACAAATTTTAAATAAGGCAGAAAAAGTATTTAATTATAAAATTGAGCATAAAATTGAATTTGTATACTTACATAGGCGCAAATGGGTGGAACCTTCAATGTATCCATATTTTACACTTTTAGGACAGAGTTTGGGATCAATTTGGTTAGGTATTGAAGCTTTAAATAGTTTTGTACCAGGTAAAATTTTATTTCATATCTGTTTTAATAATTGTTTTATAAATACCATATATTATGTTACATGACATATAAAATATTGTTTTAGACATTTACATCGATACCATGGGTTATGCATTTACATATCCATTATTTAAATATATTGGTGGGTGTCGAGTAGCAACATATACTCACTACCCCACAATTTCAACTGATATGTTGAGACATGTTTATAGAAGAGTTATCTCTCATACTAATAAAAGAGTTATAGCTAGAAATCCATTTTTATCGGCAGCTAAACTTGTTTATTATAAATTATTTGGACTTGTATGTATATAAAGATTATTAATTAATTATGCTTTGATGATATAATTTACAACAATTACTTCAGATATATGGTTGGGTTGGCAGTAGGGCAGAAATTGTAATGGTTAATTCCTCATGGACCGAAGAACATATTAATACAATTTGGAAATGTCCATTGAAAACTCATAAAATTTATCCACCTTGCAATGTAAAGCACTTAACATCACTGCCACTTCTCAATGATGATGAAAAATGTAATAATATTCGTATAATATCAGTCGCACAATTTAGACCAGAAAAGAATCATCCATTAATGTTGAGAGCCATGTATGAACTTAGATCAATTGTTAAAGAAGAAATTTGGGAAAAAGTAAGTTTAATATAATATAATGATATAAATAATAGAAGGTTTCATATTAGCAGCTTTTATTGTAATATTACATGATCTTGCCAGATTCGTTTAATTCTTATTGGTTCTTGTCGAAATTTTGAAGATGAAGTACGCATGAATGATATGAAGGATTTATCAAAACATTTTGCATTAGATGAAAATGTAGAATTTAAACTAAACATACCATACTCGGAACTTCTATCGGAACTTCAACGAGCAATGATAGGTTTACATACAATGTGGAATGAACATTTTGGTATAAGCATTGTTGAATGTATGGCAGCTGGATTAATTGTAGTAGCTCATGGTTCTGGTGGACCAAGGTAAAGTGTAATTAAAAATATAGTAATGTAATAGTCAAAGGATCCTCAGATTTTTCAGAAATATATACTAGCAAAATTAAAGTTAAAGAAGAATTGAAGAAAAATATTACTTGGCTGAGAACCATTGATATAGTCAATAAAATTTATTGCTAAAAATATTCTTTTATAAAAATAAAAATACACAAATTAATACATAATTGTAATATATGAATAATTATAGGGCTGATATAATAGAAACACAACCAGGGTCTCAAAATGGATTTTTAGCTACAGAAGCTGAAGAATATGCAAAGATTATGGCACATATTATCAACATGCATCCAGAAGATAGAAATGCCATTAGGATAGTTGCTAGGTATTATTACTTTTTGCGTTATTACTTTTTAATAATAAATCATATTGATTAATATGAAAGATAAATTTACAAATGATCAGAAATAAATTATTTTTTTAGAGCATCCGTAGATCGGTTTTCGGACGAAATGTTTGAAAGAGAATTCTTACGAACTATAGAACCATTTTTTAGACAAAAACAGGAATGATAATTCTTATTAAAATATTTATTATGATTAGATGTATACTTTTTTAACATATTTTTGCTTCTTCTATAAAGCAGAAAACATCATAAAGTTATTCATCTACTGATTGAATAAAAAATTATGTACATAAATATTGCAAAAAAGAAATAGATATAATCAAATAAGAAAAGGAACAGATATTATACAAGTTCTTTGTTATATGTGTTATAATTATTCTTGATAAAATAAATAAGGTAACAATGAGAGAACGCAACTAATACATGTACTATGCATTTTGCATTATACTTATTCTGAATATACAATTGTTACTTATTTTATATTTTTATTTTCATACCCACAACCTTCACACTCTAAGGTATAGGAATTATTACTTCCATCATTTCTATTTTCGCATAACTTAAAGTGAAGATTAAACTGTTGTAAGACCAATTCTGCCACTTTTATAGCTGTTTCAGTATGACAAGTAAGTTTTTTACTTCCAAGATTAATTTTAGAAGTACCTTTAGCTAAAGCCATCAAAATGATTAACTAAAATATACAAGTAATTATAATTTATGATGAAAATAACAAATTATTTTTAATTATTTTATAAAAATATACATACTTGATCTTGTGCATGTTCGTCAACACAGGATGCTGCTAAAATTGTGTCCAATATTTCATTAGCTGCCTGTATACCTGGTGCTACTTGCTCTTGACGTCCAGAACCCAATCCTGATCCACCAAAAACACATCCACTAGTCGTAGCGCACATTACACTGATGATATCGTTCATATTTAATTAAAAACATAATGTATAAAATTCATAATTTTCGGCTGTATCTAAATCTTACTTGATGCCAGACCCATTACCAATAGTTACAGATCTATCCTCTTTATAAACTTCGATATTTATAGATGGCAATGGAATATTAGATTTATTTAAACCTTTTGTTAAAACTGATTTTACATCATTTGCCATTTTATGTGCTTCCTTTAAAACAAACAAGATATGTATCAAAGAAATATAATATTAAAATTATACAACTATATGATACATACCCTAATGTGAACAACACCTGCAACATATGCCCATCCTATTATTTCACGTGGAATTCCTGGATCAGTTAAAGTAATAGCTTTCAAAGTATGTACAGGTTTAATGTACAAATGTACCTCTCCACCTCCCTTTGGATAATAACCCCTACATAAATTGTTAAAAAATTAATATTCTATAAATACCTATAGTTTACAGCAAAATATTAAGAACAAAATAGTTAAATTCGTATCATCACATCAACGTATACCTTGTTATAACTCTAAAATCAAAATCAGCTCCAAATTTATTAAGTAATGGTCTGAATATTTCTGTAAAATATTCTATATGTGGTCCCATAGGAACGTTTGTGCCACCTTTAAGAATCAATGTAACTGTATCCTTTTTTAGAAGAAAAAGGGCACAAGGTAAAGCTACTTGAGCTAACAAACAAATACAGCCAGCAGTTCCTGTATCTACAAAGAATGTGTGTTTTTTATCCATGTTTAACTGACCAGGTTTAAACTCTAAAGTTGTTGATCCTATATGAGCTCCATAAACTTCTGCATTACACATATCTTTTAACAGTTCTACTCCTGTAATAATGTTCAATTCAAAATAAAAACAAGATTAACAATAATCAAAAGTTATATTTTAACAAGAACATACCTTTTAAATGTTGTGCAGCAAGGCCAGGCTTAGGACGTCCTGCTCGTATATTATTAATTTTAATTGGAATTTTATATAATGCACTCAGGCAAAGTGCAATTCTTAATACCTGACCACCCTAAACATAAGCATAACTTTTTAAATTTTAATTAAGAATATTAAAAATAACATATTTCATTTGTGCATTCAATAATTTTTACATACATATACTTCTATAAATCCTAATTAAAGCACTTGAATTATCTAATCTTATATGATTTATAAAATAAACAATTTTTAAATACATACACCTTCGCCTAAGCTTCCATCAATTTGTATCGAAGACATAGTATGGATAATACAATCAAGTGTGCGAAATGTACGCAACATTGCGTGTTAGTAAAAAAATAAATTTTTTACTAAAATGTTGCTTTTTTCGGAATCTTTATAAACGAAACTGAAGTTGTTTACCTAAAATATTCAAAAATCTAATATATATAAACTGTACAAAAAATTCATTTCATATGTATTTGCAAAGAGCATATAACTATATAATAAACATACTACTCTCTAGTACTACTAGAGAGGAAATCTGTGATATTATATAGGGATCATTGAATCATATAATTCAAATATGTAAGTACGTACATACTTAGTATTATATTGTTTATAAATATTAATGTACGTTAACCTTGCAATCTTTAATGTCCTTTTAAATAGTGCGTTATGAATGAATTCTACAGGGTAATCCCAGAAATGAAATTGCTCACGCTTATCGTTCCGGTTATTCTCAGATTAGTGCTGCCCTCAGCGGCCAAGTGCTGAAGATGTTCCACGCTATCGTATAAAAGAATCTATTTAGTTCCACTATAAATGAAGTATATTCGCTTTGATTCCACGCTATAACAGCCCATTTCATTGTGTGGTCCTACGAAAATGTTCATACTTTTCTGTACTAATTAAATTTAGTTGCCTTAGAAAGAGAAACTAACTATCTATTATATTCTTTTTAGAGATGAAAAGAAAATCTTCCCTTTTAAACGATAATGGATCAGTGGAATGATACAATGATTTTAATATATTTTCCATGCACAATAGTGTTTTAGACATAAAATTAAATTTACTTTCCTTGCGATAATGTTTTTGTTATAATAAAACCTAAATTTTATTTTAATAATAATTTCAGCAGTTTATTCAGAAGCACAAGGCTTTGAACACTCGTAGTTTTGATTTTCGCCATCCCCGGTTCCAGGAAGAGGTAGCTGAGACATTTGAGGGTGCCGTAAATTATGCGCCTTGCTGTCTCACAGACTCGCAGGTTTCAAGGGTTTTGCGACTACAACGCCGAAGATATTCGAGTATTCTTCATAGAATCGTCAACAAGGGCGGACGGAATCGACTATTCTGTGCGTTTTCTACCATTCTGAGTACACGCGGCGTCTCGGATAAATCGGGATATGTTTATACAAATAATAGATTATATTTCCTTGAACTTCGCTTACATATCAGATGTGGAATTAGAACAACGTGTTTTTCCGGTTGAAAAAAAAACATCAATTATCGAGGAAGGTATTTCTTTGCGTTTCGTGTGTGTTTGTATGCGTAAGACGGATGGAATTGCTTCGTTAAATACTAATTGCGAACGGGAAGCTGATTTCCGATTCCGGGAGAATTCATTACAATGTGCTCAATTCAGTCAAGTGGCGTCATTTTATTATATATGACAGTTTGATATTTACACGCATGAAGCATATATACAAATGAACGATGATCTAGTGTGACACAAATATAGTTCATACAATAGGCGCGAGAAAAAGGTTCGCTCACGTGAATTTGTAATCAAAACACGAAGAAACTTGAAAATCGCTGCCGGACGTCCGCCAAAACGGAGACCTATTGGAGGGGATGAATATTCTCGTGTAACGGAAAGTATGACGAGGAGTAACCACGTAATACAATTATTTGTATTTACAAAAATTTAACGCATCAACAGCTCTCCTGACTTGATCCCTGCGACTCGTATGCAAACCTCGAAGTTCTAGTAGTGTGAGTATTTAATATGTGAAATATCGATTACAGAAATTAATAGCGGAAGATAATTTTTTTTTTTTTAATTTGTGCTTCACAATTTGTCCAGCTGGGCATTCGGTAAATTTTTCTAGCTTAATTGCTAAATAACATGTGGGTGGCTACCCCCAGCGGGATACCATCTTCGAGTTTGACTTTTTTATTTTTTTAGTCAGGTCAATGGGGTATTCTCTTTTTTTGTCTTCTTTCTATGAGAGTTTTGCTCGCTTCAGCTGCCAGCTGGTTTGGATGTGTTGCCTTTCTTTCATTGTATTTTTCTGCATACCTGCCGATTTCTTCTTTGACCGTCGGTATCTTTAGGTCTTTACGTCTATCCTCTACCATGGGAGTTGACTATTGTTCTGAGTATTTTCACTTGTAGCCACTCCAGTTTATTTATGTGGCTCATTGCTGCTGTCCCTTATAGTGCTATTCCGTACGTCTAAATTGATTTTATTATCGTTCTGTATATTTTTAATTTATTTTTAATGTTGAAAAATGTTGGCCTCTTCGTATGCTTTTGCTGAGGGGTGTTTCGTATCACAGATAGTGTAATATGGTATTTTCATGTAGCTTCTTGGTGTGAAATGTGTTTCTGAAACAAGTAATATGTCAATATTATTGTTATACAGAAATGTTTTAGTTTCGAGGGCCCGTTGTTGTAGACGACTGCAGTTCCAAGCTGCTATTTTCAACGTGTCCATTTCTATTTTTACTTAACGTATTTGTAAGTCATCGTAGCATCATTGTAATTTGTTGTGTTTGTTGTCTGAGTACTGCATTTTGCTCATTTATCATTTTTGTTAGCATTTCAGTGTTTTTGATGGATTGCTTGAGCAGTTCCTTGATTTCTGTGGCGTCGTTGGTGTTTCTATGGTTAGTGTTCGATCGGTATGGAAGATAGAGATGCCGAAGTCCAGGCGACCATTCCGGGATTTCAGTCAGAAAATATTTTTTACTGTAGTTGGGACTCAACGAGTCCACAGTCGTATGAAAGTATGTACTATCAAATAATACAAAATTTGATATACTTGGACTTAACTAATTAGCATGTAAATGCTATGGGCAAAAACATTTTGAATACCAATCAGCAAATAGTATTTTGCCTATAACTATCTTCCAATATTGATCTGTTCATGCTTTATCTGTTCATGGATGCTGCTGGATCTCTTCAATGACTGTTCATGCTTTATCCCCTTAACTACTTGGATGATACCCCCTAAACCAATGTGATTTTCTTGTAAAATTTTAATTTATTTCGTCTTGTGTTTTTGGCGTTATTTTATTGTTATGAGATATCTTTATATCATTTGCGTTAGCATTTCGTATAATAAGTTACGTTTTATATTATTATCTTTATGAGGATAAATAAAGACAAAATTATCACTGTGTATTTTAGGATTGGAAGCATTTGAACAAATGTTTATACTCTATCTTATCGAAATGTAGATTCTATGGGAATAGCAGATAAACTATTTGCTTGTTGTTCTTCAAACTGTTGACGCCATGTAATATTGCCTGTAAGTCAGTTATGCCAAGATTTGATTGTATACAGGGTGGTTGGTAACTGGTGGTACAAGCGGAAAGGGGGTGATTCTACGCGAAAAAAGAAGTCGAAAATATAGAATAAAAATTTTTCGTTTGAGGCTTTGATTTCGAGAAAATCGACTTTGAATTTTCGCTCGGTACGCGTGCACTTTATCACGTCTCGTTATAACGGATCTCACTGTAGATCGTTGTCTCGATGGAAAAATTAAAAAAAAAAAAAAAAATTGGAAAACAATTTTTTATTCTATATTTTCGACTCCTTTTTTCGCGTAGAATCACCCCCTTTTCGCTTGTACCACCAGTTACCAACCACCCTGTATATAAAACCTCAACAGTTCATATGTAAAATTTCATTAACATACTGGCGAAACTTTCCCGATTAAAATTAGACCAAACACAGTGTTATTATAAAATTCGGTTCTGTTGATTGTGCTTATGAATCTTCCTTGATCGTACTTGCCACTGTGCGATATCCAGCAATCTCCTAGCTGCTAAGACATAGGCTGAGAGTCTAAAGCCTAAAGTATATACTGCTTTAGTGGGCAATGTAAACATACACGAATACGATACACCATAGCACACTAGCACATTGTTCTTTCTTCTTCCCTGTCTTTTTTTCGTATCATCACGTGTCATTATCCTTTAATGTTCAGCATGTAAACAAAAGGCAGTTGCTGGGTATAATGTCAGGTGAGCAATCTATCAAGCACCTTTGTGTTAAGTTATCAATCTCAATATATATTTTAATTAGATTGTTAATAAGTTTTACTCAATAACGAAAGTAAAATGGATAGAAACGTGAAATCTTATTTGTAGTTAATTTCTACTTCTATTTTTAACGTTTGTGTAAAAACGAATACGCATGCAAAACAGATATATTACGCCAAAAATATTATTCCCAGCCTATCAACTACTGAAATTACTATAGAAGTGAAATTTAGGTTTTATTATAACAAAATATTATCGCAAGGAAAGTTAACAAGCAAAAAGCTATTGTATATAAAGAATATATTAATTAATTATTAATTATTTTCTTTTTTTCTAAAAAGAATAGAATAAACAATTAACTTTTCTTTCTAAGGCAACTAAGATTAATTATTGTGCTCGGACAGAAAAGTATGAACATTTTCGTAGAATCGTACAATGAAATAAGCTCTTGCAGCATAGAATCACAGCGAGTATATCTCATTTGCGGTGGAACTAAATAGATTTTTTGTATATGATAGCGTGGAACACCTTCAGTTCTTGGCCGCTGGGGGCAGTACTAATCTGAGAATAACCTTATAAATGTAGCACTCGTTCCCTCTTTGGTAATACTATTCCCTAATTAATTCAAAGGTAGATGCGCCACTTACCGTTATTACTGCTGATTACTTGATACACTCTCGTTTTCATTATAGATACATACAACATACACACACAAACTGCCTGCGCCTTAATATAAAGACGTGATGTCGGTCTAATGGGTCTAACTAATGACTAATGAAAATTATACAAAACAATTCACACGTTCCTACGACACTGTTATTATTGTTACCGTAATGTAATTGGCAGCACTACCTTTAAGTTAGTGAGAAAATCATCCTGTATGTTATCAATTATATTTTTATTTTCAAAATAATATATCGCGTAAAAGTTACTTTAAAAACAAAGTGTAAACATGCGCACTTTATATTTTATCTTCTTAATTATACTTTGAGGAAGATCTTTTAATCTTAGATATATTTGAATTTTATATATATAATATATGACATTTTAGGTTTCTTTATAATGAACTTTTTAAAGTTAAAATAAAAATATTTGTCTTTTCTGGAATAATAACTTCTTAATATTTTGAAGCAACATAATTAATAAAAAATATAATAAGTTGTGATCTATGGATCATGAAATTATTCAAATAAATTTATGACATTATTTATCTTGTATTACGTTTCTTATAGTAATTATTATACAATAATTATATATAAAAAATAAGTAGTTCATAAAATATTTCATATTTCTCTTAAATGTTTATTAACCCCATATTTAAACATAATTCTTTCAATATGAGAGAAAAAAATCGTATTTTATAGAAGATTATTTTATAAAAAACTTTTTATATTATACATTTATTTAGGTAACATAATATAGAAAGATATATTTACCAGAATTTTTATTTTTGACAAATTTTAGTATTAACGATATTGGCTGACAATTAATAATAAAATGCAAGACTCATATTTCAACTATTTAACATCTAATAATTTGTTGCCATGAAATACTTTAATAATGAAAGTTTTGAGAGCATATAAATATTACTTGTGGCTAACATAAACTACTTGAAAATATAAATACATAAAGTAAAAATTGATCTTTTTGTTTTTAAATATGACATTAATTTGTAATATTAACATTGTGAGATATATTATCAATAACATTTATATATATGTAATTAAGGAGTAAAACAGTTTATAAGCAATAAAAACATAATTGTTTTATTTTCCTAGAACTAATTGTTTGTTTTATTATCTAACAATCGAATGAAATATTACTAGTATATAAGTCATTTATACTTCATTTGAAGTTTCGTTTATTTTACGTTTTCTGTATTCATTGTAATGCCATAAGAGTGATACAAAATGTAAAAGACAAGATAATGAATTATTATAGACGAAAAATTTAATTATTAAATGCTTAAGACTATTGTGGTTAGATTTCAGTAATTTGCCACATTTAAAATCTATGTCAGTAAAAAATCCTATCACAAATTGTGGCTTTGAAATATTCTTATTCTTAGTTTATAATACTATATATCTTAAATTAATTTTACATGTAATTATACTTTCACAGCTAATATTTTTTCTGTTTATTTTCAAAAATGTTCGCTCAAAGCTTTCAAGATTGTTACTAACCTTTTGTGCTCTTCATTGTATTTATTCACAACATGTAATATATACATAATATTCTTGAAATACCGTGTAAGAATTTTGTACAAAAACATTATCTAATTTTTAAATTAAGTATGACCTACATACATATATTGAAGGCAATTGTTCCTTTTTAAGATTCTTTTAATTGCAATTTATTAAATATCGATAGCCAATTAACATATAACAAGATTAATAATTAATTATTAACATTGAAATAATATATCCACTGAAAAAAATGTGTGATAAGAGATGTAAAGATCACAATTTGATCACAAAAGGTTAAATCATTTAATGTAAATACGCAGTTACGTTTCTTTTTCTTAACGAAGATATTCGAAACTCATTTAATAAAAAATTTCTTATTTACATTCATTCGTATGCTTCTTAGATACATAAATACAATCTCGCGACAAAACATTAAACAGTAATTTAAATTTTGCATAATTTTCAGCATTAAAATTTATTAAACATTTTGATCATCCTAAATAATTTCATTCATCTTTTATAATTCACCATTTTTAAAATAATTTTTTAACTTCATATTTATACTCACATATAATTAATTTCTTTGTGTTTTTAACGTTTTGCAAGTGTATGCATATATTTATAATATTCTATTCATAATATACGAATTATAAAGGACATTATATCACATTAATGTTACTACCATATGACTTGCTCATTTTCTTTTTACGGCACTCTCTCACGTATTTCATATAATAGCAATAACTGATAAATTTGAGAATGAAATTCCTCGTTCATTTATAAAATGTATGATACAAGTAGAAAATGTGTCTGTGTGTCTGTGTGTGTGTGTGTCTTTCAATACATTTCATATATGGAAAACTAAATTTTGATATAAAAAGAGGTACTTCAAATTGTTGTTATTCGACATAAATACATTAATATTTGTACTTTCTATTTAACTTTTAACAAAATTTACTTTTATTTTTAAACTAAAGTCTAATTTCTTCTCTTGTTCGGTATGTTGAATAAATATTAAACATCTGATTCAGCACCTTAAAAATAATCCACCATCACATATAGTTGTAATATATTCCGCGTACTTTACTAATATTTATAGTTATAATTGGTATGATAATATAGTAACTCACTTTAAGGCCTCAATACTGCCACTTAACGTCTCTTATTCCCATGACGTCGACCGAACTTACGATTTTTTCTACAAAAAGAAAGTTGTAAATCTATTAATATATATAACAAATATTTGTTCAAATTGTCAAAATGCTTAATATTTATATTCAATTTAATTCCTAAACTTAATGTTATGCAAACATACGAGCATAGAAAGTATACCTAATTTTACTCGGCGAAGGAACCGGAGTATGTTCGGCGATAACAGGTAATACAGAAGTAAATTTATCAGTTGGACGTAAAAGACGTGCTGTACGAGAAGATAATCTCCATATCAGTCTTTGCCTGTGAGGGGTTTGCTCCTGAGCATTATATTTGCTCAATACAGCACCCACAGCTTCATGTGTAGAAAAGAAGCTTGTGTCTGAAATCTATAAACGTAATATACCAATTATTTATTGTGTTACCTGTTATATTTATAAGATTTAAAATTCATTAAATTATTATAACGTTACCTTACATATTTTCTGAAGTTCTATAGCAAAGTCCAAAAGTCTAAGCATTTGATGCCTTGATGTTACAGATGTATTGATAGTAGAGGAACTAGGAATAGCAGTAGTAGATATGGGAATATCTGTATTAGTATCTAATCGGTTCACTGCACCATCTAAGTATGTGCAGAGTAGAACAAGTGCTACTTCCGACGACTTCAAACTTGCACAATTACCATCACATGCAACCATTTCTAACCTAAGTAGAAGCTCAGATTCCTAAAATAAAGCAATCAAATTGATATATCATTATAGTAATATAACCAAGTCTTCTATTTTTACATAAATAAAAATTATTACCGCTACAATACTGGTATACATGTCTCCTAGCCCTAGTTGTGATGCAATTGCAAGAAACATTGCATTGAATAAACGAAGAAAAGTTAAAGATGTAACAGGTTGAGTACCAGGTGCCCATTCTAACTTATTCCGTATTACTTCTGACATACGTTTAAGATCACCTCCAGTGCATTTGCACTGAGAAATTGAGACTAAGTGGTCAGCATCCAGTGACTGAGCTAACTGAACAGTAGCTATGTGAAAAGCAGATACACTGATACATGCCATATATTTTGGTCTTGCTTTCATTTTTGTTAAAAAACGGTCCATTAAATTGATGGCAACAAAAAATACATCCGATGGTAGATCATACCATACTTTCAAACACCTTAAAACATGGGCTGATCCATCACGAGCTCCAATTGTTATGTCATCATTCTGAAAGAAGAAAAAATATTTCATATAAAATAAAATTACTTATGATATTTTGCAGATATCCAATTGTTCTATTATTCTATATGATTTATATACATACTTGTGATATATTAGGTAACGGAAGGTTAGGTTGATACTTTACTTCAAGAACCAAAGCTTCTTGCAATTGTTCAAGTAGCGGGTGGATTGCATCCGGTACAGGCAAGCCCGATGTGTCCATTCCTGCAATGTGTGACTGACAGCTCACTACAGCAATAATTAAAAGATAAAGCAATGCAAAATATGCGTAGTGTAGCTGATGATATGAATGTCACACAACAAGAATGGCGCAGCTGGCTAGCCTTGTATCTATAAACAGAAAATATTTATATTAAAATTATTATTTAAAAGATCTATTATTGTCTAAATTATTATGTTAAAGATAATAAATACATCTGTTTCTAGAATGTTTAATTTAACATAACAGTTTGTGATAAATAACTTATTCTTTAGTAACATAAATATAGTCGAAAAATTGTATAAGTTGCTTAACTATTTTAATAAATTACAGAGAAATAACAAATATCAGAATAGTTTTTTTCTTTAATACACTATAAGAAGACCATATTTTCTTCGTGACAATTGTTCCTATATTATTTTAATACTAAAACTTGTAAAAATTTTATTCCAGCTTTTTATTTTTGCTTCTGTTCTTTGCTATTGTGTAAGGTATGCGAGTTTGCATCCACGCGCCATCAATAGATTTATATACTTGAAAGTTTCAGGAATGTACTAGAAAATCATCTATATATAATTCGAAATAACTTCGAGCGCTTTCGATTTTGTATCTTTTTCTTTTATATGATTCCTTTTTAAAAAAAAATTGAGTCAAAATTCTTTGCCGTGATAATATTTTTGTAGAACTACAGCCATTATAAAATGTTTAAATATATTATTACAAACGAGCTGAATTTATTATTTTTGGTTTAATTTAAAAGAATTCAATTTAGAATAGTGTCCTATTTTATAAATAGCGCTTCCAAAATCATGTAAATAAAATGATAATGTAATAAAGGTATAGAATTACAAAAAAAATCGAATATTGTAAAAATATAAGTCATCGATATAATAAGTAAATAGTTAATAAATTTTGCAAAATAAGACAAAATAATATAACGATAGTTTATAATGTAATAATAGGCTACTGTAAAATAATTTTCGAGAATATTCTAATGCGAAATATCGAATAGAAATATGTAATTTATTTATTTGATAATACTTAAGTCATATTATTGTCATATATTATCAAAACGACAAAACGAGAAGATATATAACCAGCTGATGCAATGTACTGTCAGAATTAAAAGAACTTAAGTGCGTCTAGGTCTTCGATTATTTGTATCATACGTCAATTCAAAACAAGCCAAAAATGTCCAAATAAAAATATTTTCAATTAAATATGTTAAATATAAGGAAGAGTATTTAACTGAAATTAAAAGTTCAATGGAAATTTGTTCTGAAACATGGATAAAATAAAAAGATTTAATAAAAAATATTAGTTTTGGAAAGGTATATGTATAAAAACTAAAATCACATATTTACATATATATGTTTATAAATTCCACTGACCCGAAAAGCTGTTTAAAAATTACTGTATTGGTGATAGTAATTAGCAATGAAAATATGCAAACAAATCATAAAACAATATATGAAATAATGGTTTAGCTCATAATATTATCACTTACTACGAGATGCTTGATTTGAATTACATTATGGGTAATGACAAGATATAAAACAATAATGAATGATATAATGAAAAATATAAAACAAAGGAAATTGTTTATAAAGAAATTGATCCTCGCAATTTATGAAGAATTAATGTATCACTTAACGAAAGAAATGTTTATGTTGATCAACGATCAATTCGTTGTTAGTAACAAGATTCATACCTATAATATTTTCCCATATATAACAGCAAATTAATGTACACACTTATCATTTATTTTAGACAACGTGGTATTATGAAATCACAGAATCATCAAAATCTATAGGTATATATTGTTTTTTTCTTTACGTAAGAGCAACGAGCTCCTACGAAGAGCAAAGTATACACTCTATATAAGCGCGTACTCGAATGATACTGTTAATTCGCATCTGCTATGCGAATCGTCACGGATGAGCAATATCCGAATTACTACGAATATGCACGAATTTGGACGAAGTTAACTGTAAAGCAGTATCAAGATCAAATAATATATGAAATCTTCGGTTAATAAATGAATTTAATCATTTATTTGCAAATGATAGAATTTCAATGAACATTTAAATAAGAATTAACAAATTATTTCAACAAAAATAAAAATGTATGTATTGTAAATAATGAGCAATAAAAAATAACTTCATGAAAACATAAACTTTAAAATGTTGAATGCGAGTCTGTGGAATATAGTTCTTATCTTTTATATTTATATATATATACACACGCGCGCGCGCGCGCGCGCACGCACACACACACACACACACACACATAGAGTATCTCATCTTATTTTTGCTATATTTGACACGAGTTTATACAATTTATCATACTTCATTATTAAATAAATTTCATAGCGATCCACATTTTCTTTATCTAATCGTAAATAAATATTATGCTATTTATTCTCAAATGCTAAGAACGATAGAGATCTCATTTACTCCTGTCATTTAATTTGTAGAAAGAAAAATTAGATTTTTATCGCAATTATTCGTTATATATAAAGTTCCAATTTTGTAGTATTGTCAAAAGCTTTATCATTATTATCTTAACTAATTTATATTATATCATATAAAAGACATATCATAAATAATCAAATAATTAGAAGTACATATATACAGTATGTATATTCGTCGAACTCTTTCTCTGTTCTCATTACCACCATTTTGTTTTAGTTAGACATTTGAACATATATTTTATAAACACTTTATGCACTACAATGATATTTACAAAAAAAAAAAGCAAAGATTTACCCGGATGCGTCCGAAACGCTGTTACGTCGATAGATCACCCAATCTTGGCTTTTTTATCGTATTTGTCGATACGGATAGGAAACAGATTCACGAACGAACTATTCCGTTTGACAGTTGTTTTAACAATAAGAAATGGCGAAGTCATGAACGTTCAGCTGATCATTACGAGTTTCCATACGCTCATGCGTAATAGTCCTTCCATAAGCGTAAATCTCTTTGCGAAAAATTTCAAATATGATGTCACTATATTTAGATAATTTATTATCTTCATTACAGTTATATTATTTCAAACAATTTTCATTAATTTTAGAATTGAATGTTCTATTTATAAATCTAGTTTGAATATAACATTATTTCATAATTTTTAATTTAATGTTAGGAACAGTATTGGTATTAAATAGCATTAACATGTAGATTAATGATTGTGCCGTGATATAGGAGCAGAAGACAGCACAGTTACGTAGCATAGGAACAAAAAACGTCAGGATTTCCGTAGATAACTTTTTGACACCCGCTTTCGAAGACAAGAGGCTATTTTTAAGTTAAGACGCTATTTTTAACTAGCACTTAGCATGATTTTGTTCAGCAATGGTAACAATGCCTGTAATTTTCTATGATCATCATGTTCTCAATAGTCGAGCGTGCAATAAATGCAATTAATTCCGATGAGTAATTTAACTAATTGTAATGACCCGATTGGTCAAAGATCACTCTGAGGAACTTCCATGACCTTTATCTAATCACCTGGAAGCCTCATGTTTCGTTCAAATATCACTCACCCTTTTCCCCCGAATATTTATATCTATGTATATATTATTTTATTTTGTTGTAGAAGTATTAACATGCTACTGGATCTTAAATTTATATGTTAAATTTATTAGTATTTTACTTATCTTATTGTATCAATATCATTGTGCTGCTAAATATTAGAAAAAAATAGATGATTAGATGTAAAGACTAAAGCTCCATAAGGTCTGAAAGGACAAACAAGATAAATAATAAATAAATAATAGTAATAATAATGTAGATTAATGATCTTAATTTTATTGCAATACTAAAAATTTGAAATGATGCACATATATGTATTTCAGCAATATGTGGAATATTTTTGTTAAAATCTACTGATATAATCATATTATTCTTGACATTTCCTTTCTCAATATTACAGTTAGGAACCTTAAGTATACATAAGTTATAAGTATGTGATCATTTTTGTAATATCAGATGATTTAATATAATATAGAAAAAATTTTTTGAACTATTAGTATTCCATAGATGTAGTTTATGAGGTAGCTTTTAATTTTTACATTTGTTATGCTACTTCATTGGTTAACATAATATATATTTATACATGTATAAATAGTAAACAAGAATGATTTTTGAATACACTTATACATTTTATAAAATGAAGCTTTTTATATTCATTCATTCTTATTATGTACAAATTGATAGATATTTAAATAAGAATACTATATGGTAATATATTATAATATAAATAACATCCCTTTCTTATTATACATTCCTATCGTCAATTATAGATTACTTTCATTTATATTATGTGAAGATATAAAATTTCATACTATACAAAGGTTTTATTTATTTTTCCTAATTACACAGATAATACAAATAATTTGCCTATTTTCCAATGTTTTAAGTACAAACTTTTGGTTACATTATTCAGCTCTGAAATATATTATTAAAGAAACACATTTCTTATCCATTCTCACTATCACATAAATTTTTATCCAATTTCATTTCCATATTTTTTTCTTGCTCTAACATTTTCACAGTTGTCTCGAGTGTATATAAATGTTCATCATTTATACCTGGTGCTATTACTCGCATTGCAGATGCCAAATTATATAAATATTCTGTATTTGTTCCACTAGGACCATGAGACACTAGTATATGTTTTGCTATTGTATATATGTCCTCTGCACCTGCATAATTTGGATTATCTTCACCACCTATGTAAATTGTGATATAAAATCGCATATTTTCTGAAACTGATGATAATAGTTTTTTATTTTTAAGATCATTTGGAAAATTATTATCTGTTAAAGAATATGGTGCAGTATTTTTAATGGAATAAGATGGATAAAAGAGAACACTTTTTCTCTCATAACCTCCTTTTTCTCTGTAATCCAAGTGTTTTACTACTTTATCTATATTTTGGGGTGATATTCTATAAGCAACACCCCATACTTCATCATTAGGATTATCAGAATTAAGTAATGTTACAACACGACCAGGCTATAACAAAATACCATTGTTTGTATACTTAAAAACTATGTATTATACATTACATAAAAGTCAACATAATATGAATTGTTAATAAGTAATAAAATAATTTGCATTTAATGTAATATCTAAATTTTTAGACACTATTTTTAAATAACCACACACATATCAAATTCTATTAATGAAGAAATAATTACAAAAATTGATTTTTACTTTTCTTAAAGAAAACTAATTAATTCTTTAATTGCAAAACATTATTTGCAAAACACAAAAAAAAAGAAAATCCCAAATTAATTTGAAATTTGAAATTTAAAAAACGTACATAATTTAATCGCAAATGTTAAAAGATGTTTTAAGTGAAAAAAAATTACTTAAAGAAGTTTAACACACAATTATTATAATACGTACTCTACTAGGTATTCCTCTATGATCTATACTTTTCTGGTAAAATCTTCTGATATATCCTTTGATGTATCCAACGAGAATTTCTTCGTAAGGAAAGTCCGCTTTCCATATCAGTGAACCATAACCAAACACCCACATTGTTATTTTTCTTGTTAAATAGTAATTGCCTTAATGATTGTTTGAACTTTTCATTTAAAATTATATTTTTCTGTAAAAATATATAAATTCCGAGTAAGACAGTATTTCCTACTCTCCTAAAACATATTTAATATTGAATTCACATTAAATTATTAAGACGACAGATACATAGACTATTTAGTAAAAGTTTTAAAACAGTCAAAATATACTTTACACTAAAATTTTGAATAACGGTTTATGAAATATAATTATTTCGAACAAATTTATTGTTTCTTCGACATTACGCTATTTTTATTATTTAAAAAATACCTTTTTCTAATCTTTTGTTCAAAATAATTTTACATTAGTATGTATATTGAGAGAAATTATGAACATCATATATGTACATAGTATACAGTACACATACATATTTAATGAAAAGTACGTCAGATAATCACGCGAATGTTCAAATTTTCGTGTGTGAAGAGAGAACGAATTTTCATATTGATTTAAATGTGTAAGTTTTAATGTCTATTGACTATCAGATGATTTTATTTTAATATACGGTTATTAAAAGTATTTGATAGTAAAACTTAATATTTAAAATGTTTTCAAAATTTTTATGTACCGATGTACTTGCCATTCGCTGTGTTGGTAATTTCATTTTTGTAGGTTAGTATCATATATGTAATTTTTTCACAATAAATAAAAGTTATAACCACATCTTCATTTCTCTATTTAAACAGTAATACATATTTATATTTTGTAATTTTTATAATTTCCTTTTCAAATTGTACATAGGTATGGGATGTATACTATATATTTTTAATGCTAACACATACAAATTGGAAAAAAAAATAAATTGTCTTTATCCATATAATATACATGGAATCGTTGAGGGTCCTAATAACAAATTAACTGTATTTGGTGCTAACTATTTTTCTACATATAAAATTTACCATAAAGAAGAAACATTGATGTATGTTTAAGTACTATACATATAATATTTGTTTTATTAAGTATTATACTTTATTTATCTATATATTCATAAGAAAGTATATATTTTAGAATTGAAGAAGATTCTAATAAAAAAAGACTTAATGATTGGATTGTGGCAGCAGAATGGGTGATATTTGACGAATGCGATTATCTATGTGTTCTTTTAGCACACAATAATGTTTGTATTTATAACGTATCTAGTGAATGCTATCAAAGCATATGTTGCGAAGAAAGATGTATTCTGTATCCTTATATTTATATATTAAAAAAAAAATGTTTTAACATTAATCTTAACTTTATTATTAGATATGCTGGCTCCATATTAAATAACAGTAATAGAGATCTAATCATTTTTAGTGGAACTGTATATCAGGAAATTTTGATATGGCAAATAAATTATAATTATCATTCTAGAATATCTCCAGTTTTACATCGTTTACAGGGGCACAATGTTCGTAATATATTACCTAAAGCAATGTCCTTTTTTATGCATTGTGTTAAAGTTTAAGAATGCAAATGAACTTAATTCTAGGGTGTAATCTTTTCAATCACATATGATATAGCTACACAAATTATTTGTTCTACCTCAGATGACAGAACAGTCAGATTATGGAAAATAAGTAACAACAAAAGTAAAGACTGTAAGCTTACATTGGAAAGAAAATCAGTGAACACAAATTGGAAAGAAATTAATATAAAACTAATGCGAACAATGTTTGGTCATACAGCTAGAGTGTGGAAATCTATCATTAAAAATGAAATTTTATTTACAATAGGAGAGGTATATATCATTATGTATACATAGTAAACAATTGATAATAAAGATAATATATTTTCATGTTCATAATCGAAGGATTCTCTTATATGCATCTGGTCATTGGATGGTAAATTACTTAACAAAGTTTGTGCTCACCATGGTGCTGCTATATGGAGTATTGACATATCAAATGATAATAAAAGTGTTTTCACTGGTGGTGCTGATGGTGCAGTTTATGCATGGCCTTTTGTTAATGATTATGTTCAAAAAGCTGTATTAATACCAAAAATACATACATGCACTTTGCCAAAATATGTTTGTTACTTAAGAAGTGGTAACCTTTTAATTTTTGATGAAAATGCTACTCTATTTATATTTAACAATTATTATAATAGTCTGCTAGGGTCATTGTATTTAAAGAAATATAGTACATATTGTGTTATGGAGGTTTCTTTATGCCACACCTATGTTTCTTTTGCATCAAGAGATGGATATATAACAATATACAAAGGTAAAATAATACTAAAGATTAATAAAATTGCATTAATTGTTAAGAATATTGTACATAATGATTTTAGAAGTTGCAGCTAATAGAGAATTACAACAGATTATAGAAACAAAGATAATGGAATCACAAATATTTTCTGTACATTGGCTAGGAGATAATAAATTAGTAATTTGTGGCCTAAATGGAATTTTAAAAATATTTAATTTTACAGAAGGAGGTATATTTTATAAAATATAGAATAATATGTTGTTTAGTAAAATCTAAATTTCCATTTAATTTTTACAATTTTTATTTTATACAGGATTAATTAATATAGAATCAATATGTTTGTTACCATATAGTCGAGAACGTTGGTTAACAGCGGCTGTTTTATATGAAGGACTATTAGTGTGTGGAGATAGAGTTGGAAATATGCATGTTTTTGAGCTTGAAAAATCTGTATCATATAATGGAGCAAATGTACCTGAAGCAAAAAAGAAACCTATCCAAACTTTTGTTAAAGTTCATGGAAAAATTGGTATTCAAAATTTCATAGTTTCGAATTCAAAATTAATATCAACTGGTCGTGATGGAATGTTAAAGTTTTATGAATTAAATAAATATAAAAGTGCAAAGTTATTATGCGCTTTACATAAACAAAAGATGCCAATGGACTGGATTAGCAGCCATTTAAAATCCTCTGATGATGTTCTTATACTAGGATTTAAAGAGGTACATACATATGTATTTAAACAGATGTTATACATATATATGTACATACATATTTTTTTTTACATTTTTTATCTTTCGTCGTTATTATTTATAGGTAGAATTTATAATATATAGTATGTTCCACCATCGAACTTTGATAAGAGTTCCTTGTGGTGGTGGGCATAGATCATGGGATTGTATGTTACAAAATGAACTTATTACATTTGTATATATTCGTAATAAGCAAGTATATGTATCTGATTTTTCATTAACTTCTTTCATGTTGCCGGTTTTATTGGTGAGTAATTTCTTCATACTGAAAGTTTTATACTTTTTCAGAGGAATTAAAAACATATTCTTTTAAATTTTTAGAATGGTTTCCATACAAAGGAAATATACTGCATCAATCCAATATCAAAAATTGGTCAGTATAATATTTTCATATCTGGAGGTGAAGATAGTACTCTTCGCATTAGCTGCATCTCAAGTACACTGATGAAAAACAATCTCACTTTTCAAACATTGAGTATTTTTGATGGTCACATCTCTAGTGTTAAATTTATAAATTGTTTAAATTTACAAACTAATCTTTTTTACAATAAATATCTCATTTTTTCGGGAGGTGGAAGAGCACAATTAAAAGTTTGGGAAATTGATATAAAAGATAATAAAACATCCTTACAAAGTAAGGATATTTCTTGTCATGACATTACATCTCACATGTTGTATGGATTTGATCGTTATCATAAAAAACAGTGGCAAGAATCTAAATATTCTTATAATATGCAACCTGAGAGTCGATATATGGATATTGAAGTTTATCATTGCTCTATAAATTTACATTATATATTGCTCTTTGTTGCTTGTGCAGATGGATTTGTAAGGTACATTTTTTGCTTGATATTTATGAATTTACAATGTAGTATCTTATACAAATATACTTGTGGATATTCTATATTCATAGAAATATAATTTTAAATTAATATTCATAGAAATTATTGTATTATTCATAGAAATATATATAATCTTTATTTTTTGTAATCTAAAATGAATTTTTGAAAATCAAGGTATTTTTCTATTCAAATATTTACTTAAATATTATTTGCAGAGTATTTTTGTATGATATTACTATGAAAAAGATTTCACTCAAAGCACATGTAAAATGTGTGGATCGTTGTATAACAAAAATAACTGTTTTAACATATGATGAAAAAGTAATTGTCTTAACAATGTCCACTGATGGAATCGGTCGATTTATTGATTTCACCGATATTATTTCAAAGATTATAATATGTCCACAAATTGAAGAACAAGAATTTCACAATTGTAAAAATGTATTCATTGCAAAGTTTGATTTACATCAATCTGGAATTAACTCATATGACATAAAAGTGATTGAAAAAAGCGAATATTTGTTAGCAACTGGTGGTGATGATAATATGTTTAATGTTATTTGTTTTAAAGTTCAGTTAGAAGGTAAGAAGGAAGAATTACATATTTCATTGTTATCAAAATGGAGTACTGCGACTGCACATGCTGCTCAAATTACAGGTACGTTTACAATTTTTATGTCAGTATATATTTTTAAATAATGCTTAACATTATTTATATTTATTCTGTATTTGTTAAATTACAATTAGAAAATATAAATGAATAAAAATAAAATAAAGTAAGCTAGAAATGTAAATAATTTATTGATAAAAGTATTCAATTAATTTGAAAAGATATTTTCCAGGAGTAATATTTCACGAAAGAAATACAATTTTTAGCGTTGGAGTGGATCAGCAAGTAAATATGTATCATTATGATTATAACAATAGTACTTTATCTGTAACATTTTTGAAGAAAATCTTTACATCTGTAACGGATGTAAAAGGCTTAACTTCATGGTATAATTCAAAGTATGTTTATTGCTTCTATGATATTTAATTATGATAATCTGCATTATTATGTTTTAACGGATTAATGTTTGACTAAATTGGCATTAAAATTTAA
Organism: Bombus flavifrons; assembly: GCF_040668555.2. NCBI lineage: Eukaryota > Metazoa > Arthropoda > Insecta > Hymenoptera > Apidae > Bombus > Bombus flavifrons. The sequence goes on along the minus strand of NC_138459.1, from coordinate 4,890,596 downwards.
TTGTTTTAGTGATGAATCAGTCATATGTGCGTATGGTAGAGGATTTGAGATATTAACCCTCTAAGGTGAAATATATATTATAAAAGCTATGATGTCAGGTAATATCGTTTCTTGAAAATTTATTAATAAAATAGCATATATATATTTATTTAGTTTTATCATTTTCGCTTGAATAATAAATAATTCTGTTTACTATCACCAGATGGCGAACCTATCAGATAAACTTAGTGTTGCTATTAATTCGATTGTCGTGTTGAGTTTGTTAATGTTTATAAGAAAGTGAAATATTACTTTAGATATTAAATATTTTATAGAAATGACAAGTATTACAATATCAGCAGTTCGAACACGAACAAGTATACTTGATAAATCATTAAGTAAGGGAAAGGGAGAGGTTAGCTTAAGTTGTTTCGCACTTCTGTTTTCAGAACTTGTACAATACTGCCAAAATCGAGTTTACACCGTACCAGAATTACAAAATAAGTATGTAAATAATTAAGTTCATTAAAAATTCTTATATACAAATGTTTTCTATTTATTGGTTAGATTGGCAGAGATAGGTACGGAGGTTGGTCATAGAGTAACAGATTTACTCGTTGTACGGGAAAAAGGTGGAAAGCGCGAGATAAAATTATTAAATATTTTATTATTTATTAAAAGTACGGTATGGAAGTCATTGTTTGGTCGTGAAGCTGATAAATTAGAACATGCAAATGATGACGAAAGGACTTATTATATCATAGAAAAAGAAGCACTAGTAAATAAATTTATATCAGTTCCAAAAGATAAAGGAAGTCTAAACTGTGCTTCTTTTATTGCTGGTATAGTTGAAGCTATCCTTTGTGATTGTGGTTTTGTGAGTATTAAATTTTTGTCAATATCACTATTTAAATTATGAAATTATTTGGGTAATGAATTAATTGGAAATATTTGCATTTGTAGCAAGCAAAAGTCACTGCACATTGGCATAAAGGAACAACATATATGGTTAAATTTGATGATGCAGTTGTTGCTCGTGATAAACAACTCGAAGATCGATAATTAAAGACATAGGAAAGAAATTAAAAGTAACAAGATAAAATTTTATATTCCAATACAATTAAGGAATGAATATCTTTGAATTAAAAATATAAAAAAAGAATTCCTTGGTTTTGTTTGTAGTTGATTTAAATTATTTTCACACATAAACATTTCAGCATTTCATAATAATTTTCCTTCGTTTATTGAAAATGGAATCATATGTGCGGAAATTAAATGCCAGCAAATAAAATGACATGTACATAGTTATAGCATTTTATATTTACTAATGAAGTACTTATTTTATATTTTATTGTATTAGAGTACAAGTACTGACATATATATTGTAAGTTTAAGATCTACAAATACACAATTGGTTCATGCAAATTTAAATTCTCTATCAACATATGCTACTTGACCAGTACGATATAACTTTTCGTCACGATCCTACAAAATAAAAAAAATTTTATGTTCATGGTATACTCATTAAACAAACATTTAATAATATACCTTTATATACATCAGAAATTTTGAACCATAATAGACGCCTGCAACCCACAACAAACCACTTAGTATATGTGGTACAAACTTTATATGTGAAACATAATCATGGTTATGTCTCAATGCAATTAATCGTTGAACTGCACTATCCATCTATATTAATTAATTACGTATTTAGTACAAATATCATAAGGTCTTTTAACAATTAACAAAATTAATATTAAAGTAATTTTTAACGATATTTTCGTGTAATTTATATCAATAAGAAAAATACTTGTTACATAATTACATTTTTTGTATAAAATTATGAGACTATTCCATAATTAAATTAATAATTACCTTAAATAACTAAGCATACATTACATAATTAGAAATAAATCTAAATGAGCTACATTTTTTCAGATACAACGGAAATTATTATTAAATCTATATAAGTAAGGTTAAAAAATTCTCACTACATACGGGCATTACTTGCAACGATGGGTTGAGAACTTCTTTTAAATATTTGTGACGTAATTGAGCTCTTCTCGCTTGTTTCCATTCTAGTATTGCTCGTTGTTTTGGTGATATATCGAAGGATTCTATTTTCTGTGCACACATCTTTTCCAGCAGAAAATTTGCTCTGTTCAGAAGGAATATGTGACAAATCGCAAAAACTGCTCAGAACTTTTTGTAACTGCAACCTGGAATAGCGATATAGGCTACCTATACTTTTGATAGATATGTATATACATACATATATATATATGTAGAATCTATATCTAGAATTTGTGCTAGGGAAATCTTTGATGAACATTTAGTTGTTAATATATATAATATATATAATATTTAATACATATACGTGATATATAAACATAATAATATATAATAATACTTTTTAATTTTCTGATACGCACTATTTTAATGAAATTTAGAGATTACGTCAAATTTAATATCTAGAATTCAATTTAAGTAATAACACGTAAGTAAAAATGGAAAGTTCATCATAAACATATAACTACATAATATTTATGATAAACTACGTATATATCTGATTTGTACAAGAATGATTAATGAAAATAAATAAAATAATTATTAATTGTTATATGTATGAAATAAAAAGTAACAATAAATAGTAGTAGCAGTAGTAGTATTAGCAGTTTCGTTTATTGTATTGGACTTTCGTCCATGATAATCTTAAAATTAAATATACATTTAGCGATAATTATACTTTGTCTGTTTTACATTATCGCTTATTGACATATTATTTACTTAGAATTACTAGTTATATCTACATTACTATTGTTTGTTAGAATAGTTTAAATAGTTAAATAAACAGCTTAAATAGTGTCGACAGATTATAAAGATTGAATGAAAAGAATGCGTAAACATTGTTTGCGATAAAATACATTACTCACATATAGACACATATGTTTGAAATGTGGGTTGCTAACATTTATCAAAATCACATGACAAATGACAACTGGAATGTATTGTGCAGGATGATATTCAAATCGATTTACGTAAAATATCCGGACGCATGTGAATAGATAAAGATTATCCGATATTCTATATTCCAGTATTTCCCAATGGATTGAAATTTTATTAAAACTGTGTTATTAATTTAGTTATTACATAATATATGTATAATATTATAAAAAATATTTGTTAATATTATTATTTGGCATTTCGGAAAGCTCAATAAATAAAAGACGAAAGATTTGAAACGTTAAAAGATTTTAGTTTAAAACACAAAAAGTTGTAGTTCTATGAAAAATTGCTCAGTACATATAGCTAATTGAGATTCAAACATTTCTAACAAGATAATATATTTTCAAACAATTCGAAAACAGTTCAACTAAGCGTAATATATGTATACGATAAAATTCATATTCTTAGCTCTGTGTATAACATATTCAAGAGTTATAAGTGTTAAGAGTAGTTTCTATATCTTAAACCATTTTATGTTTCCATTATATTTTATTATCGCAGTTTTTAAAAATATTTTTGTATATGTATAAAATTTTAAATCCAATATATTCATATTTATCATATAGTTTAATAATGTTCTTATTTTTCTTGAGTGAGTCATATAATATCGTGATGGATGCGGAAGTTAGAAGTTGGGAGACGCTATCGCACAACAGAACCAATGATGAATCACGTAGTAGAAGGGGAAGCTATAGAATATAGAGAAGAGAGAGCGCTTTACACTTTGACAGTAGTCTAGCTAAAAATCTGAAGTCTGAAAGGTCGTGGTTACTATTGGTTAGTGGGCAGTCTGAAATAACGGGTCATACCTACGTTGTGTGTATCAATCGTTTTGCGTCAAATTCTCTCGGCAATTAAATTATTCTTGGTAAGGCATTTAAAGCTTGTTTCATCGTTTATGTCATTAATATTGAATCGTAATTAGACATAAATATAAATGTATATAACTTATACATTATTGTTATACTTTTCAGGAATTATATTTTATGATAATATTTGACTTTTCTTTCATTGATAGTTTTTTTTTTTTTTTAAATATATAACCTTATCCTTTTTTGGACAATTAAATATTTCATTTTAATCCGACTATTATAAAATTATACTGATTGCGGAAATCCATTTATATGTCGGAGAAAGATCGTGCTTTGTTCGGCATATATTAAGAGTTAGAGAATTATTTCTTTTTGTTCTTTGTCATATAATTAATTTGAGAAGATTAATCAATACTCATTTACTTGTGATATCGATATAAATGTATCGATAAAACACTTGATATATATGCTCCTGTTACACAGAATTCCAATTGATGACTATCATATTATGTCTTTGTTCGTATGATGACAATGATAGATGTAATGTACAATTTTATGCGTAGTAGAAATTTTTGTATACAAGTAATGGTAGATATCGCGGAAATACATAGGTCAACAAAATATGTAATTACATATTTTTTTATAAAGAATACGGATTTTAAGCGTAGGGTTTTTATATGATTTAAAAATTTCCTTTCTTATTGTCATTATCTAAATTTCTATTAATAATTTCATTACGTAAAATTGATTTATATTTTCACTTTGCACTATTATCCGTATAAATATTCCTTTTAATATTTACATATTTTCGATAACAGACAGTACAAAGACGTCATTTTATAAAATGAAATTAATGATTGATACAAATATGGCGCTATCTAGATTTTCAAATTTTGACTTTCTTTTTATAAACAATATAATGGTAGAAAACATTTGATACAAATTTAGAAACGATCAGGAAATAAAATGTATAGAAGATAATATATTTTAATAAAAAAATTAATTTGTATATATTTTTTTCAGATATAATTGCAAAATCATGAAGCTATTTCTGCTTCTAATTGTAGCAGTACTTGCTACGGCACAAGCTATTTCTTTTTTTGAATTGGTTAATCAAGAATGGACAACATTTAAGGTAATTAAATATATTGCTTTTATGAAAAAGGTTAATAATGCTGTAATAATTTTGATATATCTTGTGTAACACATTAAAAATTTTGTCTTAAATTGAATCAGTTATATTGTTTAAATAAGAAATGTCCCCTTGTATATGAAATGTATCTGGTCTGCAGTTGACCTTTATCAGTATATATATCTTTATGTGCAGATAAAGTATTTTCCTAGAAATAAATATGATCATTTGTTTATTTTTATAGCATAATATTTATATAATATTCTAAAATATTTTAGAGTATAGAACAACCTTTATAATAACAATAACATAAATGATTATAAATTACGATAAAATAAAGAAATATACCTTGTATTATTCATTTTTAGATGGAACATAATAAGATATATAAAAATGATATAGAGGAAAGATTCAGGATGAAGATATTTATGGACAATAAACATAAAATAGCTAAACATAATGGGAATTACGAAATGAAAAAGGTTTCATATAAATTAAAGATGAATAAATATGGTGACATGGTAAATAAATTGCAAAATTTAAATAGCTTCATATTACGTATATATATTGAAAATTGTATAATTTGATTTTTAGCTTCATCATGAGTTTGTGAATACGTTAAATGGTTTTAATAAATCCATAAATACTCAGTTGAGATCTGAGAGATTACCTATAGGAGCTTCATTTATTGAACCAGCGAATGTAGTGTTACCAAAGACAGTAGATTGGAGAGAACATGGTGCTGTAACTCCTGTCAAAGATCAGGGACATTGTGGGTCATGCTGGTCATTTTCTGCAGTAAGTTTTGTGACTAACAGTATACAATAGTTTAGATATCAATAATAATTCAAATAAAAAAATTAAATTATAAGATATATACTTAATGTTTTTGATAAATTTACTTAGTGAATTATTTATTAAAAAATTAGAATTAGGATTGTAATATATTGTAATCAAGTTTTAATGAAATGAATCGATCAAAATCATTGTATAGACTGGCGCATTAGAAGGACAACATTTTCGACGAACAGGAATTTTAATTCCTTTAAGTGAGCAAAATTTAATTGATTGCTCTGGAAAATATGGCAATAATGGGTGCAATGGAGGACTGATGGATCAAGCTTTTCAATATATTAAAGATAATAAAGGTTTAGATACAGAAGTTACTTATCCGTATGAAGCTGAAAATGATAAATGCAGGTAAATATTATAAGAAAAGATTTTTTCCTAGTTACTATGATTAATTATTTCATAATGTGTAGATATAACGCAGCAAATAGTGGTGCCCGTGATGTTGGCTATGTAGACATTCCTCAAGGTAATGAGAAAAAGCTTAAAGCAGCAGTTGCTACTATAGGCCCAGTCTCTGTTGCCATTGATGCTTCTCATCAATCTTTCCAATTTTATTCCGAAGGTTTGTTTGTTCATTATATAATTTCATGCTGAACTATGAATTTGAACCAATTGTTAGTTTATAATAAAATAAATGTTATGTCTAAATTATAGGAGTCTATTATGAACCAGAATGTTCTTCAGAAAACTTGGATCACGGAGTATTAGCAGTAGGATATGGAACTGATGAAAATGGTCAGGATTACTGGCTAGTAAAAAATAGTTGGGGTGAAACATGGGGTGATAATGGGTATATTAAAATGGCTAGGAATAAATTGAACCATTGTGGTATTGCTTCCACTGCTAGTTATCCTCTTGTTGGATCTCAAGGATAGTTTGTTAAGGATTTTATGAATAATTCTAAGATGCAAACAAAAAGTGAAAAAACGGAAATTAATAATGATAAGTATTTGAACATATCTAAGTTTCTGTTTGTACATCAAAAAAGCATATATATTTTTTTTATTAATTGAATAAAAGGAATGTTTATTAATATTACATTGTTTTAATATTACCTTTTAAAATTTTTATATATACATATATATATACGGGGTGGTTGGTAACTGGTGGTTTTCGTTCGAGGCTTTGTTTTCGAGAAAATCGACTTTGAATTTTCGCTCGGTATGCGTGCACTTTATCACGTCTCGTTATAACGGATCTCACTGTAGATTTTTAAAAAAATAAAAAAAAAATTAAAAAAAATTTTTATTCTATATTTTCAACTTCTTTTTTCGCGTAGAATCACCCTCTTTCCGCTTGTACCACCAGTTACCAACCACCCTGTATATTTATGAAGTGTCTTGAACACTAAATTGATGTGTTGAATTTTTAAACGCAAGATGGATGCCATTGAATTAGTGTGTGCCGAGACTGTCAAGGCGTATGCATAAGCTGTTACCATCAGCGGTCACAATGTGGAGTGCTACGGCATTAATATATGCATGTTGTAAAATATAGCCTTATGTAAAAATTGTAAAATTTTTATCAACTAACGAATTATGAATGCATAAATCGATATTGTGCGAGTTTTAGTTGTGTTAGTATATTATATTGAAGCATATTTACAGTTTAAACATAACCTATTAGATTTCAAAATTGGTCGACGTTTATTCCATGTACATATTCGGTGATTTAAATAAATGAGTACGTTTAAAAGATTTGTATAGAAATATGTATTTTAAATACAATATAAATATATTTTCTCTTAAACTGTTCACACGATATTTATAATTGTACATGCGATTGTATGTTTACTTAAAGAACTGTTTTTGAAAATTATTTTATACTTGTATAAATAAAATATGTTAACAATTTTATATTATTTATGAAGTTTATATATAAAATACTTTATCTAATAGGTTTTTCATTAGTTGTTATATAACATTTATTTATTCTAATTGTTATATGTTTCTAAAATGTATCAATCAATGTTGAGGCAAATATTTTTATTTTAATATAAATTCTTGAATATAATTAAAAAAATTAAGAAACGATATATGTAAACAATTATCATTTCTTACAAGTAAAAGTTCAATTTTTTAAATATATACATTATTTTCTTTTTGCAGCTACTTATACATAATGGGTGAATTAAATGTATGTTTTCAAATAGATACAGACAATCGTGAAAATTTTCCATCTGCAGCTGCTTTTCAGACATTTAAAAATCAAAGAGATAGTTTTTATGAGATATTTAGGATATGGGAAAAAAACCATTCGGTGCCTGGATGGATATTTCAAATAGCTTTAGGAAGTAAAATAAGAACTATGTTGACATTACACAATGATGCTATAAATTATTACCATTTTGCAAGATTATTTAAGTCGCAACTTTTGATTTCATGTATACAAAATAGGCAACAGGTAAGCTAGATTAATAAAATTATATGTTTAAATATTCTTTATTTTGCTTAGATACTAGTTTTTTAGTTTGTCTTTATTATTTTCAGACAGAGGTAGAAGATGATGAAAGTATAAGTGTTTTAAAGACATTGAAAAATGTAAATCCGAAAAAATTGGATCAGCTTCAAAAGAGATTAGTAACTCCACAGCCTTCCAAAAACCAAATTACGGAACCATCTTTCCCTGGAGTACAAGAATTTTTCAAAGACTTTATATTATTTGCTTTTAATCCAATCTTTTATGTTCATCTAGAAAATTGTTTAATCCACGAGATAATGGAATTGAACGATACTCAGTTTAACAATAGTGAAATAGAAGATTCAGGTATTAATATATACATATAGCATTAATGTAAGTTATGTATTTCCATTTATTATTGATATAACTATATTATTTTCTTTTGTAACAGAAACAATAGTCGATGAGCAAACACAACAAAATTTTATTACTTGTGTATCCAGCTTAAGGCTCCTTGCAAAAGTTTTAGGTTTCCTTATATCATTACCATATAGATCAGAATCAAACAATTTTAAAGAGTTGATAGCAACTCAAGTAGAAATTAGAAGCAAAGTAAGTAATAAACTTCCTGCCTTATATACTCTTTTATTATTAATAAACGAAATTAACCTTAAGATTTTTATTTAGGTTGTACCAGCAATAAATTTACATGTTTGTCTACATAATGCAATAGCATTAGGAAAATTATCATTAACTGTACCTTGGATTGCAAAATACTTGGCTATGATGGATACTGTGTCTCTTCGTTTACCATATTATAAGCAAATTTTGGAACTTTTATATTATATTTATAAAGCTGTAAATCATTTTGATTTTTCAACATCTGACAGTTTTATTTCTCAACAAACAGCAGTTCTTCTTAAATCTACTTTAAATTGGTTATTTGAATTACCAAATGTTCCAAAGGATTTGTATTCTATGTGGCAAAAGATATATAAAGTTAGAGAATTGCGAAGTTTGAAACAACCTGATAAATATCACGAGCAAAAATATATGCTATTAGGAGAGCCGACTGTGTCTGTTACATCAACTAAATGTAGTTTAGACAAATTGGACATAATTAATGAAAGAACGTTGCGCATATGTTGTCCATTGGTTGGATTAAACGTATCTGTATCAAATTCTAATACAAATCTAAATAATTATAACTCAAATAAACACATTACACCAGTTTCTAGTCAACTTCACAAATCTGCTAAGAGTGCAGATATAAAGCATTTAGAGGTAAGTTTATCAGTTAGACATGTTTTATAAGAAAAATTTTAATATATAAATTTCAATAGTTGCAATTGGAAGAGGCATTTTTTGGCGGACAACCAGCATCTACTCGAAAAACTGTTGATTTTGTATCAGAGCGAGTTGCGTCAACTTGTGTGAAACATATATGTAATACTTTGTTAATGGCCTCTAGAGAAACAAATCTGAATATTTTTAGGGAGATTCTGGAAAAAAAGCAAATCGAAAGACAACCTGAGAAATTCGGGGAACAACGTAACGTTACAGATTTTAAGGTAGATTTTCGAATTTTTTATATTCATCGTAATACTACGAAATACTATGATGTTTAAATATATTTTTAAATTACCTAGCTAATTCATATATTATTCCATTTAGGCAATTGTGACAACTGATATGAATACATTGGCTATGAATATGTCTAAAGAACTGAAAGAGCAGTGCGAAATATCTATACCAGGAATTTGTGAATTACGGGTAACTAAATGTATAGAATCTCTTTTAGCGGAAGATTCGTTGACACCTGTGAAAGAAATGTGCGCTAAAATTGCTACGAGATTAGCTATGGAACGTATACATCAATGGATACAATCTCACATAGTGGGTGGCTCATTATTTATAAAAGATATGGAAGTTGAATTAAATAGATTTTTAAGGAATAATGCACCACTTCATCCTATCGAAGAAAAGAAACATAATCCAAATGTTATGAGCCCAACAACTATCACTGATAACTTGAGAGTAATTATTTACATGCTTGATATTTCGTTTAACAGAGTAACATTGAAACTTATTAGTTTTTGTATTATAACTTTTATAGGAACTTATATGGGTTATACTTGATAATGGTGGTGATTCTTTAACAACAATGATTGTTTCGACTATATTAGATAATTTATATCAGACTTTAAACGAAAGAGCTGATTTAGTTGTGGGGCCAGAGAAAGTTTTATATTCTCTTAGTACAGATTTTGCGTTATTTTTAGGTAAGTAAATATTAAGTTATTAATAATATATATGATTCATTATTAATTATTGTCATACTACGAAAAAAAATCCTGGATTTTTATATTTGCAGTTGCTTATCGAAGTGATCTGTTTATTCCAAAAGTTCAAGAAAAATTTATAACAGTATGGGCAACGAATCGTTGTAAAACTTTGGAATCAGATTCGCCTATACATAGAATACTTAGTTCTAGAAACGTTATGCTCTTAGCTCAACCAGAAAAAGAAGAAGTTTGGACAGTATTTGGAAAATTTATTAATAAATTAATAGAAAAAAATGTTTTAGATATTAACAGTTTTAGCGATCAATGTGTAGCTTTATTTAGGCAGAACTGGCCTGTGGTAAATATTTTATTTTTCTATTACTTATTAAAATAGATTGTGACAATTATCATTTATATCAAGCTATCAGTTTCTGTATTTTTATTTATAGCCTATATTGAAGCATCTATCAAAATGTTTAATGGAAGTTATAACAGATTTCAAAGCATCAGATGAAACAACAGAGAAAGTAAAATATCTACTTGGTTGGATAGCTGAAACCTATAACGAGATAGAGTTTTGCAGTGATTACAATCCCATAGACTGATGTTCTTTTGATCCTTTATACTTATAGCTCCTTCGTGGGCTGATATACTGTATAAATTCTACAATTCTTGTGCATATATGAATGTAAATTATTGTACATTAATTAATCAATTTAGTAGGTGAAAGAAATGTATATTTACAATACAGTAATTTCGGAAATTGTTGTTACAATATGGTTGTTAATCGATATAACGAATTTCAGTTTATTTTAAAGTACATAAATTGCTGAACTTGCAAAACAATATCATAAATTTGAAATCTGGGATTTGATTGGTTTTTTATTTAGCAGCATTACTTATTGTTGATCGTACATTCGTTGATCGTTGATTGTACATATGCATTGTACATGTACATATGCACGGATTTCAATTTTTACTTTTAAATGTAACGTTATATACTCGTTTCTATGTTTGACATCAACTGTTGCATTTTAATGGATAAATGCGTATTTTGTAGTTAACGACGAAATATTAACTTTTCGTATGTACGAAACGTAAAATAAAGAAAAAATTGTTTTTTATATTTTTATTTTTTGATTATAATCCTTGCATTGCCACCTTCCATTCTCCATACTTTTGATAATTGATCTTAGTTACGATTAATCGCGTATCGAGCTATGAGTCCCTTTTTTTCCAAATACTTTTATTCCCCACTATTTCTTCGAGTATATGCGCAACGTAGGATGCGCGAACGAGTTGAGCGCGAACAAATTTCGTTGCAGTTCGCCGCCGTTGCTCGAGGAGTTTGTACGTATCTTGTTGCTTCGTAATTTTTCACTAAATACTAGTATCGATGATCACGTTGCGTCAATCAGCAACGTGTTTTTTCGAGTGAGCCTGTCATTTTTTATACGTTTGTTAATTATTCTGTAGAACAAAAAAAGATGTGTTTTCTTTATACAAATTCGGTCATACTTCAAACGAACATAACTATTTATCTTCATTCGCTTCAAATAACAGGTGATATATTGCAATGATTTAGTAATGCATTATCATTTGTCGACTTACGTTGTATTATTTTAGACGCGTTAATGTGCAAATAATTAAGAAGAGTAATCGATGTCACTGAGAAACGAAATCTTATATTTGTTAATATCTCTCTATGATAGATAAGACCACTTTGACACATGAATGTCGGTCGGTAGCTAAACAAAACGAACGCGATATTTTGCAACAGAAGTCGCACCTTTTTTAATAACAGGTAAATATCTAGTGTTTCGCGGAATTTTTCTTCGTTGTACTAAGAATCTAAGATGTCGATAAGAAAAGAGAGAGAAAGGGAAGACGATAAAACGGTGATGTTGACAGGTGGTAGCATCGGAGTAGCTGCGTTCGCGTGTATATTTCGATCGCGTGTATTTACTCATTCGGTGGGTCGCTCGGTGGGTAAAGAAAGGCGATCCTGTGCATCCAGCTCTCGCAAGCGAAAAGAGATTGATCGACCGGTGTCTGAGCGCGAACACGTTCTCGAGGATGCTGCTGCACACGCGGCGCAACGGACGAGTGTCGAACAATGCGGCCTACTCCAGTAACTTTCTTTCCTCCAAGAGCACCCGTTAATTCGAAGGAACACGCGATCTACATTCTTGTAGCACGTGTTTACTGACACGTGGCTCGCGCGAGAGGCTGTCAAACGATCTATGGAATCGCGCAACGTTTGCCCATACTTTTTCATCGAACCAACTATTTCTCCATCTCGTAAGGTAAGTTTCCTCTCCGAGTGTTTGTTCTTCAATTGTTTTGATCACGTGATTCTTAATACGTATCAATGAAAGTAACATCTAGCCTTTTCTATATAATACTAATTAAAGGAACACGTTCACTTGAGTGTAACATTACCGTGAATTGCTTTCGGGAGTAATTTCTCACAAGCGTCGAGAGCGACTATCTAATCGAATAGTTTATTATCCGATATTATTTATTATTACATTAGCGGAAATAACGAGGAGTAAATATTATAAAGATACATTTTTGCGAAAGCATTAAGTACCAGAAAAAAGTGTGCATTGGTGATATTGCAGGTTTCTTTGTAAACTGTAACAAGCGTTCTTGTGAATCGAACTGGAAATCAAAACGATAAGGTCACTACATTTAAATATCGAGTCCGCTCGGAAACCGGATAGAAAAATACACGTGAGACACAGTTTTGCTATCGTTGCGGTTATTAACGAGCAGTTTTTTCAAAGATCAAACGACATTGTCTGCGAGCCTTTAACAGCACGCTTCTCCAAGGAATAGAGAATGGAATCTGTTTACGTTCTTTTAAGAGCTCCACACCATTCGAAAGAAATTTTTTCTCCCATTTTTGATTTTTCGATGACGAATTCGCGTAAAGAAAAACAGATTGAGCATTTGTATTGTTTTCGTCGATGTTTAATCAATTTTAATGATAAATCGATTTTCGCCTGTTATACTTGATAGATTAGCTTGGTTGATTAGTAACGGTTACGCGTAGTTATAAATGCTCGCCATTACTGGCAACTTTTGTAAGGGAAGGCCGCAATTTGTGGCTGGTGGTGTCGAGCGCCATTTTGATTCACCTCTTTACAGGAAATTACCAGGCCTGTTTCAATTTACCCCTCCCGCGACACGCGAGGCTCCATCACAAATTCAATTTTCCTCAGCAGAACCAGTTGAAAAGAATATTAGTCTGGTTCTACTTCGATCTAAAACCACTCGTATAACATTTTATTTCATTATTTTTACGCAAATATACAAAACTTATTGTAATCGAAGCCATGGTAATTCCTTAGATCCGTGGTATAAAACGTTATATGATTAATATCTAATTTACGCGTGTACAGGATATCGAGGGTCATAAATCTCAATCGGCGTTCCGCGTTCCCTCGCGTTTCCTATAGAAATCATAAATCAAAGCTTCTTATGCTGTTATTATGTATTGGGTTGGCAACTAAGTGATTAGGTATTTTAAATAAGAAGGAAAATTCAAAATTTTTGCTTAAAATTATAACCTTATTCAATTAGGTATTGTCCATTTTTGTCGATGAGCTTTTGCCATCTTTCAGGCAGTGTCATAATTCCATGTTCATAAAACTTCTGATTTTTGCCAGCAAAAAACTGAATTAAATGTGATATCACATCATCAGCGTCATTAAAAATTTTACCATTTAAGGAGTTTTGCATGGAACGTAATAAATGGTAATCTGAAGACGCAAGGTCAGGGCTATATGGTGGTTGTGACAACACATCCCAATCTAGTTCCAATAATTTTTGGTGAGTGACCAAAGATGTGTGAGGCGTTGCATTATCATGATGGAAAACAACACCCTTATGATTTGCCAATTCTGGCCGCTCTTCTTGAACTGCATCGCTCAGTTTGGCAAGTCGTTGAACGTACGCGTTTGAATTAATCGTTTGGTTTCTTGGTAAAATTTCAAAGTACAGAATTCCTTCATAATCCCATCAAACTGACAGCATAATCTTTTTTTGGTGAACCTCCGCTTTTGGTGTCGTCTGGGCTGGTTCATCTTGCATCACCCACGATCTTTTCCGATTAACGTCGTTATAAACTATCCACTTTTGGTCGCCAGTAATCAGTCGTTTCAGAAATGGATCAATTTCGTTGCGTTTCAGAAGCGAACCGCAGATGCTAATGCGTTGCGTCAAATGAAATTCCTTAAGCTGATGAGGGAGCCATAAATCGAGTTTCTTGACATGGCCGAGCTGTTTTAATTTTTTTTTAATGCATGCATGCTATACATTCAGCTTCACTGCAATCTCACGCGTTGTGCTATGACGATCTGAATCGATAATGACCTTGATATGGGTCTCGTCAACTTCAACTGGACGAGCAGATCGTTGAACATTTTTCAGTGAAACATCACCAGGACGAAATTTGGCAAACCAATTTTGACACTACCTTTCTTTCAAGGCTTCATTCCCATATACGGCACATAACTTGTTGTGTGCTTGGGATGCGTTCTTGCCTTTTCGGAAATGATACAATAAAATATGCCTGAAATCCGCGTCTTACTCTTCCATTTTTGAATTGGGATAAAAACGAAACTAAATGACTAATCGATACAATTTTTCTATTAAATTAAAGATGGAAGTCCAAACAACGAGAAAATAATATAGGTTAGGTGCTTTGAACACGTTGACAAAACAAAAGAATGTGCTAAGGCCACCTATTGACAAAATCCGCAATAACTTAGTTGCCAACCCAATAGATGACACGTGGATTACCTCAAAGATTCAGAATTTAAGTATGTTCAAAATAAAAATTATATCGTTGCCCTTTGTATAGTATGGCAACGTTTCAGTGTTCTTAAACTTATGTGTACAATAATGCTGTGCGTAAGTATTTGGACATTTGACGCAATCTAGTCGAAACATTGATATTTTCACTGTATTTCCAACATTATGATAGAAGAATGTTTCTTAGCTGTTAATTATTTACTTCTTGGAATAAATGGGCTGAATTGTATTAAAATTTTTAGAATGTGTTTGTTAGTAGATATTCTAACCATTTAAAAATCTTAACATCGAACAAATACACTTGAAATCACTAATTAATATCAGCTATTGTTTTATCGATATCCACTAACTGTATATAGTTGTCCGAGATAAGATCAAAGGCGAAAATTAGATTAAAGAACTTCCTCCAAGGCGTATTTTATACATCTGCAATAACGTGGAAGTGTCCAAATGTTAATGCATGGTTGTCTACCTAGATATATTCTACTGTATCTTTAACACGTTGAATGCCACACCAATTTTACAAGGTTTGAACGTGGCGCCACGATGAATTTCGTTATTATGCGATACATATATTGCTGAAATATTACCCACAAGAAATATGTTACGGAGTATAATCATCATTAATGAATTCATCTCACTGAGGTCACCGGCGACCCCCAGGGCGCTGTAGTGCAATTTCGCTCGATTCAATTATTTTTTGCGATTATCAAATATCTCATATTGTTTCTTCGCGTTGCTAAATAATTGTCCTATGTTGTTGCGTCCCGGGGCCTACCACAAATCATAATTCATCCCTCGGTCATACCTATTCGGACCCGCAACAATCCTAAAGAACCGTCACAAGATTTAGCATTTTTTACTTTACTGTCAAGGTCCTTAATTACCATCAAACATCTTTCAAGTCGAAACGTTCCTTACTGTTATTGTTCGTTAAGGTAAAACACGGAAAAGCGTGTTTTTCCCATGTTCGACAGCCACTGGTGGGGGACGCACATAATAGATGTATATTTCATGTATAAATAAAACTATTTTTATAAGTTTTATACTGCATTAATTTCGTCACACCATTGTAGTAACAATGGTAATAATAACAAATTTATAACTATTGATATTTGTTCAAATTATGTATTTCTACTAATCTTGATGCGCCGGTCACCACCACGCCACAGCCAAGTTGAGTGCCGGTCACCGGTGACCTCCACGGCGTCACGACCGTTGGGTGCCGGCCACCGGCGACTTCCACGGCGAAATTGAGTGCCGGTCACCGGTGACCTCCACGGCGCCATGGCCAAGTTGGGTGCCGGTCGCCGGCGACTTCCACGACCAAGTTGAGTGCCGGTCACCGGTGACCTCCACGGCGTCACGGCCAAATTGAGTGCCGGTCACCGGTGACCTCCACGACGCCACGACCAAGTTGAATGCCGGTCACCGGTGACCTCCACGGCGCCACAGTTAAGTTGAGTGCCGGTCACCGGTGACCTCCACGGCGCCACAGTTAAGTTAAGTGCCGTCCACCGGTGACCGTGGCACTCAACGTGTTAAGAAAGAGTTGGGATAACTAGTTACTTATATCGTAAGTTACTCTGAAGAAAGTGAAAAATAGAATCAATAAATATATAGTGTTCTTGAATAGATGCGAGAGTAACGAAGAAATGGAGACACTTTACACGGGAGCAATCCACGGGTTTCCCCAATCGAACGGTGGACTGTCTAATGGAATATCTACGGGAATTGCCAGCTCGTTCGATCAAGACGGCGTGTTGAGTCTCATCGTCGTTCTAGGCGGAAGCTTGTCTCTGGTTGCTCTAGTCTTTGCCTTCATTACCTATAGGTAAGTCGATTGATATTGCTATTGCCAATAAATAGTCAGCGACATAACAGATTTTTCAAAAAGAGTCAAATAATTGATTGTCATTGTTGTCGATTGGTATCAATGGATACTGTACATTGTTCATATCTTAACACTTAGCCAACCGAATAGCGAAATCTGCCCTCTGTGAAGAACATCGCTGCATGACCGAACTGGGAGATCTCCCTTTTTGACTTTAGCAATGCGTTTCTTTTTTCTTTTCGTTGTTGTTACTAGTTATTGTTTACCTGGAATTGTTCTCAAATAATTGCGCCACTTTTTCTGCTTTTATAAAGCACAGTATATAATAAGATACAGCAACTTAGTGGTGTTAAAATTAATTAAAAAGCTACGCTATCAGTTATGACTAAATAAAGTTATAATCGAACAATACCACACTGTAAAAAAATATTAAAATACATTATGAATTTTTAATTTCACGTTCAAATCGCGTTATTTATCTTTGGTCATTTTTAATGTTTTCAATTTTGCCTATATTTTTGTATACTTTTAATATATGCTTTTAATTTGATGTTTTGTATAAACAATATGTGAAATCGTTAAATAAAATTATTATCGCAAATATAATTAACTACTTAAATCATTTTTACACTTGTTTATTTTTTAAGTAGCGAATATTAGTCCTCGATACTTGGAAAAATGCGCGATTGGCTAAGTGTTAAAGGAAGATTTCGATAAGTCCAAGTTATTATTTTCTTATACTAAGAAATTACACTATAATATAAGATAATTAATAATATAAGATATATTATAATATAATATAAATAATATAAGAGAATATAATATATATAATACAAGAAGTTATACCAAATTATTATTTTCCAATCGGATTAACATGCTTGAAGCGTATTTGGCTTTGTGAACAGTTAACAATAAGATTAGGGAAGCTGATATAAACTTTATAATCAGGTATTCGCTATCGGAAATTGGATGGAAATGAAAAGGCGCGGTTTCTTTCTTTCTTTCTTTCTTTTTCGATGTTGGTTATCGATATCCTGAAACCCGATGACATAAAATAAAAACTTGAGAAAATGTTGATCATGTTGAAGTATCGTAATCGATTTGATTTTAATAAATCGACGTTTGCACTATAACAGCGCGTAAAAAATAAAACCAGATTACTATTTATTAGAAAGTAGTTTTTTGTTATAAGCGAACATGCTTATTATTCAAGAATCGTACTGTGTTGTTAAATTGCACGGGATGCTTTAACAATTTAAATGCAATGCTGTTTCCGCGCCACTGAAATTCCATTATCAGAGAGGTAAAATTTAACAAACGAAGTTCTTTTTGCAAATCTTTCCACGTTATTTATTCCCTCTAATTTATCACTCGTTTAGCCATTACGTATAAAGTAGTCTAGTATCGTAGTCGAATAGCCTAAGAGATATCGCGTGAACCATAAACAATGTCACGAGAAAGCCGAAGTGCCATCTATGTATCGTTGGTCCTTCAATCGAATAGTTACGATGAAAAAAGGCCTACGTGACTCTAACCACGAACGGTTATGGAACACGTGCGTGGTGGGGCTATGAGAAAAAACGAAGAGATGCTAAGGGAGAAAGACGAATTAACAATCAGTGTGAGTTGAGAAGTCAGAGAGTGTGCATTGCGTTATCGAGAGAGTGTTGCTAGTGTTGTCAAGAGAGTGTTGCTAGTGTTGTCGAGAGAGTGCGGTCTGCGTGAGAGAGAGCGTTGGAACCGTGGTGACGAGAGTTGTAAATTAACTATTTAGTTGTCTTAGTTATAGCACGTTATTGTATTTAGTTCACGTTAAATAACCATCGTTTCCTGTTTTACCAACACCTGTTTAATCCATGTTTAAATAAAATAATAATAAGATCTTACAGTAGCGAACGAAGAAACAGATAATGTTATTTAGTGATCGTGAAACGAAGAAAAAGCGTGTCCAGTCGGTTTGAAATTCAATTACAGATAGTTACGGTAATATAAAACCGCCTTTGTACTATTTCACTCCCTATTTCAATCTACTTTCCATTGTGTTTCGCTAGTCCGATAAATTTCAAAACCCTTTAGAAATAACACCAATCGCCTTTCTTTCTAAAAATAGTTCGCTCTTGTCGAATGTATCAAAAACATCGGTTTTGTTTCAACTTTGTTAGTTTCCATATTTCCCTCCCTCGATATCACGTATTTACTTCGATCCAGCGAATTTATCTCACAGCAGTCGAAACCATCGGCATCGATTCCTCAGGCTGTGTATTTCGAAATTTTTCGGATCATTGTACGTTGAATTTTGTCTTGTCTGTTATTGTTTGTATTAGAATTTTGTCAACGCTCAAAACCAAGAATTTCGCTCAAAACTATTTCAAATATACATGGTGGTTGGTAACTGGTGGTACAAGCGGAAAGGGGGTGATTCTACGCGAAAAAAGAAGTCGAAAATATAGAATAAAAATTTTTCGTTTGAGGCTTTGTTTTCGAGAAAATCGACTTTGAATTTTCGTTCGGTACGCGTGCGGTACGTTATAACGGATCTCACTGTAGATCGTTGTCTCGATGGAAAAATTAAAAAAAAAAAAATTTTTTGATCGCAACTTTGATCGCGCGTTTAAAATAAAACGATCATTGCGATGTATTGAAAATATTGGGTTGGCAACTAAGTGATTGCGGATTTGGTCATTAGGTTGTAATGACAAAATCCGCAATCACTTAGTTGCCAATTCAATAGGTTAAGTTAAAGACGAGTGCACGTTTAACGAAAACGTTACACGAAGTACACAATCTATGTGCGATCGATAATGAACCTGATCGAAAGTACTTTTTCTTTTTGTATTTCCCTTTTGAAAATTGTTTTCACAAAATTGCTTTGTTATATGAAAGATTTCATCCATTTGTATAGAAGTATCTGTTATTAGTATAGAGTATCACAAGTATGTTTGTAAAACAAAGAAACAAAATTCACGATTCTGGTTAGATAATTTAACCGTCCTTATGCATATTACATTGCGTATGGGTCATAAAATATCTAATTTTTAGCAAGCCGAACGTTGCGGCTGGATCACGAGATATCTCGTTTTTAGCAAGCTGAACGTGTTGTGGCTGGGTCACGAAATATCTCGTATTCGTGTTTTTTCGACTGAATCGATGACTTGGGTAACCGGAGACAAATGTTTTTGTTCCGTTACCAGGGTAATGAAGCCTTGCGTATTCTTCTGACAAATGATTAGCAAAACAACTGAATGTTGACATTCGAAGCATGTAAAAACAATGACTCAGTATAGCCAGTGCATCGGTAGATCTGTGCCGATCTACCGTACCTTATAATGTGTTTTATCGTTGTGTATTTTGTTATTTCAAAGTTCGTGTTTTAATTTGTAAGGAAACAGCTTTTTAAAAATCATTTACATTTTCAATCTGTTACTGACAATTTATAACAAAAATTATTTTATGAAATAGGCCGTAATTCTATAAAAGTAGCAAAATGACACATAGATGTAAAGAAAATGGAAGTCAAAGTGAATTGTTGTTTGATGATTTATCTGATGCAGTAAACAATACTTGCGACGAAAATGAATTCACTGATAGCAGCAATATTCTTGAATTAATTGATGTGATTAGAGGTAGAAGAAGACTGAATAAAAAATATAATACCAAATGCAAATTAAAAATGTGCATATATGCATCCTATTGCTTGCCACGCATGCGTACAAAAATGTGCAGGCCCTGGGAGCGCGTTGAGCGCGCAGAGCGCTGTACGCAATGTGTTAAGAAAGGAAATTAACTGGAAGAATACAGAAGTTTGTTCTTGTGAGTAGCGGTTTTTTCGCTGTTCGTGTTAAGAGGCATTTAAGAGACTGTCCTAAGATTTTCGTTAGAAACTTGGAGTAAATTACATAGAATATACTAATTTGTCAACTAAGTGATTACGGATTTTGTCATTAGGTGATAAAATCACTTAGTTGACAAATCAATACTATAAGCGAAAATAACTGAGTTTTTACTCGCGAAGAAAGTAGAGTGAAAGAAATTTTAACCAAATTGACAGCTAGGGCGATAGATTTTCACGAAAGTTGCGAAATATTTCATCTTCGTTGAGTATTGCATGATAACGCAATTGACTTGTAATTAATCGCAAGGGAACGAGAGTTGGTTAGATATCGGAGAAATTCGCGGCAAACCGCAATGTCACTTCGACGCTTAATCATCTGACGGTATCGGCATCGATTCAGACATTTTCTCCGAAGTATCAATCGCAATTAGTAGCAAAGCGTTTCGAGCGTAACCTTTAACAAGAACGTGCATACAATGCAAAGGTCGTACAACGAGAAAAAAGAATCAACAAAAGCAAACCCATTGATGTGTTAAACGTGGAAAACGAGGCACTGCATTCTGGCGAAGCAATTGCGATTCAATAAGTTTCGTTGGGTACGTTGTTGCCTGTCATTGAATTACATATGTGTAGAACTGCAACAAACTGCAGCAGCTCGATTGTTTTCGAACAATCGCAACACATTCGATAACTGTTTCGCCTGATTTTTTATTTCATCGTAAATTGCATGGAAGAATTAACCGTTTGCATTCGACAGCCTTTTCGGTTGCGTGTAGCAGCAACTCGAGGTGATTTTGCGCGTATGTGACGAGCGTTTTGTGGGTAATATAAAATGATTTTATACAAAAATTAATTTAAAAAAACATTGTATATCAAGGCAAAGGGTTAATGGTTATAACAATTAAAAAGGTCGATAGCATAGGAATTTTTTATTTATTTAGAAATATTAAAAATTAGGGTTTCCAATGATTTCTATCCTATGTGATAAGTTTATTGATCGATAGATCTATTTACAATGGATTAAACAGGAAACGGTGGTTATTTAACGTGAACTAAGTACAGTAATGCGCTATAACTAAAACAACTAAATAGTCAATTCACAACTCACAGTTAATAGTTTACAACTCGTAATAACTCGGCAACTCAACTCTCGACTCCTCACAACTCGACTCTCAACTCATGATTACTCAACTCGACTTCTCTCATTCGACTCCCCACTCACGACTGTTCCACTCCAATCTCGCAACTCGCCTCCTCACCACTCGACTCTCCACTCACCACTCTCACAACTCGACTCCCCACCACTCGACTTCCCACCACTCGACTCCCCACCACTCGATTCCCCACCACTCGACTCTCCACCACTCGACTCCCCACTCATGACTATTCCACTCGACTCTCCACTCACAACTTGAGTCCTCACAACTCGACTCCTCACCACTCGACTCCCCACCACTCGACACCCCACCACTCGACTCCCCACTCACGACTATTTCACTCGACTCCTCACCACTCGACTCTCCACTCACGATTTGACTCCTCAAAACTCGGCTCTTCACTCACGACTCTCACAACTCGACTCCCCACCACTCTACTCCCCACTCACGACTATTCCACTCGACTCTCCACTCACAACTTGACTCCTCACAACTGGACTCTCCATTCACGACTCGCACAACTCGACTCTCCACCACTCGACCCCCCACTCACGATTATTCCATTCGACTCTCCACTCACAACTTGACTTCTCACAACTCGACTCTCCATTCGCGACTCGCACAACTCGACTCCCCACCACTCGACTCCCCACTCGCGACTTAACTCCTTACAACTCGATTCTCCCGATAACGACTGCCAGATAACGATCACCCGGTAACAACTCCCAGGCCCTTTCTCGCTATATTGTTTATGTTCCACCCGATATTTCTTAGGCCATTTGTCCACGATACTACAATAGGTACGATTTTACGAAGAGAAAATGACATACTTTTGTAAGAGTAGCGTTTTTCGTGCGAGAATTTTAATTAGAAGTCTGCTGCAATTTTTTAAGTAGGATCATTTATAACAATTTTCAAATTTACAAACACGAATGTAGGAAAAAAATCGCACATGTAAATTTGAATTGAGGGAGTGCAAGCACAGGACTGCTGTAGTTTCTCTATCATGTACTGCAAGATGGTATTACCGACTTCAATGTAAGGAAAATGCAGACAAGCGTGAGTAATGAGTACACGTACTCAGTACTCCCTTCGTGTCTAAGGTAATCTATCATGAATAATATAATCGACTAATGGCACCATGAAGCGCGCTACGTAAATTTGGGGTAGCCGGAGAAACTTCTTATCGTTGGGAAAGTGTCGAGGTAACTTGCAAACTAGAAACGATCGCTTTTCCAATCGATATCTTGTAAATTTTTCCAGTTAATTAACGTACGTGATGTCTCTTAATACGTGATATATAATACATATAATATGTATAATACTTAATAAAAATAATATATATAATAACGTAATAAGTAAGTAATAGGAGCACGGATGAAAAATGTAAAAATAAAAATAAAAATAAAAATCGTTCGTAAGAGACGAGTATGTGTAACAGTAGTCTAAAACACGTGTATTTAAATTGGTCAATTCGGCGAGTAGACGATTGGCAATATCTAGTCGAAAGTCTTGTTGCGTGTAATTTATGATAGATGATGGCTTCTAGCTTTGTCGTATTGCGACGTTAATTCACAGCCGATGCCATTCGATTCCTATTATTCACGCTTCCCCTTCCGTATAATCGCGATTGAACGCCAGACGATGTTGATAATCCGGCAAATTTCCAAACGAGCGACCATATAATTCATACTGGGACATTGTTCCGCGCAGCTACCCCCAATCCCCTCGATTGTTCGTTTAGTTGCCACGTTCAATGCGAAAGAACGTCCATTTTCGTTTACGTCTCCATTTATTTGTCGAACCGAGTCAAGACTTTCGTTCAAATTGCTTATCCGAGTTCTTCGTCAGCCATGTTACATTTGTGACGATCGTATTGTCTTGGCAACTAAGTGATTACAGATTTTGTCCTATACCACCTAATACCACCTATTGACAAAATCCGTAATCACTTAGTTGCCGGATTTTGTCAATAGGTGGTATTGACAAAATCCGTGATCACTTAGTTGCCAACCCAATATTTTCCTAATAATTAGTGCCACGTGATATCTTGGAAATGTGTAGAATAGTAGCACAATGGGAGAACCAGCAAAGGAGTTCGACTAGATTTTTATAAAAAACGTGGATCGAGTTTGGATTATCTTTGCATTACATTTCAATTAGTGTGAACACAATGCATATGAGCTGTGTCGTATATGGGTCGTGTTAGCTGGGTTATTTTAAAATTCAAAGAAAAAGCGTTCCGGTGTGTTACTTGAAATACCCGTGGGAACAAAAAGAGCTCGGGTTAAGTGTACTTTATCACGCTGCATACGTCATAAAAATCTGGAACGCAGTCGCAGAGTGCAGCGGAGTGAAAAGAAATGTCGGTTAGGTTCTTCATCCTCGGAATCAACAGCCTTGGTTTCCTTCATTCTCTACAACCATTCTATTCTTTAATTCGTTCGATCATTCTTTCATTTGGATCTTAACTATTCGCGCAGTTGCTTTCCCACCATGTATATGTATAATACTGCATTCGTATGTGTGTGCACATACATACCGATATAATAGTGTAATAATTAGTTTCATCTTTTTCTGCAGAATCTTGATATCGCGAAAATCGGGTTACATTAAACAAAAAATTACGTTAAACAGTATTGGCGTTAGACTGAATTGCTAGAGTGGCTTGTAATTAAGTGGATCCTGTAGTGTGAGACAGCGGGTGAGAAGGGGTAAATAGCGAGGATCGTTTAACTTGATTTTCGCGTTATCCTTAACGAAGTTAAAGTCGCTCTCACGTTCTATGGTCCGCTCTCGTTACCTATACGCGATAGAATCGGTTGTCTGACCTGCGCAAAATTCCATTTCTTTGTTCCAAGGATGTCAATTGGTATTTTATACGAATACCAGGTTCTTACTATTGGGTTAGCAACTAAGTGATTGCGGATTTTGTCAATAGGTGGTATTACAAACTCCGTACATTATGGAGTAACGTAGAAAAAGAAAAAGATAATGAGAAACTAGAACTTGAGCATGAAGATATTAATATAAGAAAGGATCTCGTTGTTCGTGCCTGAAATGAATTAATAAAGCCAATGTGAAAAATAGTATACAGAGCGTCGAAACGTCAACTTTCTTTTGGCTCAGATAACGCAAATAGGTTTCGAGTTCACTCACACATTTTAGGATTAGTGAAACAAGATCTCTTTCTATTTTGAAGTTTCAAATTTCATTCTCGCTACAGTGTCTTTGTTAAGACAATATTTTCTATCGTTTAGGAATCGATTTACAATTGCTACTGTGTGTGGTTATTTATTTATTTTACTGGAACATTTAATTGTGATGTATTGGGTTGGCAACTAAGTGATTGCAGATTTTGTCAATGCCACCTATTGACAAAATCCGGAATCACTTAGTTGCCAACTCAATAGATCTGGTTGACGATAAAATCCTTTATTATGTTAGTATGTAATGTTAATTGTTGCATACGATAACTTCGTACCGTTTTTTCTTCCATTATTAAAATTAAATTTCATTTATCGTTACTATCTATAGCGTTGCCAACTCAATAGACCTGGTTGACAATAAAATCCTTTATTATGTTAGTATGTAATGTTCATTGTTGCGTACGATAACTTCGTACCGCTTTTTCTTCCATTATTAAAATTAAATTCCATTTATCGTTACTATCTATAGCGCCTAACCTTACCTAATTCTCGTGTAATTTCCATTTCTTCAATTTGATAGAGCAACGATAAGAAATACCACCTATTGACAAAATCCGCAATCATTTAGTTGCCAACCCAATATTACACGTATCCTATATCCTAAAAAAAAAGGAGGTTACATTTTCCAAGGATGGAACCATGAAATCGACTATAGAAGATGAAAAATGGAAGACTAGAAAAATGGGATCGATCGGTGTACGTATTGGTTTATGTCGCGTTGTGTAAATATAATTTCATTTATGCAATTATCTATCTGGAAGTAGGATAATTAAAGCTAGCTATCATATGATATTACGGTAACGATACTGCAGCGTTACCATATGTTGCCTTTCAATTTGCCAATTTGTATACAATATAACTATATTTAACACATTGTTGACCGGCAATTGTACTGAGAATTTATCTCATGTCAACAGATATTATTTCATAATTGGATGTGCAAATAAAACAATATAAATAAACTTTAATAAATTTTATTTATTATTCAACTTTTAATATTTCTTTTTCCTATGGTAACAGTGTAACAATCACCTACGTGTAATGGTACACAACAGCTTTTGCAAATATATCTAGTTTTGTTGCGTTTTCCTTTTGAACAGCATACACTACACGCTCTAGTCGGATTTGTTTTTCTGCCAGTGACTACTTTTTCTAACACGTGGTCTCTTAGTTGTCCGGAAAGCCTGAAGGGTGCATCGTTATAATAAGGAGTTGTTTTAGAAATTCGAGAAGTGTCAGGTGTAATACTACGTTCTTTGGAATCCACAGTTATCCATTCTCTAGCTACTTGCAGTAGAAATTTGTTGTATCTTGTTTTATTTTCTGGCAGATAGGTACAGTACATTTTATATGCATCGTTTTGGATCACTTTAAAGTTTTTCCTAAAATATTGCTGTTGGCAAAATACTGATCTGCACGACCTACCCCTTTCATGTGCTTATTGCATTGTAATATGCACGTAGGTTTAATAATATTTTGGTGGCCTAATATCAGATTTGCTATTTTCTGATACAGTATCATTTTCCAAGTCACCACAATTTGATTCACAATCACTCAGACAAACATCCGCGTATAATTCATTGAAAGATTCTTCATTGGTACGTTCCGTCATCGTTGACATTTTCTTTTAAAACAAGGGACTCAACTTGACTGGTCTTGTAAGCGAGAGACACATCATTTCCAACAGCGCACTGAGAAAACGACGCTGATACGGAAAAAAAGCGCATCACGAGTTTATTCGTGGCCGGTCGGTAACATTTGGCCATGAAAACACGAGTTAACTCATGACCGGTCAACAATGTGTTAACCAGAATGAAATGAAATTCCGTTATCTACTTTGTATTAATTTGACGAAGCGAGACTGCCCGAAGATATATTCCGATCTATCGAGGTAGCATGTTCAATCCGTCGTACAATTGATCTTGATACCTGGCAATATAGAAATTGATCGATAGTTGGCAGCACGCGAGCAAGCAATTTGATAATCACGTGGCAGTTCTGCTCGCGCCATTTGTCAAGCGCGGGGTCATTTACGCTGACGCCTATGCGAGTTTCTTCTTTCATAGGGTAGGTCGTTGAAGAAGTATCCATCAATTTATCATTTATCATTATCAGCGATTGTGAAATGGCATAGCAAGGTAAGGATTACAGTTAGAATTACAGCGATCATTTTTTAACGCAAAATACAATGGAAAATAAATTCCGGTTTTAACGATAATGTCTCTGAGGACGTCTGTTTATGTTGAAGTACAGGCCGAATAAATGCAAGCTACAGCAGAAATGGAAATAACCCTGCAACCTGTTGTGCGTCTAGTTTCAATAGACAATCGTCTTAGGGACACTGTGAGCTACTTAGAACTATGAACGTGAATAGTACGTTTACGTTTTAATTTAGTTTAGTAATTGACTAAGCTTCGAATTGCTTAATAATTATTGTTGCAGCCTTTGTCTAAGAATGAGTTGTAGAAAAGAAACCGAGAAAATGATAATTTGCGGTTTTAAATATTGGGTTGGCAACTAAGTGATTGCGGATTTTGTCATTACCGCCTAATGATAAAATCCGTTGCCAACCCAACCCAATATAAAACCCAACCTAATATAGTTGCCAACCCAATATAAAAATATTAAAACTATGAAAACGTTGGTGGGGATTCGTAAAGTCTATCGGCGTTCTGTAAGTAGCTTTTATAGAGATTTTTATTTTAGTTTGACGAAACAACGAAGGTGTCGCGATAGACACGGTTAATTAACGAAACATTTGCATAACTCGAATTAAAAATTAGAATCTAGCGATCGATCAACGCTGCGCTATGCAATAATGAATAATTATGCTTGTCATGTTCGCGGATTAATCCCGCTTCGTTATTCTGTAATATATTACTCATTCACGAGCGGATGCTTCACGAGTTAATTAAATTCTTATCGTAATTATATGAATGATAATGCGAGATTGTAATAATTTTCATCGAGGTTCTTTGATCTATGTAAATCTCCCATCTAACGATTCGTTCTCCACATCGATTAATTATACTTATCTACTTAATCTAATTTTACTCTTGTCTCATGTTTTCTAGAAATCTTAAAGAGTGCACGAATTTCGCAACGCGTCTATTAGGTTGACAACTAAGTGACAAGAAGGAAAATTCAAAATTTTTGCTTAAAATTATAACCTTATTCAATTAGGTATTGTCCATTTCTGTCGATGAGCTTTTGCCATCTTTCAGGCAGTGTCATAATTCCATGTTCATAAAACTTCTGATTTTTGCCAGCAAAAAACTGAATTAAATGTGATATCACATCATCAGCGTCATTAAAAATTTTACCATTTAAGGAGTTCTGCATGGAACGTAATAAATGGTAATCTGAAGACGCAAGGTCAGGGCTATATGGTGGTTGTGACAACACATCCCAATCTAGTTCCAATAATTTTTGGTGAGTGACCAAAGATGTGTGAGGCGTTGCATGATGGAAAACAACACCCTTACGATTTGCCAATTCTGGCCGCTTTTCTTGAACTGCATCGCTCAGTTTGGCGAGTCGTTGAACGTACGCGTTTGAATTAATCGTTTGGTTTCTTGGTAAAATTTCAAAGTACAGAATTCCTTCATAATCCCATCAAACTGACAGCATAATCTTTTTTTGGTGAACCTCAGCTTTTGGTGTCGTCTGGGCTGGTTCATTTTGCATCACCCACGATCTTTTCCGATTAACGTCGTTATAAACTATCCACTTTTGGTCGCCAGTAATCAGTCGTTTCAGAAATGGATCAATTTCGTTGCGTTTCAGAAGCGAACCGCAGATGCTAATGCGTTGCGTCAAATGAAATTTCTTAAGCTGATGTGGGAGCCATAAATCGAGTTTCTTGACATGGCCGAGCTGTTCTAATTTTTTCTTAATGCATGCATGCTATACATTGAGCTTCACTGCAATCTCACGCGTTGTGCTATGCGATCTGAATCGATAATGACCTTGATATGGGTCTCGTCAACTTCAACTGGACGAGCAGATCGTTGAACATTTTTCAGTGAAACATCACCAGGACGAAATTTGGCAAACCAATTTTGACACTACCTTTCTTTCAAGGCTTCATTCCCATATACGGCACATAACTTGTTGGGTGCTTGTGATGCGTTCTTGCCTTTTCGGAAATGATACAATAAAATATGCCTGAAATCCGCGTCTTGCTCTTCCATTTTTAAATTGGAATAAAAACGAAACTAAATGACTAATCGATACAATTTTTCTACTAAATTAAAGATAGAAGACCAAACAAGAAGAAAACAATATAGGTTAGGTACTTTAAACACGTTGACAAAAGAAAAGAATGTGCTAAGGCCACCTATTGACAAAATCCGCAATCACTTAGTTGCCAACCCAATACTCGAATAAACCTACATAGTACACCTGCGTCGTGATAATTTTACGAATGTCGTAACCGCATTGCAAATAATTAATAGCAAGTGAACTTCCTGTACTGTGGTAAGCTAATGTTTATTTTAAAATGTACACTAGAAAATGAACATATGGTCGTACCTTTGTGAAATATGCAACTAGCTTTAACTACCTTTTCGAAATGGTCTCTGGTATAAGCACCGGTACGTTTATAGAGAGTGCAAATAACTACGTTTGAGCACGGCATTCGACGATTACGTTGCTTTTCCGAATTACCTTGAGTCAAGTGCGACATCAACGATCGATCATTTACCCTTTTCTTTTTCCCATTAAGAAACATCTGTTACAAAGCATTTAATTGCATCTTTTTCAAAAAGTATGCTCGTTTTTATCTTTTTTTTTTTTGTTTGTTTTTTTATTAATAACAATTATATGATTCTTCATCGATTCTTCATTACCATCTGATGACAAAATCCGCAATCACTTAGTTGCCAACCCAATACATTTATTTGTCCTGCTTTTTCCACCATTTTGTTTCAGTTAATTTCTGTAATCTGTATTTTCACAACATATTTTGTACGTATTTCGCTACGCAAGGATTAACAGTTGCAACTGGGAATTAATTCGATAAAACGAGAGAATTGTAATCGAATGGTTGCCAGCTCATTCGTTTAAATTTCTATTTCTCACTGGTACGCGAATTTATTTCATGATATTCCATTTTTTTCTCTTTGTAACCTATGAATATTTATCAACTCGTATTATTCTCTCATCATGTTTTGTTCGCGATTCGTTGGCCGAAATCGATAATTCAATTCCGGCAGAAGACGGGTCGCCAGGCTGCTTTCGCATAATAATAGCGCGTCAGTGAGACTACAGAGACGCGTCGCAGTATAATTTACTGGAAATTCCTATTTCAATTTAATTGCTCTAATTAAACGCAGTCCGCTGTTCTCTTGCTTCGAGTCAACTTATGTCACAAGGAATATGGGCTAATAATCGAAGTTTCGAGGAATTGCCAGTTAAATCTTCTGATCTCGAGCCACTTAAATTATTTTAACGAGGTCGTAATGCGGTCATGCCTTTCCTCCCTTATTTTATTATGAAATTCTCGTCATCTTGTATCGCGTGCTAACCAGCTCCTCGCTCTTCAAAACTTGATACGTTTGTAACGACATATGAGTCATAGGACGCTTCGAATCGAGAGTGACTCATATTGTTTTGCCTCGGAGTATTAACACCGTTCCCATGCCCAAGATTTAAAAGTAAACAAACTTCGGACGAAACAGTATCGCCGTTACGTGCAACCGTCAGCCGGTGTCGAATTCAAACTTTCCGCTACTCCCCGACCAGTATAAACAAACGAGCACGCTCTCTACGACAGTTCGTATCGAACATTCAGTAAGCATTGCCTAGCATACGAGAGGCATTGAGCGAACGACGATTAACTCTGTACTCTGTATTTAGAACGATTTTAAATATATTTGACCATCACAAGTATTCATTCGTGTCGTCATTTAAAGCAACACATTTAACCATCCACCACACGTTAATAACTGTGCTAGTTGTCAAAGAGAATTAGGTGCGGTTCGAGTTACACTCATATGCTGAAACATTGAAGCTTTGGCTAAATTAAATTTAACTTACTTGGAAGTGGAGGTTAAGAGGCAATTTCCTGATGTGGTATTTGAAAAGTGGCAACAAAAGCGTAACCACGATCACAAAAACTCCTCTTTTATTCTCTGATCTAGGATATGCTTTCTTTTTGCTTCTTGAAAGCCCTAATTCCCTGCTAGTCGAAGGAAGCACTTTCCTTTGGCAGCAGCGAGTTCCCCGCGCAACCGCCACGAATAAAGGGAGAGTAATGGCTTTAAAAACCTGAGAAGGAGAGATTCTGCTTCTTCGCTATCTTCTCCCTTGAAATGCCACCGCGATTTTTATTCCCGAATAAAGTAAGAGGCTTACTAGCGGGAATCCTTGCTCCATTCTGTCATACGCGTGGGATCTTAATGATCCCTTGGAAGCCTCGCAGATTGAATCTTAGGAACTTCATATTCCCTCTGGATCTGTTTCATGCATTCGTCGCTGGATATAGATACCACCAACTGTAACCTTTGTTAGTCCTATACGAGGAGTAAAAGCAGCGCCAAACAATGGAAAAAGATGTTTTGCCAAAAAGTTTTTTCCACTCGATTCTATTCGATATAATGTCTATTTATGATATATGTTTATTTATGATATAATGTTTAATTAATTCGATCGGTTTCTCTATAACAAACATAGTTATATAGGTATTTTGGAATCTATCTGATAGGAAATTGTTATTGGAAAATGGGAAAAGAAAAGGAGCTTATAAAGCAAGCTAAAGATAAGCTGATAAGACTATAAACAAAGTAGAGGCATTATTCAAAGTAACATGATCTTGTAGGTACGCAGAGTCCTTTGACAAGAAACATTTTTCCTTCGAATAGCTCGATGGTAATGTCAAATCCTGCAACTAATTCCGATTTTCCTCGAATAAAATCTCTGTTGTTCGCGCGTTTATATTGTCTTTATTTATCGTCTAAAAAATATTATTGACAATTTAATGTCATAGATTCGTCAACTTTCACTTTCGCTTGTAACGGATGCTGGAAGAAAAGCAGACCAATATATTGAGTTGGCAACTAAGTGATCGCCGATTTTGTCATTACCATCTGATGACAAAATCCGCAATCACTTAGTTGCCAACCTAATAATATTTTGAGTTATGCTTCACGGATGGAAGAAAATAGATATTTTTGCCGAGTAAGAATGTTTTTGAACATGATTTTGTACAAGTAGAATGTTCTCGATTATTATTGAAAATCTTCTTTTATTCAAAATTAATATAATTTATCGCTCGCATTTTTTTTTTTTCGTTTGCTGCTTGTTTTAGCGAATAAAATGTTTTATGGTTATTCCCTTGAAGCTACCTATTATCTCGTTCTATTATTATTTCCGGGCTCAGTATAGTATCCGGACTGCAAAATATTTGACTCTTATTAGGCGTTTTTCAGGTCACTGAAGCCAAAAATGAGGGTCGTGTTTTACGGAAATGGGACGTGAAAACTGTTGATGTGTGACATCCTCGTGAATTTGAAAGATACCTTTTTCAAAACACGCTACTCTTAACTTACTATGTGGTTTGTTTTATATGTATCTGAATCATGATTACTGAATTAGGTTTCACTTATTTTCTGTTTTTCCGATCGTTTCATCGTAATCATACAAAGACCATATTGAGATGTGTATAATTTTATATGCTAGACTAGGTTAGCTGCGTAGTAGTAATACTTGTATGTGAATATCAGTGTGTGGAAGTATATGTGTGCGTCTCGAAAACAAATGAATGTGAACTGTTCAGTCGGTTAACAGCCGGATATGGAAGAAAATACTAAGACGCGTGCAAGTGTGTATCGATGAATATCTTAGAAATCGTCCATCAAATAAATATATAATTATTCTTATATTAATTCCAAGCGTATATTTAGTGTTCCTATACCATTATTTCGCTTATCAAGATCCACAATTCTCAACAGGACATCTCCACTTTAATTATGATCTTCGTCAAATATATTATTCAGTTTTCCTCATTTCAAAACGAACGTCCTTCCAATCGTCTACGCTGAAAATTCCGCGAAATATTGGATTGGCAACTAAGTGATTGCGGGTTTTGTCAATACCACCTAATGGCAAAATCCGCAATTACTTAGTTGTTAACCTAATATTCAAGAAATGACATTGCTGCAGAAAAACGCTACGTTTCTATTGAATTCTAATGAGTAAATGTATGAACATATTGAGATATGTATAGTTTTGTGTGCTAGACTACGTTAGCTGCGCAGTAGTAATACTTGTATGTGAATATCAGTGTGTGGAAGTATATGTGTGCGTCTCGAAAACAAATGAATGTAAACTATTCAGTCGGTTAACAGTCGAGTATGGAAGAAAGTACTAAGATGCGTGCAAGTGTGTATCGATGAATATCTTAGAAATCGTCCATCAAATAAATATATAATTATTCTAATATTAATTCCAAGCGTATATTTAGTGTTCCTATACCATTATTTCGCTTATCAAGATCCACAATTCTCAACAGGACATCTCCACTTTAATTATGATCTTCGTCAAATATATTATTCAGTTTTCCTCATTTCAAAACGAACGTCCTTCCAATCGTCTACGCTGAAAATTCCGCGAAATATTGGGTTGGCAACTAAGTGATTGCGGGTTTTGTCAATACCACCTAATGGCAAAATCCGCAATTACTTAGTTGTTAACCTAATATTCAAGAAATGACATTGCTGCAGAAAAACGCTACGTTTCTATTGAATTCTAATGAGTAAATGTATGAACATATTGAGATATGTATAGTTTTGTGTGCTAGACTACGTTAGCTGCGCAGTAGTAATACTTGTATGTGAATATCAGTGTGTGGAAGTATATGTGTGCGTCTCGAAAACAAATGAATGTAAACTATTCAGTCGGTTAACAGTCGAGTATGGAAGAAAGTGCTGAGACGCGTGCAAGTGTGTATCGACGAATATCTTAGAAATCGTCCATCAAATAAATATATAATTATTCTAATATTAATTCCAAGCGTATATTTAGTGTTCCTATACCATTATTTCGGCTATTAAGATCCAAAATCCTCAACAGACCAGTAAGCGGCAAGCAGGAAAATTGGCATTGCCAATGCCATCACCTGATCACGGTCTCACGCAGATTTCTACAGTTCAGACCTTGGTCTGTCAAATATCCATAAGGCAGAATTTTCAAAACCGTTGATTTTCGTGAAAAATGGCTCATTTTTGATTTAGCTAAAATATTCCAGAAAAGACACGCACCGATAAAAAATTTTGCACATCCTTATTTCCCTGTATCCATGCAAACATCTATTAAGTTATCCCCAAAGTCAACCCAATACTTGTAGAATCTAGCGAAAATTTATAAAAATACGATAAATAAATGGTTTAAATTAACGTGGTGTTGAATATTAGACGCTAAAAAGATTGGTGAGACAATGATTGTTACTGGACGTTTTTATTTTATTTATATAAACAAAATCGAGTCCGACGAATAAATTCATTGCTGGTAATCGAAAAAGCTACAATTAGTTTATAATAGATTAGATTATTAGATAATAAGCTATTTTAACGCGATTAGTCTATCTTTATTAGTCAGCCATGCGCATACTGTTGAGCTTAATGCTTCTCGTCGCGTCGGAATCCCCCTACTAGTTGGAGGTGGTGTCTGATTACATTTGACATGTTGTAGCGCACAAGGTAGCAGATCGCGTGAAATTTCCACAAGGATTAAGGATCAAGGATATCCACGAGTATAATGAAAACCGTCTTCATCGTCTGTCTTTTCCCGTTCCAATTTTGTTAAAACTTCCTTTCGCCATGTATAAGATCGTGAAAGGATAGTCGTTAAAGTAAGCCGATTTACAGGCTAGGTTTAAAAGAATAAGCCCCATGTTATCCTTACATAGCGAGACGGCTGGGCGGGTACAAATAAATTCCCATAAGCAGAACAACTAAAGGGATTCTAAGATCTGAGTTGGAACTGGAACCTGTGAATTTTGAATGAATTTAATATTTATGTACACGCCATAACACATATACGTTCACATTATATGATTTATTATATAAATCTAATAATTTCAATTTAATGAAAAGGCACTTGCCTTTTTACGAGGATATGCACTCAGATATCCTCGTTAAGTCCTTTGTAAATTAGCTCGTAGTAAGGTGAAATTTAGTTGGAAACTTTTCGACAAAATGTCAAGAATTTTGTGCCAAAGTTAACGAGTTGGAGAATTTGCAACGAACGGTGAAGCAACAGCGTTTTCGTCTTCGGTTAAAATCAAGTTTACGTAACAGCCAAACGTTGAAACATCGCTGATGAAAAATCTGAAAGAGATCTACCGTAGAACAAGTTCTGCAAAAAAGATCGCATTTATTTTATATAATCAAGCCGTTTTAGTGTTTTAGTTAGATCAATTGAATTGTAATTCAATTAACCATATACCATACTGAAATTACAGTGAAACTGATAATTATTTAAGCAACAGAGTAATATGCATATATTGGGTTGGCAACTAAGTGATTGCGGATTTTGTCATTAGGTGGTATTGACAAAATCCGCAATCACTTAGTTGCCAACTTTGGCAATTTGGAGGAAATTTATGTTTGTAGGAAAACAAGTTAATCCGTGCATCATGGAAGGCATATACGCGAGTTGGTCTAATTTCAGGAACCTTCTAGGTCTGTAAATCCTAGCCACGTAGAGTGCGGTTTATGCGTGCTGCTAAAACGACAAGCAGTTGGTGGCTCGTTCGTTTCGTGACATCGTGAAACCGTAAGCGGCTTACGATCCCTTTCTTCACCCCATTTCAGCTTTCCTTTGGGATTCACCTTCGTCATCCTCTTAATATCAAGCCGTCCAGGATATTAGGCGTCGTTTTAATATCGCCCAGAGAAATTGTGCTTGCTCGACAGCTTTATGCTCCGTTGCCTTCCATTCTTCCCTAATTAAGAGATCCTTAATTTAGCAATGAAATTCCGTTGATAGCGAAAACGGTCATCTGAAATATTCCTCTTCATTTATCATTCTACGTATTACTTCAAACATCAACAAACCTTACATTGCTGTTTTCTGCTTTGTTTATTAGATTTCCATCGTATCTACTGTATCCTACAAGATAAAAGATCAATTAGATTGGCAAATCTTCGCAGTGTAACACGTTCCTCGATGTTTTACTTGGCAAGAACTTTCTATTGGCTTGGCAACTAAGTGATTGCGGGTTTTGTCATTAGGCGGTATTGACAGAATCCGCAATCACTTAGTTGCCAACCCAATATCAGAAGAATTGGTGTTCTTTGTTGAATTAAAAGAATCGAAGAAAAGCTTATGGAAGGTTTTCCATTGAGTGGAAGCAAATGTCATTTACACTCGATTTAGGAGTTGAAACTCCGTGCCACGCAAGCTGAAAAAGAGAAAACGAGAAGGCAGAGACAAGAGATGAATTTTTTCGATGCGGTTCGATAAGCTGTCAGGAATTGATTTTGATGGATCGAGCAAGTACGCTGAAAGCAGGGTAACCGCTGTTGACGTTCAAAAAGAGATCTCGAAGGAGCGGTGACAGTTGGCCCTAAATAAAACTGAGAACACGTCTGGATCTCTCTAAGCATACGTACGTGTACCTATGATGTATATAATACAACGGTTCACGTCACAAATGTGTATATTGGGCTAAGCTGGTAATTTTAGAACAGATAAATAGAAGCTTATTTCTACTTTATATATTTATTGTTGAGAACTGTGGATCTTAATTGGCGAAATAAAAGTAAAAGAACATTAGGGTTACACTTAGAATTCAAATTAAAATAGTTCTAGATTTATTTAATAAAGGATTGCCAGGATATTCGTCGATATACATTTGCACGCGTCTCAGCACTCTCTTTGTTTCGCCATCTTCCATACCGCACTGCCAACGCAACAGTTATATTCAGCTGTTTTTCGAGACGCCGCGCACACACATACTTCACACACTCATATTCACATACGTGTGTCACTACTACGCGGCCAATCTCGTCTAGCACACAAAATTATACATATCTCAATATTTATATTCCTACTAAGGAAATATTTCAATCTTTGTCCTGATATTATATTTTCTTGCTGTAATTCGTTTTTGGCTCCTTCGCCTCATTTTTTTATTACTAGCAACTTTCCCTCTCTTTGGTACATTAAGATTCTCATTGGTTGATCAAATTTCCTTCTCCCTCCTTGTAGTAAAATGCTTCTTCAAACGTAGCATTATTTCTGTCTCGAAATTTCACCATCGGAGGAAAGTATTGCCGAAGAAAGCTCGTAGAATAGTGAATTATCTTTCACTACTGAGATAGACGCTGCACACAGAAATAGTTGATATCGGAGAAGAATCCTTCGAGAGGTCTACGCTAGTGTCACGTAGGAAACACAAGAAATCACGAAATTGACAGATCACCTCGCGTGGCAGTTCGAACGTTTCACAAATAAGGTAAAGAATTGAACTTTAAATATATTTAGGAGTAAAATTTATTGTACGTATCCAACAGAGTGACGGCTCAGTGTTTTTTTTATTATTAAATTTGTACTTTTTGTCCATTTGGTAAATTTTTCTAACTTAATTGCTAAATAACATTTGGGTGGTTACCCCCAGCGGGATGCCATCTTCGAGTTTGACTATTTTATTTCTTTAGTGAGGTCAGTGAGGTGTTTTCTTTTTGGTCTTCCGTTCAGAGTGTTAGAACAGAGAATGTCGAGAGCTGATTTTAGGAATGTTTATATACTATGGGTTTGGCTCCTATGGAGGGGGTATCGCCGGGGCCCAGGTCAAAGATGGCCACCGTTACTGTTTTCTCACACTGGAACACTCTCTACGTTGTTGTTTCGATGGCCTGCGGGACGTTCGTTAGACCCCCTTGGTTTTTCTATCGTTAATTTATGGCTCTGTAACACCAGAAACAACAAACCACTACAGAACAAATTTTTGATCAGCAGCGTAATATTCTATTTCAATTTAGAATCGTCATATTGTGATTTTTACAAGGCTATCGTGTACTTTCACCGGCTCGTGACAATTCACACTCGTGAAAATATTGGGTTGGCAACTAAGTGATTGCGGATTTTGTCAATGGATGGTTCCAGCCCAATAAATCGGTAAGGAAACATAAACCGTTGTGTTGTGCCTTAAAAAACTAATAAATCGACCTTCCCTAAGTTTCGACTTTGATTTCCCAAAGGAAAACTGTATTTGCCATCGACTTCTTATCGATCGCGTTCTCTCTCTCTCTCTCTCTCTCTCTGTCTGTCTGTCTCTGTCTGTCTACCTCTTTATGTTCAGTTCGACGCAGCTCCTATGTAGACCAGTGGTTCTTAATCGTATTGACATTGGCACGATATTGCATTCGATTGCTTGCGGTATTTATCGCAATTAAACAACAAATTAATGGTCCCTTGTATTATTTATTTGCTTTTATATTGTTCCGTTATATCTTGTAATTCCTTTCACATATAAAACACATCTCGTTATGTAACATTTATACATAAAACATACTAATTATACACGATTCAAATATTTATGAAAAGTAACTTATTTGTGTATATGGACATATATATATTTTCCAAAGTATATTTCGCATAATGTTAGAATTATTTAATGGAAGTATTGTATTTGCAATGGAAGAACCACTGATAGATAATAGATGGTGTTGTAGCGTCCTGAGAACACTTTGTACAGCTCGTAAAGTGTTTCACGATTGAATTAGCTAGTATGCATCGATATCTGGACGAAAACGCCCTTTGAAGGACTAGGCTGACGAGCATACACTATTGGGTGTCCTTTTCTACTATTATACTCCGTGGTTTCAAATTACTCCTTGTGGAGCGACAACATATTTTGTTAATCTCTTTTTTCAACGTAAAGTATCAAAGCGAGTTTTTTACAGTCCTTCAATGCTTTTCATGGACACACTGATACAGTTGCAAAAGTTGTTTTGCTTTAAGCAGCCTTTTGACACGTATCTAGTAACGTAGAAAATTTCGCCTGAGAAACAGGAGTTGCTTCTAATCTCTGGCTGCTTTTATTTTAAACTCGCATCTCAATGACCTCTATGCGTCGTTTTATACTCTAAACTCTTTGCAAACTCTTCCTTTTTAAGTTCTCCTTTGCTGTTATGTTGCTAGGTTTAAATTGATGTTAGCTAGTGGCTCACAACGTCGAAAGTTGTTGCCGGTATTTTAACATCCATTTTATCCGTTTCTTTTGATGTGAAAATTTACGAAACTACCGCGATAAGTTTTTGCACGATAAGTATTTTGTAGCAATAAGCTTGGGAATTTCAACGCGAAAATTGCCTGCATACTGCATATTGCATTCTGCATACTGCATACGATGGATAATGTACGGCACGAGAGTTGCATTGCATATTCGAAATAGCATATAAGATTGCACTCTCGCCAACCTTATTTCCTAGCTGCGGCTCTTCTAATAAAATGATTCAAAATGCCACGGAATATCTTACTAGTTTCTGTGTCTCGTTCTCTTTCCATTCTCTCAAGTCCTTTTATATCCTTCGCGCCCCTTCATAAAACATCCCAATTGTGAATTTAATCGCAAGGCCATCCTTCTCGTAGATCTATTCAATTTCTTAAGATATTGGGTTGACAACTAAGTGATTGCGGATTTTATCATTAGATGGTAATGACAAAATCCGCAATCACTTAGTTTCCAACCCAATACATCGATATACATATGCATCTCTGATACAAAGCAATCGCGTGTGTCGCTTACATACACATACATATGTATCTATTTGCGTTGCATGAGAACGATAAATTTACTTTCATTTACTTTTCGAATATTCCTTCAATATCTGCGAATTAAAAAGTAATTAATTATACAACCGAGCAATTGTTTGTTCTTCCAATTACTATTATACTATTGAGATACTATTGAGATATGTGTAATTTTGTATGCTACGCTAGATTAGCCGCGTAGTAGTGACACACATATATAAGTATGAGTACACAGCGTCTCGTAAAACAGACGAATGCAACTGTTCCGTTGGTAGTGTGGTATAGAAGATGGCGAGACAAAGAAAGCGCTGAAATGCGTGCAAATGTGTATCGACCAATATCTTGTCAATCACATATCAAATAAGTCTGAAATTATTTTGATATTAATTCTAAGCGTAATCTAAGTGTTCCTATACATTTATTTCGGCGATTAAGATCCACAATTCTCAACATTTATGAATCTTAAAAAGAAATATTTGAATAGCTGGAGCAAAGTTGGTTCCTTCTGTCGCTGTGACTATTGGGTTGGCAACTAAATGATTACGGACTTTGTCATTAGGTGGTATTGGTAAAATCCGCAATCAATTAGTTGCCAACCCAGTATTTCGTTTTATTGTGTTAGAAATTTTGTTCGTCTTTGTTTATATGGAAAATCTCAAATTTTAAAGTTATTATTGAGATATATGTAATTTTGTGTGCTACACTGGATTAGCCGCGTAGTAGTGACACACATATATGAGTATGAGTGCACAGCGTCTCGTAAAACAGACGAATGCAACTGTTCCGTTGGTAGTGTGGTATAAAAGATGGCGAGACAAAGAGAGCGCTGAAATGCGTGCAAATGTGTATCGACGAATATCTTGTCAATCACATATCAAATAAGTCTGAAACTATTTTGATATTAATTCTAAGCGTAATCTAAGTGTTCCTATACATTTATTTCGGCGATTAAGATCCACAATTCTCAACACATACGTTTTATTTTTGAAAGACGTCTTTTGTAGGCTGATGTATGTAGAATATGGTAGATCAATTTTTTCGATAAAAGCTTCAGTACCTGGAAGCATTGCATCCTTTCTATAATACAAATGTTTAGAATTGGTTGCTTTCAAGTGCAATCCAAAAAAAGTTTTCTCAGAGAAAATGTTTCTTCTTTTTAGTCGCGTTCATTTACGAGATATAACTTGAGAGGTTACGATCGCTCGTTATTTCTTATCGGTACAAATGTGATAGTAGAGATTGATCGCCTAAAGTTTGACCAAGTGTCGCGGTTTTCATGCGTCGGATTTATATTCCGCCTACGAGACACGTACACATATTTGTATAGTTTTATTTCACTTCCGTTTACAATGTTTTTTCCTGTCTGGTTATTCTCGCGTACGGTGGATCGTTAAAAAAACCGTGTCAATAGCTAAACTTTGATAAATCCGCTACCGATTGTATATCGAAAGATACGTTCTGTGTAAATGAAATACTTTTTTCGTTCAATATTTATTGGAAACATTTGGAGCACGTTCTCCAACGACCGCTTCAATTATTCTTCTCCGTCACTTTCGTCGAACGTTTCCCAAAACCAACTGTTTTTAACGTTACCGTTCTAACAAAAACATACAAAAGTTGAGTTTTCCTTTAAATTTAACTGGCCATTTTCTCGCGGTTTTCCAGCTTACTGAAATGTATAGGCTACGCGTCAACGAGCCTGTACCACCTCGCGAGTGGATCCGACGTACAAAAATAAA
This sequence comes from Bombus flavifrons, assembly GCF_040668555.2. Taxonomy (NCBI): domain Eukaryota; kingdom Metazoa; phylum Arthropoda; class Insecta; order Hymenoptera; family Apidae; genus Bombus; species Bombus flavifrons. Next base: position 4,848,775 of record NC_138459.1, on the reverse strand, counting down.
AAAAAAAAAAAAAAAAAAGAGAGAAAATAATTCGCAGAACTTCCTTCCCCTTTGACGTCGTTTTCCAGTTGCAGTTGTTCTTGTATGACACTGCACTTCTTTCTTCTTTCGTTTCTTCCTTTTCCGTAAGAAGCGCTCGAGATGATCAGTTTCGAGTTTCTCCGAAACTTTGAAAAGTAGTTACACGATCCGTTCGATGTATCGAGCATTATCGACTTATCAATGCCGTGCTTTGAAATCACCAGCATACAAATCACTCAGCGTACAAATTACCGGAATCACTAAACGATACTCGTTCTCACTTACATAAAATAATACGCATTTATTGGGTTGGCAACTGGTGGTACGAGCGGAAAGGGGGTGATTCTAGGCGAAAAAAGAAGTCGAAAATATAGAATACAAATTTTTCGTTCGAGGCTTTATTTTCGAGAAAATCGATTTTGAATTTTCGTTGGGTACGCGTGCACTTTATCACGTCTCGTTATAACGTATCCCACCGTAGATCGTTGTCTCGATGGAAAAATTAAAAAGAAAAAAAAAATTTTTTTTATTCTATATTTTCGACTTCTTTTTTCGCGTAGAATTACCCCCTTTCCGCTTGTGCCACCAATTACCAATCCCCCTGTATCTACGTACATTGATACGGATTGGTTGTCTCGCACCTAATTTGCATAATGTTGCACATCTCGCGTCTGTAACTTCACGTCATTCGCTGTATATATTCAACAATTAATCCGCCACGTTCAGTAAATTAGAAGATATTTTCACAATGTGTTTGTTTATTCATGCAAAAATGTTGAATAATTCAGGTGCGTTGAAGGCCACGACGTGTGAAGGAAAGTTCTCTATTTTCATTGAATTATGTACAAGATGAATAATACAAAAGGACGAGGGAGGATAGTTGACGTCTTCTATATTGCCTTTTGCGCTTAATAACTATCGTCGTTCACCGACAGTAACGTAACGATCGTGCGTTATTTGTGTAGTTGTAGAACATGAATCAACTAGATCGTAATGAGAATTTAATGTTGAAACGCTGAAGCATATGGTTGGTATAAGCTCCGCCGATGACAAATAGATGTTGCGTTGGGGGAAATTTGGATGTCTGTTCGTAGACGAAGAAGGGATTCGCTGACCTTTCACGGAAAGATCGATAACGGCCTTCTTCGTTGTTTCAACATGTCACAGTGATAATGTACTGCGTATCGAACTCGTCTAATTTTCATCTATGCGAGCTGCGATCGATCATGGGTCAAGGATAATAGGTTATTCTTCTTTTCTATCGATTTTCCATAGACATGATAAACACGGTGGAAGAAACACACACGCTTGCTTTTCTCCTCGATGTTAAATTTTGCTTGAAAAGCACACTAAATCTTATCGAAAACGTTTTGGGAATCCAGGCCACAGCTTGAAATATTCTCGTAAAATTTCCCACGCTTTTCGCATAATTTTATTTCCAACTTTCCCTTTCCTCCGCTTCAACGCACACAATGTCGGAGAATTATTTCATCGTGACAATTTGATTATCGAATATGTATTTCCCGAAACGAAGACGAAAGAAAACACGCGTTCCGATTATCTTTTTTTTTTATTTCCATCTTATGTAATTCGGAAATTTTCCCTCGAAAAACTTTGAATCGAGGTAAGTTGAGCGACCAGGCTGAGGTAGTTGACAGAAATTGGAGAAACAGGTACTCGTTAAATCGATAACGCTCATCCAGGTTTCTACGATCGCGTGTATCCAGTTGGCGATGCGAACGTCGAACGAAGCTGCTCAAAGACTTCACTTTGAACATTCATTCGCGTCTCTGTATGTCAACTGAAAATCGCAAGTTGCACGGAATTTCTTCAACATTAATGAGAGCGGAAGAACACCGTAGCATCGCCGGGCGGATATTTACGACACGATCCTTGCAAAAGACAGTTCTCATTTTTCACGAGATTTTCTCATTAAAACTGAACGCCAGCGTTTAAGCGCTTTTTAGCTTGGCATATTTTACTTTCCTTAATGATTATTCGCATATATAATATATACATACGTACGTGAGCGGCACAACTAAAGCGGGAGCGACAGAAGGTCGCCACGAGATAAGTATTTTTTATGGAAATTGGGCTAAAATAATGGTTGGCTGGAAGATTTACGACAGTTCCGCTCGGCGCATAGTTATACGTACCTTGAAATTTTCATATTTTCAAGCGTGCAAAAGTTCTGAAACACCTTGTATACTACACTTGTATACACACTGTGTATACACCTATATATACTACATGTATAACTGTATATACACTTGTATACTACATGCAAAATAACATATGCCAATTCATATCGACGTATGCATCGTATGTATCGTCGTGAAACATTACAAACTGTTCACTATATTCGCTTACTTTGCTCAAATATAATATATATATATATATAATATATATATAGCTCAAAGCTATTCCACTTTTTCTAATTCTTCTTCGCGTCTGCAAACGTTAATGAACGCTAGGATTGAGGTGGATTATTATACGTGTTGCTTTATTAAAGAGACGAGTGATCAAATTGTAATAATCAGTGTATATTACAATTACTTTAAATACAAGTACAAGGATAGTATATACCGGTTGCAATCGTCGCTCGCTCGACGCTACTGTTCGACTCTATGCTCGCTATTCGACTGTGTGACTGTGTGAACGTCCTAGAGGGCACGTTCGTCTATTTGTATCGACCGATGGTGTTATGAAAAGTTTGAATGTGACTCCGGTTGACGGTTAGGAATAACGGCGATAATATTTTGCCCGGAGTTTATTTACTTTCGAAACTAGCGAACCAAAACAACGTTGGTGTTTCAAGACACAAGAATATGAGTCTCTGCCGATTCGAATCTTCCGTTGGCTCAGATGTCGCTACAGGATCTTTAGACGTTGATGATTTCTTTTATCAAGTGTTGTTCGGTAGAGTTAAATATGTTAAACGTTATGCGAATATATTAATCCCTTGACGTACAAATAAAATGGAATTTGATACGTACGAAGAATACTATTTAATTTGGCTCAACTGAACAGTTATAATGCAAGCTTAGAAACAGGATATTTTATTTCAAAATTCACATCGTTATATAATATTTAATCAGGTTGATATATAACGTTAATGGATAGAGGTTAAGTAACATTATAAAATAATAAAGGAATAATTCTGTGAAGTATGATACGTTTGAAAACATTTTCGAATATGTAGAGGAACTAGACATTTTTTACATTGCCAAGTTGTTTCGCTTTTTATACTATTTTTTACGCACACGTGGCATCTCTTTGCAGCATGTTCCTTTTTATTAGTCGAAGGTACGTGTTCAGAAAAATGTGCCCAATGTTTTGCCTGTAGTCGAGTTGGCCACTCACTTTGCGACGGTCTGCCGCGTGTTGAATAATTAGGAAGAGACAAATTGTGTAGCATATCTCCTGCGATATTCAATCGTGTTGTAGTAATTACTTCAAGAAAAACTCTACAATTTTCCTTTTGTATACCCGTGACCTGGAGACCGCTGTTACGCAGAGAATAGAATTTAGTGAAACAAAAGATATTCTAAAGAAGGAGAGGTGCATATTATTGTGCCCTTGAATATAAATTGTGTTTTGGGTTACAAGGTGTAGAAACAAAAGAGCTATAAGTAGGTTTCTATTGCTGTTTCTTGTAGCCTTCAGCTACAGCTACAAGGTTAACTTTTTGGTAATGTCCTTTGCTGTAAATATATGAACCTGCTCCCTATCATATTCTATTGTATTGTAGCATTGAAAGAGTGAGGATGTGGATCAGCATACACTATGCTTATACTTATACCTATACTTATTTCAATATATTTTCTATTACAAATTCATCCATTCGTTCCTCTATCAGTTAACCTCAACAATACCATACATTAAATTAATAAATAATGATAACAATTTATTTGATTTTGACTTTATACACTATACCTGTACTTACACATATAGCTTTATTTATTTCAATATATTTTTCTAATAATAAATTCATCCACTCGTTCCCCTATCAGTTAACTTCAACAATATCATACATTAAATTAATAAATAATGATAACAATTTATTTGATTTTCACCTCATACACTATACCTGTACTTGCACGTATAGCTTTATTTATTTCAATATATTTTTCTAATAATAAATTCATTCACTCGTTCCCCTATCAGTTAACTTCAACAATATCATACATTAAATTAATAAATAATGATAACAATTTATTTGATTTTTACCTTATACACTATACCTGTACTTATACTTATTTCAATATATTTTTCTAATAATAAATTCATCCACTCGTTCTTCTATCAGTTAACCTCAACAATATCATACATTAAATTAATAAATAATGATAACAGTTTATTTGGTTTTTATCTCATACACTATACCTGTACTTATACTTATTTCAATATATTTTTCTAATAATAAATTCATCCACTCGTTCTTCTATCAGTTAACCTCAACAATATCATACATTAAATTAATAAATAATGATAACAATTTATTTGGTTTTGACCTCATACACTATACTTGTATTTATATTTATACCTTTATTTATTTCAATATATTTTTCTAATACATTCATCCACTCTTTTTCTCTCTTTCTATCAGTTATACTGAAAATTTACAATCGATTGCTTTGTTGAATTAGACAACTTAGAATACAGCACATAAGCGTTATAAATAGCTATGTAAAGCAGATAAAAGAACATTTTAAATAAAACAGAATCGACGCACGATTTTCGTTATCCTATGCCAAGGGGTTAACATTAAAAGGTGAAAATAATCTTCTTAGTTTGCGAGAAAATAGGATTTGTAGTGGCATATGAGTTAGAGGACAGTTCAAATCGTGTTGTTGTTTTGCCTCGGAGTATCAAGATCGTTAGGATACAAGTAATATAAGAACAAATAGACTCCGGGCAAAACAGTGTTGCCGCTACGCATAACCGTCGAATAAAGACGAATTTGAATCTTCCGTCTTCCCCCCGACCAGTATAAATAAACCGACGCAACCGAAAAGAGTTTAGTATCTCCGAGTATCTCCGAGTATCTCCGAGTATCTACGAGCATCTTTCTGTATCAACGAGCGATCTAAGTGTTATCTACCGAGTTATTCGACGAGCATTTATCGAGTATTCAACCGCGATTTTACTTTGTGATTTATACTCTGTACTAACGACTCAGCGATTATACTCTGTACATTAATTTATTATTTTTAAATATATTCGACGGTTACGACAACAAACGATAACGATGAACCATACAATTAATCTCACGGTCAAACATCCTTCATACCTGTCCTCTACAGATTCTAAAAAAAATATTACGAAATGGCTCGTTGTTATTTATTATCGGACCAAAATTTAACACTATGTATACTAGCAATCGATATGCGTGTTTACAAGGATGTTTACGTATGAAATCGATATTCCTAGAAAATTGAAAGAATAATCTCTGCTTGTAATACGTATATGTAGATATATAGATGCATATGTATATGTAGATATATGATAAATTCACCGAACAAACATTTTTCTCCATTCTTTGCCCCCCTTCTCGTTCCGTTTGAAACTCACACAGTTTGCTAGTTGGCTGGTCTATCAGAATACGTTCATGGCGAAAGAAGATAACACGAGAATGTACTCAGTCATATATGATTACTAGTAACTCTCTTCGATCGATCGAAACTTGCTCTAAGATTTTACCGGTATACTCTTGAAAGCACTCGATATCTGGCCCCATTCGAGCGAATCGTTAAACTGACTGCCTCCTGACCTTAATTAATCCCAAGATCCTCGAATCCGTCGCGTAATTTTCCGACTATGTGACTGTATTCTGGTATTGTCGGTAACTTATTTCGTGAAAAAACTGAAATACATTCGTCATCTATCGCGAGTATGTAACAACGTCGAGATATATTAGGTTAGCAACTAAGTGATTGCGGATTTTGTCACTGCCACCTATTGACAAAATTCGCAATCACTTAGTTGCCAACCCAATAGATCTGGCTGATAATAAAATCCATTATTACGTTAGTATGTAATATTATTTGTTGCGTCCGACAACTTCGTGCCGCTTTTTCTTCCATTATTAAAATTAAATTTCCTTTATCGTTACTATCTATAGCGCTGCCATCAACTTGCAAACCTAATTCTCATGTAATTTCCGTTTCTGCAATTTGATAGAGCAACGAATTAAGCGAAAGTGATTTGTAAAAACTGTCGTTTTCATTGCTCTACGATACGTCTAAAGTCGTTACGAGCAACTCGGTTTAGCGAACAATGCAAATAACCAAAAAAAAAAAAAAAAGATACAATCCCACTAGTAGGATGGGAAATGCAGATGCCATTGATTCGATAACCTAAATACTTACTACCAACCAGCCTACATGACAATGACCCTTTAGACCTTGACCTTACCTTTGCACATGGCCCAACACCAAATGTTCCCCATTACATAGGGCACTCAGGATCCTCTCCCTGCCCCTCAACTCCTACAAACTCGACATATAAAAACTGTGAGCATTCGACCACGAGACTAGTCTTGGGTACAGTCTTGGCCGTGATTTGAACAACTATTTTAATACTTTGCAACTCCGCTACTTCATTGTAATATTGAACTTAATCATTTTCCATTGCGTTCTGGATCGCCGTGGTCCTCGGCATTGCCTAGACATTTTCCATTGAAGTTCACGAACCAGGAAGTGTCGTGAAACAGCTCGGCCCATGAAGTATCGTGGAACACCTCGTCCCAGGAGGTGTCGTTGTAAATCTCGCCGATTTCACAAAGGCACGTGAAGTCCGTATGTGGTTGTGCAATGAAGACGTGAAGGAGGTCTATGGTTGATTGGGGGACAGGGCTCCTCACGCTGACCCATCCGTATCGCGGCTTCTTGATGATGATGCTTGGTGATTGGACCGGCGTGGTGCAATTATCCACTGAAGACAAAATCGGAGACGTCTTACCTTCCGTTTGGTTAGGTTCGGATCTGTAGTGGGAGGAAGTTGCATCTCGGTCCAAGAAGTACGTCTCCGCATGAGTTGTTGCCGTCCGTAGGTGCTGTAGCTGCCAGGGAAAATTGCTGGCCAGGCCTAAGGATTGTTGCGTTGATAGCATGTTGTCCACCTCGTAGTCTGGATCATCGTCGTCTTCGCTCTTTCCAGGACATTTCCAGTTGATATTCACGATCCAAGGATTGTCGTGCATCACCTCGGTCCTGGAAGTGTCGTGGGACATCTCGTCCCAGGAAGGATCAGGTAACGCCTCGATCCAGGAGGTATCGTTGAAAGGAACTCTGGTGGTGCTTGATATAGATTCGTCAAGCACGACGCGGAGTTTTAGAGCTGATTGGGAGACTGAGCTCCCACCGACGATCTGTCCGAATTGAGCTACTTCGTTGGTGCTTTTGCTTCCACGCTCAATCAGCGTAACGTTGCACCTTGAGCTGCCGTCGGAGTCCTCCGTCGCGATTGTCTTGGAAGCTTCCACTGGGGCATGACCGTCCCCGATGCGTTCCATGAATCATGTGTCAACGGCAAGATATGCGTCTGAGGTAGTTTCTGGATGACCAATCTCTTCCACGTCAAGAACCTCTAATTCCTCTTGAACAGAGTTTGTTCTGTTTCACGTGTCGTCGACTGTTTCGTGCCAAGACGTTGTTTCGGAAACACCAGACCCTTGAAAGTATTGCACCTTCCCTTGACCTTCTGGTTTTCGTTCCGACTGTTGATATTGATCGACCATGCTCTCCAGGAAGTTGATGGTGATCAAAGACTTGTCCGATGTAGCGCTCTGTGGCGCTCAACAAGTGTTGAGATCCGATGGACTGTTAGTGTTCTGTTTCAGGCCACTCGTCGTTGTGGCCCATTTCGGCGGTAGCGTAGTAGGAGACGGCATGTCGTCTGGTACGGTTTCATCTGTCTGTTGATCCAGAGAATCTTGGTCGATTGTCTTGAAGACGCGTATAGGCGATGAGTTTCCCGCAATGAGTCGCGCGTGTCATCGGCACTAGATTCGACACGATATTTTCCATCGGCGGAGTATGACCGCTGTTGTCCTGGACTGGACTGAGTTCCTTCTGGTCCAGAGTATCTTGAGCGGTTGGCTGATTCAAGGCGTTTTGTGGCGTTGAACCAGATTGCTGTGACGCTGACGATGTGACCGTGGTCGCGTATAGGTGACACGTTGTGAGTGTCACGCGATGAGCTCCGCATATCGTGCGACAGGATCGACGCTCCAGACGATGCGATATTCTCCGTCGACTCGGGTCTCACGCATGAATCGCGTGTTTCTGGTGTCGAAGTGGTTGTTGATGGTTGTTGGTCAAGAAGGTCTAGGATCCGCGTGTCAATCTCATTATACTCTTGCATTAAAGAGACTGCACGATCAGCTTCCTCCTCATCTAACGCTACTAATTCGTACTGAACTGCGATCATCTTCCCCCAATTCTCGTGCAAGTCTTTGCGGCAACATATTAGGTAGTCCCCGTCTACCTGTCCGTTTTCTTCGCAGTCGTCGAGGTGACGCCTTAATTGTGTCATGCAGCCTTAATTGTGTCATTATGGCGCTTCGTCTACGCCGCAAGGTGCTGACCTGTTCAGCGTTGGCCATTCGTATATGAATAGGATGAATGATCTTACCTGGACGTTGGTCCGGAAATCGATCGCTGCTCGTTACAGCGCCATTGAAGCTTTATTGTCCAGCGGCGGCGGGAGGTTGCGTTCCTCGGCCAATGGGTTATGCTTGTTCGAAGGTGACGCTTTTGAGGTCACTGGCTTCGTTGCGATGATAACGCTTCCGCGGCTGGATTGATAGATTCACGTGGCGCTGTACGGTCATCGGTAGTGCACTCTTCACTGGACGTGAATTCGGCTCGAAGGAGCATGTATTTTCGACCAATGGCGAGGATAGACGTCAACGGGAGCCGTAAATTCCCGTTACGATTGTAATAATCGACACCACGAGTTGATCGATCCCCTGATTTCCGTTAAGATAATAGGGGTGATCCAGTTAGTGTAACACTGTGGTTCACAGAGTTATAAGGTTTTTATTTCCAACACTTAAGTTACACTGTTGAGTAGATATAATTCCTAGATGGCACTTTGTCGCACGAAGATAAGATAGATGCACAATAGAGCAGGGCTCTTGTAGTTGAATTTAGTATGTTAGTGGACGTAGCATTAGAGGATAGTTAATGGACGTTAGATTTAGACGTTATACTTCGACGTTGTAAGTTGACACCTCTAACGTTGTAGAAGAAGTAGTTGACTTTTCTAGCGGTGTAGAAGAAGTAGAGTTGGGTGACGATGCTGTGTCTGAGGAAAACTAGCGATGGGTGTGTCTAGCGCACGGGACCATCGGATTTGTTCATGACATTTTGGTCAGGAAAGTGAGGACAGTATACATTGCTTCTGATTGGATAAACGAAGGTTGGTGGATTGGGAAGGTCTTAGCCGCCCTCGGTAGAAAGTTGCTAGTAGGAAGCATCGTATGTGAGAAAAACTGACTTTCCCCTGTCAAGCCGTAGTAGACAATAGTCGCTAAAAAGTGATTTAAAAAGGATATTTGTTCGGTCCGAAGGACCTTAGTTAGCAAATTACTGGGATTTATGACGGGTCCTTAAGACTATTGAGGATACGCCGTAAGGATGAGCGGACATCTGGTGTCCGTCTGGCCCGCGGTGTATGGCCTGGTCTAGGTAGAGGGCCGCCTAACGTGGAAAAGGATTCAACTTGGGCTACGGGTCATCCTCAACAACAAACTCACAATCTACGAATCTGAAGCCTATAACTTGATAACGGATAGTCTATGCAAGTTCTATTTCTATGGATATCAAGGAAAATCTTGATTCTTTTGTTCAATATAAAACTAGACGTTTTAGCTTTGACAGTCAAGACTCAGACGAAGTAGCAATTTTCGGGAAAAAAGAAATGTCTGAAGTATCAACAAGTAAAGACAGTGAAATTAGTCTAAAGCAAGTACTAGACGCCGAAATTCAACAACAAATCCAAATACTAAGCTAACAAGCAAGCGAAGAGAATCAACGCCTCACTAAAGAAATCAAACTGCTGAGAAAAACAGTTGCCGAATTGAAGCTAGGCATTGAAAGTCAAGAAACAATTATGAGCAAAGATTCTGAATCTGTAAATAACATCACAAAAAAAGCGCGAAATTGAGAAACAGGGTCGTGTACCCGTAGCGAGCGCACCCGAAACGATATTTGACCCTGAAAGCCGAAAGGCCCTGAATTCCAAGACTACAATGAACCACGACACCTGACTATGTTATTGTCACGTAAATTTTAAGGGTTGGTTGATGAAATAAAATAGCTGGGTCGTAACACAACTATTAATTTTGTTTTAATTAAACTTTATTATGAATTCAGCAAACACAATATAATACACACTGAATTAACATAAATCACAATTCACTCCAACCACGTTATGTAAGACTTAGTTACAATGATACGTTAAGTACGCGACTGTTACAAGGGTAGAGACCGGTAAAGATATGTTGACTATTCTGAGGATACAGAATAAGTGAGTTTTACTGACGATACTGTGTCTGAGGAAGGCTAGGGGTGGGCGTGTCTAAGGACACGGGACTATATGATTTGTTGATGACAATTTTGGTTAAGGAGGTGAGGGCAGTAGACACCGTCTCCGATTGGGTAATAAGACGGTTGGTGGACCAGGAAGGGCCGCCTCGCGAGAAAGTTGCTAACGGAACATACCAGATGTGAAGAAAACCAACTTTCTATGCTAACACGTGGTAGACAATAAACGTAAAGGAAATCTAAGACAAGAAATACTCGCTTGGTCCGAAGGACCTTAACTATGAAAATTCCAAGACCCCTGGTGGGTACTTAGGACTATTGAAGGTACGCGCCAAGGATGTGCAGACATCTGGGTGCCATCTTGTCCGCGGTGCCTGGTCACTGATGTGAATTGGCGTTACATTATCAGCGTAAGACTCAATAAAATACATTTCAATTTTAAACGGTGACGATGATGTTGAAGTGGAAGATTTCACAAAAGAAGTACGTGCTATGCGAATGCGTTGTTCACAAAAAGATTTATTATTGAAAGCCATTAAAATCGATAAAATAGTTGGTAAAGCTGCGCAAAGTATTCGAAACATACCTATTGAAAATTATGCAGATTTACATGACGCTTTGAGATCCAACGTAGTAGTTGAAGTAACATCTGACGAATACGAAGAACAATTACGCGGTTTGAAACAAGGACGCTACGAATCTGTTCAAAATTTCAATATTCGATTCCGCCGTATATTAAATAAATTTACGTATGCAATAACTAATGAAAATCCATAACCAATTACACGACGAATAATGATTGAAGCCACCATGAAAAATGTAAGTCGAATTTATTTAAGAGGACTTCGACACGATATAGAACGCATACTGTTGGCAAGCAAACTATATCCATTGAGCGAAACAGAAAAGAAAGCCGTCGACGTTGCAAGATACCTACGAAAACAAAAGGAATGGAGAAGGACAGATACTCGACCAACAGCAACGTATAACCGACTTTGTAACAGACCAATGCAGACAAGCAACCGATCATTACCTGCCACACGTAATAATCCAATCAACAAAAATATTTCACCATTTTCTAAAATGAAACGTGTAGCATTTGCTGAGCGACGACAAGTAAAATGTCTCAAATGTGGTAAATTGGCACTCGTTGCACTGCAATGTCAATTTTCAATTAATCAACCAAAGAAACCTACCACCTCCACGAGTAAACCAGATTGGAACAAGACGAGAACGAGGATCAACAACAGTAGGAAAAAACGTTAACTTTGGAGGACCAAAAACAATCTAAGGAAGGGGGTATGTGACAGCGACCATAGCCAAATGCACGCCATTCCACACTACCCGACAATGAATCGTTGATTTTAACCTGACTTTTGCATATGGCCCAATAATAAATTTTCCCTATTACGTAGGGCACTCAGGATCCTCTCTTTGCCCCTCAACTCCTACAAACTCAACATATAAAAACTGCGAGCATTCGACCACGAGACTAGTCTTGGGTACAGTCTTGGCTGTGATTTGAACAACTATTTTAATACTTTGTAACTTCGCTACTTCATTGTAACATTGTACTTAACCACTTTGGTGAATAGAAGCATATAAAAATATTAAAGGATAGTCAACTTAGTCACTTAGTTGCCAACCCAATACATCACAATTAAATGTTCGAGTAAAATAAATAAATAACTACACACAGTGGCAATTGCAAATCAATTCTTTTATCACGAATTTTGAGTGACACTAGCAACACTCTCGACAACGCAATTCGCACTCTCTGACTTCTCAACTCACACTGACTGTTATTTCGCCCTTCTCCCTTAACATCTCTGTTTTTTCTCATAGCCCCACCACGCACGTGTTCCGCAACCGTTCGTGGCTAGAGTCACGTAGGTCTTTCTTCCACGTAAATATTCGATTGAAGGACCGACGGCACATAGGCTGTTGGCACTTCGGTTTTCTCGCGACATTGTTTATGGTTCACCTGATATCTTTTAGGTTATTCGTCCACGATACTACATGTATGTACTTATGTATTAGTACCATCTCTTACATGCGTCAGAAAAAATAGATAATTTTATAAATATTAATAAAATTATTTTAATAATATTAACAAAATTGGGGAAGATTATAGATTCGCGTTTTTGCATTCAATATTCAAAGGTAATTGCGTAAATATGTATGATATCTGTGAGATGAACATAAATTTTTGGAAAACATTGATTGGATAACGAGAGCATCTTCCTGGCTGAAAATAAAGTTGGTAGGATGGTTCATAATCGCAGCTGAAACCGTTCAGCTATAGGAGAAACGTCTCATTGTCACGCCTTCACCCGCGTGAATGTTACGAAACAAACTTTTCGCGATGTGAATGCAAACTGCCGTTCTCAACGCCGTTTCACCAAATCCATTTTGCTGCTACACGTTCATTTGTGAAGCGTAGAAATACGGCGTTAACGAGCGAGAATAGCTGGCGAATGTAGCAGCTTGCATGAAAGATCTATCGATGATAATATGCGGTTTTGCGATTCCTTTAACTCGCAGCTGCTTTTAAATTAAAATTTATTCTGTTAAATTCCCGCTATCACAAGCATTCTATTCACATTTATTAAGAATACAACTGTCAACTGGCGTGAAGGCACGAAAGAAATTAAGAAAACTATTAGGTTGGCAACTAAGTGATTGCAGATTTTGTCAATACCACCTAATGATAAAACTCGCAATCACTTAGTTGCCAACCAATAACATAATATCTGCGAAAGAGCGGAATCTTGCGTTGAAGCATCCACAGCCATTAAGAATTTGTAAAGTATCAAAAAACATCGTGACTCGATAAGATTACGTCTGATTCGCAGCAATAATTGCATTTCGTTCCTCTCAAGTTGTCAGTAACTTGAAACTGCTTCGATCTCGTTTACGTCAAATTATTTGGGTTTAGTCGTTTTCTTTTTATTTTTTTTTTCATCAACTACCAGCGTAATAAAGAAAATTTCAAAGTAGAAGGAATTTTTTCGTCGTTGGAAAATAGTTACGAGAAAATAGTTAGATAACGAGCGACTTCGATTATTGGCAATTTTGTGGGGCGGAATGGAACCGAAGAACTCGTTAATACAAGAAGTTTCGCGATATTGGCTGAGAATGATACAGGTCGGTCGTGAACAGGTCCAACAACTTACCACGTCTCTGCCTTTCGATTTATATCGTACGTGTATACATAGATCGAATTGTCGACATACTTCAATTTCCAGAGCAGCTTTTAAGCTCAAGTTATAGGAATCTGATCGATAACTATTGGGTTAGCAACTAAGTGATTGCGAATTTTGTCAATAGGTGGTATTGCTAACCCAATACATCACAATTAAATGTTCGAGTAAAATAAATAAATAACTACACACAGTACCAATTGCAAATCGATTCCTAAACTATAGAAGATATTGTTTTAACGAAGGTCCTGTAGCGAAAAAGAAATTTGAAACTTCAAAATAGAAAGATATCTTGTTTCACTAATCCTAAAATGTGTGAGTGAACTCGAAACCTAACTGTGTTATCTGTGCCAGAGGAGAGTCGAAGTTTCGAAGTTCTGTATATTATTTTTCACGTTCGCTTTATTAATTCATTTCAGGCACGAACAACGAGATCCTTTCTTATATTAATATCTTCACGCTCAAGTTCTAGTTTCTTGTTGTCTTTTTCTTTTTCCACGTTACTCCATAATGTATGCTTAGTTTCGTTCAATTTTGTACAAGGTGCATTTAAAACCAACAGAAAGAAGAAACTCGTGACGGATTTTATTCAACCGAACACAGCGATAAAAAAAAATTGTATGCTTTTCGGTGGTCGGGAATTTGCGAAGGGTTCTAAGTTTTGATTACTTGAAAAGCTGTCCATTTCGATGTACGTGGAACGTCCTTCAACCTCAATGGCTGGCCAACCGTGGGCTCGCAATATCCGGCAAAGACGGCATCGACAGCAGAAAATATAAGAGAAAACCGGAGAATTCCAGAATGCCACGATTATTCTGGTTCTTTCAACCTTGAGTAGTTCGATTTTATTAAAATTCTCTCTCAGCTTCAATAAAATCTCGAATTTTCTTAAAAATCGACGATTATCAAATACTTTTTTAGGTTAGGGATCGCATCGATAAATCTACGATAACTTTGAGGCGTAAGGGAATACTTGCAAAATTTTAAAAGAATATTACAAATAAAATCGTAAAACAGAATGTTCAAAAATTGAGAGAGACGAATTGCGATTGGTTACATGCGAATTATTCAAATTTGATTAAAAATTTTATTCAAAATATTTCTTCAACTATCGCGTTTTATCTTCAGTAAAATTACAAAATTTTTTTTTGGTTGCGTAAGATATTATTTATTTATTTCTTATTCGGGGTAGAAATGATTTTTTCCCCCAGATATCGACCTCGTCACATGATTTTTTTATTATTAAACTATTTTCCGGGAAATCCTATCTTTCTTTTTTTTTTAATTTAATTTCATCGTAGCTACGGTAACATTATAGCAGAGCAGCACGAAACTGTGGCAGATTAAGAATAGAATTTGTGCGAAAAATATATAACTGTGCTAAATGAATTACATGAGCGATGGTTTTAAAGAAACGCGCGTTAAAAGTGTACCTTGGTAGTGCTCATTATTTTCATAAAAGCAATAAATTGTTTCAGCGTGACACAGTTGAAACGAGTGCACGAGACCTTCGATCGACATAAACGAGTATGGGGTGTGAAACGCGATGAATAGAGTGAAAAATATGTTTCAATGGTGCAAAACCTCGAACCGTATAAATACATGTTTCTTTATCCATCCGCCTTTTTCTCGCGTGATAACGAGTTGCAAAAATAAATTCTATTTTATTCCGGCATAAATCCATATTGCGAAAACGACGCGCTACAAGTGGTTTCACAGTCGTTATTATTGAGCGTTCGGTTCAAGCCTTTAATTATAAGCAGGGAGTGTCGCTTGAGCATCGAAACGATCAAATTAGTCGCCATACATAAACTATATATATTGTAGAACGAGATGCTGAATACGTTTTAATATAACCGATATGAGTGAAGTTGGCGCGATTTCGATAACGATATTGAAAACAGTGCAAAATTTTATTCGAATAATCTATAATGAATAAATATAAGGAATAAAATTTTGTTCATCTCTAATGTATAGATATCCAATTAAATAAATATTTATTTGAATAAGGAATTATTTGTGTAAGAATTTATCTGTATGAAAATTAAATCGAATAACTTATTCAGATGAGAATTTATTCAGATAATATTTGTTGAAGTAATTACTTCAAGAGAAACTCTACACCTTTTCTTTTGTATATCCGTGACCTGGACACCGCTGTTACAAAGAGGATAGAATTTAGTGAAACAAAAGATATTCCAAAGAAGGAGAGGTGCATATTATTGTGCCCTTGAATATGAATTTTGTTTTGGGTTACAAAGTCTATAAATAAAAGAGCTATAAGTAGATTTCTATTGCTGTTTCTTGTAGCCTTCAGCAACAGCTACAAGTTTAACTTTTTGGCAATGTCCTTTGCTAGAAATATATGAACTTGCTCCCTATCATATTCTATTGTATTGTAACACTGAAAGAGTGAGGATCTGGATCAGCATACATTATGCGTATACTTATACCTATACTTATTTCAATATATTTTCTATTACAAATTCATCCAATCGTTCCTCTGTCAGTTAACCTCAACAATATCATACATTAAATTAATAAATAATAATAACAATTTATTTGATTTTGACTTTATACACTATACCTGTACTTACACATATAGCTTTATTTATTTCAATATATTTTTCTAATAATAAATTCATCCACTCGTTTCTCTATCAGTTAACCTCAACAATATCATACATTGAATTAATAAATAATGATAACAGCTTATTTGATTTTGACCTCATACACTATACCTGTACTTACACATATAGCTTTATTTATTTCAATATATTTTTCTAATAATAAATTCATCCACTCGTTCCTCTATTAGTTAACCTCAACAATATCATACATTAAAGTAATAAATAATGATAACAGCTTATTTGATTTTGACCTCATACACTATACCTGTACTTACACATATAGCTTTATTTATTTCAATATATTTTTCTAATAATAAATTCATCCACTCGTTTCTCTATCAGTTAACCTCAACAATATCATACATTAAATTAATAAATAATGATAAGAATTTATTTGATTTTCACCTCATACACTATACTTGTATTTACACGTATAGCTTTATTTATTTCAATATATTTTTCTAATAATAAATTCATCCACTCGTTCCTCTATTAGTTAACCTCAACAATATCATACATTAAATTAATAAGTAATGATAACAATTTATTTTATTTTGACCTCCCGGCAAAAAAATGATAGTTACAATTTTTCTAACCACACTTTCTTAACCTACCTTCCCACGCATCTTTTCATACCACTCCACCAGCCACTCTTTTCGCTAATCATGTGCTTATTGCACCATTTAATCTGTGCTGTTTCTTTCGCCATTTCTTTCTTCATTTTTCTCTTCCATTATTCTTTCTATCTTCCTTTTATCCCTTAGAATCTTTAATATATTATGTATAAATCATTATTATGCATAGATGAAGGATGGATAAGGCATGGAATATATTTTCAAGATTCATTGTTCAATTGTTGTAGCATTGACTTTTATAATTAATATGTTTAAATGTCAGATTAGAAAATTTATCTTTTCTTGACTAATTAATCATCCGGCAAATTAATAGTAAGAAATGTACTAGTATTCGTACGTGCCTGTACAGAATTAAACAGAGACGAACAATTATTCGTATTATTTTTCAAATATTTCTGCAATCATTATTCGAATAAATATAGAAAACAAATTTGTTACGAACAACAAATAATTATTACTCAAATAAAATATTCGACTAATATAAATTTATTCGAATAATTATTTTCGATAAATATTTGTTCGAAACGATTTGAAAAATGCTTAACTCTAATTGAGAACGTATGCGAAAAATGGCCGATTAGTCACAATATTCCCTCGAGAAAGATAGCTTCGATCGATAATTCGAATAAAAAGATGCCACGTTGGTGTAAGATATAGCTATGAACGAGAAAGCACAAAGTGTCGAAAAGCAGATGAAAAAGAGGATTCATTATCCGAGAGAGAAATTGGCAATCCGACGCGGTAGCCAATTATTTGATACGATCGAGGGTATTCCGTAATTTCATTCGCCGTAGACGTAAACGATGCGTGTCACGCGATTCAATTACTGAACGAAGTATTATAGTGTCTATAGAAGGGAAGGATGGTATAGGTACGCTGAGAAGAAGAATTCCTTGGTGAATTAACGGAACCGTTCTAATTTTCTGGGTGGTACGATTAGTAACGATTCCGGAACGACACCATGTGGCAACGTTTCACACGATTAGCTCTGTAATTTCTGCGTTGGCGCGCTTTCGATCGGATATGTTGTAACAGAAACGGAATACTTTCGTGCACCGCCATTTTTGTCATGCTAAATTCACGTCTCGTACAATATACAAATTTTCGTTCAGTTTGTATCTCGACGCGTGTATGTTTTTATAGGAATTCTCCATATTTATTTTGTTTTAGTTTACCGAAACACACTGAAATATTGAACCAAAATATATAAATTGTGGATACTTACATAGAGCTTTGTACAACCACCATCGCGTAACCAAGGTAAATATTACGTAAAATCGATTACAGAATGAAAATGTAACGTGTATCTCAAACAAGTCGTAAGTTGTTAAATAATAATATCGTATAATATATAAAATAATATAAAAATAATATCGTATAATAATAATCATTTTAATGGAGGGTAGACAAGGTGAGCCAGAGAAAGGATTCGCATCGTGATGCATCCAATGAAATCAGCAAGGACCGAGAAGTGGAGAAATATAAATAACTGCAAGCTTTCCGACTCGTTCTAAACTCGTTCTAAATTCAAGCAAGCGCGGTCACTTTACTCTCCTTTTTATGCGTTTCGCTGTCGTGTCACGTTGTTACTTTATGACCGTTCCTTTCGCGTGGTTCTCTCGTTCGCACCTCCTTCGGCTCTTTCGAGAACCGCTTCCGACGGCTTATCGTTATTCCGACTATGCCTGGTTAATTGCACTCTTTGTCCGCTTATCAACGCGGTCACGTACGACAAGTGGAAAACGTCGGGCTTTTTCCTCAAACCCGATATTCCGCAACCTACCATTGCTCTTTTCCGTGAATCAGCTTTTCACCAACGTGCTCTTTTCAAACGTTACGCAGCTTACTGAGTTCTTGCTTCTCTCGTTTACTCCCCTTTTTCGCGCACAATCAGAGTTTCTCAAAGTAGATGGTATTTGTAGCATAGTAGTATTTGTGGAGCAAAAGCAAGCAGACGAAAATCCTTTACTATACGAATTTGAAATCAAACGGTATACGAGATGGCAAAAGAATGTTGACGATGATAATGTTGTTTAAGGCGATTAGGAAATTCTATACGATATTAGGTTATACAGCGACGAATATTTTGCAACTTCGCCAATCGAAAAAACTCTCTTTGCAACGATTGACCAGGGGATTAGAAAATACGTATATCGTGTAAGCGGATAGAACGAGGTGATTAATGAAAAAAATCCTAACTTGTTCTATCACCATGGTAAACTTCGTTACGTGATACGCCATATTCATTGAAAAATTTGAACAGAGGTACAAGTAAAAATTAACCTTGATACATCATCGGTTACTTTTTAATACCAAACATTTTTTTTTAAATTGAACATCTCGTATAATCGACTTTTTTTCGTCAGTTTTTATCCTTCATCGTTAGCATATATCGTATAAAGGAAGGAAAGGTTATTTTGTAAAATAACGAGGGATTTTCTATGCCTGTCCCCTTATCTACATTGCAGATGTGTAATTTATGGTAAATATATTTTTCCAGTGGCTATGATCCAGGTTGGATAGCTTGGGAAATTGCTGGAATCGAAATTGCGTTTGCATCGAAAACGATCTACGCAGGTTACATATTTTTGTCTTCTGTTGCAATCCAAATCGTTGCAATTTCAATAAATTTTTTATTCTTTCAATTCATCCAGCTTTCGAACGAAAAGAAAAGAGTTACGCGTTACGCGATCATTATATGAGAGACAATAAAACAGCTTCGTACCATAGAGCATCGAATTTTTCGTAGAAACTGTCAACAAAAGGTTATGTTTCCGCGGTCTGTGGCGTTCGTTGCGCGTCTTTTCTCGTTGTGGTTAGCCATTACGAACACTCTTGATTTTACGGACACGATGTCTTTATGTGGCACAAACACGTTCACCTCTTTCCGTTTAGTGTTCAACAATATATTTATTAACAATCCTCGTTTTCGACAGTTTTCGTACAATTCTCGATTCCAACTGACCTTTCTCGCTTCTCGGTTACAACTCGACTGTTTTCTTAATCCGATTCGTTTGTTTTTATCGCCCCCCCCCCCAATATCCCCACTACGCACGCGTTCGTTAGGTGTCGGCGACCGTTGCCATGTAGCCTTCTTCGAAATATTCGACGGAAGGACCGTAGAAATATCGATGGCGCATTAGGACTGTCGGCCTTACGCTTCGGTGATATGCTTTGTACCGACGAAACCGTTGGAAAGTTTTGTTCTCGAGTGCCGCTACAGTTGGATTAGTCAAAAGGGGAGTGATGAAATTCGTTACATTCTAAAAAATAAATTAGTCCTTTTCGCCACGTTTTTTGTGACTGTTAATTACCACGGTAGGTATCCTCGATGAATAGACGGGTACAGAGACCAAGGTAGGATAGAATTCAACGTGGCTCTATTGTCCGAGCAAACTTCTATCCTGATAAAGGACAGTCCTGCCCTACATTTTTAAGAAATCGTAATTGTACCTCGTTTTCCCTGCTTTTTTCTTTTCTCGTGCAAAGTGCTATGCATATTTCATTGCATATTTTCTCTTCGGTTTAACGGCAAACCGTTTTGCTGAAGAGCTGTGTATAGCTCTGAGAGGTTATGATAACAACACAACAAAGATTGTGACTGTTTCAAACGCGACAGAGGATTAAGATGGGCAGGTCCTCTGAATTTCTACGGATTTTCATAAATTCTTTTCATCCTTTGTCGGTGCAATTCCGAGCAGACAAAAAGTTGGACAATTAAAAAGAATTATCAGATTTCACAGAAACTGAGAACAAAAGAAACGAAAAGAAATGAAAGAAAAAAAAACGCGAAATGTAACGTTAAAGCTGCCACAGTTGAAATTTCTATTTACACATTTCTTAAGAATAAATGGGATATAAAGGATTGAAATAAAACATAAATTACTTGAAATTTGTCTGGTTTGTTTATTTTAACATAAGATTTACTTCATGACACTAATTATGGAACATGATATCATTCTATCGTCTGCCTCGTTTCATTTATGCTATAGGTCGTAACTTTGTTGCACCGTTCTATATTATTCGTTTTTGTTGATCGAAATTTTGATTCCCGAAATGGCCAGTCGATATGGTCGAGGCCCTAACGCAATTCAGCATCTCCGATTTGTATCGGATATTGATAAATCGGTTGGCTACTGTTGAACCAGCAACTGTAAAACTTTATAGATGTAAATAGAGCAACAGAGGTCTGTCGATGCCGCTGAACTTCGAGCTTGTGTGCTTTTCGAGCGACAAACTTTAGATATCATGAGATTCGACCTCAAATCAATTTCAACCGAGTCTCTGACCGCAAAAACTTTGCTACACCGCTCGAATCGCGTGCAATCAGCCAATGTAATTTTCTTTACCCTTTCAATACTCGATACTTCTGTACAGAATGATTGAAAACTAATTATTCCTTTCCTTCGAAACCTTTGAGCAATGGAAAAACAAGATAACGTTTCTCTTGCAACCAATCTTCTTCGGTCTTGTGCTCGACTTGTTAACGACTTATATTACGATTGTTCGTCTCATCGAAGTTGAAAGTAGTCTCGAGGGGACGCGATTCATAAATCTCGAACGATCAATCCCTTTTTTCACCGCTAGTATTTCAAGGCTTTCGGAACGCTTAAAAACTTTATCATCCGGATGAATAGCTGGAAAAGAAAGAAGAAACGAAATTTAATGGAAGTGCTCTGCTTGGCCGACTTCTGACATACCGATCGATAAATCGATCGAACTTGACAAAGCTTCGAAGTTTAATCACCTTTCCTTTTCCTTCCACCATCTTTCAAACCGACCCTAACGATGTAGTAAACGAACAAAAGCTTCGATACAATTACCTCGCAGTAACGAGTTGAAGCATGGTAGCATCGCTGTCGATTAACGAAGAGAATTTAATGTTTCAAACGGTAAATTAAAAATGCACGATATTCAGGCAACTACTTTATATTCGTTCTCGTAGTCGTTTTGTATGACGAGAGACGAATTTCTCTCGCGAAATCGAACAAAAGAACAGCAGGTTAATCCTTTCCTTCGATTTCATCCATGATTCCCCTTCCCACTGGGTTACCGTTGGAAGTTCGGCTCAGGATGAATTATTCACGGGTCGAATGAGAAGTCGTCGATAGGATTTTAGAAAGATCAACCCCCGACTAGCAAGAATTTAAAGGTCTCTGCAGTCGCAAACCCTTACCCGATTCTTATTGCTTTTAGACACTTCGCCACGCGTAGGAGTATCCATCTTTTGATTGGTAGAACACACGTAGGACGAGTTAATCAGAAAACATCGAACTGACTTGTCTCATAGAAAACGAAAGAAATATATAGTATAATATATAAATTCTATGGAATTCAAACTATTCGCCAATCAACATATTTACTTTTGCTTTGTTTTACCGGCAGCCATTTTACTGAATAGGTTAAATCACGAGAGAAGGACGGTAATTTAAGACTTAGAAAATCGATTCTCGATTCAACAGGTCAAATTTCTAGTAGATTTGTTATGAATTGTTATTGTATATAATTCAATTTATTCCCAAAATAAACTCAATTTTCCAGAATCGATCGTCTTAATTACCCCAAGGATTTAGGTTATTACAAATCGATTTTCTCTACACCATGCCGTTGAAGGTTATCCTCCATGAACGAAAACACAAAAGGTGAAAGAATAGAATGTGTAGAATTTATAATAAAACCAGAAGACGAAGTGAATTACATTTTTCCACTGGGATTGTCAACACAAGGAGGGTAGGTGTAAATTCTATAGAATTCAAACCACCTGCTAATCGACATATTTATTTTTGCTTTGTTTCACTGGCAGCCATTTTACTGAATACATTAGATCACGAGAGAAGGACGGTAATTTAGAAAATCGATTCTCGATTCGATATATATATATCGAATATATGTATGTAATTTCCCACTAAGTACATCTTGCAAATGGAAAACCAGATTCGACAGAATACATACTTTGTTCGTTGCGACGAGGATCCGAGCATCAGCTCGGTATACGTACAGTATATTTGTCGAAAATTCGCTCGTGGGATATTTTCCTTTCCGTACGTTATTTCGAAACGCGGTCTGTTTGCGAAATCCGACTAGTCGCGGTCGCTAGAAATATCGTGAAACTCGATATCAATTCGAATTGCAGGTATACATGACTTTCGTATCGAAGGAATTTTAATAAAGTGCGCGGTTCGTTGCTTATCGGCGCATAGAGACGGTAAACCGCGTATTTCTATTTTCTCCTTTTATCTCTCCTTTTCTTTTGCTTCGTTTTCGCTCTTTGTATCCCTCCCTCTCTCTCTTTTCTCTCTCTTTTCTCGCTCTCGCTCTCATTGCAGTTACATAGTTTACCCTTTGAGCGGAGTATCGTGGTCATCGAAATAGAAAATGAAACAGAGCTTTCATTTTAGCGGTTGCGCGAGCATCTAGCAAAGCCAGTATTTGCGTTGAAAAGCAAAAGCTCGGAGAAGATGCAAATAATTTTGGATCGGTGACCGTTAAATACAACGTTTGAACAAAAATTCTTTCGAACTGTAAATATAGAAAACGATGCAAATTTTGTAAAGCAGAGAACTCTCAAGATTCGAATCAGAAATTCAATAAAAATATCTTGGTCAGATTACGATAGGATCGGTTTGATTCCAAATTTGAGTGAAGCAGAAGGAAACCGTATTTCTAGTTTCCGATAAACTTTCTTCTGAAATAAGCTCCGTTGTTTCCTTTTTACTTCATCCTCTGCCTCTAGAATTCAATTTCGTTACTTTTCCTTTCTTTTACGAACGAACATTCACAAACACCAAACTTTGCACGTAACGTATATTAAAATCTTGGAAACCACTCGCGTTACTTTATTTTTCGCGCACGTATGAAATCGATAAAACGCATGACGCCGTGTATTATTTATTTGCTGCAGTCTCCGTTGATATATCGGGAACAAGATCTGCGTCGAAACTTTTCAGTTTAGCAGAAATCTAATTCCGTGTGTCTTTCAGACATACCACTCGAAGAAAGTACGACCATTTCTAAGATTTTCGTTACTGTGCTTTCCGACGGTAACGCAAGTAGCCGCACGCTTGAAAGCAATCGTGAGAATTTCTTTCAAAATGACGAATAGCGTGCAACATCGCTATTACGTGTATATATTAACCCGCCATCTTTGGACGTATCATCTTACTACTAAGTCGTTTCTACTAAGAAAGAGATAACAATATTTCAGAAACTATTAACGTGGTGTTCCATTTCGTCGCACGCCGACGGTTTGGTCGTTCTAAAAAACAAAAAGGGGACGAAACACAGATAAGCAGCGAGGCCAGTTTCACCTTGACCAACCTCGACCAGCTTGTTTGATTTATGAATTATTCACAGCCGACGAATTGCTCGCGAAGCCACTCGTGCGGACCCTTTGTCTGTTTCCTTGTACCATCTGTATCGCGCGATACCTTTCAACACGTATCGTTCGCGCAAGGCCATAAATAATTTCCAGAATTTTCATTCCGAACAATTTGTAATTTTTCCTTCGTGCGAATATTTCCTTTCTCATCTAGCAGTCGAATAAAATATTACGGAAACACAGAGACGAAGAAAAGGAGGGAGTTTTCCTTTGACGCGAATCACGACGTAAATTTTATTTTGTATTCTTCTGTCTGCTACTTTTCTCCATAGAGCAATGCAAATTGTCTGTACGTGAGAATGCAACGATATCCTACCGCGTACTATTCGGTTCGAGTATTTTTTGTTTGGTTTCGCGCGTTGCATACCCATTTGTCGTCTTCGTGCTGGAACTCTACCGATTTTTCTTCCAAATTAGTGTTTTTTTATACATATACAGGGTGGTTGGTAACTGGTGGTACAAGCGGAAAGGGGGTGATTCTACGCGAAAAAAGAAGTCGAATATATAGAATAAACATTTTTTTTTAATTTTTCCGTCGAGACAACGATCCGTTATAACGAGACGTGATAAAGTGCACGCGTACCGAGCGAAAATTCAAAGTCGATTTTCTCGAAAACAAAGCCTCAAACGAAAAATTTGTATTCTATATTTTCGACTTCTTTTTTCGCGTAGAACCACCCCCTTTCCGCTTGTACCACCAGTTACCAACCACCCTGTATATATAACGTTTATTGCCCAAGAAAATATATATTACATATGTATATTCTGAATAAACAAGGAATTTCTATCGCAAAAGTGGTTTTGGCAAAAGTACTGAAGCAAAATATTTTCTGTCAGATTTACATTTTTAACATTACAGTTTATAATTAAATTTAAGCTGCTGAAAAGCGCTACTTCGAAGTTAGTTATACGGAGTTATCTGATTTCTAGAAGAGATGGAAGTCAGAACATTCGTTATGTTACAGCCTATTCTCGGACTTAAGAAGCCTGGCGGGTACGATCCTTATGAATCTCTTGGCAGCTCTTTTTATGGTTCAACTGCTCTTCATAGTTGGAGTAGGTGGCGTTCAGGTAAGTTTCGACAGTTTTTTTCGGAAGGGGAAACCTTCCTTTTCCTATTGCAAACTTTTTTCTTCTTGCGTTAGTAGACGAAAATATACGATCAAATAAACAACGAAGTGGAAAGAAATTTCTTTACGTATACGTGTATTTTCATGATACCGTGCTGCTCTAGCATTTGAAAGACTTTTACTCGATTTAATAAAGGAATTACCTTTCCAAGATCGTCAACTGATAAGACGGTCAAAAGTTTCTACGGATCTTTATCTAAATATCATTTGAAACTGTTCTCGTATAAATCGTGGAGGTTCATTACGTAGCAAGCTATTTAACAGAGACAGCGTTCCCCGAAAAAGAAATCGAAGAAGAATCGAAAATGATTGGAAGCGACGGAATAGATTAACAAGAGTACGAAACTTTTTTCTAAAAGGAAAGAAAAATAAAAACGACGTTTACATGTTACGTCTGACAAGCTCGTACCCATTGCACGATCGAAGGAAAATGGAATAGAAATCAGAAAATCGAATTAACCGTACGAAGAATATCGCTGCGGGAGTGGGGATTTTAAATAGCTGGCAGATCTCACGATTTTTTTTTGTTATTATTTAATTTGTACTGTACAATTTGCCCAGCTGGACATTCGGTAAATAAAAGATTAGAATCAACGATAACACGGAATTCCCAAGGAGCGATCACCTATCTTAGTACTCTCCGCGACACGCGCTGCTTAAACTCTGGCGATCGGACGAGAACCAGCATTTTCAGCGCGCTTTTGTCCTTGGCGATCTCACGAGTGCATGTAGGTGGAATCATCACGGCGATACGCCAGAGTTGAACAAAAGCCAGGGAATTTTGTTCAACGCGCTAGCACTCAGCTGCCGCGGCATACCGCGACATGCTCGAAACACCAGCGCAAAAGATAAGCGGTTTCTGCTAGAAACAACTGCTGCGTGTTTCTTTCTCTCTCTCTCTCTTTCTCTCATTCGCACATTCTTTAACAAGTTTTCTCCCTCATGGCTGAAAAAACATCCCCAAGTCATTAGGGGGCTCGTACGTGTAGCATAAAAGGGGTTAGTGGCGTATATCGTCTCGACGTGCTGTCGAGGAGGACATTAAGAGTGTGTATATCTGTTGGGAGCGTATTTCTCTTCCCATCTGCCTCCATTTACGTCTTTCTTTTTGTAATTACGCCACTGCCTGTACGCCAGACCTCATGAATGCTGTTTCTATTTCTTAAGAGCACAACGTTTTAACACATTCAATGCCATGGGAGTCACCGGTGACCGGCACTCAACTTGACCGTGGCGCCGTGGAGGTCACCGGTGACCGACACTCAACCTGGCCGTGGCGCCGTGGAGGTCACCGGTGACCGACACTCAACCTGGCCGTGGCGCCGTGGAGGTCACCGGTGACCGACACTCAACTTGACCGTGGCGCCGTGGAGGTCACCGGTGACCGACACTCAACTTGGCCGTGGCACCGTGAAGGTCACCGATGATGGGCAATCAACTTGACCGTGGCGCCGTGGAGGTCACCGGTGACCGACACTCAACTTGGCCGTGGCACCGTGAAGGTCACCGATGATGGGCAATCAACCTGGTCGTGGCGCCGTCGAGGTCACCGGTGACCGGCACTCAATTTCGCCGTGGAAGTCGCCGGTGGCCGGCACCCAACGGTCGTGACGCCGTGGAGGTCACCGGTGACCGGCACTCAACTTGGCTGTGGCGTGGTGGTGACCGGCGCATCAAGATTAGTAGAAATACATAATTTGAACAAATATCAATAGTTATAAATTTGTTATTATTACCATTGTTACTACAATGGTGTGACGAAATTAATGCAGTATAAAACTTATAAAAATAGTTTTATTTATACATGAAATATACATCTATTATGTGCGTCCCCCACCAGTGGCTGTCGAACATGGGAAAAACACGCTTTTTCCGTGTTTTACCTTAACGAACAATAACAGTAAGGAACGTTTCGATTTGAAAGATTTTTGATGGCAATTAAGGGCCTTGATAATAAAGTAAAAAATGCTAAATCTTGTGACGGTTCTTTAGGATTGTTGCGGGTCCGAATAAGTATGACCGAGGGATGGATTATGATTTGTGGTAGGCCCCGGGACGCAACAACATAGGACAATTATTTAGCAACGCGAAGAAACAATATGAGATATTTGATAATCGCAAAAAATAATTGAATCGAGCGAAATTGCACTACAGCGCCCTGGGGGTCGCCGGTGACCTCAGTGAGATGAATTCATTAACATATCTTTTGTGGGTAATATTTCAACATGATATGTATCGCATAATAAAAAAATTCATCAAACCTTGTAAAACTGGCGTAGCATCCAACGTGTTGGATCTGTTAAATGGAAGGAAGATGTGAAACAAACTGTTTCGGGGTATTCGATACGATAAATTTTCTACGTGACGAGTTTTTCAACGGCACGTACTTATTCAGCGGCACGATTTCACATTGCAATCAGTGCTCGAGCAAAGGTATAGATATTTATCTTCGATTAAAATCTCTGTACTTTTCACCATGTTCATTGCAAACGTTTTAGGCGAACAATTTTCGTTCAAACCGTGACAGCGCGATTTGTTTCTGATAAAGATCGATTCTTGCAAGTGTTTGTTTTATTTAAACTGAGGTGGTCTGTTACACGTGTTTGTTTGTTTAAAAAAGAAACAAGTAATAAAATTGTAATAGTCGGTGTATATTAAAATAACTTCAAGTACAAGTACAGAAATAGTTTATGCCGGTCGTAGTCGTCGCTCGCTCGATGCTACTGTTCATCTCTACGCTCGCTATTCGACTGTATATCACTCGTTATACTGAATGAACTAGAGGGCACGTTCGTCTATTTGTATCGACCGGTGTTATTATAAAAAGTTAGTTAGAGTTCATATGTAACTCCGGTTGACGATTGTAGCAGCACTCGACAACAAAACTTTCCAACGGTTTCGTCGGTACAAGTATATCACCGAAGCGTAAGTGCCGACAGGCCTAATGCGCTGTCGATATTTCTACGATCCTTTCGCCAAATACTTGGAAGAAGGCGTACGCGGCAACGGTCGCGGACGCCTAACAAACGCGTGCGTAGTGGGGATATTGAGGGGCGACAAAAAGAAACGAATCGGATCAAGAAAACAGTTGAGTGGTGACCGAGAAGTGAGAAAGGTCAGTCGAAGTCGAGAGTGGTACGTAAAGAGTCGAAAGTAAGAAATGTTAATAAATCATACTGTTAAACACCGCCGAGTATTTCTTTGGCATTCTACACGTCCTACACCCAATTCACCTCACAATTACAAATAACGGCGATATTATTTTGTCCGGAGTTCGTTTACCTTTGAAACTAGCAAACTAAAACAACGTTGGTATTCCACGGTACAATAATACGAGTCTCTTCCGATTCGAATCTTCCGTTAACTTATGTGCCGCTACAAAACTTTTTCCAAAATCTTATCCGAACGAAAGAAGTTTCGAATTAGCACGAATTGAAAATTTTTAAAGATTCATTTTCCGTAGGTTAGACTCGTTTTAGAATAGAGAGCCATTTGGGCGTTTCATTGTGTGAAATTCGATCGATAGCGTACACGCGACGGAAGATCTGTACGTCGAAGAAAATGGGAATGACATTTCCAAGGCGTGATGTTACGAATGTGCAGCAGGAGCTACATTGGCCGTGTATACAACGTGTCGCGATCGTCGAAGAGCACTTAGCGCACCTATAAGAAACTTAATGACCTCGTCTTGCAAACCTGACTTCAAATGAAAAACGGTCGTACGAGTAATGCAATAATGTGAGAGGTTAACAAATGTTTTGCAACTTTTCCTCCCTCGGGTGGGTGTTATCTGTTGAAATGGGTCTCACTTCTAGGAAAATTCTACATTTTCACTAGTGTTTAGTTTTTGGCACAACGATTCTCTTTACAGCGGCTTCTTTCGTCTCCATTATAGCACCGCGAAAATGTTCAGTTAGCCGTCGGTGAGTCAAGAGTGAAGAATCGTTAATCGAGAGTTATGATATCACACTACTGCATTAAGTTCACGTTAAATAATCATCGTTTTCTGTTTAATCCACTGTAATAAATCCATCCATCAATACATCATCATATAGAATAGAAGCCATTGGAAATCCTAATTTCTAACATTTCTGAATAAAGAATTTCTATAACACATTCATCCACATTATCCTTTCTATTCCGAGATATATAAAAACCTCAACATTATCCACGTATTACATGTTCTTCACCGACGATGCTTTAGCTCATTGCGGACGCGTGTCGGTAAATAGCCGTCCGAACCTGTTCACAGTTGCGGACAGTTATTGTGAAGTGGCTGGCGTATGTCTATTTTTCTGAGCAATAACCTTACGCGTATTTATGCATGGGTATAGTAAACTAAACAGTATTATGTTTTTGGTGAAAGAAAATTACAGATCTTTAGAAATCTTATCTTCCGTTTACCATAAATTCGCGATGCAGGCTGATAGTCGACTCAGAACGAATTTCAATCTTTCAATGGCACTACCAAACGAATCAGCCAGCTTTTTATATATTTTATATATTTTTTGTAATATACACGCTGCCTAAAAGTTCCAGAAAAAACATGTTTGATAGTGATAGTAGTGATGACAAATATTATTTTCAACCTGACAAGATAGAAGACGACAACAGTGCTAACGAATTACGTTCAACAAGGATACTGCTCAGACGTTTCAATATTTCTAGTGATAGTGACAGTGATGATGAATTAAATATTGAAGAAAATAATACAAGTTTCAACAATGAATAACGCAAGCGTTCGACGCGTATATTTCCTCAACTGCGCGCGCCGATACCTCTCGTTCACAGCTACGCTCGCTCATCGAGAGGCCCCGTCCGTAAAGGTTAGCTTTCGCTTCAGATTTCCACGACGTCACGCCTCTGGAAAATGTCCATTCTTTCGGATATGGACACGGGAAACGAGCCCAGATCCAATCGTGATTCAGGTCAAAGTTGAGCCGAATCTAACTAGAAGCTAATGCAAACGAAATTCGTTGAATTTAATCCGAAGCAAGCAAAGCGGATTTACCTGTGTTTCGAATCACATTTCCGAACGACAACTTTCGAGCAATATCGTAATTATTCGCCGAAAAGGAGCGAACATCAAAATCGAGTTGCAGCTATTTCACACAAAGTTGTTAGAAAGTATTGTCGTAAATGTTGCAAATTTTCTAGGCTATGAAAAAATACCAAAATTATATCAACATTTATCACTTTTGCGTTCTTTTTCCTGCATCGAGACGACGATTAATTAAGTAAGTCAAAGTACGAGGTTGTATCTAAAGTTTCTAATTAGCTATCATCTCGCAAATAAACTAAGATACCGCATAGAGATATTTCCAGCTAATTCGCTCGGGTCATGTCGTTTAATTATCTGAACGTACAAATCGACGTGGATGAAAACTAGCGCAGTGTTCGGAATGAAGTTAGCTGGATGACGCGAATCAGCTACTTTTTGTCTTATAGAAAGATAAAGGTCGCGACGAAAACTGATTATAAAAATTTAATTGCGCGCGTGGTTTTCCGTGTACTTTTTTCATGGATGTTGCAAAGAGCATAATCCTTTCGGGCTCGACCCTTAAATTGCAAAGAGAGCAGATAAAAACTTCAATTATTCTTTCATCCTTACTTCGAATAACAAACTCGGTCGGTATAAAACGCAAACGAAGGTACTTAACCATAGTTAAAGGAGATTAACCACGTTTCATTCGAAGGAAACAATTATCACGAGTTGAATAAACGAATTTATCAATTCTTTCAATATGATTTCTAAGATTTCTAACATTTCTCTTTTCTTTGATTGTATTATCGCGAGCACCGAAAATTTTCTTACTGTGTGCATGCATCCAACTATTGGAAAACACTGTATATAGTGGCAGCCATAATATGAGTAGTAAGAGATATAGCAGACTGATGGCGTTACGTCTTATCGATTTCAATTTGATGTCGATGATCTTTAAAGAAAGTGCAGATCGATGGAGATAGAAGCAGTAATTACGTTCCTGTAATCAATCGAAATCTACGATTTTCCTAACAGTGTGAAATGTGTCGGTTGTCTGTCCTATCCTTCGTTTCACGCGCGCGTTCTCAATTCCCACATAATTTCCGTATAAAACCGGATGGGACCTTAGTTGGAGTATGATATATCGAAACGCATATTAAGAAAATTGCGTTTTATGAGCTCCTACAATGGATATATATTGCCTGAAAATCGACGTATGGATCGACATAAAGATAAGGCATTTATGACGATCGATGGATGTTAGTTAATCTACGTCACAACTTCAGTACCCAGTAATTTTTCGCCGCGACTCCCATGATATTAACCATGTTCATTGGCGTCCATACTTCAGTAAGTGACTTTTCGAATTTATCTACTTTCTTTCTCACGCAGCTTATTCTTCTTAATAATTTTTAGACACACACATTTTACATTACTTTTCATTCATCGTTAGTAAATCATTTCGTACCGAAATGATACAATTAAATTAGCTAAACGATTTAAATCACCTTTGGGATTGTTATCTCGTTTTCGGTTCAACATTTTGCAGTTACGTTAGGATAACGATGTAGTCAAATTCTAATAAGCCATTGTTATAGAATACATATTTTGCGATAAAAACAATACGTCCTTACATTCGATTACGCGTCGATGCGTTCGAAATATGTAAGAAGATTTTCGTGATTTATATAAAAATCCAAGTAGCTGGAATAAATGTCGAAAGGAAGAAACGTGATGTGTAAAGTTAGAGTAACGCCGATCAAATTCTCGTTGTTTTCGCAAAGAAAGATTGAAAATGAAACCGCGAGGAGGATACCAATACCTGCAATGCAGTATACTTCTCAAAGTCCACAAAAGTCGCTGTTTGAAGCGAACTGTGGGAGAACATTTGAGATTCAGAATTACAGTGGAGGTTCTTTCAATTACAAAGTTTCCCATAGTTGAAGAAAGTAGCGAAAATCGAACTCGTGCATCGTTGAATCATGAATGTTCTGCCTTGTAACTTGTTCGGTTTTTGAAAAGATTTTAAAAGCCTTTATCTTTCACTTGTAGTCTAGCGAGATTTAATTTTAGTACTGTTGAGAATTGTGGATCTTAGTTGCCGAAATAAATGTATAGGAACACTCACATTACATGTAGAATGATTTTAAAATAGTTTCAGATTTATTTAATATGAGATTTACAAGATATTTGTAGATACAGATTGCACACGTCTCAGTACTCTTTTTGTCTCACCATCTTCCTTAACACCATGCGTACGGAACAGTTGCATTCTTCTGTTTTACGAGACGCTGCGCACGCACGTACTACCACACACACTCATACTCATATATATGTGACACTACTACTCGGCTGATCAAGTGTACCACACAAATTACACACATCGGAATAAGTGCACGGTTCAACGAAGAGAATCAACGACGAATGTATTTCTTACTTAGGGATTAATAATCGATTAGTCGTGGTTGTAAGAGAAATTATGCGCTAAACGTGCGATATACGAGTGATCAATTTAAAAATTAGACTCACGTAGTTCGATACGAATCATTTTCGATTCCACGGTTTAAAAGGAGCAAAGGGAAAGAAAAAATCGCAAAACGTATGCGCGAGAAAGTTTCAAAAACTGCAGTCGTGGTAACGGGAATATAAATCTATAAAGTTTTCTCAGTTCAGCAGAGAAAACTTTGTCCAGAAAGCATGCATTATTTACGTAGAACTGAGGTGAAATTTGCCTTGTTTTATCAACGATATTTGCTTAAAAGTTGCCTGAATATGTAGAGCTGTATTCTCCATTTAGTTCTGGATAAGAAGTTTGCAAAATACGTAGTTGCTTAGTTTTAAAAAGTTAGAACTAAGATTTTCATTTTTCCAAATATCTACCAGCTGAAATTTAAATTACATAATTTCTCAGAATCTCTTGGCGTAAACCGAATTTTATCTTTAACCATAGCTACGACATCCATTTGCAAAATATATTATGTGATAAAAATCGCAGCTAACCAAGCTTCTCAAAGAATGAACAAATTGTGACTCTTATCAAATTACAACTTTTTTTTTTATATCTGAAGCTTTGACGCGTCTTTTAATAGCTTTCTAACATTTAATGATACTGTTTGTTAAACTTTTTCGACAACAATTTCCTATCCACCGGGTTTAGTCGAAACGCGAATTTTCTTATATCGAAAAACGTAAGATCGTAGATATGTGGATGTGAAAGGAAAGAAAATAAAAAGAGAAGCACTGTTTTCATTAAAATTGCTTTCATTGGTATGTAATTCGAAAGACTGAATGTAATTTTTAAAACTGAACTGACAGAACCTACATATATCGATAACACTGCTTTTAGGTTAACGTTGGATCGAACAACTTGCGTTTATCTTTCCTAGACACGTTTTATATTACGTGCAACTTTTCAACACGTTTGTTTTGAAACGGGTAAACTTCCATCTCCGACGTGTAGCAAAGATATTGAAAATTTTTATAGAATCAAGAAGTTCAAGTAAGAAGTAGAAACAAATATGTAGTTACTTTCCAAGTTTGTCGCGCATCGAAGCAAACGAACGACAGATTTGTATCATAATCCATCAAATATATAGGTGTCGTGGCAGTCGCAACCGTACAGTTAAATTTTCACCGTCAACTTTCAAACTCCTTAGATGGCGCTTTGCCGATACAATCCCCGTTTCTCTCAATATTAATGTGTGTGGCCCATTTTCCAACATTTATCAGAAATTTCTTTTTTAAATGCATTCTAATTTCTATTCTTTGGAAGATCCATAGTCTAAAGAGGCTATTCCATTAGACCCAATTTCCTCATTGCGTGTACACAGACAGTACGTAAAATTGTCCAAATCTAGTGTAATTTTAACTATTTGTTTTAATAAAGTAATATAAAAAGATACATATCGTCTTACGATGTTACTCAGTGCTCGTTAAGCGGAGTAAACCGTTAGTAGTTCCAGTCACGATCCATAGCGTCGATAGGGTTACAACGAACTGCGTTATTTGTCGAAACCGTGAGCACGTCGTGACCGAACTTGTACAGTTAACAAAGTCCTCTCAACTGTACGTTATCTAATTGTAGCTTAATTTAGATTTACCAGACGGTCGATAAACAAGAACGATCATCGAATATTCAAACGTAGAACGAACTCGATCGAAAAACAAGTTATTCGCGAAGGTAGAACGATACTGAAACGACAAGAAATCGATAATAATAAGAAAAAGTAGTCGGTAGGAAACCAAGAAATATTGGCGAGACTGCACGAAAAGAAAACGCAATCAAAATCAAGCTTAATCGAGCACTATGGAAAACTCGATAAAGTCAATCCCTTTAGCCAAAGATAAGAACAAGAAGCTCTCCTTGTTGCTGCGTCTCGATTTTGTAACTGATATTAATGGGCTATTAATAAATAGTAATTCAGTGCTTATAGAAATATATTTCGTGTCTATAAAGAGTTTTATTATAAGAATCGATAGATTTTAATACTTTATCCAATCTTAACCTATAATTTATGGTTCTATGATAATAGCTTATAATTATAATTTATTACTCATTGCAATTACAAATTAAGATCGTGTTTCCAATTTGTTATAACTATGTATGTCATGTTTCGTAAATCTTCGCAAGTCTATATCACGTTCACATTCTGATATTATTGACTTGCATCGTAAAACTACGTTATAGACTACTTTTATTACTCTCTTGAAATGGTAATTACGTAACAACAACTAAAAATTGGATTGAACGTCGGTTATCGATCGAAACACTAATACAAGTAAATATTATACATTATGGGAGCTGCAGCAAAGCAATTAACTTGTGCACATTTGATACACTTGATTATATTTACCTCATAGCGACGCATCAAATTTACAGAACGATTAAACAATTTGATAGACTAACAAGCTCGATATTTCAGCTTCTCGTCTGAAATTGTTTGCGATTCGAGACCATTATCGATTAGATTATCGATAGAGGCGTAAAAAAGGTACTAAAATATTGAGAGAGAAAGAAAATTAGCTACCTTCAGGGCAATCATATTTCTCCACGGCAAAGGCGATTACTAGTAATTGCTTCGATATAACAATCGAGTCTTTTTTTCACTAGTTTTAATCGATTCGTATTTCAAATTGACAATTCTCGATTTCCCTGTAAGTTGGTGTCGAAAGATCGCGTGAAATCTTCCATCGAAGGTTGGAGAAGGAACATTATCTTTGAACTTTCTCGATACAAGAACATCTTGGCTTCAAATTCGTTCATTCGAAATCTCAAATTCACGATGTCGATTCAAATTTCCGATCCTGTTCCTTAATACTCGTAGTCAAGGGATAATCCCGAGCTTAGACCTCGACCGTACATATCGAGAGGTTCGAGTTCTCTCGGCTTTACGCTATTCTACTTCGCTTTCGTTCGATGCTTCAAAAGAATCTACTCTTTCGAACGCTTCCATTCGACTGTTGCATCTTTTAAGATATATTCGTCCCGGTATACCTGAAAAACCGTTTTCTTTTGCATAAACCTTTATGCACAGATTTATACAGGATCCGAGAAAACAGGAACGGTATCAAAATTTCAGCTAAAAATGTATTTATATGTAACGTACATGAATATTACGAAAATTACGGAATCGACCTAAAATTGCATGTTCCGACTGCATTAATTACAATGAATTATTAAGTTGCATCGGTGTATCTACTCTCGATAATAAATGAATATCCTCGTTGTTACGAACGTAATTTACGTTAAATACATATTTCGAGATTAATTCATTGCTATTCATGTACATTGAATAATTAAATATATTGATATACAATGTATCTATTGTTAAACAATACATATATATATTGCTTATTATTATCTACCAATTATATATATATATATAATTCATTAGTATTCGTATACATTGATTAATTATACATATTGTATATGTATAGATTAATTAAATATAATGATATATAATATATCTATTATTAATCAATACATATATATATTGCTTATTATTATCTACTAATTGTATATATATATAATTCATTAGTATTCGTATACATTGATTAATTATATATGTTATATATGTATAGATCAATTAAATATATTGATATACAATATATCTATTGTTAAACAATACATATATATATTGCTTATTATTATCTACCAATTATATATATATATATAATTCATTAGTATTCATATACATTGATTAATTATATATGTTATATATGTATAGATTAATTAAATATATTGATATATAATATATCTATTGTTAATCAATACATATATATATATTGCTTATTATTATCTACCAATTGTATATATATAATTCATTAGTATTCATATACATTGATTAATTATATATGTTATATATGTATAGATTAATTAAATATATTGATATATAATATATCTATTGTTAATCAATATATATATATATATATATATTGCTTATTATTATCCACCAATTATATATATATATAATTCATTGGTATTCATATACATTGGTTATTTATATATGTTATATATATAGATTAATTAAATATATTGATATATAACATATATTTTGCTTATTAATATCTACCAATTATATATATATATATATATATAAACGTTCGATTAGTGAAAAGAACAGTGATAGTCGGTGAACCAATACGTATATAAATATGAAACGATGCAATTTATCGGCTAGTGTAATTACAAAGTCAGAATTCGAAATGTCGCATGGTTGGTTTACAAGCTCGTCGCGTTGGTGAAATTTTCATTTACAGTCGGACGGCGAAAGCAACGTGGCCGAAAAAATTTAATGGATCTGTTTAAACGATTTTCGCGGTGAATTTGCGCGATGCAGGCAGACTGAGCGCAACGGAAATGTTTCCTCCACACAAAATGTTAATTACTGTAATTAACGCGTATTTTCTGGTAAAATTTTGCGAACCCGAGAAGAGTAGCTTTCCTTCTCACCACCTCCTGGCATTTTTTATCGTTGATTTCAGAACCCATCGCTTTGCATGATCCTGTTTCTCCCGTGTTGTCTTCCTTAAGATCCAGTTTTTTTTCTTATGTTCTTTCAAGTTATAAGAATAGAATCTATCTGCACACTATATTATTCGCCAATCGCCAATTGGTATTTTGCGAATATCATCGTTATCGTCGAATAAATAGTCGAGATAAGCCAATGGTGTAAGCATTTGTCGCTTCGACGAACTTTCAAATTTGAAATATGCTCATTTTGCCTTTTGATGTTATACTTTGAATAAATGCGCAAATGGTTTGTAAATCAGCGATGAAACGTTCTTTAACCAACTTGCAAGCTGATAACAACGTGAATTTAATTTATGTTAAAGTAATTACTTAAAGAAAAACTCTACGCCTTTCCTTTTGTATGGACCTGAACCCCGCTGTTACAAAGAGAATAGAATTTAGTGAAACAAAAGATATTGTAAATAAGGAGAGGTGCATATTACTGTGCCCTTGAATATGAATTTTGTTGTAGGTTATAAGGTCTAGAAACAAAAGAGCTATAAGCAGATTTCTATTACTGTTTCTTGTAGCCTTCAGCTAGAACTACAAGGTTAACTTTTTGGTAATGTCCTTTGCTATAAATATATGGACCTGCTCTCTATCATATTTTATTGTATTGTAGCATTGAAAGAGTGAGGATGTTGATCAGCATACACTATACTTATACTTATACCTATACTTATTTCAATATATTTTCTATTACAAATTCACCCACTCGTTTTTCTATCAGTTAACCTCAACAATACCATACATTAAATTAATAAATAATGATAACAATTTATTTTATTTTGACCTCATACACTATACCTGTACTTATACTTATTTCAATATATTTTTCTATTACAAATGCATCCACTAGTTCTTTTATCAGTTAACCTCAACAATACCATACATTAAATTAATAAATAATGATAGCAATTTATTTGATTTTCACCTCATACACTATACTTGTACTTACACGTATAGCTTTATTTATTTCAATATATTTTTCTAATAATAAATTCATCCACTGGTTCCTCTATCAGTCAACTTCAACAATATCATGTATTAAATTAATAAATAATGATAACAATTTATTTTATTTTGACCTCATACACTATACCTGTACTTATACTTATTTCAATATATTTTTCTATTACAAATGCATCCACTAGTTCTTTTATCAGTTAACCTCAACAATACCATACATTAAATTAATAAATAATGATAGCAATTTATTTGATTTTCACCTCATACACTATACTTGTACTTACACGTATAGCTTTATTTATTTCAATATATTTTTCTAATAATAAATTCATCCACTGGTTCCTCTATCAGTCAACCTCAACAATATCATGTATTAAATTAATAAATAATGATAACAATTTATTTTATTTTGACCTCATACACTATACCTGTACTTATACTTATTTCAATATATTTTTCTATTACAAATGCATCCACTAGTTCTTCTATCAGTTAACCTCAACAATACCATACATCAAAGTAATAAATAATGATAACAATTTATTTGGTTTTGACTTCATACACTATACCTGTACTTATACTTATTTCAATATATTTTTCTATTACAAATGCATCCACTAGTTCTTCTATCAGTTAACCTCAACAATACCATACATTAAAGTAATAAATAATGATAACAATTTATTTGATTTTCACCTCATACACTATACCTGTACTTGCACGTATAGCTTTATTTATTTCAATATATTTTTCTAATAATAAATTCATCCATTCGTTCCTCTATCAGTTAACCTCAACAATATCATACATTAAATTAATAAATAATGATAGCAATTTATACGATTTTCACCTCATACACTATACCTGTACTTATACTTATTTCAATATATTTCTCTATTACAAGTTCATCCACTCGTTTCTCTATCAGTCAACTTCAACAATGTGGAATTGAATTGAGAACGTGATTTTGGTGGAGAAAATGGCGCAAGTTCGTGTCGCGTAGCGCGAGTATTCCTATCAACGATGAAAACAAGAAGATGGTCGCATCGTAACTTGCTCGGAATATTAATGCCGTGGCATGTCCGAGATAGGGTGGCCGTGTTTCAGAACCGTTCATCCGATATTGCGCCGACATCCTTTGGATATTGACACTCGATATCCGGCCGACTGCCAACCTTCCGTGATAACGTAGCCGCTATGCGTAATACCCAATTTAGTTTCCACTTTCCTCCGTACTATCCGACAACTACCTAACTCCATCAACTTTCCCCTCCGCCATCATTGTCTTCGCTATCTTTTATCTGTTCGTGCTCTTTTACAAATTGTTGAAGTGGGTCTCACTTCTAGAAAAACTCTAATGTTTTGGCACAACGATTCTCATTACAGCGACTTCTTTCGTCTGTATTATAATACCGCGAAAAGATCGCCGACATACATACAATGTCGACGATAAGCGCAAATACCGACAAGCCGAAAGGATCGGAAAACTTCAATAGGCCTAACGGCCATCAATATATTTCGGCACCGCAGCAGTTGATGTTCAGTTAGCCGTCGGAGAGTCGAGAGTGAATAGTCGTTAATCGAGACTTATGATATCACACTACTGCATTAAGTTCACGTTAAATAATCATCGTTTTCTGTTTAATCCACTGTAATAAATCCATCTATCAATATATTATCACATAGGATAGAAACCACTGGAAATCCTAATTTCTAACGTTTCTGAATAAAGAATTTCTATAACACATTCATCCACACGTTTGCTCTTTCTATTCCGAAATATGTAAAAATCTCAACACAAATTACCGAATCTTCTTTTTTACCGCGGGAAAGCGAAAACATGTTAGCCTGCTGGTTATAGAGCTAACAGCAACGACAATCTCGGTATCTCCGATATATTCGATTACAGGTTGTATATAACTGTAACCAATGGTATTCGAGCGACGGTAGCTCGGCAACGTAGCAGCTGGTTTAATCTGAGACAGATGAACCACCGATACCGTGAGTCGTGTCTCCTTCGGTATTCCTGTTTGCTTCCACCTACTATGTACTATGTCGGAGGTTCCGCGTGATCGATCCTCTCCGCGCGGTTGCTTTCAATCGATAGGCCGCACCGCGCCAAGCTACGTCACATCGTGCCGATCGTTCCAATAAAAATTACTAAAGAATATCATCCCGATCTCCGACTGAAAAATATTCAGTGATCCAGTTAATTTTACGAGATGCTTTCGACGAATGTTTCGCGAGGGACGTAGACAATGTAATGGCGCATCGTGAGAATGTCGAACCGATTCGGTCTCTTGATAGACAGTCCATCGATAATGGAGGATCGCGAAAAATAAGATTCCACTGGTACTTTATTGCGAATCAGAAGCGGGCCAATCTGTTGGAAGCGGAAAGCTCGAAAACTGATCGTTAGGGGAATCCCCGAGACCGAAAACGGACACGCCGAAATAGGAGACGAAATCTCGTTCCGAGAATGTCACGTTTCTGATTGAAGTTAGTCTTGTCGGATTTTTGCAGAAAAGTATACGCGTATATTCGGCTGATTCTCCGTCCGCGCTCTAATAATCTGTAGTGGCACTTGACAACAAAGAACTTTCCAACGGTTTCGTCGGTCAAATTATACCATCGTCGACAGACTGTTTTCGAGATACCGACGAAACATAAGTAAGGTCACGACGAAGCGTAAGCGTCGACAGGCCTAATGAGCCATCGATAATTCTACGGTCCTTCCACGAATAGTTGGAACGAACGCGTGTGTGTGGGGATATTGAGAGGCGACAAAAAAGAAACGACTCGGATCAACAGAACAGTTGAGTTGTGACCGGGAAGCGAGATTGGTCAGTCGAAATCGAGAATCGTTCGTAAAGAGTCGAAAACGAGAATTGTGAATAAATTGTCACCCGCACAAGTCACGAGTCAAGACTTGTAACGAAGTCATTAAACGTGTTAATAATATACTGTCAAGCAAAACGCCGAGTATTTCTTTGGCGCCCTACACGTCCTACAGAAACCACCTCACATCCACGACGTAGTGAACATTTTGTCGTCTGATTTCAGTAAGCATGTTTTATCGACTTCGTATTATTTTGATGCTTGAGATTTTGACATTTTGTTAAGAAAGAAACTTCTTGTCATATCAGCAAAGCTGATTTTTCGTTTGTTTATAATGTATTAGGTATATAAAAAGTGATAAAGTGGCAATTTGCAAGTGTGTTATTGGGACAATATTAGTCAAACTTGTAATAATATGCGTGTAATAATAAAACGTATAATAATAATATACGGGCTTAGCAAGTGGGCGTCTTGGACGACGGCCTACACGCTCGAGCAATCGACACTTTTATTACGTTCGCCAAGCTGTTGCCCCAATGAGAAGCTAGCAAATTGTCATTTTATCACTTTTTATATAA
Organism: Bombus flavifrons; assembly: GCF_040668555.2. Classification (NCBI taxonomy): domain Eukaryota; kingdom Metazoa; phylum Arthropoda; class Insecta; order Hymenoptera; family Apidae; genus Bombus; species Bombus flavifrons. The sequence goes on along the minus strand of NC_138459.1, from coordinate 4,806,844 downwards.
TAAATTACGAACAAACAGAATATCAGCCTTGTCGCTATGACACGAATCTTTTTGGCAACGTAAAATTTTTCCAGTCGACCTCTGTCCCGGAAGGTTGGCCACAAACACCCATTTTAGCATTCTCAAACATAAAAATAAGGATAAAAGTGAAGTAAATCAAGTTTACTAAAGTGTCACGCAGGAAACGTTCACTGTCTATTGGATTATAAACCAGCAGCTTTGCAATCTATTTCTCGCGATCACCCCGAACCGACTGCTAAACGAATTGGATCCTCTTCCTAATAGATTGTAAAATTCTTGTCGCTCTTTGCACGAAATTAATTGTAAGAATAACGAAAATAAAAGAAAATGGAGAAGAAGAAAATAAGATCTCGGTGTTCGCAGGACTGGGAGCTATGCATTTCTTTGGAGTTGAGCTTGCAGTATCTTCGGATGACGGTGGTTTGTTGGCTGGCTGCGATGTGTCATCATCTTTACGCAACCGTTGCTTCGATCCCGCGTCGCGACGATCCACCATCTTATCTGAAATACAGTCTGTTCGCCTGGGGTACACCATTGCTCGATCTGGCCATCGCCACTTTCCTACAGATACGTGAGGCGACCGTCATTTGGAACATAGCGGATCTTACACCTTTCAATTGCTGGTATATTTTCTTCTCCCCCATCCCACTTTTTTTCTCTTTCTCTTTCTCCTACCTTCTTTCGTCGATCTCCTACCCATGTTTTCGTCTAAAACGGAAACCTCGAACATTTATCGGAAGTTATTTGCACGTAATTCCAAGAAGTTGCGTTACGGGATTTCAAATATGGCGAGTTGGCGCGACGTGACCCGACGATTGCTGATACTTGTAAAAGTTGTAAAATAAAACTTGTAAAAGTTATTACACGTCCCCATACTGGAATTACGATTTACCGTTTTACGAGGAGAAATCGACACAGAAACGATACAGAAGTGGCAGTCGAACGTGCACGCGAATAGCATTTTTCGAAATAAAATGATCATCGAGGCCAACTAAAATTTGGTACGGTTTGCTCGCTGAAATTTCACGTCGGCTATCTTGCACCTCGTTTGGCAGACTCGGTGGCAGACATTTTACGCCTTCGTGGCTATTACCACCTTAAAAATTCATGCTTTATTTTAACAAGTTCAAGAGAAACTTTTTTAGATTTAACAAAACTTTCCATCATGTTAATTATCGGTTTGTCGTGCTACGTCGAACCCTGCGCGAATACTCTTTGAAATTTAATTTCCCGAATAAAGCGTTAGCTATGGTTTTGAAACGAATTAAAAACGTCACGATATAGGAACGACGTGATATCGTTTTATCTCGTCCCTGATCTCGTTCCGATTTTCGACTAAATATTCAAAACTCGTTTTCCTATTTCCCTCTTCCGTCGCAGAGCGTCGCGAAATTTTAAGAACGAAATTCTCCAGTTTGAACAATCGTATTTTCATTGTATCTTCTCTGCTATTGTTCCATCGTTTCCTATTTTCAGCTACCGAAAGGCAACTGGAAAAGAGCAATGGAAATGTGATTTTACTCGATTTTCCGTCTCGTAACTATTGAATTTTCGTACGTACTCCACTGAGTGTGACACGGTTCCAGATAAACAGGTTGCAATACTAAAATTTGGATGCCAGATGCCTTACAATATTATATTTTGAGCGTTCATACTTCGACGTGTTGTATATTATAATTTGTACGTTACAAACACAATATAATCTGTTACAGGTTTTTAGGAACGAAGGCAACGATTTATGCGTACGGCTTGCCAGTGGCCCTTCTGCTTCTTTCCGCCGGCTACTATCTAATCAAAGCTGCGATTGTGTCCAGGTACACTGCTTTTCACCAAAAGTATGCGTCGTCTCGAAATAAATTTGCGGTGTAGGAAAAATTGTGTTGAAAAGTGGACGGTAAGAAAGAAACGTATGGTGTATTCACTGGTTACGATGTGTCCGAGTGCTTGTTCGGGCTGATTTCCATTTAGCGGTCATGTATAATTCAGTGGAGCAAATCCAGTCTTCTCTCAAGTTTATTTACTATTAATCTTTCAACGGCCAACAGCGCATCCTTCGCACTAGTACAATACGTATCGATCTACGGATCGACACGAAAAATGTGGCACTCCTCTCCAAGCGTAGAGAGCGTAGAGACCTGTGTGTGACGTGTAAACGTATCGTCCTTAGCAACGAGAAATCTCGTCGTAATTTACAACGCTCATTCGCGGCCATTTTGATCGAACCAGAGTTGAGCAACGTTCGCATTGTCTCGAATAAATATTTGTCTAAGATAATTATCCAAACAAATTTTATATTAGTCGAATATTTTATCTGGGTATTTTCTATATGTATTCTATATGTATTACAAAATTATTCGAATAATAACACGAATAATTGTTTGTGTGTACTTAATTTGATGGAAATACTAGTACAATTTTTACTATTAATTTACCAAATGACTAGTTAACCGTGGAACAATATTGTATTATGACATTTGAGATAAATGAATACTACAACAATTGGACAATGAAGTTCAAAAATATATTTCACTTTCAGTATTTTGTCCATACATATAAAATACGTATAATATATAAATATTTATATTACAATATATAATTTCATTCGAATAAATTCTTATTTGAGTATCTTATCCAATTCAATTTTTATTCAGATAAATTCTTATACAAATAATCGATTGTTCGAATAAATTCTCATTTGGACAAATACTTATTCGACTGGATATTTGTTCATTATTGGCGAATAAAATTTTATTCCTTGTATTTATTTATTATCTGTTATTCGAATAAAATTCCACTCGTTTCCTGTTTTGATCAGAAACGATTACCGAATATTTTGGCAAATTTCTTTTGTGCAGATACACGTGCAGCATGCAACTGGAAATTAAGCAACGCGAGAAGATGAAGAGAAGGAGGGCGCTGCAAATTATTCTGTTTTTAAAAGTGTGTATAATAGTGGGTCTCATAGCTGGGTGTGGAGTCGCGTCCAGGGTGTGGAAAGTCCCTTTCCTCTGGGCTGTATTCTGTACTGGACATTCTTTGCAGGTAAAATAATAATTGTCTAATAAATACTACAACTTGTGGAAAGATATATCTACGACCTTGCTATCTAACTGGAATATCTAACTGGAAAGTTCTGGCTACAGTGTTCTACTAGAATTCGATAAAACAGAACGTGCGGCTTTGACCTACGATTAGTTTTGTTGGAAAAGCAATCTTCTTATCGGTTTCTGGCTGCCAAGTTTCTTCTTTTCTATACGATCAATTTCGATTTCGCGATTATCGAGATTTATATAGTTTGAATAAAACAAAACCGATCGAACGATTGGAAGGTAAAAAAGCGCGTAACCGTGCGATAAACAGCAAGCGGAAGTTCTCTCTACAAAAGTCACGTTGGAAGTTTCCATCAATAGCCATTCGAGACTCTAGTCGAGTCGAGTCGGGTCTTAAACGGTTATTCAACGACGTTTTCTTCGTATGCGTCCCGAGTATCAAATGTTTTCCACGTAGAGACTTTTCCATATGGAAGAACGATCGAACAATGGAAGACGACCCTTGCCTCTCTTGCACATACTTTTTTCTAATCGAATATTCAATTCCCTTCACCTCGGTTATTCTTTTCTTATCTACGTTGCGCCATTTTATCTTACGCTTTTTGCCCTTCCACTGTCGTTTTGCATGGACTTATAACTAAAACTTTCCTCGCGCCGCATTACGACGCGTTTATCAGTATTCGGTAAGTGAGCGCTTTACAATTAGCTTCGGCGATTTAATACGTACGTATACGTATGTCGAATAAATTTCAATCAATCTTGAATTAATATCAAATAGTAGCGCGCTAAAAATGTTTGAGAACGTTTGTTAATAATTTCTGTGCAAGTGCGATAGTTGGTATTCCTCCGTCAAAGATTTACACGCTTCAACAAAATGAAAACGTGTATTATTAGACAGTTCGAAACGCATTTACTTAAGGTAATTTCTCAGAGAGAATGCTTTGAAATATCAGCAAAGGATGGTTGAAAATCGGGGTATGTGAGCTTCAGGGCAAACGCTCGGTAAACGCGGAAACGTCCGTACCATACGAAAGCGAATTATTCATATGAAACGAAGCGGATGCCTCTACTTGATCTCATGCGCAAAAGAGATATGTAGTTGTAGTTGCAATTGGAGTTAGCATTTTCGGTGTCAGAGGATACCCTGTGAAAGAAAAGTCGTAAAATTTTCATAGCGAACCAAATATCGCCTCTGGCTGGTAACAACATTTTTTATTTGCAAGTTTCGCGTGACAGTAGCAGCAAGGGAATGAAAGCGAAACGCAAATACGTCGTTGAAAAAATAGATTTCTACGAATTGTTTTTGGTATTGCACGGTAACTCGAATATTTTTGAATTAGTTTTGACAATAAAAGGTAATTATCACGCAGATTAAAAAATTGTACGTGTATTTAACATTCCACTGGAATTGGACGTTCGTTCATCGATTGAAACTCTTGCAAACTTTATCGAGCGATCCGACGGAATTAAAATCTTTTCAGCTATTTGCTGCTTAGACGAACAATAAAGTTATTCAAACGAACGATTCAAAGGCATATCGAATGAAACGTTCGTCCTTCAATTCTCAGCAGACTTCCCGGACGATATTCCCCTTTTGGTTTTTAGCTGTTTTAACGTTTTCCTGGAAAGCGTGGGCGATACACGTAAGTATACGTCACCACTAATTGCTAGTAGGATCGATTTGTCTTCGTATTCGGTGTGTCCGTCGACTAAGTTCAAACACAGCACCTAAACCTTTTCCGATTCGCTTGGGTCGCAGCCTCTATCGGTAACGTTAAATATCACACGTGTATGCCATTTCTGCTTTCTTTTCTTTGCATGGTGATCCATCGACCGATCGATACGGCAGGGACTAGTTGTAGCGCTATCCGTCGCGTGCAACTGCAGAGTTTTGAAAATCTACACCAGGAAATCGTACAAGCAACCAAAACAACAGGTAAATCTCTATCCTCTCTGTTTTTCTTTTCTCTATTCCCCAAAAGGTGCCTAATTTTTGAAAACCGCTCATTCCGATCTGTGTTTAATTTGTTATACTCCGACAGCTAGCGACAGATTTGTCTGACTCATTTTCTTAACTTTGTAAAAATGTTTTTCATGGTGAATATGCTTTATTAGTTGGTATCTGCCGTGCGAGTGACAAAACGATTTCGAGCTGATTCATTAAAGTAACTCCTGATTTTAGTCTAGAAAAAGTTCGTCGTGCTCTTCGTAGCCTTCGTGGTTTGTGGCGTGCCTCGTCTCTTCAAGTGGCTGATAGACTTTGTCTTGCAGATAATGTAGTAGAACGACTTTATCTGAACATTTATTTCATGATGTTCATAGTTGAGAAGAGTTACTTCGGCGTCGTTAATGATCTTAGTCAACGACACTATCCTTTTTCACATAGTTAAGACGCTCCTGTTGAGCTTTGTTTCGCGTATATTAGAAAACTGCCATTTTCTTTATTTATATATAGCAGCAAAATAATAGAATAACGTTTAAAAAAGTGTTAATAAAATCGGTCTAAAATTTCTGTCGCTAGCTTCCGAATTATTTCGATACGATAATTGCTAGGGAAAATACTTGAATTTAAACAAGCTGAAATTGCCAACAAGTAGCCTCGGACTGTGGCGTCATAACTTGTCGACGCGAGATTTTCAGTCGACTTGAATTATTCGATGTTCAAAAATAGATTTCATCGTGTGTTTATTTCGTTTCGGTATCTGGCTGGTAACATTACATTGTCGCGCAGAATCAAACGAATTTTATCCAGCCACTGCTATATCGTCGTTAATCGATATTAATCTTTCACAGTGATTTGACGCGCGATTCGAACGTATCCAGCGAACGAATCGTGTTAAGCGTCGAAATGTAACAAACGTATCGCAACACCGTTTATTTTTACAGATCGCGCATTCTAGTAGCAGCAGCATGCAACTGCTCGCACCAGCACCAGATCCGGTCTAGATCCACGAATTTTCGGCTACTTTCGCGGACGAAGCCACCAACGAAGATGAAAATAAAGGGCCATCGAAACAAAGGATTTCCATTACATTTTTCATCCAAACGTATCTCTCGCTTTCTCCGAAATGATTCTCTAGTGCAGCGACATCGGTTCGAGAGATATTCTTCTTCTTCTATTACATTTACGAAACTGAGACGTATTTCGAACAAAATCGATTTTCATTTGCTGCTCGAGAACGGTTGAAAACACTGCAAAGATATCAAACGTTTAAAGCTAAATATCACCGTGAACTTCGACGATTTTCTGCTGTGCTGTTTTCTTGGGTCAAAGATTTATTCGATTATAGGAGAAAAAAGCACGGACAAGGAGAGAGTTCAGGAGAAACGACCTCGGACGTGAAGAAAAAGAAACGGTCGTAATTTACTTTAAATTACGTTTTCCGCTTTCCGGTGGCCGCGTTCGAAGCCTGCGAGCCGAACGCGCTTGAGTTTAGAGGCTTTTCGTGGCAGGAAGCGGTAGCGAATATCGCGCGCCGTTCCAAACCAGCGGAACTGGAAAGATCAAATTTCACGAGTCTATCGCGTCAGTGGCCACAAAGACGACCACCGGACGCAGAGATTATGTGAAGATAGTCGCGTCAATGTATCGCGTCGTTGTTGATACACAAGCCTTGCATTCCGTGTACGTCGAATGCCACGCTGTAAACGGCATCGCTCCGCACTACTCCGCACAATTTCACCAGATCGAATTGGAAGTAGACGTACGAGTAACTTTTAACATATCCGCGATGTCGTCTCTCGTCGCATACACGAATGCCTCTTTTTTTGCCTTATTTTTCCAACCATTTTACGAAACTACTTTATTTTCTCGATCTTCGTAAGAAAGAGTAATAAATCGCATAGAACCACCACCAACGAATCAACTAGCGCCAACGAACAGAGAGTAAATCATGCGGCATTCCCGACGATGCATTTCGGTAATGTGAGTATTTGCTCGTTACGGAGAAAATCGGAACGAAAGAGGGGAACAAAAGATGAAAAAAGATCGATCCAATATGAAAGGAACGGAGACGCGGTGCATTCGGAAGCGCGTTCGGGAACGCGTTCCCAGCGGTTTTGCGGCTGTCATTTCCCTGCGATGTAATTAACACTTGGTAATCACCTATGCGATCGCATTAGTACACCTAACCACCAGCACTCTGTAAATGTAAACGCATGTAGTTATGAGGAAATAAATATTTTGAAATCCAATAGAAACTGTGGAATGCCGAGGCACATCGGTTCGTGAACAATTTCCCTAGTTAATCGACCGCCTCGTCGACTAGTCGAGAAACAAGATCCGTTTGTTAAACTAATTACCGATTTCGTTGCGACCACGTCACGGCCCCCTTCATCCTGTTTCCCTATTCCATCTCGAAATCAATGCTGTCACCGCTCTAATTGCAGGGACAATTAATTTACGTGAGCTCGCCACAATCCGTTATCGTTATCTCGATAATTGCGTGAATTACACAGAACAGGAAATTCTCGGAGATGGTAAGCATCTAATACGTAAGTGTTTGTGAACTGTAAACACTGAAAAGTTTTATCTACACGAACGCATCCGATCTGTACCGATCAGTGAATAAACACGAACGCATCCGATCTGTACCGATCAGTGAATAAACACGAACGCATCCGATCTGTACCGATCAGTGAATAAACACGAACGCATCCGATCTGTACCGATCAGTGAATAAACACGAACACTGTCACCAGTGAAATAGTAATCGCCAAAGATTCTAATTACACATATACATACTTGGTACGCTTGTATCTTGTGCTTCTGCCAACCAACGAACAACGACTCAACTTTTGGTCAAATATTAACAACTTTATGTGAAAAGTCCGCAGAGGATGGCATCATTCTTCTCATTCACGGTGGCGTTATCGATTAAATCAAACGTTGTAACTTTCATTAACTACGCGCTCTTATCGTTAACGAAAGTCATGTTATTGGGTCCAAATTTGTGTCACTTCCTTTGCTCTTAATTTTCTCAATTTCGCACAAAATATTCAACGAGAAAATGTCAAACACGCGAAAGAACTCCGTCGCGTTGATTGCCATGTCGATAACCACTCGCGTTTGACTCAACTATGCGATTTCATAGGATTCGTGCGTTCAGAAGTTTAAACCAAAAGCGTAAAATATTTTAAAAACCTCTCTAAGGATATATCTTTATGATTAGAGAAGGAAACTATATAACCGATGTAAACGTGCCACGACCGACCGATGAAAACACCGTGTCATGTCTCGCTGTCTCGCCTAGCTATCTGACATTTAATTATCGAGAAGCAGCGCGATGGCCGATGCAGCGAGCCGCACCCCTTTTCGCTCGTTCGCTCGTAAACAGTTTCTTTTTATCTTGTCGTCAACGCGACACCATGCGACTCGTGTCAAACGCTCCTATTCGATTCATTGTACAAACGTTGCCATTCCGTACACCTGTTCCAAGATTCGTACAAGTACATATCTGCTATAGAATAATTTTTTGACTACTTCAAAGCATTTGAATTTCGGAACGATTTTGCAACTATCTTTCTCGTTTACCGACACGTCTTTCTATCGGTTTTTTTTTATATTTCGAATAACGATGGCAAATGTAGTAAAAGGACGAAATGAAAAACACATTTCTTGCAAAAAGCTGAAACAGAATCCATACAGATAAGAAGCAAAGATGACTCATAGTAGAGAAAATATAGAAGAAATGAAAAGACATTAAAATATCGATCAACGATTGTTCGTAATAGCGAGCGGGAGGCTTCGTTTCCACTGAAACAACTTCGAACAACCTTTTATTGCTATTCCATGTTTCTTGAAAAAGTTGTCGCATAATGCTTCAGTGTGGATAGAATGTTTCAATAAGTTGCTGTTTGTTGGAAATGTATTGGAGTGTAGCGACGAGAGACAGCAGAAAGTTGTTCGTTGTTGCTTCGGTGAAAACGAGGCCTAACAATCATGCGCTCGTCCATCGAAGTCAAGGCCAACCTAAGTAGATATCTGTTATATGTATAGTTAGGTCTGTGGATCATCAAAAAACGCGCAGATCAACAATGTTACACGAACTAGAGGTTAATTGATTTTGACGCAAGGACAACGTAGACGTCGAGCAAAAAAGAAGTGAATTTTCATTAGAAAGACGGCGAGCGCATTAATCTGAAATGCCTATACATGTATACATACGGTCACGAACGAAAACATTGAAACACTGTTTAAAACAAAATAACTTTCTAAAAATTAGGCCAAACGATTTGAATCTTTTTTTAGAAGTAAAAGGACTAGTTTACTAGATGATGCATAAAAAATTTTGGAAAAATTGTAATTGACCGGAATCGCGAAAAAAATAGTAAAATGGTCACTTTTTACAACTTGTTTATCTAAGTCTGTAATGAAAGTTTAAAAAGTATACTTTATGGATTTATGTTAATTATATACAAACGGTTAAAACTGATGAAAATTCCAGTTTTTTACGATTTTAGGCCTATATCTGAAATAAATCTACATTGTTGTTCATTTTTTCATGCCTATTGCTTATTTCTATATTAACCGATTTCGATGAAATTTTCAACATGTGTATGTATAGCTGGCATAACCCTTCATAATATGTCACTTAAATTTTCATTACAGACCCAAATAAAAATGTTAGTAAAAAGTGATCTCTATTATTTTCTTCGCATGTCCAATCAACTGCAATTTAGAAAAAAAAATTTTACGCATCTTCTAATAAACTAATCCTAATTTTTAACTTTTTAAAAAGATTCAAGTCGTTTAAGTCTAATTTTTAAAAAGTAATTCTGTTTTAAAGGCTGCGCCAATACTGTATGTATGTAATAAAAAAAAATAGAGTACGAACGATGAATAATCCGGTTAAACACGAAATTCGTATTACACTTGGGAATAAGCACAACGAATAAAGAGTTAACAAAGCAACAAAAGATGTCCTTCGTTTCGTCGAATCGTAGATTACTTGCCATAAACACCCGATACCCATCATTCTCTTCTTGTAGAACTTTTTAAATGATTTTGTAACTTAATTAAAAAAATAACAATGATTAAAAAATTGTCGTTCGTGTAAATTTCTCTATAGTAACTGATGATAACAATCATGTTTTTGTAGTTCTTGTTTGGATATAAATAGTATTTCTACTATTAAACGAAAACAAGCATGATAACTCTTTCCTCTTTCTTTTTTTGCTCCGTTTCCTTTTAAGATATATTCAATTTTTCCTTCCCGTTATTACAATCTGTTTTAGAGTTTATTCTTTTTAAACAAATTTTGTGAATAATCTGAATTATTGGTTCTGCACGTATTTTTCTTTCTTTCGCTTTTAAATTCGCGGTATTTGTAAAGCGCTGCGATCTCGCCATCTGGTGACTAAACGCAATCGATTAAATAGTGAAATCGACATTGTTGACTGTTGATAATTACGATAGCAAGAACTGTATTCAACATCGAACGATACGATAACGTGAGTATGTTTAAAATTTGTTTATTTGTCATGATAATCTTTTCCCCGTTTTTATAGGCAATATTTAACGTTTGTGAGAAATATTTATACTCTCGTAAAATATTTTTAAAAAAGATATCGAATTTTATCAAAACTAATATACTGATTGTACAAAATCAGTCTTTCATCCCGATTTCTATTAATATTTACAGTTCCAGCTTTGAAACGATTGTTCAACTTAAATATAATTTATCTACGAAAATCTCTAAATTCCATTTATAGAGACGCTATAAATTTCTTCACGACGAAAACGAACATATTGTTCGTGTAACTTGTATACCATGTCTATTAAGCAAAGCATATTCCGTTTTTATATCTCATCTTACATCTGTTCACAAATAGATTTATCGATAACGACTTTTTTAATTATTTCTCTTCTTGTCTTAGCTTCTCTTAGATATCTGCAAGATCTGACACATCACATTTCGATGGATATATTTTTGATGATTTTTCTTTCTTTTCGAATTGCAAATTTGTTAAATGTTCGTCAAATTGTAGTACAAATTGTATCAAACGATTAAATTTTACACATACTCGCACACATCGTTTCGAATTGAATTACCCAAATATGATCAAAGCACAATAAATGTACAGTAATATGAAAACGTCTATTGGTATCGACTACCGAGAATGACAAATATTAAACTTAAGTTTTCAATAATCTATTTTTCTCAACTGATTATCGTTCACCGCGAGTTATTCATGTAAAAACATGATTCTCTTGAATTTCTCAAACCGAAAAAGAACTTCCTTTAGCTATTCTTTATAAGAGTTGAAGTATAAGGTTCAGGCTGATAAGAATTCTCTAATTTATAACAAGAATAATACACAGCTAAAATAGTAAATATATATAATATATATATGCGTATGTATATGTTTATGTATATATACACATACGTATCGTAAAAATTCTAATATCGAACCTCGTAGACACTTTTTTTCATAAATGCTAATCATTTACATACTTATGTATAGATAAAATAAATGTACCGTTTACTCTCTCTCTCTCGTAAAAAGGACTAAATGTTCTAATTTATAACGTAATATGTATCATAAAGATTAGTGTTTAACTGAATTAGTAAAAAATATGTTTCAGCTAGACTTTCTATATTTTCTATAACAGATGTTCACGCTGACACATGTCGTTCCAATCCTTCACGCTACCACGTCGAAGATAAGATCAATTGCCACACACGAAGCTTAACCTTAACTATATACACGCGTATCGCATTTGATTTTAATCTCTCGCGAAAAGCGACGCTTTGTCTCGTCGTGCTACTTACAAGAAAAAGAAAAAATACATGGAATGGCAAATCCTATTTTCCCTTACAATACAAGTAATTATCAGAAGCAAGCAACTTAGCTAAAACCATCTTCTTTTCTACCTTTTTTCTTTTTCTTTCTTTGTTTACAAACTCTGTCAATTATCTGAATAACGCTTGAGTTAGAAATAAACTCAATAAATTATTTCAGAATTTATCCGAAAATTTTGCAACAAATATCAAGGAAGAGGAGAAGGATAAAGTTATTTTACATTCGCGTGGTCTAAAAGATATGTAAGCGCGATCAAAACAAACTGCTTCTTTAATTGCACACATGTTCGAACGTTCAAGCGTTTAACGATTAGATTTATCATTCCATTTCTGTATTTCGTTAAAACCTGTAGACCTTTTAATTATATATAGTTCAATGAATTATATAATCTATCTGTACATTCACAACCGTTCAAATACACAATAATATCAACATATTTAATATTGGACCATTAAATGAAAAGAAAACGGTGCTTAATAAAAAGATTTACATTCATTACAGAACATCGACGGGCAGCGAAATTCTACTATAAAAAATACATATGCATAAATTTATCATACAATATTTTTGTTATTTTTCATTTTCTTCTTTTTTCAATTTGAACGATAGAAAGAAAGCATATCCTATTAAAGTGTTAGTTGCCAAATACAAAAGAAACTGAAAATATGAAAAATCGAAAAACCGGTTGTTATTAGTAACAATGTACGAGGAAGGAGAATTGATATCACGTCACGACGCGTTTCTCAGAAAATTTATTTCTGCATACCATGAAAAAAGAGAAATCGTTTCACCATAATTCTCATATATTCCATTTCATTCAGTCATTATTTATATAAGATAAGGTATTACAGTAATTTACTATGTACGAATTAATTTTAGCTACTTCCATATCAGATCTGAATTGAAGACTGGTGTTTAAAGACTCCGGCCTCAGCTCTGATTTGAAAACAACTTGTCTAGGTAAGTCCATATTAAATATATTTTACAATAATATTATCATTGTACATGAACAACGTACGCTCTACACCTTGTTTTTGCATCGTAAACTAATCAGTGCACGAGTAATTTTATTCTTTACCGAAGTAAAAGTACATTAGAACAACTACTCTATGGTACACCCAATACCACTTAATACATTAATTAAACATATATTTATCCTGGTAATGAATGTATAGCAAAAACATATCTCAATATTTCGTCTGCGAATTAAAAAGGAACATAATACTCGTGTACGCTGATTAGAATAACGATCGGCAAGAAGGTGTCAATTTGTTAAAATAGACGAGGGGACTGGCTTTGTAACCCCAATGTGTGCGCCGCCCTGGTACCTGCTACAGTAAAAGCAATATTTTATAACAAATTCTTTGCTTTTAAACAAGCTATAATTACGTTTTGACAATGCTCTCTATGATTCAATTTGCTTTCTAATCATGTACTGACATTATTAAAATTTATAAAAATCTATACAAGTTTTATACCATTCATACTTCGTGTTGTTAAATAATTTTATACTATGTACTCTTATACTAATCGAAAAGACTGAGAATGCATGGAAAGACAATATATCTCCTGTCTCATATGTCATGACCAACGATAACACATATAGTTATGAAATTGTATACTTATAATTAATGCACATTTTTATATTCGTTAGCAATAATTACAGTTATTTGCACATCCATAAAAGTTCAGGAGTGTAAATACATGAAAATAGTTATATATTTTTCTTGTAACACTCATACATTCTCATTCCTTTCCACTTTATTCAACCAAAGTCTAACCAATGCTAATGACGAGTCAAAGAATCAATTGTAAAAAAAAGTGCTTACATGAAGTTGGTAAACAGACGAAAGGAGGTTATTCCTTATTTTCTTCTGTAGTAGTAGCATTAGAAGGATTTTGAGACTCTGATGAAGATGAAGGTGGTGCCTCTGTTGTTGTGTCTGTTGCATCTTGACTCGAATCCGAGCTATCCTTTATGTCTTCCTCCTTTTTCTCTTCACTGACACTAGAACTCTTGCTTTCTTCTGCGAAGCTTTCCGATTCTTCTGTAACTTTTTCCTCCTTGAAATTAGAGTCAAGCGCCTTTTCAGAAGCCTCTTTACTTTCAGTTTTCGCAACACTCTTGTCCTCGCTATCCGCCAATTTTTCTGTTTCCTCTTTGTGTTCATCCACGTCCATTTTCATAGATTCCTCCTCAGAATGCTTTTCGCTTTTATTGTTAGCTGCTTCTTCATCTGTATTATTGTCATTATTTTTCTCTTGCCGTTTAGGACGCCCGCGTCCACGACCAGTGCCTTTTGTTGATGTATCCCTCTTCTCTTTTTTAGGTGGAGATGGCACAGGTGTTGATGAGGTTAGGCCTCGTGCTGAACTACGTGTGCGCCTCCTTCCTTCAACTTCTCCAACAGATGCATTTAAATCCTGCAATAGGGGATCACTCACTATTAATCGTAATTCTGAATGCAGCATAGTCCAAATAGCATCTTACAACAAATCTGCTTCTTACAACAATAATGAAAATTTTAAAATACGACTAAAATGCATAGCGTACTCTACTACCCGCACAATTAAACAATAACATGATTTCTTTTTGTAATTTAGTCTATGCCTATTAATTTTTACTCTAGGGAAATAGTATAAAAATTTATGTTATTTGTACATAGCCTTACTACAACTATAACGTAAAAGTGAGATCAAACACAGAAATGTGAAAAGACATAATACTACATATACATGTCTAAGTTTTTCAAAAGAACCATATTCGCCGAGGGTTCGTTCTGCTCTTTGAATAACACGTCTGTCAGGATGCCGACGATTGGGATACCGGTGTCTGTAATGATCAGCTGCGGCTAATGCATTATCACCACACGCACCTAACGAAAGTATCATGTCCGTATATTCCCGATTGCTGTATGTAGACATGATGGTAGACTAATAGGTACTGATAGTGGATAGCGATAAAAGTCGGATAGTAAGTTAATAGGTAAGAAAACACTTCGGTCACATTGGAAGTGTTTATCAACATAACGTCAATCGAGACAACGATTTACAGTGAGATCCGTTATAACGAGACGTGATAAAGTGCACGCGTACCGAGCGAAAGTTCAAAGTCGATTTTCTCGAAAACAAAGCCTCAAACGAAAAATTTTTATTCTATATTTTCGACTTCTTCTTTCGCATAGAATCACCCCTTTCCGCTTGTACCACCAGTTACCAACCACCCTGTATATCAATAATTAGAGTAACAACAAAGAATCAGCTATTCAATCTGAAAAATATGAATGACTTCATAATTGGCGGTTACGACGTGTATTAGCGGGAAATCCTCTGTCTCCCTCCCCCACCTGAGAGAATTCCCCTTGCCCCTACTCCAGCCCTTTGTATCCCCACTCTTAACACCCTTTTCCTCACGTAGGCAAACAATATTTACGAGCAGACTAAATAGAGGGAAATAATAAAGGGATGAAATCTTGATTCTTTGAATTTTGGACATCATTTACAAATTTTTGGACAAACCTAATTCTTATCATGTAATCTAATTTTAAGAAAATAAGGAAAATACATAAACAGAAAAGAATAAAGAAAAGAAGGTATAAACGAAGAAAAAAAGACAGAACGCACCTTTGTGACTCGCTCTCCTTCTTGAGCCAATCTTTCCAGTGTAGAGAGTCTTTTCGTGCCTCCTCGTTTATTTTTCGTTGGACTTGGTTTCTCCTCTGTTGAATGATCCTGAAAATAAATAATTGCTGCTTTTTAAGAAGATTCGATGAAATATATAAAAATTCATCGTCTCGTAATTGTAATCATAACTTAATGTAAAATAGTAAAAACAAATTAAATGGTAAACGATTTAAGGATTATGTCCAACTAACAGAAAAACGCATAAACGTGATGATAATTACACCCGTGATAAGATTATCAAGAACCGTTGAACTATATGAGAATACATAGCAGGTTTATTTAAGTTTCCCGCCATTTTGCCAAGTCGATATGTATTTCTAGCGTCGTAGTCTCGAACAATGTTTCTAAAAGAGAGCGAGTTTTCGTAGAAAACCGTATGACAGACAGTCTTAGAATCAAAATCTATTTCCCGCCTTTTTTTGTACAGGCTTATTGCCATTAACCAGCGACTCCCTTCGTCACGAGAGTTACAAATAAAAAACATCCACCATCTTTGCTAATGAAGGACAAACGGCGCAGCTTTGAAAAATCACTGAGCCTGTAGCTACGCGGTATAAAGCGTCCGTGCATTTTAGCTGTATAGCTTCGTGTCTCACGTAATCACTTTTCAAACGACATTTCTTTATCGTAGCACAAGCTATTCTATCGAATTTTCGAGAGAACGAGCGTCTCTTCGTATTTCAGGGGCGCAACACGCCGCCTTAGCATGAAAACTCGGCTTGATGAAGATATTTCT
The DNA here is from genome assembly GCF_040668555.2 of Bombus flavifrons. Lineage (NCBI taxonomy): Eukaryota > Metazoa > Arthropoda > Insecta > Hymenoptera > Apidae > Bombus > Bombus flavifrons. The sequence continues at coordinate 4,790,548 of NC_138459.1, read as the reverse complement.
CGTGCTTCCCTCTGCTTACCTTTGACACATCCTCGATATTGTTATCGTTCTTGCTCTCCGCCTTGATCTCCGACATTTCTTCGCAACTAAATCACTCAAAAACACTGGAAAAACCACAATTTCTCAACAAGAATTCGTGCTGAACCCGGTCGCACTGTTTATACGATAAGCAAAGATGGCGGTTAGCGTGGGTCACGTGATACATCGTCAAACGCAGAGCGGGAGTTCAGAGCGCCGCCTTGCGATTAACCGAGTAATTTGACACGTAGCGACGCATAACGCATGGAACATTTTAAATTCATTCATGTAACTTTTACTTTGTTATTCTTCATCATCCGTAACTATTAATTTATCTGTTGATATTCTTTTCGTTCTTATCGATAGAATCCATTATATAACTTTTTTTTTTAACACGATGAAAATACTTGGTTACTGAATTTCCGGCATTATTATCGAAAAGCGAAAGGTAATACAAAATGCACTGCTAGCATGCATTCCATATGCATACTTCCGAATATTTTATCGGAATACATTTGTTCGTATAACGTATTACATTTCTTTTTGATGCACTACTTATCTGTAAACATGAAAAATAAAGAATTTTCAATTTTTATAATCGATAATTTAATAGACGCATAAACTATTGCGTCATTTATGTGAATTCGTCTATTCGTAACACTGACATCGGTGACAATTGTCGTCTTTTTTACTTCAAAAAAGTAAAATAAAATGAATAAGTACATTTGATATAAAATTAGGTATAACATACGCTAAATGAATAAACGTTTGTCGCTTCAGGGCATAGCAAGTAATCATTTGATCATTTAAGATTGTTCGTACAAAATTTTTTGGATATCATTCGCAATCCGATACTTCTTTCTCAACGTTTCAGCGATTATTATTCTGCTAATCATATCAAAAGCTACAGTAAATGTTACCAAACTTAAATTTGTTATGTTCAAGATGGGTATTGATTCTTTAAATTCCAATCTAATGAGTGGGCATTCTTCTAAACCAAAATCTTGCTCTAAAATCATCACTGCATGTTAAGAATGCTGGAGCGGTTGGAGAATGGACAATCAGTCTTACTGGACCATTATGTCCTAATGATAGTAACTGTTTCCTAGATGCATTTCGAGAATTCCATGCGCATAATGATGTTGTCGCTTCATCGGGAAACATCACATAGTCTTCAGTGTGATTAAAAATAGCTTGAGCTTTATGTTCTTGTTTACCTATTAAAAACCATCAATTAATCACAATACATATACAATATAATTTTACACAACAAAGAAAGAATTAATTTAACTTTTTTGTATATGCTTTGGATGCACTTAATGTTTTGGTATTTTACCTGTAGTTCCAGCACCTGTATATGCTATTAGACATCTGCTAGTAGACAGTTCCCATAATTTTATCAAAGAATCTTTCCCTGATGACAGTAAATACTGAAATTCAGAATTATAAGATTATGTATTAATGTACAAATTTATTACATAACAAGTATACATTTTTAATACGAACTTTTCCATTTCTTGTAAAAGTCACTGAACATACTTCATAGCCATCATGTGCTTTCACGAAAGTATTTATACATCGGTTTGATACACCATCCCATAATTTGATACTTCCATCTTTACCAGCTGATGCATAAGTTTTTGCATCAGGAGAATACTTAATACTAGTTATTCCAGCAGTATGCTGATGACTTGGTATGCTACAGACAAAGCACTGTGCTGTATTAACATCGTATAACCTGACTACTGGATGATTGGTTCCAACAACCAAAAAATCGCCAGTAGGATGAAAAGATAAACATCGTATCTGATCTGCATCTGTGATAGTTCTGAATGCCTTTTTGACACTGGCTTTGCTGAAATCAAACAGCTTAATAGAAAAGTCTCTGCTCCCAGATACAAGAATAGGCTCTCTTGGGTGAAATTCCAAACATGTCACTTCTTCTAAATGATCATACAATGTCCTTATAACTGGATGACCACCTGTTTGATCACCAGGTGCCATTTCATCTGGTGCAGATTTAGCTAGCATTCTATCCACATCTAAAATTTTAATTGATGCATCGACTGATCCAGTTGCTATCAACTGACCATCTGCAGAAAATGCTCCAGCTCTGCAGTTCCCTTTGTGGGAAGTTACATAGGCAGTCTCATATTGTGCAGGTTCTGGTGCTTGAGTTTGAGCTTCTGTTTCAAATTCCAAATCTAGACCAGGTCCCAAAGTGTTATCAAAAGTCGATGTGAAAGAAGATATGTTACTCGTGTCCTTTTTAGAACGATCAGGTTCATGAGCTAGACCAATCAACATTAAATGAAGTAAACGATCGGATGGAGGGCATGGAGGTTCTGCTTGAATTATATTTGACAGCTGTACTGCCAATGTCTGGTGTCCATCATAGAACAATTGGCTAAAATATTTATTATACATTATTAATAAATTTCAATTTATTTAAAAAGAATTATATTGAAGTACTTACAAATTGCAAATAAGTTTAATAAAGTAATTTTAGTAATTTAGGAAAACTATTACTTTCACTACTTCAGATGACTAAAAAATAATTTATATATGTGCGAAAGCAGAAATACGTAACCTGATCATAAGCCTGTAAAGGAGTTCCCTGCTTTTTATAATATTTTTCGGGTCCACTTCTGGTTCTTTCATAGTGTACAAATCTCGTATTTCACGTTAGGTTAAAGACTGTCACTTATTTCCGGTACGATGCACTAAATCGTACTCAAAACGCCCATCAATCGATGCCGTTGCTTTTCGAGGTTATAATTCTTTCTCATAACTGATTCAATAAGTAAAATTACCCCTGAATGCCTACATAGTCAGTTTAATAGTCTTTTCTTATTTAATCAAAAAAAGATTTTTATTAATCGAATTCTTCTTTTACAAATAAAAAATCAACAGAAAGTCGCGTGTAGTATTTGTCAGAATGGCCGATATACACGAATGTTCCAAGTTAAAAGTGAACTTTCCAAGAAAGAGAAATAATCCTACAGTGAAACGTAAAAAATTATTATCTTCTGATTATATTATTAAGAAGAGACAACCTTTTGATACAAAGAAGAAAGGGAAGAATAACGATATATATATTACTAATAGCACAAACTTTAAGGTAATTTTTAGCATGAATGTATAACCTTTACTTTTAACACTGTTAATTGTTAATTGTTAATAAGTACGAGAATAAAGTCTCATTCCTACAGATTTTATCACGAAATTTCTTATTATGTTATCTACTGACCAAAACATAAATATGCAATTATAGAATTTATTCCATTTATTGAATTTATACATCTGAAGTTTTATATTAAATACAAGTTCATATAGTTCCTTATACAGTTATGTAAATCATCAGTGAAATAATAATTGTAAGACAATCATTTTCTTTAATTTTAATTGTTTTTTTTTTATATTTTCATAATATAAGGCTCAATTAAAAAAATGTGAAAAACACTTAAATAATGGTACCTCCGAAGTGATTATTCATGGTCTTGGTGCTGCTGTACAAAGAGCATGTAGCTTGGCTCTACGATTACAGAAGAATCATTATGATAGCATAGAATTTGAAGTCAAGACTTCTACAGTATCTATTATTGGTATATAAATATTACATATAAAAGATATAAACCATATTTATAATATTATATATTATATTAAAATAATTTTTTATTTATTCCAGATGATTTTGAACCTGTCAATGATAACGCAGATTATGAAATAATTAATCGAAGAAACTCAGCAGTACATATTCGAGTGTTTCGAAAATTTTCACTACGTACCCTTAAATATCAAGAATAAAATATAACTTTCTAAAAAACACTCAAGATTCTTTAGTAAAAACAATTTACAATAAGTAACAAAAGACAACTGATAATATAATAAATGAAAATACAAAATCAAATTGATAATTAGATATATAATAATTATTAGATACTATAATTAGATATTTTTCATTGCTTTAAAATGATATTTACTTTAAATGAATTAGAACATTGGTTGGGACTGACCATTTTTGAAATGTGGATAAATTTAGTTTCATTAACAATTTTCTCAGTGTTACTAGCTCTCAGATTGGATGAAAATTATTTTCTGGGCAATACAGGATGGTGGATAGTATTCTCACCACTTTTTGTTGCTGATGGTCTGAATGCTTATTTTTGTGCAATTATTTTCATAAGAATGCATATGGAAGGAATGGTCAAAGCTGCTGTTTTAAGAGGATTATGGAGTCTCATACTGTTGATCCTAATATTTGTTTTTAAATATCTCCTGTGTAGAAAGCTATCAGGACAAAGTCCTTTAGAATATTCAGAAGTTTTGAGCCCCCTATTTATTCTTTTGCAATTAATTGCAGTTAGAGCATGTCAACTTCATTAACTTCTATAGCATATTATTACATACATAAGGTCATAACATACTTTTCGTCATAATCCATTACCATACGTATACAGGCAGAAAATCTATTTACCGTTTTACTATTTCTAACAATTTATTATTAAAGTAAATAAGCTTATAATGTGTAGTAAAATATCTAAGAAATAAATTCAGTTGTAGAAAATATAATGTAAATGTAATATTCTAATAAAGAATTGTTTAATGCTTAATGCTACTTCTTAATTCAATCATTAACTTTATATTACTAAGTTTTTATACTACTAGAAAAATTTAAGCTAAAATTCTTTCATAATAGTTATTAATACCTTTGGTAAATTTGTTTGAAATCAATACTTCTAAACATTAATGAATGTATTTATATGTATATATGTATGTATTTATATGAATGTATGTATTTATATGTATACAAAATAATAAATTTACGATGTACCTGTTTGTCACGCGTTTGTTAATGTATTTCATAAACATTTTATAATAGCAATAATCGGAAAGATTCATTTAATCAAGTGTAGGACATTTGAATCTAAATACATATACAGTTAGCTTGCATCATTGTCCATTATGTACAATAGTATAGACTCTCTACTATGGATAATTTGTAATATTAGATTCAAATAAATTTTCATTAACGATGTATCGTTATATTAGATATGTGTGATGTAGGAATATGTATATAAAAATCAAAAATTGATATCATAATTACAATTATTAATAATAAACAATTGTGAAAGTTTTAAGATATCCTAAAAGCAAGGATCAAGTTTTTATTTTATAGAATTTCCGACCAACTTAAGTCCAAGAAATTTTTAAGAAGGAAAAGGACAATTTTTCGTTTTAGGACAATTTATAATTGAAAAATGCAAAGTTTTTAGGTATCGAAATGCTATATGTATGATTGCAACAAGAGATAATAATAAATAATAAAACGGAATTAATTTGATAAATTTAGTAATGTTCTATTTATATTCTAAAGAACAATGGACAAGCGTAAAGCTCAGGATAGTCTGAATTCTCCCTCCAATCATCCTTTGTGCAAAATCAATATTTCTAGCAAGAGGGTGAGAGAAACGGATGGGACTGTAGGTATCCGCGAATTGGAGAAGGGGTGCTAATCGGACTACACTATAAGCAAAGCCTGTTGCTGCAGTCACATTTCAAAATCCGTTGTTGCGATAAGTTGCTCGTTCGAATAAAAAAAAAAATTCGATTGCGTGTTAACAGGATTTAAGTATTAGAAAAAAGTTAGTGATGTGCTGTGAATTTCAATCCAAAGATTATGGATAAGCTGACTAATTGGACCCGTGGTCAGTTGTTTCTTATATTTTGATATTTTTTCCCTTTGTTTTTTTTATTACTGTTATTAATTGTTTCACATTATGATAAAAAATAGATATATGTGAAAGTAATTCTCCATAACAGATGTAATTAAACACTGGGACATAATAAGAAAAAAAGGATCAATTTTATAATTATCTTTTATCCCTCAACTTATATCTTATAATTATTTAATCACTTCTACTTTACCTATAGGTATAAATATATCATTATCAACACCAATATCTGGGCAAAATTGTGTTTCAAATTTGTCAACACCTTCAATTTTAGACAAATTACTAATCATTACTCCATCAATCACATCAATACATCAAGAGCTAAAATGGATTTTTCTTTTACATACATATGGTTTTGCCTGCCTCTTCTTTGTACTTGCATTTTACACATTTTTATCTATTCTACACTTAAGGTATGAAATTATATCTTATTCCAGATATACAGAACTACAAAAGTATTGAAAAATATTGAATTTTCTTTTAGGTCTCTTATATCAAGTCGGCCTTTTATGTCCACAATTAATATGTTTTTATGTATACTTGGAGCATCAAGAGCAGCATGCCTCTTCATAGATCCATATAATTTTAAAAATATTATGCCCAAAATTATTGGTTCCATTATTTGGGATGTTGGATTTCCATGTGTAACATCTGCCTTTAGTCTCATACAACTGGCCTTTCTGCAATTAACTCAGGTAATTTTAGTGTTCTAGAAAAAATTGAACATTAAACAAAACTGATTTAATATATAGTAAAATATATTTTCAGCTTAAATTTGGACCAGAGAAGATTCAAAAAGAATCTTGTCTCAGTTTAATCATAACAGGACACTTTTTTTTTGTAATTGCTAGTGACGTTGCTCTTACCTCCCATAACTGTTATATAGTAAAATATGTGGTCCAAACAGTGTTCCTTATCTGGAGTATTTTATTGTACTTAACATTTCTACATGCAGGATATAAGATAATTCATTTACTGCAATCTGTGCCAAGTAGTATGTTAATGAGAGACAATTCTAATACACATCAAAAAGGTTTGTTTCTATAAGCTAACTTCAGTTTATTTAAAATTATGGTAAAAAATAAGACTTTAATATTTTATATAATTAATTAATAAGTATTAATAATATGTATCTATTGTAATATATATATTATAGTAGATATTATATTATATTGTAAGGTGTAATGTTATTATTAGATACCCAAAAAGGTTCGTGTAGTTTTTCCGGTTACCAATGAATTGATATCAAATTTCGGTCAGTAATTTGTATAATATAATGCATAAAGTTCGTATCAGCGGAAAGTTTGATCTATGTAGTTGGTATACAATTCAAAAAAATTCATCCGACATTCGGAAACAGGAAAGATGTACACGATAACGCATGACCTCGTTCTTCTTTCAACTCACCAAAAAATAAGGAATGGATAGAAGTTTCTACCACATCCTCCTTACAAGCCAGATCTGTCTCCTTTATCATCTATTTTGATCAATGTTAAATTTGCAAATAGTAATTTTAAAAATGATGCTGTGGTCAAATTAGTAATTAGTTCATTTTTTGCAAATAGAAATCAAAGCTTTTACAACGAAGAAATGCACAAAAGTGATAAATGGTGATTATATTGTTAAATAAAATTATGTTACAAAAGACACAGAATATTTGTATTTTGTTCTAGGAATTCGCACGAACTTTTTTCAGTACCTTATATTGATAATATAGGTATTAAACAACTATTTAAATATTTCATATTAAGTGTTGTTTTAGGTATTATGCAACTGGCAATGTTAGCTCCTTATAATAACTTGGCATCATCTGTTGCCACTGCCTTAGTACCTACTTTGCTCAATCCCAAAATTAAAGATGCTGAAATAACAGAACCTGCAACCGTTACAAATGATTTGGACAAAAATCCTAAAGGTAAAAGAGAAATGAAAAAGTATAGGTATAGAAGCAGTATATTTTTAAACTTCTTTTATTTTAATATCATAGATCAACCTATGAAAATAACAGAAAAAGAGGAACCCGTTCAAAAAGAATGTGACAAATCACCTTGTAAAAGTATGTCATCCCAAGATGACAAAACAATTCCCAAGTCGACTGTACCAGAAGTATATGTTAGACCCCCGACACCTACGCCATCAGCAACAAATTTACCTATAATAACAGTATCTAGTCCAAGCCGTAGAAGTTCAGTAGCTAGTAGACGAAACAGTGATGCGTCTAGATCCTCTCGTAGAAATTCAGAGTGTAGTGTTAGATTTATAAATGAAGAGGATGGTTTCACATCGGAATGTCGACGCAATTCTGACTTTAGTCCTAAACATTCACCTGAGATTGATAGAAGACGATCTCCAGACAAGATGTCTCGAAGATATTCTGAAAATGTGACACCTTTAGGAAATATTAGAGATTTAAGACGATGTTCTGATTTTTCACATGAAAAGAATAGAAGTTCCCAATTTGCTGCTAAATTAAAAAGGAATAGTGATTTTGGGAATAGAACACCTAGGCGAATGTTACCTCCGACCGATCTTCATAAATTGCCAAAAGTCGTGGACCTAAGTCCTACAGGTAGATAAAACCTAACAATAACACACATACACACATTGGTTATCAATCCTAGTATAAATAAACTTTTATATCAATTATATTTCATTTATATTTTAGGTTCAAGACGTAATTCTGATGTTAGCGGTTTTACTTCCCGAACTGAGATACGTAGAAATTCAGATATTTCCTTTCGTCGTAATTCGGAATTTGTTCAAGTCAAGCCACTGGATTTAAATCGCCGAAGTAGTGATATTAGTATTAGAAGCTTGAGTAGAAGTCCAACTCACGGTCGTAGCATAGTTCCTGAAAAAATAGAGATACAAGAAAAATCTGAATCTGATTCGGATCAACCAGATTGTAGTGAAAAAGCAGCTCTAATGACAGAAAAAAGTAAAGATAAAGATGATGATGGAAAATTACGGAAGAAAAATTTATCTTGGAAAAATGAAAAAGAGAAAGAAGATGTTGAAGATATAACGGTCGAAACTAATTTGCTTCCCGAAAATACTAAAGTCGACGGAAAAGTTGGGGTATTTTTATTTCACTTTAATGTTTGTCTCAAAAATTGACTTTTGTTATATCGTTTTACAAGGTTAAATACTTTTTCTTTCAGAATAGTGATTTTACGCTTCATTCAATATTAAATCATATTGCGTATGTCAATAGGACTAAATCCGATACGCCTTTACATATGTTGGAAGAAAATACAGCGGCAGTTAGGAGATCGCAAATTCGAAAAGTATTAAATGTAACATATGCAACTGCGGTTTTAGGAATCATTTTATGCATTACAGACGTAGCACGTATTTTTGGGCCATACGGTAATTTAATATAAAATACAAGATTACTAGCATAAATGTATTAAATGCTAAATAACAAATTTGATTTTTGAGAAAAGGAAAATTTTTGTAAAAAACTACAAATTTTTTTTAAATATAGGTCTCTTAGCCGAGACTACGAAACATGGTGTGCAACTAATCGTCACACAATATCCCAGACCATGGCCCTGGTTTATATATCAAACTTTGTGCAGAGGTTTGGAACTAATCATGGGTTGGGCAATGGCGAGTATTACAAAACAACCATCAGTAAGCCCACGACATCAATATCTAGGCAGTTATCCTAATTATAACATACATGTGAAAAGAGGTAATAATCCTTATATATAAAGCAATATATTGTTAAGTTGAGAATTATAGAATTGAAATGCCAAAATGAATATTTTTAAAACATTATATTTTATTTGAGTTTATATTCTAAATCTTATAGAAATATATTTACAGTTTTATAATTATTCAAAATTCAAATAAGGAAATCTTATTTGTTCATAATATTATAATGAAGAAGAAAAGAACAAATAATCACAAAAATATAATATAAATTTAAATGTAATTGATAGAAAAAGCAAAAAGAGATAAAAGACAGTTAAAATATTCTTTAAATGAATATAGCAATAGATCAGTATGTTGTCTCAAACATGAATGTGTGTTCTAATAACTTATATATAAAAGTACATATACTACATTTCTAAAGAGAAATTTTACACAGGAAATATTCTTCTAAAGAATATATCTTGATTGAAAAATGTTTCTATTTTTCAGATTAGATTAGTTTTTAAACACATTATTTTGATAATGTTTCAGTTCCTCTCATTTTAATCGTAAGCAAAATATTTTACAATTTAATGGAATAATGAATCTTTAGAAAAGAGCTACTGTTTCCTAAAAGAAATACCTGATATCTGTATATAAAAAAATATTGCATTAGTAGACAAATCACTCATAAATAAGAAGATTTTATTCTACATCTATTGCACCAATTGATAATTAATAGTAATAACAATTCAAGTTTAAAGTGCCCTACTATTGAATGTTTAACAAAAACTCTTTGTAACTGATATATAATCAATCTATCTGCAAATGCAAATCGTAACAGTGTTGTGATCCTACATGTGATATACAATCGTGTCTAGAATAGGAGGCCATTTTACGCTTATGTAAGTGTCATATAACAATGTAACAAACTACTTATGAGATAAGAGACTGGTAAATTTTGTTACTTATTATTTAGTATTTTATTTTAAATAAGTTCTTTGCAAGCTTTTGCAAAAATGTTAAGTTTTCTTGAATTAAATAATTTTCATAACCAAGGTTTTGTAAGTAATAACAGGTATTACTTGATAGTACAACCATACTATGAAATTATAACAATATTATATTAACATATTTTTATATTCGTAATAACATTAATTGTCATGAAATATTGAAATTATTAATCAAGAATATGTGACTCGATCATCTCAATGAAAATAATGTGTGTATGTGCGTGTGTTTTGCGTGCGTGCGTGCGCGTGCGTGGAAGAAAAAGAGAATGGATAGAGAGAAAATGATTTATATATGGATTTTGATATGTGATATATTAGCTCAAAACCTTTGTGTTATATAATGCAATAATTATTCTTTCTATTTTGTTTATATTATTAAAATCTAGATTTGAGGAATCAAATATATTTAAATTATTAATAGCACATTATTATAAAGTATGAAATATAAAGTATTACGAAATATGGAGCAAAATAGATAATTATACTTACACAAGCATGAAAGGTCTCACTATTTGTTTAGAAAAATCATATTAGGTAAATGTTCAATGTGCCAAATCTTATGTTAACGATATTAAATGTTTATAAAGATTGATTCATATAAATTAGTCTTTTAAAATTATTGGTATAAATCGATATTTATATACTATTCAGTGTACGTACAATAATGAATAACATTTTAACTGTACTGATGAATGCTGTTCAAAATGATAGTACACAATAAACCGCTATTTTTATCGATCAACGCCAAATTATTGGAAAAGAACCTATTCCATCATACAAAGCTTAACGAGAATTTTGCATAATAATAAAAATTAAAAATTAAGAAATTTAACTAATTTATAAATCACTCCCCTTTACAATATTTTTTTAAACATTTTATGAAATATAACAAATATTATGCATAATTATTTAAAATTATGTTCAATACAAAATTCGGATGATGTATAAAAGCGAAGGATTAGATTAGAATTACAGCGGGGGAGAAACTTATTATTAATATTATATTGTTCTTATCTTATCTTATGATATTGTATTATAATGTTATTATCACAGAGCAGATCCCTAATTTTGTAGGTTCTTGTATATGCTAATGTTAGTTAAGCTCACCACTTAGCCGCATGGTGCAGCACTAGTATGGGAACAACTATCTATTTGTAAAATTTTGTATCATTGATAAGTCAAAGAGGAAATCTCCTTCCTGAAGTGGGTAAGACCCTTAATGTCGGGAGTTGAAGTTTACAAAGTGACGACCATAGAACGCTGCGATCGATAAGTTAAGATTTTGTATTTAGTGCTATCTTTTGGTGAAAACATTGAAGGTAAAGAACATGCATTAAGAATGGGATATATTCGTCTGTGGTAAAGAATATGATCTAAACCATTAAGCTTACTCAGCGACTAAACAAAGAATATTAATTATAAAATATTATTAAATATATATTACTATTTCAAACAAAAGAATTTAACAAAATCACAATTTCCAAATTAAATATTTACAAGGCTTGTAAGAAGTAAGTACAAAACCACTGTATGGCGATTTTACACTTTTGGATCGGTGGAGATTTGTAAAGAAAGTTCGTGTAAAATTGACCTCAAGCATTATTTTCGTTAAAATTTATTTTGATTGCAACGTACCTTACTTATCATGAACACATAGACTCACGTCACAATTTTTACACTCATAGCGCGATAGTTTTTCAAATTGCTCTTCGTTTCCTATTTTGAAGCGACATTTTGAGGTTGAAGATTCTAAAAAATCATAAGGATACGGATCGGCATGTTAGAAAGTGCATCTAGTAATGGTATATTTATATTAACGAAAAGCAACGATTGATACCTGACGTTGGCGTATCAAAAACGAAGATTATATATTCTGTCTGTATATTGTTAACACTGTTATAGAACGTTGTAAGGGCAAAAGATGTATGAAGCAAGACAAATGAAAATGATCATTTAGTTTAAAAAACGGTGAGGGTATAAGTCAGTAGAGTGAGCTATTATAGTAACGCGTCGTAGTATAAGATGGCGCATAATGCCTAGGAGGTTAATGTCGGAAGTTGTGTTTTACAAATCGGTTGTTACCATACCACTTTGATCTATTTGTTAGGATTTGTAGCGCAGTATGATCTTGAATCTGCAATCTATAATACTACTATATTATCACGGACGAAATATGAGAATAGACAAATTACCTTATGGACCTTCGTAGCCCAACGCGAATGTTATACCAACTTAGGAATTGGATACTAATTTTAGCGTCTTTTATTCACAAACGGCGGCCATTTGATAAAGTATTTATGAAAGAAGTATTAGTGAGAACTAAACAACAGTCATGTGTAAATGCATGTGTGCCGATAGAGAGGGGAGACGTTCGATAGGCAATTGCGTGCTAGATGGAGTCACGATATGTATCGCGTAAATATTTCTCGGAGGCTTAAGAGGTAAGACACATCCAAATAAAGAAATAGAGGAGTGAACAAAGCTACAGCGGTTTTTACTAGTAAACTAAATAATTTCAAAATCATAAAATATCTTTAAAAGTTTTTTTTACAAATACACCATGCATATATGTATTTCAACAAAATAAGTTTATCGATCACATGTTTATAACTTGCGTTGCATCTCGCTGTTTACAGAAAAATCAAAGTTTAATAATTCACGTGAGGCATATATCGATAAAGAAGATTTCAGTAATTGTTACACATGTTTTCATGTTGCATTATAGTGATTTTATTTTTATCTTAAATCGTAATAATGTTTGGATATATAAATATGTAGTTTTACAAAATCAGGTAGATTCTTTTTGTGAAAATATATTTGTTTATAATTTTGTCATAGAAGAAAATTTGGGAATCTTTCCCTAATTTCTTATATTGTTATTTTTCTCACTCAATTTAATCATGGTAGTTTACTTTCAGCTAGATGGACTACAAACCTACGAACAAGTATCTATGATTGTTATTAATACAGAAAGAGGACATTTTAAATGTCTTTCTTTCATGTTAATTCCATTACCACTATACGTACATATAGAATGATAAAAACAATAATAATAGATAATTATAACAAATATATAACAATAAATAAATAAACAAATATATACAGGGTGGTTGGTAACTGGTGGTACAAGCGGAAAGGGGGTGATTCTACGCGAAAAAAGAAGTCGAAAATATAGAATAAAAATTTTGTTTTAATTTTTTTTTTTTTAATTTTTCCATCGAGACAACGATCTACAGTGAGATCCGTTGTAACGAGACGTGATAAAGTGCACGCGTACCGAGCGAAAATTCAAAGTCGATTTTCTCGAGAACAAAGCCTCAAACGAAAAATTGTTATTCTATATTTTCGACTTCTTTTTTCGCGTAGAATCACCCCCTTTCCGCTTGTACCACCAGTTACCAACCACCCTATATATATATGAATCTATTTACATAGATACTTATGCATATATACGTACTTGGTAATATTAACAGAATTGGCCGTGTGAAGCCATGAAAGAAGGACTTACCAATTCCACTTTGAAAACTTCCACCACCTTCAGATCCGCATCTGGCATAGGAAAAACAGGTTCGTTAATGTTAAATAGAAGAAGGTTGAACTTGTTGAACCTTTTTCTCTTCTGAATTTTCATATACATTTTTTCGTATTTACATGTCTCCACGAAGGACGAAGCTGACAATAGTTTAAATTCCAGTATCGGAACTCTCAGAACAGTTCAGTAAATGGAAATATTATCTAATTTTGCATCCACTGAGTCTTCGATTTCCTTGATTCATTCTTATGGTGAAGAGATCAAGTTTAGTATTAATCTCGGATAAAGCAGCATGAGGAGAGGCCTGTAGATGATCGAATAATGATGATAAAGAATTGTCATCCGATCCGTGCAAATCTGAGGATGTTGAGGTTATATCAGAGCAGTTTATGAGTGTGTCGGTGGACTAAGAATGACCAGATCTCATCAAGCATAAAGAGCCTGGATAGAAACTAATTCCACAAGATACACAAGTCACAGGTTTGTCACTATCACCAATCCACAATCTGTACAGCGCTTATACAGCAATCTTTATAGGTGTAATGGAGTTCAAGAGGACACTTATTCACAAGAATGTAAAACAGTCCGAGAAAACTAGGTTGGTAACAGTAGAACACACAGAGCAAAACAAGACACGTCTTACCACAGCAATGACGAAGTAGCCTTAACACGCCACCTTGCAAGGTCAGCATTTGTTTGCTTAATCACTTCAACTCAGCTTATAAACTAAGTCGCGGGATAGTTTTTCATATAACTCGTAAACTAAGACCGACTGCCGGTTATATGCTCAGGATAAAGTTGTTCAAAATGTTGAGACTTACATATTTAACATTAAAATTGTAAAGGGCGTTACATTGACAGATTCACCAATTAAGCGTGATAGCCAAATACCGAGTTCTTCACGATCTTGAATAGTACAAATTGTGAATCAACATTAACTATACAATAACTATAAAATAATGCTATAATATTATGAATAATAAATTGACACAATATATAATTCTAAAACGTAATAAACGTTAACACGTTTAAAACGTAATAATTCAATTAAACGATTCGCTTGAAGTTATTCACATTCACATTTTACAAAATTTAATTTACGTCGAGTAATATTAACGTTTCCATAGACTAGGCATGTTGTGTTTAATAATAACAAAATATAGTGTTGCAGAACGTTTATTATTGTTATAATAATGTAGAAGTGCACAATGTGCCATCTCAGACGTGAATCTTTTATATATGTATATATATATATATATGTATGTATTTATTAATTACAGTCTCAAGGCCACGGAGTGTTCAGTCAACTATCCAGTCAACTATCTTCTCGTCATTCCTGTCACATAATACGTTTTCTATATTACATTTCTCTTTCCTCTTTCTATTTATAATCTTACTATTCTCAGATAATACGTACCTCTGCTAGCAATTTTCTAGCCAATAACTGTTAAAGTTTCTTGAATTCCTACATCTAGTCCTAGCAATTAACTTCTGACTGCTTTTGTTCTCACTTCTCAGATACTTTGATATAGTACTGTAGATCTGTATATTATACAATAGCATCTTACAGGCCAATGCCATTACTTCCTGTGTTTTCCAAAATTCTAGAGAAAATATAGGACCGCCTAAAACCAACAATAGAGAAAGAAAATTGAAAATATCCAATTGATTAAATACCGAGTACTCCACTTAGACATACAACTTACATGGGAGCAACATACTAAATCAATTATAAACAAAATATGGATAAAAAGAAGACAGATGTACTGGCTAACTAGCCGAAATTCTAAACTTAGCATTTTCTCAGATTTTTTTTTCCACTATTTTAAAAATCTAAGATACAAAGCATGGCAATGTACATAGTAATTCACGAATTATATGACAAATTAGTCAAGTGTGAGAAGATAATAACAATAGCGTGAATATTTTCACACAGGTATATCTATAAATCCTATCGATTTTTTAAGCGAAAATTGCACCACACTTTCCAGGACATTAATAAATACATTGACTATTTGTGGAGACATTCTTGGAATCGAACATGAAAAAATTATAACATTTATGATTTTATAACAAACTCTAAATTTAATAGGAAATAACAACTGCCAATAACTTGAATTAAATCTGTACACATTCACGCATTCACATCTTCTTTATAATGCTCCCCTCTCTACTAGGCTATGTGAAATATGTAACGTACCTATAACTTCATCTTTATCGAATATAAAAAATATAACTGAACAAGAAGAAAATTAAATATCAGGGGTAACCTTATCAACGCAATTACCTCGACATCATACCAGGACAAATTGTTAATTTTCTGCAAAATTATAGGTGTTACGTCCCCTGGCCTTCTACACAAAACTGAGCAAGATGACTGCCAGAGGTCTAAACACCTTTATTGCACTCAATAATCTTAAGAACTCACCATAAATCTTAGTACTTTTATAATTAAGGTCCTTCAAACTAAACAGGTATCTTTTTAATTGAAGTCTTCCTTAGATTTATTGTTCACTCCGGGAAAGTCTCTCATAGGAAGAAGACTAAAAAGAAAACACCCAACTGATCTCACTAAAGAAATAAAATAGCCAAACTCGAAGATGATATCTCGCTGGTGGTAGCCATCCACATGTTATTCAGCAATTAAGTTAGAAAAATGTACCAAATGTCCAGCTGGACAAATTGTAAAGTACAAATTAAATAATAATAATAAAAAAAAAATCTCCGGGAAAGTACGGGAAATTTGGTTTCTCTCACGTATGATGCCTTCCACCAGCGACCTTCTTTGGGAGGCATGTAGCATCCTTCCCTACCAACTGACCTTTTTTTCCTAGCCAATTAGCAACGATAACCGTTGCCCTCACTTTCCTAACGAAAATTGTCATTGACGAATCCGCTTATCCGGTGATCTTAGACACACCCATAACTAGTCTTCTTCCGCGGCATCATCGTCACAGGAACTTAGTTGCTTCAAGTTTCTTGACCAGTCAGTATCTCAATTTGTCGTCCATCAGTCGACATTTTAACTATTATCATTGAAACGAGATTGTTATGTTCTACGAGAAGAGATTGTTGGCATAAAGTGCACATTTTAATTTGTTAACCAAGTGTTACCGTCAGTACAACCACATCGTTGACGCGTTTCGTTGGCGGGCTTCTTCGCGATCGGTCGAACATTTTTGGTCCTTCAGATACACGTGCACAGTCTTCAAGATAGCAAGTTCTAACAACGACGAAATCTCGCAACAAGGTAAGCTCTTTACAGTGTTTCGCCAATTCCTATTCCTTGCACAATACCAACAGCCGTCAAAAGCATGGCGACAGCATCAAACATCGACTGCCTGCAACAAAAACGCAATCAGCATCTCGACAACATCAAGTTCATAACGAAAGACATTGACGATTACCAACAGTCGGACAAGCATAACGTTAGTGTTTTAAAAAGATATAAAGACCAACTCGAGGACGAGTGGAAACGATTCCGACTCGTCCAGGAGGAATTATACGACCTTGACGAAGAAGAGAATACTCAGGAGCGCGAAGCGTTTGGATATTACATATCCCTGTCTGCTCGAATAAGGAATCTCATAGAAGGCAGGCGACCATCAGCCGATAACACTCTCTCCTCGACAACAGATAACAGTGACCATCTTACCAACGACGCTAGGGATCCTCAGATGAAGAGGTTCGAGTGTCCACGACACATCGCTTTACGCCACAGCCTCGCAATCGTTAATTTTCCAAAAATAACTGAAACATCTCCAACGGCCTTGAGGCGCTTAATTAACACGGTGGAACTTAATCTCCGCTCATTGAATAATTTAGAAGATCCAATCAATTTAAACACCATAATTATCAGTCTCATCAGTTCGAAATTACCAGCAAAGACCGTGAAGCAGTGGCAACTCACGTTACCTAAAGGGGAAGTGCCTCAGTATACTCATCTACTGAATTTCCTTCGGAAACTGGTATACTGCTTGAAACCGATCTTTACGGACAGAGCGACAAGAAGACAGACATGCCCCATCTGCCGAGGACCGCACAGGATTTGGAGATGTGATAGTTTCAAGGCGAAATCCGTTAGCGAGCGCCTTAAAGATGTCAAAGCGGCATCCTTATGCACCAATTGCCTGAGAGAGGGGCACTCTATGGTAGATTGTTACGCCGGATCATGTGGTACGTGTGGACAATGGCATAACACGATGCTGCATAAGGACAAACGCCACTCGAAGTCTCGTTCCGTTACATCCAGCCAAACCTTCTCTCCGTCGAGCAGTCGATCCTCGAGACCCTCTTCGACATACTCATCACCGATTCGTCATCGGAAATCTACAACGAAACACAAGTCGGAGACATCACGAAGGGATTCGTCTCCAGGATCATCCTCCAGCCATCGACGAACGCGTGAACAGTGATGTCGACAATCGACGATTCCAATGACAACTGAACCAATTAAGCCATTAGCATCCAACTCATTGTACAGCGTTTACAGTATACAGATCAGCGTTTTGAACGATAAACAACAATCAATCCATTGTCGAGTAGTGCTCTAGCATGAACTTCATAAGAGGAAAATTGGCAAAACCACTCGGAATAAAGTACTCATCATTGAAATTGTATCCATTCTTGATTCAAGACCGCTAACTCCAAACTCCTCTGATCCAAATGGTCCTCACTCCCGGCCACTTTCTCATTGGCGATTCATTAATGAGCCTGCGAGAGTGAGATTTCAGAGACAGCCCACTTAACCGGCTCTTCAGATGACAACACTTTTACCAACTGAAACAGCATTTCTAGAATCGCTGGCATCGGGAATACCTGAACGAGTTGACCAGTCGCAATAAATTGAGCAAGAGCGACCACGGCATCAAAGAAGGCACGATCTTCATTATCAGGGAGGATAATGTGCCCTCAATGCAATGGCCTTTGGACCGAGTCATCAAGGTCCATCCAGACGCAAACGGGCATCTTGGGTCCAGGCGTCAAATGGCTCGTCCCATTACCAAGTCAACTTGATCCCGAGATGTCAGGACATTTGCTCAGTGTGAAAGCAAAATTTCGCAGTCGAGTTGTCCAACTTTAGTCGACCGATGTTGTTGAGCCGTGTAGCAATCCTCAGAAACATTCCTCTCTACTTGTTTCTTTTTGCTCACCGAGTTCTCATTTGACACGTCAAATGGTTAATTTTTTACCAGTTTAAGTCGACAATCAGCGTGTTTTGTACTGATCACCATCTTCCTGCCTGTATGTTTTTATCTAGGGAAAGGTGGAGGGGGGCAGTTTCTGACAGGGAAGTCCCCCAAGTTATGCTGTTCAGTTGGTAGATTGTTATTAACTAATTCTTTGACAATTCCGGTTTATGATGGGTTATTAAAGGATTCAGAGCAAGTGATGAAAATCTAAAAATCTAAAAAGTCTAAAAATCACTTACCAACAGTAGGAAACCAGATGTATGAAATCAACAAAGAAGATTCCAGATTCCAAAATTCTTGTTTTGTATTTCTTCAGCACCTATCACGACTTATCCATCTCAAATTGTTTAACAACTACAATGTTTGAACAAAATTGAGCAAATAAATAGATATTAACTTAGAAGGTAACTTAGAAACTTCTTTCTACTTTCATGTGACGTATAAATATATTATTTCGGGTAGCGACTATAGAAACAGATTTTGTTTTCTAATTATTTTAACTGGATGAAAGTAGCAGCAGATAAAAATATGACAACGACATAAATTAAAATATATGTTGCCTTATTATAACTAAGTCGCAAATTAATCTTTGGTAGATACATATATACAGGTAGATATATACACATACGTTAATGCTGAAGGTAGCAATTACCAGTCTGGGAAATACTGCTTCATTTCTTTTCCTCAGTTATCTGCTAATTTGTTGTTAATAATATTATTATTCAATTTCTTTCACTAATGTAACAATTCTTTTATATCATTTGCAAATTTTCTTTTCTTTTATATTGAAAATACGTTTTATGAATATTGGAAGAAGAATCTGAAGCGTTATTTTAAAGTCTAGTACCTTAAAATGAGGAAACGTTCAAAATGCCATAATTTCATGAATACGTCGATATGTTACTTGTGTTAGGTGGAGATCATACAAATTATTGATGTTTTGCTGCCCTCATTCAAAAATAGTCTTTTGTCTTCGTATGTCATAAATTATCCACGAAAATCCTCACGTTTTTGTTCCGTCAGATAGAACACATATTACAACATAACTGTAAAAGAAGCCGTTGCAATGAAAATAGAATTGTTGAAAAATTGTAGTCTACTAGAATCAAAGCGTTTTATCAAAAGAGCTCTTGACATTGGTTAAATTTCGCTTAAAGGGAGAAAAACGTACATATGAAACAAACAAACAAGATATATTCAGGACGAATATAATAATTTAAATTCGTACAGGTTAGTCAATTAGCTGTATTAATAATTAATGAGCTCCTCTAACCCGTATATTATTGCTTTTTGGATTGCCTCATCTTGCTCTAATAATTAATTTTTGGCTACTTTCGCTTGTCCTTGCTGTCAAATACTCTAGTAACCTATAAAACTATATATCTTCATACCTACTATTATACCTTGAGCCTTATATTTTATTAAATTGCCTTTATCTTTGATTATAATAATGTCTTGTTTTCAATATGATACTGACCTGCACCTTTTTATTGCATATATTTTCCATCATTGTTTTACTATGGTATTTTTTGTATATACTCTAATCTTTCTTTACCGAAACTCTATTCTTCCTCTTTTAAATACTTTTCTCTCGGGTATTTTTTCACTAATCTCACCTCGTTGCATTTTCCTGATTTTCTCCTCGTATTTCTCTGTCCTTTACCCCGCATTTACTCTTTCTTTTCTCTCCTTAGTTCCTCGAATACAATGTAACTCAACGTTTACTTACATATTTAGACGTAAACATTACTTAAGATGCGACGCATCTGTTTATCTAACGACCTCGAACCGTCGGTTACACATCGGCCAACTTCGGCAAATTTCGGCGCTTCGCGAGATAATTGATTATCTCGATAGTTTAGACCATTACGTGTTCAAAAATCTAAAACTCAGCAATGGAATAGGAAGCACGCAATGGTACACTACCCGTTGACAGTCGTTTCGTTTCGTTTTCAACCACGCAAACTAGTCAAATCCTTCCTTTCAAACCAATTCTTTTCTCAATGCTCCATATATTTCTCATTGTCATACCTGCCTTTGTGATCTTATCTTTTGTTCCTTCATACCTCCATTTTTTTATACCTTAATCCTAAATATGTATATTTCTTCTAGTAATCTGTCATATCATCGAATCCGTTGTGTATCATTGTTGTGAATCACCGCTGCATACATGCGTATCATTTCTTTGATGTGACGGTAAAAAAAAGTCTACAAATGAGCGTTTGGATCCGTTGCGTGTCTGTATATCGTGTCGGCGTTGCACATCAATTTGGATGGGCAAAAGCATCGTTGCATATATATCAAAATGTGATCCAAAAATACAGAACGAACTGGTCGGTCATGTCTTTGTTTTTTGTTACAAAAGCTCGTGGACATACAGAAGGACGATGTAACAAAGTGGTAGAGAAACAAAACAAGTGAGTCGTTCTTCTGCAGGTTCACGGCCGAAGAGCAGGATGACACGTCCAGTCAAATTAGCCTAAAAAGAGGACAAATTCAGTATTAAATTTTCTTGCGCGAACTTATGCAAATTATTCTCGGGAATGAATCCTATATGTTTGCCACTCGAAATTTCTTGCACAGATTTTGCAAAAAATCTCCAAAGTTGTAAAAATAGGTTTTTTTGCATATAACAACAACTCTAATAATCGGATTGCAAAAAGTAAAAGCACAGAAAATTATACATATCTCAATAATTAATTTACGGCTTAACGAACTAACCCATTTTAACAATTTTAAAAATAATAAAAATAATAAAAAATAATAAAAATTGTTAAAATGGGTTAGTTCGTTAAGCCGTAAATTAATTATTGAGATATGTATAATTTTCTGTGCTGGACTGGGTTAAATGCGTAGAAGAGATACTTGTATGTGAATATCAGCGTGTGGAAGTATGTGTGTGTGCGCAGCGTCTCGAAAACAAAGGAATGTAAACTGTTCAGTCGATTAACAGTCGGGCATAGAAGAAAGTGCCGAGACGCGTGCAAGTGTGTATCGATGAATATATAAGGAATCGTCCATGAAATAAATATATTGCTATTTTAATATTAATCCTCAGTATAAATTTAGTGTTCCTATAACATTATTTCGGCTTCAAAGATCCACAATTTTCAACATGGTAGCAAAAATCGTGGTTGCCGAGATTCAAGGTTAAGGAACCACGTGTAACCGGGAGTGAATGTATAAAAGTCGATTTAGAAAAAATAAAAAATTGGAAATAAGTTCTAAGAGATAGAAGGGTTATTGGCAGAACAAATAAAAGGAATCTGGACAGTAAAGAGAACTATTTTTGAAAAAGAAAAAAAGGGTGAAAATAAAAAACGAATCAAGATGCCAAGGGACGATGAAATTAAGCTTCAAATATTCGATGGACGTGATTACAGAATGTGGAAGAAAAGAATATTAATGTATTTAAAGTGTAAAAACTGTTATGAACCGGCTACACGAGAGAAAATGGACACGGATGCGCAAGATAACTGGGATGAAAAGAATCAATGGGCGATGAACTACATCTATGGTAGTATAACAAATGAACAATTAGAATTTGTTGGTGATCAGGACACTGCTTTAAAAATAATGAAAAAATTTGATGAGATGTATATGAAGGAATCAACAGCATTGGAAATTTGTATAAGAAGTGGACTAGACATGATGAGGCTGAAAGACTTTGAAGAATCAAATTTATTTTTCAGGGAATTTGAAAAAACGATAAATGAATTAAAGAGTGCTGGTGCAAACGTAAGTGATACGCGAAAAATAGATTGGATATTGGACAGTGGATGTCCAGATCACATTGTAAACGATGACTCTTATTTTGTTGAATACGAAAATTTAAAAAACCCGATAAATGTAAAGTTAGGAGACGGTAGAATTCTAAAAGGAACAAAAGTCGGAAAAATTTTAACTTACTTTGAAGTAAACAAAAGGAGGATTAAAATTATGATGTCTAATGTATTTTATGTTAAAGAAATGGACAATAACTTGGTTAGCTATGCGAGAGTAACGGATAAAAATAAGATAGTCTCAGCAGGAAATACTTCAAAGATATATAACAAATACAGAAAGTTGATAGGGATCGCATTCAAAGATGATGGTTTATATAAAATAAGTAGTTACATTGAAAGGCAAGAATCTCACGCTAAAAATGTAGGAAAAATGACAAATAAGGAAAAATTTCACAGGATCTTAGGGCATGTAAACTTTAATTATTTAGATACAATGTGTAAGAAAAAATTAGTTGAGGGAATGCCAGAAAATTTTGAGCAAGTACAATTAAAATGTGGTATATGTATGCAAAATAAAATGCACAATTTACCCTTTCAAAATAACCGTAGTAGAGTACGCGAGATTTTAGAATTAGTACATACCGATTTAACTGGACCTCATAAAAATACCGGGTTTGATGGATCTAAATATTTCTTAACATTTATAGACGACTATAGTAAGTGTGCATTGATTTGTACTTTGAAATCAAAAGATGAAGTTTACAATTGTTTCCTTGATTACATAAACAAAGTTGAAAATCTTACTGGTAAGAAGATAAAGAGACTAAGATGCGATAATGGAAAAGAATATGTGAACAAAAACATGTACAATCTAACTAGGGAAAAGGGAATTGTCGTTGAACCATGCCCACCTTATGTTCACGAGTTAAATGGAACAGCTGAGCGCTACAATAGAACAATCATGAATTCCGCTAGATGCTTATTACATGATTCAAAGCTGAATATTAAATATTGGCCGGAAATAGTTAGAGCCGCGGCGTACTTAAAAAATAGAACCATTACAAACACATATGAAAATAAAACACCATTTGAAATATTTTTTAAAAGGAAACCGAATATAAATAATTTAAGATTGTACGGAAGTAGAGTTTTCATAAGAATACCTGAAATTAAAAGAAATTCGAAATGGGACAAAAAAGCAGACATTGGGATACTTGTAGGTTATGAAAACAATGGATATAGGATCCTAGTTAATAATAAGATTATAATTGCAAGACACGTAGAATTTATAGGTGAAGATGATAATTTAGTAGGATTTCAATGAGAAGATGGACCATATAATGAAACAGAAAAGGATTTTGACGAACATTCGGATTTAAACGAAATTCATGAAAAGGTCGAGCAGGTTGCAATAAAAGAAGAGAGAAATTTAAGTAACGATACGAAAGAAAACTTGAGTACACAGAAAATAATTTGAGAAGGTCAGGACGAGAAAGAAAGAAACCTCAAAGATATGGCCAAACGAACTCATATTTCACTTATGTGAGTGTAGTTAGCGTAGACAGTCCTCAAACATATGAAGAAGCTTTAAGTGGAGATGACAGCGTTTCATGGAAAGAAGCAAATGGATGTAGAAACAGCTTTCCTAAACGGAACTATAAAATCGGAAGTATTTGTAAAACAACCAATAGGTTACGACGGTAAAAGCTAAAAGTATGTAAATTATCAAAAGCATTATATGGGTTGCGTGAAAGTTCAAGAGCTTGGTATGAATGTTTCGACGAGTATATGAAGAATTTTAGATTATTTTTAAGAATGGTTTGATTGACTTATAGAAGGAAATGAATATGCAGCACAAAAAATTAAGGAGGTGTGTTGAGATATGTATAATTTTCTGTGCTGGACTGGGTCAAATGCGTAGTAGAGATGCTTGTATGTGAGTGTCGGTGTGTGGAGGTGTGTGTGTGTGCGGCGTCTCGAAAACAAAGAAATGTAAACTGTTCAGTATGGAAGAAAGTGCTGAGACGCGTGCAAGTATGTATCGATAAATATATAAGGAATCGTCCATGAAATAAATATATTACTATTATAATATGAATCGTTAGTGTAAATTTAGTGTTCCTATAACATTATTTCAGCTTCAAAGATCCACAATTCTCAACAGGTTCTAATGATTCAATGTTAATTTCAAATTGCCGTAATGGCGAGATGGAAATCAATTATTCTATGTTTTACTACAAACAGGCGGTCACTGATTTATGATTTTACATACGTTGTATTACGCTAATTTAATGAAATTTTGAAATTATTTGGAAAATTTCTCGAGTTGCTTTGCGACGTAATCAGGCAATCGCGTTACGTTAACTGCCTTTATAATAATTTGAGAAAAATTGAACTCGACGTTTTGAGAAATTCAATAATCACGATAATATCGTTACAACTGTTTCAATTTATGGAAACAATGGAATTGTCATTCTGAATTCGACACGAGTTTCGGGAGTAATACTCGCATTAATTCATCATTAACAGGCATATTATATGTATTTTCGCGGGACAGTCCGTGGAAATTTCATTTGAGCCCCGAATGTTCGAAATATTTTCTACGATGATGTGGAAATTTTAAACGCGTAAACACGAAGAACGTAAAGAAAAACAGGGAGGTTAATTAATTAAAATTTCTCATATTGTAAGAGCTGTGAAATAGCGTAATAACTCTGTCAGAGGTTTGTTTCCTAAAAGGCTGATGCTCGTGGCAACGACACGCGACGTAAATAAATTCGCCAGTGGATTATATTTTCGAGTTTTATTCCGTGCAAAGAACCCGGCCTCTCGAAAAGTGGGCACGCGAGTTAATTAAGGGAGTCGCGCGAGAGAATTAGAAGGCGATAGCGTTAATTAAAAGGATAGCAGACACGTTTTAGCCTTATGACGAACCTGACTGCCCGTCTTAACGGTCAGCAGGAACAATGCAGGAGTAATAAAAGCCTGGTTAGCATTTTCCTCATAAATAGCCTTTTCAAACTCGCTCATACGAAAACGAGAAAATCAGAGATTATTTATTAGGGGTTATTGCAATTATCGTAATAGTTTGTTCCTTTAAATCAACCGTGAAATTTCTTCACAATTAACTCACTTAGAGTTACAAGTAATGTGTGCGTTTCAGTGCCCAACCTTTTGATCGACCGTGCCATATCCCGGGTAAGAACTCATACTGGCTTCGCATCTAGGTGTTCGTTTTCATTCTCGTCTACTCTCTAGCTCCCTCTGTCCTAGCAACAACGCGCATACATAGGCGGTGCGCGACTTGGAAAAACCCTGCCCTCACCTAGCGGCTCATTGGACAAGTTGAGCCTAGCCTTTCGGGCGGCAGCTCGCTTAGGCGACGCCACACGATGCATGCATCGCGCCGCGTCGTTACCAGCGGGGGCCACAAGGAGGCGGAGCTGCCAGCATATAGCTCGGTCCCAGCTGGTTGGCTCTCCAGCCGATTATCTGTGTACCGTCTCGGCACCTTTTTCTATGGGTACCGCCTGCACCGACAGTCCCAGGTTTCCTCTCTGACTCGCACGTTTTGTGTTGTGCACAATTAATCTTTGACGTCTTTGAGTAATTATTCTTAATAATAAAAATACTCGATTTAAATACTTGAAAAATAAATGAGAAGGCGTTGTACAAATGCGTTAAACGCAATAATTTCAACTTCTCGTAATTGGTAATTTAATAAATTCGACAAAACGAACGCGGCTCGTTATTTCCTCGAGCATCGATGGTTTCTTAATATCCAACGATCCACTCAAGAAGAATAGAATTCGAAGATCACAAGGGAACATAACAAGTTCATTTTGTTGCATTTTGGACGTTACTTGGCGCGTGAGTCGGAATGTCCCGTGTCGTACGTTTGTATAGGCGAAGATTAAATTACGTTCTTCCCGTTGTCTTCAAATTCTGCGATTCTGAAATTTGATCTTTGCGCGCTTGGAAATTGGCGTTCAAATAAATAACGAAGCTATGTTTCCCTTATCGGCATCGATATACTATATCGATCATATTACATTTTATGGTTTACCTATAGATTATTTTCAGTCGTCCCGATGTTTCTCGCGTGAAGCGCTTCGTTGAACAGGCTCAAAGTTCGGCTGACGGCCCTGCAATAACGACTCGTAACTCTGCTCGCCTGTATTTCACATTTATTATCAGACTGCAGCTGTTACGTAACGAACGCGTCCGCGAGATCGAGCTCGCGCTCGTGACGTACGTGCCACGAAATATTGTACGTATAAACGATACCGATGCACCGCTCTATTTTTACGGACTGTTCGTGCTGCTTCTTCTCGTGTCACTTTATATCCCAGTTCGAGCTCTAACTATGAGCTTCGGGTCGAGATGAGAATCTCGTTGTAACCTACAGGTTCGAAAAAGCTGATAGGCTTTGGTCTACGTGGTGGTTGGGAATTTTCATTCGTTTTGAATTTTCGTTCGCTTAGCTGATAAATAGTGAAAGTGCATTTCTTCCAAAATAAAAAAGATAGCGAATGTTACGTCGCCTAAAACATCGGCGCTGCAACTCTCGCGACCGGGCAGCCGATGGCCTGCGTAACGTCATTTCGACCCTCAATAAACCTAAGGACCAACCATAACTTTTCTCTTTCATTGTGTACACATGTATCTTCATTCAATCCATTGTCCTGAAAGATTTCTTAAGGCTAAAAATATTTGCGACGCACATCAGGTTTTTAGAAAGGTCCTTGGGTTTATTAGGCGCAATTAAAAACACGGAGAAAGCGGGTACGCGCCCATTAGGAAAAACCGAACATCTGTCTAATAGAACAGGCTGGGTTTTCCCATGCACAAGGTCACTCACGAACCACGTTGGTCGGAGGCTTCCTACTCATCACTTCTCCTACGACTCTAGGAGGGTCAAATCGAATACTTCTCCTACGACTCTAGGAGGGTCAAGTCGCAGACTTCTCCTGCTACATCAGGAGGGTCAAATCAACTTATTTCGTCAACACCGCTAGGTCAAGTCAACTTCTTCTACATACTACAACGTCGAAGTCTAACATCCAAATCTAACGTCTATCAGTATCCTCTAGTGCTACGTCCACTAACATACGAAATTCGACTGTACGAGCCTTGCTCTACTATTCATATCTATCTCATATTCGTGCGACAAGTTGTTATCGACGATTTATATCTACTCAACAGTGTAGTTTAAGTGTTGGAAATATATATTTTTATAATTCTGTGAATCACAGTGTTATATAAACTTAATCACCCCTATTATCTTAACGGAAATCAGGGGATCGATCAGCTCGTGGTGTCGATTAGTATAATCGTAACGGGAATTTACGACTCCCGTTGACGTCTCTCCTCGCGATTGCGTCTCCCCGCGATTGGTCGAAATTACAGCGAAGTAGATGGAAATGTGGGTCAAATTTGAAATCACTTCTCGGTTATGTGGAAGTTGATTAAATGTGTTGGTGTATATAGTGATGAGACGAGTTGATTTTTGGTATAGTAAAATGTATTTAAAACTATCGGCAGATCTAACGATCTTAAATTCGACTTCGGTTGACGGATGCGCGTAGCGGCCATATTGTTTTGTCCAGAGTTGTAACGGTGTTAATACTCCGAGGCAAAACAACGACATGAGTCATCCTCCATTCAAATCGTCCTATGACTCATATGCCGCTACAGTTATATTGAATGTTTTAGTAGCTTTGTTATTAGTTCGAAATTAGCGTTATCAATAATATAGTAGATTTATACTTCGCCCCTTTTCCAGACTCCGTTACGACGATGCATCGTTCAGGAAGCTTTTAATAATTCGCTTTTAAATCGTACGAAAACGAGCTCGTCCATGTACATTCCTGCAGACTGTTTATTGTACCAGAGGAAACTGCAAGAGCGATAATGACGTAGACATTTATTTTATCAGGATAGAAGCTGCCTCGTAAAATTGTTAGAACAAAGATCGCATCGATTTCGGGCAATTTGAATAATCGGTTGGAATTCGAAGTGAACGACAGTGCAGTTTCGAAGAGTTTAAATCGATCTTGCGATTCAGGCACGAGATACGCAGTGGAAAATGTGCGATATAATTATTAAGCGGAGGAGAATTTTATCGAGAGAAGTTGGTATAAGAAATTAATGCAAGCACAGAATTCTAGTAACGGGAATTACTAGAAGAGATTAGCATGATTATTATTATTAGGCTTTTATTAAGGCACAGCATTGGTAGCAGTTGCTACGAGTATAGAATTTTATTAGCAGAAGTTATTTTTGAAAGTTACAGCAAGCATGGAATTTTATTAATGAAAATTTTTTTGATTAATTATTATTATTATGATTCTATTCTGGAAGATTATTGCCAGCAATTACTACGAATATTGAATTTTATTAACAGAAATTATTACAGGAATTTTCTTACGAATGTAGATTTTTATCAGTACAAAGATTAAGAAGAAATTATCAGATGAAAAATTAAATTATAGACATTACAGAGGATAGTAACGTCTAAATTGAAAAGACACGAAGAATCTACCATTTTTCCCCCTCCAAACTTCGATGTAACATTTCACACGCGCAAGTCTAATGTTACCTTTCTTCGTCGTTCAATTATCGCAAGGATTTTTATTTTTAATACCTACCGCTGCGTATTTCGTTCGTAAAACTGATAGAAGCGCCACGATTTAACTCGTTAAACTTATCTTACGAAAGTATCCTATAAAATGTTATAAGGGACGGATTGAAAGTTATCCTATGGAAGGATCTCTAGGGGATTTATTCTCCGATGACGTGGTCAACGATGTAGCTGGCTAAATTGCCAGCCTGAATTCACTGTAAGGAGGCTGTTTGATCGACCAGTCGCGGGGAGACGTGATCGCGAGGAACAAGTCTAGAGATGTGGTGACTGTTCTGTAGTTGTAGCTCAAGTCCAGAGATCAAGTGAAGTTCGTTCTCGTGTTATTACGGACGAAAGCTCGATGTTTTTTTTTATTTATTGATCAAATCGAACATTGTGATCAGTCCGTGTTAATTCATGA
This sequence comes from Bombus flavifrons, assembly GCF_040668555.2. Classification (NCBI taxonomy): domain Eukaryota; kingdom Metazoa; phylum Arthropoda; class Insecta; order Hymenoptera; family Apidae; genus Bombus; species Bombus flavifrons. The sequence goes on along the minus strand of NC_138459.1, from coordinate 4,760,648 downwards.
AGAGTTTTTCTTCATTTTTTTAAGGATACACGTACGTACGTATATAATGTATGTTTATGTATGTATGCGTTTAATTCGAAAAAAAAGAATAAAACGAAGAGACTAAAATGAGAAAAATGCTTTTTAGTGAGAAGTGGATGATGGTGCGTCTTTATTCGGTCAGCTGGCGACTAGTCGATGACTCGTCAAACTTGGTAAAACAGAGGAGGTAACGGGAACAAAAGCTCAAATAGCATTTGTCGCGGCTGTGTTTTGTTTGCGTTTGTTTTTCCAAATTAAGCAAGTTTTCCTGTTTTCTTTGTTTTAAACGGGCTCTATCGCTCGAGCTTAGAGATCCAATCACTGTCATCGAATTTCGTCGAGTAATCGCTGTTTCTCGAAATCTCACTGCTCTCTTTTTCTTTTTTAAAGTGATAAATAAATATATATGTCGGAGATGAAAGAACATCGGGATTTCCCGTCCGGAATGTTGGGAAAACCCCCAATACCCTAGTCCAGACTTTTACTATAGCTACACTTAAGTAATAAAAATAAGAAATAGTTTTAGTGTTCCAATCTGGCTTTATGACGATGGGTTCAGGTTCGAAGTGACATAGCGGGTCACTGGAGGGACGTGTACCTGACAGAGGTATGGAATGATTATGTGGCCCTCATTGAGAACAAAGATTGACCCGAGAAGTGGGGACAGGAATATGTAAGGCCAACACCAGAGGGCTACGACGACAACGAGTCTGTCTATCTCTTGAGTAAAGGTTCATTGAACGCCCCCAGAATTCCAACTCTAATCCAACAAGTATTTTATTGTTCTCTTGTACAATGTGTAGAGAAGTGCGTCGATCAGTTACACTAATTACATTTAAATAATATTTTCTAACAGAATATTTCAACGATAAAATAAATAAAATAGATAAAACGAAGTAAATTGATGAAAAGACGATCTAAATAAGAGACACAGGAATATTTTGAATTGTTAAATTAGCCGCGGTGATGATTATGCTCTTTTTTCTTTCATTTTTTTTATATTGATATCAGGTAGATAGGTAGGAAGAACACATCCCGGTAGAGTGCAGAAATATTACATGCAAACGTGACACGATGACAGGAATTTCTCAATTTCCACGCGGTGATCGGGCGATCGTGCTTGATTGAGGTACTAGTTGTTGCACGCCGTTCACTGTCCTCGACTTTAGCACATCATTCTCGTACGACATTATTGTTTCCATTCCATTTTCGAAAGTCCTGAAACAATCACAGATACAAATCGTTATCGTTTCTGCACATCTTGCAGGTAATACATCAAAATTCTATCTAAGATCTCATGTTGTTTTACAAATATAAGTGACATCTCATGTCTTATGGGAGCACCTACATACGATTTATTATCTATGATAAATTCTTTATTCATTGTTCTTACCTTTTGATGGTGATCTTTTTGCCGTTGATAAATTTAGTTGAAATACTTATCTGTCTCATAGGGCCAGCACCTCTGCCTCCACTGACACTCATATTGAGACAGACGAAGTTATCTGGCCGTCTTTGAAACAAGTTGTGGGGATGTGGCGGCGATAGTGGGAGACCAAAGCGAGGAGGAGGAGGAGGAGTACGAGGAGGAGGAGGACGAGGAGGAGGAGGAGGAGGAGGAGGAGGATGAGAAGGAGGAGCTCTTATCGGGCCAAAGAATGGCGTGTTAATGCTGTCACTGCTTGAATAACTATGCCTGTTGGGTCTGGGGCGTACATTGACTCTAGTAAAGTCTGTGGAACAATTAAAACACTAATTAATCACATGGTTCTTACTACTATTTAAACATCTATTATTAGGTTAATTACTTGAATACGTTTTTAACATTCAGTGGATAAGGTAAATGCATATTTATTTGCGTGCTCAAATATTTCATTCTATGTGTTTCAGGGTACATGTAGTTGGTGCTACACAGATTCGCAGATCAAAGACTAGCAGGATGGGTTTACTTACTAAGGAGCAGGTTCTCGAAAGGAGCAGCACTCAAAAATTCTCTAAATACTTCCTCAGGGTGTCTAAACGTGAAACGTGGAATACTGAAGCGTGGTACAATGTCGTTCCTGTATCGCCTCTCACCAACCATCCTTTGAAGTCCTTCCTTTCCATATTGATCGTAGATGCGTCTTTTCCTTTCTGAAAAGCACATAAAACAATAAGCGATTATTACTAATTGTAAAATAAAGGTTGAAGGCAGATTGCTTAGTTTTATTTGTTCCAAATTCCAAGAAGCAAGTACTGCAAGGCTTGTCAGGTTAGTAGAATACGCTGAATGATTTGGAACATCAATCTGAGGTCGTCCACCGCAAGAGCAACATCATTAAAGAGGAAACGATCTCGGGAATCGTGGATGAATGAAATGAACGTAGACAGCCCTCGAAGAATTTGTGAAAACTTGAAGAGATCAAATACAGTGACGAGCAAAAGTGTAAACACACTTCATCACAGAAAAATTTTGATTTTCTAGCCAGGTTTTAACTATTTTTGCAGTATGCTTATGTTGAGGTTATTCGATGTATAATCAGAGAAAACTAGTGGATAAATTGTAAGGCAGAAAATATATTTAAATATAAGTGTAATTATAGGTAAGAATACAATTTGAGCTGGTCCAGATCCGCACGCTAGCTGTGTTACCCAATAACTGAAAACCCCGAAGCCAACGTCGCTTGTCTACTGTTTATGGTCTGACTTCGTCGCAGTCTTTTGTCTACGCGCTGTCGATGGCTTCAGTGCTTGAGAAACTAAAAAGACCAGATGTAGAGTTTTCTTATAAGTGGTGACCACTTCAACAGCTTAGGATCGCCGTCTTGTTGAAATACTACTTCACGTTCATTATATCCAATAGAATTAACTACAGAAGGTAAATTACTTTGTAGAATGGTCAAATAATGCTCTTTTCACATTATACCTTCGATTCGAACTAAGAGACCAACACCTCTGTGAGTAAAGCAAACCCAACACATAATTGAGCCACCTCCAAACTTCATAGTTTGTTTTATATCACCTGGATCATTATTCTCGGATGAAGTCCAATACCAGGACCTTCCGTCGGATTCGAATCTGCTAATTTTTGTTTCGTCACTCCATATAACTCTTTTCCAATCTTCGGTCGTCCATTCTTTGTAGGTGTCAACAAATTGTTTTCGTAATTTAATATTTTTGTTTGAAAGAGCTGGTTTACTTTCTTTTTCCTTCGCTCGTAAACCAATTCTCTTTAAAGAGCGACGAATGGTCCATTCGCTAGCACTTATTTCGATTTCCTGAGCAGCAACTTTTGGTGTTTTGTAACTATCCGACCAAATACAGTGTGCAATTTCACGTGCTGCTCTATCCGAAATAAGTCGCGGTCTACCGTTTTGTGAAGAAATTAGTGCACTGACATACTTTTTTCTTATTCTTGCAACTATCGTATTACTGACACCACATTTCTCTGCAATTTGCCACAACGACAAACCTTTATCACACAAACAAATAATGCTGTTCTTTCTATCTTCACTAAGTGGCTCCATCTTGGATTAACCATATCAAACTGAAAAGCAATCAAACAATGGTGTGGGACAGTTGACTGTGAAACAGTGGACAATCAGTGCTTATTGACAGTTTCGCTTCCCTGACATTTACATGCTATCATAATGGTTTCTGACGAAACGTACAAAACTGTAAACATTGTTTTGAAACACAATTATTATAAAATATTCTGTACGTTATTAATGTTAATGAAAATGAACTATTACATGTCGTTAATCAGACGTAGATTGTAGTTACTGTTATTTAATTTTTACCGATCACTTGAAAAATTAGTCGTAATATCGCCTTTTACGTAAAATCAGCGGAGTGTGTTGCTCGTCACTGTAATTCCAATATTGAAGACTGTTTCTTAATATAAATACGATGGAACGACTTACTTCTTCGAAGATCTGCCTTTCTTAGGAGGAAATTATTGGTAGTAACTTGATCGTTCTTGTTTTCAATCAGTCGAGCAATGGGAAAATTGTTAGAAATGCGGTAAGATTACAGGTAATATTAACTGCGTCTACGGCGACTCATACAAAGAGAAAGAAGTATCTTTCGAGTTTTCCACAAGAACTCGTAGGGAAACTGACCAGGAAAACCTATTAGAGATTCCTGAGTTCTACGAGTTCGAGTAAGGTATGATTCTTTTAAGGCGAATGAGGGATTAGGGTACCTGACATATGCTGAATTTTTCGTCAGTAAAACATTTGCTATGCCTCAAATAATATTTCTATTCTTCGTTTATGTTCTGTTAAAAAAATAAAAAAAAGACAAAATTCAAAATGAACAATAAAAATAAAATAAAATAAAACTGAAAGAAAACGAAGGAAAATGTTTGGCCACGGAGTCGGCAATAGAGAAACGACTGAAACTTACCGTCAATTAAGACTTCGTACGCCTCGGATATTTCTTTGAATCTTCTGTTCGCTTCATCCTGGTTTTCAGGGTTTTTGTCTGGATGCCATCTCAATGCCAATTTTCTATATCTGTAGATATAGAATGCTTTGTTTAATCAACCGACCAGCGATGCTTCTTTATAGTACAACTTAAGAAGTCCCTTGACTCCCTGTAACCGAGAATGCTGATCGACTTTTAGATCAGAGCCAGCTGCCGCAACGGAGTAGAAATAAAAAGCCATTCGTTCAGTCTTTCCACACCCATCGTATTTACCATTCGTCTAATAAAATAGCACCAATGACAAACAAGTAATCACACTTATTTATGATAAGGTAATTCATTTGAACATATATATATACAGGGTGGTTGGTAACTGGTGGTACAAACGGAAAGGGGGTGATTCTACGCGAAAAAAGAAGTCGAAAATATAGAATAAAAATTAAAAAAAAATTTTTTTTCTTTTTTTTTTAAATTTTTCCATCGAGACAACGATCTACAGAGAGATCCGTTATAACGAGACGCGATGAAGTGCACGCGTACCGAGCGAAAATTCAAAGTCGATTTTCTCGAAAATAGAGTCTCAAACGAAAAATTTTTATTGTATATTTTCGACGTCTTTTTTCGCGTAGAATCACCCCCTTTCCGCTTGTACCACCAGTTACCACCACCCTGTATATATCTTTATAATACATATTCTCGTTGAACTTGGCTTTTTCTTTATAATTTTTTTTTAAATACTAATTCAAACTTATCATAGAATATTAAATGCAAGTTAAACGTTCGAGTATTCTTGTACATTCTTCTCCGTCGATAACGGGCTGCTCTGCTCTTACTGAGCCATTACTTACGCCTTTTTGATGTCCTCGCTCGCGGCGGTTTGTTGAACTTCTAATATACTGTAGTAGTCAGCCATCGTTCACAGTGTTCGCACTTGGATGTTACAACTGTCGAACAATGCAGAGAGGCGGTTATAGTAATTAGCAGGCCAATTAGCAGCCATGTAACGAGACATATGTAAAGATACAGCTTTCGTTCCGACAGTCTAGTCGCTTTGAATGAAAGGGACATCTTTAGAAAAGACAGAAACCACGTAGGAAAGAAAGCTTGATAGTATAACGTACGACAGAGGTTTATAAACTTTCCAAAGTTTACGATAATCTGGCCATTATTTTTAGATCTCCCAGTATAACTTTTCTCGAAGAAAGAAGACCTATATACTTCCATATTTAGGATAGTTCTCTATGATGTTAACAAATTCAATGAAATATTGTTTCGACCTCTCACGGGGAGACGCGATCTCGAAGAAGCGCGTCAACGGGAGTTACGATTTGAATAATCGACGCCACGAATATAAGTAGTATAAACGAACTATATAGAGCAAATTTTATGTAGTATGATGTGTAGCTGAAATTTGATTGTTCATTATTTTCGAGCTGAGATTTAGACTGCTGTCTAGCTGAGATTTAGACTGCTGTCTAGCTGAGATTTAACTGTTTAGTGCTTGTCCGCTCTCATGCCGTTACGGAGGAAAGCTCGGTGTGGGCGTGTTTGTTGTATGAAATGTGTGTGAATGTATGTTGAAAGTGAGAGTAACGATGCTCATTGGTTAGAGCCAACGTTAATGAATGAAGATAAGTGGAGGAAGCCTCCTAGCAACGTGGCTCATGGGTGACACTGTCCGTGAGATAAATCCGCTTTTCCCGCTAGGTAAATATTTTCTTTCTCCATAATTTGTAAGAGCGCATGATAAACCTAAGGACTATTCTAAGGACCATCCATAAAACAAAATACTTACAGGATTAGAGATTCCTTCAAGTTAAAAGATTGATTTTATGGTGAGTACTTAGGTTTAGTCCTTAGGTTTAGGATAGCGAGGGATGGCGTGCGGATTGTATCATGCGAGGAACAACAAAGACTTTATTATTTTATTGATGCTAATTCATTCGGAAAGGGACCTTATTGCCGAAGAAGGACCATAGAATCAACAGCGATTTGTTAAATTGTTCCATTTGTCCCCTTTCGTGGCCTCTATGCCATGTCATTCTTTCGCTCGCCAGTAGTAAAATCTCTCTATAAATTCTCTCTTTTAGAACAAATATCTTAAACGGTAAATTCGTATTTTATAATCCATTTGCTATAGAAATTTTAAAACGTTCCAACGTACAACGCACAAAATATACTCGCGAAAGATATCGAAAGAAGGTCGCGCAGGAAAGTAATTGTCATTTTCAAGTAACAACAAACAAAAATGCGCTTTAAATAGTTTTGTTCGTTCGTTTCTTTCCTCGTAATTTTTTAATATAATCACCATCCCTGTTTCACCACTTACCTCGATATTCTATGATTGTTGAACACACAATTAGTCATACACTTGCGTCGTCAGTTCGCATAACCATCGTTTCACGCAGTATTTAATTTCAACCTACAGGTTTCTGAAATACTTGGAACGAAGGCACACAGCGATAATCACGCCGCGTCTTGCGCTGTTGCCATTTTAAGTAAACAAAGTCCTCGCTGGTAACCGCAACTATCCAAATAACTCGTTCGTCGCGCAAGGATCGAGAACGAATTCGTGGCTGCTAAACAAGTCTTTATCAATTTGATCGTTCACCGTTGCTCTCGCTCAGTTCTTTCAAACTGTCGGGTGGCATACTCTCATATCTCTGTACGCAGGCCCATGATCAAGTAGAGTCAGAACTCGACATTCTTGTCAATAGAAACCTCCTCGTGGTAAGACCTGGTAATTGGCATCAATTTGGCATTAATTTGGCAAAAATTAATCAGTTGATTAATCTTTGGAAAACGATACCAAGCCAAGAACTACGCTACAGTCCAATTTGGATCACCAAAAGCCACTAAGAGAATTTTGGATGATCTAGACTGGACTGTACTGTGGGACACCGTGGGACACCGTTCACCTTCATTTTTCATTATCTGCAACTTTTGAAATAGCAATCGCTCATCGTGTTTTGTTCTATAACAATTTTTTTGCAACCTCGGTTTCTACCATTGGCCTTTCAACGGTTCCTGCCTGATGTTAGTTTTTCTGATGATATTCGCTGGGATAGTGCAGCACGGTAACGCCATCTGTTTCTCTGCTTCAACAATTTATCAATTTTCATAACTTAATTATAAGCATATACCATTATTCAATAATTAATTATTAAATATATAAATCTTATATGTTCTTACACGCACAAGTTTGTTTTGCTTTCAAATGTAAGATCATGCTATAGTAATAAAAATTTTGGAATTTATACATCAATTAATAGCAAAGTAAATAATGATAATAATTTATATTCAAGTAAAGAAATTTCTCTTTCCATGATACTTCCGCTATTAATTCCCAAACTATTGTAAATTACTAACATTTTTGTCACGTTTTTCTATTTATTACAATGTTTGAATCATTGAAATATATTTATTAATAATTGTATGAATAATTAAGTAATATACCGTAATGATATTCTTACTAATATAATATTTTGTTTAATAGTAGCAGCTACACTCATGTAATATAAAAGCTTTTCATGAAGAACATAATCTTATTCGTAATTGTTACTGAACATTGTCTTAAATACGTTTTCTATTTCTCAATCTCATCGATTTGACTGTTTGAATACAATAAATTTGCGCGCGCTCGTGTATAAGAAAATCGAGCGTTCCTATTGGCGGAATATACTGCGAAGTCAAATTGAGCGTGCCTATTGGAGCAGAATATTGTCAATTGAAATTGAGTGTTCCTATTGGCGCATTATATTGTGACGTCATATCGAGCGCTCCTATCGGTTCAGAATATTGGAAAGTCGTAGTTTAAACCGGGTCGAGAGGTGACATACTCCTGAAGGTCGTGGAGCGAAAATTCGTCTCGTCGAACGTTATCCTGGTGTTAGTACCTTCATTTCGACTTTATCAACGATTCTACACTTCTATCTGGTTCATTCAAATAGTACGTTCGTATTTAATCGGTTAATGATTATAATATTAGTAAAATTAAATAGTATCCCGAAATTTTCTTTTACTTTTATCGTTGACTGCGTATTTGACAAGTTACAGTTATTGATCGTTCATATTAAAGATCTTTGAGGTAGAATTACTTTATTTCACTATAATTGCTTACACTGTTGTAAATTATTGGTTTATTATACATTTATTCTTGACTGTATTTCTGATGGTTAAAATTATCGATAATTCACATTACACCGACCTTTACCATAATTTGTTCTGTTATTGCAAATTATTGGTTTTGTTGTAAATTTATTTGAAATTATTGATTTTCTTTTGTGTAGATTATTGGCTGGTCACATGACTGAAATAGAATAGGGGTTCACATCACAAACGCCACAAGCGATTAACGATCGATAATTCGAACTGAAACAAGATGGATGTCATAGATGATTATTAATAAATCGAGTCGTTGATTTCTCATGCAAATTTGGTAATGATTGAGGTACTATAACAAAGCAGAGGTACGTGCTCGACTATTTTCTCTTTTTATTGGATCAATAGTAATCGATATTTGCTACATAATTGCTATACAGCTTACAATTGGTATATAATAACATCATTTTATAAATAGTTGCATAATTTGTTGAAAATATTAAGATGAAAGAAAGATAGGTTAAAGAAATCACATTTGAAATTGTTCACATATAGAAATATTTCGGGTATATAGATTATCGTTAATAATCGGATATACTATTAAGTAATTAATTAATGTTTTTATATTAATATATAGCAAATTATGCAAATCATTTAATTGTTATTAGAAAATAATCTATTGCGAAATTATTATATTTTTGTATATTGAAATGAGAAAATATTAATATAATATAATGAGAATATTAATATAATATAATATAATGAGAAAATTTTTATAGTAATTAGATTTTAACACAATTTCAATTTTTATTGTTATTAATATTTCAAGTTTGAATAGAGTTTTATTTTTCATTACCTTAGACTTCTTTAACAATGAACGATATATTTTTAAGAACAAATTATAATATTTCATATGTTTTGTTTCAGTTTTTCATAATTTCTACCTTTTCTTGTGCTTCGGGAAGGACGCAGTGATGCTTCAAAACTAAGCATGTAAGAATCTTTGCATATCGCACTCCAATTAATTTTATTCCTTGTGTTTTGCTTTAATTATTCAAAATAAAATAACAAGTCTGATTTTATACTTTAATATCAGAGTTTCAGTTGTTACAGTAATTAGAGTACACTAACAATTTAACTTTTTTATTGTTATTAAAGTTTAAGGTTTTCATAGAATTCCATATTACGTTATTTAAAATTTTTTGCTGTATCATTACTTAATTTTCAAAATAAATTATTCACGTATGTATTATTTATATATCTATATGAAGACATGTTTTGTTAAAGGTTTATCACTCCTTCCTCTTCCTCCTGCTTTCTGAAAAGGACCTAGTGGTGCTTCAAAAGCCAAGAATGTAAGTACTATGTAAATTATTGCTTATATTTCAATTTGTTACTCCTAATTTGAATATTGTCATTAAAATTTTAATAGAGATTAATAGATATTAATCTTCCACTGTTTTAAATTTTCCAATTAATTAACGTCATATTTAAGAGCAAATTATAATATTCTATGCATTGTTAACAGTTTTTTCTATGATGGGATTGCATGACTCTTCTTTGATGACTGTCTTCACGACGACTTTCCCTGGGCTACCATCGATGACTATGTTCCTCGCATCTTATCGTGAATCGTATGCATTTTTGTCCCTCTGGTCACTCATGTCGTAGGACGAAAGGTCCGAATGGACACGGGTGACTGGTTGTACTACGTAAAATTTTTTGCGAGCACAATGACCACGGGTATTTATTATACCCGTGAGTACTAACATTTTCTTTTTCTATCTATTATTTATTAGTTTAGGATAGGTCTTCTTGTACATCGCGTTTTTGTTTATGTTGATTACATGATACTGAGAAATTTTATATTAACAATATTAATAGTGCTATTAACTGATAGAAACGATATTATATTAACAATTAATTTGAATATTTGTGATTGAAGATATACATGTATCTTCACTATAATCACTTTTAAAATTGGAATGTATTAAAAATGTATATGTACAGAGAGTTGCAATGATTTAATTAAATATTTCGCAGTGATGAAGTCGGATGCCCTCCGACTTTGTTGCATTAAAAATTGCAATTACATATTTAATAATAACGATAATAAATAATTTTTTATTTCACCTTCTATTCTCTGATGGCACTATTATGATGGAGTTAATTGTTTGCCATTCATTTTTTAATTTGAGTATTAATGTAAAATATACATATAGTGATAGTAGAATTCAGTCCTGCCGTACAAATATGCATAGAATTTTATGTGCAAGGAGAAACTTCGCGACAGATAAATTTTGGAATTAAAGCAACAAGTTTTGAACACTGCTTTTGTATTTTCGAAAATGTGCTTTGACAAAGGGATTGCGTGAGGTTGTTTGCAATAATATCTAACTTTGAGTTAATTGTTAAATAAATTTCTTATTCATTGTTTCTTTTGTAATGGAATTTCAATAGTTCATAGAGTCAATTATTTGAATGAATCATTATATTGCATTAATCTTACTTATGCTGTTTTCTATATATAAATTCAATATTAGTATTTCGGTAAATTATAAATTTAAGGACCTAGATTATACTACAGTGATAGTAATAGAGATAAAGTTCGAAAATGCAAAGTGAAGAAAGATTAGTCCGTTAAATACAAATTAGATGCATTGATACGTTTTTTAGTTAGGATTTATGGTTTAATCCCTTCCCTATTCAATGCCAGGATCTCACTCACGTGCTCAAGATGTTACTTGGGTGAGAGAAAGGCAACGAGTACGATGATCATTGATTTTATAATAATTTGTAAGCGACTGACGATGAATTAGCGTGTCATGCACGACGTACTTTCCACAGAGTGTGTGTGGTTAGGCTATGGAATTGCGTCGTTGAGTATTTATTCCATTTACTGGAAATCTAAATAATCAAAAATAAATTGAAACAAATATCATTTCAATCACAACCTGTAAAAACAAAGATTCGTTATCGAATGAAGGAAATCAGAGAGATAGTGTCATTAATTTTATTGTTAAATTACAATAAGTGGCACTACATTTCGTACTATCTACAATTTCAATTACAATAAGTGGCGCTACATTTCGTACTATCTACAATTTCTTTGAAAAATAAATACACTTTCTGAATTATGAATATTTGTAATTACAATTAAGGTTAACTGTTATCGCATTATATGCAATGGTCACTAGCCTTCGTTAGTCGATTTCAGAAAAATGGTACGTAACATTAGAGTGTGCATGCTGTGTGTTAAGCTCAAGTGTCGGAGGCGTCCCAGGACGTCCTTTCTAGTGTAAGACTTTTGCGCCCGAGCGTTTGCGTGAGAACCATGAAGCGAATGTGTTGGTGTGTCTGCTTTGCCATTGTTTAAATATAGCGCTAGGTAGGATAGGTAGTATATTTTCTGGTGTGTCTGTTAATTATAAGTAGGTAGGGCTGGGCAGGGTAGACGCGCTTTAGTGCGATCAACTTGTTTCTGGAAATCTGACTTGAAAAATCATCGGTGAATCTGGTACGAGTAGAGCATGTTCTCGTCTCTGGTTTTGACAATGGTTTTGGCCATCCTGTCAATCATAATCCTCGAATGTATCTAAAATATTGGATATTCTCAACATTAGACTCAATGCAACTGACATTATTTACAATTTAACTAAATGTCCAAATAAGCCAAGGGTCCAGTTCAACAGCAAAAATTTTGATCGAATGTTCAATAACAAAAATAAAAAAACAAAAATCAATAACATTATGATTAGTATTCAAAGTGCTAGTTGCATCCTGTGAATTACCAGTCAGACTGTAATGACATGACAGACCATTCTCGATCTCGTACCTCAATAAATCTCACTTTTTCTAGATCACATTACCACACTGGGCGTATGTGAAAACACTATGCTAGATGTTATGGCAATAGTGCTAATGATCCTCAGGGATCGGTGTACTACTCGTATCGTCATTGCCACTGCCATTGTCATCACTGCAGACATCCAACCCAACAGGAATGCAACTCTCTGGCATTTTTCTCAATTTATCATGACTGTATTTATATGTCGGAGAAGGATTGGAATTGTGGGCGTTCGATGATCCTTTATTTACTTTACCATCGCGGATAGTTGATTGGTACAGCTAATGTGTTGAATGTGTGAATGGTACGAATGTGGACACTACAAGAGGCTATGAGTAATAGCAGCGATAGGATGGTCGAGATGATGATGACAACGAGTTCAGGTTCGATAACGAATCCACGGTCCACGGGATGACGATTACCAACGTAATACATGATGCGGATAACTGCCTCGATAACTCAATCAGCAATGCGTCCAACGACTAATTAACTAACTATCTGCGTAACTCTCCCTGATCCAAAATGAAACTGCCCTTATATACTCCTGTCCCCACTTCTCGGGTCAATCTTTGTTCTTAATGAGGGCCACATAATCATTCTATACCTCTGTCAGATACACGTCCCCTCCTGTGACCGTGGCTACGTCCAGTGACCCGCTATGTCACTTCGAGCTCGAACCCATTGTTATAAGCCAGATTAAAACATTAGAACTATTGCTTATTTTTATTACTTAAATGTAACTATAGCAAAAGTCTGGACTAGGGTATTAGGGATTTTCCCAACATTCCAGCCGGGAAATCCCGATGTTCTTTCATCTCCGACATATATGATTGTTTACCATCTAATGTTTTTAAAATATACCTATCTCCTCCCAAAATCTCTGCTATTACAAATGGACCATTAAATTTTGGATCTAATTTAGTTTGATTTCTTTTCTCATTTTTACGTAATACAAAATCATCAAGATTAAATCTAACTACTTTAGCTGTACTCTTGTCAAATCTATCTTTATCATATTTAGCACTAATTTCAATATTATTTATTGCCTGCTGTCGTACATTGGAGATATCTACTTCTCTTTCTTCAATATTATCGGGTAGCAACAAGAGCCATAAGGTCTTGCTAACTGTTTTACCGATAAATAATTCTGTAATGGACTCGATTTAGTCACACGATTGGTGGTGCAATTCAAAGCCAAGAGCATCAGTCAGGACAGAAATTATCTTTTCATGTTTATCTGTCAAAGTATGTTTTTGTTACCTAAAGTAGGTATTATACAGAGGTTTCATTACTTGTGAAAACTTAGGTACGAATTTTCGGAAGTAAGAAGCTACACCTATGAACTGAACTGCCTGAGGTGGATATGCCATGTTGACAGCGCTGCTGCTGGTGTAAGATGTCGCTGGGAGGTATGTTGATTTTTTTTTTTTGCATCCGAAAACTTGCACGAATTGAATTGTTTCCTTCTTTTCTTTTTTCAGCATTTTGTAAAGCACCTTGTGGAAAGGAAAAATGGGAACTACGCGTGCCGGGATTTGAACCTGTGTCCTGACCGTTCGCAACCAAAGCGCTAACCATTGCGCTGCCATCGTGCGGTCATAATTGTTGGTGCAGGTAAACTCAAAGCTTGTGTTTTACTCGGGTTGGGGCGAACTTCTCCATTATGAATTACATACCCAAAATAAAGTAGCGATATTTTTAGAAAAGAACATTTAGAGAAATTGAAAGAAAACCCGGCTTTTATAAGGGTATTTAATACAATGCATAATTTTTCTAGAACTTGGTCTACCGAGTCGACAATAATTAAAACATCGTCCAAATAAACAACAACGCATGAATGAGTGAGGTTACCTAAGGCCTTGAGAATGGTCCTCTGAAGAACGGATGGTGCATTTTTCAACCCAAACGTTATTGTTATATACTCGTATTGTCCATCGAAGGTAACAAATGCTGTTTTCTCAGTACAATTAGGATGAATAGGGATTATGTGAAACCCGCTGGCTATGTCTAGGCTAATAAAGTATCTCGCGATTTGATCCACAATAAGAGGTAAAGACTACCCGATCCGAGTACGTGGAAAACCCTTAATGAATGAATCTTTGAATTTTTCCAATTACCAATTACAACCAATTACATCAGTGTCGACTTCATTAATATCGATCTCGTTTTCAGCGGTTTTAATACACATTAATTATTTTTGTTTTACAGATAGCGAGGCTATTTTGTGTAATATTTACGTCAAAACTTTGGCTTAAAATTTCACGACCAATCATGATATACAGGGTGGTTGGTAACTGGAAAGGGGGTGATTCTACGCGAAAAAAGAAGACGAAAATATAGAATAAAAATTAAAAAAATTAAAAAAATAACGTCAATCGAGACAACGATCTACAGTGAGATCCGTTCTAACGAGACGCGATAAAGTGCACGCGTACCGAACGAAAATTCAAAGTCGATTTTCTCGAAAACAAAGCCTCAAACGAAAAATTGTTATTCTATATTTTCGACTTCTTTTTTCGCCTAGAATCACCCCCTTTCCGCTTGTACCACCAGTTACCAACCACCCTGTATTTTAAATAATTATCAACAAGGACATGGAAAATTATCTCCAATGTAAAACCACCAATACATACAACTGACAAAATTTGTGATGTACATTTAATACAGGTATTTCCTATTCCTCGCATTACTACTATATGAATCATTCTTTTACCAGAAAATTTCAAGGCTACGGATTCATTAATTAGTGAACACTCGGCTCTAGAATCGAAGTAAAATGGAAACAACGTACCTAAATGACTGGATGTACCAGGTCTCACCACGCAGGTGTCGACTCGATGTTCGCTGTCGGAATTGTAGGTTCCTCTCCGCAACAATGGACAATTAGCCGCGTCATGGCCCTCCTCATGATACTTGAAATAAGACGCCTTTGACGATGTGCTTGATTGATTTTCTTTTAGATTTTGTATACTCTTCTGTTTCGCAAATTTTATTCTCTTACGGCACACTGCTATTTTATGTCCAAGGACACCACAGTAGAAGCACTTAATCCGGGAGCGAGATGACTTGCGTCGTTTAACTTCAGGGCTAGCTGATAAATTATTTGACAAAGGCTCCGAACAAGCGTAAGAGAAATCTTTCATTACACTTCGAAATTGGTCCTCAGTCTCGATATTCCTGGTAAGTGCAATTTCTTTAATACGCTCATCTTCTGAACTCAGTCGAGCAAGAACGCAGGCGTTGATTATTTCAGCAGTAGTCAAATTTTGCCACCTGGTCTTCAAGAGGCAACGGAGACGATTGCCAAAAGCTCCCGTGGGTTCGTCGTTCATTGGTTGTTCCTTCATTATCTTCATAAGCGCCCAGGTTGCTGTCTCGTCTCCACCAAAACGTATAGTGAAAAGTTCTTTAAATTTTGGCCAGGTAATATCCATTTCATCGAGCATTAATTTCTTAAGCCACTGCGCTGCAGAACCCTCTAGAGCTTGAGTTAAAACAGAGTATAACGCGTAGTCTTCTAAAGGATTTTCCACCATAATCCGATTGGCAATTGCGCACCATACAGCTGGATCGGAGCCCGCGATTTCAGGATTAAAACGCGGTAGCCACACATTTTTAGGTTCCGTGTTCGAGTTTTGCATGAACGATTGAATTAATTCGCGTATGATGGTCAAAGACTCTTGCACTGTTAATTTCCCTTGTGTTGTACAGTTAACATGGGGCTCAGGGGCGTTGAACGAATTTGGTCTATCCATTTTTTAGTAGATGATAGTTAATGATGATCGCTTAAGATGGCAAGGAACTCGGATCAACTATTACTGCTAACCACCAACTATCGACTCTGACTGCTGGCTAACGACTGACTTGCCGTCATGAAGATGATCCAGAGGAAAACTATGAAGGGGTGTGTCTAAGGATACGAGATCGTCGGATTCGTCGAGGAAAGCCTTCGTTCGGAAAGTGAGGGAAATGAAGGTTGCTGTTAATTGGTTACTTTCTATGTTGGTGGTCGAAGAAGGGCGGTAACTATCATTGAGTGAAAGCTAGTAGTATGTTCCCATAGTAAATAATAGATTTAGGGATTATTAAGATAAAGACTATTTGTTCGTTTGCAGAACCTTAGCTAGAGAAATTGCTCATAACTTGATGCTGGATCAGCTGAAATCAAAAAATCAAAGTTCATTCGTTAGGTAACAGTTTTCCCCAGGTAACGTTGGGAGGGTTTTTCGAAATTTCAATTTTTCACTTTTTTTTAACACTTTGAAGGGAAAATTAGCCGCAAATTTTCGCAAAATCGGTTAATTTATTCCTTCAAAGTGTTCCAAAAAAATGAAAAATTGAAATTTCGAAAAACCCTCCCAGCGTTACCTGGGGAAAACTGTTACCTAACGAATGAACTTTGACTTTTTGATTTCAGATGATCCAGCACCAAGTTATCAGGGACACCGCGCAATTCTACCTTTTTTCCGAGACACGTCCGAATAATTGCTGTTATTGCCGTATTTTTTAATATTTCTCCGTGCAAATTTTATACAATATTCTTCGAATATCATACTTTAATGTACTATTAGTTTTAATAAATAGATTTTAACTGTGTCGTCACAAATAATTCACAAAAACATACCTTATTTTGTACGAATTAACCTTAGCCCCCCCTTAAGCATTAGATTCAACTAGAATCAAACATATTGTAAACTCTTATAGTCCAAATCACAGTACCACGCAAAAATAATTTACTTGTAATTCTCAATGAGAATAGATTGTAAAACGTCTACCAAATAAAAAAAAAAAAGCTTTAATATTTAAGTACAGGTAGACTAAATTATTGGGGATCTTCCCAAAAATTCTAAACGAAAGGCCCCCTATGTCCTTTCATCTCTAATATATAAATTTGTAACAGCGGTAATAATTGTTTTATTCGATTGTTAAAGGTATCATTAAGAAAAATCAGGTTGACGCGCAACCTTTTTACTGTTTCAACACCCTTTTGCGATAAATGTAAGATCAATTATATTCGACTATCCGTAAGTATGAATGATTTACTGTTCTACCTTGTCTATGTCACGTAAAATTTATGATAAAAAAGGAGTAATTTAACTTGACCGTGTTTTCATATTTTTGTAGGCTTTTATTCATGAAAATGATTAAGTATAATGTGGCGGATCGGTATCAACAGGACGCCGACAGGTCGAGGCATCAACGCGGCGCGCAACACCCCGCGGGCAATCCGTCGGTACTAATCGTCAACACCAGAGGGCTACGACGACAATGAGTCTGTCTATCTCGCTAGTGGTCGAAATACGGTGTCACGATACAAATACCGCACCTAGCGAGACTCCCTCTACGTCTAAGGCAGGAACTACCGGGCATAGCCTTACCGACGACTCCACCGGTAGTCCCGGGACGAAACGCAAACTCTCTTTTCACCTAGCTCCAACGACACTCTCGCTACAATAACATTGCAATGAAGTTCAAATCACGGCCAAACTGTACACAAGACACTCAAGACTATAAAAAGACTTTTCTTGGTCGAATGCTTGCAGTTGCAGTGTAGTATGTTACGTTTGTAGGTGTTGAGGAGCAAGGGGCGAATCCTAATTGCCCTTCGTAATGGGGAAAATGTAATGTTGGGCCATGTGCAAAGATCAAGTCAAAACGTAACGGTTCGCTGTCAGATAGTATGGAATGACGTGGATTTGGGGTATGGTCGTTGTCATATCTACATGTGCTATTAAAATTTCCCTTTTCACTGTACTACAAGGTAGTTGGTGAGTCAGTACTGCGTTTATGCCAGGCCATTTGGAGTACTGAGTTATGGGCAATTATTGCAGACATAATTACATCAGCCTATGCTAATATACTAACAGCAACCTTCTACATGTATAGCAGAAATTTTGTACACAATACTCAAAAAGAAGATGAAAGGTTGCTATCATTTATTTATTTCTATTGAATGAAAGATGATGGAAGATTGTTAGAAAAGGCATAAAGGGATGATAGACTGACTCGAAATGAGGTTTAAAGTGAACTTTACAAATAATTTATTTTACACAACTTACATAAATATAGCACAATGATTGATCGAGGTAACGTGATGGTATTCGACACGAATACACTTCGCGTTGATTCCTTTTTATCGAAGATGGCGAAACAGGGAATCACCGCGACCAGGTGACGATTATTTTCAATTTTGAAATCGAAAAGCTAGTCACGTGATTCGTTTCAGTGAATGTCGTTAGTCGTCGATCGTTCGAACGACCGATCGATCTCTCAAAAGATCTTCGTTTTCTAACAATATGCGCACACCGTGGGATTAAGAGGGAAGAAGGAGTAAAATAAAGAGAATGGCGGAAGGGACAAGACGTAACCTATACGGGGGCAACAAATACAATGAGGTGACTTGGGAAGATGTCAGCAGCAGTCCTGTGGTATCGATGGTTGTCGTGTTAAAACGAATCGCGACGAGTCGTCGTAAACAAAATAAAAAATAAAAAAAGAAAGAAAAGAAAACACACTAGCAATGCCATGTTTCTGATGGAGGCACTCGTCCTTGCTCAGTAATCCGTTGCATCGGGACCTAAAAATTCAGACAGACTAGATTATTAACGTCCTATAATTATCCTATGCTTTGGTTAAAAAAGAAAAGAAAAAAAAAAATAAAAGAACTTGGAACTTTGCCGCGCTACGATTTTTATAGATAGAATAATTATCTTTTTCTAGTAATTATTCTAATTATTTTTTATGTAGAAAGGATTCAGCGTCGTTGAATTCCATGAAATAATTGATTGATTTTTATTATAGTTTATAATTCGTTCAAAATTTGCTGGCTACTCAAGATACAATTGAAAAATAGTCGTCTACTTTTGTTTTACTAGAAACTATTAACCATAGAGTGGGGAAAATTGGGAAAATGTTGAGTAACCAGTTAAGATTTAATAGACTGTAATAGTTACAATTTGAGCAATATAGTAAAATGACAATAGCAATAGTTGTGATTATAGTAAAATGCTAATCAAAAGCAACGAATGACACCAATTATTATTTGTTCAAAGCATGGATTATTTCAGTAAGTAGCTCTATTAACGATCGATCGATTATTATCGATCATCGAGGCGTTAATTTACTTACGACTCGTTCTGCCTCTGGATTTGATAAATCCAAACAATCGTATCGATTCGATAAATGCAAACAATCGTATCGATCCGATAAATCGCGATATAATCGTCGCGCTTCGAACTCATGGCACAGTATACAACAGAACAAACGCATCGTGCATGCATGGCGTGCGTATTCAGGGGCTGTCCTGAATTAGAATGTTCTACAACAGCGTCTTTTGTGATTTTTTTTAGAAGGGAAAGAAAGAAATGAAGTTATTGAATCTTGAGCTGCGGTTTTGTATATATTTAACGAATACAAAAAAATTTTTTTAAAGTAAAAGAATTAATTGTAAAAGATTTCTAAGCCTGTTTCAGGGGCTGCAGTTTTCAATCGCCGTGAAAGATCTACCTTGTAATTCTTGATTGAAACAAAAAACCAAAAAAGGATTAAATTACTATTATTATTTTTCTTCTGGGTGAACTAAACAACGACAGAAAAAAATGTGAAATCAAAAATTTTGGTGGATTTAAAAAAAGATGTGTTTTTAAAAAAAGATATAAACTTTAAGGTGCTATAATAATTATTGAAATAAGCTCTTTTCTGCCTTTGTTTAGTTCACCTGGAAGAAAAATGTATAATAATTTAATCCTTTTTTGGTTTTTTGTTTCAGTCAAGAATTACGAGGTGGATCTTTCAGGCCGATTGAAAACTGCAGCCCCTGAAATAGGCTTAGAAATCTGTTACAATTTATTTTTTTACTTTAAAAAAAATTATTTTGTATTCGTTAAATATACAGGATGGTTGGTAACTGGTGGTACAAGCGGAAAGGGGGTGATTCTACGCGAAAAAAGAAATCGAAAATATAGAATAAAATTTTTTTTTTATTTTTTTTTTTTTAATTTTTCCATCGAGACAACGATCCGTTATAACGAGACGTGATAAAGTGCACGCGTACCGACCGAAAATTCAAAGTCGATTTTCTCGAAAACAAAGCCCCAAACGAAAAATTTTTATTCTATATTTTCGACTTCTTTTTTCGCGTAGAATCACCCCCTTTCCGTTTGTACCACCAGTTACCAACCACCCTGTATATAAAACCATATCTCAAAATTCAATAACTTCATTTCTTTCTTTCCCTTCTAAAAAAAATCACAAAAAACGCTGT
Source organism: Bombus flavifrons (assembly GCF_040668555.2). NCBI lineage: Eukaryota > Metazoa > Arthropoda > Insecta > Hymenoptera > Apidae > Bombus > Bombus flavifrons. The sequence continues at coordinate 4,740,009 of NC_138459.1, read as the reverse complement.
TTTAGAACATTCTAATTCAGGACACCCCGTTCAGGATTATTAAAACAGGAAAACGATTCGCGTTATTCACAGGATACGGTCGATCACATAACCAAGCATGCATGAAATATTTTTATTCGCAACATAATGCAGTTGTGGGTCGAATCAAGAGGCAATCCTGCGTGAAATCACACTGCAAAGATCACGAACGTAATAAATCACATCGTCTTCCTTTTGGTAATCGTTCTTTTGCACTCTGAAATGAAACACCGACAATGAATTTTGTTTGTTTACCTTAACGTTTTCTCTATGCAAAAATACCGCGAGAACATCTTTGTAGATAATGATTTATCGGTGGTTTCGTTCTTTACAGATCATTGATACCCACCGATGGTAAAAAAGAACGAAGAAGACGGAGCAGTGGGAAGGTGCTGCCAATTCGCTTGCAAAAGGATAACAGAAAAACGATAAAAACAAGACATACGAAGCGTTAATATTGATCCAGGAGAGAAGACAAACTAGAATCGCATCGTTTGGACCAGAGGCGGCTGGTTAGTGACAAATCTCAGCAAAGAGCAAACAAAGAGAAAAATAAATAAAAAGAAAACTCCGAATCACGGCTGACAGGATCGATTCGTTCGCGAAGTGAAGAGAATTGACAAGGAAATAAACAAATAAAAAAATTAATAAATAAAAACAATTACACCCGTGTAGAAGATCGGTGCCCGTTCGACAACAAACGAAACACATGAGTAGAATAGAAAAAGAAGAAGAAACAAAGACAAAAAAAAGTAGAAAAAAACACTAGAACGATAGAAGAGAATATAAACAAAAAAAAAAAATAAAATAAAATAAAATAAAATAAACAAAATATACAAAAAAAAATCAGGAAGAAAATGCGAATAGATAAATATATGCAAACGATATGTACCGATAGAAAAAAAAACCACGTAGCCTGTAGCCCCCCGGGCATAGTCAGCCCAGTCTTGCGAATCTAGAGAAAAGTTGCGCGAGGCTCGTCCGTGGACCGGTTGCTCGCGGCCAAACGCGGCCTCATTCTGCCCCGGGCCATCAGCAATGGTCACTTTTTAGGTTAGCTTGGAAGGGCGAGGAATTTGGACAGGATGACACCATCGAGTTGGTTTGTTTATTCGTTCGCAACGTCTGTGGTACGCTTTTCGTACTTTTAATCCGCGGACAAAGCACGTTCACCTTGTACGACCATAATGGCCTTCTACTTTCCAGGACCTTGAAAGCCAACGATGGCACCACGTCGTGATCCAACGATGGTACCGAAGGTTTGGGAGTTTTCCAAGCTTGATAGTACGGGTCTTCCTTGCAGGAAATTCGATCTTGTCGACCTTGACGAAACACGTCGCCATTTTGGTCCGGTAACCTTGAGTTGTCCGCGTCGTGAAGTCTCTTCCATGATTGTTCGCAGATCGGTGAATATTCTGGAGATGTGACACCGCTAGAGTAATTGGAACAATAATTCTCGTCGTAATTGAAGGCGTTGCTCTTCAGAGGTAGGCTAAGGTATTCTTCAGTCGAAGAAGATTCATTGGTTTTCTCTGTATCTTCTAGGAGGATCGAGTCGTCGTTTAGAAGCCTGAACAATCTCGAGTGAGTTTGAGTCCTCTGATACTTCCTCATGTTTTTCGACGAGGTGCATTCTGAATCTGTATCCACTTCAGAGATCATGCGACTCATGTCTGAAGTGACGCCACTATCTTCGTCGTCCGTCTCTTCTCGGGAATTCTGCACGCTCAACAGGTGCTTCGACTCTTTGCTTCTCTTCTCTTCAATACCCACCTCGTCTTTGCCTTTTTTTAACAGGTCACTGTTTCTTTCAGACTTATCCATTCGTTTCATCTTCGAGTCTGTATTTTGTAACTTGTCAGAAGACTCCTTGTTGTGTTGCGAAGATTCCTCTGCCAAGTTAAACTCAGAGACGATCACTTCAGGTTTCAGGATGTTTCTGTTGAAGTCGCGCGTCCCTGAACCAATGTCCTTCGCTGTCGCAACGTGAGTGCAATTATTTTCTTTATTCTCTCTGGTCACAGAATCATCGTTACTTTTCATATTCTCGCGTTCTTCTTGACCCTTGTTCGTCCTATCTTCTTCCTTTTTCACGCTCGTCTTTCTCCTAATCGTGAACTCTGTCTCCACAGTCTCCTCGCAATTGATTTTACCAAACCTAGTAGGAATCTTCCTCAAAGTAAAATTCACATGGGGTACCACAGGATCTTCGTCCTCTTTCACCTTACTTTCCGTCGTTTCCTCCTTCGTCCTTTCATTAGAATGATCCCTGCCCTTTTGTTTGCTGTCCAAACTCTTCTTTTTAACTACAAAATCCACAGTAGTGTCATTCTTCACTACAAAATCCGCGGAGACCTCATTAGCCTTCTCCATCTGACTTTTACTGTCATGGACCTTCGACTTTCTGCTTTCTTCCTTGCTATAACCTCTCTCAGGCTTGACCGTGCTGTCTCCAACGATCACTGTGGTCACATCTTCGTTATTTTCAGATACAGAAAATTTAAATCTCAATGGCAGACTCACGCTGACTGTTGGCGCGTCAGTATCATCAGGAGGGTCATCAATGGCTTCGAAAGGCGTCTCGTTCCAGTCTTTCACGCTTCTAGGCTCTCGGGCTCTAGGACTCTCGGAATCTGCACGCTCGACGTCCTCGTAAATCACGCTCAGTTGATGAGGAAACGTGCTGGTCTGAGTTTCCTCCACGTTGCCCTCCACTTGTTGCTCAACATCTGCTGCACAATCGATATTGTTCTTACAGGATGATTCAGAATTTTCGTCCTCGTTGCAAGATTCTTTGCTCGAGCTATTTTTAGTCGGACTCCTCTCATCGTCGTTCTCTAACCTGCCATGAGCATTCAGTCCCGTAGAATACGCTAAATAAGAATCAGAGTCGTCGCTATCGGAAGAAGAATCATCAGAATCACTGCTACCTTTAGACGATTCGATGATGGACTCGTTGTCAGATTGCGATTCCGTGTCAGTGGAGTCGCTGGAGTCACTCGTGTCGATGTAGGTATAGTTTGGTACGTTGACATTGAGACTCCCATTGGGGCAAGATTTCGTCTCTGGTCTGTTAGAATTCTTGTCATCCTCGTTTACTTCTGACACGATTATCTCACCAGGAATCTCCTCTTCATCGGTGATGTTCATCGCAGTAGTACAATCACTGTCTTTGCTATTGTTGCTCGCAGTTCGTGACACGCTGTTCACCTTCTCCCATTGCACAAGACCATTTGTACTATCATCGTTCTCCCTGGTAATTTTACTTTCCAGTGCTTTATTTCCTCCATTATTTTCCTGAATATTCTCTGCAATATCTGCAATATCTGTAATATTCGTTGAGTGAATTTTTGCTACAATCACATCACCACAGACTTGTTCACAATTGTTATTGCAATTGTTATTGTTCTGTGGAGCAACTGGCACCATGTAAGGTGGATAAACACCAGAATGTACGTTTTTATTATTCATCGGATCATACTGTGGATAAGGTGGATAAAGTGGGTAATTTTGATTGTAAATAGGAAAGTATACGTAGGCAGTGTTATCAGGATGATAAGGGTAAGATTCGTTCGCGACACCAGCATATGGAAGAGGGTAGTAACCCCACCAACCACTGTCGGGGGTCCAAAATGGAGGCGGACAGGGAGAGAGGAAGACACCCTGCTGATTGCCCGGCACGTTATTCTCTGTTTGGCAGTGGTAATCTGCTTGACGATTTTCTTGCGTGGCTACAACAAACAGCACAATGCATTCAGACAAGAAGTTCAACTGTTCCTATTGGGGTGTGATGTGGTCTTGCGTTTCTCCCTTTTCTATTTTTGTTTCTCTGCTTTTATCCCTTCTTTCCACCCGCACATTTCCCTTTCTCTTATATTACACACGTTATTCTTTCTTTTTCATATTAGGCGATGGAAGCAATAGACATTTATTTCATCTTCTGTTTAAGCTTCAGGCTCATTTCAAATTCACAATCTCTTTATTATAGATAACATGGAATATTGTTAATTCTGATAAGAAATGACTTGGTAGCTGAAGAAACCTTACCAACTAAAGGCTACAGGAAAATTCCAAGAGATAAAAGATTAGATAAGAAATGCAGTTCTTTGAATACACAAGATGTTTGGCGAATTAATTATCAAAGAAGCAGTGTCTTGCACGCAGTATGTACACGACAATTTGTACTATTATTTACCAAGAAGAATATATTTTACTAGCAGAACAATTCTTCTTAAAGAACATCTGTGTGTATTTAAATTTCACTAACGTCAGTATTTTTATTTCTTCTAGGCAAAAATGTCCCACGCTAATATGTTGAAATATTGAGTTGGCAACTGAGTGGTTGCGCACTTTGCCAATAGCATCTAATGACAAAATCCCCAATCACTTAGTTGCCAACCCAATATTACAGAAAACGAAATAAATGTCTACCATGAACGATCCTCCGTTGGCTGTGAAAAATCGACGGACAAGCGAGATGCCACGAGATGCCACGATTTTAAGCAACGAGTGTAGTCGCGAACGGCTACGAAAGAATGAGAGAGAGAGAGAAAGAGAGAGAGAGAGAAAAAAAAACGAGACGTGTGATCCTGTGTTCAAAGGAAACGATCGAAAATTGTGAACGCAAAACCAGCTCGTCGATGATCTTCGACGGGACACAAGCGATCATTACGTTCGAGTAGGAAGAACATGCTCGTACGATATTCTGGACAGATGGATCGTAAGTGTCCAAAATAATCGTAGTACGGTTTTACATGCAAATCGATCACTTGCAATCGTATTAAAATCCCAGCGATGATTAAACACGTGTGAAATCAATTAATAAGAACATGCAACATTCCCGGTTAAATTACCCAAAATCCATATATCGTAGCTTGCCATACTTCTATTCATTTCTAAACGAGGAACGGCTATTTCAACGTTGACGAATCGACACGTTTGTTACGACGATGATCGAACGATTTTACAAGCGACATAGTTTACCACGATACTACTCGATCGATGGAAGTAGACGAATAATTCACCTACCATGCACTGTATATGTACAATATATCGAGTGACTGGTGTTTTAAAATACCATCTCAACAGCAATCATAAGTTTCTATTCGGCGAAGAAAAAGTTCGTTATATTGATCGTTGCTCGATGATCGGTGTGTCAATCGTTAAAATACACAGGAACGTCCAGAATGCGTGACAATTTTTCTAATGTAAGTTCTGTTGCAACGAGTTTGTCGGGAGAGAAAAGAAATTATTTGAACGAAATTTGAGTGGAACGGGGTGAGGGCTTAATCGAGCTGAACGATACCAAGGAATTTTCGTTATTCCTGTGAACACAGGATTCGGGAATGTTCCAGCGACGGCACGCAATCGTTACTTCAAGTTTTAATCATCCATTAGAATAGTAAAGACGCTTGTCATTGAACATTAATGTACAAGGGTCAATAGAAGCTTGTTGCGATTATTAATTCATCATGGACGAGTAGCGTGTTCCTGCATGAATTATGAACATGTTGTACGCGTTTCCTTTCTTCTTCTTTTCATTCAGAAGGATGACAGATTTGTTACGCTTGTTGGTCTCGACGATAAATTTTCGCCGATCGACACTCACCGACGCTCTCCGGCGCTGTCATCGCTTGTAATATCCTGAACGATCTGGAGGGAATCGCGCTGCCCATGTATTTCTTTGGCTCTGGAACCTGTTGCTCGCTTGGTGGTAAGTTCGCTTGCGTTTCTTCTGCAAATATTATATTTATTATATACATTTTTTAGGATTAATGAGAAGTTAATCTTGCTTCAATGTAATGGAGAGCTAATCAGAGGAACATGACTAACAAGTTTACTTACCAAACGTCTTTGAATTCCTGTTCTGCTTCTTGTTTATGGCGGATGGTGGCCGTGACGCTGCAACGTACGATTTTATTTTATAATTTTATAAGTAGAATCTTTTATAAGTAGAATTTTGTTATACTATCAGTACAAGTTCGTTACGTACACACGATATGTATTTTACAAATACTAATAATACAGAGTTGTACCTTCATGGTCGATGGATTCCATGGAAAAGTGGTAAAAGTATACGTTTTTTTAAAAACAAGATGAAAACATATGAAACGATATATATATAAAATTGATATCTATGTATAGAATTTTGTTAGAAATTTCCAAGCTTCCATAACGTTATAGTAACAAATTTAATGTTTAGAAAGATACAAAATTTTCTACTGACATTTCATTTTATCTACAATTTTGTCAAAGTCATGTTTTAACTATTTGTACCACTTTCTCTCTGAGCCTGTCAATCGATTGAAACGTAAAAAACGTACTCGTGTTCACAGCAGGAGCATCACCGGACTCCGTCATAGTTTGTAGGAAGCGGAAAGCTCGAGAGGGTATAGCACCACCACGATATCTCGGATCTTCCTCGTGATGAAGAGAAGATTCATTGTCGACTATAGAAAGAAGAACACGTAGCAATAACAGAATAATCAAACGATAAAAAGAACTGATCATTCTGGTAAAATACGATCTTTACTTTGTTCCTTGAATTTATTCATCAGAATCCTATCGTCCTCTGACAATTGAAGTTTACGCATCTGTTCAGTGTCCACGTCGTTCGTTGAATCCGTGTCTGTGATCTTCTGGAGAACTCTGAACGATCGAGATTGAACTGGACCAGAATCCGATTGCTGAACTTGCACAGGTATAATACGTTGCGCCATCCTAATAGCAATAATACAACAATTAATTCAAATTTATATTTTGACTAAGATATAAATTTATATTAGCTTCTTACTAGATTATGGATTTTTATAAATTCTTACAATATTATTCAATTTTTATAACATTTCTTCTACTTACAAGTCTACTTATAAGATAATTGTCACACTTCTGACAATAGACTTACACTTTCTGGTTCTGATTCTCAGCATTAGACGCGTTATTCCTAAGAATCGGTTGCGAGTACGAGGTATTCGAAGTAGCTACACCAGCAGGCTTCTTATCACTTCCCTCGATCATAATTGGTATAATGTACGCGCCACCTGTCGATTGTTGAGGCACCTGATTCTGCATCTGATTCTGAACTTGATTCTGCATCTGATTCTGAACTTGATTCTGCATCTGATTCTGAACTTGACTCTGAACTTGATTCTGCACCTGGTTCTGAACCTGATTCTGAACTTGATTCTGAGTCGGTTGTCCCCAGCGCTGCTGATGATGCGGACTCGCTTGCTTGAATTGATGGTGACCAGGCTCTGGTTTTACGTCAAACACAGACGGCCTATCCTCAATCTGGACACAAATGATTATTGTATGTTAATATACTATGGTTTCCATACTTCATTTTACAATTCTTTCTTCTCTAATTATTCTTTAAACTCAAAGTTTTAAGCAATTGGAGGGTTGAAAGGTCTGTTGCAACAAGGACGCAGCTCCACTTTCTGATAATTCGAATAAACCAACAAAAACCAATTGAAAATCGAATCGTCTTGAAAATGTGTGAAATAAGTTCACGGTTAACTAATATTCATAATAATAAATTTTTGTATTTTCGTATATGAAACCTACGCCTCTCTTTTTTTTTCCAATAAACTTGACTTAAATATTGGAGCTGCCTTTTTGTTACTGCGTGTTCTTCTATTCTATTTTTCTATTCTAACAACTCTTTTACTTGCATTTCGTAAATAAAATAACAGAAATAGTTTTGTAGGTAACTCAAACGTTAAATCTTTAACCAGTAGTCGGCAAGATCGTGAAACTACTTTGGAACATCTGCCTCGCATGATAATAAACACTTACGCGAATTGGTATCATGCGTTCTTGCGTCTGCGTTGGATGAACTTGTTGCGTTGCAGAAGGACTAGAGAACGGACGTTTCTGTTGCTGATTGAATTGCTGAGGCTGCTGGTATTGGTATTGTTGCGGTTGCTGAATTTGCGATGGTCTGTGTTGTGTTGGTTGAAGCGGCTGAGACTGCGGCCTCTGTTGAATCGATTGCTGTCTTTGTTGAGCTTGTTGCCATTGTGGTGATTGTTGCTGTGTTTGCTGAATCGAGGGCGCGTAAACCGGTGGTGACGTTGGACTATCCGGCGAAGACGATGACGTGCTCTGCTGTTTGTTCACGCTCGAACGTTTCGCCCACTCTGGTAATTCTTCCTGTGGCTTGTTCTTATTCTGCAGCCACGGAGTTGGCGCCTTTGTCAAAGTCACTTGAGTCGGAGTGCTCGGACTCTCGGGTGTGTTCGGCTGAACTGCGATCGTGGGCAATACTTTGGTCTCTACTTTGGTCACGTGTTTCGGTGATTCTGGTTGTTTCTCTGGAGCTGAAATGACAAAATTATGGCATTCAATTTTTCCGTTGTCCGGTTACTTTAAATTTTTGCTCGATGATAATGGTATAGCGGTACAAAAATCAATGGAAGATTTGAATCGAGAAAGACACATATTGTAGTGCCCTGGAATACCAACGTTGTTTTGGTTTGCTAGGATCAAAGGTAAACGAACTCCGGACAAAACATTATCGCCATTATCTGTAACCGTAAACCGGAGTTCGAACTTCTTACCACCGGTCGATACAAATAGACGAACGTGCTCTCTAGGACAGTTAGTATAGCGAGTCATGCGGTGGCTTACGGAAGTATTCGAACGCTTACACTTACAAATTATAATTAATAAAATAAGGTGTACTAAATTAATTTGTTAAAACAATTTGGTATCTATAGCGACGGGAAAGTGTCAAGATTACATCAGTAAAATTTGAAAACAGGAGTTGTGATAATTTTATTAGAAACATTCATGATGAGTGTCTCAGAAAATTATTCGAACGCTGTAACGCTGTTGATAGTTTTTCATCTTCCTTTGCAGCGAATGTAAACATCATTGCTAAATGAAAATATTGCTACGTTCACTTTGTGTTAGGATATCGTTTCAGTAACAGTAACGTAAAATTGTGCACAATAACATTTAAAATGAATACCAAAAAGTGTGGAACAAAAAATCGTAAAGAGAAATAATATCCGATTACAGGAGGACGGCAGATCATATAACGAGATAGCCAGAATTGTGAACAGAACTAAGTCCACGATACATTATAAGATAAAAAAGTCAAAGAACGAGGGAACACTTGTAAACAAAGGTCGATCAGGTCGACCAAAGAAATTGACTGGAAGAGAGGAGAAAGTTGTTATTCGCGAATTAAAAAAATCCTACTACATCCGCTCCTCGACTCGCAAGTATGGTAGCTGACATGTTTCATAAAGAAGTTCACCCGGAATTATGTCGACGAATCTTACGAAACAATGATTTTCATGGCAGAGTACCGCGAAACAAGCCATATATTAGTGCGGTAAATCATAAAAAAAGATTGACATTTGCAAAAACCTATATTAATAAAGATAATTCTTTTTGGGACAAAGTCATCTTTTCGGACGAGTGAAAGTTTAACATTTTTGCCTCAGATGGTCAAAATTATGTGCGGAGAAAATCAAATACGAAATTGGGAATTCGACGTTTACATGAAACAGTGGAACACGGAGGTGGATCGGTCATGGTGGGGGGCGCATGGCTGCCAGCGACACCGGAAATTTGATACTTATTGATGGAATACTTGACAAATATAAGTATTTCAATATTTTAAAAAATAACCTTAAAGAAAGTGCTCGTAAATTAGGATTATTGGAAGATTTCCACTTCCAACAAGATAATGATCCTAAGCATACTGCTAGAATTGTGAAAGAATGGATCGTATAAACACACCACACACGTCAATTACTCCACCGCAAAGTCCGGACATAAATCCGATTGAAAATTTATGGGCTGAAATCGGAGAAAGATTAAATAAATTTCAGATAATCTTAAAGCAAGTATTGAAAGATGAAATTATAGAAATATGGAACTCCGTTGAGTGTAGTTTTACAAAATCATTGGTTTACAGTATGGAACGTCGATTGAGACACACTATCGCTGCCAAAGGTAGTCCAACAAAATATTAATATTAAATAATTTAATAATATACGTAGCGTTCAAATACTTTTGTTAGCCAGTCACAATACGTGTTTCTAATAAATGTATCAACTCCTACCTATGTTGTTGAATCCTTCTCAAATTTTACTGACATAATCATAAGACTTCCATCTTCCTATTGACATCTGCTTGTCTAAGCAACTTACTTTAATGTACATTATTTCGGCCATTCAAGTTTGTATATGTAAGCGTTCGAATACTTTCGTGAGGCACTGTATTTGTGAGTTTTAATTATTAGAAAGTTCTGTAGCGGTCCAGAAACATCATAGAAGAAGACTTGACTTCTTGCAAATAGATTTAAAATTCTGAGGAAATTTAGACTTTAAAATTCATATGCACAATTTCTAAAAAACCTATTAAGAAATGTTTACCAGGTGGACATAAGTGGATTTGGAGAGATTTTTTTTTTAATAAACTGCTTTCATCCAATCTACATGACTGAGTAGAGACAACATCATCAGTATTCTGTTCGAGGTCAAGTGTTTAGCGACTATCATTGTAATTATTATTATATCTGAAAGTATTTAACTTGTTTTCTAAAACTTCTACTTTTTCTTCATCATTTCCTCAACTACACTCGTACATTTTTATCGTCAAGTATACTTACTAGTAGGTTGAATCTTATTGGCAGGAGGTGTAGATGGCGTTCTATTGACAGACGGTTGAACCGGAACATTGGTCGGAAAGACAGGGATCGCCACTTGAGGCTGAACAAACAGATTAGCCCCGGTGTTTTGTGTTGGTGTCGGCTTCGGTTCAAGCGCCGATTTTGGCGGACCCTCGATTCCCTCGTCGTTCGCATTTTTCGCTACTCTGCGTGCCATTCGTGGGCTTCGAATTTGAGAAAGGTCCAATTTTCCACCCATTCCCGGTGTATACGTGAATGGTTTCTTATCCTTGGTCAGCATTGCGTTCTGAATGGCCGCTGGTGGTTCGTAAACATCGTTGTTAGCCATCTGCGGCCTTCTTGTCACCGGTGCCTACGATTCAACGTCTCCCTTAGCATCTTTGTGATCGTTAAATGTTAATTACACAGTCGCATTACGTGACATTAAAATAGAAGCCTCGCGTTTGGCAAGTGGCAAATTTTTCAAATTTTTCACCTTCAAAAATAAGAATATAGTGAGAATACTATATTAAGTTGATTTTAAACGTATCAAATTTGTCAATTTGTCGAAGATATACTTCATACAAGGCTATTCTTCTTCGTCTTTTCCTTCTGTTACGTGCTTAAATTATTTTTAAATATACTGGAACAAAGAACTGTACATGTGGAAAACAAACAGTGTAAGAGAATACACGTGGAACAAAGAGAAGATACAACAGCCTTGAGATCTCTTTAATTTTGGACCAACTATAATTCCTCATGAAACATCTTTTATCTTAAATCTACCCTTTCATCGCGACCTCACATTCTTTCCATAAATTCTCATATATATGTATATGTATATGCCCTCGTTTTCTTTAAGCTATACGCTTCAACTTGACCCAAGAAATCCTTTCATCTGAACACTCACCATTCTTAGTTACCCAACTGAATAAACTGAAACACAAGCAGAAGGAGAAACACTCTGACACTAAGAAGAATTCTTTTTCAAACAATATTACGAACGATTCACAAATAAAATATTACACTTGAAGTTGAACAATTGGTCCAATCAACGCACATAATATTTTCCTTTTTGTCCTTCCTTTCGTTTGGGTCAGTTAAAGCTTCCTACGTCATGCCACTAAAATCCACGAGAATCGCTCGCAACGAGCGATAAACGCCGACTGAATACGATCTTCCACTTACTTCGATGGTGTTGATCCTCATGGCCGGCACCTGACCAGGCACTGGAGGTGGTGGTGGCGGTGGAGGAGGCACGGGACAAAGTCCTGAAACGATTAGCGATTTAGTGGAATGCTAACGAGTAGCCAGCTATGCGGGACGTGTGCGCATCGTTTTCGCTGCACTTTCACACGTTCTCTATATGCCTCACCGGAAACCCAATGGCCGACTCTACTCTTCAGATTTACCACCGTCGTAACCTCTGCTTCATCTCCCAAGAATTCCAGCAGTTTACAGTTTATAGCGGTATTAGAGGTAATTCGTAAAAATATTGACAAAATTGTTTATATGATAGAAGGTAAAAAACGAAATTAGGCAGATTTATCAGCTAACGTTTATAGTTTGCAGTGATATAAAACATGGTTATTGTTTACCATCATGGAAGTTGACAGGTTGACCGCAATGGTGGCCATCAGTGACACAGGTTATGAAATTTTTTATTGAGTTGGCAACTAAGTTATTGGGGATTTTGTCATTAAGTGGTAATGACAACATCCGCAATCACTTAGTTGCCAACCTAATAGAACGATCAAAGTAAGATGAATTTCATGAATTAACAAATTTTCAACGATGCGAATGGCTTAGATAACATTGTCACAGGGAAAAATATACTCGTCGAATTGAGATACCTTCCTTCTTCTCTCCTTTTCAAAGTCGGTATAAAAAGTGCACAAATGTAATGTAATATTTCGCGAGAATAAAATGTTGTAGTATAGCGTATTTCAATCTGTGGCGACTCCAGCGGCAAAATATATAAAATTCGCGTGGCGGTCGACGTGTTAGATATTGGACAGATTTATTATCGTTGTAACCTCATCTTTGAACTCATCTCTTAGGAATTCGACGAGTTTACAGTTTACAGTGGTATTAAAACGGTAGATACACAGTATTGATAAAATTGTTTATACGATAAAAGTTAAGAAAAATTAATGTTACTTAAGAAAACAGTTACCATTCGCGAGAAGTTATTTTTCTATATTTTACAGTTAAATCTGCAAGTGTGAACGAACGAAAGTCTGTTTACAGCGGGAAGTGTGGAATGTAACCTTATATGGGATTAAGTTTCGCCGTGACCAATGTGTGAATCGTAAAATCGTAATACGATGATCGTCAGTAAACGGTAAGTTCGATCTTTTGTTGAACTTTTGATTCGTATTCGGCCCTCCTGTGCAAGTGGGCTCGCTGTGGATCTCGAAGATATTGTGGGTTCATTTGGAATTTGTGTATTTAGAGACGTTTTGTGTACACACGGAGGGAAGCTGTCGGCTGTTTCTCCTGTTTCCAGAGATACGGAAATCTCGTGTAGCTTGCGTGATGCCAGAGTAAATATTGTTTCTATGTTGCATAAGAATTTTTTTCGGAGGAAATACTTCTTTAGATATTTAAAAAATCGAAAATATTGACGATATTTGGAAAAAATTGTAAATGTATGTTTTTTAACTGGTTTTTATAGGAATTCATATTGGGTAAGGAATCTGTAATATTGTTTTATCGATGGAGTGTCAGAAATGTTTGTAAACGTTGAAACGACGAATCTAACTAACTGCATAGCTCGAACTTTCCGTTTGCTGGTTATCATGAGACAGCAGTTATTATTTGCATACGTCGCATATCTTCGTTGCTACGCTTTACGAGCAACCAAGCCCGCGAATTATTTTGCTTGAACATGGATACACGTACCTGTCACTAGGCCGTCTGAATTCCTGAAACGAGAAACATTTGATCACTTAGGAGGATACAGTCGTCGAAGTATTAACCCTTTGCAACTTGATAATATTTTATCTCATATAAACAATTTATTTTATGAAACAAATTCTATATACGTATTTTATATAAATTCTTTAATAAAATATTCGTGTATAATTGCAAAGGATTAACGAGATTAAAAATGTTATGGATAACATAGATATTTTAAAATTGCAACACTTTTTCCTATTTACTCTTAAATTAACGTAAGGTATTAAATTATTTCTTAACGATTATAAATTCTACAAATTTTCTAGTTATTTCAAAAAATATGTCGATTTGTCCAGGAACCACTCGATATTCATCTACGTAAACATAATTTTATTCTTTGAAACAAAATCATTGTGTTAGGTATATGAGGTTATGAAAACCGATAATAATATTGTGTTGGCAACTAAGTGATTTTGTCGTTAGGCGATATCGACAAAATTCGCAATCACTTAGTTGCCAACCTAATAATACTGAAATTTCATGAAATTTCTAAAGCTGACAGAAACATCTATTCATCGATTCGTCAACATGTACAGCAATGACAGGCCATAAACCTGACCACCATATCAAGACATCGAAGGCAATTTTATTCTAGTCAAGGCAATGAAGTTAACGCTTAGAGAAAACAGCTGTTCAGTTTATTGTAAAATCACTAACGTTACGTGTCTGAACAATAGAATTGTGATAACATATAGAAATAAATAGGTATGACATGCGTGTTGATAAAGTAATGATTAGATATATGTATATATGTTCATTGTACGTGTAATGACTTAATTTAGATGATGAGTATCAGAGATATGTTTATACACTTAATTAAGACGACAGTGCTACATATTTAGAAGTTGTTTTCAAAGACGATTTCATTTGACATTGACACTCACAAATTAATTCGCGGATCGCAATTAAAGTCAATGTTAGGAATGAGAAGGTTAAGGAATGTATTGAAGTAAAAAATGTTCATGTTGAATAATTTCAATCATCCATAGGCAGACACATATTTTTTTATACTACATAGGAAAATTGCACTGTTTATATTCAAGTTAATTAATTAATTCTTATTCCAGACTTTAAAAAGATTTAGAAAAATTCTAACACGCTTATCAAATTTTCTAGTAACAATTAGTTACAAAATCGTTCACGATGTTAAAAATTCTTTCCTTTCTAGGAATAAAATATTTCTTTCGAAATATTTCGATGGTAAAATTTCATTTAGGTGATCCATTCAATTTGTCTACATCAAAACTCACAAAAAGCGTTTATATTCTAATATGCCATTGAAGATATCAAAAGATTGAATTCTCGAGAAACTATTAAGCAAATGATCATCAGTAACGATCATCGCGATAATACGTGTAGAGATACATATATGGAGGATTTTCTTTAATGTTAGTTGGATACATTCCTGCGTTATCTGTGGAACGCAGTTATTCGAAACGTTGAGTCATATCGCGTGCTATCGGTATTTTGGTTCACCTACGTGCACTACATGACATTCGCGCACACCGAGAGCTGCTGTCAAAATGACTTGTTTCGATAGCTTTAGGATTGCGTCGGTGGTCGCGTTCCAATTACCGTTTCGAGGGCGCAGTTCAAAGTAACATTGAATGAAAGAGCGTTGTGGTCGCCGATGGAAGCTTGGAAATTTTTTACTTGAATCATCGTCTGGTTGGAAAGTGACTTTCATCAACTTTTTCATAGAATTATCAATTTCATTAATTTTATTCATTTTACTATATGTGTTTTATTTGATTCCTCTTAAATTTTTCAAAAGTATACTTTTATTCATTTCTATTTCATTTTTCCCATTTCAATATCTAGAAAATCAAAAAAGAAGTTTGTATTTTTCCTTGGTAAAATTGTCGTTAGTTTTGTTCAATGTATAATGTTAAAAATGACAACGTGAGTTCGCGCTCGCCATCTATGTGCAGATGCGCTAGTTACAAGAAATAGTAACTAGAAAATAGTTCTAGATATAATCGATAGGTTTTCGTTTTACTTTTTAGTCAGTCTAAGTAAGAAAGTGCAATAAAGGTTGTTCAGCTCAGAACGGTGTGATAGATTTATCCGAGGAATAAACTGATATTGTAATTCTAGCTCTAAATAAACAAATAACAACATATAATTTTATTCTTCTTCTCAACTTTAACAAAATTACCATTTTATTTATTTCCAGTATATACTTTCCAATCCAATTTCAAATTTCCGGTTCTTGTTTTTAAAAACTACTTTAAAACGACTTTTTCCAATAGACGAGACTTCCAGTCATCACGACTACGTTTAACGACTTAAGTCTTTATCAATATTTTCATTATGTAAAGTTTAGCAGAATTCTTATTTTAAGATACGATTTTACTGTTTAAGACACGAAAGAGAATACATTTCTTGAAGAATATATTTTATTCAAAGAGCAAGACAATTGCCGTTTAACTGATTTAGCGAAAGCACTAGATGACCTGGTAAAGCAAGGAGTTCTAAAATACTCGAATCGAAGCACCTTTCTATTTTCAAGTGTGCAAAGTAGTCGAGAGCAAGAAGATTTATTTCTTGGGGGACACGGTAGCCGCTGCTGTCGTGTGTTTGCCGTCGGTTCAACTGAATTGCTTTTGGAACTATCAAGGAAAGAATGAGAAACGGTAACCTAAATATGTGTGGTCGCGACCGCAACTTATCTTTCGATGACTCGACTATGTTTCATTGCCTAATCCTTTTAAGGAAGTCATCGCGCGTAGGAAGGTTGCTTCGTTTAATTAGTTTGAGAAACCCGCGACCACTCTCTTTAATGTATCTGCTGGCTTATCGTCCGTTATAAATCACACAAATGTCCTAAAAATTATTGCATTTTAATATTTTATTTTTGAAATCTTGTTAAATGTTACTTTCAACACTTTGTGGCTCAAGTTACATATATACATATATAATGTTATTATGTAATAAACATAATTTATATGTATATATATACAGGGTGGTTGGTAACTGATGGTACAAGCGGAAAGGGGGTGAATAAAAATTTTTTTTTATTTTTTTATTTTTTTTTAATTTTTCCATCGAGACAACGATCTACAGTGAGATCCGTTATAACGAGACGCGATAAAGTGGACGCGTACCGAGCGAAAATTCAAAGTCGATTTTCTCGAAAACAAAGCCTCAAACGAAAAACTTTTATTCTATATTTTCGACTTCTTTTTTCGCGTAGAATCACCCCCTTTCCGCTTGTACCACCAGTTACCAACCACCCTGTATATATATTACATAACGTGTATTGCTTAAGAAAGATATAAATTACATGTGTATTCACAATAAACAATGCATTTCTATTTGAAATTGGTTTTGGCAAAAGTACCGTTACACGACAGTACGACGTAGCCATACCATATTTTGTGTTGGGTTTACATTTTTAACATTTGTAATTTAATTTAAGCTGCTCAAAAGCGGTATTTTTATACGATATTATCTTTTCTTTCTTCTCCTGTCCTGAAAGCTAGGTCGCAAAATAGGACAGATCAGTAGCCTACTTTTAGTTCCTGCGAGGTTAAGAGACTGAGGGAAGGGTGGGGGAAGGAGGAGTGGAGTGGGTAGGGGGATGTCATTTAGATATATTTACAATATTTACACTTATTTTATAAGCAAAGAGATTGGACGTTACTGACGTTTTGCGGTTCTCTGTCTTTTTTTTTTCTTTCTTTTTATGATTTCAATATCCACCAATACTTTTTTATGTTTTTTCTGTGTTTGTCTTTTGTCTTTCTGCGTTAAAGCCATATTGTATCTCCACCTAGTATCTATGGTCTGTCTATTAAAATTTTTTTCGTAAAGTATTGTTTTAATTCCTATTTTTCTTTTTATGTGGTAAATTATAGGTATATTGTTTTCATCTTGGAGGTAATTTTTTTCATCTAGGTATAAGAACGTTTCTGGGGGAATATGGTCTGTTTTGAGTGTATTATCGTGGTACTATACCAATTTATCTTTCGTTAAAATTGACAAATGTAACTTGAAATAGAAATAAAATGGTATCGATGCAGGTCGATAAATAAGCTTATAATTTTCAGAATACTCTGATGCTTTATAATCAATTTGTGGTAGGTTTGAACCAGGGCCGGCGCAAGACAGGCGCAAGAGAGGCTCCGCGGTCTACGAAAATTACCCAATTAAAAAATACAAATTTTGATTAACTTTTTACATAATGACGATACCATTAACAGATGCAAGGCATATTTTTAGTAGCGATGATTTAGTTCAAAGGAGTGAGAAAAATCATCGAAGTTCAGTGTAATTCCGTAAAGTCGTCATATCCTGGAAACTACTTTAGATAAAAAAATCCAGGCGCTTTCAGAGAAATGTACTTTTTAGAGAAATTAAACTACATCAATATTTTTTTTTTGCAAAAATAATACAATGATTATAAATTTTCTACTTTCATTGAACTTTTTGCCCCTTGAAAGCGAATTATGCATGCGAAAAAATATTACTTGGATTTGTTTAAAAAACTGCTTATAAGGAATATATAATACGTAACAGCATTTGTAAATTAATAATTGCTCGTTGTAAAATTTAAGTGTAGGATTTCAATGTGTATTCAGGACCCGCAAAATTTTTGGACCCGGCCCCTGAAAAAGTCACGCCAGCCCTGGTTCAAACTATCCGCGTCTAAATCCAATATTTCACTCTAACACGTTACATCTTTTGCTGCAGAGAATCATAGTCGATATACAAGGTGGTTGGTAACTGGTGGTACAAGCGGCAAGGGGGTGATTCTACGCGAAAAAAGAAGTCGAAAATATAGAATAAAAATTTTTCGTTTGAGCCTTTGTTTTCGAGAAAATCGACTTTGAATTTTCGCTCGGTACGCGTCCACTTTATCACGTCTCGTTATAACGGATCGTTGTCTCGATGGAAAAAATAAAAAAGAAATTTTATTCTATATTTTCATAATAGATGGACAAGAATTTCTGTTTTATATTATTTTATTGAATTAGGTACGATTCTATTTGTTATATTTTTATTATTACGTTTGTGTACAATTCAATAAACTAATACAAAACAAAAAACATTGTGCATTTATTACTTCCTTATAAAACGAAAGAAACTTTTCGGACAACCTAATACACGTATATTTATATGAATGTAATATTACATCTACGTTTAGTTTACCACAAGACATTCTACTCGAAAATCGGTATAACTGGACGTGAAATAATCTTTAGATAATAGGAGCTATTAATGGTTAGTTTCGACAACGCGCGAAACGTTCGTGGCACGAAAAATGGCCAGCAGTCATTTCACTGACGAAATTGCGTGTAGCTTATGATGATCCGCTATTTAAAGAGTCGTTATTTTTACAGTACAGTTTCAAGCAGCGATCGACCAACTATCTGCTTGATATTGATAGTTCTCTATTTTTGCTGGTCCCGTTGTCAGTGTACTTGATCCACTATATTGTCCATTTTCTTTCACCAAGGTGATTGAACTTTTTATAAAAATTCGTTTTAGCAGTTGCGAAAGCTCGTTAATCAATAACAAAAGATCTGTCTAGTCGTTTATCAAGCAAGATTTACGATTTCTAAAATTCGCGAAATAAGGTAAATTTCTTTCGAGATAATGTTTTAATGAAATTCAAAATTATAGCATCTCATTGAAAAATTTTATCATTTCATAAACTCCGATTATTTCGACTTTCCAACTAACCGTTCAAGTATCATCGTTCTCTTTCTATATTATGTATAAAAAAACAAATACTAATTTTGTCGCACATTTACAAGCATCTAAGAACAGTCTGGTCTCAAGATACAGAAACGTGTTTGGCAAAACAATGTTCGACCCATGGTAAACCCTCGATGGCGTGCGAAAATTTCTTTTAATAATAGAATTTTGGAGATATGGCTTCGACACGACGTCGCTTTTTTGGCATGCTAATCGGTGCCACGTGTCTTCTTGTTCTCGATTCAATTACATATATTGCCACTACCAAAACAATCGAGCTGGTAGAAAATTCAAAAAATTGTTCGATTAACCCATTCCAACCTAACCTCAAAGTGAGATCGTAATATTTGCAAGAAAAACGCTATCAAAATCATCAACCGTGAACCCGCCCTTGACTAATTTTAACATTGAATCAGACAGATGACGTCATTGTTATCATGACTGGAATCGTAATTCACGCGGTCGACTTTCTCGGAAAACGCGTTGATCGTTTCCACGCTGCAAAATTTTGCAGGAGAAACGAGACTGGAACGACGAACCAACTGAAAAAGATAATAAACACCGAGGGCGATCGAATAGTTTGCCTCAGCTTTTAGTTGATTCTAGGTGGCGAAAAATCGATTGCTAAATCTACTGTACTTTCTCAATTATTTTTCACGCAATCACGTTTCTTTGTTGTTAAAAAAACTTGTTCGCTAAGCTGAGAATGTTTATGCGAATAATCAAACAAATTAAACTAAATTCGTTTCGTCTATTAGATATCATAACTTGTACTTCTCTTTAGATGTTTTATATATCTTTCCACGTTACGTGCATTCCGCAGACTGTTCCACTGAAATGTCCCATAAACGCATAAATATCCATAGTTTACCGACGCGCATGGTTTTCAATTTTATACCCAAGTTTCTCTCGAAACGAATGAAAATTCTTTTACTTGTTAAACGAAGACGAGTTTCTCGTATTTCACTCATCTAATCTTTTGTTTATGATTCATCCGTGGAATTCGTGATTTACATAAATCTTTAGAACCCAATTGGCACTCATTTGCGGTTCAGCAGTTGTGGTCGATCGTTAAAAGTTAACCTACGTTCTACAAATTTGATCGTTCTCCGTAACAAAAACCTCGTTGTAAATATAATATCAAACGATAAAATGAAAACACGGAAATGTGTTTTCTGCGATTATTCCGATTAAAGGATCCAGGTTCTCGCAAAAGACGAGCTTTCTCGGAAAAGCTCGGTGAGGGCGAGCGGTGGTAGCGCGGTGTCGCGATGCTCGGAACCCAGCCAACAACAGGCCATGGCTTGTACCAATGTATTTAGGTAGATACGCGATGCGTAGTTAAATTTAGCGCGGTTCGACCTGCGCGTTACCGCGGCGCACAAAATGCTTCCGATTATTTTATTTTTAGGGCTTCGACGCGTCGTGGCTCCTCCGCGAGCAAGGCGAGCACACGTCAGGTGTCCGATACCGAGCCGATCGGCGAATTAATTTGTCAAAGGCTGCTGTTTGCCTTGCGCCGGAAACCGAACAAACTAAAAGGTATCCGATCCAAGTTTTCCTACTCAATTATTCCAGTTTGATACAAAATTACAACTAAACTGCCTCAACGAGAACGATTAACCAAAAAAAAAAAAAAACAGAGAAAACAAAGAGCAGTAGCCAAACAGAAAGAATGGCTGCAAAATATTTCGTCGACCGCAAATCGTTCGTTCATCCGTGAAAAAAGAAACGAAATACGATCCTCGCTCGATGGTCTCAGAAAAAAGGCACGAGGCGATTATCCTGGAAGGAGAAAGCAATGGTCCGGCAAAAACGAGACGCACACAGTCTAGCGACGAGTTGGCTCAGTGTACATCGGTGAACGGATCGATTGTCGATCGACGAAACTTTATACACATGGAAAGTACGGCGAGAAGACGAAGAATAGCTCTCGCGATGAAGAGCAGAGTGATCGACGTCGAAAACACGATGCTGACGATACACGAAGCGTTTAAAAATACACCGTGGCGGCCAGTCGGGCACGGCACGTGGCAATGAACAATTTTCCCGTACCCTCTTGATCGAAGGGTCGTTCACACCTGCGAATTTTCCTGATGACGAGGCGGATCGGCTAAGACCAATAGAGGGAGAGAGAATGCGGCGCGCCTAGTCACGTAGCTGATCAGACAAGAATGGAATCGGTTGGAGCTTAAACTGCGGGGCTCGAGCAAGGTTCCGAGACGTTCAAAATTGGATGATTCGTAGGCGTGGACCTAGAAACCCGTCGGTGTATTTCCATCGCGACAAACGTTCGTCGATCCACCCTGTCCCAATGGAGACCATCGAACGCGATCACTTTTGTCAAGATGAAATATCATTGTCAGATTAACCACTTTACACTGGGAATTTTATTTCAATTTCGTTGGCAGCAGCTGCCAACGCTTTTAAGTGTTTTATTTGAAATTTACTTGAACTAAAAAATAAGAGAATTTAAATAAATAAAGGAAGAAGGAAATTCACTTAAATACCAGTTTTATTCACACTATTGTAGTATTTTGTGATTTTTAAGTGTAGGATATATCTTGAAACAATTTCCACGATGCAATCCTGCTTTTCTTTCGCACATTTCACGAAAAATGGTGGACGTGAAAGAATGTCGAGTGGGTCTCGACAAAGGAGCTGCTGAGATAAAAACTGATGTCGAGTCACACTCGACATAGCAGTGCGAAGGGTTAAGGCTACGGTTATGGATACGTTCGAACAATCAGATATATAGATCCTTGTGAGAGTAGCTACATCGTTCTTAAAATTCCAACGACAGTTGGTAAGAACAAACATCTACTGTTTAAACCATAGTTTAAGTAGATCGGGGTGATCGGGTAAAGTAGGGTACATCTTTGTGAATAGGAATGTAATTGAAATTTGGAACTCTGTTGGTAAAGCTTTACGAGAGATGTCCAAATTTTGCACTCTCTTCCGGTTCCGTTATAACGATGTTAAATAATACGAGGTTTGTTACTTGATTTTCTTTTCACCGATGAAGAACGAGAAAAGGATAGCATCTACGTAAGCTTTACACGAATTTATAACCTTCTTTCTTTTTAGGAAATGTTTCACTGTGCAAATAGATTTGAGTTACTGTCACAAAGTCATTTAGCTGATATACCGGGGAGCAAATTTATATCGAGCTACATTGCAGGAGTTTCCATGAGATATTCATTGCTTGGGAAAAAGAAAGTCTACATATTTCAAAGCCTCTAGGTTTGCCATAATTGGTCTCTGTAATCTTCTATGTATAGTGGAGTTTTTTCAATGTTCATATCTCATCGATGTTTAGCCTTGGGATACCGGACGCGTGTTAGAGATTACTCTGTGTCTAACAAAACGTCTAAAGACGAACCCTCGTGCGAACGAAAATTTCGCCGTTGACTGACGTCCAAGCAATATTTTTTGCAGCAGTGGCAAGAATCGGTTGCAAGCGGGATGTGCAACACTGGATGAAACGTTGGCGTGCGTTTAACTCTAGATAAACGTAGCCAACACGAGGTTTATGTTTTTGCGGAAAAATGGACGTCATCTGAAGCTACAAAGCAAGCTTTGTTTATCGTGCACTGTGCGCTACGTCAACCATGTAAATCTGCAATATGAGATGTGTAACGTAACGAATGAAGAATGGCGGGAAATTTGAATTTGTAATATGAACCTGTATCTCGTGAGAATTGAATTTTCGTGAAGAAATAAAAGACTAGGGGTAATCGAACGGTCTCGATGCATCGATTATTTCATCGAGCTGCCTGCTGAGATTACTCATCCACGTAGATATAGAATCTCGTCGTGGGTGGTAACTATAAACACGTTCCGCGAGCTTTCCTTCGTTCGATGCATCGTCTTAGCTTCTTATTTCCTTCAAAATGTCTGATTTTCTTCTTATTTCAAAATTTCTCCTTTTCTATTTTATAAAATGTCATTTTTCTATTTAATTCGAATTCGTTCATACGACCTGAAGTAAATACACCACTTCGAATCTCGGATGGTTTCATGCAATTTTCGATTTATTTATAACTTATTCTGCTCGACTTAGTTTAGTGTTGCCAAATTGGAAATTGTTGTGCTCAGGTGCATAATGATTTTCACTTTGTGTAATTGTACTCGTTATAAATAGGCCAAAGTTCCTCTTTTCCGAAATATGCACGTTCCAAACGCCTTACGTAACCTAATCTGATCTAACACAAATTTCAATCTCACAGAAGAATTTTAGACTTTCGATACGTTTCTTTGTTTCTTCCAATTCTATTTCATACACGGTGGCTATAACAAGTATTTGTATGCCATTGCATTTATTATTCCATTTGTAGTACAGTCGTTTGGCAATATATACTTTCATTACAAAAATCTGATACTATGAAAATAAAACGTAGAACCTTAAAATAAAATTACAAAACGCTTCTTTGCAGACTAAGGGTACGTAGAAATATTCTTTCTAACCACTGTACATACTTTCACGCGTGTAGATTTTTATTGGAATCGCGAAGCAAGGTTAGGATCGAGAAATGGTTGATCGATCGTGCGAGAGAAACCCATACGAAGGAAGCAATTAATCAAAAGCAATATCGAGCAGTCACGAACCACTGAACAGAGAATCTTTCGATGAATGCTCCTCGGTGTTTTCCTTTTCAACGACGAAATATAGGTCGAACAGCTCTTTCTTAGAATCGTCGCAAAGCCCGTCGCCATCTTCAACGATCGAGTTGCTCGCGATTTACTATTCTTTGTCAATTTTGCCGCCATATTATTTAAAAACGAAAAGGTATCCAGTAACGGAATTGAAATACTCGAAATTGTAATATTTTGGAAAGATACAACTTCAGACCAATGTGTCAGATTTATTGCTTCTAATATTTGTTCTTGGCAGACGATTTTGTTTACCGATTTACTATTTCTGCAATTTTAAACTGCTTTAAATAAACGCACGATCGTGGTGCTAGAAAAAATACCATGAATGACGATTTTAAAATTTTGCCTTTGTTAATGTTGAAAATTATACGAAAAAAAAGAAATAAATTAAGAATTTTCTACGATAGGAAGTTTGCCACATAAACCAGCGAGGGCCAACGTTGCGTTAATACATTTCATTCGCCATGTTTTTCAAACAATTTACGTTATGAAATTCTGCTTTTCAGCAATCGTCGCTGTAAAAAAGAATTCTACATTTCTATGAAATTTCAAAAATTTAACACATAATAATGTTATAATAATATATTGCTTGGTGATTAATAGGTTAAGAGAATTCCATCGAACGTAACAAAATCAAGTTGCAACTTAGAGTAGGAATTTTGAAAGAGGTTATGTGAATTTTCTCAAACGTGAAACTCGGACCCCATGAACGTGAAACCGGGAAGATCCCGACCTTTCTCAATCCCCTAACGCGTTCCAAAACGTCGCCGCTATTTCTGTACAAGCTGGAAATGAGAATCAACTGCGCAGATTAGCAAAATCGTGATAGCCATCCTCTTACAGGAATCTACCTCAGAATCTTCGCAAACATATTTAAACAAATTGCACACAACGATAGCACACCGATAGCTTTTAAACCTCTTCAGTCGCTTGTAACAAAGCTACTCGGTCCACAGGAGTATCCTCGAGCAACCCCAACAACGCAGCTGAAGAAGCCGAATCGAAACAGCAAAAAGAGCAAGCAGGTCCTTCTCACCGGACGAGTCCTTCCGAGCGCCAAACTAGAAACCAGTTTCACCTATCCTACCATTTCTGGTCACCAGAAACTTTCCTTTTTATATACAAATCACAAAATCCTCGAGAACTGGTATCTCTAGAACGGAAACACGAAAATCGACCAGGATATACGTTTTTAGATTTTATTATACTTACATAATTGAGTAGTTTTCAGAAAAAAAAATGGGATACACATCTACGATAAATACATGGCCAGCTAATGTATTTTATGATGAAAGAGTCGGATTATTATGAAATTTGTAAACGCAAAAGGAATAAGATGATTTAAGAATTCTTATTACGATTATCACGATAGCATTCGTGGCATCTTTCTAAGATCCTCGTTAGCTCGACGATCACGCGTTTATTTAAAGCAGTAGCTAATATTGGAAAACAAGAACCAAGGCTTGCGATACAATTTTCTAATTCACCGTTCTGTCTTACGAGTTCTCTTTCCAGAAAGCTGTCCAATTATTTTTTCAGGATCTTCGAACAACACGCTAGACTATAGCAAAGTTTACATGAAAGCAACAAGCAGTAGATTCAAGATATCTATCGTTTAACTATAGTAATTTGCTGTTTCAGGGCAAAAAGATCTATGTTAGGTATCCGAGGATTAGCGGAACAGCCACAATCAAAGAAAAAAACTCCCTAGAATCTCGTGTCAGCGAAATGAAATATCAACGATCGAGAACCCTTGGACACTTTATCTACTTCATCTGCCTATTTTTCTTTGTCTGTTTTATGAGATAGGAGGAAAAGGAAAATCCACGCTTACCCCACGAACGTCGAAGTGCTCATACTCGAATAGGGTTCGATATCCACCGCAGACGATACGAAATCCGGTGTGCCGGGTTAAGCTCGCGCCGCCTCGTGCCGCTTTCCACCAGCCGACAGGAACCGGTTCTCTTTCTGGCTGGCCGTACCTGTTCCACGGAGGTCCGTGAGCGTACGAGGAGGTGGAAGGTAACGGATCTGGAAAGGGACGAGCAGCACCGATGTCGACACTAGCGCGCGCCCGCTGCTACTGCTGGCTGACCACGATCACCCGGATCGTGGACCACGCTCGGATTCCGCCGCCATTCCTCCTTGTCGCCGCGATACGCTACACGCTGTGGCGCGATCGGACAAACCGAGATATTCACGCATAATCGACGTGAAAGATCGGTTGCAGGTGAACAGGAGCGGCTTGAGATCGAAAGAGGCTAATTTTTAATATACCGAATGTAAATAATAAAGACGAAGGATTTGAGGATCTGCTGCATTGAATTTGGTGGATTTTGTATTTTTTTGTATTTTTCAATTGACGACCAACGGATGGCTTTCGTTATTGTCAGATGGAAAATGAAGAAGCTTCGGGAGTTTCGCAGAAAAAAGTAGATTTTGTTTGAAAAGATTTTTGACGTTGCAGGTTGGAAAATAATGATTAGAAGGATCTGTTGCAACTAACTTTGTGAATTTTATTTAGGTGCGAAGGAGAAATGGATTAAGTTTGAAAAAGATAGAATTCAGGTGCTATATGGTGTAAGAGATATAGGTTAGAAAATTTGGGAAATTGAAATTTGAAGAAAAGCACGGAGGATCTTGTGCAATGAATAAGAAATAAGTGAATATTGATGGGAATATAAAAGTGAAATGCATTGAAAGTTAATTGGAAACTAAAACTATTTTTGAGAAGAATTTATGTCTCTCTGAATTGGAGATTGAACTATTAAATGATAAAATTGTATATGAAAAAAGAAATGGTTTTCTAGATGGATAATCCAAGGGAATAATGAGTTGTATTAAAACGACGAAAGGTTTCTCGGTCGACGAATAAAGCTGTAATGAAAAACGATATTTCGTAATCTGTTAGATTTTGTCGAGGTGGTTTCTTTATCCACAGCCAGTCATCCATGACGAAATAGAACGACAGTAGATATCACTCTCGTATTCTCACTTTCTTCTCACGAAATATGAACAGAAAAAATCTTCTATTCTCTTTCTCCTACATATAGAGAATAAAAAATAGAAGAAACGAAATAGCGTTTAATAAAAAGTCGGTGGCAATAAATGCAGCGAGCGAAGTTTCTAATTTCTTGTCCGATCGAGCGTAACCGTAACGCAATTCCACGTAATCGGGCAGACATTAATTTCACCATCGCTTAAACAAGAAGAAATTTAATTACAAACCATATAACAATTCAGTACCACTTATATACTAAATAACTTTACGATGGAAGTAAAATATAAACGATTAAAAAATATTATATTTTTATCAATTAAAATACCCCTAGCGACCTTTAGATCCGAGTTTCGTATATGAACTTTAATTCTATTTTTAATCGAAGAGTCCTACAAGCGATTAAGCATCGTCAAATCTATCAAGAAGATACAAAAACAATATCTTTAAATCCCCTTACTCGCTACGATCTTATCAAACTCTTCTTCGTGTTCGGAAGTACTCAGCATGTACGCCGGAAGTGTGAATCCAAGAACCTTATCAAACACAGGTTTAGTCTCTGCTGCGAATTCATAAGGTTCAACCTCCTTGGATCTTTCAACCTCTCCAGAATTCTTCTCCTTGTCTGCTTGTTCTCGTTTTACGTATGCTCCTTCACTTGCGGCAGCTTCTGGTTCGATAAGAAAATCATGTAGAGGATGTTGGGCGATGATTGACCTGGGAACCTTTTTGGTAGGCTCTACATGGTATTCTTTCTTTTCTCGATAATCCGATTTATCGACAGATGGTTCTTCAGAAGTTACAAAAGCGCACTCTTCCTTTTGGAAACCTTTTTCGTCCACACATTGGTAGCAAGTCATTTTGTCACGCATCAACTTCTTACAGTTGGAACGATCTTCCTTCTGGAACTCCTGAAGAACCTTCTGAATCTCTGCCTTCTTCTTGAACGCATCGTAGAAGCCTACGTCGCTTTTCTTTAAAGCAGATTTCGCTGATTCCTCTTTTGCTTCCGATTGCCTTGTCTGATCAGAAACCGAAAATTCGTCTTTGATATCGCTGTCGGTAACGTAGGGCATCTTCTTAGAAGAATAATCATAACCTGGACTTTCGTAAGGCTCCTTGGATTCTTTCTTCTCGGATCCGTCGTAAGATTTGTCTTTCGATTCAGTTGGGCTACCAAATGATTTAGATTTCGAATACGAATAACTCTTGTCATTTGGTAGATACTTGTACGAACATTGTTCAGAGTTACTTCCGGTCTTTGGGTCTTTACAGACCTTGCAAGTCATAGAATCCTTTTGAACCTCTTTGCAATGACTTGGTTCGATACTTTCAGCCACTCTTTCTGACTCTGATTTAGATCTTTCATAGCCAGATAAAGATTCATCCTCGTCAGAGGCGGACTTAGTTTCCTGAGAACCACCCTGGCCATAATTCGACTTGGATTCGTCGCCTTTGAAGTAAGAACTCGATGGAGCGGACTGACTTTTCTCGTAGTAACTTTCAGGAATAGTATAGTCTTTGCTGTAGTCCTCAGGTTCGCTTCGTGATTCCTCAGGTTCACTTCGTGATTCCTCAGACGACTTGTCTTCTTTGTCACTAGCATCTCTCTTATCGTTATTTCCGGAAGAACTGTTAGGGTATCCAAAGCTTCTTGATTTACTATATTTATAGACCTTGTCATCTGGCTCATAAGTATACGAGCATCTCTCGTAATTTCCACCTGTTTTGGGATCTTTACAGATAGTACAAGTCTTCGTGCCCTTTTGCACCTTCTTGCAATTATCAGACGATTCCTTGGTTTCTTCAAGAGATTTTCCCTCTGGTTCTTCCTTATCGACGTAACCGAAACGTTCCTTAACCGGTTTACTTGCCGAATATTCTTTATCATATCTCTTTCCGTCCTCATTATCATCCTTCTCAGCTTCAGTGTTCTTAAATGTCTCGGGATTCTTATGTGAGCTAGATTTACTATAAGCGTATCTCTTCTCATTAGGCTGTCGAACATACGAACATTGTTCGTACTTTGCATTGCTCTTAGTATCCTTACACACCATGCACACCATGGAATCCTTCACCACTTTCTCGCATTTTTCATCTTTATTTTTATACTCTGCTGGAACATCATCCGTGGCGTCGGAGAAAATCTTCTCGTTAAATCTGTACGGATTATCGTGTCTTCCGTAATCATCGGAATTTTTAAAGCCAGAAAAAGCTTCTTCAGAGTTGGATCTCCTACTTCTGAACACTGAAGGTGGCACTGCTATCTTTTCCACGTTGCTAGAATCGGTCAATGGCTGAGAATGATAGGAGCATTGCTCGTAAGTGGCGCCACTTTTCGGATTCTTACATTTGTAACAGACCATGCTATTCTTCGCGTCGCTGTTCTTATTAACTCGTTTCTTCCTGATCTCCTGACAATACGGAACACCGGATTTCATCACCATGTCCTTGTACTTTTGTGAATCTTTGTTCGTTATGGTGTAAAATGGTGATATCACTTTCTTGAAGTTCTTGTTCTCCGTGGGGACTTTCTTAGTGGCGGAACTCGAGTACCATTCTCTAGGCTTGTCGAAAGACTCGGCAGAATCCAACGAACGGTGCTTTTTTCTGGACTCTAAGAAACGACTGTAAGATGACGAGTGGTCTGAAGAGGCGGATTCGCTAGGAATCTCGCGATTTGCGCGAATCCATGGGTAATCGTCGACATATAAGGCTTTGTAGAATTCGGCATTTGCTAACACGCAGAAGATCGTCAGCGTAAGGTATATCTGCGTCAGAAAAGATTAATTTCAATCTATTTCTATCTTCTTATATAAAAGCATGTGTTTGTTTTTTTCTTTAATAAATCATATTCATTTTCCGAAAAATGATAGAAACCACGATAAATATTACTAATAAAAATGTTAACGAAACATACAGTAAAAAGTATAGGTAACTGGAATTTTTTTTATTAAAAAATATTAAAAAATTTTAAAGTTTGACTAAATACCGGTTAACAGCGGGCAATTCTATGAAACATTGAAACAAAGTTATTCGAACAATCATGTCTATTGGGTTGGCAACTCAGTGATTGCGGATTTTGTCATTACCACCTAATGATAATATTATTTGGTTGGCAACCCAATAATAGAATTTGACTATTTATGCTATTAATAAAAAATCCAATAAAAAGTGTAAAGAACAGATAATGTATTTATTAAGAGATATTAAAAGGCTTCGAAATCTGAAACAATCCAGTAAACAATTAAATATTGTAATTGATAAATTTGTAATTGAACAGTAATAAGATGCGACTACTCCATTGCGAATAAATAACTATAAGGCGATGTTACCAGAAACATTCCACCAAGGCGTGGAGAATTGAGCTTGTAGAAGGGCATGGTGCGAGATATCGCCGATCGTGGACACTTATTCCGTTTCCGGTTCCGGTTCGGCGAGCCACATCACTTTCCCATGAAATGATCTCGCCTGCGCGTGGAAAGCCTTTATATCGACTTGCTGATCCAAAAAGATCAGCACCCCACCTTTTGATTTCGCGAAACACAAACTATCTCCGGACTCGGTGAACGTTGCTTGTCGACCAGAATGATTTGAATCAGCGAGCGTAAAGCAGTGGCGGACGCTGTTTGCTCGTCCGTGGCCACTGGTTGATCATTTTTGTCTCGTTAAAAGCAAGAAAAATCGCAGCGGGGCACACGAATGCGTTAGTTTTTATTTCTCACCAGGAAGATGCTCGAAATTGTGTCGACGATTAAGTTTTACAAAAGACTATTAATATTTTTTGCTGTTTTTCTGTTGTATTTTCTGTTAAACTATTGTTCTTAAATTATTCTACGTTTAATAATATCTTAATATTATTCTTATAGTAGAATGATATTAAATATTTATTAAGATATTTTGTAGATATTTTATTATAAATTTATAGCTTAACTTAAAAGGTTAAAAAAGCTTCAAATATTTCAATATATTTGGAAAATGAAATATACCAAATACGATACCATTTTAATTAACAAGGACAGTAATATACATAGATCATGTTTATAGTCATAGATGATATCGTTTATCATATAACTAAATATTATTTTAATTGTCGCGGTTTATTTGCTGAATGGATTCATAAATTGGATATGTTTAGATTTATCTCGTAGACCAATTCAGGGAATATATCTGTCACAGCGATAGAATGTTACGAATCGAAGCGACACAGCCGACCGATCGCTAACTGCTCACTTTCATTTATGCAATTCCGTTACCGCAGTTGGTAAAAAATGTCGCGATGGACAATAACCTGCAAGTGGTATCGATTTAAGAGGCATCGTTGGGAAAAACATCCTCAGGTATTGGTATATTTTTACCGGGAAATCGCCGATTCTTTCTCTCGTAATTGATGCACTTGGTGCATGAAGGACAATTTCGAAAATGAAAAATTTTCAAAACATATAAAAAATATTCTTAATTGTTTATTTACGTGACTACAAGCTGCTAGTACAGAGTTAATTAAAACGAAAGTGAAATATCTTTTAATACAATTGATCGATTTACGATTGTTTCCGGGGCTCGCGAGAGGCGTAAAGAATCGACAAATATTGCAAAACAGTGAAAGATACTGGTTCTTGTAAAACTACGTTTTCTAGCTAGAAACTTTATTTTCACTCTCGTTTTACGTTGCCATCGTTTCTTATTAAAATTATTATCGGATCCAAATTGTCATTCGAGTACAGAACGATTCGACCGTGTGTACAAGAAGATTTCCGTATATTATAAGCTCTATTCTAAATCATGTTAATTTACTCTATGAAGTTTTTCATTCTTTGAAAGTGAAATTGCGAGGGTACACGGAAATGTGAGACACGCGGGGAGGATTCATCGTTTTCTCGAAAAACGCATTGGTCGGCGCAGGTTTCATTTGCAATTTCGAGGCCAACTTCTGCATAATCAGCTTCTCGTTGTCGATGGTTTTCACTTTCTTTTTATCTTTTTGTTTGTCTTGTGTGTTTCGTTTTCGATAGTAAAACACTTCTCCTGCTAACGTGATCATCGCTAGAGCGAGACCAAAAAGAGTTGCGATGAACACTCCACCTGAAAACACGTAGAATTGTTTGATTAAATTATCATGTACATTTAATTATATTATACATTACTATTATTATATTTTTTAGATAAAATTCTTTGAAGTTTGGATATAAAATATTCAACTTTTCTGTTTTATTTATTCAGAAAATGGCTATTTAGTAAATATTAAGCTATCTTCACATGTCAAGTATTCAACATTTTGAATTATTAAAATATTTTAGTTCATAACAACTCACCCAAACTCTCCAATGTTATTCCCTCGTTGTCATCAGAATTCTGACACTGAGCTTTCAATGATTGATTCCAATACTTAGACGCCAACATTTCAAAGTATCTGTCCTTTTGCAAATCTAGAATTCTACAAGTCAATTGATATAAATAGCATAGAAACCTATAATAAATTATAGGATTAGTTAGGATAGGTAAGGTTAGTACAAACTCATCAGGATAGATTAGTACAAACTCATCAGGATAGATTAGTACAAACTCATCAGGTTAAGGAAACACCTAACAGATCTCACAAAGGACATAACCTAACAAACGCGAAGATGGTACCCCGCTGGGGGTAGCCACCCACATGTTATATTATTACACCACTAAGATATGACATTTTACCAAATGTACTACTGGACAAATTGTAAAATTTAAATAAATAAATAAAAAAAAAAAAACTCATCAGGATGGGTTAGTACAAACTCATTGGTACAAAAACATACTTTCTGCTTATTTCTTCCTGCAAATGGCTTCCCTGTTGAACAGCAATTGCATAAGGCTGTTCCGCAAACACTTCCCCAACCTCAGTCAGGTTGCAATTCCTCGTTACCTCATACTTTATCTCCGATGAATCGTGGATGAAAGCGAATTCTGCATTTTCGCTTTCTATCACCTGAAACGGCACAAAAGACAATGGCTTTGTTCACTGATTTGCCTGGCACGAGTAACTGATCGTCAACGCATACCTTTTGAAAACCCTCTCTGGAATTTACAACAGGACCGACCTGCGTAATAGCTTGCAATATGTGACCGTATTGTTCCTTGATTGGATAGTCCCAAACTCGATACTCTACTTGGTCGCTGGTACTGTTTAACGTGATTTCTTTCCATACCCTAATTGTGAAATAAAATTGGGCAAAATTAGAGAAGAGTTATGGGAGGGGAAACTCGTTGGATGTATGAACTATATATTTAGGATAATGATAAATATGATTAATTTCTAAATTTCAATATTTGAAATGTTATTAACTCGTTCGATACCAGTGATCCAGACATTAAATCACGCGATACCTCACGAAAGATTAATAGAATCTTTCTTGTAACATTCTTTGTCATAGGATTGTTTTCAATGGCCGAGAACTCACCGTCTGTATCGTTTGTAAAAATTTATGTCGTCAATCGATTCAGCGATTTGTGACTAAAGAAGTCATCGGAATGGGATCTATTCAGAACAAAGTGTCTAAAGCATGAAATGGTCGTTGATTGTAAAATTAACTAAAAAATGAATAACATAAATAATAAGTATTGCAGTATTGTAGCCCTGTCCTGGAATATAATAAATGTAACATAACCTTCAATAACAAAGTCCACTCGGCCATTGCAGACAATACTACTGTTTCAGCATAGTCGTACGTATTGTCAATCTACTAATCTGCTGATTGTCTAATCTATAACCTTATTTGGAAAAGTTCAAATCGCCTACCTGTTTGCCAAGCTGTAAATCTTACAATGCGGATCTCGTTAAGAGATCAAGAACACCTTAACACTTAGCCAACTGAATAGGGAGATTTTGTGAAGGACAAATAATCACGCCACTTTTTCTGTTTTTATAAAGTACAGTATATAATAAAATACAGGAATTTAGTGGTGTTAAAATGAATGAAAAAGTTACATTATCAGTTATGACCAAATAAAGTTATAATCGAACGATACCACACTATAGAAAAATATTAAAATGCATCATGAATTTAAAACGTTCAAGTCGTGTTATTTATCTGTAGTCATCTTTAATGTTTTTAATTTTACCTATATTTTTTTATACTTTTAATTTGATGTTTTGTAAAAACAATATGTAAAATCGTTAAATAAAGTCATTACCGCAAATATAATTAACCACTTAAATCATTATTAGGCTTCTTCTTTTTTCAAATAATAAACATTAGTTCTCGATATTTGGAAAAATGCGCGATGGGCAACGTGTAGGTTGGGTAG
This sequence comes from Bombus flavifrons, assembly GCF_040668555.2. NCBI lineage: Eukaryota > Metazoa > Arthropoda > Insecta > Hymenoptera > Apidae > Bombus > Bombus flavifrons. The sequence continues at coordinate 4,705,765 of NC_138459.1, read as the reverse complement.
GTCAGGTCAAGAGTAAACAGCTAGCAACACCATATACGGCCACGAAAATCCACAATAAACCATGGAAAACGGGGGAAGGGGGAATTAGTATATAAGGACGAGACGAAACTTCTGCTGGCATCCGTCGCCATGAGAACGTTAACCTCTTCGTGGATACTAAAAAGTACAAGTAAACAAGCAAATCATACTAATACTGGATATAGTTAATTTACCTCCACCTTGAGCGTTAATCTCGTTCAAGGTGATATCAACCGATCGCCATTTAACTGAGAATTTGCAACATATTGGTCTTTCGAGCCGGATATATGTATCGTTGGAGGAAGCAACAGTTCGGAGGAAAACAAGATCGTTAGACAAATAACATCAACGCGAGTGCCATCTTCGGAAAGGAACTAGCTTCATTGCGAAATACACCGTACACAATATCCCCATGCAAGATAACCTACGTCAACAAACAGTCGGGACAGCTCTCCATAGGAATACACTGATCACAGTCAATACAAGAGTTATCTTCGGGAAGGAAATATTATACCTTTATCGCGAAGTATATCGCCAATATCTCGCTGCACAGCAGACGAAGCATCAATTCGTTCGAAACATAAGTCATACGTTTGTTGAGTCACCTCTCCCTTGCAAACTGCTTAAAGTTATCATATCGAAACTCACGCGCGTACACCATGGCTTCCAATCAAGAAGGACGCATAAGAAAATTGTAAATGGAACGAAAATTATTCAAGGAAGAATTAGAAGCATTTCAAGAGGTACTTGATAAATATGAGGAAGGAGGATCAGTAACCGGCATTCAATACCAGGTATTTAGAGGCAGAATATGCTACGTTTGGGAAAAATCAAAGCGAATTAAACGAGATAGACGAGGATCAAACACAAGATGGACGCCTTGCCCTAAAATATAAATTCTTGGAAAGTAAAACACGCGCTACTGATATAATTGAGATCCCTAACGGCGGATCGACAATGAAGCTGCATTAAATTCAATGAAGTTGCCTAAAATTCAACTATTCAATTTTGCGTCATAGTACACGAGAATTCACGTATTGACGACTGTAAGAGATTAATATATCTCCGCTTTTGCTTAACACAGGAAGCGGCTATTGCCATAGCGTCGTTAGAAAATACAGTCATCAATTATCCTGTAGCATGGGAAATTTTGGAGAAACAATACAACAAAACAACCTGCAAAAATCGTGGCCTATCATTTGAAAGCATTGTTCGACATCTCTCCTTTACAGCGGCCATCTTACCAAGATATACAATTCTATTTAAACAAATTATAAAGCATTGAAATCACTCAATCAGCCAACCGCGGATACCGTGTTACTATATTTGTTTACATCGAAGCTAGATCACGACGCGCACAGTTACGATGGAAGAAACACATCACACGGACAGACCACACAACCTTTCCAAACGTCGGAGAACTGTTCAACTTTTTACACAGTCGCTGCAACGTGTTAGAAGCTATAGGCTCAACGTATCAAACACCATCACGCACTACTACCCGTCCGTATAATTTACGTGTCATGAGCCAAGGCGGTATGTGCAAACGGATGCCAAAATCTCCGATCACGTGAAATTTTTTAACGGATCACACACAACACGAAATTGCAAAAAATTCTTGTCTATGTCAGTACCCGACAGGTGGAAACCAGTGAGAGAGAAAAATCTCTGTTTCTATTGTTTGCGTAGCACACATTCCGTGGCAGAATGTACATCTGGTAGTTGCAAGTTATGCCGTAAACGGCACCACACTCTCCTATATTCGGATATAGATAAATCATGGCAGCCAACTTAAACTAATCTAACAGGTCACGCATCTAAGCTATTTGCAAACGTCGTTTTGTCTACGGACCTTATAAACATCAGTGATCAAACCGGAAAAATGCAACAGCGCAGAGTCTTGTTAGACTCAACGCTCAACGTCCTTTCACAAACTACGTCATCCTGCATGAGCAATTAGAAACTAGAACGAGTCCTAGAAGCTGGAAAGAACTTGCAACACTATCAAGGATCTAACATTTTAGAGGCGTACGATCGAAGTTCGCCTAAAGATCGGATTATGAAGATATTTTGAAGACTACCGATCAGTAGAATCATTCCTTGTCTCCCAACGACAAACTCGCCAGGAATGATGGGGCAGCATATTCCTTGAACAGTTCCAGCACGGTGACACTTCACGGGAACAAAATAAAATTAATGCTGGCCAAATCAGAGAGCAATAGCCCTCTGACACCCGAGTCAAAGCAGGGTAGTCCGTTTTATGCGGAACCAGCGGACGCAGAACGTGGCGACAATACAAGAAGCAGACCTAGGAACAATCCAACAACGAATAAATATCGATACAGTGAACCAGGATGGCTACAAACGTCAGTAGGTGTAAATTCCAATTAACTGTGTCCAATCGGCTGGGAAGAATAGGAAGAAACAGAAAGACGCCTCTGATCTCGTCTTCAGTGGATAATCTGGCGCCAAGAGACACGTGCCAAGCCAGTACAACTACCAAAGCTCAGAACCAAGGTGCCCAACGACACTTCCTGGGCAGTGGACTCCAGCGGTGTTTTTATTAGCAACAAAGAGAATGACTGCTATGAGGATTGCTTAAAATACATACAGAAAATTTAGCGCTTAACTTAGTACTTTATCTCAAGGGAAAGCAATAAAATCTAATCTAACTAGCATTTGAAACAACTTGCAATATTGAATTGGACTTTAAAGAATGTCAACATTGAAATGGATAACTGTAAACGTGCACGAGACGGTCTACTCGAGGAAATCAGAAACTTTAGAAATACAACGAACCAGAACATACGGAGCACAAGAAATAACCAATAACAAACCAGTAGAATACATAGAGCAATTAGAAGATAAGATAGTTTGTACACAATTGCATTCTACTAAATTTACATCTTTTCCGAATGTATGTAATTACACGCTTCATCACTATAGACAACTTTTGAACGTGCCCGTTTAAAGGAGGCGGTATGTTTGGGATTTCGAGTAGCCGTCTGTTTATGACTCGAACAATACACCTGCCTTGTTTGGAAAAGTCCGAATGCCTACCTACCCGAGCTGTAAATCTTACAATGCGGACCTCATTAAGAGGCTAAAAACACCTTAAGTGCCCGATGGGGCCAGGTCTAGGGTAAACAGCTGACAATACCAGATGATATACGGCTACGAGTGTACACAATAAACAGTGGTAAACCCGGGGATGGAAAGTCAATACATAAGGACGAGACGAAGCTTCCGCTGGCTGTATACTAAAAAGTGCAAATAAATAAGCAAACCATACTAATACTCGATATATTTAATTTACCTCCACCTTGAACGTTAATCTCGTCCAAGGTTACCTATATCAACCGATCGCCATTTGGTTGAGAATTCGCAACACAGGGATCCAAAGTTCAGACTCACGTGTACAACTTATCCTCTGCATTCTTCATATTCATGAAGTACTGATGTACCCCAGAATTAGCCACCACGGTGTAATTGATTCTTGACTGCCTCGCTAATTGCTCCAAAGATTGCACAGGAGACTGGAACAAAATGGGTATTTAACTATCATCTTCTAAAATATGTACGAAATTTTCTAAATCCATTTATAAAACTTATGCACCTGCATTCTTTCCACAGTAAGAAAAGCAGCCAGATTAGCGGTGAACGTGGCGAGCATTAGGACAACAAACAGCCAGTAAGCGGCCACTAATGTTCTGCTCGATAATGCTTTAGGAGCTTCGCCGCCACCCTGGGGTGTAAAGGACGTCAAAGCGAACCAGAAACTCTCTTTCAACGTGAATTCCCTAAATATAGGATCCTATTGAAGCACTATCTTTGACGAAATAATTTTTTTATCTTCGCGAGACGTATTGACGTATTATAACAACTTGAAATATAAGAATCGTTAAGGGCAATTTGCCGAAATCTAAATCTAAATGTCCCTTAATGAGTCTTCGAAACTAGCCTTGCAGTACAGTTCTTACCGACAAGGATATGGATAGAGTCGTTTATTATTTCTGGCACTGTACGGAGAATACTTGTCGAGTATCCAAATCATGATGCCAGTTAACGTTAGTGCCCCGACGATGCTTAACCATACCTCGACTTTCAGTACTGTCATGAATTTGAAGAGAGACGGCTTGCGCACAGGTTTCCTCATCACTTGGAATGAAAAATTATTACATAATTAAAAAGATTAAAAACATAATGTGAGTTTAAGTATAATAATAGTAAATGTAATAGTATAGTACATAGTGTCTATACATAACACAAAATAGTATAGTGTAACATAATAATATAAGTGTAAAATATAAAAATATTTCTTTTTAATATTTTAAATAGAAACTTTTTACCAATTAATATGCCAGATTGTTCAAAGTATGGGGCAACGAAATCGATCACTTCCTCGCGTTCTGAAGTCATCGTCAATGCTGCAACTACCATGTCTGTTTCCTGGAAAACAAAATAAATGTCTGTAATAAGAACAAGTTTCTAACAATAAGTTTGTTGGATAATAAAAAGTAAACTCAAATTTCACCAAGAGGGATCACACAGTTTGTATCATTAGAAAGGTTTAAACAGATAAAATTTTCTACAAACAAGATTAAATGGTTGCAGAATTACAGGCACCGTCAGGTTTAGTATACAAGTACTTCAACAGAGTTTGACATCCTTTTTGCATACTTCTTACCCCTTTAGCAAGGTCACCAATCAAGCCATCCCATTGTCCATTAGATAACTTCTTCCCAAATTGATGATCCTGCGGTACAACGAGATCATAATCGAATTCCATCTCTTCGGATAATTTCTTTACGAAATCCACGCAATAGCCATCCCACATATCATTTCCGTTCTCATCCTTCATAATCTTTCCAGTTACTGGATCCAATCTGGGGACGGTCCAAGGCACTGACTAATGCAATTTTAATACTTGCATTAATTAAAGTTGTCAAAATTATCGTGATGCAAACATCGTAATGAGTGTCAATTACAGGAGCAGTTCCGATTCGGAAGAATCTTCTAGCGGGCTTTATCTTGTTTTTCTCAGCTTCTTTGATTTTACCATGTCTCGTCCAAGTGGCCAGCGGCTCCAAAATCCCATTAAACTCCTCCAACTCAATTTCGGCTTTGTAAGTGATCATTCCTTTCTCTGACCAGTACTCGAACGTGTCGTTACCTCCTAATTTCTATCACATTTTTCTGTCAACCTTCAGTTCCTTCTGAGAATCATCGAACAACTGAAATTCAACTTACCGCTAGTAAATTATTGTTAAATGCCTCAGACGTGAGATTCGAAGCTTGACTCGTGTTTGGCGAAGGGCATCGGCCAGTTTTTGGTTCCACGCTGATGCCAGACGCTTGCAGGTCGCTCATTAAACTCACTATCAGGCCTACTAACCTTTTAAAGTAATGTGAAAATATCTAGAAACATGGGAAGGTACGAAAAGAGCACGTGAATCGTTTGAATCGAGAAATATTATACACGATAATAAATGTCTAGATACTTGAACATCAGAGGGACAACTGCAAGCCGGTTCACCGATTAGTCTGCAGCAAATATCCTTCTTCATCGATAGAATAGTAATTGAAACATCCAACTGGTGTTCTCCGTTGATATATTTAAAGGTCTCGTAATTATTGTCAGTGAACACCAAGTTCCATACTCCATTTCTCGTAACCAGTCCTCCTTGCATGGCCTAAATTTTATAACTAAAGTAAATTTACAAGCTAAGTTTTTATACTTAATTGTTCAACCTGTTAACCTGTTCATTCCTTGTCTAATCAATCTTTAAAATCTTAATTCGATATTATCTATCTCGATTTTAATCCTTACAAGTATACGAAAAATAAAACAACAACTAAAGGAAAATTACATTGAATTAAAACTACTAAAAATTCAATAGACAGGTTAGCGTGTCTTCTCCGATTAACAGGTTAAAAGATTTTCTAGGAATCACCGTTCTGAAGAAATCCTCCATCTTAGCTGTGCTCGCGTAGATCGCGTAATAAGATGGCGATGGTCTCATGCTCCTAATCTTTGACACTGTTTTCTCCGTGAACTCGTCGATCACCACCAGTCTTATGATCGAATTCCCAATTAAATAGTAGAGACTCTGATTCAATTCTGCAAAGAGGTATGAATCAGTTTTCAAACATCTGACACGAGTTGAAAACCGCGGATTGAACGATCGAAGATTGATATGAAGATACCCCTTTCATCTTCGAAGATCAGGCTCACGTCCGTGGCGTTTTTCAACATCAAAAGATCGTCGATTGCTTGGATGTACGGGTTTATATTGCTATCGCCCCGTTTGTATATTATTCCGTTCTCGTCGGCCATGTTTCGTAGGCGATCCCAACCAGTCCAGGTCATGTCGAGTATGATACTGATTCCCTTAAATAAGGCAGCACATACTGCAAGTTGATTTTAACGAAACGAAAATAAGAATAAAGCGCGATCATGTCGGAGAAGCTCGTCGATGTTGCACAGCTATCATCGATAGATCGATCAAAAGGATGCAAAGCGTATGAGAATTAGTCACGAATAAAATTATGTTCCATTGTTTCTTATTTTCTTTCAAGAAAACAATTTTTATCCTGGAGTATTACATGTCTAATATTGTTAATTTTAAAGCATTGAAGAGTGAAGAAATTTGTAAGCTATTTGTAAATTGCGTGAAAATTAGCCATAAATGAAACTAACAGTAATAAATTTTTATCATGAAATATCGTATGTCTGGAACAATTACGTTTGCAATATTAAGGGATAAATCTATTTTTAAGCAAATTGGAATTTTCGTTAAATTTCTTATATGAATATTTGCGATAAAATTAGCAATTAAGCTTTGAAATCGCTCATTACAACTTGCAGAGATCGCTATCGATTGGAAAGCTGTGAAAACTGCACGACACATTTTACTTCTTAACCTCTTTCGTAACTGCTGTCTACGTTGGCACGATCCACTTGGACTGTGGAAATATGGACGGCGATGATGTTTTCACCAAAATTCTTTTCTGCTTGAGGTACAGCATCATTCAGGATGCTTAGTATCGCCTTATCTGGTTCCTCTATTACTATCACTGTACAAAACAATAAGAAGATCACTACAGTGTAAATTAATTTAAGCAAGAAATCTCTCAAAGACTTTTCACATTCGCTATTTTTTTTTTTTTTTTTTTAAATTAAGTTAGCTACATTAATTCGTAGTAAGATATCCTACATATATTTTTACATATACAAGGAAAGGAGCTGTTTTTAAAAGAGTACATATTATAATGTCATCGTTTCACGTGACATATTTACCTCGTTATTGATATTCATTATTGTATTGCTTCATATGGTTTCGTTTCAGTAGATAGAATCTAATCGTGCAATAATCATCTATTATGCTATAAGTTGCTATTCTTCATATAGGAAAAGTTTCATTAAGCTAATATAATTTCTTCCCTCGTTGTTTGGAAAACAGAGCGAAAAGATACACCGCGTTTGTGTCATCTGAAGCAACGATCGTGCGACGATATCGCCATCTGTGTCGTTTTGTTTCTTTTTCGGTCTCAATCATCGGTAATAGCTTTCGTCGAACTTCTTTCTATGTCAAGGACCAGGGACCAACCGTTCGAGTTGGCACAGAAGATACGGAAGGTATTAGTCAAACGTTTATCGCGTGAATAATTCAACAATAGTACAACTACTATCGATGTATCGAGAACGAAGCAAAGTTTCATGCGACCCAATCAATGTTTAACCAGTGCAACCGATGTATTTAATTTTCGTTAATATTTCATAACATTGCATTTGACAATAATTAACTCTAGCAGAATAATTATGAATAACACTGTGCAGGATCGGCATTTCACTAAAAAGTAACGAACTATAGCATTTGAGAATATTGTTTTAAGGAAATGAAAACGACTGAAGAATAGTCATAATAAAAAAAGTCAAAACAGTTTCAAATCGTCTACTACCAATTTCTAAAGCTCTGTAAAACAAAAATAAAAGAGTTTCATCTGATATTCCTTTTAAAAAATGACATCTCGAATCAACTTGTGAATCTTTTTCCAAAATAACTCCACGAAACCCATACGTCGTTTGAACGTTTCAATCCGTTTGAAAATTACAAAGAAAATTTTCCAAAACCATCATAGACAAAACTTACACATGTTCATAGGTGTTAGAGAGATGGTAGGACCGAGGAACGAGACAAGCAGGAACACACTCGCTGCTACCACAGTGGTCGACATGGCTCAGGAGAACCGACTTGGTGCCGGATGAACGAACAACCGTTGTCTTCCGCGTAGGCAAACAGGAGGATACCGTGGAAGACGACAACGACGCCTGCGCTCGCTCTCTACGACACCCGCTTATGAATATTACACCGTCGACTATCAAACTGTGGTCCTTGTTTTCCGTAAATTCACTTTCGTTACGTGGAAGCACGATGTTATATCCTGACACTCGTTTCTTCCACCTTAGTCATCGATTTATCGCTCAAGTTGACGACTGCCAAGGATTACTAACCTGAACATTGGCGATCGATGCATGACGTTGAATGCTACTCGACAATTGGGTTATTTAACAATATTCTCTTTTTTACTTAAATTCCTGGAGAATATTTGGGAGATGTATTAGGTTGGCAACTAAGTGATTGCCACCTAATGACAAAAGCCGCAATCACTTAGTTGCCAACCTAATATTTCTTTCGGTACGATTATTGGAGAAATCCGATTTTGAAACTTATTGCTACTTAATAGACGGGAAAAATGACGAATTAGAAGATGTAAGAATTAGGTGATTTTTGAGATATTTAGGACCACATATTTCTTCAAAAATGATTCCGAGGAATGAATTTTTACTTGTGATTCTATTAAACCCATCGATGGAAATTCAAAAATTATAATTGAATAAATGATACTTAAATAAGTAAATAAAATTATAGAACGTTTTAGTGTACAATAATCTACGTCAAAGACTGTATGAAAGATAAATGTTAGGTTGGCAACTAAGTGATTGCGGCTTTTGTCATTAGGTGGTATTGACAAAATCCGCAATCACTTAGTTACCAACCTAATATTTCTTTCGGTACGATTATTGGAGAAATCCGATTTTGAAACTTATTGCTACTTAATAGACGGGAAAAATGACGAATTAGAAGATGTAAGAATTAGGTGATTTTTGAGATATTTAGGACCACATATTTCTTCAAAAATGATTCCGAGGAATGAATTTTTACTTGTGATTCGAATAAACCTACCGATGGAAATTCAAAAATTATAATTGAATAAATGATACTTAAATAAGTAAATAAAATTATAGAACGTTTTAGTGTACAATAATCTACGTCAAAGACTGCATGAAAGATAAATGTTAGGTTGGCAACTAAGTGATTGCGGCTTTTGTCATTAGCTGGTATTGACAAAATCTGCAATCACTTAGTTGCCAACCCAATAAATTCAAGGCAAATGTACAAAGTTATTTTATATATAAAACAGCTTATAATTACGAAATGATAGAATCAACGGTGCATTAAAAGCACCGAGTACATTCGTTGGCCGCAAAAAGGTTTGGTTTCCGTGCGCGTGAACCGTTTTTAGAATAGGAGAATAGAGAATAAATGATCGATACGCATATTATTGATTCAACGTACACGTAACAGTTGCTTCGTCCAGTAACATTTATGTAGGAAAAGCTCGCAATCAGGGATCGTTTACGCTGAAAACTGCAGTTTCCTAATCGATAATTGATTGTATCGCGTGCATACACTACCCCGTTCCTCAGCACCTGGACTAGCGAAATTCGATCGGCGAACATTCCCGTCTCGCTATTTTCGCGACCGCTGAACGATAAAGTTCCCTTTAACCGCGTGCCGACAAATCGCTTCATCGAACAATTCTTCGATTGAATCGCCGATCCAAAAGAAGGAAAAAAAGAAAGAAGGAAAGAAAGAAATGAAGAAGAGAAGGAAGATGAGAATGGTGAAAAAAAAAAGAAAACAGAGCAGATGATAGAATCGAGTTTCTCGATCGGTGAATCTTGCCACGACGAACGTCACGTTTTCCCATTATCTATCAGTTCTGATCATGGTCTAAGGTTGATTAATTTCCATGGTTGAGGAAACCTGTGAATCGATGGTGCGCGGTCACAAAGAATAATGACGCAAGGATCGAGATTGCTCCGCAGATGTTCCCTGACTGAGGCGAGAGGCCAGCTGGGGCGAAATGCTTCAATAGTCTCGCACTATTTTTAAATATATTTCAGATGTCGTTTATGCGAACGCAATCTCAAAGAACCTGCCCTTGCGGCCTATTGTTTCTCATCGTTTCCATTTTTCTTTCCATAGCGTTTGGAAAGTGGAGGTTTAATCTTATGGTATAAAGATTTTTTTTTAAATTCTGAAGTAGAAATAAAACTGACAATCCACTTCCTTACAAATTTATTATTCCATTGAATTTTACAAAATGATACAATTTGTCATAGAAATTATAAGAAAAGGCTGTTGAATTTCAAGCAACTAAGAGTTTTAATAATCATTCTTTATTGTTAGAATACAATAAGCAATTAGGCATATTCGAAGCTATAGAAGAATGTTTTTTTGTAATTAAGAGTACATTATATACATACATTAATTCTTTTCCTTGAAAATTTGTTTATAACGTATTATGGATTACAAGAAGAAGAAAGCGCCACATCGCGTTTAATGGCTGAACTCCCTTGTCGCAGTTGTGCACATTTCGTTGTTAGATGTCGCTTCATATACGCACAATACATAATATTAAAACATAATTCCGATTATCGTTCAATGTGTCTCTTTGAACTTTATGAATTGGCGTATCTTATTATCTTATATATTATCTTGCACAATGGAATGCGAGATTTGTATAGCTACATTAAAATTAATACAACCAACTGAGAAATCTGATGAGAAGAGCAGATAAAACAGGAAACGATATCATCGTTCTATGTAAATAAATGTTGGTTTGTCGTCAAACATAGAAAGTTGGACATATTTCATGATGATCATCATTCGTTACTGTCAAATTGTATTATTACTATTTTCTTTATTATTTGATTTGTTGTACTATAAAATATACTTAATTGCAAAAGAAACTTTCTTCACAGAAAGTTGTACGACCAAACAGGAAAGAAGTTAGATCAAGATGTTTAATTTGAACCGTCATAACTGTATCCACGAATTACGCCTGCTTTCAACATTCCATGCTCGAGCGGATCTTAAAGAAATGTTTAAAAAATACGAACAGAATGGCAATCGTAGCGGCAGCATTTCCTTCACTGACGTATCTTGCCGAAGAGATTCGGTATATTTTTCTTGCATAATTTAGTTCACCAGACGCTGCAGTTCTTTTAATCGGCGCCAATTTTCGGCCTAAAATACTGCTCCAGTTACACGAAATATGGAACATGTAATCCGTTCACGATTTTTGTACTTCTGCACGCGTGCTCTGCAGACGCAAAATTTCTATACGAAAAAATCACGCGATAACCATTTTGTAATAAATGCATATTATTATTGTCCATAAAAATTATTTTTTATAGCCGCCCAAAAAATTAAAATTTTATAAAATTGAAATTCGTATAGGACTTTCGTAGAAAGTAGAACTATGGTTGTAAACTTTACGAGAAAATTGGGACACGATAAGTTAAAATGTGTGACTCCATTGTAATAGAAAGAGTATTTGCATAAATAGTACAATGATGCAAATGCGTTCATACGAGCGACTGATACACAATTTAACTACCGTTACGGGACACTCCGTGAAGAGAAGCGGTGTCGATCGAACGAAGGAAGGGAATGTGGAAAAGAGAGGAAACGACGAAGGAAAACACGCGCAGAAGCGCGTGCATTAGAAACGAAACGCACGCGTCAAAACGTATTACAATTTCACGCACGAAAAGTTACACGAAAAGGTTCGTGGAACGCGATCCTGTACAACGGATTACATCCCATACGGAGAAAGGTGAGTCGCGGTAGTGTCATAGACGATTTCGCTGTAAGGAAAACGGTCGATAAGCGAGTTATATTATCAACTGTTTTTCCCCGGATATGTACGTGTGAGAATGACGAATTCGGAAGGAAGTTACGCGGTGAAGATATCAAACGGTGAGGAAAGAAAGGAGGAAAGAATAGAATTTTATTCAAGAAGCGCTCTAATGCGGGAAGTACAGGCTCGGTGATTTCCGGATGCAATCGGTTGTTTCCGGTACGGACGCCCTCCCGAACTAAAACCATTCATTCGATGGAGAGCGAGAGACGAAGAATTGAACGAAGAAGGGGATAGGAAGGTGGTAGGTGGAAGCGAGAATCGACGGTGGAAAGAAGATGGAGAAAGCAAGCGAGCGAGTGAATGAGAGGCTAGTAGTGAGAAGGGCAAGAGGAAAGGAGAAGGAAAGCGGTTGAGCAGGGGATAGAGAAGGGAAGGAGAACACACGAGAGAGGTAGGCTCGGCTGATTCGAGAAGGCTGGCAGGCTGCTGGTAGGTGAGAGTAAGAAAGCGAGGGAGCATACTGGCTGGCAGAGGCAGAGGCAGACTGGCCGGCCGTGCGCTGTAGTTAACAGAGCTGCCAGCAAATCGGCAGCAGATGTGGTCAGTTAGTTCGGTGCTGTGTTCTCGTTCGGATCACAGTGTTTCTGTGGATTTCGATGCACCGACCGAATCCGCAGTCGATAGTAGCGACAATAGCCAGCGATCAGTTGCCGAGTGTGACCCTCGTCGCGACACAACACGCCGTGTTCGAGAGAACCATGTAAGAGTGAAGGCACTGTAAAAGGCTTGGAGAATCGGTGACAAGTCGTGGCAAGACGAAAAACGACTTGATTCAGCGGATACGATTTCGACGTGTACAGAGGATAGAAAGGAACGGAACAAGACGAGCAAGACAGGACAGGTCAGACAGGATAGGACAGGAGAGAACAGAACAAACAACAACGAGAGCAACGACAACTGTGTATCGAGGAAGAATCGCGAGGTAGAAAGAAGAGGAGAGAACAAATCGAATGGAACAGTCGGTCGCGCGCCAGCACCAAGAACGCAGTGATCGTCGTACCTGTACGTCGGTGGCCGAAGACTTGTCCGATTGAGACTCGGGAGTGATGTGGCAACGTTGCTGGTGGCTCGCGAGTGGAGGAGTCAGTCGTCGTTCGGCTGTTCTATCGTAGTCTGTGTCTGACAGTGCAGTGTCGTTACCAATAGAACCGCGAGGGCCCGTCAGGGCCCACGAACACCGCGAATATCACCGCGATTCTCACCGCGGTCACGATGACATATCTAACAGGAGCAGCAACGAGTAGTAACACCACCATCATCGACGGGACAATCGTACAGATACATCTGACACTGCTACGATAGCGCATGTTCGCGTTTGTTGGTTATCGTCGTTGAAAAACAGCCGATGAAAGAGGAGAGAGTTTCCGTGACTCGTGGTTTAAGTAACAGTGTTTAGAAGCGTACGATCACGGCGTAACGCGCGTATTCGTCGTACATACAAGTTTCGTTGGTCGAGTCGCAGCAACGAGCAGCAGCAGCAGCAGCAGCAGCAGGTTTTGGTTCCGAACCTTTATAGAAGTTCCTGAAGTGCGCGCGCGGGGTTTTACGCGTCTGCCACTCGAATGTCGAGAAACGAATGAGTGCGTGAATCGTGACAACATCGTGTCGAAGTGTACGGAGAGGAGTATCCTGAGAGAGAACGAGATAGAATCCGTCTCTTTTTCTCTCACATCCCATAGAGGCCGTGGTCGGACTTTACGCCGTCGTACGCGCTTCTCCCCTCTCCCCGTAATGGACTGTTTCTTTCTCCCTCTCTCTCGCTGAAGGCCAATTTATCTATCCCGTCTCTGTCTGAGTCTATACCATTCCTGTCTGTGCGCTGGCAGAGTTTTCACTGGCGCGACACGACACGGCACGGCACGGCACGCGCGCACACACGCTACCGACACGTAAACGAAAAACGAAACGAAACCGGCTGCTGTCCAGCCGAAACGGGAGTGTCAAACATCCGAGGAAAAATCACGGGCTATGGGAACAGTGTGTGCCATGAACTGAAAAAACAGTGCGCGACCGGTTGTCTCGTGCTTGGCCCCGTCGAAAGAGGATCTTGCATTTCATCCGGTGCGTGCTTGTGTATCCCTTTACACCAAAGGAGGAAGAGAGGTTAGGTTAGGCTAGGACTCCGCGTCACCCTTGGCCACACTCCATCCTTCTCGTTCTTTCGTGCGATTCTGCTACCTCTCTTTTTCTGGCATACGGCCGAAGAGGAACGCGCAGACACGAGAGGCCAAACCGACTACGTACACACATTCACACATAGCCAGGACAATTGGGGAAAGAGGAGGAAAACACAAATGCCGATCGCTGGTGGAATTCTAGTCGCTGGAACCGCGGCTCATTGCTGGTCTTCCGCCGCTGGCATGCTTCGATTCCTCGCTAGACTCTCAGGTTAGCACGCAATCCATCTCTTCTATCCGTTGGACGGAACGTCGGAAACGTTTGACGGCCGTCTTGTCGATTATTTCTCGTTTCAACAAGGAAAAAGTCACGCCGCGCACGCCAGGGGAATCGCGACAGAGAAAAACTAACGACGATCGTCGTCGTGGTATCGTTGCCTACGAATCATTGGCATTCGCCAATAAGAATCATCGATAACAATTACCAATAAGAATTCTCGCGTTTATAAGTTGTATACATAATGTTAAATCAATCGTCGTGAACTTTTGACGCATCTCGAATCGAGAAAATGTCGTTCTCGTTTCTCGGCTGTTTTACGCTATAAATATTATAGTGTATAGCGTATCATTACGTATATACGTATGTATTCGTATTTCGTCTTTTTCCCTGCGCGTGTGCATGCCCATGTCTCTTTTCCAGCATCGACGACGCGTGCTTTAGTCACACTCTCTCTGCATCTCGGTAAAAATTTCGCTATTTTCTCGGTCCTTGTCTAGTCGGGTAGGCGGCTCGCCGCCGGGGAATCCGTGCGGTTTCGATTCCCAGACTTTCGAGTCAGTGCACCGCTACTGCTAGCTGTTAAATGGAAGCGTACAGCGGACGACGTAGACAGAATAAGAGGAACAAAAACGAGAGACGGCCCCGTGTAACCGCGGTATTATACGAGTTCGCGTGTATTCCGTGCAGAGAGGATTTGACGTATCGACTCGGATTCCCATAGCGTCGCGTAAAATTAACCTTCCCCGCTTCTCACTACCAACCCCTTTTCCTCTCAAATCCAAATCGTTGATCGCTGTCATCGGTTTAATACGTGTCAACGTGTTTCTCTTCCTACCTTGAATTTCATTAACTACCATTAGCTACCAATTTCTATGACTTTTTTTCGTAACATTAAGGCTCCTTTCAAGCGTCTCTCGTCGATGTATACACTTCCGGAACACGGTAGAAATAAATAAGGAAATAAGAAAGACGAAAATAGTGAAAATAACAGTAGAAATTATTTTTAATTTGTCTATATTGCTCATTGATAACACTTTTGACATTTTATTAAATCTTATCTATAAAATGCTTACGTAAACAGGAAGGAAGCATTTCGTACTTCTGCTTTATTTGATCAATCGGTTATTTGTATCGATTACGCAAACTGTTCAATGAAAAAGATCAGTCATAGTCTACACGCGTGAAAACCCATGAATTTCTTGTGAATTTTATGCGTTTCCGAATTATTCTACGTTCGTATTTTGTTCTTAAATAGCAAATTGCACTCTGCAATTGACTGTTGATTGATCGAGCATTGCTTAAGCCATTTATCGTTGAATTGGACCGGGAGTAAGAGCCGAATGATGATAATATAGGAATTCTGTGGTAAATAAAGAATTTTGTCACGGAGAGAAAGAGAATGGCGGTGGTAATTATTTGGATTACAGCAATCCGTGGCCGCGTTGTGAGAATCTGTGTCCTCTTGACACGCCGCAGCGACACGGCAACACCGATTCTTCTCATATCGGTGTTAATTAGCGGCCAAATGATCGCCATTGTCGCTGGTTTCGCAACGATCAGCGTCGCGAAACAGACTCTTGTCTAATGAGTGAATAAACTAACTTTTATTTCTAAAGTTGCCTCTCCTTGTATGCAAACAAAAAAATATTTTCTCTTGTTCCAAAAGAATTTTCCAAACTTCCTGTAACTATTTTCTTTTTTATACAACAACCATTTTTTTTTTATAAATCTTCTTACGTGCACGCGAAACCTAACGTCGAAACGAAATCTATTTTCAGACTGTCGCGAAATTATATGTAGTTTCTGAAAGGAAAAGCATAAATCTTTTCTGTAGCTTTAAAAGTCGAGGAATTGAAAAACCTTGGTTTTACGGTCATCGAAGCACTTTGTCGTGTGTAATAATAGTAGATAACCGAAAGTAGTACATATGTACGTAAACAACCTTGCATATTTCTTCAGTCCTCTGATAAATTTCAACGCATGGATTAACTGTTAACGTAAGGTCCTAAAGTATTTCAGCTGATACGAACGTTGTGATAATTTCGCTTCCAAGATGTCGGGAATACTATCTTCCACCAGATCCAGCCTTAATAATCGACCAATTCAGTGGAAAAATAATAAAAGTGCATTTTTCTTTGGAATCTTATATAGGAAAGATATATAAGATCAGTATTTATTAAAGAATTTTATTAAACGTTTAAACTTTCATATGTATAGTGATATTATATTACTATACACATTTTGTAAATACTATAGCAATATTTTAATATCTGGTATCACATAAATGATTTTATTAATGTTCAACTTTATCCACTTTTAATTTTCTCAAATTGAAAATTTCATTACTTGTATCAACAAGGTTGTGATCAAAAATCAGCGTGAAGAATCTTTTTGCAGAAGCAAAATAAATCAGAATCGTTTCGATCGGTAAGTGTTATCGTTGCTCGGAAGGAGACCGTAGCGTGTCTCATTTCGATAGGTTTGTTTATCTCATATCTGACTCGTCATCGCCTAATCTATCGATCATGAAATAAACACCGTTTCATCATCGTTAAGAGATTATGTTCATCAAATTTCCAAACCAAACAGATTGGTATTTATTCGATCGAATAGACGAGCATACGATACATTTGCAAACCTCTGCCCCCTCCTGCTATCCGTTATACATTAATTCATCGACGAGTGAATGAGTAACCTCTAGGCAAAAATCGGCCGCGAATACATCAAAATATAAATAGAAACGTGTCTGAGGACCGCTGCTGTGTGTGTCGGCCTCGGGTACCAAGTCAGTACTATTCGAGAATTTACCTACAGTCAGGTCTGATCCATAAGGAGGAAACGTTATTAAAGTAAAGGCAACGAAAATGTGAAACAGTCATAGAGAAAGAATATAATAGAGAAGCGGTGTCGTATCGGTGATATTGGAAACGAGTGGTCGGATTTTGTGCGCTAGTATCGAGCGCATAAATATGTGGAAGAGATTCGATGCAAATCGCAGGAAAAGTGAGAGTGGCAATGAGTCAACATCCGCGTCTGCTGTTTTCTAGGCATCGATAAATTTCGAAAGGCGAATAGTTTGCTTTCGTAGTGATATTTTTATTTTCCATTTTATCGCTAGTTTCTTCGTTTCTCTTCTACTTTTTCTTTTTCCGGGGGTTGTCTTTTGGTGGTCGTTTTTTTGGAATGAGGAAAAGGGTTGTGAAAAAGGGGAAACGAATTCGATAGGGCAGGATGCAGACAGGAGCAGAGTGATTTTCTTGTTAAATCGCTTGCAGACGCTTTATCTTTAGAAGCCACGGACAGACAGTGGCACCGGTTTTTTTCTCCTTAACGGAAATAGCTATCATTCTATACGCCTTAGAATGAACCGGCAATACTCGGCAAAATTTATTTTCGACGTGTAGGTTTACGTATCCGCCGTCTGGTCGGAATATCGGCCGGGGGATCATCAAAGGGGGCAAGAAACCGGAAAATTCGCTAAATTTCGATGCCGTTCGAATCGTCGAATAGACGTTCCGTCGTCTGGTGTGGCGCGTCTGTCGCGTCCAATATGGTTTCTAATGCTTCCACAACACCGACCCGCCATTCGAAAGATATAACAATGAAAAAACGCTGATCTTCGCAGGTGGACCATACCAATCAAATTGACTGGTTTTACAATTTTATTTGAAAATTCCTACTTCGTGGTATACTTTTTCTGTAATGTTGTAACTTTCGTAACGATAACTGAAAGAATAATTTAATGAATTTTATTTTGTTTTTTATGTATTCAAACTGAAAATAATTTTCTATCAAGGTTACTTATGCCAATACCAGTCCAAATGACTGGTTCTGCAATTTTACAAAATGTGTCAACCCTCGTTTATGGATGATGGATTAATAATACCAAAAATGTACTACGTAACATGGAATTCCTTCCGTAAAAATGCAATAAATCAATAAATATAAAAATATTCTATTATTACGTATTTTTTAAAGACCAGTCATTTTCACTGGTTTTCGTAGAAATAGCTTCGTGTTAACACTTTGACTGCCACGCTGAAATCACATGTTTCGCTGAGGACGCCGCGGGAGTATTTTTATTATTCAAAGTATACAATGGCAAAATAATAATAAATTGATGATGTGAGGCAACATTTCTCCCCAATGGACCGTTTATCTTATTGGTGGTCACGGGTGACCACCGTGGCGCCTTGGTAACAGTTGACAGCGACATATTATAACATGGCTTCGTTTATTTCAACAAACCATTCGCTTTCGTTGTTTCGTCGTAAGCATAACGTGCAGAATATACAGGGTGGTTCGTAACTGGTGGTACAAACGGAAAGGGGGTGATTCTACGCGAAAAAAGAAGTCGAAAATATAGAATAAAAATTTTGTTTTTAATTTTTTTTTTTTTTTAATTTTTCCATCGAGACAACGATCTACAGTGAGATCCGTTATAACGAGACGTGATAAAGTGCACGCGTACCGAGCGAAAATTCAAAGTCGATTTTCTCGAAAACAAAGCGTCAAAGGGAAAATTTTTATTCTATATTTTCGACTTCTTTTTTCGCCTAGAATCACCCCCTTTCCGCTTGTACCACCAGTTACCAACCACCCTGTATAATAGTAAGGTATGTGCACACTTGTAACTTCAATTATATCATTATAAAGCAGCATTTACAATTATTTTCTAAGGTGTGTTTATAATAATATTTCGTAGATTACTCCTCAAAGATATGGATGCAAACACAGTGCACCGTTAGATGCAAAATTTGTTCTCATTTTTTTTTATTGATGTTCTAATAAAAATGTTTAATTGTTCAATGGGGCACTTTTTATTTCAAAGTATCTTCTATTTATCGGTTATATTGAAAATGCCCTAACTGTCAATTTTCATACAATTTTTACAATTGTAAGAAGTTGAAGCGCTCCGGTTACCAATGACCACACAGTGGCGTCACAGGAGAAACCGTGGCGGGTTATATATGACCCACGTGACAGTCAAACTCTTAACTATCGGTAGTTCAAGTGTTCAGATATTACGAAAAGAATAGAAAATAATGTCCGAGATAATCTATTAGCTATATACTCTATGACTCTTCTTCTTTCCAAAGTGAAATGGAAATTTATTCTTTACAAAAGACGTATTCATCAAACCTGGAGTTTCTCTATCGCAAAAAAAGTATTCTAATTTAGGATAATAAAGATCAGATAAGTCTGAGCAGACTGCCAAACAGTTTCATAATTTCACTTTGGTGCCGGTTCGCCGGTAAGTAACTACATATATATACTTCCAAAAAAGAAGTTGTTTACTTTCACGATTCACCTAACAGCTTCTCTTTAGAACTCCGCACTTTCCATCGAGCGAGATATCTTTCTTTCTTCGTTCGTGGTTTTATCCATTAGAAGATAACAAACTATCTAGATAAGAGATAATGATATCTGAAAATATTTTCTCCTATAAATAGAACATGAATAAATATATATAAGCTTATAATGAGAAATATTGAATTGGCAATTAAGTGGTTGCGGCTTTTGTCAATGCCATCTAATGACAAAATCCGCAATCACTTAGTTGCCAAGAATAATATTGAAAAGAGGACAAATAAAGTGTAACGTAAGACGCACAATATTTTTTGTTTTATATTATTTTATAGAATTATGCACGATCATAATAATAGAAATAGAACGAAATGGATCATACCTAATTCAATAAAATAATATAAAACAAAAATTGTTGTTCATCTATTATCACCTTATGAAACGAAAGAAATTTTTCGGACAACCTAATATAAATTGAAAAATATCGCCACGTCTCCTGTTGCAACGAGGAACGCGTATATCGATAGATGTAATCGAGAGTCGACGCGTTGAATCAATGGTCGATTACCGTGAAATCTCGAGAAGGTTTGCCCATTCGTTTCGATATGATTCACGGTTCCGGTTAATCGACTCCGTCGATAAAACATCTAATACACCGAGCTCTTATTTCCCCAGAGTCGCGTATGGTGTATGAAATTTCGCGGTGCCAACCATTCGAGAGTAACTATTTCTGTCCCCATTAGCAAATAGCACATGAATTATACATGGCTGTCTGTTAATTAACGGCGATGTGTTATGTGTCGGGCTTATCGAGTTGGAAAATTAAACGGTTGGATATGTGTTCGTGGATAGAGAGGATTGTCGGTATCGAATTTATCACGTGGTCCTGGAAACGTCCTTTTACCTACAACTTGCTTAACGCAAGTCGCAATTAAACGCAGGTGTTGAACGAATGGTAGAAATAAAACGATCATGAAACGGGTTCTAATATCGATACTTATAATATTTTTATTAGACTATATTTATACATATTACAGTGCTCTCGGATTATTAGAAGTTGTGAAACTGTCTACAAAAAGCGGTGTCGTATCTGTTTTCTTTAATTCTAGCGTTTCGTAATTATTACTAGAACCATATCATGCCACTTTTACCATAATAGGATAATACAAGATAATTTTTAGAAACACTGCTGGATTGTTATAATTCTTTCGATATAATTCTAAAATCCATTGGAATATAGGATTCTATTATAAATAACAATGAAATATTCCATTTGGAAGATTTTTAGAAAAGATTAATTTTTTTTTTTATTAGAAAGATTAATTAGAAGGTAAACCTAATAGAATTTTACCGACGTCACTGAGGTCCCATATTTCCCATAGAATCCCGTTATACATATCTGGTATCTCGTTAAAAAAATTCACTGACTTTTGTTTTTTAGACTTCAACATATCACAGTATTGTATTATTGCGTTCGTAGATAAAAGGAAAAATCCATCTGGAAAGAACGCTCGATTATATCACGTTTAAAATCTCCACTCTATTGACAAAAATCTGAAACGATTACAAAGCAGCCAGATCGTGGAATTTCATCGTTTAATAATAAAAGTCATCCTGTGTGTACGAGCGGTATCCGGTAATGCTGCACTATTCAGATGGCGTACGTGTGTTCGATACTTGTATTCCGCACGAACGGCTCGGCCTCGTTTCTGATCGCAACAACGAGGGTATCGTACGCGGAGGAGAGCATCCAAGGGCGACTCGGACTCGACCATTTCTCGGACAATGATGTTTTCTGCTTCTCTCCTGGAAGCCCGCGCACAATGCCCGTGTAACGCCTATTTCTAAATAGACGAAAGAGTCCAGCCGTGGGATTGACGATACAACAATGAACACCGTTATTATTAGGTTGCCTGGACAAACATCTAAACGTCCGTGTAAATCATATTCGATTTTGCTGTTTTCGTCAAAGGATTACCGCTTCGTCTATCTCAGCGGTTTTCTTCTTTATTTCGGACTCGTTCATTCACCGTAGAAACGGCACGGAAGATTGGCAAATTCGGGAGTTAAAAAGAAACTGTCTTTTTATCAAATTTGTCATGGAAAATATTTACAAAAATAGCAACTGCGAGGAAAAATTCGTGAAAATAATATACCATCGTATCTCGGATATTATTATTAGGTGTGTGAACACTTACACTTACAAATTTCGATTAATAAAATGAGGTGTACTAAATTAGTTTGTTAAAACAATTTGGTATCTATAGCGACGGGAAAGTGTCAAAATTACATCAGTAAAATTTGAAAACAGGAGTTGTGATAATTTTATTAGAAACATTCATGATGAGTGTCTCAGAAAATTATTCGAACGCTGTAACGCTGTTGATAGTTTTTCATCTTCCTTTGCAGCGAATGTAAACATCATTGCTAAATGAAAATATTGCTACGTTCACTTGATGTTAGGATATCGTTTCAGTAACAGTAACGTAAAATTGTGCACAATAACATTTAAAATGAATACCAAAAAGTGTGGAACAAAAAATTGTAAAGAGAAATAATATCCGATTACACGAGGACGGCAGATCATATAACGAGATAGCCAGAATTGTGAACAGAATTAAGTCCACGATACATTATAAGATAAAAAAGTCATAGAACGAGGGAACACTTGTAAACAAAGGTCGATCAGGTCGACCAAAGAAATTGACTGGAAGAGAGGAGAAAGTTGTTATTCGCGAATTAAAAAAAATCCTACTACATTCGCTCCTCGACTCGCAAGTATGGTAGCTGACATGTTTCATAAAGAAATTCACCCGGAATTATGTCGGCGAATCTTACGAAACAATGATTTTCATGGCAGAGTACCGCGAAACAAGCCATATATTAGTGCGGTAAATCATAAAAAAAGATTGACATTTGCAAAAACCTATATTAATAAAGATTATTCTTTTTGGGGCAAAGTCATCTTTTCGGACGAGTGAAAGTTTAACATTTTTGCCTCAGATGGTCAAAATTATGTGCGGAGAAAATCAAATACGAAATTGGGAATTCGACGTTTACATGAAACAGTGGAACACGGAGGTGGATCGGTCATGGTGGGGGGCGCATGGCTGCCAGCGACACCGGAAATTTGATACTTATTGATGGAATACTTGACAAATATAAGTATTTCAATATTTTAAAAAATAACCTTAAAGAAAGTGCTCGTAAATTAGGATTATTGGAAGATTTCCACTTCCAACAAGATAATGATCCTAAGCATACTGCTAGAATTGTGAAAGAATGGATCGTATAAACACACCACACACGTCAATTACTCCACCGTAAAGTCCGAACATAAATCCGATTGAAAATTTATGGGCTGAAATCGGAGAAAGATTAAGTAAATTTCAGATAATCTTAAAGCAAGTATTGAAAGATAAAATTATAGAAATATGGAACTCCGTTGAGTGTAGTTTTACAAAATCATTGGTTTACAGCATGGAACGTCGATTGAGACACACTATCGCTGCCAAAGGTAGTCCAACAAAATATTAATATTAAATAATTTAATAATATACGTAGCGTTCAAATACTTTTGTTAGCCAGTCACAATGCGTGTTTCGAATAAATGTATCAACTCCTACCTACGTTGTTGAATCCTTTTCAAATTCTACTGACATAACCTCGAAACTTCCATCTTCCTACTGACATCTACTTGTCTAAGCACATTACTTTAATGTACATTATTTCGATCATTCAAGTTTGCATATGTAAGCGTTCGAATACCTTCGTCAGCCACTGTATATTTTTCGATCGAATTAGTTGCTCCTTGTTTTAAAATTACATCACGTTAAAGCATACTCTTTTAACCACTAAATAACATCAAAATCGTTATCACAACGATTATCATATCACAAATATTAATATTACAGTAATATTTTATATTATAACAATATAACAATATCTGATGAAAATTGGCGAGTGAATCGAATGAATTAGATTTTTAGAATTGCATTGAATGGGATTCGTAGCGTTTAGGTGAATGGAACGACGTTACGGTATTCCAAACTATGTTATCGTAATAATGGATCTCGGAGGGAAATGGAACTTTTGTTTATTTCATTAGGCAAATCCTATTGTTCTCCATTTTTCCAGAGTTTTCTGCCAGTTTCCCATTATTCCGGAATCGACCAGGTGAAAGGGCGATTTCGGCTAACGAGGAGAGGATGCTCGTATGACTATGCGAGCGGCGCACGTTTCGTATCGTGTCCGATCTCGGATGGTGAAAATCGTCGGTGTTAACGGTGGACTGCGTCGCATACGCGACTGTCTCTACCTGCTTGCTAAATACCAGGTCGTAAAATCTAGTGGAAAACGTGCTCAGTTTGCCGTGAAAAGTTTGTCCGGATGAATTTCACGAACGTCTTTGTATAATGCTGGGTCGAATGTTTTCTCACGTGTTGTTTTAGGACTTGTAATCCTATTGAATAACTGCTTACCGAGTTTCTATTGAGATAAGTTCATGGGTTGATAGGATTTAGCAAAACAATGTTAACCGAAGAACCTGCACGTTTGTCAACATGATTGATTTATGATTTTTTTATAGAGATTATTTACACCTGTATCGTTACATTTATTATTATTAATTTACTTGTTTATTTAGAAAGATCTTTCTTTTTTATCGATGTTAGAATTCCTTGAAGCATTAGTTCTTTAGAGATTCTTTATGCTGTTGGATTTTACAATAAATCAATATTTCGCTATAATTCTGTTTGTTTCACAATGGTTTACAATTTGCATGGTTGGCAACTATGCGATTGTGGGTTTTGTCAATGCCACCTAACGACAAAATCCGCAATCACTTAGTTACCAAGCCAATAGTTGAAATTAAAAAAGCAATTCGTTGGACCAAAAGAGAAAATAATCCTGCACGTCGACACGACAAGCTCGGACAATCTCGATCATGAATATTAACGTATCCTCTTCGACGAACGATTTTACCACGGCTCTTCGATTTACGTCCGGTGTGGCACGTGAAAGGACGATCAATTATTCGGGCGCGCGACACAAATGTTATTCGGTGCATTACGCGCCACTCTGCGTCGGTCCTCGATCGGAACAAAGTCGACCAATCACGTCACTTATTTCTTCTTTATTTTCCCCCATAGTCATTGAATTTTATCGAAAACGATTATTCCTTATTAATTTTTAATTGTTTGTTAGTTATTAACGATTACTGTACAGTACTATTGGGTTGACAACTAAGTGATTGCGGGTTTTGTCATTACTACCTAATGACAAAATCCGCAATCACTTAGTTGCGAACACAATACATAGGGATAGGTTAGAAAGAGTGACAGAAGAAACGTAAGAAACGGGACCGCGTACAAAGACTGACTTAAGAAACGGTGGTTTTCGTGCCGGGCTGAAATCAGGCCGCAGCGATATATCGCCGCTCTTAACCTCGCGATGCCCTGCTGCACGAAACTTTATTTCCATCGAGCCACGACTTCCGCAACCACCCGCCGCTTTTATACCCTCAGGGAGTGCTGCAGTTGGTCGCAGTGCAGCGGCCCACTGCTCCTGATGCACCAAAACTGCTTGCAGAGCTGCAGGCTCACCGATTGTTCTGTAGATGTTAACGTCGGTATCGATCAGCATCGACGACTTCCTTTTTTTAGGCAAAAGAAAGAGACGATAGGCTATAAATATGGAAGCGATAACGATATTACGAAATTTCATCGAAATAAATGCGGTTATTTAGCATCGAAAGCAATTTTGCAGATAATTTCTTCTTGTAAGCGAATTTCTTTTGGTTCAACAGCTTTCGGATTGGGGTTAGGTTGGATATTTAACTGCAACATGGAATTAAAACAGAAAACAGGGCAATTGTGGAGAATTTAACGATTGCTGGTAAATACTTGAAAATGTATAATAAAACTACATATGAATTCGTAAGAGGAAAATAGAAAAAGAATTGTATGTATATAACTTAGCCCTTCGCACTGGGAATTTTATTTCAATTTTGTTAGCAGGAGCTCCCAACGCTTTTAAATGTTTTATTTGAAATTTACTTGAATTAACTAAAAAATAAGACAATTTAAGTAAATAAAGGAAGAAAGAAATTCACTTGAATATAGTTTTATTCACACTATTGTTGTATTTTCTAATTTTTAAGTGTATGATATATCTTGAAACAATTTTCAGTATGCAATCACAAAAAAAAGGTGGGACTGAAGGAATGTCGAATGGGACTCGACAAAGGAGCTGTTGAGATAAAAACTGATATCGAGTTACACTCGACATTGGAGTGAAAAAGGTTAAAGAGACGTGTAAAATTAATAGATTGAGGTTAGGTTGGTAAAGTAATTAAGTAGTAAGTAAGTTATATTAGTAAGTAAGTAAAATATTTAACTGAATAAGTAAAGCATAGGTGATTTTTGCCACGTGCAATTCATTCTTCACGTGTCACCACGTATGCCCATTTCTTCACGTGCATTCTACGAATCGCTCTTCACTCGCTGCCGATACTCTACCATAAATATTTAATCGATCTCCAATCGTATATCATTCAACCGTAATGTTATTCGTCAAATGTATATTCAATCGTAATGTCTATCATTCGTGCCAATTCTACAAAGTAGAATTAAACAATTTAAACAATTGCAAAAGTGTATTCCTTTAAAGTATAGCGAAAATATTTTTATTTAGAAAATGAAATTTGTTGCAACGCTTGTAGGGACCTACATACATATCTCGAAGCTATTATCTCTACGAGTCAACCATAAATTATCGATATCTAATTGATAATCATTAGCAGCAGCTTGCTTTCAACAGGGTGATCGATCATCGTTTCACCTGCTAATCTACCGTAAATAGAACTGCCTTCCACTGCCATTTTAACGACTATCTCAAATTCTTAAAATACAAACTAAATCTCGATTATATCTATTTAACGAAATTACTGAGATTTTGAAAACTTTAATATATTGAGTTGGTAACTAAATGATTGCAGATTTTGTCATTACCACCCAATGACCACCCAGTGTTGCCAAACCAATATTTCTTTTCGGTATAGTTATTGAAGAAGTTCGATTTTGAAACTTATTGCTACTTAATGGGCGAGGAAAAAATGAATTATATGATTTTTGAGATACTTAGAACGAAATATTTCTTCAAAAATGGTTCCGAGGAATGAATTTTTGCTTGTGATTCGAATAAACCTATCGATAGAAATCCAAACATTATAATTGAATATATAGTACTTAAATGAGCAAATAAAATTATAGGACGTTTTAGTGTACAATATTCTACGTCAAAGACTGCATTGAAAGGATAAATATACGGTAAATTTCATCTTTTATCGTTCGAGAAATATCATTTAGATAATTTTCTAAAATACAAAAGGTCCAATCGTACCATCTTTTGAAGATTTTATATTAAATTAGCAAGACTCGTTGACAATAATGTACTCATATACGAACTTACGGTTAATAATTTATACTGTATATAAAAAATTGTCTGAAATTGTATATAATTGTATGTAATTATATACACGAAAAATATGTTCTTTTAACACCATCTATTGGAGGTTGGCAACTAAGTGATTGCGGATTTTGTCACTAGGTGGTATTGATAAAATCCGCAATCACTTAGTTGCCAACACATATTACCGTTGCTCATCAACCGTCGAAAGCCATGGTTTACGTTATTTTCGTGTCATTTTGCACACGAATGCACGTACCATTATACATACGAAGCTGCAATACGAACACCTGCAGCGTGAAGTTATGCAAATTCGTGGCGTCGCGTCAGTGTTCACGTCGGTGTGTCTTTGGTTCGATGCCAGAGTGGACCTTCCATTGTCCATTAGATCAGGCCATGCTACGCGGTGAAGAACGCTAAAGAGGTAGAGAAAGAGAGTAAAGGCTAGGTAGGAACGCGCCACTTTTTTCCACCGAAACGGCCCGCTAATATCAAATTACATCTCGCGATCACGAAAGACTGGTGTGTCCGACCGGCCACGCCATTATCGAACGTTCTCCGGCTTACATACGATCTCTTTGACTGCGAGGTGGGTCCCGGCCGTCATTACCAAGGTGATAAATCGTTCAGAAAATTATGCCTCTGAGCACGTGAAAATTTGGCGTAATTTACCGGCCGAACTGCGCCACTGCGGCGAATTTCAAATTCGTGTGCCGATCTTTTCAATGCATCTAAGCTGTTCTCTGCTCGAAAACCGTTTTCTCTCCCGTTTATGTGAACGAAAAAATGCTAAAAGACCGGAGATTTAAGGGAGAAAAAAGGTGTCGAAGGAATTCCACGAAAAAATGTGTACCCCTTTTTATCCACAGATCTACTCTCCTCGAATGAGAAAGCTTTTTCGCTGTGCTGTCGAGAGGCGATCACGCGAATACCTCGTGATACGTCAGCATTGGGAATAAATTAAATTTAACGCTGGAATAACCGCTTTTGCTACCGTGCACGAATGCATGTGGCACGAAAAAAGGGAGACATAAAATTGCATTTATATATCGCGCGCGTTACGTTCGAACGACAGCGGTTGACTTGAAAAATATTTAGACAGCGCTAATCGCGGCGCGGCAGTAGCGGTTTTCGTTGATTCATAGTAGCGATACTCTAGTTGATTTAGTCCTCGTCTAGCGGAGAGTAGGTTATTATTGGTTCAGTGGAATGTTTTATTTTATAGTGATAAGTTGATTTTTATTAAATATATAGAAGTATGCAGAAAATAGTGAATATAAAGAGTAGCTTAGAAAATAATAAACCTGAGATAGCCGCGTTAGAATTCACTCAGCCACCATCATTCAAGGATTAACACTTAACGCTCCAAGTGTGCCTCTCAAGCGCCACCGATGTGCGGCGTTTTACTCTAAATGTATTTTTCGGTCATTATCGGTAATTGTTTACAAATAAAAAATAATACTCGTCAGTAAGTACCGTTAGACCTGTGAACGCAAACCCAGTTTGCATCTGAATGAATGTTTTAAAAAATTCTACACATTACTCTATTATAATTAATATAAATATTGTAATATAAATATATAGTAATCAAAATTATATTATTTCTCAGATGAATAAAGATTGTTTTGAATGACTTCAATATTATTATCTGCACTTCATTGTAGCATTTCAAATCTGACACTTAAAAACTTGCAAGTTGAAGTATGATGAGAATAAGTTGAAGTTGCCGGTCGATAATCACAGTTAAAAGTCGGAGCGTTAGAGGTTAACCCCTGTGACAACAAACAAACAATTGTTAAATAATGTGACTAAACTATTTCTACCAAGTAGTTTCAAACTTTTCCGTTGAAATCAATAGCTTACTAATTAACCCTATCTTCACCAAAATATCCATCCAGTTCCACGTACAACTCACTACTCGAGTTAAACCATCACGTTCACACTAATTAAAGTGAAATTATCCAGCGAGTAACGTTTCTCTGTTTCCTGGTCCCAACTGAATTAGCTTGTGTGAAAAGGTTTGCGCATGCGCATCGTTGGATTTGCCATGTATCGCGGATACACGTCCGCCATTGAGGGTGCGTTCGTGGCAACGAAAGTATGCTAATTAAGCTGTTGCCGGCACGTCTAATTGCACCGTAGCCGGCTAATGAGTCGGTGGTTTACCTGGCGGCGAAATTTTGGTCTGAAAAGTCGGCAAACAACGTGGGCCGATTTTCACTGGCCAATTAGCCGATTCCCCTCTGTTACTGAGATCTGTTACACGGCCGGTGAATTTCAACCGTTGCCGATGGGCTGATTCTCGTGGGACCGGGAACCGGAGTAACGGGCAAAACGCGATTGATTTATTTGTTCTTGTTTGTTGCTGTTGTTTATGTAGGAAACTATGATTGTTTGTAGATTAACACGTCGACTGCCATGGTGGTCATCAGTGTCTCACGTTACTAAATTTTGTAGACTAATTAAAGTAAGGTAAACTTCATAAACCAAAAGACTAATAATTAGTAGTAAATAGTAATTAGTAGTAAGTAAATAGTAATTAAAATATAATAGACTAAAAACAATGTAATATTTAGCAAAAATTAAATGTTATGATATAGCAGATATTTTTCTGGGGATAACATTTGAGCTAATGAAACTATTAAAAACTGTAAATCTGGACTGGAAAACATATGTTACATTTCCTATTTGTGTACATTTTTAAACGAGGTTTAGTGTTCTATTCACCTGCCTGATAGAGCAATTAAATAATTCAAACTCAGCAAACAATTGAATAGCTCGAAAGTTAAAAGGGTTAGCTGAGCAATAAATTGTAGTTTATAACTTTTGAAAACTATAATAAAAGGTAATAACCAAGTAGTAAAACTTAATTATTGTAGATAAAGTCATTCCCTAGCAACTATTAGAAAAAGTCTAGATGCAAGTAATTTTTTTCCAAACAATATTTGCTCATTCTTTTTGATACAATTTTGCAATACAAAATCATAATTCACAAGAAAATGTTCTTTTTCTCAAAAGGATTTCCTCACACTTTCAGCGACCTTTTTTCTGAAAAAATAAATCCAAATCGGTGTGAACGGTTAACCGGTACCAAAGTCCCTAAGAAGAGCGTTAAGACGATCACAATAGTCTCATAAAACTGCAAATCCTCTCAAATAACCATCTCAAAAAAGGATTCGATTTCTGGTTCTAACCTCGTTCAGAAACGGAGACGATGATTTTCCTTGGTTTCGTCGCGAAACGAGTCGAAAGATCGAGAGAAATATTAGTTGGTAACTAAGTGACTGCGGATTTTGTCCTTACCAGCCAATGACAAAATCCGCAGTCACTTAGTTGCCAACCGAATATAAAACGTGGAAACCGGACAAACCGTGGAAGAATCGAAACGTACGTACAGGATGGCCAGGGAGCAGCAATTATCGAGCGAAATGATAAAGACAAAGGCGTAATAACGCTGCACGGTTCACAGAGGTGGATTTAATGAGCCGCTAACCGGCCGGCCTGTTCGTTTCGTGCGGAAATTAATCAGTTCTGGCATCGATACGTTTCCCCGGTTTAATGAGATTACCGCGTAGCCGAGCAAAGATCGAAAGATGATCGCGATCGGAAAGGATTTCGAAGGGAACAGGTTGGGATATGCTCGGAGACGGGATAATTGCCCCGTGGCGGCGCCTTTGTTGACTTTCCAAATGGCCAACTACATATTTAGGATGTAGTTTATGTCGAAAAGTGTCTATTGTAAAACAGTGACGAAGTTAGAGGTAAAATTAGATTGGAAGATTGCAGAGCATCGGTGTTGCATCTTCGATCGAAGATACATTCATCGAGCAATTAAGTTGCCGTGCTAGTAATTAAGTGGTAATTTCAGCTGCCAAAGAAACTTTGTTTAATCTCACAATCACGCACAGAAACGAAGATAATCGACAGATCTTCGACCTTCTTCCTCGTACGTTGCTGGAGCAATCGATTCATCCCATTAGTAATTAACCTGTACACGTAACATGTTCTTAACTTTGTTCGAAGAAAACGCTATCTCTTTGATCTATAGATCGTGAATATAGAGATTAAGATGGGCGATCGATGCGTTATTTCTTTTTTTGAAGACGATCGCGATGAACCCGGTGAATGTCAGTGCCCTTATTTTCGCGGTTTTGAAGTAGCAGCATTCTATTTACGCCCAGCCAGGCGGTTTTTAGTTGGCACGTGTATCCCTCTATAGGTGAGCCGCGTGAAACAGAAGGATAAACGAGGAGGCTCGAAGGAACGGCGGTCGAGAAAGCAGGACGGAGATGCGCGACACGCTGCGCGGAAGAGAACGTAAGAAAGACAGAGAATAAGAAAGAGGAGCTCTCTTGCAACGATCGTCTCGCGTCTACGAGCGTATCCCGCCTTGCCGGCGCGTATCCAGGAAGTGACGTCAGCCGACGACGTTCTTATGAATTAATTTGCGGAAATCAAGCCTCCCACCTACCCCTTTCTCCCGGTCTCGCGCACAGATCCTAATCCTGCGCGCAGTTGCGCAATCCTAATACCGCCTACACACGGTAAAAAGTGTTCATACGCTACTAAATGCTTTGTGCGGTTCTTGTCTCGGCGTGTCGATAGATCCGACGATTGTATTCGCCTGTGGCGCTCACTTTTATCTCTCCAACTCTCGCCGCCATCTTTTATTCCATTATTTTTCAACCATTGATTACATAATTTCTTGATGCTGAATGACAGCCTCGTTTTAGAAGAGACACACGGAGTATGGTGTCGAAAGCAGCTCGAAAAACTGTTGCATTGTCTAAGATTCCCGTTAGAATAACCTACATCGATAGAATCAGGCCGAGCAGCTTCCAAGAAAAGATTTTGCATCGCAAATGACCGGTCGAGGACCGAGTGCTTCGACGTTCGATGACTGTCCTCACCCACGTAGCGTTCCAATGAACAATACCTTAAACTTGACGGCGTCTCGCGATCATCCTGTTGCTGTCGCTATTTTAGGACCGTCACTACTACCGGAACACACCGACTCCTCGTCTCGTTCCTCTGTAGAAACGCCGCGATCATCTCCGAATCTGAAAATTATCTCCGATACAAAGATAATTTGCAATTTGGTAAAACGCAAAACTCATCGAAAAATTGCCCAAAATTCACTCCTCCCTGGATTAAAGGAGAATATCGTTGGTGAATTTACTGTTCTCGCCGCGCCAGAGGTTGTCGTTCGCGAGTCACGCCTACGCCTTCAAGCTCTTACGCCAAGCACGAGAAACTGTGGCCCGAGCGTAATTAGCGATCCTGTGGCGTATCGACGCCGATCGTCGAACCTTCCGGCTCGAAAATCGGAACGTTGGACGCCTAGACGAGGCCTTTTTAGATTCTAATCGGATCTGCTCGTTGGACACCTACGTTCATCGAATCCCTGCGATTCGACTAGAACAGAACGTTGGACACCTACGTCCAGTGAACCCTGGCGATCCATTCATAGAGTCTATTGCGATCTATTTCTTGGACACCTACATCCATTCGACATCTACGCAGATTTTATACCGTCTTCCAAAAACAGGAATGGTGTAATCGAATCCAAAGGTTAGACGTTCAGAGTGGAAGAAACTTCCTGAACTGAAATGGCGTCGTTGATCAATGCTGAAATGTAAAATATGTTATATACGTAACGCACGCATGTGTTACGCGTAAGAAGTTGCAGGACTGTCACAACGTATGGTTCTATTGTATCAAGTAAATGTTGCATTTTCTTGCAAGCGTCGGGTCTGCCTCATGTAGAATTGAAAATTGAACTCGTATCATCGGTACGTTTTACAAGTCACAAGCTACAAATTTGAAAAACTTTGAAGCTGACTCTGTGGAATTGTGTACGGAATGCATAGAATCAAAGAATAACAAATATATTAGGTTGTCTCAAAAGTGTACTTTGCTATCTGCACGCAGCTGCTTTATCTGCCTATGTCGATACAAACATGAAACCTAATCTGTCTAATGTTGTGGTCTTTATCTTCTATCGCCCTCTAGCTGCCGTAGGACACGTTTCGTTCGCATTCAAACAAAAAATGTTGTGCATCTATTATTTTCTTGTGAAACTTTTAGGGCAACCTAATAATACAAAATTGTACAATACCAATGGTAAAATTATTCCTATTATTTACAGGATTTTTATTACGGCATAGAATAGGTAAACATATAGATTTTTTACGGACCATATGCCACACATATGTTTCAATTAGTCCCTAATGATTCTTTTATTTCATCTCATTTCCTAATACTTATGGACGAGCGTGTATGTGTATATCAGAGTAGTCGATTGAATCTTCACGGCCATTAAGCCCTCTGTTGTTGAACTTTCCCGCATCTGAATCGATTGGGCGAGCGATAAGAGTGTTGGAACGATATTTAGCAACACCTGGATGAACCGAGTACGTCCAATCCATCTCCCGTTGTCGGATATAGATATTTTGTCCAGCACATAACAAGCCGCTTGACGTGCAAAGATGGCCCTTAGCTCTAAGGTCCAAGGGATGCCAATGCAGTTTAGGATAATATGACGAAGATCGGTAGCATGAGGCAGGCGGCAATATATGGAACAGTCGGAAAGCTGGAGAAAGAGAGAGAGAGAGGGGAGCCAGGTGTTTCATGGGGTACCATAGAACCGAACCACCCCCTACCAATGTTCCCTCCTTGCGGAGAGAGACCACACGTTTCCCTCTAACTCCTACGTCTGCTTCCTCGACGCACCCTTTTCCCTTCCTTCTCCCTCTTCCGTCTTCCTTCTCCCTTCACCATCTGTATTTCCCTCTTTCTCTCTCTTTCACTCAGTCCTACCACAACCTTCCACCCTTCCTTCTTTTACTCTCTAGTTTCGACTGGTCTCCTCGTTATACCGGGTGTCGCGTGGCGAATCGGGGCATTCCCAAGCGGTAAACAAGATAGGATTATACTGTTTGCCGACCGTTTCGTCGTGCACGTTGTCGTTGTTCACCTTCGATCTAGGTGGTCGAGTTTTTAGTCCAGATTCTTCGGCGAGTTCATTGGTGGGCTAGAACGTTCGTGCGGTTTCATGGGAACCGTGAATTTGCTGCTGGTGGGTGGGTACCTTCCGAGAAGCTCGAGAAATCCTAAAAATCTTGACGTTTGTCGTGAAAGTCGTCTGACTTAACCTAACCTGAGACCATCGGTATGTGGAGATATGCGAGTCCCTCTGTCGTCTAATTTTTCGCAATTCCGACTTGGGTTAACCTAAATTGACCTCTACGAGAAATCTCGAAGGAAAGGAAAGGGGAATAATGGAACTCCTTAACGACCATTTAATATTCTTTTAGAGGTTTACAACAAAGAGTCGTTATAAGTCGAGGGAAAAAAGTATCATAGTATATAGCATATCACGAAGCACTGGCTGCTTGTTTATTGATCAGCGGATAGCTCGAACGCGATCGAAGCTGTGGAACATTGCGCTCGAACGGCTGGAAAGAGGGCGAGAAATCGATATTCACTGCGGCGTTGGCTCGCGCCATCGATCCAAGCCACCCGGTATAGAAACGGGTAACGAACACCCAGGAGTAGAGTCCTAGTGCCTCGAGGCCTGTAATATTATACCGGCGAACTCTCATGTGCTCAGGTTTGCGTTTCTGCGTGCGTGAGAGACGCCACCCGTGTTGTCGTGCCTCTTTCTCGACGTCATCGTCGTCATCGTCGTCGTAGTCGTCGTAGTAGTCGTAGTAGTCGTCGTCGTCATGGACGTTGACTTGGTCGCGTCGTGCCTCGTCTTCGTCGCGGTCTGTCGTCGTCCAGCTTCGTCTCTCGCCTCGTCGATTCTTCTTTGAATCTGAATAATGACTCGAGCCGACAGTGTGTCGTTTCTCTTTGATCGTTCGCTCTATGTTGGTTTTCTGCTTTGCTTCGAGACTGTAGTTTTCGAAATTTCATTTAATTAACTGATTAATGTATATGACAGAGAATGTTGTTCATACGATTATGGTCAATATTATTGTTACCCTTTTGTTTTTATCGTGCTACAGGTGACAATGCTCGTAAATAGATAAAGGAAAAGATAAGATTAACTCTTTTGTGTTACGATATATATTGGGTTGGCAACTAAGTGATTGAGGTTAGGTTTTGTCATTACCACCTAATGACACAAGCCGCAATCACTTAGTTGCTAACCCTATAGTTTGTTACACAAATGTTTGCTTGGTTATTTAGTATTTAATTTTCAAGATATAATTATTCACTGTATATTGTTTTATATTTATAATTTCATACAAAATATACTGCATACCGAACATGACTGGACATTTTGTGACCAACTGCACGTCCTCAAAAACTGAGCAATTATTTCTTCCAAATGTAGATACTAAATTATATTACACGTAAGTTAATTAGATAATGTTATTTCTATCGTCGATTAGTATACAGATATATCGCATTTGAATTAACTTCATAAGGTATCCAATGGTCGGAAAAATATTTTCCGACTAAAGTCTATTTCCGACTATTTTCCGAGTAAAGGAAATACCAAAATACCAAATAGATTATTTATGAAATTGGAATTGCGAGAGTAACGGCGAGCGTGCGATCGCCGATGATCTCATCACTTAGATCGCAGGCACAATCGACCTATTGCACCTCGTAAAGCCGTCATTGTCTCTTACAGAGTTTATTAAAGCCGCTACAATTGGCACCTACTTCGCTCAGCAAAATACGATAGGCTTTCTTCTTGACCCGGCGTTCTTCGGGGCCAGCGTGTACAATTATCGGGCGTTGATGTCTCCCCGCGACGATTCGCGCCTCCGTCCACCGTTTAACGTAATTATCAAGCACGTTCATCGCTTACACGAGTAAGCGGATTAAATTCGCGTTGTTCCTTCAGTCTTCTATGGATCTTTCGTCGTTCAATCGGCACCCATTTGTTTGGTATCAAATGAAATCGATTAAAAGAAATCGCGCCTTCTTTCCACGTATAATCTCGATCGAAGTTTCACCGATCGAACATTTCCTGGTGCGAAAGATAAGGTTTTATTGCATCACACGAAGAAGCCATTCACGTGCTTTCGAGTTGACGCCTTTGCCATCAAACGTAGCTTGCCCCCTCTCTTAGTTTTTTCTTTGCCACTCACAGCTCAGGATAAACGTTATCTCGTATCGAACGTCCTCGAATTCCTGTTCTCGAATACTTAATCATTAGATCAACGAAAAGTTGTGAACAAACGCAAAGTAGAGCGAACCAAGTCGTTAAAACGTGTGGCAACTTATTTTGCGATTACGTGCGCGTGCTATGTTTGTTGTTTAATGGAGGACGTTTCGTTATCGCATGAACGCTGTCGATCGCGATGCCCCATTTTGCAGCGACCTCTCTGCTTCATTCCTTCTTTATCACGTGGTTTTTTACCGATCGAGGAAACCAGTCGTTATCGCCAGTCGTTTCGTACTTGTTATCGTTAAATTCAAATCGCGACTAGTCGGTCTCCGATGTGCAATAATTCTACTTTCCGTGGAACCTACGAATTCCAGGCTGGGGCTCGCGGTGTTCTCTTTAGAGCTCGCAGGAAACACAGAGAAACGTTCCTAGCGAGTATAAATATCAGCCGGTGCTATTCCTGTTAAACGCAAACTGCAATTGTGGCAACGCTCATTTCCACACTTCGAATTCTTTCGTCTGTCTCGCGGGGATGCGATTCAAAGTGTTCGATTGGCCGAGATCTCTTGGAGGAGAAGAAAGTTACGATGGTTGGACAGATCGGGAAAGATAAGAGGCGAGGTACGTAGGGAACTATCGATGCCAACTCTTCGCAACCCGCTAGAAAATTCCAACATTCTTCGGGCTTCCATATCCATTTCGAGTTTAGCGAGAATCGATATTTGGCGTAGCCTTCGTGGTCCGGTTCGGGTGTAGGTACGCATGAGGTTACACCCGCGTTGCCGTACTCTGTGGTTTTTCTTTCTTCCAATACGATGTTACGATGTACGATGTAGCGGATACCTTGTTACCGTTTGGCGTCGTGCGTAACTGTTAGACTATTAGACTTAAATTTAAATGCACGTAACTCACAAAATATGAAAAATATTTATAAAAAAAAAATTCTCTACAGATTTCACTTTTTTCCATTGTATTGATAAAAATATGAATTTGTATAAATGTCGGTAATAACTGATTAGTAATCTTTATTATTAAACTTACATTTACTTTTATTTATTATTATTTTATGAAACATTATAAATTATACGAACGGTCGTATGTTTTAAGTAAATTTAGTTATCACGTCCACTCTTCATTTTATCACTACAAAATAGATATTGAACGATCATGATAACAATGTTTAAACTTCTGTTGGACAAGGATTCGTTGAATTATATAACGCCGCTTTCCCATTGATGTGGGTGCTCGTGTTTCACTCGTAGAATCCAATCGTACGATATTTCAAAGTGGTCGAAAAATATTCATTAACGAAACATTATTTTCTTAACCTATATGTCATATAATGGTCGAAAAATATTCATTAACGAAACGTT
Source organism: Bombus flavifrons (assembly GCF_040668555.2). Lineage (NCBI taxonomy): Eukaryota > Metazoa > Arthropoda > Insecta > Hymenoptera > Apidae > Bombus > Bombus flavifrons. The sequence goes on along the minus strand of NC_138459.1, from coordinate 4,668,016 downwards.
ATTTTCTTAACCTATATGTCATATAATGGTCGAAAAATATTCATTAACGAAACGTTATTTTCTTAACCTATATGTCATATAATATACTTACATATTATACACTAAATATCATCTTTGTGTTAAAAGATTCATAGTCATGTTTACTTTCTAAAAACCGTGCAATACTTGTAGCGCTATGTTTTTTGAAATTCCTATGCTTTAGTCGTATTATAGAATTTGTTTTCATAATTCAGCTGTCAGAATGTCATATAATCGTCATAAGTAACAGAGGTTCGCAAGGTGCTGAAACACAGAAATATTTATCAGATTGTTGTATAAACAATTTTTAAGGGCAAAACGATCGTTTTCGACAACGATTCGCTTTCATTTCCGTTACAAATCGATAAGAGTGTGCGTGTAACGATAGCTTAGCTGGTTCGTAAATTTCTCTTATCTCCGGGCGAAGATCTGTCGTGCCGATAGCTAATGTAGACATTCCTTTTTCTTTCTCTCTTTTTTATTATTATGCACAGTGAGCAACGTTGACGCAGCGGCACTTTTACTGTGGTTGCGTGAACGTCGAGGCTGGAAGGAACGGCGCTCATAGATTTTGGCGATCGATAATTTCGAAATTTAAAAGAGGCAAGCGATACAGTGGCGTCCGTTCAGAGCATGAGAATGTGCCGGATTTATGAGCTCCTAGATCAGATCCGGCGATTGTTTCTTCAACCTCGGGGGGCGTCGTCGAATTAAATTTTTCATCGGGCAATAAAACATTTCCCCTTCCACGTTTTCCGCGAATCTACTTTCGTGACTGTGTTTTTATTTAAAATTGAAACGCTACTCTTTATGCAGTTCCTTCTGCTATCAAGCAGAACTGCAGTTTTGTCGTGGAAGAAATAACTGGCAGGTGATAAACCATTCTATTGAGGTTAGTTTAAGGTTAGGTTCGGTTGGCAACTAATTAGGTGGTCATTAAGTGGTATTGACAAGATCCGCAATCACTTAGTTGCCAACCTAATATTTTTATGGAACTCTGGAAAACTGATTGTATTCGTGTGAGATTAGATTAAAATGTAGCTTCAATTCTAATTGCTCGATGTTAGATTATTATAATATTTCCATATGATACGGTATTACAGCAATAAATAGCAATAGTCGCTTAAGCAGAGTAGAATTCCGTTTATGTGAATTAGGGAGGGGGGATTAAGCGATTCATATAGCTGAAGTTCACATAATAGAAACTTGAAAATAGATAAACTTCCTGACTCGAATAAATAGATTCTGCAGTTTTAGCATTTCCTTCTAGTGGATACTTCATGTTAATAGAGTTTTGCTGTATTTCAATTTAGTTAAAACTCAGTGTCTGAATTTTATCAAGAAACCATATTTATTTTCAGGTAAGGAATGAAAACCACGGGGATTCTATATTTAACTAATATCAGTGTATCACAAGATACGTGAGATATTCACTAGAAAAGCTTAGACGAGCATAATATTAAAGGTATCTGTACAGACAAGTAGAATCTCCTTAATCCTGTCAGTTGCTACCTTACTGCAGACGTGTCTTCAGTCGTCTGTTCTCTTTAATCCAATCTTTACTTCGTTTTCCCACCATCTATATTTACCTTCTATATTTACCTCCCACCTACAACATCCAAATTCACGAAATCCTGAACAACCCTAACGGCAGGAGGAAAATTCTTCACCATTCTTGTCTGCGGCAAATTGGTCATATTTTCTGGACATTTGTCAAACTTTTCTCAGCCATTTCTCCGAAAGAATGAATAAAAGATGTCGACGCGCCTTTCGATCTTTCTTTTGAAAATTCAGGTACAGATGCAGGCACGCGGGGACAGTTTTGCATCGGGTAGGCGGCGTCCAACGGTTCCTTGCTGTTTGTTTTGGCGTCTGGCGGTAAAAATGCTCGGATTTCGACCAGCATCGATCGTGTGCACTGTACATTCTACGAGGCAGACTGCGGCCGCTCCTTCATCTCGTTACATTTATAGACTTACAGAGAAGACTTCGAGACACGAGCGACTCGAGACGTGTCTCGCTCGCGTTCGCCACGCGGCTCTCATATTAGTCATCCATATTTCCGATTAACGAAACGACTCGGTATCTCCGCGAGTGCAGCACAGTCGACGAAACATAAAAATACGAGGAATCGAGTGACGAGGAAATAAAGCGATTAGATGGATAACGTCGATGCTAAGGAAACCGGTGGCATTTCGCGACAGGTAGACGAGCGCCTATTGCACGCGCCTCTGCCACGCAACTAGGTCAATGGCGGTGTTCTGCCACGTTCTGATTTATGATCCTCCGCCTCCCGATCGGGGACACACCGGGAATGACCACCCAGCTGCAGCGCGAGGGTGATAGCTTTTTCATACGGTCACGTTGCTTTCTCAACGATTAGATTCTACAGGCTATAACAATATTTTTCTTTTAGGTTGGCAACTATGTGATTGCGGATTTTGCCATTGGGTGGTACCGACAAAATCCGCAATCACTTAGTTGTCAACCCAATATTTCGCGGAATTTTTAGCGTATACGATTGAAAGAACGTTCGTTTGAAATGAGAAAATTGAATAATATATTTGACGAAGATCATAGTTAAAGTGGAGATGTCCTGTTGAGAATTGTGGATCTTGATTGCCGAAATAATGGTATAGGAACACTAAATATACACTTGGAAGTAATATTACAATAATTATATATTTATTTGATAAGCGATTTCTAAGATATTCATCGATACACACTTGCGCGCTTCTCAACACTTTCCTCCATATCCGACTGTTAACCGACTGAACCGTTTGCATTCATCTGTTTTCGAGACGCCGCGCACACACATACTTCCACACACTGATACTCACATACAAGTATTTCTACTACGCATCTAACCTAGTCTAGCATACAAAATTATACATATCTCAATATGTCCATATATTTATTCATTAGAATCCAATATAAACGTAACGTTTTTCTGCAGCAATGCCATTTCTTGAATATTTGGTTAGCAACTAAGTGATTGCGGATTTTGCCATTAGGTGGTACCGACGAAATCCGCAATCACTTAGTTGTCAACCCAATATTTCGTGGAATTTTTAGCGCAGGCGATTGAAAGAACGTTCGTTTTGAAATGAGAAAATTGAATAATATATTTGACGAAGATCATAGTTAAAGTGGAGATGTCCTGTTGAGAATTGTGGATCTTGATTGCCGAAATAATGGTATAGGAACACTAAATATACACTTGGAAGTAATATTACAATAATTATATATTTATCTGATGAGCGATTTCTAAGATATTCATTGATACACATTTGCGCGCGTCTCAACACTTTCCTCCATATCCGACTGTTAACCGACTGAACCGTTTGCATTCATCTGTTTTCGAGACGCCGCGCACACACATACTTCCACACACTGATACTCACATACAAGTATTTCTACTACGCATCTAACCTAGTCTAACATACAAAATTATACATATCTCAATATGTCCATATATTTATTCATTAGAATCCAATATAAACGTAACGTTTTTCTGCAGCAATGCCATTTCTTGAATATTTGGTTAGCAACTAAATGATTGCGGATTTTGCCATTAGGTGGTACCGACAAAATCCGCAATCACTTAGTTGTCAACCCAATATTTCGTGGAATTTTTAGCGCAGGCGATTGAAAGAACGTTCGTTTTGAAATGAGAAAATTGAATAATATATTTGACGAAGATCATAGTTAAAGTGGAGATGTCCTGTTGAGAATTGTGGATCTTGATTGCCGAAATAATGGTATAGGAACACTAAATATACACTTGGAAGTAATATTACAATAATTATATATTTATTTGATGAGCGATTTCTAAGATATTCATCGATACACACTTGCGCGCGTCTCAACACTTTCCTCCATATCCGACTGTTAACCGACTGAACCGTTTGCATTCATCTGTTTTCGAGACGCCGCGCACACACATACTTCCACACACTGATACTCACATACAAGTATTTCTACTACTACTACTACATACAAAATTATACATATCTCAATATGTCCATATATTTATTCATTAGAATCCAATATAAACGTAACGTTTTTCTGCAGCAATGCCATTTCTTGAATATTAGGTTGGCAACTAAGTGATTGCGGATTTTGCCATTAGGTGGTACCGACAAAATCCGCAATCACTTAGTTGTCAACCCAATATTTCGCGGAATTTTCAGCGTATACGATTGAAAGAACATTCGTTTCGAAATGAGAAAATTGAATAATATATTTGACGAAGATCATAATTAAAGTGGAGATGTCCTGTTGAGAATTGTGGATCTTGATAGCCGAAATAATGGTATAGGAACACTAAATATACACTTGGAAGTAATATTACAATAATTATATATTTATTTGATGAGCGATTTCTAAGATATTCATCGATACACACTTGCACGCGTCTCAGCACTTTCTTCCATATCCGACTTTTAATCGACTGAACCGTTTGCATTCATCTGTTTTCGAGACGCCGCGCACACACATACTTCCACACACTGATACTCACATACAAGTATTTCTACTACGCATCTAACCTAGTCTAGCATACAAAATTATACATATCTCAATATGTCCATATATTTATTCATTAGAATCCAATATAAACGTAACGTTTTTCTGCACCATTTCTTGAATATTAGGTTAGCAACTAAGTGATTGCGGATTTTGCCATTAGGTGGTACCGACAAAATCCGCAATCACTTAGTTGCCAACCTAATAATTTCAGAAGAATAGACCAATTTTAATTACTTTTTTTCTCGCACAGAAAGATATTTTGATCTTCGCATTAGAATTTTGTGTGTAATTATTAACATAATATAAATTTCCGTTTTTTTTGTTCATGCAAGTATTAGAAAATGTTTTGATGCAACTAAACTCTCCATTTTTCTGCAATCTTACATTTTTATGAACACAAGGGAAGGAAACGTGAAATTTGGGTAAAAATTTGTTTCGCTGTTTGAATTCTCTAACGAATATTTCATGTATTTTTGTATATTGCGAACGTACTGTACATCTTAGCAGATTACAATTTTCCATAGAATCTTAGTTGTAAGAACTGGTGTCCACTGGAGCGTAACATCTCTTTGAGGTTAGATAAAATCTACATGTAAGTGAATTACAGAATTTGTTATCGTATGCTCGGAATGTTTCGTTCTGAAAGCTCGTGGGAGCAACGTTTCAACTTATCTCGTCCGATTGTCCAAGTAGACACGTCATTGGCACAAAAACGTGACGGATGTGTCGCATGTTTCCACAGCTACGTAATCATCGGCGAGGTAAAACTCGAAAAAACCAGCTCACCTCGCCGCCAGTCTTTTCTGTCGTTTAACGGCACCGTGCGTATTCCGTAATTTATGCTAAATTAATGCAACACCTATGTGTATATCGTATACATATTCGCATGATCGTTGGACCACGGAACGCGAGTTTTCTCGTTGCGACAACCGAAAAGCAAGAGGTGAAACCATAATTTGGTCGGCCGTGTGATTAACATCATCGTCCGACGGGACGGTCATTGCCGACGAATTATAAGATCTACATCGATAAGGATTCCTCGGCTTATGCTTTCTCGGGTTAATATTCATGAGGCCTGTTCCACCTCCGTATGGAGCTTAATCTTTGCCCGATCGATGATAAACCGGTCGATTCATAGAGAGAAAGAGGACCCTTCTCTGCTCGACGTGACCAAGGGATACTTTGTATGCTGTAACTAACAATGACTCACTGAGGATGGGCTTGTTAAAACGTCTTCTTTGGTACGTGTGCCACCGATTAGTATTAATCCATGTGGAAAAGAATTTTCTTCGTATGAGAATCCCAGGTTTCATCTAATTACACTTTGCGACAGTACACGCCTGTTTCTGATAACGTTAAGCTATCTGTTTCCAAGTAAAAATTGAGGAAAGTCTTCACAAGATTTCTGGTGAATTATTTGGCAAGATTTTTAATCTTTTGAGGGTACAGGTCTGTCTGTGATAACGTTAAGCTATCTTCTTGCAAGTAAAAATTCAGGAAAATCTTCACAAGATTTCTGGTGAATTTTGCTTGGCAAGATGATTAATATTTATTTATTTTATTAATTTTATTTTATTTATTATTTTATTTATTTTTTAATTTTATTATTTAAATGAATTGAATTCTTGAGAATTTAATCAAATTTTATCCTTCTGAGTATCTTTCAGTGGAACTGGTATTTGACTTAATTCTAGCGTGGCAATCACCTACCTAAATATTCATTTTAACGTTTCCTTGAACAATTTTATATTTTCTGAAAGCTGTATCACAAAACTGTAATCTCATGTTTTATAGTATTACATTGGCAACTGAGTGATTGCGGGTTTTGTCAGTGCCACCTAATGACAAAATCAGCAATCACGTAGTTGCCAACTTAATATCAAGTGTTTCATGATGGAAGAAATTCAAAGTTGTAAAAATATCGAATTGCACGTAATATGCAAAAAAAACATATAAAATATCCAAAGTGAAATGCAATTTGGGTTGCATTTGTTGAAATATGAGATTGCATAAAAATCAACAGTCCATTCCACAATTCCATAATTCCGCGTTGATTTACTAATTGAACTAGTACTATACTGTATTGATACTACTATAGTGCTTCAAAGAATACGATACAGTACAAAAGGACAATTGCAAGATTTTTCCTACAATTGCAATTAACGATACTAATTATCGCACGCTTTTCTTCGACTTGGCAGCTAAGTGATTGCAGATTTTGTCAATATCATCTAATGACAAAATCCGCAATCACTTAGTTGCCAACCAATAGATGTCTCCACACTAAAAATGTTCTCTATAAGGCTAAATGTTGTAATTTTCACTTTACTTTACCCACTTGAATAATCAATAAATAATATACTCGAAAAATACCACATAGTACAACCAACAAATCATAGCTACGATTCTTAAAAAAAACTAGAACAACAAAATCCCTAGATTTGCACGTAAGCGTGTCAATTCCCCTCCAGACGCCCTATCAAACTCGCTCAATGAAACTAAGAAGAGAAGATCAACAAACAAGTGTAGGATTCCACAAAATTATTTTGTCCTGAGTCGCGCGCTAATTGCTCTCTCATTGTAGACAGTACTTTTAATTGGACTTCTGAGAAACGGTTGGGCTTGCAGGCCAAGCTTCTCGGTCCACGGTAATTTACTTTGGTCTTGTTCCGTTCTGTTCGAAGGGAGGAGAACTTCGAGTTTGCTCTCGTTTGACGTTGGATCTGGCGGTTGGTCGAAGCCGCATGATCGCGGTAGGTTTCGACTGAAAGGTATGAAAAGTGTTTTTTTGGGGTGGGAAGGAGTGGTATATAAAGGGGGAAGGGATGAGAGACGGGGAGAAGGAAGGCAGTGCTTCCTTAAGGACCTAATCTCTTAAAGACAAGGCAGATTATTCCGCCTCGTTCCGCTCGCTGCGAAGAGTCAAGAGTCGCGGTGGCTCCCTTTAATTTTCCCGCCGTCCAATTATCTTGGCATGGCTGCCTCGTGGTAATATCCATCGACGGACATACACAGCGACTGATCGAACGTTTTAACGACTCCTCCCCTATCCCGCCGGTGTGCTCCTTTTTCTACGCTTAAATCAAGATGAATCTATGCACCTAAGTATACACTGGCGTGCGTTGTTTCTCTGCCAGCATTTTTCAATTAATCGCAGCGACCCCTGGTACGCAGGGAGATCGACCGTCGGACAAGCGCACCATAAGCCAGATTACGTTATTACTGTAGTGCACCTGATCGTTTCGACGAGAATCGTGGAAACCTACTTTCCCAAAGTATCGACCCTCCGAGCGAATTCTTTGCTTCAAAAAATAGCAACCGATTGTCGTTGAATTTTCCCATGCGCGTGCATTATACCGACGAGTTTCTCGGTGGATAAAACTGGTAAGGAAAACAAGCTTAAGTGAAAAAAAAAAAAAAAAGGAAGAAACGGGGAGAAAGGAACGAAAGAAAGAGCCATGAGAGTCGATCGGTGGATCGTGATCGGCTGGGTGCCCACGATTAGCAAGAGAAAAGCAGGGAAAGTAGATTAGGCTATTGAATTGGGTTACACGCACAATACGAAATAATAATGAAGCGTACACGCAGGCACACTGCGCACATTTGCGATCGACAAATGAAACGGAATAAGAGGATTGGCTGGTCGGCAGTCATCCTGAACGAGATTGGCCGGACCGTAGGGGGTGGCGGTGGGGACACGAGGGTAGCCGCCGAAACGAGACGAGATGGAAAGAAATAAGGAAGATTGCTTCCCTTTTTCTCCTCTCCTCTTTTTATATTTCTCCTTCTCTCTTCCATTTCCTTTCTCTCTCGCTCTTTTTCCCCTCCTCGTCTCTACTCCCTTTTTCTTCGAGCTGTGTGTCCTGCTGGCTGTGGCATTGTCGCCGGCCCACCACCAGCGACGACCAGAATGGCGGACATAATGCCGTCGTTTGTCAGTTCGCTCCGTTTGTCCGGCTCTCTTGGCCACGTGATTAGCCGTGCCTTCCAGAGCGACCATTGAAATGCGCACAAACAACGCCGCCCCTGCCTCCGCAGCGCCAATTATTATCGACGCTTTGAACCGGCGCAGCGCGCCGTTCGGAACCGGCCTCGTCACCCTTAACCCACTTGCCGTGATTTACGAGGCTTTCTGCGCGTCGCGACGCGCTCCTCTCGCCTTTTCATTCCAGTCAACGCTCATCTTTCTTTATAGAGGGATGGTAAATCCGGTAATATTGGAGAAGGGATGGGGGATTTCGGGTGATTGGATCGTTGAGGGCACCATTTATTGTTTGCGATTGTGTGCTGTATAAACTTGTTTGAAAAGAATCAGGTTCGGTTATTTTACGATTTCAATTCGTGTTTTATTGGCTTGGCAACTAAGTCATTGCGGGTTTTGTCATTAGATGGTATTGACAAAGTCCGCAATTACTTAGTTTCCATAGATTGTGATCGATGATATTGATGATATCTAGAAATTCCTGCTTAATCTCTTATCTCGTGATTTGTCTAGCTACTTGAACGGGAGCCAGCTGTACGATGTTGCAGCACAATATCAAGGTGTCGGTATAGTAGCTGTTCAAGTGCCACATTGATCCATACATTGAAATGTCTAGAAGAATTATGATGCAGACACGCTTTTATTAAATCTATCCTAGAATGTTACTATTATTTATGTTACCTTAGGATGGATCAATTTAGGGGTCATTCTATTGGCAACTAAATGATTGCGGGTTTTGTCAGTACTACTTAATGGCAAGATCCGCAATCACTTTGTTGCCAACCAAATAGCTACTAAATCATTCGTTTCTTGAACTAAGAAATTAATAGAAAGTAGAGTTGTGGATTAATTTAGACTTCTAAGAGGCTCGCTTCTCAGTCTCAACAATTCATCTAAATTCTGTTACAAGTGCACTTCTAGCTTCGTCGAATCAATTTATAACGAGTTCACCCTTTAGTTCCACCACGAGTATCGATATCGATCTTTGTATAAAGCGGGCGGTTAATTCTTCAATAAGATATCCAGCTATCGAGAATAATTCCTAGAGTGTATGGCGCTGGCATCGTTCGATCGGCTTGGCCAGTCAATTTTGCGGCGAAAATTGATCGAGAAATACAAGCGGCGGTGTGCCCTACCGCCTGCTCCCAGCATGCTTGACAAAAAACCATAATCGTGTGCCGCAGGAGGAACCATCTGCGGCTTCGAAAATCATGATGCGGACCATGTGCCGCCTGCCAACGATACCCTTGCAACGCAAGGGCTCCTCCGTAACTTACCTCCTCTTTCTCTCTCTCTCTCTCTGTCTCCCTCTTTCTCTGCTGTATATTCGACACACCGTAAAACGCGCGCACCTATGTTCTCCTGTGTATACGTGTTTGCCCGCGTCAGCAGAATGGATCAGTTTAGCGCGTTCGAAACCGCGACGAGAAATTGCCGATAATCCTATTTCGTTTCTTTTTTTGTTTATTCGTCCGCTCGTCTGTTTATGGTCTATGTTTTGTAGTATCGAGTTACAACGATGACGAGAGTTATGGTTCGAATGTAAGAGCCGCGATGTTTACTTCGAATATATATTGGCTTGGCAACTAAGTGATTGCGGATTTTGTCAATACCATCTAACGACAAAATCCGCAATCACTTAGTTGGCAATCTGTGAGCTTAGCTTCGACTTACAGGATTAAGTCGCAGCTGGTGTCGTTGGGTTAGAATCGACCGCAATGGGTAAAATACTTCATTTTGGAATATTCCATCCTGTTTTGTATTTCACGAGTTTTGGCTGATGTAGATTATTAATGACGTTCGTCATATTAAGTACTGAAGGTTAAATAAAATGATGCGTTATGTTCGTGTGTATCAACAATACCCTGAAGAATGTATATGATATACTCTACATATATACTCTATACATGATATACTCTATATGATATACTCTACAATATCCTGAATCGAAGATGAAAAAATTGGTGTTGTTCTATGTTTCAAATCAATTGTAACATATAAGGCATATTACAAAGGCAAACTTATCAAATGTATCAAGGATAATAAAAGTTCAGTTTCTGCAGAACAAAACAGCGGCTAGTCATACGTTCTGATAAAATTGTGGGGTTTTCAAAAAATAACGTTAATCATGCTTGACTAATAATTGCATTAGATAAGGCATTTAAGAAGATATAGTAACGCGATCATCTTTTAACCAATTACAGTGGCTGCAAGCAATATTTACACACCGTTGTATTTATTATAACATTTACACATTTGAATTCAAGTATATGAAAAATTGAGTACTATAAAAATAAAATATTGAATCTGATAAAAATACGATTGATTGAAAAATATTCTTTGTAGCCGCTGTAAGTTCTAATGAAATTCTTCTCTATTTATTTTATTGATGTTCCAATAAAAATGTTTAATTGTTCAATGGGGCACTTTTTATTTCAAAGTATCTTCTATTTATCGGTTATATTCAAAATCCCTAACTGTCAATTTTCATTCAATTTTTACAATTGTAAGAAGTTGAAGCGCTCCGGTCACAAAAGACCACACCGTGACGTCACAGGAGAAACCGTGGTCACATATGAGCCACGTGGCAGTCAAAATGTTAAATAATTCCCAACAATTCATCCCTATTAAACTACAACAGAAAATCCTCGGTAAATCGTGCTTGCCATAGTCAGCCATTCTACAAACGCCATTGTCCAGGTTGCGTACGGTTCATGCGGAAATCCACTTGTACGAGATTTACAGAGTCCTTCGGCCATAATTCTTGTCAGGACAACGTTCCCGTTGTCCCAGATCGGCTTCAATAGCGGCTGTGTGTGCGACAGGTGGCGGCGCTTTTCTATATCCTTGAGCTCGTGCAGATAAGCCGATAACCATATCTGCGAGATTTCACGCTGTGGATACAGCGTAGAAACGGCAAACAAGATAAGGTAGATGGCGCGGATAACGCAAGTAGCTCGGCACCCGATTCCAAATCGCCGCTCTAAAACGCCTGGCGCTACCTTCTTCTCCCCTCTCCTCGCCGTTCGATATCGCTTAGCGTGTAATCCCTGCTAATTAACCGATCTGTGTCCTTTTTCATTAATTTATAGAGGCGCGGCGAGTGCGATATTCTCGGCTCGGTTCTGCATGTCACTAGGCAATTTAGCGTGCGACACTGTGTACACATTTTAGGCAGGAACACGGGTCGGCTCGGTGATACCCTTAATTACGAGTCAATTGGAGGCAAAACGCGGCACGAAACCGGCCTCGTCGCCACGATAAGCTGCGACTTTTTACGAGGTTTCTTTCTGTCCGCTTCGAAGTCGACGACGAAAGTTTTGTTGCCGCCAGGATCAATGCTACATAGCTATCGTCAGAGTGGTCGCTTGTTTCCGACCTGTTTGGTCAAGGATTTGTAGGGCATTCAGGGAATCCGTGGAATGGAACGTAAAAAGATCCGATCTGAACACGAAATCGTTTCTAACCTAACCCCGATTTAGGCAACTAATTTTCTCTATTATCGTATTAGTGAAACTGTTAAATCTAAACTTTAGAACTCTGGCTTTAGACCTTTACGGTTATGTGAGATCTTTGCGATAACGTGAAACTTTAAACCATGTTATCTTTGAAATATGTTTTCTTATCGAATTGCTTTTTTTAAAAATACTCTGTGTTCTATTACGATACTTAAAACCTGTGAGACTCGAAATACCAAGGTAGATTCGAACGGTGCAACTTTATGCACGGTGCAAGTTTATCAAACGCGCGTCGATGCTCGAAACGGATGACGAAGTATTATGTGTTACATAATATTCGACGGGATCTCGGCGAGGCGAGACGTACAAGTTGCCACCTGTTCGCCTGTTTCTCGCGACGCTGCATACCGAACGTATATCTTAGATCGAAGCAAACTTCTTTTCAGAGATAAAAGTGCCGATTGTTGTTCTGTTCGTAGTCGTTTATTATGTCGCAATTTGAAAGAGGCCAGAGAAATTAATACGGCGTAAAAGGGGGTGAAAGGAGATCGCGTACAATCAGCATCGCCGCCATTGTTTCCGTGGGCGCGCGAGGATTCTTTCGCTTTTTTAGAAACTCATTGTCGACAAGGAATCCGAACTGGCTATTCATTACGTTTCCATCTGTACTCGGACAATAACCGCAGATTTTTTTTCCTTTTCATGGTTTTTGCGTATTTAACGACTGGTCGTGCCGTACACAGCTTGTTAAGAGAATTTAACAAGCACTTGCGGTTCCGTGTCAACAGCGATCGTTTAAAAATCAGCAACAATACGTGGAACGCGTTTCGTCGCCCTACTTTCCCGGAAGACGATCGACGAAGTTTTGTAACCGCCTGCGCAACTATTTTTGTGCACTGACGCGGTATTCCTAGAGAAAGAAGCGTTTTTATGTGTCATCGGTTTCGGTTGCGTCATACTCGTTGGGAATAATTACGGTAGCACGACGTTTATACAGACCCCATTTATTTTCTTCGTGCTCTATCGAATGAACCTGTGTTGCTTGAATTCGTTTCAAGATCACAGGAGAAGGACGTGATGAGTCACATGTTTTATATACATTTCACGTGTTTTATAGGTTGGCAACTAAGTGAGTGCGGATTTTGTCAGTACCACCTAGTGACAAAATTCGCAACCACTTAGTTACCAAGCCAATAGAAGGGCAATTTTTACGTTCAATGTACCGTCGATCACTTTCGAATCGAAATTATCTTTTCATTCGATTTTGAGATCAAGTGTACGTTCTTGTATTCTTGAATAGTTAACAAAAATTACGCATTGCAATTCAAATATTTAGAAACCAAACACTTTGGAAGATGGAAAAGTTTTTTGCCACCTGTTTTCTTTCGCGCAACAGCACAATTGTCCTGTCATAGCGAGTCCCTTTTTTCGTCTCATTCGAGGCACCGCTACGATACTGTACCTACGTCTGGAAGCCTTATTTTCTCCCTTAAAACTCGAGAAGGGCGATGCGCGCATTAGTCTCGTTTCTGTTTCACGACGCACCGTTGTTATCCTTTGTCGTTTATCATTCGTGTTATTTATCTCTAAAATTATACTACCATTACATTGCAACCTAACCCCAAAATCTATAAACACAAAACTCTAAATCTTCTTATCTAAACTCCAAATGAAACCATATCCTACGTATACATTCTCGGTCACACGTATACAAGCAGTTGAAACTGCTGAGAAAGTGGTTCGTGTCCGAACTTGTCTCATCTAACATTGTCAGTTCGCGTAAACCGGTCGATGGCTACAACGAAATCGTGTAAATCAGAAATTAGGTCCGTGGGCAAAGGTGGCCAAAGGCACGAACACCCGGAAGCCTTATTATTCCATTGACGAGAAAGACGAAGACCACGGCTCTTGCTTCCACCAAGAACAAGACGATAAAGAGAAAAAAAGAAAGAAATATTAGACCCGCCTCGATTTCGGGGTACGTTTCGTAGCGGCGGGCGCGTGCCCAGGCGCAAACGAGCGAACGTTGCGAAAAACAGGTAATGGCGTTGAAGTGCATTCGGCAGCTGCACGCTATGAATACCGGGCATGAATACCCTGCACGAGGTGAAGAACATGTGCGAGCCCATGTCTTCTTTTGGACCCGTGGCCCGCACACACTATGGCTCACGATAGCCGACGATGATGGTTGCGCGCTCGTAGGTCTCCTCGAGCCCTATCAAGTGGAAAAGATACGTCCTGCTCGTCTATCCGGCCCCAAAGTATTATACGCTATCGAGAGCTGCACGTTTTTTTATCTTCTTCACCGATCGACCTACGTTCGACACACGTCTCTACCTATCTCTTTCTCTTCTACAAGCTAGCCGAGAGCCTTCCTTGTTTACAGACGCGTGTTGTTTCTATCTCGCTCGCTGGCTGGTCGCGCGTTTGCGACCCTTCATCCTTGCTGGCGAGCTGCATCTTCGTCTGTTCAAGAGCCGTATAATGTTTCCTGCTTTTGTGCGGAACACGCGCATGCAAACTTTCGAATATGAGCGCCGCCGTTCGGTTTCTCGTTTAATTCCATTCGCGGACACGCTTCAATTACGTGGCGTTCGTTCGCCCGTCCCGATGCATCTCGCTTCTCTGTAGGCGTAGACGCAGAGAAAAATATGGCGGAATGGCGAGTATCTGAATTTATCGACGGATAATCCGTTTAATAATTAGAGTTCATATATTGTGTTGACAAGTTCAATCGACGTTAATCGGATCATTAATTGCAGGTTAACTGAAATTTTATTCCAATAAATAGAGTTCTAGTGTATATTATTAAGGATGTATAACAGTGAAGTTGGAGTTTTATTTGTTACACTGTTTTGAAGGGAATATTTCTTTTTTCTAGCGTGTTATATTGCACGTGGTGGGCGTTGAGGTAGAACATGGTGTTGCGCGAGGGAAACAGAAACAGATCTTAATAGGAGGATAAATACCCCTGTCGGTTCGTTGGCCGCGTTGGTTTTTTATATCGTCGTGGCACGAACCCTTCTTCAACCCTCTCTCGACGCGTCCCTTTTTCTTCTTTATATCTGTGTAGTGGGCCACCTCGTTGATCTTCCTCCGGTGAAGAGGCGTGTAAAGTATCTCTCTTGAGGATAATCTGAACGGTGTATCGAGATTATCCTATTATTAAGACACTACTCCATATAATATGACACTAACTACGTAATACGTGTCGATATTCCATTATAATTAAATACACGATCAATTTTTAATTGCGAATAATTTGACAAATTTTTTATTACGTATTTAACTCTATGAGACACTTCATTCTTCTTTTCTTCATTCGATACGCACCTACCTTGAGCCTAGCAGGCCACCTCATCGAAGTCCTTGAGGATGAGGATTTCTACGATGTTCGTTGGTGGTCGCAGCATTTTCAATATTCTTCCAACGTTTATTATTACGGTGACAGTTTAATTTCTTATTTGTTAAATTATTGTAGTAGTTTCGTTACAATAAAATCCACACAATGTTTCGCAAGAGGTACAAAGATACAATATTTTTTATTGTTTTTTATTGTTGATAGTGTAACGTAGGGAAAACTTGAACAATAAGTATAGTACTAGAAATTCCACGTTTTAAATTATTATAAGTAACATAATTATTAATATTTATTGCTTACAAAAAGTCCAAGGTATTTTTTATATTTTTAATACCAGAAATAGAATAAATTTTCCATTTTTTAAATCGGTCATTTTTAATTCTTTATTATTTTACATTACGTCATTTATCAAAGGCTTAATTATTCTTATTGTTACGACAATATTTCGTTAAGTTTTGGTCAGCAAGTTCAGAGCGAAACACAGGCAATGAAACGATGGAAATCGATCTTTAGAGTCGGCTTATATTTCATTTTATCGTTTCTGAACGACCTCGATGGTCCGAATCGTTTTAAACGAGAGTTACGAGCAGACGTGACGACAGGTTACATCGCCGCGTGAAAAGCCGCATCATAACCGGCGATGCTGATTAACCAGTCATCGATTTCTATCGATCGTATCGTCGTGCCATCGATCCGCCCGCCATCTGGTCGAACCGGCTGTTCTCTCCGTTTTCGTGTACGAGGAATCGCGATGCGCAGTTGGCAGCGGTCAATTTCCCTTTCATCCTGATAATTTCGTTACTATCTTCCCTTAAAAATATGTGGCGCCAAGATGGCAAATTTGAAGGCAACGAAATCTCTCAATTTAGAGGATAGTGAGATGTTAATATCTGCGAAATTTATTTGACAAAATAGAAAAATGAAAACATATCGAAAGTCGTATTAGGTTAGCAACTAAGTGGTTGCAGATTTTGCCATTAGGTGGTATTGACGAGATCCGCAATCACTTAGTTGCCAACCTAATAAATAGATTGCAAATGTTCAGACAAATTCATATTTTTATGAACACAAAAATTTGTTTCGCCTACTAAAAGTTATAGTATAATAATCGCCTACTAAAAAACAATTAGATTGCGGACGTTTACGCAAATCCATACTGTTCTAATCATAATGGAAGAATAGAGAAAGATATGATACATTGCAAACGTCTTTTTCAATTTATCGTTACCTGTGTTATCTCCTTGTGGTAAATGCTTTCATAGAAATTAGTAATCCGTTTCTTGATTGTGCAGCTATGTAATGAAATTTGATTTCAGTTTGATACATTGCAAACATTTTTTTCAATTTATCGTTACCTGTGTTATCTCCTTGTGGTAAATGCTTTTATGGAAATTAGTAATCCATTTCTTTATTGTGCAGCTATTTAATGAAACTGAGAAATGTTTGTATAAAAATGTATAGAAGAATAGTTGATCGTTTCTAAGAGGTGAGTCTGGTTTCAAAGAGAAAAATTGATTTGCTGTTTTACAAAATTCTATGAAAACTGTTGGTTTGAAACCGTGAAAGACAAATGCTGGAAATCGAAGACGTAGAATTTGGAGGGTGACGACGATGGTCGATGAGATTTCGGAGGCAGCGACGCAGCGAGGCAGCTGCCGTCTGCCAGGGCGGTCACCCCCGACGACGTATGCAAATCATCCAAGTATTCCCCTCGGGGAGCTGCATTCGTCCTTGCGCGTCCGTGAATACGTATAATGCAACGATTAAGAGACGAACACGTCTCTTGGGTAGGGAAAGCAATTAAAAAGCAGCACTCGAAGGTATTTAAGCGTCGACGGGACTCCGCAGCTGAGGGCGTCTTCGGCAAGAGGTGCTCTTGTGCCACTTGAAACGCTCTTCGCGCGGTGTACCGCATCATCGGCCGTAGTTGAGACACGGGTAGGGCTTAATTGCCGCCAACGTCGAAATTTCGAGCAATTTGCAAGCCGATGAATTGACGACAGATGAACACGGCAAGAAACGACTAGATACATATACACGTTTGTTTATAAATATTGAAGTACCAAATGATTGCATTCGTACAAAATAAAAATTCAAGAACTTGCAAAATATATTTTATAAGAGTTAGAAAATTAACAATCATATGTTGATCTTCCAGTCTCATTGAAAAATTGTTGAACTAATTGAAGTTATATTGAGGGAAGTTCAGTTCAGGATTTTTTCTTATCAGGAAGCAAATCCTTTTAGCTAATATGGTGACGTCCCAAGTAAGCTGAGGGCTTTCCTTTCTTATTTAATTTTATTTATTGCTATAGGATTCTTGAATTTCTGCTTATCTTCATATAGTTTCAAACCGGATAATAACAACTCTTCAAATTTTTACTAACATTCTAAGCTATGTCTGAGTTTCTATAAATGTCATAATACTTGTGAATAGGAGTGTATGCATGCTGTAGAGGTGGTTGAAATAAAGAAAAGAGAGCAGAAAGAAAGAGGAGGAATACGGGGAGAGCAGCGTGCGTATAGTAGGTGGGGAGGAAAGAAGGAAGAAATGGGTCTCTCCTTGAGCCTTGGTTCCGAGGGGAGCGGAATTTTGAAAACAGGTTATGGAGGCAAGAGGCGCGTGCCTGCCGACGTGTCCCACGAGTTCGGCAGCTGCGCTCGTCTGAATGGGAAGTGCCCCGAGCATGTGCGATCCACGCTTTTCGACGGAGGCATATGCGTGTACGGTTCGTGAACCGCTGGCTCGAGCCACCACGGCCAAATCGTCTACGAAAGATTATGAAAATATACACGATTCATATACCCCTCTTTCTCTGCTCTTTCTCCTTAGAAACTCTCTTCTGTCTGCTCCACCCTCTCTTTCA
This sequence comes from Bombus flavifrons, assembly GCF_040668555.2. NCBI lineage: Eukaryota > Metazoa > Arthropoda > Insecta > Hymenoptera > Apidae > Bombus > Bombus flavifrons. The sequence continues at coordinate 4,649,800 of NC_138459.1, read as the reverse complement.
ATGTACCCGGGGTTCCAGTGCACATTTTATATCTACACTTCACATATTGTCGTATCTGGAGCTCTAGCACGTTATGAAATCTGCACCTCCCACTGTTCTTCCACCTTTTCACCGTCTTATTCCCCTTCTCCGGCTTTTGGTCGTTGGCGTTTCTACTATTACTACGCTGCCTTCCCTAGACTCTGTCCCGACTGTTATACGCTGGCTTAGCGCCTAACTGTTCGGGGCAGCTGATAGCCACAGACGGGGGTGGCGAAGCTTGGAGTTTCCGAGATCTTCGGGTTGCATCTCGTTCCTCTATATGGTTCTAACGTCTGCCTCTGCTCTTAAAGTGGATATAAAGCAATCGAAATTGGGATCTGTCGGGGATCACTACTGCGCCGTGTGTCCCGTGGTGAACGAAATAATTCCACTCCACAGCAGAAAACCATTCCATTTCCATTGCTCCCCATATCGAACGTAATAACGAAGCGAGATCGTCGATTTTCACGTAACGACAAATCGCGTTGACGTATACACTCGTATTCATTCTTACGATCTTCAACGCGTTGACCGCCGCGTCACCCATATTTGGGTGACAGCAAAGTTTTTTTGTCAGGTCGCATCACCGTGTTCGGGCGACAGCAAAGCCTCCGATCGAGCAACGTCACCCATATTTGGGTGACAGCAAAGTTTTTTGTCGGGTCGCATCACCGTGTTCGGGCGACGGCAAAGCCACCGATCGAACAGTGTCACCCACATTTGGGTGACAGCAATGTTTCCGGTCGGGCCGCGTCACCCGGATACGGGTGGCACTTATTTGACTACTTGCGAAGGTATTTGAAAAGTATTTTCCACAGGAAGTAATAAAACTATTGAATTGTTATAAAAGCAATACGAAAATGGTTTATTAAGAAAATTGTTTAGAATGTGAAACTTTAAAGCGTTCTATACAAAGCTGAGTTTGGTCAGGACAATTTGAACAATAAGTTGTTTTCTTTAAATTCTACCGTGTCTTTGATCGGTCCGTTCGGCGTCTTTTATCCGCATAACATAGTTTGCGCGTGTCTAATGCTTCTTCCGGAATCATTTTTCCGAACAGCGATATTGCGCTGACTCCGTCGAAGACAAGGATTTTTTGTATTGTAAATCTTCTAATAATTACATTCTTCCTTGTTGCAATTCCGTCAAAGCGTTTACAACAGAAATTCGCAGAAGGACTCGAATGCCAAGTTTTCGGTACCATTTGATTCCTTTTCCGATTGTGATGGCATTTGTTCGGAACAATCTATAACACACTTTCCTTCATTATATTCAACAACAGCTAGTAGTTTTAATGTTGCGGATATCTGTTGGCTTGCAGGGACAGCACGAATGCTACGATTCTTTTTTGTACTTGGTACCATAATGGGAGCGTGTCTTGACCATAAAATTCTCACACCCCGTGTATCTTTCCATTTGAGTACGACAATCCCGTTATCATCTTCTTGGGACACCATCTCCCCTTTTTCTTACTTTGCGATGAACAACATCTTTCGGGAGGAATTTTTTGTTATTCCTAAATGTTACTAAAATATCGATGAAAGTACCTAGCAGAGTACGTTCGATACAGCGCCACTCGTGGCCCAAAGGAAATTTCATTGAAGACGCGCGCCAGTCAACGTGTTGATGAAATCCTCGGCATCTATATCGATAAAACGTACCGCAAACCGAATTAACCTTTCGCACCGGTTAATCTCTGTCGATCAGATAAAGAGAAAAAGATCAGAGGATCGGTCAAAGGAGCAGCTTCGACTCGTCGATCTTGGCTCCAGTTCAGCTGGTTGGTAGCTATCGGGGGTGGAGATTGCGGAGCCGGAGGAGTCCGAGACTGGCCCGCACCTATCTCTCCCCTCGCTTCTCTTTCGCAGACAGGAGATTTTTTCCAAGCTGAGCATAACATATCTTAGGACTTATGAATTTCCGTGTTTAAACGAGGCGCAGCTGATACCAGACCGGTCCCGGAAGGACCAGGGGGCTCTTCCCTCTCTCTCTTTCTTTGGTCACATTGGAAAATCATCCCCCTCTCCCCCTGTTCTCGCGCCCTGCTTCTCTCCATCTCTCGTGGAGGCTGCAGCAGCTTTTAAGAGACACGTGACCAGAGACACGCCCAAAATTTCTCGTATAATTCGAGAATCGCTGTCGGTGCCTGTCTGGATACGTTCATCCCGGTCGTACGAGGGGTTGGCCTGTCCTTTCGATTGATGTCTCTTCTCTGAGGGAAGGCCGCGCCTCTGCTACTGTGAATCGCTTAACAAATTGACAGTCGAGTCGAAAAGCATACAAGAATCTGCTCTCCCCTTTCTTTCTTTTTCTTCTCCTCTTCTCATGCCAAGGTTCAAGATGATGCTGTTCAGTAGAATCGGTCAATAACGTCTATCCGGTTCGGGGAGTGTGTTCGCATTTGGATCAAGGCAAACAACGATCTTCCATGCGTTTCAGAGTTTCCACGTTCGTTTGCCGGTGATTTACATTTTCTAGATCGCGTTTCAATTTTTCTACTACGCGTAACACGCGTCCACCTTTCCTTTCCATCAACGAAAGCGGATACGCCTTTACGCAACGGCTGCCGTGCTCCACAAACAATGCATCACGTTAATTTTTCGTTTTTGCTTATGTAAATATTCGTCGATCGGACTTACTGTGACGCGAGCACACTTGTAGAAAGAATCTTAATTACCCGATGCATAGATGTTCTTATGTAACGTCCGCGGTATGGACCAATCAATATTCCACCGATATTACGCTATTTATACGCGCTTAACACTTTGACTGTCACGCCGAAATCACATGTTCCGCTGAGGGCGCCACGAGAGTATTTTTACTATTCAAAGCATATAATGGCAAAGTAATAATAAATTGATGATGTAAGACAACATTCTTCCCCAATGGATCGTTTATCTTATTGGTGGTCACGGGTGACGACAGTGGCGCCTTGCTAACAGCTGATAGCGACATATTATAACAAGACTTCGTTTATTTCGACAAACCATTCGCTTTCGTTGTTTCGTCGCAAGCAAAACGTGCAGAATATATTGTTGAACGTGTAGAGGATGTTATTAAACAGTATTTGCTCGTTCTATATATAACAGTAAGGTATGTTCACACTTCTAACCTCAATTATGTGATTATAAAGCAGCATTCACAATTATTTTCTAAGGTGTGTTTATAATAATATTCGTAGATTACCCCTCAACGATATGAATGCAAACACAGTGCACCGTTAGATGCAAGATTTGTTCTCATTTTTTTTTATTGATGTCCCAATAAAAATGTTTAATTGTTCAATGGGCACTTTTTATTTCAAAGTATCTTCTATTTATCTGTTATATTGAAAATGCCCTAACTGTCAATTTTCATTCAATTTTTGCAATTGTAAAAAGTTGAAACGCTTCGGTCACCAACGACCACACAATGGCGGCGTCACAGGAGAAACCGTGGTGGGTCATATATGACCCACGTGGCAGTCAAAGTGTTAAACTTCGCGAGACTCGCAGGGAAAACGTTAGAACTCGCGACGAGATGGTTTCGTGTGGTTGCGAGTGCGCGTGTACTCGGACCTGTCCTCGACTCGTCGCGGACGTTAACGAATTGCAGACCTCTGACAGCACGAAGTTGTCGCGTTTATTGACACATTGCTGTTTCTTGGCAGCCCAAATAAATGGATTTTCCGAGTGGATCATTCGAATCGTTGTTTGCTTTCTTTCCAGACTACTAACGATATTAGGTCGTCCGAAAAGTTTCTTTCGTTTCATAAGGTGATAATAGATGAACAATAATTTCTGTTTTATATTATTTTATTGAATCAGGTATGATCCATGTTCGTGCATAATTCAATAAACTAATATAAAACAAAAAACATTGTGCGTCTATTGTTTCCTTATAAAACGAAAGAAACTTTTCGGACGACCTCTTCTCTGAAATATTGGCTTGAAATATTGGTAATAGCTACCTCTTCTCTGAAATATTGGCTTGGCAACTAGGTGATTGCGGATTTTATCATTGGGTGGTAATAACAAAATCCGCAATCACTTAGTTGCCAACCTAATAGAATCTTCAAATAAAAATTCTCTACTCTCCGCACGAGATTACAAGACCATCGACTTATTCGTATTACTACAAATTCACAACGAAGATTACACAATGCGTAGATATTATCGTTTGTTCTGATAAGATTACGAGTCTATGACACAAATTAGACGCTAAATCAACAGCATTATGAAACAATTACTCGACAACATTGGAGCGTAAGGAACCATATTTACAGAAAAATCTGTGGAACGACATCGTGCGGACTATTCGCAACTTTCATCGTGTTAAGATAAATCTTCGGTCTCATTTCTCTGCCAACAGATTTTAACACTTTACCGACCGATAGCAGATTAATCGGATTTTTATCGCCGACGCTTACCGACCGATTAGGTTATTAATTGGCTTTTTGTCGCCGACGCTTACCGATCGATAGCCTATTAATCGCCTTTTTATCGCAGACAATCTTTCTCATTATTTGAGCAGTAATTTGTTATTTAGTACTAAGGTACCTTGCTCAGTTGTGTCAGTTGCGTTGCTTTCTAAGCTCCCACAGTTTTATACCAATTTGAAAAACATACCGTTCGCGATGAACGAAAAGAATGGTATTGGAGAGTCTAAACCGAAACACAGCCGGCGCCAAGGAGAATCTGCGCCTGAGCTGCCGGTCAGACGTGCGTATACTATTGAACCGCTAGCGGTCAGTAAAGTGTTAAGAGTGTGGCCGATGGAAACGTTGCTACTGGTTTGCGTCCTTTGCGGGCGTTCAAGTCTCTAATTGTCAGCGCGCCTTCTCTCACGTGTACGCGATCTATAGTTCGATTTTATTCCACACTTTTTCCATGGAATAACGTAGAGAAAAAAATTGCAAGATTTTAAGAAGCTTTTGGTAGAAAGATAGAGGAATTCGTGGATCTAACTAGGTGACACAAGAGAGGAGCTGCATCGTAAGTTAAAGTACGGCCCACGTGGTCTGCTCTTGATAATTGATCATTTCCCTCGTCGACGCGCCGTTAAACGCTTCTGCCCGCTCGTTCCCGGCGAGATCGTTCTCAACACGAATCGCGAACCGTCTTGAATTTAGGTTATTTTCTAATTGCACGCACTTTACCGTAACTTCCGGTCTCGCGGTGCCGTGCATCACGCTCCTCTGCACGTTTACTGCGTTTTTTACCATTTTTTGACAAGATTCACCGCCAAGATAATCTCGTTCTCTATGTTCATCTGTTATTTCCTTCTTGATAGAAGCTGTTTAAAACGAGGTAATCGTTTCTAACGAATTGTTCGAAAAATATTCGATCAACGACCAATTGCTTTGCCATCGAGTTTCTTCGAAGTGTTTTTGTTGAAAGTAGAATTACATTATTCTATCGAAAAATTCATTCTCCGTGACAGTTTCCATTGTAAAGGCAGCTATAACAATAAAATCGAAGTTTCCGATCTGTATTCAAAGACAAAGCACGATTCACACGACACACCTATGGAGGAACTCGTTTTTATCTTTCATAGAATATCGGTTGAAAGGCGAATCAAAGTTTCTTATCATGCAAATAGAACACGATTCCTTTCAGCAACGTCTCTTTCAGCTTCGATAGTCAAACGACATCTCAATGTTTTTCACCATCTTTTTTTTTTTCTTTTTTATCATCGAACAGTTCCGTAGATCGCCATAGGCAAGTGCGAACGTTCCAATGACGACTGACGTCACGCAACTCGACGCAAGGTGGCAGTTTTGTATGTCACATCTAGCATGTTAAATCGAACGGAATCGACAACGTTCGAGTTCCGTGAAATCGTTGCGAGACTGTAACACTAGAACTACCGATAGCTATTTAGCTATACGCCTTAGGCGATAGCTACACGAAGCTATTTCTACGAAAACCCGTCAAAATAACTGGTCTTTTAAAAATACCTAATAATAGAATATTTTTATATTTATTGATTTATTACTTTCTTACAGAAGCAATTCCATGTTATGTAGTAGATTTTTTGTATTATTAATCCATCTGGGACCATCATCCCTAAACGAGGATTGACACATTTATAAAATTGTAAAACCAGTCAATTTGACTGGCGTGGTAGTTCTAGTGTTAAACACGCCTAATTTCCCCGGCACGTATCTATCCAATGAATCATGGCAACGACGATTACATGTTAACCGGTTGCTATCTTTCTACGTGACTCTGGCAAATCACCTTCGACTCCGCCATCCACCAACTCTTAATAAATTCACGATGTTATTGTAGTTAGCAGCGCTATTACGAGGTCGCGGTTTTTACAGAAACACTGGAAGGAAATATATTGGATTGGCAACTATGTGATTGCGGGTTTTGTCAACACCATCTAATGAGAAAATCCGCAATCACTTAGTTGCCAACCCAATACATAGACGAGAGTTAAACCGTTCATTATCGCGAGCAATATCGCGTATAACTTACGACACGTCTATTACTGGGACAAGGTCGCCGTGAAATCTGCAATGTCCTCTGAAAAACGATTCCGGTTGAGATCGGATCGACTACGATCGAGTTCGTGCTGAATAGATCGCGTTCGTGTACTGTATGTACAATCGATAGATAAACGAGGATTCATCACGTTGATTAATTAACACTTTACCGACCGATTGCAGATTAATCGGTTTTTCGTCGTCGACGCTTACCGACCGGCTTATGTCGCCGACAATCTTTCTCATTATTTGAGCAGTAATTTGTTATTTATTACTAAGGTACCTTGCTCAGTTGCGTCAGTTGCGTTGCTTTATAAGCTTCCACAGTTTGATACCAATTTGAAAAACCTACCGTTTGCGATGAACGAAAAGAATGGTATTGGCGAGTCTAAACCGAAACGAAACCAGCGCCAGGGAGAATCTGCGCCTGAGCTGGTCAGATATGCATCATATGCTGTTGATCCGCTAGCGGTCGGTAAAGTGTTAACAAAGCGATACAAGGGAGAAATAGGAACACTGATGTAGCGTTTTTCTGGAGCAATGCCATTTCTTGAATATTAGGTTAGCAACTAAGTGATTGGGGAGTTTGTCGCTAGGTGGAAATGACAAAACCCGCAATGCCAACCCAATAAGATGTTGTATTCTTCGATTACTTTTCATCCTACGAAATAGACGATTCGCTAGAAACAAAAAGCAGCTGTTGTCGAGTTTTCCGATTTTCACTAACACGTAATAACACAACAGTGGAATCAATAGTATAAAAAATCATTTGTGTCATGACTTATTATATTATCGAGTGAGAATTATCTATTGAGTTGGCAACTAAGTGATTGCGGGTTTTGTCAGTACTACCTAATGACAAAATCCGCAACCACTTAGTTGCCAACCCATTACTTCTATAAAAACAATCTGCCGCGAGAGTTACATGTTTGCGATGTAATTAGAAATAATTGTACGATATAAATACGCTCATAGTGACTGTGTAAGATGATAAATATTTTGTTTCGAAAGATTGGGAAGAATATATCTATCGTCGAATGTATCGAAAACAATGTATTGAGCAGCAATTAAGAATGTTATTGCATTCCTTTGCTTTCCTGGAAAAACACGAATAAGACTTGTGATTTTCTGTTAATAAGACCTTCAATTTCAATACACAGAGACACCACTTACATCGATAATTTACAAATACCGCAATCTCGTAAGAAAATAGATGGTTTCATAGAATTCAGACGATGAAAATCTCGCTGTCGCGAAAAACGGATATGAACGATGGATAGGGTGCAACCTGATCCAATCGTTGGGAATAATCGACGCGAGGGTGGCAGATGGTTTTAAGGGACCCAAACGTAGAAAACAATTTCTTTTCGTGGCAAATATTTTACTTCCAAACAGAGCACAATGACAGCCTATGGTCGAATAGCGACACAATGGTTTCGTGGGTTTAACAAGGAAAAGCCTTGCATTTTGTGGAAATGGCCTTTTCACAAAAGTATCCCGTTCACGTGGCCGTGTTCTCTGGTTTACACACCACCTCGATATTTCCAAGAGGCGCCAACCCTCGAAACCGCGTGCTATCCATCGAAAAATATTTACCCATGGACATTTATATACTACGTTCCCCGATGATTTTCCATTTTCGAAAAACTTTTCTCAAGGAGACCTAACATATAACGATGAAATCCTCGTGTTTTTTGATCACATTCTGAAATATCGAATTGCCAGATATTCTTCAACTCTTTGCACTTCTATGTCGAGTGTGACTAGTGGACATCAGTTTTTATGTCAGCAGCTCCTTTGTCGAGTCCCAGTCGATATTGTTTCACGTCCAAATCAATAGATTGCATCCTGGAAATTGTTTCAACATATATCATACACTTAAAAATTAGAAAATACAACAATAGTGTGAATAAAACTGATATTTCAATGAATTTCTTTCCTCCTTTATTTATTTAAATTCTCTTATTTTTTAGTTAAAATAAATTTCAAATGAAACATTTAAAAGCGTTGGCAGTTGCTGCTAACGAAATTTAAATAAAATTCCTAGCGCAAAGGGTTAAAGATAGTAAATGGAGGTCGGCGAAAATTGAGAAGGTTAGTCGCGTGCGATGTGAACGTTACATTGTCGTACAGTTTTCGGTGTATACATATGTATTGGGCTTCTAGTAGATCACTGCTTCAAATTAGAACCGTCGGACGTCAGCAAGGGTTAATTGCGGCTATTTCCATGATAAAAGGAACGTAGAGCAAAAGATTGTACGAATCACGCAACTAGATTCTCCAGATCCAACCTAAATTTCATTTATAACTACTAACAACGACCACTTTTATTCCGGTAAACTACAGAGCCACCTATCGCAACATTTTCTAACCTATTAAATTGGCAATTAAGTGATTGCGGGTTTTGTCGTTGCCACCTAACGACAAATCCCGCAATCACTTAGTTGTCAACCTAATATATAAATCGCTTAATCCTTCTAATAGACTGAGATTAGGAATTCTACTGTGCTTAATCGACTGTTGCTATTTATTGCTCTAACACCGTATCATATGGGAATATTCTAATAATCTAACATCGAGCAATTGGAAGTGAAGCTACATTTAAATTAATCTCATGCGAATACTATCAGTTTTCTATATAAATCCGTGATATTAATTTCTGTTAATGTAAATATCAAGTGTTTCATGATCGAAGCAATTCGAGGTTATGAAAATATCGAATTGCACGTAATATGCAAGGGAACATACAGAATATCCAAAGTGAATGTAATTTAGGTTGCATTTGTTAAAATATGAGATTGCATAAAGATCGACAGTCCATTCATAATTCCGCGTTAATTTACTAATTGAACTAGTACTATACTGTACTGATACTACTATAGTGCCTCAAAGTACACGATATAGTATAAAAGTACAATTGCAAGATCTTTTTCCTACAATTGCAATTAACCATCGATGCAAGCTATCGCACGGTTTTCTTCGGCAACTAAGCGATTGCGGATATTGTCAATAGATGGTATTGTTGGATTTTGTCAATACCATCTATTGACAAAATCCGCAATCACTTAGTTACCAGCCCAATATTTAGAAGAATCTAAAATAAAAAATCCAGCCCCTATTTTTACCCAAAAATTCAGTATTCCTCGATCCATTCCACTAAACTAAATCGCTTAAATTTCTTCGGTGAAATCCCCCCTCCCTCGATATGCACTTACCACGATATAGAGGCCCCTGCATGTGGCCAGACGAGAAACCACCCGCACATACACGCGTCGATCCTCTCCAAGTAAGGATATATTATTCGGTTGCTTGTGTTCGGTTGGCACGGCGTGTTTAACTACCCCCGGGTGTGCGTGGATCAGCCGGCTAGATGAAGCGGAGCCGGGCCGAGATAAAACACACTGTAAACGGCCGGCCGGTCGGATATTTGGTTACAGGGAGGCGGCGGCACGTGCGCCGCAGCTCCGGGCCAGGTGGTGGAGCTCGTGCCGTTGAAGAAACAGAAGAGGCAGCAGCAGCGGGGGTGGGAGGCTACGTGGACGGTCTGGACGAAGGAAGGGGAGGATGCGATGCGGTAGGAGCGAGCGTGCTCGAGGAGGTTAGTTGCTCACCGGTGGCCGATGGCGAGGTCTGCTGCGGCGACAGCAGTACCACCACCAACTACAGCCACCGTTGTCATCACCTGCATCATATACATCGTCGCTATAGTCATCGTCATCAGCAACAACAACAACTACAGCGTCAACGATGTCACCAACGAAGGGACAGCGTGGCTAGCAACGAGCTGGTCGTCGACGAGGAAGCCGACGATGAGGCTACGTATCAGGACCAGGCTACCGCTGCTCCTCCTCATCGGGACATCCGTCACGAACTCCACCACCTACAACATCATCATCATCATCTGCATCATCACCATCACCACCATCACCACCCTCACCATCACCATCATCATCATCTGCATCATATCCATCAGCGACTGCGGGACGACAGACCGCCTTGCGATCGGGACGAAAACGCCGATCGCATCGTCCGGACCACCAGCAATCGCCACGCGGATGGTACCACCGCCACCGACAACCCTGCCACCGTCACTGCCATGACGAGAGGATGCAGGATCCCGCCCTACCTCGCTACTCTACTCATCCTCTCTTATACCCTCTTCGGTATAGCAGGTTAGTACACGAGCCTTTTTTCTCTTAAGTTTGTCCATTTTTACGTCCGGTTGATCGTTATCGCGAGACGATAACGTGAAACACAGTGGTGGGCCAGTGAAGTGATGAAATGATCTCGAGAATGAGCCAGTGTTGTCAGAATTGTATCTGTGAAAACGATAAGATTGTAATAGTGTAGATCAATTCTATTCGTTTACAACATCGATCTAAGAAACTTTTGGAAAGTTTGAACATTTTTGCAAAATTTATTCAAATTCGGCCGACTAAGATACTGTCAGATCGCAATCTATTGCGTTGGCAACTAAGTGATTACGGATTTTGTCATTAGATGGTATTGACAAGGTCCGCAATCACTTAGTTGCCATGCAAATATACAAGTTTGAAACGCGTGTCACATAAAATTGCAAAGGGAGGTATTACCGTGTGTTGATATAATTCGATAACGCTGAATTATAAGGTCAACAAATTACAACGTACACAGTCGATAAGTTAGCGTATACAAAGCGATCCCATTGTCCGTATTTAGAGAAGGCGAACTTGAGTGGACGCGTGGCAGCGACAGATTGCGAGAACGCGACACGTGCGATGCTTCCCGAGACCCTAATCGCTCGTAACAATTACGTACATACCGCGTGAATTATTCCGGCAAATTTGTACACATATGGCCCTGTAAATGGCCCTGTAAATGGCCCTCTAATCTTTCTGAAGCGCATAAAAGGAAACTGGACAAAAAAATGGAAGTAATTGAAGGAAATTACAACAGAAAGTGGAAGTTTGCAAGAAACCAAATATTTTCCCAAATAACCGGGCATTTCTCTCTGTTAAACTTTGCAATCTTCAACTAACTGTGTCCAATAAATGGTTTCTTTTTGAAACCATAGTTGTCAATATAATTTACGATTACGTATTGTTCTTATCGCGAATAAAAGATCATTCGGACACGTTTAGTCAAGTGGCAACTAATTTTAGCAACTTGGCGTGTGCCAAAATTTAGTCGGTTAGTTTAGTAAAACGTGGTAGTAGTTTAGTCAAGTGGCAAGTAATTTAGCAATTTACCGTATATGAACACTAAAATGTAATCAAGTAATTTAGTAAAACGATTTTGTCGTTTATTATGTTCTTTCCAACCTTCCAAAAATTTCATTCTTTTCTGTCCATTTCAAACAATTTCCGAAATTTCCCGGAAAATAGTTTGCGCCTAAACGATTACCTCGTAATCCTCGTTTCAAAAGATGGAAATCTCAACAGCTACCAGGTGCAGTGTACTTGACCGGATAATCTAGAAATTTGAATCTATTTTAAATCTATTGAACGTGTTTGGACGAGCCTTGATATTCTATGTGATGTTTATACAAATAACAGACGATAAATTCCACTGTAAATTTGATGTACGCGTTTTTAAAGGAGAAACACGCGCAGAATCGTGTGGCATCGACCGTGTTCGGCGTATTGCAAAATTATAACAGGTGACAGATAGAGCGAGGCTCGCATGGCCGGATGCAACGTGCGCTGTGGTTCTGCATAAGAACGTCGATGTTGCTGCGAAGCTCGTGGCTCCTGGCGCGTCTCTCTTATTACCCGGCGGCCAAGTTTCACGTGGCGTGCGCGAATATTTTCCAACTTTCGAATTGTTCGATGGTATGGCAGATTAATGCGCCGAGTATCGAGTGCCTGACGTTCCATTCGATCCTCCTTGTCCGTAAGGTGACATCGTGTCTCCTGTAAAAAGCATGTACGATCCATTAGCTATGGAAAATGCGACAAAATGGAATATTTCAAATTTTTGAACCTCAGAAGGCGAGCAATCTTTCTGCTAGATTAATCGAAATGAAAAACTTGCGAAATATTTACGATGGTTGAGGCGAAACTTTCGACTAAATATCGGGATAATCAGGTTTCTCTAACACTTTGACTGCCACGCCGAAATCACATGTTTCGCAGAGGGCGCCACGGGACTATTTTTATTACTCAAAGCATATAATGGCGAAACAATAATATATTGATGATGTAAGACAACATTCTTCCCCAATGGACCGTTTATCTCATTGGTGGTCACGGGTGACCACCGTGGCGCCTTGCTAACAGTTGATAGCGACATATTATAACAAGGCTTCGTTTATTTCAACAAACCATTCGCTTTCGTTGTTTCGTCGCAAGCAAAACGTGCAGAATATATTGTTGAAACGTGTAGAAGGTATTAGTAAACAGTATTTGCTCGTTCTATATATAACAGTAAGGTATGTTCACACTTCTAACCTCAATTATACGATTATAAAGCAGCATTTACAATTATTTTCTAAGGTGTGTTTATAATAATATTCGTAGATTACCCCTCAACGATATGGATGCAAACACAGTGCACCGTTATATGCAAGATTTGTTCTCATTTTTTTTTTATTGATGTTCCAATAAAAATGTTTAATTGTTCAATGGGCACTTTTTATTTCAAAGTATCTTCTATTTATCGGTTATATTGAAAATACCCCAACTGTCAATTTTCATTCAATTTTTGCAATTGTAAAAAGTTGAAACGCTCCGGTCACCAAGGACCACACAGTGGCGGCGTCACAGGAGAAACCGTGGTGGGTCATATATGACCCAAGTGGCAGTCAAAGTGCTAATTACGACTTAATGATACTGATAGGGATCGGTAACGTGACAAAAAAAGATGCCGATGGAGGATAACAGAATGGGAAGAAGGTTTTCCAGTTTAGCTTTTACGAGGTTCCAGGAGGGAGGAGACGATCACTTAGACCGGCTCTAAAATACCGGACCACCCTTTGTGTTTGCCAAACCTGGAAGCCGAAGGAATTTCTAAAGCGGCTATTCGACAATTCGTCTCTCCCTTGTGCCCAATAATGGGATAATCGATGGTTGGCTTTTGGTCGTTACACAACTTAATCGTGCAAATTTGCCGCCAACATGTTCTCAGCTTTCTGTTTGTGCTTTCATTCGTCCGCCATCGTGATTTCCTCAATGGACAATGGCTGCTTTGAAAACGCAACCTTTTTACAGTAAATTTCACAGTATATTTCGATGGAATCGACGTGGAAATATTTTTAGTGAAAGTAATTTAGCAGGGACGTTTGAAGTGACTGAAACAAGAAACTTGAGAAGGTATGCGCTGGTGATTCTATGGATGATTAATTTTGAATGATTTCTGTTGACAGACGCCTGTTCATCGCGGTCGACGCCGAAACCACGGCCACCGACGCCGACGCCTCGACCGAACATCACATTCCACATGTACACGTGTCCACCGGATTATGCGGAATGGTACTGCTTGAACGGTGCCACATGTTTCACTGTCAAAATCGTCGATTCCCTCCTTTACAATTGTCTGTAAGTACGCCGCTAGTTCATTTCTCTTCCTTCATTTTTATCAGAGAACAATTTTGCATTTCACTAAAAAAATAAAATAGTCAAATTCGAAGATGGTATCCTTTTGGGGTTAGCTATCCACATGTTATTTAGCAATTAAGTTAGAAAAATATTTACCAAATGTCCAGCTGGTCAAATTGTAATGTGCAAATTAAATAATAAAAAAAAGAAAAACTTTTGCACTTGTTGTGCAAGACGGTAGGAATTTAAAGTATTGGGTTGGCAACTAAGTGATTGCAGGTTTTGTCATTACCACCTAACGACAAAACCTGCAATCACTTAGTTGCCAACTTAATATATGAATCGCTTAATTCTCCTCCTAATAGATTGAGGTTAGGAGTTCTACTGTGCTTAAGCGACTATTGCTATTTATTGCTGTAACACCGTATCATATGGAAATATTATAATAATCTAACATCGAGCAATTGGACCTGAAGCTGCTTTTTGAATTAATCTCACACGAATACAATCAGTTTTCTATATAAATCCGTGATATTAATTTCTGTTAATGTAAATATTATGTGTCCCACGATCGAAAAAATTCGAGGTTGTAAAAATATAGAATTGCACGTAATATGTAAAGAAACATATAAAATATCCAAAGTGAAATGTAATTTATATTTCATTTGTTAAAATATGAGATTGCATAAAGGTCAACAGTCCATTCATAATTCCGCGTTAGTTTACTAATTGAAATACTGTATCGATATTACTATAGTGCTTCAAAGAACACGAAGTAGTATAAAAGGACAATTGCAAGATCGTTTTCCTACAATTGCAATTAACGATACAAATTACCGCACGCTTTTGTTCGACTTGGCAACTAAGTGATTGCGGATTTTGTCAATACCACCTAACGATAAAATGCGCAATCACTTAGTTGCCAAGCCAATACCATACCAACAGACCTTTCACAATCGAATCCGCTATTAACCTTCTGTACAACATTCTACAAGACCTTTCCGAAGGAACCACACACGATCTTCACCTCGAAATGTAATCGTGATGAAAGACCACACGCGCATGAGAATGCAGCCGCAGCATTCTGCGAACGAGACTTAGTTTAATGGCAGATATTCGAATCACCGTTTCATTCGATTCGCGTGCTTTTCGTATCCGATAGAAGAACAGCCGTTAACCGATTATTACGTATCGTATCTATCGACTATAGCGCCGTGGTTACCGTTCATTTTACAAATCTACCGTAAACTATGACAATGGCAGGTTACGTTGCAGATTCGAACGCCGTCTATCCCATCGAGCCTTAATTTATACTTTGTTTAACGCGATCGTAGTCCGCCTGGGAAAACGTTACTTCATAGAATATAAAGGAAACACATAGCGTTTCGTTTGCAGCACCGTTTAGCGTCGTTTTCGCTGATAACCATCGATTGTCCATTCCTGTAATCAACGTTACCTAGTTTCAGGTATTTCTGCGTGCCTGTCCCGAGATTGCTTACGTTTAAAGTATCTACTCGGGATGATTTACGACCGTGTAACGCAGTGTCCATTTGCGTCTACTTTTCTCCGATTAGCCTGTTCCCAGTTGTATATCCTTTCGAAGCTTTCTATAAACGACATAGAAATTCACTTTGCCAACGCTCGATCAAGATTTCTTCGACTTATCGATCGGTTTGCAAACAATCCGCCTTGTGTAGCCGAGTTGGAAACCGACGTCCCATTTACCGGAGGGTCTCGTGGAACGATCGCTTTCCAAGAGGAAGCAGAACTATCTCACGGTGGAATGATTGCGACACGGCCGTATCACGCGTGGAATTTCAGCCGCGAAGACGCTTTGGAATATTACGTAATCAGACACACCCTTGGTAAATAGCAGCCACTTGGAATGATCGTCGAAAATACGGTCGAACGCCATGGTTCCTCGCCATTAAATCTATCGATTATCGAAAGAGAATCTGCTGTGAAAGAAACAAAAAAAAAAAAATTCAACGTTGATTCCTAATTCCGCGATGTAAATCTTAACACATTGTTACCGGCCACGAGTACACTCGTGATGCGCTTTTTTTCCGTATCACCGTCGTTTTCTCAGTGCGCTGTTGGAGATGATGCAGCGCAATTATTGGTCAGCATATCTCAAGCTGTGTCTCTCGTTTATAAGACCAGTCGAATTGAGTCCTTTGTTGTAAAAAAAATGTCAACGATGACGGAACGTACCAATGAAGAATCTTTCAATGAATTATACGCGGATGTTTGTCTGAGTGATTGTGAATCAAATTGTGGTGACTTGGAAAATGATACTGTATCAGAAGATAGCGAATCTGATATTAGGTCACTAAAATATCATTAATAGTGAGAAATATCATAAGTAGCTAGAGAATGGAAAACTGTGGATTCCAAAGAACGCAGCATTGCACCTGACACTTCTCGAATTTCTAAAACAGCTCCTTATTATGATGATGCACCCTTCAGGCTTTCCGGACAACTAAGAGACCACGTGTTAGAAAAAATAGTCACTGGCAGAAAAACAAATCCAACTAGAGCGTGTAGAGGGCGCTGTTCAAAAGGAAAACACAGCGGAACTAGATATATTTGCAAAAGCTATTGTGTACCATTACACGTAGGAGATTGTTACACTGTTTATCATAGGAAAAAGAAATATTCAAAGTTGAATAATAAATCAAATTTATTAAAGTTTATTTATATTATTTTACTTGCACATCTAATTACGAAATAATAACCGGTGACAATGTGTTAAAAGTTCCAATTTGATTACCGACTCGACACATCTGTATTACCTTGGTTTACACCTGTGGCGCCACTGACAATAGATGTGCAACTTATTTCAAAGCAATTTCAAAAATTCTTTGCAACGAGATTCCCTGAGGCGACCAACACCAATTCCCAGAATCTCGAAATGTTCTGGACGAATGCCCGACCACGCGTATACTTTCGAATGAAAGGAATCATCGGATCCCCGTGAACATTACACGGCAGCCGACTTTTTTCTCGCTCACGCACACCCTCCAGGCTTGAGAATCGCATTGACATCAGAATGGCTGGAACAATTGCAACGGAACCGAAATGGGAAAAGGTGGAAAAAGGGATCACCGTGTGCTTCTTTCGCCATCGTCGACGTTAATCCCCGGTTACGTGCCTATGACACGTACCAAGGAATTCCTATGGAAATCCTATGGAAAGCCATCAATCGTACGAATCGACTCCTTCCTTTGTGGCCATTGCGATGGTCATAAACCGACACGTTCTTTAACAGATCTCTTTTCTCTTGGCCTTCGAATAGACCGCCCGGTTTGAAAGTTTCGTTGCCGATCGATTCCTGTGAAAACTAACAAAATAGTCCATCGGTTAATAGCCTGTTTTTAGATAAGTTAAGGTTACACGAGCGATAGTTTGGCATAGAATCTCTTAAAAGATTTATTTGCTAAACGACAAGCACAGAGATACGTACGAAAGAATATCATTTATCCTGAATTATTTTTTAAATATATATTAATATTGATTTCATTTTACATATGTCCAGTTCTTATAATTTTCCTGTCCTTGCCTTATAATCTTCCTAATAAAAGACCATTTTCATATTTAATCGATATTCTGATAATGAAGATTCTACCGTGTCAAATAACCTCACTTTTGCACTGTATTTTATCAGCCCTGGAATATCGGTGTCATTCTATAGAAAACTTGCTCAATTTGAAAGTTTCGTTGCCGACCGATTCCTGTGAAAGTTAGCAAAATAGTCCATCGGGTAATAGCCTGTTTTTAGCCAAGTTAAGATTGCATCTGCAATAGTTTGGCATAGAATCTTTTAAAGGATTTGTTTGTTAAACGATAAATACAAAGATGATCGAATTACTTTGTTTTCCTACGAAAGAACATCATTTATCCAGAATTATTTTATAAATATATATTGACATTTTATCGACCGATAGCCAATTAATCGGCTTTTTGTCGCCGTCGCTTACCGACCGATAGCCTACTAATCGGTTTTTTTGTCGCCGACGCTTACCGACCGATAGTCTATTAATCGGCTTTTTGTCGCCGACGCTTACTGACCGATAGCCGATTAATCGGTTTTTTCCGCCGACGCTTACCGACCGATTGCCTATTAATCGGCTTTTTGTCGCCAACAATCTTTCTCATTATTTGAACAGTAATTTATTATTTAGTACTAAGGTACCTTGCTCAGTTGTGTCAGTTGCGTTGCTTTGTAAGCTTGCACAGTTTTATACCAATTTGAAAAACATACCGTCCGCGATGAACGAAAAAAATGATATTGGCGAGCCTAAACCGAAACGAAGCCAGCGCCAGGGAGAATCTGCGCCTGAGCTGCCGGTCGGACGTGCGTTATGCTGTTGAACCGCTAGCGGTCGGTAAAGTGTTAATATTGATTTCATTTTACACATTTCCATCTCTTATAATTTTCTGTCCATGCTTTGCAATCTTCCTAATAAAGGACCATTTTCATATCAACCCTTTGCACTGCTATGTCGAGTGTGGCTCGATATCAGTTTTTATCTCAACAGCTCCTTTGTGGAGTCCCACTCGACATTCTTTCATGTCCACCTTCTTTTATGAAACGTGCAAAAGAAAAGCAGGATTGCATGCTGGAAATTGTTTCAAGATATATCATACACTTACAAATTAGAAAATACAACAATAGTGTGAAGAAAACTGGTATTTAAGTGAATTTCTTTCTTCTCTTATTTTCTAGTTAAAGTAAATTTCAAATAAAACACTTAAAAGCGTTGGCAGCTGCTGCTAACGAAATTCAAATAAAATTCCCAGTGCAAAGGGTTAATCGATATTCTGATAATGAAGATTCTACCGTGTCAAATAACCTCACTTTTGCACTGTATTTTATCAGCCCTGGAATATCGGTGTCATTCTACAGAAAACATGCTAAATGCAAATTGCTTGCAATAAAAAGTTATTCCTAACCATGATCGAAGAATCTTCTGATAATATCAGGCTTTAATGACGAAGTTTCTAATACAAGAATAAACATTATTCATACACGCGCGCTATGAAATCGTGGACAGTATCTCAATCAGCGTTTCACCGTCCATGCACTTGGCTAACTGGCGAACTTTTTACACCGCGAATAACTCCAATTCATCAGTTTCCATGCAAACGACCGAATACATGGCGAAACGAATAAATAATCGCGTCGGAGGCCGATTGCTCTCGCGAGCATCGTACGTGCTACTTTTTCCTCGTTCGCGCTCCCATAATTTCCGCGGAACGAACAACAGGATTCCGTGAAACGGACGGAGAAAATTCCTGCGGTGGAAAGTGCTGGATAATAAACGTTTCCACTTTCTTGCCGGCATGTGCGCGCGCGTTACGAAGACGAAGAGGACATTTGCTAACGAGACCAGTGACCCGGCACTCGACGTTCCACTATTCGCTCTTGTCTCTCGATCTACGTTGATCTGTGGATCGACCAAACTACCTGACAGCTATGAAAAATATAATTCTGCGCAATTTTCTGCGCCATTTGTAACGAGTGTTAGAGATTTGTTCACGTTCAGGCGGTCACGTGTTGGCGCGTTCCAGCGCCCACAATGACGTCAAATACGAGAAACGCGGAGAGGAAACTACTAGATTTACGTGATCCGGACGCGCGCAAATCTCTTTTCATCGTCGACACCGGTTATAATTAAGCGCACACTTGAGAAATCTACTGGAAGGCCATTGATTAAATCGATAAGCGGTGCTCTGAAAGTAAGCCACAGTGTAAATTATTACGCCATGTAATCGCGTATACGCGATCTTGCTGCTGCGTATAGCGGTTTAATTGCATTTGTGTGCACTTATTTTCGTTGTGTAAGGTGTTTAATAATAAGCGTAATATCGATGTAACTACAAGATGTAAGACTCGTAAACCGTTGCCATTGATAATAGAGCAATTCAGTTAGTCTTGTGTCTAAAGTTACAATAATTATTAATAATTACTAATGTTACAATAATATTACTCTGTCTATCTTTTTACTTTGTAAACATTGGCATATTCGATATTGCTCGATCATTACAAGTTTCATATTTCAGGGCCGGCGCAAGGCAGGTCGTTGAGCGCGTTCGCCCAACCTAACCTCAACCTAACCCGGCCTCGCGGTCTACGAAAATTACTCAATTAAAAAAACACCGATTTTGATTAACTTTTTACAGAATGACGATACCATTAACAGATGCAAGACATTTTTGTAGTAGCGATGATTCGGTTTAAAGGAGTGAGAAAAATCATGAAAATTCAGTGTCGTCATATCCTGGAAACTACTTTAGATAAAACAAATCTAGGCGCTTTCAGAGAAATGTACTTTTTAGAGAAGTTAAACTACATCAATAGTTTTTTGCAAAAGTCATACAATGATTACAGATTTTCTACTTTCATTGAATTTCTTGCCCCTTGAAAGCGAATTATGCATGCGAGAAAATATTACTTGGATTTGTTTAAAAAACTGCTTATAAAGGATATATAATATGTAACAGCATTTGTAAATAAATAATTGCTCGTTGTATAATTTAAGTGTAGGATTTCAATGTGCATTCAGGGCCCGCAAAATTTTTGAACCCGGCCCCGCAAGAGGTCACGCCGGCCCTGCTCTGGGAACGAGTAATTATTTATTGCGCTTGCTCGCATGAGGAAGTATCGAGGCCTTGATACGCTTCAACTTGCACGGCGAGTATCGACGTATTACGTTATCGATGATAGACACCTCGCACAGCGAATTAGCCGCGTTTCCAGCCGAAACTATGGCAAAAGGGGGAAGGGCAGGATCTGTGTCTCTCGGTAGAAGCGACCATGTTAATGTTTCGTTGCGTGGGAGTAACGGAAGCGTTGCTTAACCGTTTTAGTGGCAGCGGTTTTTAAGAATCCGTGTCGGATTGTGTCATGCAGCGGGATAGCGCTTCGTTATTTATCGACGCGATCACGCTGCTCTTTTATTTTCGTTTATGCAGGTAGCTTACGGTTATTCGAAAAGAGAAAAGTAACTATGACTCTGATATGACTGGTAACAAGCTATTGGCTTGACAACTAAGTGATTGCGGACTTTCTCATTTGGTGGTAATGAAGAAATCTGCAACCACTTAGTTGCCAACGGTTAAAAGTGCTCGGTACCGAGAAGCAAAAGAAACGAACGCTTTGATGAAACGAAAATTATGGCAGCTGGCGTATGATCTGCGTTTATCGTGCATCGTTATCAGCGAGTATGTCTGAAAGACTATTGTGCGTGACCAGGATCTGACGTTAATTCAACGATCACAGGTCTCAATTAATTGTAAATGTTGTTCGGGTTAATCTGGATGAAACGAACCAGCATTCGGCTAATTATTCCGCTCGAAGGGCGAATCATGATTCGGTGGTACCGTTTCATGAAATCGACCGTGAGAATCCTTTTAATTACCGGGTTATTACGAGCCTTGCGTATCGATACGTTCTAGAAGCAATCGTTCCTCTCTACAGTTTTTACCTGTTCCTTATGTTCTTTTCTCTTATTTTCCTTGATCTTTTTTTTTTATTCTTTCTATCCGTCTTGATTTTGCTCTTCTCTCCTCTTTCTACACAGTTCTCCTATCTCCTTTTGCGCTTTTCTGTTAATAATTAAGTGTACTAATTGGGTGGTTCGAGCCATCGCGTACCTATCTGATTAATGCCCGATACTAAAAGCGGTTCGTGCCTAAAGAGTACGTTTTATAGCTTCCTGGATTTCTTGCCGCGTTTTACGGAAGTGCCGCGTACGAACAATAAGTACCGACATGCGTTCTACCACTCTTTTATCCGGCCGATGTACAACACTGTATCTAACCAGGTTCGCTTTCTTTTCTTGCAGATGCGCCAACGGTTATATCGGGCAGAGATGCGAGTTTAAGGATTTAGATGGTTCCTATTTACGTAAGTATCTGCCGTTCTCGATTCTCTTGTTGTATTCCTGGTCGCCGCGACCAGATAGTTTTATTCCATTCTAGAGTCATGCTACATAGCAAGAGCCGACTATAATGCACTGGGTACAATGTAAATTCAACGAACTGCCTTGTTCAATCTGCAACGCGTGTTAGAGGCAGTCCAAAGGGACAAGAAGCTGTGTCCGGTGACTAGGAAAGTGACGTTTTTGTTACAGCTTCCCGGCAACGTGTAATGTTGGAGACAGCCAGCATCGCCGGTGGTGCCACGATAGCAGTATTCCTGGTCGTTATCATTTGCATAGCGGCTTACATCCACTGTAAGCGAAAGCAAAAGGAACTACGGTCGAGGTATGTAGTTTCTTCTTTTATCATTATGAATTTTTCTTCGTCTATTTATTTATAGCCTTCCTTTCTTATCTTTCTCTCACCTAGAATGATGAAAGTGATAATTAAAGCAGATTGATCACTTAGACATGCTTGATATTTAGATGAATTATAAAAAAACTAATTCTCGTTCATTTCATAAATCTTGCATGGTGGTTGATGAATGCACAAATTTCACATTCGACGTTATTTCTGTGCCAACAGTAATTGCGTCGACACGGTGGATGGTCCTGGCCGAGATCCGGAGTTAAGGCCGTTTAGCAACCGCAGCCGCTCCCTCATGATCTTCATGACCAAGAATCCTAATAGCTCGGTAAGTGTAGCACGCGTGCACCTGTATCGATACTCCTGTGATTTCGTATCTTTCCACGCTTCACATGGCCTGAGGATATCTCTTGGCACGAATTTTCCTCAGCGAAATTTTTCTATACCCATTTTCCATAGCTCGCATATTATTATTTGCGAATCTGTATCAGCTATACTTTGGACACGATTTCTTAATAATTGCCGTGTCGTACAAAGTACCAAAGATCTGATGCTTGGGTCGTTTAATAATATTTCCATCTGTAAAAATAAATTATATATATATATTATACTATATTATGTTTTATATAATATAATTATCTATATATTTAATAAACAGGTAAATATATATATAAATATTTCCCAGGATATATTTATATTTAAATATACAGGGTGGTTGGTAACTGGTGGTAATTTTTCTTTTTTTTTTTTTTTTTTTTTTTTTTTAAATTTTTCCATCGAGACAACGATCTATAGTGACATCCATTATAACGTACCGCACGCGTACCGAGCGAAAATTCAAAGTCGATTTTCTCGAAAACAAAGCCTCAAACGAAAAATTTTTATTCTATATTTTCGACTTCTTTTTTCGCGTAGAATCACCCCCTTTCCGCTTGTACCACCAGTTACCAACCACCCTGTATATCTCAAGAATTAAAAATAATAATATTTTATATAAATTGTTGTATATATATAATTAGTTATATTTTAATTACTTTTTTTCAATTTATTATTTAAATATATATATATAGATCTATAAACATATATATATATATATATACTTATATATAATAAAACCAATTTTTCCCAATTTTTTCAATCTTTATAAAAATTTGCCAATTTTATCCAATCTTTTTAAAAAATTTATCAAATTATTTAAATTTTTAAAAACTATAAAAATTAATAAATCATTAATAAAATTATATAAAATTAAATAGTAATTTCCATTATATCTTTATTTTTAAAAAAATGGAAATTACCAATATAATAAT
This sequence comes from Bombus flavifrons, assembly GCF_040668555.2. NCBI lineage: Eukaryota > Metazoa > Arthropoda > Insecta > Hymenoptera > Apidae > Bombus > Bombus flavifrons. The sequence continues at coordinate 4,626,191 of NC_138459.1, read as the reverse complement.
CATAATTAATATTATAATAAAATAATTAAGTGATATATATATACGTATATATAATAAGATCTATTTTTCCCAATTTTTTAACTAAATTTCCCAGTTTTTTCAGTCTTTATAAAAATTTGTCAATTTTATCAAATTTTTTAAAAAAATTTATCAAATTATTAAAATTTTTTAAAACTATAAAAATGAATAAATTATTCATAAAATTTTATAAAATTAAATAGTAATTTCCACTATATTTTTATTAAAAAAATGGAAATTACCAATATAATAATCATAATCAATATTATAATAAAATAATTAATTAATATATATATACGCATATATAATAAAATCTATTTTTCCCAATTTTTTAACTAAATTTCCCAGTATTTTCCAGTCTTTATAAAGATTTGCCAATTTTATCCAATTTTTTAAAAAAATTTATCAAATTATTTAAATTTTAAAAACTATAAAAATTGATAAATTATTCATAAAATTTTATAAAATTAAATAGTAATTTCCACTATATTTTTATTAAAAAAATGGAAATTACCAATATAATAATCATAATCAATATTATAATAAAATAATTAATTAATATATATATACGCATATATAAGATCTATTTTTCCCAATTTTTTAACTAAATTTCCCAGTATTTTCCAGTCTTTATAAAAATTTACCAATTTTATCCAATTTTTTAAAAAAATTTATCAAATTATTTAAATTTTAAAAGCTATAAAAATTAATAAATTATTCATAAAATTTTATAAAATTATATTTATCAAAAAAATGGAAATTACCAATATAATAATTATAATCAATATTGTAATTAATTAATTAATTAATATATATATATAATAATATAGTATATATATATATATATAGTATATATATAATGTAATATATATATATATATATATTAATATTATATATAATAATATTATATAAGATTAATATATATTATATGTATATATATTAATTAATTAATTAATTAATTAATTAATATATATACATATATATAATATTACATAGAATGATAGATTAGAGAAAGTAAAAACTTGTCCGCTAAAAACCTTTCGTTTGTGGTGTTCTCAGGCGGCGATAGAGCAGACGAGAATGCCCGGATGGAACTGCCCGGAAGCGGAGTCAATGAGAATGGCGTCCATCAACGAAGGCAAACGCTCCAATCAATGATAGAGTCAGTGCGGTGCCTAATTCCACTACACGAACCAAGGCGTCCAGCGTAGAAATCACCGACACCACGTCGACGGAAGGGAATCACTTTCACCCAGCTGCTTTCTGTCTCCGTCCATGGACTACGTTCTCGCGGTGACGTATCAGAGAGGAAGGAAGAGAGAAAAAAAATCCATTGTGAACGTATTGCTCGACGATCGTGTGCAACTTTGAAGAGCCTAGCTTCGTCGTAATTCAATGTTTATTTGTGCCTGAATTATCCGGTCGACGAGTTTCTTGCATCGTTAAGGATCGTTTGAAGAGGAAGATCGTTTAGCTCGAGTTCGAGCGGTGCGTTTCTTCGCAATGGAAGATCTCGTTGGCAAGACAGCAAGAGACGATCTCGTTGGCAGCTGAAAAAATCGATACGTGGACCGGGATCCTCGGGATCGATGATTCGCACGAAATCTAGAAAAGCGTAGGATTAAAAAGGAAGTACGTAGCCGGTAACTTTAAATAGCTGGACCTGAACAGCTGGAAGAACAAAGGACAAGAAAGTAGACAAGAAGGCAAGCTTAAAAATAAAGCCTCTGCTGAATAGGTGACTCTCTTAATAGAAAGAAAAAGTAGGAAAGAGAGAGAGAGAGAGAGAGGAGAAGAGAAAAGAAGCATTTAGCGCGAACGTAACGGAGAAGAAGCATAAGTAATTTGTTCCTATCGAAGATACGAGATAGTTTAGAGCAGACAATAATAACCGGAGAATAATTACATAACGTTATTAGCATCGGTTAAGATAAATGTACCAGTTAAGTTTCGACGGATAATCCTCTGCTAAGTAGAAACGTTGCTCGTCGTAGAATATATTTTCTCGATTGTAATCGAGAAAACGCGCGGAAATAAGTCCCCCCCCCCCGATTTCACTGCTTTATTTTATTCTCCTTTTCCACAAACTCCTGTTTACTGTATGTCCGATTTCGTTCGCTTCTTTTTTCCGTATCCTCACGCAGAAATCGATCCTTCGATGCAAGTTCCGAGTTCAGCACAAGTTTCTTATAAATCAATACCACTGAAACGCGGAAAATGGAACGACTCACGTATCAGAAGCGTTAGCAGATGCAAAGCATTCGAAGTTCTAAATCGTTGGATGTCAGACAATTTCTCTTCTTCTACACTAGCTGATCCAGAAGGGAAGAAATTCGAAAATTCTAACCGTTTCTGTCGTTCAGTTTTCTTTCTTTCAATGTGCCGAATCGCCACGAAAGGTTATGCGTCACAGCGATAATACAACGTTGATTCGCGTGACGGGCCAAAACTTGATCCTATAAGTGTGTTTCACTGTAAAATGTTCGTTCAATACAGACGTAATTATTTATTGGAAAGTTTTCGTTAAGTATATGTATTTTTTGTCCGCACAATGCCGTATGTGTAACTTCATTTAAATTCGTAATATAATTTAAATTCGGGTGGTAGGCGTTGGTGATTGTGAACGCCTTAACATGGTGAGAAAAGAAAAGAAAAGGAACTCGAGGATGGTGTCTCTGTGCGGCGTTAAAACCTAGCGAAAAGAAAGTAAGCCTCGTTGTAATATTCGTTAGATCGTCGATGAAAATCGATTGAATTCTCGAAGACGAATGCACGAGTCGCGGTGGCGTCGATAGCGATCGTGTCTATCGATCGATTAAGATCGGAATCGAGCGCGCTGCACAGCAAATCTCTGTTTCTCGCCTCTCTTCTTGTAAATAGTAAATTATCCACATAGGGCCAGCCGATTCGTTTTCCGTTAAATTTATCCCAAGAAAGATTGGGCCGTTGTAGCGGACAAACTACAATTATGACGACGCTGGTCGACAGCGAGTTCCCATTTCTTTACGGTGACTATTGACAAATAAATTTATCGGGCAACGAGTCGACCGGATGACAGAGTCGATTGTTCGCGCGGCGTGCTCCTCCCAATATAATCAATAGAACTATCTCCATTCTTCTTTTGAATTTTGAAAGGAGTCGAGGATTCGTTTAAAACGATCGTTGTCGAACGCTACCGCGACGCCATCTTATAAAGTTCACGAAGAAGCACGATATGTTATTTGTTTGGTCGATCATAACCTAACACCCTGCAAGGATCGATCCTGTATTCGATGATGATTTGTACATTTGTAGATACTGTGCCGTGGAGTGAAGAAGCTTCCAAACGCTTTGAAGAAACAGAAAATGAAACGTCTAGTATACTTTTGTGTAACGTGTATGAATAATGTGTCGCGCGATCATGACCGGACGACGCTTTCGTTTCTTTACTCGGCCACGAGCCTCGTGTTTTCTCTTTCGTTATGAAGTTTCAAAACTTGAATGACTTACAAAACGTCATAGAGATGCAGTAAGAGCTGGTAATCTTTCTGGACAACGAAAATCGGGAAGAAGAGTCAAAAGAAAGAAACGAAGGAGAAAACCGAAGAATATGCATACGTACGTAGAATTAGAAAACGAGATAGGTTCCGAGACGAGAAACGCGTGAAGCTAGGTGGCCTAATGTGTATTTCTTTTCTTTTTTTTTATTTTCTGTTACGGGCACGAATTCGGATCATAACCGTACGCTGTAATTTATTATAAATAGTCGTAATTATCGTGAAGAAATCGTAGCGTGAATATGGAAAAGCTCTAATTTAATTATTCCCCGATCTTACTTCTCTCGTAACTTTGTACTTGGTTCCTAATTTATTCTTGTATTATTTTCTTTCCTCTAATTATTAATTACCACGATTATTATTATTAACTTACTAATTTACGATCATTAGTTGCGATCATCTAATTATTCTCCTTTTATTATTATTATCGAACCACGATTAATCAATTTATTCCTAATACTACCGCGTATTATTTGGTTAACACGATAATTTTTAAGGACACACACTTATTATTTATAAACGAACGAACGAGAGAGAGGGAGAGAGAGAGAGAGAGAAAAAGTTATATAAAAAAAAAAAGGAAAAGAACGAAGAGAAAAAGCACGCAATTTCCGACGCAAGTGCGCCTGTGAAAATCACATAAGACTCGATAAAAAGCTTGCGTTCCGACATCGCACAGGCATTCGTTGAATATCGTAGTATCTGCGTTGTTCTTCAATCGAGAAAGCCATTTTCCTACAATTCAGTCAGCCAGCACACAGGTTTCTTTCCATAAATGCAACGTAGTAATTGATGCAATCGAACCAACAATCGTTGAATCGACTTCTAAACACTGTTCCACTGAATGTTCGAGTAATCGCTTCTAACGATCGTAGCCGGTTCCTCGTAATTCTTCGTAACTGATCGTATCGCGTTTCGAAACGCATCAACGTGCATCGTGAGAGCGATTACTCGAACCCGCTGATTCCGAAAAATTGAGCAACGAATGGCAGATTGTTGAACACGTAGGACCTTCGAAACGTTTTATACGGGAGCGATCGCAAGAGAAAAGATTCGTAGGTAGACTTCGATTGTCAGCTTCTAAACGTTAAAATATCGTCACGACCGAGTGATTGCTTGATCACGATCTTTCTCTTTTTTTTTTTTCTTTTTAATTTACACCCTATCAGTCATCGAGGGAAAACATGACTTTAATTTTTGTCGAGAGAAAAGATAAATAAATCAAAGAGAATCATCGTCGGGAGCAATGACTTGGGCTTGTGACTTAGCGATCGTTTAAGCGTAGACAGTGGTAGCATTTTAGTACATCAGACAGCGCCGTAGCCGTGTATCGCGAAGATCAAGACGAAGAAGAGAACCGAAGGGAGGGAAAGAATAAGAAAAAAAGCAGACACGAGAAGGATACGTTGCATTCGGTTGGGAGAAAGAGAAAGAAACAGAGAAAGAAAAACAGCTAAACGACGCGAAGAAATTTCGGTGAATTTTTCTTTTGGGTCAGCGTGGTCAGAGAGGTCTTATCGTAAGAGAGAGACCCGACGGGAATGGTTTGTTCCACTGACCGGTCGATCGGAATCAACTCGAGGACACTGGAATCACGAAATTCTTAGTGGAGCGCGATCATTGCGATCGACGACTGGTCAACTCTACCGTCGGCGACCGCCGCTCAGCCCGTTCGTATCCCCTCTTCTTTCCTTTGTTTTCTCTTGTTTGCTTCTTGCTTTTCCGTTTCCGTTTCTTCTTAATATTCTGTTTTTCCTTTCTTTTTTCTTTCTGTTTTCCTTTATTTGTTTTAATTTTTAATTTCCGGACGGAAATCTTCGCGCTCAGACGACACGCGAAAGGTCTCCAAGTGAAATTTGTTTCTTTCTTTCGTGAATTGCGTGCGCTTTATGACGGCGGATGGTAGGTACCCCGTCCGACATACCAAATCCGTACTTTCTGTCGCGATATATGCTGTTCGTTGTAAATGTACCAAAGACAATGTCGATTAACTGACAAAATAAAGGTAGTTTATTTATAAAAATGTGTGAAGAAGAATGAAAAAAAAAAAGAAAGAAAGAAAATGATAGAGAGAAAGGAGCGGTGTGCACGCGGATAACGCGTGTATGATCTGCTTCGAAAAAATCGAACGGTAAGAACAATGAACGAATATAACGAGGATAATATAGTTAACAAGAGTTATCTATCCAAAGGAAAAATGCTGCTAAAGTGTCATTTAGCTAGAAGAGATTGATCATTGGATTCGCAATGTTGCATCGAAACATTGTTATTATTTTTGTAAAGAAACTATGTACATGTATTAACTTAGCGTGCTCTGCGTATGGAAGCTTACGATATGTTGATTATTATTACTATTATTATTATTATTGCTATTATTATTTCTATTATTATTTCTATTATTATTATTATTATTGCTATTATTATCTATTTTTATTATTATCTATTATTATTACGATTATTATTATATTGAAAGGAATAAAAACTTGTACTCTTGTTTCCCGAAATGGTTAAGTAGTATAAATAAGCGAGATCGTACATGTTGCTGCAATCATCCTTTAAACTTTAAACATTTTCCCGCCATTCTTCACTGATTGTTCCATAGGCTGCGCCACTGTCCTTCGCGTCCCTTCCCTTACAATTAGATGATAATACGTCAGGCAAATACGTGATTATAGTTGTTTAAAAAATTCTAGAACGTTTATCCTTGTATTTAAAAGAAGGAAAAAGTAAAAGAACTGAAGAATGACATATATATATATAATATATATATATAATATAATATAATATATATAAATAATATATATAAACATGACGTACTAAGTTTCACCAAAGAGAGCACAATATTTAAACCTTATTTTTCGAATTTGATCACGCAGTAGTTCCAGCGTAGATTTGATCACCGTGATACGTGTAATCTACGCATCGAAAAGTGTTATATTTAAAATATTTCGTGTTTGAATTAGTGTCTGTGTATATTAATTCAATGACAAATTGTTCAAAGAATCATTAAATTTGGAATAACATTAAGCAATTCGCGAACCTACAAATTTTTTGTGGTAACTGGTCTGATGTTTCAGCATCTATCTCACTTTAATGGCATTCTTATCTTCAATGCAATGCGTTTGTTTGGTGTCAGATATGCTAAAGTGATACTAGTTTAAATGTTAGTGAAATAGTGGAAAAATAATGATAACAGTTGGAGTTATTAAAAGCTGAATTTGTAACATCCATACATGACTGGCAAGATGGAATTTCAAAGAAACATTAAGGCTATGCAGATCAAGAACCATCGACCTATATAAACACATATACCCCCTAATTATAATTTAATTATAAATATTCAGTTGATCTAATTAATATTTCATCTTATTACATCTTTGCTAGTATCTCCTGTGTTTGAAAAATATGACATAATAAAAATTATATAATTGAAATTTACTCGATATGAAACAGCTTAAATCCTTTATCTGAGTTTTAATTAAAATATTTTAAGGGAATTATTATTCGAAAGACAAAATGTAGAAAATCAATTTTTTATTTCATTATATCATAACAAAATGATTTTTTTTCTATTCCCTGATTCTACTTGTAGTAAAATAAAAGGAAATAGAAAGTAAAGACATTTACATAAAACATTAAATGCAAACAAAGCTTCATTAATCAGTTTATGGAAGCATGTGTATTTCACATACGAAATGGCTTCTTTGGCTTATCAAAATTATGTTATCAGTTGGAGTTCTCTTTCGCATAGTCTTCTATATGCCACATATAATATATACATACATATTACAATACTTAAAAAAATTATCACTTAAAGTATCATACAATTTGACAAATAAAAAAAGGGAATTTCAGAATCAGTTAAAAGAGTCAGTAATTTGTTACAATTTTAAACTATGCATGCAGAAATAACAAAGGAAACATTATTTCTGTTTTATAGGATCATGCAATAAAATGTCATAAAAAGAACTGATAGTAATTGCCGTGATTAATAGAATAACACGATCTTTGATTAAAAGAAAAATTAAATAAATTCGAGATTAATGTAACCTTAACGGAAAAACCTAAATATGTTTAAGAATAATGGAAAAATTCAGAGTTTTGAATAATTTAAATTATCTTACAATAAATATCACATGATTTCCCGATTTGTTCATATTAATCCCTTAACCTACAACTACGGGCGTAGCCCGTAGTACGATGATCGGGCCAAATATACTATAGAATATAATATATAATAGCTTGTTTACGTTTTCGGCCAAAAATTCTTGAACGTAAGAGGTTAAAAGGCTATGCATTACGTTTTATTTTCTTCCAAAGTAACGAACAGTTGTTTGTTTTTTTTTAAATAAGCCCTCCAAAAATCTGGGTCACGCGTATTAAATAATCCATTGATCTGTACCATGGTTCGATCATGCAATGGCATAGATGGAGTCCACTTTAATGTATTCTGTATCACTTCATCAAATTTATGCCTGGATAAACTCAACAATGCCGAGAAAACTCCTTCTTTTTGCTCATCTGATCCTAGTTAAAAATATTAATTGTTTGTTAATAACTGAATTTTCTATTACATTTAGAACACGAATAAAATAAATAACAGTATACCTTTATCGGAATTGATTAAATCACACAGTTGTCCTACAATTTGACCAACTACATTATCTTTATCTTCTATTGGGAATACACGCATCAAATTACCTGCATTTACAAGTATTGTAGTGGAAGTTATAATTTAAATATTTAAATGGAGTTTATTAAATTTTAAATTTACCTAATAAAGAAAACGCTCGATATGTGCTCGGAAATTTCTCGTTAATTATCATAGATAACAGTGCACCCTTAATAATGTTTGTGTGCGTCCATTTAGTTCCTTCTCTTTTTGCAAGAAGTATAATAGCGATTTCTACTTCACTATCAGTTCTTTCTACAAATTGATCAAATTATATTTAGGCAATAAATCAAAAGTATTATAATTGATTCTTACCTTGAAGTGCAGTTAAAAGTTCTTTGAGCAAATCTTTCGATAATGTTCCCATTGGATATTTGTAGAACATTGACATCAAATTTTTTAAGGCATAAAGTTTAGGATAGTCCATAGCTTGCTGCGCCATAATTAAATGTGCCATACATTTTGGCAATAATCCTGTATACGTAATAAATAGTTACAATAACGAAATAAAAATTTGATTTTGAAATGATTTAAAAAATTACACATACTATTAGTACTTGTTTCGTTATTTGGAAATACTTCTGGCCAAGAAGTGAATACTGTATATAAAATAAGTATTGCATGAACTCCCAAACAATACAAAGCATCGCAACAAAATATCCTCACTTTTTCTCGATCCTTCTTAATTCGTGCTAAAACCGTATACATTCTAGCAAGAGATTCTATCGCATATCTCTAAACATAAAATTAATTAATTGTTAATTGCATTCGTTAATTTTGCATTACGTATGAAAATAGTAGGGAAAAGTCAAACCTCTATTCCTTGATTAAGTCTAAAAAGTTTGTACTCTATGCCAACTTGAACAAATTGAAATACAGTGGGAACTGATTTTTCTAGGTCAATTAATAATGCTGCTATTCTTTGTTGTGCTTTTGTCATTAATGGTGCAGGCGGTGTATAACTATTATCTAAATTTCTGTTATGTTCCTGTTCTGTGCTTAAGAATTCTATAATACCTCTAAAATCATATGGTATATGTTAGTAATTAGTCATGTTAAAAATTAATTACAAATATGATGTGATACTAACTTTGCTATAATACGAGAACTACAGGTAAATTTCAGTTTTTCAATCACATCCCAATGTATGGAATTCTGCCAATCATTATCTACCAGCCTTTGCAATTGTTTACTCACGAATTTATCTAAAATAAATAAAGCATATTTTAGATAATCCCACATGTTTTAAAAAGTCTGTTAGCAGAAATTATCTTACCTGCCATTAGACCGATATGTAAAAATTTTTTATTACACATTTTCTCATTCTTCTTAGTTGGATTATTATTAATATGTTCTCGCAATATTTTAAGTAGACAGTATGATTTTAGTTCGTGTTCTATAGCAGAATCTTCCTGTGTAATACAAACATTCGTGCGTGTTATTTCTTTAGTACATAAATTCCTTTCACTTATATCATTTATCTCTAAAGTATCAGTGGTGGAAGACTTGTCATTGAAATTTAGTAATTCTTGTTTGCTCGTACTATCTGTTTTGTTGATTTCTCTTACATCTAGAGAATTATTTTCACATACATGTTTCAAATGCTCGTCATTCTTATTCGAATCAGTCTTTTTCTCATCTAATTCGATTACCCCTTCCAAAGAATTAGTATTGAGTGTAGTATCAAATAGACTATACCTACTATTTGTTTTGAATGTTATGTTTGTATCTTGTCCACATGTCTTGTTTTTTACATTACTTAATAAATTTTTAATATCGGTAACTGGTATTTCGTGAACAGCATCTCCTACAATATTTTCAATACTGCTAGAATGTACCTTCGAAGAAATTAATTGAGTTTCTTGTATATTATTACCACAAAGTTTTTGCAACTCATTATTATCTCCTTCCAATTCATTTAAATCAGTACAGTTGGCATTTTCTAAATCTTTTACTAATTGTTTCTTGAACTCTGGAACATTGTTTAATTTCTTTTGTTTGATCATTGTGTTCTTAGGTACGTGTGCAATGCGAGATTTCTTTTTAGGTATGTAATCATCCTTTTTGACTACTCGAGAATTATTGTCTAAACCTTTTTGTTTTTCAGATATATTACCATTTTCATGCTCATAATTCTGCATATCTTCATGTTCCAACACATTTTGACATGTTTTCATGATTTTACTATTCTTCTTTAAATTTTTTATTTTTTTCAACAACTTTGGTCGAATACCGGATTTTTTAAATTCGCTTTCACTTATTTTCCTTTTCTTTGTAGAACTGCGAGTATTAAAATTATTTGTTTTAATCTGAGGTATTAAGCTATCAGATTGTGGCGTTTCTGACATGTCTGTATTTAAAGTATTAGTTTTTTCAATTGATTTATTCAATTTTACTAAATGTGATACGTGTACTACTTTTATCGGTGATTCGTTTACCGGTTTAATATGCTCAATAGAACATGATTCATTTTCCATAGAAGATTTTATTTCCATCGCGCTTTTATGCTCTGTTAGTGTCGAATATATGTCCGTATTTGCTTCAGATCGGATCAGTTTACCAAATTCAATAGAATCCGATAATATTTCTGAATCGGTTTCACCTCCTACTGACTTACTACATTCAACCAAATTTCGTACTATTTTTGCTTCAGCTTCATTTCTATTTGCATGATCAGAATTCGAAGACAAGCTAGATCTTCTTATACGTAATACGCTTTTAGATTCTACATTAATATTTGTTTTACTGCCACCAGTCAACTCTTCTATGTCTTCTGTACTATGTAACAAATTATCAGATTTTCTGAGAAACGAATGTCGATACTTGCACTTCTTAGGCTTTTCCTTAAGAGAAGTTCGTTCAGTTTTATTAACAATTGATTCAATTTTCCAAAAACCAGTATGCACATTTTGTAATCTTTTGCATTTTAATCGAGATAATTTCCTCAACGTTTTATGCCCATTAGATTTTTTTGTTTCTTTTCTTCTGTAAGCGTCCATCAGTTTTCTCAATTCATTGAAATTAAATTGCGTAGAATTATTTATATCATACATACTACAAGCATTTAGATGATGATGTTGACAACAGCTATTGTTTTGATTTAAGCCCTTTTTATTTAATTTCTCCTTCATTTTCATTTTCATTTCCAACATATCGATTCTTTTTTGTAACGACAAAATAATCGATAACGAAGGCGTAACCATATTCTCACAATGATTATTCTGATTAGTTGTATTCGAATCTGTCCTTGATAACGGATTAAGTGGCGTCGATCCGATATAGTACGTACTTGGATCTATTAAATTCGATGTCGGAGGAAAAGTATTACAATAATCCGAGCGACCTAACGAAATCGTATGGGGCGTTAACAGACTTGTTGGAATAAACTCTACACGACTGTTCTGATTCGGTAAATGCTGCGAAGAAGTGTCTGATAATGTTAACAAAGTTTCAGTTTTACACCGTTGTCCATCCTTTATATCTAAAAGTATATAAAATTATTAAAATATATTTCATATAAACGAATACTGTAAATATTTCAATGTGTACCTATTGAAGGTTGTAATGGAGATGGAGATCTTTTTGGTGGAGATGGAAAACTTTTTGGTGGAGATAGAAAACTTTTTGGTGGAGATGGAAATCTTTTTGGTGGAGATGGAAATCTTTTTGGTGGAGATGGAATCTTTTCAACAAGTTTTGGACATGAATTGCTCATAATTTTGCATATTTTCTCAAGGGGAGGTGGATCTAACAGAACATTGCACTTGTCACAAAATATAGGATATAAGACATCCTTGATATTATAAAAATCGTCGGTTAATACGCTTTTATCTGCGACTTCCGGATTTCGCATTATTGTCTTTCTAGTCGGTGTATTAGTTCCAATATCCTGTAACTTTGGTTCTATAAAATAAATTAGATTTAAAATATTAAACTATTATTAAAAAATATTTTTAAATCAATTATATTAATTCTTCAATTAAATTAACTTACTATTTTCATTTCTTACAGAAATTTTCTTTTCCATCTTTTTCATTTTTGTATCATAGGATTTTTTTACATTTTTTAACTCCTGTTCCAATTCCTTGATTCTTACTGCAAGAGATAATCAAATTACTAAGCTACATAGAATATTTAAATCCACTGTATAAAATTACCTTGAAGTGAGGATTTTTCTAAATCATATTGTATTATCTTGTGATTTTGATCTTCTTCTGTGTCCTTTATTTTACATATTAATTGTTGTATATGCTGCTGATCAGCTGCTGCCTTGATATTAGCTTCATTTACTTGTGTAGTCAGAGTTTCAATGTTTTTTTTATACTCTGTATTTTGCTGAGAATTATATATTAATAATGCATGACTAAGAGGAAGAAAGATAATATTTTGCAGGATAAGTATTTTATATTTACATATATTCTTTTACTTACAAGTTCCAATTTAATAACTTTTGCTAAAGCAGAATTATAATTACATGTTGCATTTTTTATATCTTTATTTGTTGTATCTACCTCTTCCTTTAATCGTTCACATTCTCTTGTTTTATCATTATATTTTTTAATTAATTCACTAAAAATAAGCATTTCGTTAATATTAATTAAAAATTATGACAGATGCAAGTATTACACATAAAAATACATGATTAATATGTTAATTTACTTACTGAGTTCCAGCAATTTTCTTTTTTAACAATAAATAGGACTGCGTTAGTTTGTCTACATTGGAAATATCCTCCTTAAATGAAATAAATAACAATCGACAATTAAAATTATTAAGAATCAGAATTTAAAAATGTCATAACAATAACTATAAATTTTATTAGTAAATATTTCATATTAAACTCGTATTAAAGTGATGCATTTCATTTGACTAAAGTCTTACATTAAGGTTGATTAGAATTCAGATTAACTTTTTATTAACTAATAACATAGAATTAAACGGTATTATAACCTCAAACTAACCTAAATAGTCGATACTATTAAATTCGATTTAAAATAAAAACTTCTGAGAATAAAATACTCACTTGAGCGGTTTCATCTGTTTTCAAATCCGAAAGATTATCGTCCATGGTAATTAAAATGACAATTAGTACTATTTGTTTTAAAATTATTTGTATTTTTGAATGCCGATCAAGAAACACGTTTATGCGGTGTTCAGCTTGATGTTTACCATTCCGGCTAAGGACCCTAATATTTATGATAAAAATTATGTTAAAATTTCCATATAATGTAACGACATTATATACAGGTGCGTAAAAGATTTTTATACGTACTATATATATATATATATATATATATATATAAATTAATAATATTAATAAGTATTCTTTTAAAAGTATTACCTTTAACTGTTTTTGTATGCTCACGCAGTTTTGTATGTTTTCATAATAATAAACTTTTAATATTATTATATTATATCAGGCATACATTTTAATATAGATACATACATATTTCCTTTTTCAAGATACAATATGACAATTATGACTTTTCAATACACTCGAAATCTGCCGCGCGCTTTCTTGTTAAATTCTGCGCATCGTCTCACTCCGTTCATTTATGATGCCGTTCTTTTCTCTCCTTCCATATTCCACTAATTACTACACTACATAGAATTAATTAATTCGTATGGTAAATGTCGAATTGAGTCAGTGTGATTTGTTATTGAAATTAATAAACATTATTGATGGTTCTGTATACATGTAGCATTCCTAGTCCAACTTCCCTTAGTAAGGAATGACTTATGTCAGAAATTCTGCTTCGATATAGAATTGATAAAGAAATAGAATTAAACTAATCTAAAGTTTATAGTTTTTATATAAAACAGGTTTGAAGCTCGGTACAAGCTAAATAAAAGTATGTACATATGTATTTCCTAGAAATGGTGGGGGCAGCGATAGCCAGTTAACAAGGGAATAATCTACGTTGTACATTGTATGTATACGTATAGAGTGGTTCCCTTTCTATAATACATTGTTCATGCGTGATAGAAAATAGGATGACAGATTGACCGTTTGTGTATACTAAACGTTTACAAGAACATTTTGGGTAAACTGCAAAATTTTTATATTAATTTGGAAGTAACAGTGTTGTAAACTATTAATTTAAAGATGGAAATAAAATATCTTTCTAGCACCTTTTATTCAACAACGTTCATATATATTATATCTTGTTACTCCAGTAAATAAATATAAACTTATTTTCCAATTGTTTAGGTAAATGCTTGGTACTAACGTAGTAATACACAAATGTAAACGATTTATATATGAAGAAAACCATTTATTACTCAGATTTTACAGTTTTATTAATTAATCATGGGAAGCAAAGGAATAGAAATGGATCAAATTCTAGCCCAGAGGCTTCTCGTTGAAGGTGCTACATTAGTTATGCTGGATGTACCTGTTGGCACAGAGTTTGGTATTGATTTAAAATCCTGGAATACAGTAGATAATTTTAAAGGGATTAAAATGATCCCACCAGGATTTCATTATGTACATTACAGGTAAATTTGTAAGTTATGTTTTCTTATTTATAACATAATATTTATATATTTATATTCTTTAAGTGCTGTAGATGAATTTGGAGAAGCAACACCTAAAGTTGGCTTTTTTCATATATTTAAAAAGTCTGAATTTCTAGTGAAACGTTGGGATGCAAAAGAAGAAGATTTAAGTTCAGAAAGTATGATAGCACTTAATGTACTAGAAAATTGTTAAAAGACTTCACTATTAATAAAATCTAATTTTTCATACAAAGCTATAGAAGAAGAAACGGTTGAAAGGTACAAGAGCAATTTGAAAGATTTAGATAGATTTCTAGGATGTTACCCTTATGATATATGGAAACAATGGAAGGAATTAACAAATCATATTACCCCTCCTCTTGTTGAACGTTGTTCACCCATATGTGGGTATGTTAATAAATTTTATAAATTATTAATTGTCTTTGCTATATTTATTCTTTTATTAACAAATTTCTGTATTTCAGCTTTGTAAGGTCAGCATTAGAATTAGAATATTGCACTGATGCTGCAAGACCAAGAGGTGGAGAATCAAGTTCGAAAAGAAGAAAGAGGAGTGGAATTACCATAGAAGAGAAGGAAAATGAGCTTCTTCCTGATATGAAACCTAAGCCTGGAACAGAACTTCGACTTTCAAAAATACCTTGTAAGCAATATCCAGATGGAGCATCACCAACTGAGATTACAAAGTACTCTTTGGATACGAGTTATGCATTGGATACTGTTCTTAAGAAATTGATGCTGTAAGTAATTAGTTAAATATTTGTTCCAGAATTTTATAACCTACGATTAATATCTTTACAGTCCCATAGAGATAATTGGTGAAATGGAGTTGGCATTTGTCTGTTTTCTTGTTGGACAAAGTTTTGATGCCTTTGAACATTGGAAGAAACTTGTATCTCTTATTTGTGGAGCCGATTGTGCGATATCACAACGTCGCGCAATTTACATCGAATTTATGAAAGCATTAGAAGTTCAATTGATGCACGTACCTGAAGACATACTTTGTGACATTGTAGCCAATAATAATTTTGTTTATCAAAATTTACGCAAATTGTTCGCAAATATTGAAATGAATTCTGAATTAGATGGACGTTTAAAATCTTATACAACGAGATTTAGCGGACGATTGTCTACAAAATTCTTGTGGGATTTTTCTAATTTGCAGGAAGAAACTGAAGATGAAGCGCCGGTTGTTGTTTCGTTAGAATAGACTTGTATATTTGTAATTCGTGCAAACATACAGTTGTAAAATGTATAATATAAAACGTATATTCTTACTTCTTGTACATATAGGTAATATTTATATATATAAATAAGGATTGATAAATACAAATTTTCCTACATTTTAAAATAACAACCAATTTTATTGTGACGTTAAGTACATCTTACAGAGTATTGGATTAAAATATTTCAATTCGCCTCGGGTATATTAAGGAAATAATGAATACTTCTTCAAGTATTTAATGAACATTCAGCCTGGCTAAAAAGTAAATTAAACACATTACATCGCGCTTGATACCATTACATTATATTATATAATACTATATATAAAAACTTTCAATAGGAAATATATTGTCAGTTATGACATAACCGATTAATATTTAGTTAATATGTACCGGATATGATGTTTGGATGATGTATGTGCACTGCTCAGTTATTTGGTTCCGGATCTGCATCAGCTTCACGACGAAGGCGCTGAGGAGAGATAAAATTAAATTTAATCAAACAACTCTACTATCGACAGTTATCATATAAACGGTTGATATCTAATTAATATTTACCGGATGTGGTGGACGTGGTGGTGGAATGTACACTGGTCGGTTGCCTGGTTCCGGTTCTGGATCAGCTTCACGACGAAGGCGCTGAGGAGAGTTAAAATTAAATTTAATCAAACAACCCTACTATCGACAGTTATCATATAAACGATTGATATCCAATTAATATTTACCGGATGTGGTGGACGTGGTGGTGGAATGTACACTGGTCGGTTGCCTGGTTCCGGTTCTGGATCAGCTTCACGACGAAGGCGCTGAGGAGAGTTAAAATCAAATTTAATCAAACAACCCTACTATCGACAGTTATCATATAAACGATTGATATCCAATTAATATTTACCGGATGTGGTGGACGTGGTGGTGGAATATACACTGGTCGGTTGCCTGGTTCCGGTTCTGGATCAGCTTCACGACGAAGGCGCTGAGGAGAGTTAAAATCAAATTTAATCAAACAACCCTACTATCGACAGTTATCATATAAACGGTTGATATCTAATTAATATTTACCGGATGTGGTGGACGTGGTGGTGGAATGTACACTGGTCGGTTGCCTGGTTCCGGTTCTGGATCAGCTTCACGACGAAGGCGCTGAGGAGAGTTAAAATCAAATTTAATCAAACAACCCTACTATCGACAGTTATCATATAAACGATTGATATCCAATTAATATTTACCGGATGTGGTGGACGTGGTGGTGGAATATACACTGGTCGGTTGCCTGGTTCCGGTTCTGGATCAGCTTCACGACGAAGGCGCTGAGGAGAGTTAAAATTAAATTTAATCAAACAACCCTACTATCGACAGTTATCATATAAACGATTGATATCCAATTAATATTTACCGGATGTGGTGGACGTGGTGGTGGAATATACACTGGTCGGTTGCCTGGTTCCGGTTCTGGATCAGCTTCACGACGAAGGCGCTAGATAAAAATTACCAAAAAATTTAGTATAGTACACTGTCATTGTGCATCAATATTGAAATTTTGATATTTAAATACTTACAGGATTAATTGGTGGGAGACTTATAGGTCGGGGTGGTCGATTACTTGGTTCTGGTTCCGGTCCAGCTTCCCGACGACGACGGAGCTGTGGCAAGAAAAACGATTTAATATTGGTTCTCATACTTGACTCAATTATTTTCTTATCATGTAATTTTTAGAATAAGTATATCTGCTCTAATTAACTATGGACATATTCTCTAATATTACCTCAGTTTTACGTGCATTTGGGATTGTGGTGGTAGATGCGGCTACCACAAAGGTAATAGCCAGAATGGCGAAGATAAAGTTCTTCATGATTTTCTATATGAAATAATGTAATTTAGTTGCGTGCACATCTTTGAATATTTTTAGAAATATTTTTTAATAAAATAATTACTGGTATATATATGGTGTGTATCTTACCTGATTAACCAGTGGTCAGACCTCTGAATGAGGAGTCACTGATATCGAATGTACTGAGTTGCATCGTATTTATACAAACTGTTAGACGTATCAGTCTTTGTCTGCGTGAAAGTTCAAGGCTTCATAATACTTTGGGAATCACCGACTGCGCACAACACACGCATGATAACGAAAATCTCTTTTTATTCTAGTTTTCCTTTAGTCATGTTGTTGTTCCAGCAAAGTTATGAATTCTTCTTCCATTCTTTCTTATTCTTTCACAACCTATTTACTGTTACTATACAAGTCAAGTTTATAGTCCAATCATATTTTTCCATTAGATTAAAACAGTAGCACATATTTATATTTACTACATTTTAGGTATCTTTATCGGCTGTTACAAAATACTATCACAGGCTATTTAGCATTTTTTTGAAAAGAAAGCCTTTACTATATAAAATTGTTTAAATCATTGTATCATATCATAAGTCGAAGTGCACTGTTTGGTTAAGGCGCACCAAATGTGTTCTTATTCATTTGTGAAAGTACACATGTATACATAAAGCCCAGTGCAAGAGGGAATTACCGCGAATGATAATAAGAATAAACATAAGTTTCTCTTCCTTGTGTTCTTGGAAAATCCATTTTACTTTTACAAATGATTTATTTTTTCTAATCTGTTATAATTATTTATGTTATTCGTTCTGGGATTTTCTAGTATTTTAAGTTTTACATTTCCTCAGGGCTTAAACATTTTTCTAAATTACAACCAAAATAATATTCTGATAAGTCAAATTTATGTGACAGGAACCTCTACTGATCTTGTGAATTGTTTAATTCCCTCTTGCTTTTCTGCAAAAAAATGTTTCCGCCCGGGATCGAACCGGGGACCTTCCGCGTGTTAGGCGGATGTGATAACCACTACACCACGGAAACAGATGGAAGGTGCTTTCTATAATTTTAATTTATTCATAATTTTTGCAACGTATTTTTTAATTAATCTTTATGTATGTATATATTAAAAATTCTCTACTAAAACACATATCAAATATATTTATATCTATAATTTCACTCATTCTCAGCAAAGGAGTAGGTTAGGAGGTATAAAAATATGTAGCCGTAAATTATTTCCGAACAAAGTTTCTATTTTATACAAATTATAATAATTACAAAACAATTCAGCGAGTTTAAGGTACTTCCTTATTTAGGAGACTGTACGTTAGCCTCAAGGGCTCGTTTCTCTTCTGATAATAATGAAACCTTCTCTTCATACTTTTCTCGTAAATCTCGGAAAAGACAAAGCTGCGTCTCGTATTCTTTTTTCAAATCTGCATTTAATTTGACCGCGGCATCCATTTTGTTAATCATCGTATTATATCGTTCACGTTCCTCAGAAATTCGGACTTCCATGTCATCAACCTCTGCCTATAACAATGGCAATAAATATTCACTTTATTTTCTTTGTCGTTTCTAAAAATATAATTCTTTGAATAATTTAATCAAATTGTCTTAACCCCTTAACCTACAAATACGGGCATAGCCCGTAGCATGATGATCGGGCCAAACGTAAATATTACGGGCATAGCCCGTAGTAGATGATCGGACCAAACGTAAATCGGCCCAAAATTCTCGAACGTAAATCGTAGGTTAAGGGGTTAAATATGATAATCATTCGATTGACAGACCTTATGATGATACTGATCATATTTTACTGATTACATACTACTTATTATATTTCACTAATTACCTGCAAATGCTTTACTTCCATATTACGAATTTGCAACAGACTTCTGGTGAGAGACTCTACTTCCTTCAGTGAAGCCACCTGATTATTCAATGCGCTAATTTGCTTCTCCTGATTAGACACAGTACGAATTCGATCTTCCAATTGCAGCGAAGTTTGAATAAGTTTACCCTTTAACTGATCCACCATTCGACGAAGCATGACCTCGTTACCTTCACCCTTCAGCAGGGCATCGTACGTCGCCTGCAACTCCGTCAGTTTTTTTTCTGCACTTTCCAACTTCTTTTGATAAGAGTCTCGTTCGTTAGCCGCTTTCTGTACATAGAAAAGAATTTATCATAGCTTTATTATCATTCATAGAAATTAAGATTTCATAAAACTTATTACTTATCATTAATCTTTTCTGTTTTTGTATATCAAATTTTACCTGCACTTCTTCTTTTAATTTCGATATTAAAAGTTCGTGTTCAATTACACTGTTATCGTTTCCTATTACTGATTTATCGTTTTCCGGTATAATCGAATCGACCATACCAGTAAGTGCAATTTGCTCTTCCGGTTTCTCAACATCAGCATTTCCGTCTTGTTTTGTCACGGAAAAAATATCTCCGGCGCCTATGGCCGTTTCTTGCTGAATTTCCGGAATATTTGGCTGCAAAAAGAATTCACAATTTTACGGAACTAACACTTGATTATTTTAAGTTCCATTATTATCCGTATGTAGAAATATTTAACTCACAGATGACACATTTTGCTTCGCTTCAGATGTTGTGCTGTCTTCCACTTTTTTTTCTAGAGACTTATTCACAGTTTCACAGACAATTTTCATATCTTCAACGCTAATCGCGTTTACTTCCTCTGCGGACATCTGTATTGTTTGATCTTCTATACAATGCGAAATCTTACAGTCAATATCTTGCATGGGTGCATTTTGACTTTCTACCGTGGCGACTGGTGTATCTTTTACATTGTCTTGTTGACCTGACTTTGCCATTTCAGATAGACAAGAGTCTGGATCGGTGGTTGATTTAAGATTCTCGTTGTCTGACATTTTTATCTGCAAGAAACGTCACTTTTATATGTTGCACACGAAGCATACGAAACAGAGGAAAAGCGAATTTGTTTCTGATGTATTTTCACTGTATTCATTATTATCTAACTGGTCAAATAATTTTCATCGTTAGGCACAAAATAATTTCCTATTCTTATAGTTTTATAGTCTATTGACTGTTTGGGTGACGATCAAAATTTTAAAATGTTACGTATAATTTGTTTTACTTAAATTTAGTTCTAGTATATGAGTCGTAGCTTTGGATCGTCAGTTATGTTATAAGATTGATTTTATTAATTACCGGGAACTTAAAATACAATGGAATACGTGTTAAAAAATGATGTTTCCCTTTAAATACGAAACTTCTTGTCACACAAAAGCGACTGGATATCCAGGACTAATGAAAAGTATGATGTATTTTTGGACATTGTCTGCTAGTTCTATTTTAAACTATCGTAAACGTGTGCCAGTCTAGCATTCAATAAACTGCTAGTCGTATTGTATTTAAAGCAAGTATATGACATAAAACTTGTCATTGATTATTCGTTCGAATTATAAGGATGTTCTGGATTGTACGATTATTTATGGAAATAAAATATATCTATACGAGAAGATATTACTACAGCAGTTTCATTACGAAATATCATGCACTGTGAGGCAGAATTAATGCATTATTTGGACAAATGAATTCGAACGTAATTATGAAAAGTGTAAACGAAAAATAATTTAACGAAATGATAAAATATATCTCAATTGTTTTCGAAAAGTCATTTATTACACTAAATTGATAGACATCTCGTTATTCTTACATAATCAAAAAAAAAGCTTTTATTTGTATGAAGGTTCATTAACATAGTTACATTCACCACAGTGTCGCGCTCGAGGCATCTTTTTCCTCGGCATTCTAATTATTTGAAACAAATTTTATGGTAAATATGTAAAAAGATTTTATTTTTATGATAAGACTAAGATTTTTTATAAATGCACTGCAATCTTTCGTATTGTTAGGTACATATTAATCGAGTGTGCACGAGATCTAGTTCCATAACCTCACTTATAATCATATATTACTTTTCCCACGTCTCTTCATCTCTCCTATTTAAATACATATAGATATATTGCTTTTACGTAACATGTTTCTATAGGAAAATTGAATGTAAAAAGAATGCTCCAGAAACATTACTGACAGTATAAAATTCAAAAGAGCTAGCAGTATAGGTTACTTTTAGTGAGTCTTTTTCATACATTTTACATGAAATCAAAAACACATTAAACATTTATACATGATTGTATAAATTAATGATTAAGTACTTGCTTTTTTTTCTTTTTTCCTTGATAACAACGATCATACATACATGTATCATTTATTTAATAATGTATAAAATGTCGTAAAACCATAATAATATGATAGTTATTATCATTATTTGCAACTGTTAGTACAAAAAAAATTATGTGTTTTAAATAAATAAATAAATCTTCTTACAGAATATCAACTAAGGAATGGAAGAATACGCAAGAGAACCATGCCCATGGCGTATAATAGATGACTGTGGTGGCGCATTTACCATGGGTGCTATTGGTGGTGCAGTATTTCAAAGTATTAAAGGATTTCGTAATGCACCCAGTGGAATAAACAAAAGAGTCCTAGGAAGCCTTATAGCTATTAAGCAAAAGTCTCCTATTATTGCTGGAAATTTTGCATTATGGGGTGGTATGTTTTCTACAATAGATTGTACTTTGGTTCATCTTAGGAAGAAAGAAGACCCATGGAACTCTATTATCAGTGGAGCAGCTACTGGTGGAATATTAGCAGCAAGAAATGGTTTACCAGCCATGGCTGGTAGTGCAATTATTGGAGGAGTGTTATTGGCTTTAATAGAAGGTGTAGGAATATTTATTACCCGTTTATCTGCGGAACAATTCAAACCTCCATCATTCACTGAAGATCCAGGCCATCTGAGACAAACTCATCCATCGTAAAACCTATAAATATCTAGATATATTTTAAATTACACTCAACTAATTAAGTACAAATGTTTCATATTTTTTGAAACAATAGTAGTTGACACCTATCATATTGCCAGTACATCAAATTTGTATAGACAATTCAGTCTCTTGATTTAAGAAATATAATAATAGTTTGGTTTCTATTTAATTCTAATTTTGTACTTCTATTGAATTGTTAATAAGATAAAACACTTAACATAAATATAGTAGAAGTTTATTAATGAGAAACATATTTATAAAATAAATTGACATACTATTTAGTTTCATTATTTGTAAAGGAAATAAATTATCAGATTTAACTAAATTATCATTATAGTTTAATGTAATACAATTTTCTTAAGTTAAAATCTTATTCTAATCATCTTCATCTTCCATTTCTTCCTCGTAATACCTGGAAGTTGAGGGCACAGTTAAGTCTAACGATTTGCTTGTAGAATCTTGTTGATTATCATTTGTTGACTGATACTTGGTACTTTGTGGAGGAGACTTGGTTTTTGTACCTTTTAATTTTTTGTTCACTAATCCCAATAAATGAAGTTGTTCCACCTAAACATTTTGTCATATGAAATGTTTTTCAATATTAAAACAGATAAAAAAGGAATTGTAAATATTATATTTACCTGCAGACTACTTATTTGATCATCAATTTTTGCTAATATATTTTGAAGAAGTTCTTTTTCTTGTATTAATTCTCTTTGAAAAACGAGTAAATCGCTGGTACTTATTTTTATATTGCTAAAATCATCGATAGTCGCCATTTTTGGTAGTGTTATTTTATTATTTTTATTTCTAACGAAATCAATAATAAAATGCAAACTTTATAGTAACAAGATACGCTAAAGTATTAAGTTCACATAATTTTAAAAATTCATTCTATGTAACTAATAACCTGTAACTTAACGTTTGAAGGTTATGGTTTTCATAATGGATTTCAGTGTTACCAACTTGCTGGCTATTGTATACTGCCTGTATGTATTTTGAATTCAGTATATGCGTTCATAAAATTGATCAGATAATGTTTTAAATTTGTTGAAAATATTGAAAAAAGGTAACCGTGCATGGAGAAATTGTTAAGAAAATATAGTACGTGCTAAAAACTTTAATTTGGTTCCTGACAGAGAATAAGTCGTAAAATACGAAGTTATAATTAGGTAAATCATTTTATTTCGGAGTTTCAGTGGATTTTATAAGTTTTCTTTCGTAGTGTATTAATATTTTATTCTCTCTACAGAATTCTAAGTAATACTACAGAATAATCACAATTTATTATATCCAAATTCATTTAGGTACAGAATTTCTTATTAGATCACAATATAATCTATATAACTATACGATTACATTAATTTGTTAACTTTTAAGTGATCAAATTAAGTTAAATAGAATCAATGCAAATCTTGCAATCATTTTAGAATAAGTTCATCATACAGTGCAATTTCTTATTTATACATTTCAATTATTAGCTATAGCGTCTGTGCAATGATCTTCTTCTTGTATTTTTGTAATACTCTGGTAATGTTTTACTGTATAATGACGTACATTACTGCTCACACAAGATTTGCATTAGATTATATGTACATATACATACAGAAGATATTCAAATTGGGAGCACAACTACTGTTATCATGCTATCATTATAGAATGTTTATAATCTACTAGTACACTGTTACATTTATGAAGATCATCTTTATTATCTTTATCAGTATCTAATAATTTCTTTGAGAATGTAAAATTTATACAACTGTAAAATTTTACAATAATTCGTAAGTATTGAATAGTTAACAATATTCATTGGTATGTAAATTTATCAATGTTGGAATGTCTCGCAATAAACAAAATGAGAAAAGGCGAGTAAAAAAGTAATTAAAATAATATTACCATATAGTAAGGATGATAACATCAAACAATAATTGTCCTCACCAAAAAGAAAGTTGGTCTCTAGATGTAGTCAATTAGCATCTGAGAATATTTTCACAATTGTTTTTACATAATATGCTGTGATCAATCATTGGTATTTATAATTATATATAAATATCATTATACCATTTACACAAACTGAGGTATATGGTAACTTTTCAGGAATTCTGTTCATATTGCCTTTACGGCATATATAACTCAAACGAAAATAAATAGTTCGCTTAATTGGTACATACATCGTTCAATTTCTATACTAGATTCGGTTAATTTTGATAATTTTCAAGATCGTCGAAAGAGTGTATCATATATCGTTACAATAATTCCGTTCTATTAAAATTGGAAATACTATTATAGATATTGTTGCTGCTGCAGCAAGGAAATTCATGTAAATTCAAATCACATGATTTAAAATAACGCTTTTTTTTCAATTTTCACCAATCATCGTTAAGTCGTAGGCCATAGATACGTTCGTTGCTGCAGTAAGGAACGCGTCAATCTTTTGAAGACGAGGGTGGGGATTCCCGACTATTATCGTTCGTAAAACTAGATAATCCGAGACCACTAGTTTCGTGACTCGAGGAACTAGTTGGTGAATTACTCGAACTCCTGGCGCCACTGAGTGGTGTCACAGTTGTATTATCAACCGGTATTAAACCTTCTTTCATTCTCTTCTTCTGCTTCATTCTTCTGTTTTGGAACCAAATTTTTACTTGCGTTTCATTTAACTGCAACGCTGATGCTATTTCAATACGCCTTGCTCTGGTCAGGTACTTGTTGAAGTGAAATTCTTTTTCGAGCTCTGTTAGTTGTTTGTTCGTGAAGTTGGTTCGGCCGGTATTGTTGAAGCTACCTGCAATACCGGCCATAGGTCCGCCGGTAAGACAGTTCACAGGACCGTTCGCCGTAGTTGCGTACGGGGATCCGTTTCCACCTCCAACTGTGCTACCGCCATATTCTCCCACATTTAGATTTGTCTTTGCTGCTGCAACAAATTTTGATATTTCTTTTTATTTAGGAACTTTTTGTATAAAATTTACAAGCGCGTTTATACATATTGAAATTCTTTGCTTTATATTTACTATTCATAAAAATGTTAGCACTAGCAGTACAGTAACAATGCGAAAGAATTATTTTGACGTTAAGCTTTAGAAAAGTAAAACATCTGTGTAATTTTATATATCAATTACAATTACGAGATTCTAGTCATTAAGATTCATTATCAATATTTGTGTGATTCAGAAGGGCACATGTTGTGACTCAAATTCCTTTCCATCTTAATTATAGATGTCAATGCCCTTCGTACGTGACCGATGCGTTAACGGAAGAGGTTAAAAGTAATATATACCGAATTAAGCTTAACTCTGGTCCATCGAGCGACAGCCGTTTGTTGCCCAACACAGCTGGTCAGTGTTCTAAGGAGCGAACCTGTCCACCCTTTACCGAAGACCGATAGGGTTAAGCCCTAAATCTGGATCAAATTGCATCAGCTGTTGCCGAATGTCAAGGGTAAGTTGTTACGTCATTTTATTTAGCCCGTATTTATCAACCGATTGGTGGTCACTCTAAAAGCATACTCGACTTGGATCATGTTAACCATCTTTTCCTATATGTGTATGTAATCACGAGATCGTTCAAATATTTTACTTCAAAAATAATAATCGTATCGAGCTGTCTGACAATATGTATATGACCACAGACAGAAATTAAGTTTCGTAATTACGATCTTGAGTCAAGTTATGTTGACGAGTGCCTATAGTCAGCTGTCGTGTTGGACTGACAGGCAAACGAAACAAACATAATATAGCCACACGAACCATGTTTCACATAATTTCGTATAACAATTTCGATAATAATTTTACGGAGTACAATTTTTGATATCAATCGAATCGTAACACATCGTCCATGAAGCTCACTCGGAAACTCGATACGAAGTTCCAAATTGTTTACACGCGTGTTCATTAGCAGGGAATTTTTGGATATAAAGCAATGCAACCAAACTTATTCTAACTAGGGAGGAATGCGTTCTGATGAAAAAAGGTGGCGTCACTTACGCATTATGGAAATTAGATTGTTATTTAGACTACCGGTATGTGGAAGTCAATTTACTTAATGGCAGAGGGCGGACGAAACTGTCAAGCCACCGCCTTAGAGTCACATCTTCTTTTTCACCCGTGTTTGCCTGTATTGCTCCATTCCCCTTATCACCTTTTTATATTTTACCGAATATTAGAAGTATTTAATTGAGACCCAAACGTATATTAAATCTAACTCAAACGAAAATCAACTTATTTTGTACGGATTTTATTTCACAGATTTTTCAAATAATCTGATAACATCAGTCACTTAAACATCGCGCTCGAAACTTAGCCGGCGGCCATTAAGCTCACGCATCTTCAAGCTGAATAATCGAGTTGGACAAGTTCTATTAGTCCACGAGCCGGCGTGGAACAATGGAATGTTTTCCGTTTTCGCCACTCATTCATCAATTTAGCACCTTAACGGAAGGACAGAGCGTGCGCTGCCGCTGATTTTCTCCTAGCCAGGCCGGCGAACGTCTCTATACATCAGTGATCATTAGTGCTGCATCCAAGTTTTTCTTGGATCTTTTAAAATTATGTTTTTATAGAACATGAAATCTTCGTGGCAATGGAATTATGCGTTTCTTGCGTTGTCTGGGGTTTGTATATTACTATCTCATAAGAATGTGGATACAGAATGATGTAGATAGAGACGTAAAAGTAATAGACTAGCTGACAATCTTATCGTAAACATTGTAGTTCACATACTTTTTAAATCAATAGAAAAAGATGATATATTTATAGAAAATACGTATCTTTTCAATTGTAGTATCTCTTATTTTTGTAGGCAGTTCGGGTACTTGTTGCTAGTTTTCTCTACTCGTCGTACAACAGAGAAGAGGTTAATTCTTTGTGAAATTATAAATTGGAAAGACTTTTATATATAAAGCTTCGTTTTCATTGTTTGGATCATTGGTTTGGATCATTTCGAACCAATAAGATAAAATGTACAAAGTCATACAAAATACGAGGTATCTCTGGAATCGTAGTACAACAGAGAAGAGGTTAATTCTTTGTGAAATTATAAATTGAAAAGACTTTTATATATAAAGCTTCGTTTTCATTGTACACACTGGTTTGGATACATTTCGAACCAATAAAATAAAATGTACATAGTCATACAAAATACGAGGTATCTCTGCAATCATAGTACAACAGAGAAGAGGTTAATTCTTTGTGAAATTATAAATTGAAAAGACTTATATATAAAGCTTCGTTTTCGTTGTACATACTGGTTTGGATACATTTCGAACCAATAAGATAAAATGTACATAGTCATACAAAATACGAGGTATCTCTGGAATCGTAGTACAACAGAGAACAGAGTAATTCTTCGCGAAGGTATGAATGAAGCGTATGAAATAAAATTTTTACATACGAAGCTTCCTTTTCGAGGAAGATAACTTTGAAAATTCATCACGTATATGTATACTAATTTTAACTTTTTGAATGAGGAATCACCACTTTTCTAATCGTATCTAAAATTGTAGAAACACCCTGTATAAAACAGAAGTCTCTTCGCGTCACTTTTAACAGAAAAGGTGGATCTTCCAGCAAGGAGTTACTTTGCCAACTTGATGTAAGAATTCTTGGTAATCCGTATTACTGTTTGACCATCGTTCAATCGATAAAATTCTTGCTTACAGTGTATCGTGTACCAGTCGGCTTTGCAATGGCAGTCGGTAGCCACGTCTGATTTCATTTCTCGAAAAGGCAAATCCCCGAGAAACGCTCGCTCAAGTGGAATGAAGGAATCACTTTCGATTAAGCGTTAGCGTGATATCCTGGCAATTGCTACTTACTCTGCGACGAACATTAATATTAGTATCGATTAAAATTATTAGCACTGTTTAGTAGTACAATTATTAGATGTTACGATCGTGTTACCTCCTCAAGTAATATTCATAATACTTCTTTGCCGCTTTTTCATCCGATAACATTATTTTAACGGAGGAATGTTTTTCTTAATTTTCAGACGGGCGAAATAGTTATTACGGTTGGAAGATCGGGAATGCAGATTTGCTCTTGGAAAGAAGTTTCAAACATCGTGTGTAAGAAATTGGACTATTGTCGATATTAGTTTACATTGGTGTAATTTAAGCGATGTAGGAGAGGATGTCTTGTAATGATCGTTCGAGTCAATTAGACTCTCAATTAGGTAGTTTTTAAATAATGCTAAGATTAACTTAAAATTATATTGTTGAAGTGATAGCAAATGAGAAGAGAACAAGGCACAAGGGGCAGCACAGGCTAAAGAATAGATAAATTGGCATGGGTTAAGGATTATAATTGGCCATAGCCCAAGAGAACCATAAATTATTTTCAGGAGTTTTCTGAACTTCTTAATTTTCTGTTAACTCTTTACAACACGGAGTCACATTCATAACATAGATCACGTGTCCACTTGAATAAAGCAAAATTCTATATTTGTTACAATCTTGGCTTTAGTTTCCATTTTTCAGGTAAAGTATTATTAAATATAAATTACTAGAAAAATCATAAGGTTACCTATTCTACTCGTATGTATATATTATGTATGTTTCAGTGAGATTGCAGACAATTCTTCAGAGATTGCAGTCCATACTCCTCGATCATAAAATGCCTTACAATTATCCTTCTCTGCTTCGATAGAGTTTCCCCAAAATCTCACTTCTATAGAGTTTCCTTTAAATGAAATACGTTTCGCGCAAAATTTCCTCATGATAAAATTTCTTTCAGATTAAAATTTCTCTGGCCAATAATGTTCGGCGTGGTCATGGTTCCCAGCGAAAGTTGCTAGTAGAAGAACGACGAATTATTATATCCCTCGGGTGGTGCAACGTCAGTCGACCAAGTGCACTTAAGCTCGAACATGAATGTAATTCTCGCACGCTCGCGCGAGCCTATCGTCACACATGCGAAACATGTATACACGAGGTAAAACACAGGGAAACAGCAGCGTGGCCGCGGTTTCGAAGCATGCATGCCAGTCAGGCTTCGTTCAAAGGCCCCCGATTAAATCTCACCTGGCTTAATATTATTATTTTACGTGGCGCCTGCGAGTGAAAACGAGCGACCCGACGAGAGGGCGAGGAAATTAGAGAGAGTGCGAGGGGCGGGCAGGGAAGGTTGGATAATGCCAGTGGATAAAAGCAAATGGAACAGTGCAGGAAACACTGGCCGAATATCGTTCACGTGAACGATCTTTGTACCGTCTATGCAACCGTAATTCCAGTTATTTAGCCTCTCCTCCGCCTCCGCGGTTATTCATGAGTAGAAACATTGTTCTGACTAGGTGTTTCCAGGTCTATTACTATTCAAAACTATCCAAGAACTGTTCAAAAAGATGCTTTCGTCATTAAGGAGTCGTTCGATTGCTGTTTGCAATTTATTGGGTTCGCAACTAAGTAATTGTGGATTTTGTTATTGTCACCTAATGACAAAATCCGCAACCACTTAGTTGTCAACCCAATATTATATTTTTTTAAGGTCGGTGGAGGAATGTATAGAGTAAGGAGGTAGGAATTAAATGAAGCTTTTATAGAATGGAGATGTTGCATGGTTTTAACCCGTTCATTGTGAATCAGATTTTTGTTACATATAAATTGCCTTGTTAACAAATAGTTCTGCGCCACACCTGTATCTATGCAGTTAATCTTTATATGTACATAAATTATAATCATTCGAACATCTATTACGTCCATTATATCTATTACATCTATCACACTATGTATACAGTGGTTCACGTGGAAGTATTATTATATATACATAATGTATTATATTATACATGTTACACGAAACATTTTGAAATATCACGAGTAAAGGTATGACTATTATGATTGTATTGGTTACACAAAAGGTTTAGTTTTTTTACGGCGAGTGTTCAAATATTATTGGTAAATTGTATATGTCTTAAAGTTAAATATTCATCGATTATTCAAGTGCTACGAAAATATGTGCGTTATTGTATATCTGATAGAAATCGACATTCGGTTTGTATCACGCATCTAAGTTGGTATCATACACATATCTTGAAAGTACGTGTCGACTGGTCATGTGTAGTGAATGTATTAATTACAAGCTTTAATCGGTTCGTTTCATTATATGTACGTTGATAATTCGTTCTGAAAGGAGGGGAATAAGTCGAATCGAAAATAAAACAGGAAAGGTAAAACGAATTGAGATCGAGTCTTGCGAAAACATTAAGATCAACCTGGTTTAGAGTTCCTACTCTCGATCCGGTTCTTCGAGGATGCGTTTATTAATCTCAGAATTGCGATCCTGCGTGTCGATAGGGAAAATATTGCTATGTAATATGTAGCCATTCGTTTTTCATCGTTATAATTTATCAATTGTTAAATAATTATGCCACCTATAATAGCATAAAGTATGGTATTCTGTGATACCTACATAATAAATTTAACGCAGGAACTCTAGTCACGATAGTCTTCAATTTTTCAGATAGTTACAAAATTCAAGAAAATTTTCTTCTAACCGTAATATTAAATTATGTAAAGAAAAATTAATTGCAAATATACAATCGAGGGAAAGGATGAAAGAAGATTAGGAAATATTTCTTGTTAAAAATGGTAATCAATTTTTATTTATTTTCACTGCATTCTCATTGTTTCTAATTCGTGCTATTCTCCTAATTAAATTTAATAAATTCCAGGATAATATGTACGACGATTTGGTACACCGAACAAGCTTCTTTAATGGTGCTGATAAAATCGTAAGACGTTAATCCGTTGATTATACGGGATCATTTGGCCTTGTGGTAGGGAACGTGCCCCTGTTAGACGAGCATTACGCAATTCAAATATTATTCAAAGGCTAAAAGCTAGGGGGGCAGGGCGCAGATGACGTAGAAAGGAACTAGAGGGGATGAAATGTGTGCGTGCGAGCAGCCATAGGGTATTATGTTACCGGAAAGATGGACCTGGATAAGGGCACCAGTTTCCTTCCTCTTCGGATTTTCTTCCTTGTCGATCAATGGTTTTCGTCTGTTTTCGAGAAAATTTCACTGTAAATCGAGGATAAAATTTTGATCGGCTGTGCTTGGTGATCGGCGATTCATTAACTTCATATCGATTTTTAGTTTCCATTATCTGTATATATTATCTATCTATTATTATCTATATATATATTATCTGTTAAGAATATTATTTATTTGGAAATTATAAATTTGCACCTGACCATAGTAAAAGTTGATAATCATTGAAATAAATTATTAAAATTCTTAGAAGATTAATCGTGGGCAGTTTGACTGTTTTGCTGTAATAACGTGTTTCAATATTCCTACTGTACCGATAACATTAAAATTGGTCTAGTCATTTCGCAGTCATTAATTCGAGTATTTTAATTATTTTCTTATTACGATAGTATTGCTTGCGTTTCTAGAAATCTGAACAGGGTAGGCCGTAGGTCAAAAAAAAAAAAAAAAAAAAAGGATCCACTCGTCAGGATCCAGCTGTATTTGAAGCTATCTGATTTCCACATCCGATTACATGCTACAACGCCATCCTAACTTCTTCTTTTAAGCAAACATTCCACTCATATCCCCGTATAATTGAATGTTTCTTTACAAAGACCAAGCTTGATGCCTGCACCGACCTCGAGTAATTTTCCAAGGTTCGTCGTTAAACATAAACTGAGGAAACAATCTCTTTCAATATTTATAACAAAAATAAAGCCATTAGAACGTGTTATTATGGAACAAGTAGCATATAGTAGCCATCAACCGGTATACATCCTCGAAACATCTTGTTGCTGTTTGACATTCCGTAATAACTTGTTTAATTTATTACCTTTAAATATTCCGCGTTTATACTCACCGCCTTATCTCGGTCCATAATGGACGCTGTAAAATGTCATCGTTCATTTTTTCCGAAGTTTCAAAAGCAATTTGCAGAGTTATGTCGCGTTTTACCAATAAATATCGAGTCTGCTGCGCAGAAGCCTTTCTCGAAACGCGAATTGTTCGTTCGTCGGTTGTAACGAAGCTCGTTGAACGGCAATAAGGGATATCGAGACGTTTAACGAGCCTCGTAAAGTCGTTATTGTTGCTTGAACGACGTCAATAGCGCGATCGTGTTTTACGTTTGTGCGCGTGCTTTGTTACAACGCTCGTTCGCCAAACGTTCCTCAAGAATCGCTCTAGGATTTGATGTGGACGAGTTTTGTCGCGTCACGATTCCATATGCATTTCTACAGCAATATTTTATTTCACTGGTTAAAACATCAATTTCCTATTAGTTTAAAAAAGATATTCGTATGTCTTCCTCTTCAGCGAAGTGTATTTTTCATCAAGTTCTACGTTTCATTTTTATGGTATCAAATGATGCAAAATTGACTATATATGTATAGAATTAGACTATATATGTATAGAATATGTATAGAATTAGTACCAAAATGCTGTAATAGATATAATGGCGCGCAAATACTTTTTCTAGCGAGCGTATCTGAACATCTGTACTCGTCGAAAGACAATGCATATAACTGAAATTCATGTAATAGGAGTTCACCAGCTTTCTTCGCTATCTATCGGATTGGCAACTAAACTAACTAAACTAACTAGCTGCCAACCCAATAGATAATTCTCACTCAATAATGTAATAAGTCATGACACAGATGATTTTTAAACTATTGATTCCACTATGTTGCGTTATTACGCGTTAGTGAAGATCAGAAAATTCGACAACAGCTGCTTTTTGTTTCTAGCAAATCGTTTATTTCGTATGATGAAAGTAATCGAAGAATACAACATTATTGGGTTGGCAACTAAGTGATTGCGGAGTTTGTCATAAGGTGGTAATTTTAGGTTAGTTGCCAATCCAATACTATTTTTTAATTGACCAAATATTTCTTAATTAATCGCGCAATCGTTCCAATAAATGGAGTTCTATTGTACACTGAATTGAAAGGGGAAATACGAGATTACATATTTGCGGCGGATAAAAATTTATGCGCGTGCGATTGAATGTATTTATACATTATTTTATAATATATTGTTCTTCGTATTTGACAGCTGCAACATGGCACGTTATGGACTCAATCCACATTCGGGATAGTGATTAAATAGAGAAAGGAATCACTCGCTTCCGGAATTTCCTATAGAGTGATCGTGTCAAAACGATTATCTCCATAATAATTCATATTATGTATGATCAGTTTGTTAGTAGAATGATATAATTAAGAAGAATACATTTTTCAGGAAAGTTTGAAATAAGAAATTAACGATGTAACCATTTAACAGTCAGTGAATTTCCTTAACCCTCTGCACTCGGAATTTTATTTCAGTTTCGTTACCAGCAGCTGCTAATGCTTTTAAATGTCTTATTTGAAATTTACTTTAGCTAATGAATAAGACAATTTAAATAAATAAAGGAAGAAAGAAATTCACTTAAATATAGTTTTATTCACACTATTGTTGTATTTTGTAATTTTTAAATGTATGATATATCTTGAAACAATTTCCAGGTTGCAATCTATGAATTTGGATCGACAAAGAGCTGCTGAGATAAAAACTGATGTCGAGTCACACTCGACATAGCAGTGCAAAGGGTTAATATTCTTTGAATACCGAGGATCTTTAACAACATATTGTTAACATAGGTATCTCAAAATTTATATTATTTATCACTATTATTAAATATTATTATATTACTTTTTAATTGTATCATCCTTCTAATAAACCGACCATTTAAATAAAGAATACGAATGAAGGGGAAATCCGATCTCGCCATTTATCTGTATCACGTGCTGTTATGAGAGCTTGCAAAAGAATGGATCTACTTACATACGTACGTACAAACGAATGTAACTATTGCACGCGTACTCTCTTTGCATCTGTCCGAGAAAATATTTTCTCACGATTGTACCGATTGAACGATAACGCACGTTACTCTAGATCATAGATAACAGATAGTTGGTGTATTGACCTTCTGTTTTCTTCAATTTTTGATGACTCCCATGGCGAAGGCAGTCATGTCTTTTTCATTGAATACTTAATAACACAATTAGGATTAAATATAAGATCGTTTGGAATTTAGAGAATTCTTAAGGATCGGTAGGTTTTCTACGAGCTTTTGAAGCATCGTTACATGAACTTGTACAGTATAGAAACTAATTTCTGATCTGTAATTTGCTAATAGATAAATCGTTTTTTCGAAAATTGTTATACAGGATATGTATCGATTGGATCTTGTCGATGTATATAAGAAGCAACAAAACAATTTTACTGACACAATTTCCTTCTGTTCGACCCCTTGTCATCGGGTGTCACGATGGCTACTTTGATTTCAGCATCGCGATAACCAATGTCCTGAGTCACTATAAACGGTGGGCTTTTGCAAATGAGATTTCGATCGAAACTACTTGGCCAATTATATAAAATCGACTGTGTACTATCAATGATCTGAATAAACAATTACCTTACTTTGTAAAAACAAAAAAATCTAGCTAAATCATTGGAATAAGGCTAATAGTACATGTATGTACTCAACGAGCAAAGTCTGAACATGGTAATGAATTCCGTTTTTGCCTTTCTCTTTTTTGGTAAGAAGTGTTTGCTTTTTAGTTAAGGCCGAAATCTGAATTTCTTGGCATGATCCATAGTGCCGAACGATTGCGTGCAGTCAGCTTTATTTATGGCCTCGAGGTCAGTCGATTTCGCGTATTAAGATTAACATTTTTATTGGCCTTGTTGCCTAGACTTTCTTGCTCCTCTCCAATCGATTTATGATGCTGCTTATCGTTGCACGGTAAAATGTAAGTTTCACTTATCCGATCGTTTTAAGATAACTTTAATCTAACCGCAATTCTAGCTAAACAAAAGTTACATTTGATTCTTAAATTTAATCCTCCTGAAATCACTTCTATGTATTTAAGGATAATTTAATTGATTACAAATATCTGTATTTAACATGTAAGGTTAGGTCTTTAAACTTTCTTTGATCTAAATTACATCACATCTGATTCTTTTAACACTTTACCGACCGATAGCCGATTAATCGGTTCTTGTCACCGATGCCTACCGACCGATAGCCTATTAATCGGGTTTTTGTCTTCGACGCTCACCGACCGATAACCTATTAATCGGCTTTTTATCGCCGACAATCTTTCTCATTATTTGAGCAGTAATTTGTAATTAAGGCTAAGGTATCTTGCTCAGTTGCGTCAGTTGCGTTGCTTTGTAAGCTGTTACAGTTTTATACCAATTTGAAAAACGTACCGTTCGCGATGAACAAAAAGAATGGTATTGGAGAATTTAAACCGAAACAGAGTCGGCGCTAGGGAGAATCTGCGCCTGAGATGCCGGTCGGACGTGTGTGTGCTGTTGAATCATTAGCGGTCGGTAAAGTGTTAAAAGTTCGATGTACAAAGTCTGATTTAAAGATATTCTGATTTCTATAAGGGTCATTTTCAATTTCTAAAAACCAAAATGATCGTTATCAAAATTAATGGAGATATTTAAGACATAAAGTTCTTTAAAGAACTTTAATGGAAGGCTTTGCTATGGAACTGATAAATTTCTAGACGATTTTTAATTTGGAAGAATAAAACGAGATTATAGGAGTTATGATCTGTTCTTCTTGCAACTAAAAATTCATTAACAGATAACGCAGTGTAGAAGGGCGTATCATTACAATGAATTACTACAAGATTTTGCTACTTATCCGATATAATCTCTCTGTAGTTAACCTCAACCATTTAAATGTAGGAAGCCATTAAAATATAATAGCATGGTAGTAGCCTTTGAATCTTATTAATTTCCTTTTTTCTTATCACCAACGTGATTCGTAAACCAAACTCATAAATCCAAAGGAATGTAATTATTTTTGAAAGAGAAACACCTACTATACACCGAGTTTAATTTTACAAGCCTCAACACGTTCGCCTTCCATTCACCTTCTTTCCTTTCTTCCAACTCCAACATCAACCACCTCCACTTCTATCCCTCATACATACACGCACACACACACGTTCGATCTTCTCAAAGCAACACCTTTTCGCAACCCCAAACTCCGACATGGTCGCAGCATTGAACTCGAGGTTTTTTCAGCACTCGAGCCACGCTCGCGTCGTCGCGATATATCGTCGGTGAAGTGCCGCGGAAATGAAAATCACCGTTGCGCGAGACACGTGGACAGGGTGGTCGTTGATTGTCAGCGCGTTGCAACGCGGGCGCGAGCGAGCTAGCAAGAGAGAAACAGAAGGAGAGAGAGAGAAGGGGCGAGTGACGAGGGAGCAAAGGGGAGTCAGTTACTTAGGCAGCCGGCCAGGGTTGTTGCGGGACTTGCGGGATCCGGGGTTGCCAGGTTCGGCGGGTGGCAGCCCGGGTGGAAACACGCGAACGATCCTCTGATCCCCTCGCGAGATATCGGCCACTCACTCACGCGTCCGCCGACGGCCCTAGCCGCGCCGCAACACGCTGCCCTGCCTGCTTGACTGCTTGCTTGCTTGCTTCCTTGCTTGCTTGGTCAGCCGCTCCACTCTACCTTCGCTCGCAAACTGACCGACCTACCTCTTGCTTCTTCGTTCTGTTTTCTTCCGTTCTTCGTGTACCAAGTACTTGAGCCTTTCCGGTCACAGAGAAAGAGAGAAGCTCTTCTTTAATTCTGCCACGTTCTTACGCTCATTTTTCATCTAATCGTGTTTTTCTATTGTTCAAATATGTCTTAACATTGGCAATGAAAGAACGATGCTCTAAATTTTTGCTGGAAATATTAAAAGTCTCTTTGTTTGGTGAAACAAGAGGAGAAATAGTTTATTCAACTTTTTAGACAATTTATTGGGTTGGCAACTAAGTGATTACGAATTTTGTCATTAGGTGGCATTGACAATCACTTAGTTGCCAACCTAATATAAAACCGCAAAAATGCAAGAGATGTAAACAATATGAAATGGTACATTAAATATCTAATATATGTATAGTATTCACTATGATATTTAGTGGATGCAGAAAATCTCTGCTTATTCACAGTCCAATTACTCGGATTCCATAATGTTTTCAAATTCACCCATAACTAATAAGGTAAAATCTATGAAAACCTAGGAATTTTTATCTTCACAGTTAATTTGGAAAATACTATTCATAAGATATTTTATTGTCAATCAATATAATTATAATTTGACGACTACCAGTGTATGCAAAACTCACAATGTCAACTTTCGTTAATTTCTACACATATCTGTCTAGTTGCCAACCCAATAGTTCCATTTGGCTTCAGTTGGTTTTATTTTATATTTTCGTAGAAGGAATTTTGTAGAATAATTGTAGTATTTGGAAATGGTTTACGCAGCTTTTTACTGCAATTCAGTTTCATTGGTTTCCTTTCTTGATTTTATCCAGAGTTGAATTTTCTATGGCGAGTTTAGTATTTGGGTATTTATTGCTCGCTGAAAATTAAGTTAAGGGGAAGGTAGCGTGGGTGAAACAGGATGTGAGATACACATTGTGTGATAAGAATAATTTGCAACAAATAACATTGTTTATGTGTTCTTTATTGTAAGTATTTGGGAATGACGTGTGTTCTACTTTTATAAACTGCTTTCTATTGTTGCAATTTTCAGATCTTTTAATATTCTTTTCTTAAATAATTTCATTCTGCTCTCGTTGTTTTAGTGGACTTTCACACACGTTTTAATGGTACACGTTCTTCTTTAAGAATTTTCCTTTTACCATTACTTCACGACGTCTCATCCTTTCTATTTTGCACTCCACTTATATCGCTCGCGTTTTCCATTTTTCTTATCCTCTTCCTGCTCAATCTAATCGCTGGCTTATGATCACGGACGGTTTAGGTTCGCGATAATTTGGTCTTTTTGCGCATGAGGAACACGTCAGTTGCATCCGCGCCATGTTATTTCGTTCACATCCTTTTTCCACTTTTGTTTCTCCTGCTTCTTATCAAGTTAGACGATTTCGCTGATGTTAAACGTTCGTCGATCGTGTTATTTGTATTTTTGCAATTCTCTTTGCTTCCCACTTTTTACAGAATTTGTTATTGTTTCTATGAGCTTTTCCTTTTTTCAAAATCGCTCGACGCTGATTTCTCTAGCTCGATCAGAGGTTTTTCGTTTTCTTACTTGTTTGAAGTGTTATGGTAACTGTAGCTGTGTGTTATGAAGTCCACGAGGAAAACGTAGCAGCAGGAAATTCAGGAAGGACTGCTTCGTGTTCAATGTTTTGGAATTATCCTTGAATATAGTGCAGATAACAATCAATAGACAAGTATAAAAAACCATTGTCCAGTTATTAATATTGTATTTTATTCTAATTCTCCAAACAATGAAGAATTTTAACATATATTTGTTAAGTCAAGCTTTTTTTACCATGTCAGTAAATTTCCACTTCATTATTGTTTAACAAAATAACATAATGGCGAATTAAAACATAACAATGAATTAATAATCAAAATGTCTAATATTGTAATTTCATAATCACAAAGTCTTTTAACTAATCATAGATAGATTTATCTGCATTTTAAAACAATCCAAAATTTGGAAAAAAAATAAAAACTCAGTCTTTTCTTTATCTGTCTTAGAAAATATTCAAAAAGTGTTCAATTTACTCGATAAACGACACGATTCTTGAGATAAGGTTTTTACTGGCACGCTCTCGTCAGCAGCATTGCGATTGATGAAGTCGATTTGAAGGTTAGCTCGATACGTGACGTGACGTCGTAAAGCAGCAGCACAAGAAAGCTGGTGTGTATACACGGTGGAACGTAAAGGGCCGACGTTCGTGGACGAACGAAAGCGTGCAATGAAACTGGCCGCCTACTCTCTTCGCAAGTAACGCGAAATGTGCCGTAAAACTGGCGAAACGGCCAAAACACGGCAACCAATTCGACTAGCAGCGATTCCTTACAATTGCTTCTGCACTTTTTTGCATTAGCCCTGATTTATGCTAAATTATCTAATTTGTAATATTTTGGGGTATTATTCAGACTTCGTTTTATTGTAATCCGATTTCTTATTTACAATACGATTTCATCACTGTGTCTAATTTTTAAAAGTCCCAACATCAGATGATCTCAATTTTCTTCTTTAGTTGTTTGTCTTCATTTTCTCGATTTTTCAAGATTTGTTCATATTTACGGTTTTATTACTTTTCTATAACTTAAATTGTAATGAAATTTTCAATAGGTACAGAACCCATGACAATTCTGTGAGAAGAGGCAATTGTTAAAAGATCATACATATATGTATTCTGTTGTTAAAGAAGATTTTGTAGTATAAAATAGTGATTCAAGAGAAATTCCAGTAGTTCAAAAATTTTTTGATATCTAAAGTTTCATTACTTTTTTATGACTTAAATCGTAACGAAATTTTCTGTTGAAAATGACAACGTGAGTTCGCGCCCGCCATCCATATGCAGATGCTCTAGTTACATAATTAGTAACTAGAAGATACTTCTAGATATAATCGATGGATTTAATCGATAGGTTTAAGATATTCTTTTGTTTTTATCCCTAGTCCATGTAAGAAAGTGCAATAAAGGTTTTTCAGCTCAGAACGGTGTGATAGATTCATCCAAAGAATAAAATAATAGCTATTGTAATCCTACCTCTAAATACAGAAATAACAACATTTTCAATAGATATATTGGGTTGGCAACTAAGTGATTGCGGATTTTATCATTAGGTGGTAATGCTTCACTTAGCAATCACTTAGTTGCCAACCCAATAGAACCCATTCTATAGAGTAGAACAATTCTGCGAGATGAGGCAATTATCAAAAGATTATATATACATATGTATTCTGTTGTTAAAGAAGATTCCTGTAGTATAAAATAGTGATTCTAGAGAAATTCCAATAGTTCCATCTATTTTTACTTTCTATGAAATAAGTTGTAAAGAAATTTTTACCATTGAATCTATGTCGTTTTTATAACCTGAGGCTATCTAGAAAATTATATTCTGTTACCAAACAAGTTCCTTTTAATAAAAGGCAGTGCTTGCAGAAAAATTCCAATAATTCTACCTATTCAAGCATTCTCTGTTATTAGAGGAGGAAAAAAGTGAATACATATACATATATGAGGTAACGTGTTAGTTTCTAAAACCAGCACGAATACAGGGAATTACTACTGTCTCTTGCAGGGGCTTGCTTATTTGTTCCGTCGTTTTTTCCTCGAGCGTGTTGGCCAATCCTGCTATTGATTACAAGAGAGAAGAAATCGAGTGGTGTATGATAAATCGGGAGAGCTGACAGCCCCGTGACGCTTGTTTCTTCTCTCTTTCTCCCTTTTCTGTTGGCCTTTTTCTCCTGCTTTTCTCATGAAGAAGGGTGGTGGTCCACACCGGGCGTCCCCATAGAGATTCCATGGACCCCCGGAACGCATTATGGAAGCATCGAGGGAAAAAGCACAGCTATTGTGCTCTGCTGGCCAACCAAAAAACTTCACCAACCAAAATCTCTCGAAATCCCCCTCCATTCTGCTCCGCCCATCTCGTTATTTCGGTTAAGAAGCTGCCTCTCCTCTGGAATTGCGTTACATCCGTTGGAGGAAAGTTTTATTCGACGAACGCAGATTGATAGTAAGTTTTATTAAATAATTTTCTAATTTTTTGTATCGTTTTTCATTTGCATAAAAGATCTTTTAAGATCTTCTATTAATGTAGATTTTATTTAGATAATAACGTGTATCATTTGTAGGTAATTCTTTTATTCAAAATATAAAATGTTATAAAACCAATGAGCTTCAGAAGCTTCGTCTTCTGTTGTTTGTTTCTTATGATTGTTATGTAATGTTTCAGGATTGTGAGACAAACGTTTCTTATCAATTGTTAAGTATAGAATCACATTTCCTGTGTTTTTCCAAAGACAACGTAATGCAGATATACACCAGAAAGAGATTCGCTATAAACAAATCCATTTGTCGATGAATTAATTGTACAGGGTGTCAAGTAACATATCGAACATTCTTGCAAGGTAAGTCTATAATATATATAATATACAATAATTTGTCAAAATATAACGTTGGACATACACAACATCGAGCGTATTAACCCTTTGCACTCGGAATTTTATTTCAGTTTCGTTACCAGCAGCTGCTAACACTTTCAAGAGTTTTATTTGAAATTTACTTTAACTAAAAGATAAGACAATTTAAATAAATAAAGGAAGTAACAAATTCACTTAAATACCATTCACACTATCGTTGTATTTCCTAATTTTTAAGTGTATGATATATCTTGAAACAATTTTCAGGATCCTGCTTTTCTTTCACACGTTTCACAAAAAAAGCTGGGACTGAAAGAATGTCAAGTGGAACTCAACAAAGGAGCTTCTGAGCTACTTTACATAAAAACGCAATGTACTTGAAAATACCTGTCGCTGGAGAGAATTCAGTAAAATAAGTAAAAAGATAAAAAGATACGCAATGTTTTTCGAATGGTATCAGGTGGGATAGCGTCGTATCGATAACGTCGATGGCAGTCACGGTTCCTTAATCTAAAACCTTTGGCCGGAGATCGTTAGATTCTATTGCCGCGTGGAAATCGCGGATAAGGAACGCGGGACCGGAAGCTCGTGGCGGCGAAGGGTAAAGGGGTGAGCGCGGCGAGGGCGGCTCAACGTTTCGTTTGCATGTCCCGGTGTAATAAGCGTCACCCCCGGTGACTTCTCGGCTGGCGTTATTAATTCGATTATAATGAGCTATTAAGCGAAACGCTGGTAATCCTGACAAGCTCCATTCAACGGGCTAAGCTTAGCTGCTCGAACCCGGCGATTGCCTGCAACCCTGTTCGCTGTTAAGCAAATTATCAGAGAGGGGAAGGCTTCAAGCCTCCTACTGCCTTCTTATCGTATTTTTACGACACCTTGATTTCAATTTTTAAATCGTTTCCGCAATGTCTCCGTTCAGGGTAAAGTAATTCCTCGAAGACGGATTTAGGATGTTAAGGATGGCTGACAGGATCGTTTTTCTGCTTAATAAATAATTGAAAGACTTTTTTCGTGAATTGAGTAAATTGCGTTTGAAATATTAATTAATCTGGGTTTTTAATATTAGATACCTTTCAATTGATGTGTAATGACTCTTAAAGATGTTCTTTTCATATTTGTAAAATGAATACAAATTTGTATAATAATGCAACTATTCCATTACAAAATGTATATATCTAAGTTACGTTTGAAATATTAATTAACATGGGTTTTTAATATTAGATACATTTCAATTGATAAGTATAATGACTCTTAAAGATGTTCTTTTTATGTCTATGAAATGAATACAAATTTGTATAATAATTCAACTATTCCATTAGAAAATGTATATATCTAGGTTGCGTTTGAAATATTAATTAATATGGATTTTTAATATTAGATACCTCTCAAATGATGTGTAATGACTCTTAAAGATGTTCTTTTCATATTTGTAAAATGAATACAAATTTGTATAATAATTCAACTATTCCATTGGAAAATTTATATATCTAAGTTGCGTTTGAAATATTAATTAATCTGGGTTTTAATATTAGATACCTTTCAATTGATAAGTGTAATGACCCTTAAAGATGTTCTTTTTATGTCTATGAAATGAATACAAATTTGTATAATAGTTCAACTATTCCATTAGAAAATATATATATCTAGGTTGCGTTTGAAATATTAATTAATCTGGATTTTTAATATTAGATACCTCTCAATTGATAAGTGTAATGACCCTTAAAGATGTTCTTTTTATGTCTATGAAATGAATACAAATTTGTATAATAGTTCAACTATTCCATTAGAAAATTTATATACCTATGTAGTTATTTATAGTAATTTATATAGGTAGTCTTTTTCTCAGACAATTTCTCAATTATAAGAGTATAAAGTATTTCGTTACTAGGCATTGGTATTTATTATTTGTTACGATACAGAAAATATTATATTAATGTATATAGCAGGGAAGATTGATGCTGAGTAGATGTGTAGTTTAACACTTTGACTGCCACGCCGAAATCACATGTCTCGCTGAGGGCGCCACGGGAGTATTTTTATTATTCAGAGCATATAATGGCAAAATAATAATAAATTGATGATGTAAGACAACATTCTTGCTCAATGGACCGTTTAGCTTATTGGTGGTCACGAGTGATCACCGTGGCGCCTTGCTAACAGTTGATAACGACATATAATAACAAGGCTTCGTTTCTTTCAACAAACCATTCGTATTCGTTGTTTCGTCGTAAACAAAACGTGCAGAATATATTGTTGAATCGTGTAGAAGATATTAGTAAAC
This sequence comes from Bombus flavifrons, assembly GCF_040668555.2. NCBI lineage: Eukaryota > Metazoa > Arthropoda > Insecta > Hymenoptera > Apidae > Bombus > Bombus flavifrons. Next base: position 4,582,278 of record NC_138459.1, on the reverse strand, counting down.
AGTATTACGATTATTTTTATGATTTCAACGAAACATTCGGCTGAAATGGTAGAGGTCCGGAAAAAATTGTGTTTGTGATATACCAATGGTAGTGGTAGATTACAACAGAGGAAAATGTGCTGTAGATTGATCAGATCAAATGATAGCATATTCTACAGCACATAGAAGAATCCTCAAGTGGTATATAAAATTAGCTTTAGAGTTATTGTTAAATACATCAATTTCAAACGCGATGATACTCTATAAACATCAACAAAAACAAAAATCAAGGTATCAGCTTTTAGAATGGCACTCGCAACGCACCTTACACAGTACCATTCACCAGAGCTGTGAAATATACTTATTCAACAAAGATTGCGACACGAAACGCAGAAGAAAGAAGGGCAAGCGTATCTGGCACGAAAATTTTCCAGAGAGTGGTATCAAAAAATGTTAAACAGTTAGGATCAAAAATTGCTAAAAACCGGGCCAAAAAGGTGACCACCTATTGTCCACATTGTATCGATGAGTCACATTTATGTTTAAAGTGTTTTAACACAATGCACCGTTAGATGCAACGTTTATTCTCATTTTTTTTTATTGATGTTCTAATAAAAATGTTTAATTGTTCAATGGGCACTTTTTATTCCGAAGTATCTTCTATTTATCAGTTGTATTCAAAATGCCCTAGCTGTCAATTTTCATACAATTTTTACAATTGTAAGAAGTTGAAACGCTCCGGTCACCAATGACTACCGTGGCAGTCAAAGTGTTAACATTTGTTAAAAAAGAAAGAAATACATAGATATTGATCTTAGAAAAAATTATTTCTTCATATATCGAGCATCGTACACCTTGGCCTATTCTATGTTAATTGTAATATCTTTTTTTTTCATTATTTAATTTGCACTTTACAATTTGTCCAACTGCACATCTGGTAAATTTTTCTAACTTAATTGTTAAATAACATGTGGTTGCTACCCTCAGCAGGATACCATCTTCGAATTTGACTATTTTATTTCTTTAGTGAGGTCAGTGGGATGTTTTCTTTTTAGTCTTCTTTCTATGAGAAGTATTGAAAATGACAACGTGAGTTCGTGCTCGCCATCCATGTGCAGATGCGTTAGTTACAAGAAATAGTAACTAGAAGATAGCTCTAGTTACAATCGATAGATTTAATCGATAGTTAAGATGTTCTTTGTTTTTATCCCTAGTCCATGTATCATAAGAATGTGCAATAAAGGTTTTTTTGGCTCAGAACGGTATGATAGATTTATCCATAGAATAAAATAATAGCTATTGTGATCCTACCTCTGAATAAAGACATAACAACAAGAAGAAATATCCTATTTGAAGTTTTTATTTGTTACAATTTTCTTTCTAATATTGCATTATTCCTTTCCTTTATTTAAAACAAAATAAGAGTTGTTGATAGGATAACATAGTATATAACAAAGTAGCAGAAACAAACAGTAGGCGATTAAGTATTGTTACAAAAAGTCAAATCAGCTGACAAATTTCCGAGTGAATGAAAAAAACAGTACGTTAATTATTGAAAACAAGAACGATATTATCATCTAATATCGATTTAACATCTGAAAACTACATAATGTAATTCTCCTTCGAATTCCATTCCAATGCCTCTAACTACCTGTTATTAATCACTTTTATGCCTTGGTTTTCTAAAAAAAAAAAAAAACAAGTAATCGAACTAGTCACGTTAGATTATTCCCTGGTACCTATTCATTGGTCGATTAGCTGCTAGTCGTTAAAATTGAAATTCCTTCTTCTATATATTCTCGTTTATGTAATAACGAAACTGGTGCAATGTCTGATGGAAAATACCTTTCTGCGTATACGGCTGGTTGAATGGGGCGGGGAAATCGACTTTAAATCGCCGGAATTCGACTGATCTTTGCTCGATAACAGGCGTTGTTGCACGTTGCTTATTCATGAAGTTTTTAACAGTTTGACAACTGAACTAGCCACGACCTGAGTCCTGCGCTCGATGAAATCGCCTGGTGTTTTTTTTTTCTCCCCTATTTTCGTTTCCACGTTTATAATTACACGCACTTATGCAAATCGTTAGGCGTTTAACCACTCGGTACTTTTCACTCGATCTATCTGAGATAAATTGTTCGTCCGTCACATTCAATTGCCGTTTTGCGTAATGTGATTACCGTGTCTTTCGTGCAATCTTTAGGTTATCGCGTTCAGTTCTGTATTATTAGCATTTTATATGATTTTTCATTTTTTTTTCTTCCTTTCTTTTTCCCTTTTTTTAAGCGTTTGATCATTTCAATGGGTTGTTAGCATTATTTTTTTTTCTTTTTACCTCAAAGCGATCGTACGCGCTACGAAAATATATCGCTTTTTAATTAAAGCTTTACAGGCGCGATACCTGTTATCGCCGCGGCGTTTCTTTCGAAATGATCAGATAACTCGAGTGCAAGAATTTCGTTCTTAAGCGCGAATCTTATCAGGGCTTTTCGATATCTATCGTGATCACTATCGAACCCAACGTGCGTGATAAATCGTGTTTGGTATGCACGAAATATCTTTTTCCGTGTATAAACACGCTGTAGTAGGATCGTTTATGTTGTAAAAGGAAAAAGAGAAAAGACTCAGGAAATGATAAATAGCCATTACAATTTTCTATCTACAGTTCTATGTAAAGGAATAAGACAAAGTAGCAATCAATTTTCAAACAAGAAACAAGTAACAATTTATTAGTTCTCAGTAAGAAATTTACACCTTCCAAGTATCGTATGTTACGTAACACGATAATCATTCCGAATATTCTCCAAGTATATCGATTTCTGATTTTTCAGATATCACTGTCGCACATAGCGCGACGATCATTTTGCAAATCGTCCAAGTGTTCTAAATTTACATTTTCGAAATGCCAACGTTTCTACATAGCGTGTCAATGATCTTGAAGATTCTTCAGATGCTGCAAAAATTCCCGCTATTGAGATACAAAATCCTCTAAATGCCAAGAAATATCAGAAAATGTTGAAATTCAAAAAGTCCAATTATCAGAAAACTGACCAACTATTGGGTTGGTAATTAAGTGATTGCAGATTTTGCCAATACCATCTAATGAAAAATTCCGCAATCACTTAGTTGCCAATCCGATATTAGAACATAGTTTTAACGTCATAACTCCGATGATAACTTGTTCAAATGCTTGACGCCACGAATCAAAGCATCAGAGATCTATCGTGCCGAAGTAATGGAGAGTAGTTTGTAGGGAAGAAAGATAGCCGACGAGCGATTCGCAAGTGGTAGATTTATGGTTGTGGAGTTACGGTATTCTCGTAAAAGCTTGGGGTATCTTCTGTTACGCGTTGCATTCGTGTGCATAATCTTATCAAGCTCGTTTACGACTGTCGCACGGGCGTAAACAGCGGCTAAATAACTCAGTCGAAGACAGTATAAATACCGATAAATTTTCGTTCTATCTCAGTAAGCCCTCTTATCATTTGCTGTATCGAATTTTGATTTCTACCTGGCTCACGAATAACCGCGTGGATGTCTTCTTTCTACAGAAACATTAAACACCTCGTGTTTGTTATACTTCGACGTTTCGTCTAACCTAACATTCTTCGCTTCTGTTCGGTAATCTTTATAATTTTCACGCGAGATAATTACAGTTAGTTACCATGGTCCGGTAATTATCAGCGGTGCTTCTTAATTTGTCACGTAGAAATCGATATCTACATCTTGATTTTACGATATTGCAAATCATCGTTGAAGCGTTTGGTATTTGATTCATTTGATTGCGTGAAATAAGAACAATTTCGAGTTGAAAAATATTAGCTTGTTCGGGAAGTTTGTAGCGAGAGTTATGAAACGTCTAATTAGAATCAGATTTCCTGCCATCTACAACTTTACGAATCCTCTCTTGAAAAAATCTTTCGTCCCTTTTGACAATGAATTTCTCCGAATAGCTTTTACAAACTTTTAAAGCATTTCATCTATGTCTTTCGAATAAGTTTTATAGAATCCACAACAAATAATAATGAGATTTTACTTTTAGGTTGGCAACTAAGTGATTGCAGATTTTGCCATTACCACCTAATGACGAAATCCGTAATCACTCAGTTACCAATACATTTGACCAATGAGAAATATAGAAGCGAATATTCCAGCTGACTGAAAAAATTCTTCTTTTTCTCTACGAACTTCTACCTCTCGTATCAATGACTTTTTTATGTTTCTCGGTAATTTGCTGTAATATTCAACGAAGGTAATATTTTATGGCAGTTTCATAATGGTAATTTTTAATAAAGACGTTTTTCGAACAACCCGATCTTTGGTAAATTCTGTGTACCCAATCATTCAGTTTTAATTAATCGTAATGATAAATTGAAGAATAATAATGATAGCTAGCTCCGCGAAGACAGGAATGTGGCTAATCGCGATCGGCTGAGAAGCATGTGCAAGATTAATGATGTCTGTCGAACCGGAATTACGTGTCACGTTTTATTAATCTCGTTACGTGTAGTTTGCGTTTGAAAGGCACTAGGTCGTCGGCCAACAAGTACGTCACATTTTAGTTGTCCGTCAATCTTAATTGAATTCACCACCCAGGCGAAAAACCTCTCGACTTCGATGCTTCGAATGGACCGCGTCACGATTTCACCAGCGACGGCCATTCGAGATGCACGAACTTGTGTAAAGTGTCGTCAACGAGCGACAATTGGGTCGTGTCGCGACACTTAAACGTTACAAATTGTTGTTCCAAGAACTCGGGGTGAGTAACGTGGAAAGCAGCGATGGAGAAGTTTGTGGAAAGGAAAATACCTATTTCCCTGTTTTTTCTTTTTAACACCTAACCCCAATTCTGCGTGTTCTTAACACGTCGGATGTGAACGATAGGAACCTACAGAGGTTACAAAAAGCGCAGCCAAATATCCTGATTTTTCGACGAAGCGTTCTATATATTTCACTTTTACGGTACATTTTTGTACTCATATTTTTGATATATGTGAACTTAATTACTTGGTACGTACAATGCCAGTATTTTTTCTAGACGCTATATTTTATAAAATTACAAATAATTTTGTCTACTTTTTAAGATTTCGTAAATTGTGTCCATATCAGCCAAAAGTTTAAATACGACAATTCTTCTTCCTGGATTTTACAAAGAATTGAAATTTCCAGTGCCATTCTTCGAAGTGAAAGTAACCTCTATTTGCAAACCATATACGACTTTATGACCATAGTCGACAAAGTACGTAGATCAAACGCATCAAATATCGAAAAGGTACCTGAACCTACTTTTCATCCGCATTAATCAACGATAACCCGAATGAAACCATCGTGGAAGATACAAGATTCAAAAGTAACTCTATCGGACCGTCTTCTCGATTGACCATTAATTTTCCATGAGATAGGAATCAAGAGAGTGGACAGGTAGGATTCTCCCACTAGTGAAACTTAAAATAGTCATCTCGTTGGATAAACAGAAGCTGAATAACGAGCTGCCTCCGGATCGCCCCACGTAATTTCACGCCAGTCAAACCTCCTCCCAAATCATCGAATATCAAAATACGTACCAGCTGGTTTGGGAACGTTCCTCTTCACTTGCATCCATTTGTAGGTGGGTACGTGTGGCTGTTGCGGCTGTTGCTGCTGCGGAGGATGGTGACTATGGGGATGCTGTTGATGATGATGTCCGTGACTATGTTGGTGCGGGTGTTGAGGATGGCCCGACTGTTGCAGCACGTGATAACACGATGGATCCGGATTTTCCTCTTTGTAGTGGCCAGCGGAATGTCCACTGTAGTCGTTTTGTCGGATTTGCGAATGATAGTGAAGCGAGTCTTCAGTGGCGGGCAGCTGATGTAGATAGTTGGTGGTACCAGCGAGCTGATAGTCAGGCTCGTGATGATGATGGTGGTGGTGATGGTGATGACTAGAAGACTGATGGTGCAACTGTTGGTCGTGCTCCGTTCTCGAGTGGCCAGCGGTCATCATGGGACCTTGATGAAGACCGTTGCCCGAGGAAGAAGCGGGATGGTGGTGATGATGATGGTCGTCTCTGTACGCTGCTTGCTGAACGTGGTAACTCTGGTGAGGATCTACCGATCCATGGGAGCCGTTCGCGTGCTGATGCTGCTGACCGTACGATGACGACGAGGAAGCGTAGTCCAAATTAGTATAACTCAGACCGTTCTCAGAGGAGATTATCGCGGTCGTGGAACCATCCTCGTGCAGAACACCCGCCGACGGCGAGTAGAAGCCCTGTGGAGGCGTACCGGAAGATGTGGCTGACTCTGACGCTAGGAAGCTCTCCGAGGAAGAGGACGAGTATGGTGAGACCGCAGTCTGAGGGAAGTAGTGTGCTGGAGCGAGTTCCGGTGAAGCTGGCACAGGCACGTGTCCCCCGACGGACACGGGTTGATGATGATGATGATTTCCTTGACCCGTGCACACGTAGTTGGGGTATGAGTCAGGCTTGCCGTAAGTTCCGTACATGCCCATGTCCATCATCATCATCCTCGTGGCGTGGAGGCGAATACATCAATTGGCCACCTGCTGCCGGGCTACCAGCGTGTCCTTCGGTGCGCGCACTCTTTCACTGAGGAAGGGAGAGAGCAATTTGCGGAGAAAGGAGCGTTCCAGCGATTAGCTTACATCTCGACCAACGGCTACCACGTTGACTTCTATCTACACTTTTCTGTATCCACGATGCTTGATAATTGTGTAACGATCAATGGAAAGTACTTATTAACTTAAGAGCTTGCTGTGATTATAACACAGAAATATCACTGGTTGACACACTTTTTTTACCAACAGTCCTAGCGTACGATATTCCTTCTGACAGTGTTTCACTTGCTTTCAGACGTTAGTCAACTTTATCATAGCTTCTTCCTCTTACTTTACATCCTCGGTGTAGTTCAAACCCTGATCAACGTCAACAAGTTGGTCGTAGTAGACAAAAATATCTAGAAAATCGCGAATACGCGAGAAATCCCGAGGCAGATTGCCGGAATCCGCCAGAGCACGCGGTATTGCGTCGTCGCTGGCGCAAGTAAGCGGAGAAACAGCGAACGCGTAGACGTCGATCCGGTCGGCGAGAGTCGCTGAAGTGGACTGGCTAGGTGGACTGGTCTGGCGGAAGGCGGCACGGTCGAACGCTGCACGCAGGTGAGATTGCGAGCCACAAGGGTCTGGTGTGTCCAGTTCTCGCCTCTCTCTTTCACCCTAGGCTCCTTTTCTCTTCCTCTCTCTCTCTTATTCTCTCTGTCTCTCTCTCTCCCTTCCTGTCTCTCTCTTCCTCCCTCCCCTTTGGTTCTCCGGCAAACGAGTCGCGTACGTACATCAAGGTATAGTCAGGGTGCTGCCTTTTCAAAACTGGGCGTGTTCACGACGCCGGTCACGTGAGCCTCTTTGGGAGGAGTCAGCCAATCCTGAACGAGCCTGCGCGTCCGGCGTCCGTAGCCTCATGATGGATCACCGAGCTAAATTTTATTTTTCCTACGTTCTTTTTATCTGGCACGCTGCAGTTGACACTTATCGCGGCTGGTAGAGGTAGTCGAGTATTATATCTCGGTGCCCACCTTCCAGGATAGCCGGGGTCTCGCCTCCTAGTCGGTGTTCCCTTCCACGCTCCGACACAGCATCGCTCCTTCTTTTTTTCCTTCTTCCGCGAGTTCTTTTCGTTTCTCTTCCCCCCCCCCCCTTTTGCGCCTTTTTTTTTGCTTTAACGCGACTGGTCGCTCTTCTGTGTACACACGCGTGTCTCACCTGTCCCTGACAGGGCACACTGTCTCCTGCGCTTTCATTAACGCCTGACGTCCTGATGGGTTAATTAGGAACCGCTAGATCTACGTCGTGAAAGCTACACGGAGAACCATCCTAACCGGGTTCCACCGAGCTTGCTCCGATTTCCAAGCGGAATCGGGTTAGTATTCTCTACGTTTTGCAACGTCTATTTAATTAATTAATCTTTGCGTAGGCGCTACAGCAACTTTTCAATCGCTTTGTTGTTGAGGGAATTCTTAGCAAAACAAAGATACTGTTCAAATATGAATTTATTTTAAGCGAGTGACCTCAATCCAGTGGGCCACTAATTTCTTCACACGAAATCATCCTAGTCATCCTACAATACATTTACGCTTTCTCTCTGTGTATATGACTGTATGTGTATTCACAGATTTTACAAATGTTTATTACAAAATAATTTTGTACTCTGCTTCGCATTTTCTTGTGTTTCAGCCCTTAACTCATTGCTATACTAATTGTTCCATATCAAACGTCTAAATACTCCTATCACAAATTCAGCTTTCTTTCTTAGTCATATTACAACACATTTACGTTTTCTCTCTGTGTATATGAATGTATGTGTATTCACAGATTTTACAAATGTTTATTACAAAATAATTTTGCACTCTGCTTCGCATTTTCTTGTGTTTCAGCCCTTAACTCATTGCTATACTAATTGTTCCATATCAAACGTCTAAATACTCCTATCACAAATTCAGCTTTCTTTCCTAGTCATATTACAACACATTTATGTCTTCTCTCTGTGTATATGAATGTATGTGTATTCACAGATTTTACAAATGTTTATTACAAAATAATTTTGCACTCTGCTTCACATTTTCTTGTGTTTCAGCCCTTAACTCATTGCTATACTAATTGTTCCATATCAAACGTCTAAGTACTCCTATCACAAATTCAGCTTTCTTTCCTAGTCATATTACAACACTTTTATGTTTTCTCTCTGTGTATATGAATGTATGTGTATTCACAGATTTTACAAATGTTTATTACAAAATAACTTTGCACTCTGCTTCGCATTTTCTTGTGTTTCAACCCTTAACTCATTGTTATACTAATTGTTCCATAAGAAGGCTTCGTTTATTTCAACAAACCATTCGCTTTCGTTATTTTGAAGTAAGCAAAATATGCAGAATATATTGTTGAAACGTGTAGAAGATATTAGTAAACAGTATTACGATTATTTTTATGATTTCGACGAAACATTCGGCTGAAATGGTAGAGGTCCGGAAAAAATTGTTTGTGATATACGAATGGTAGTGATAGATTACAACAGAGGCAAATGTGCTGTAGATTTATCAGATTAAATGGTAGCATATTCTACAGCACATAGAAGAACCTTCAAATGGTATACAAAATTAACTTTAGAGTTATTGTTAAATACATCAATTTCAAACGCGATGATACTCTATAAACAAGCAACAAAAACATAAATCAAGGTATCAGCTTTTAGAATGGCACTCGCAACGCACCTTACACTTATCCTTATACTTATTCGACCAAGATTGCGACACGAAACGCAGAAGAAAGAAGGGCAAGCGTACCTGGCACGAAAATTTTGCAGAGAGTGGTATAAAAAAAATGTTAAACAGTTAGGATCAAAAATTGCTAAGAATCGGACCAAAAAGGTGACCACCTATTGTCCACATTGTATCGATGAGCCACATTTATGTTTAAAGTGTTTTAACACAGTGCACCATTAGATGTAACATTTGTTCTCATTCTTTTTATTGATGTTCTAATTAAAATGTTTAATTGTTCAATGGGATACTTTTTGTTTCAAAGTATCTTCTATTTATCGGTTATATTCAAAATGCCCTAACTGTGAATTTTCATACAATTTTTACAATTGTAAGAAGTTGAAGCGCTCCGGTTACCAATGACCACAGTGGCGTCACAGGGGAAACTGTGGCGGGTCATAGATGACAGTGGCAGTCATAGTGTTAAGATTCGGTTCTACACTTATATCTTTAACATCCCTTGCATGTTAGACGACATGTCTGCTAGACGACTGTGCATTTCAGTGGATTAATAGCTACAAATAGCAGATATAAATGTGATCGTTGTCAATGAAGTTCCCACAAAGTTGTGTAATAACAGTGTACGAAGCAGCGTTTAACTTGGATGAAGTAGATTCGGAGGAAGCGAGAGAAAAAGACGGAGAAAGATATAGGAGTTGGAGGGACGCGGTTGACGGGCCCATGGGACGTCTCTTACCCCATGTGGGTTCAGTGACAGGATGACACATTCCGCCGTGAAAGTTTTAGGAGAGCGGTCCTGTATCAGCGGTTCAGTCAGAAGAGCTTATATCGAGGGCGCCACCTGCGGCCACCCGCGACATCCGTTCTGTGCCGTGCATCAGATCAGGAAATCTTCATCTTGATCGAACTTCCCTCACGTCTCATAGTTCTGATTCTCACTGTCGGCCGATCTTTTTCACCTGAACGCCCTCGTGCATCGGTCCTCTCGCTCTCCTCGTACGTCGATATTCGTTAATTCGGGTTTGATGATAATGTTGCCTGCGAATTGGGTCCAGTATGTTAGCTGTCGCTGTCCTTTTTGGCATCTTTCACTTTGGGTTTACGTATGTTTGTGTGTTTGCGTTATCTTTTACGTCGCGTTTCTGTAAATTGTTAAGATTAGGGTACACAGAGTTTGTTATTTCGAGGTTAGAGTATCATTTTTTAGAAATTATAAGTATATTATAGCATAAAATTGATTTAACCTTTATCCTATTGATTTTAAAAAATTTTCATAAGAAAATAGCTTCTCATAATAAAATTCTGCAAATTTCTTGGCAGCGTTTGCTAATCTTGCGTCGAGATTCGACTCTGCAACTTTACCTTTCGTAATTTAAGCGGCTGTTACTGAAATCAAACCAAGCTGCTTCTCGAACTTGAATCTTGTTTCCTAATTACCTAAAGAATTGTTACTAAAATCAAACCGGTACACTATGATCTCCAAAAAGAAAAAAAGGAAAGAAAACAGCTAACCTGTTCAGAAGTTAGAATCGATATAGAAATTCTTCAGATATCTGCAAAGCGACGAACCACAAGAATTCATCTGAAAGAGGCGACTGTTGGTTGATGAGGCGTGTGATTCGACGTTCAAACGATTCCAGTCACTTTTAATGTTATTTTCCGGGATCAGGCTGGTAAATTCGAGTTTAGCCGAGTCTAATGTTCGGATAAATATCAGCAACTGGGCTTCTTTATTCTCCCTCTCCGGCCTGGACACGCGTAAACTTTACTCTGGCTAATCCTCTTAAACAATTACAAACCAGTCGATCGGTCTGGTACCTATCTCGTCGTGGCGCCACGCTGCGTTTTGACGTGGGATGAGGCACCTGCATTGTCATGCTAAGCCGCAGTCGCCTTGCTGCAGTTCCCTTTTATCTGCGACCAACAACATCTTGCCCTCTTCCCTCGCTTCGTCTTCGCCTTACTATGCTGAACTTGGTCTGCGCCGAACTTTCGCAGGATGCGCCAAACTTGCTAATTCGAAGTCTGCATTTTTTACTCTGTGGAATTTGCCTGCAATTGGAGATGGTTTAGATAACAGAATTTCACGAGGAAGAAGATTTTTGTAAGAAAGATAATACGAGACCTGTTTTTTTTTTATTACATATTCTTACGAAATCTACGAAAGTCCTCTTGCATGATACTTTATTTACTGTACTATAAATTTATTTGCTATAAAATATACCTTAAAATGGAAAGTTTCGAATATTCGTTTGGAATAACTTTGTGTCTGTTCGATTCGAGGTTATGAAAATAATCGATTGTTTTTCGTACGTAATCAGTTCCTTAGTCGGATATCGATAAAGATCGACCATCTTCTTAATTTTCAAATGTTAACCTACACCTAACCTAACAATTTCACACTGTGACTATTAAATATTCGTAACATTCTTATTTTGTCCATTTTGTAGAAAATTATACGATCGACTAAAATTAATTTCAATATGTTTAAACGATCCATGTTGTACTATTTACAGTAACAATGACCTAATTCATAATTAAAAATTAAACTATAATATATAACGATTAAAAATAATATGGAGTAACCTGTACAAGAAAGACACCTAAACCTATCACAGACAATTTAATTTTTGTCCAGATTAAACAACAAATCGTATGCAATTAAAACTTTCAGTTTATATGAAAAATAATACACAAGCAACCACAATCAGGTAAAAATGTTCGCACTCGCGATTTCTCTTATTGTACGGAATTTCGTGGAACAATAGAAACAAACGGAAGAGAAGCGCACGAAACGCGTGGATTCGCGTGCACTCGACGAAACATTCAGTAAATACACTCGATTACGCTCGCATTCGTGGGCCGACGAGAGGCCGCACGGTTAGACCAGCAATCGAGCAACTCTCATACCGAATGATCGATGACTCCATTGTGCGGGCTTTCCCATGTCCCTGCTACGATTTCGTGCGAGCGGCATACAAAAAGCCGCCGCCATTCCGAAAATGGCCAGAATTATGGAAAATTCGAGCTGGAAGATCGATCGACCGATGGCATTCGCACCCCGTGATTTCACCCCGTGTCTCGTGCAATCCGATATTTGTGCGTTGAATTTTCGATTTCCGTGCCGAGTTGTGCCCCGATGACAGTTTTCGAGATCGTTTCGGGAAAACGACATCTGCATCACGTTCAAACGTCAAAGGAAGATGTTATAGATTTGGACAATAGAAATGAATTGGAAAAGTGCGATGATTTGAGATAACCGTTACGTTTGCCGATTTACGGACTCAAAATGAGAATTTTGTTGAAGAGGCTGAGTACCAAAATAGTGCTAGAACTGAACAGAAAGGATAATGTTCTAAGTGGAAAATCGTATTTCGTCTAAAGTGTTCTTTAGATACGATCGATGCGAATTTGCACCGAATGATTCGAGAAAAATAATGGACTTTGACAAGGACGTCTTGTTCTGTTATTGGTACGTTTATTATCGCACTTATTATCGTACTTTTAAAGGTGATACCAGTATATTGAAATTTTAATTTAGTTCAATGAAAATAGTGGCACAAGATTTACGAATGATACCTAACCTTGAAAAAATTTTATTGCAATTTTTAAGCTTCAATTATTAATAAACTATCAATTATATATCTGCCCTTATTATTATTATATTATTATATTCTGTCTATTTTGAAACTTCAGAATTAAATAATTGAAATTTATTCTTCTCGATGCTTAGAACCTCCCTTTTGTTAACATCACTAAATGAATCTGTTATCTAACAACTGATAAGAATTCCACCAAAACACAAGGCACAAAAGTTCCCTCTTAACGTGGCACTAATCAATCATCGATCAACACCTACATCACAAAAGCAAATTCCAATAATTTGTATTTTATTCACAATTCGAAGCTTCCAGATTCAAAAATGTTGTCCAATAATTCACAAACAACGTTGATAGTCACTTTGACGAAATTCGCGTATAAAATAGGAAAGAAGAAAAAATGGGTTCAGCTGGAAATTTCTTCGTTGGAGAATCCAGGCGGAGTAGGAAGAGGCGCGAGATTTTTGTTCCTCGAGGGAACCATCTTCTCGTCAAAATTCCGCCCATCCAGAGCTAAGCTTACCTCCTTTTATTTCACGTGGCTTCCTGACTTTTGCCTTCGTGCTGGTTAGAATAGAGACGATCGACCGAATAATAGCCAGTTATCTCGCTTTTATGAAGATAAACTTCTCGCAGAATGGCAACGTTTTTCGTGTCTGAATAGACAGCTGTCTGTCCATCGGCAACCACCCGCTGAATTGTTGTGACTGGATGTTTGACTGACAAGAGGATCGACTCTAAAGGCGTCACGCTTGAAATGAAACGTCTTGTTGGAAACGCGACACTGAGTTTTCAAGATTCTTGCTGAAAATCAGATGCTACGTGCATCTAATTCGTTTCAACTATTCAGTGTTACTCTTGTACTCGGGTATTTGGTATTGAAAAATGGCAAAATGGGATTTAGTTAATATCTGATCGAATAAGAATTTTCAGGGAAGAGAATGAAACAAAAGGACGCATTTTGAATGGAACTTTGACTTTCACTTTCTAAGTAGATAAATTTAGAATGGACATCTAAATTACACAAACAGCGAAAATTAATTAATAATTCAATATGTTGGATCGATCCATGTTGTATTATTGACAGTAACAATGGCTAATTCGCAATTAAAAATTAAATGTTCTTTATGGTTCTTAATTGTATAGAGTAGTGTAGATTAGTATAGATTAGTATATAGTAGTACATAGTATTATAGTAGTATATATAGAGTAGTATAGATAAATTTAGAATAATTAAGAACCACAAAAACATTTAATTTTTAATTGTGAATTAGCCATTGCTACTGTAAATGATACAACATGGACCGTATTACAACATATTGAATTATTAGTTAATTTTCGCTGTTCCTATAATTCTCTGCAATATGGATCTCGCCATAGTAAACTTTTGTATGTAACATGAAAAATTTAATATCTCTTTGCTCATTCTAAAAGGAGAAATTCCAAAAGAAGCAATTGAGGCAGAAACGAGGAAAACCTATAAAATAACTCGTTTTTGTTTATTGTTCGTTTTGTTATCTTTCATAAATTAATACCAGAAAGTCTATAAAAGTCCTGTAATAAAAAGTCCTAAAAATGATTAAATAGGGAAATATAACAAGGCAGTGTTGCCAGACGTAGAAAGGAAAGGCGAAATGGACATGTCGGCATTAAGGAAAGCTTCGATCGTAGAATGACTGTGCACTGGGCTCGATCTGCCCTTTCATTTGACCTGACTCACTCGCAGGCTCGAACTACGCGCTAGATCGTATCATCGTAAATATTGAATAAATGTAATTAGCCATCGGTGGGCGGAATGGTGCGTGCAAACGGTGGCGAATGTTCGAGCTGGCACGATTCCGATCGGATTACAATTTCTACGCGGTCCAATGCTTTTGGTTTCGTAAATTGCCCTTTTTCAGATCGAAGATAGCAGCTTAAGCAGTTTTCTCCAGGCAAAAGCTAACTTCGCGCGGGTTACGCTCTCGCGTGTCGACTTTGATGGCTGCTGGGTACGTTTGTGCGCCAGTGTGCGTTTTTCTATGTACAATCGATGGGAGTGAAGTTGGAAATGTCACTCGATCTATTTAGAATGATCGTGTGCTTTGAAAGTATCACGGAGAATTGAAATTTCTGCTCATCTAATTTCAGATAATTTACTTTTTTTCTGTATTTGTATGTACAGGATGTATGTAAAACATGTGTAAAACGAATCCACGCAGCAAAACAGACATCGTGGAGAAAATGATCGTATTTGACTGGTCTTTTAAAAATACCTAATAATAGAATATTTTTATATTTATTGATTTATTACTTTCTTACAGAAGGAATTTCATATTATGTAGTATATTTTTCGTATTATTAATCCATCCGGGACCATCATCCCTAAACGAGGGTCGACACGTTTATAAAATTGTAGAACCAATCATTTTGACTGGTGTGGTATTGCTAGTCTTAGCATCTAGCGATCTAGCGATCGATCCGGAATTTTCCTGATAACTGATATCGTCATATCGAATGATACGCGGTAAAAATGGTAAAAACGTGTGGCAAGTTTTGCAAAACGAGGAAACTGGTTAATGGAGGTTCGGATAGACAGATTGCAGCACCCTCTTACACTGACAAGTACCAGTCATTTCGACTGGTATTGGTATAAGTAGCCTTGATATAAAATTATTTTCAATTTAAACACATAAAAAACAAAATAAAATTCATTATATTATTCTTTTAGTTATACGAAAGTCATTACATTATTGCGGAAAAATATATAACATGAAGTAGGAATTTTAAAATAAAATTGTAAAACCAATCAATTTGACTGGTGTAGTAGTTCTAGTGTTAAAGCTATCATCAAGATATGATTATGATTTATTTTTTAAATGTTCCAAAGTACATAAAAAATGGTATATCTCTGAACTTTTATAGGAAACACAAATAACGCTTAATATGTTGAGAGTTCTAAATTCAGAGCTGCGGGGGGCTCGTGTTTCCTTGTGGAACGAAGGGTGCGCGCTCGATTTGCCCTATGACGCACGAGTATCATAGCCCGGGCAAGGAGAGCGTGTATCCGCAGTAATAAAGTTAGCGCGGTAATTATGACAGGCTCGTTACCAGCACGTCGCAACGGGATATGAAGTGTTAATGAATGGACGCGTCGAACCAAGGGGTGGCTGGTACCGTCGTGTAATTTTCATTCGCCCGTAAACAAGCCTCGAACACAGCAACTCGCTCTTCCTGTTCAATTTTCAGTACCGTTGTTTGTACTTACATTTTAATCTATTTTTCGTGTCTATGTCTTTTTTCTTTCTATCATGTTTATTTTAAAGATGTGTTGACGATGATCATAATTTATTTTTTAAATATTCCAAAGTATACAAAAAATGGTAAATCTTTTAACCTTTATAGAAATTATTATTTATAGAAATTATTAGAAACTATTTTATACAATATATTTTATAGAAATTCATTTTCTTTCTTCAAATGTGCTTAATTGAACTTACTACCGTGTTTTATGAAAATTTTTCAACATGATTTAAAGAAATGGAATATAAGCAGAGATTTGTCTCATCTACCAAGTATCGTAACGAATACTTTTGAATATTTAATATGTTTTTCTATGTCTATGTCTATGTTTTCTGTCTAATAATTAAATATACAATATAATTATATATTGTATATACCTAATATACCTAACCTATACCTAATTATAATTATAATTGTAATATACCTAATTATAATTACACAAATATACTTAATATACCCAGAACAGTTTGCCAAATTATGAAACAATATACAGGGAATGTAAAAATGAAAAAGTTTCGAAATAAAAGCAACAAGCTTATCGATCTATCGATCTATCGGTCTAAGATACCAGTGTCCTATTAGAGATCGCGGATTCTCTTAAGGTGTAAACGCATTATCGGTCATCGTCGAGATAAGAGGAAATGCGCAGTGGCCCTGATAAAGTCCGATTTTAATTTAATCTAGCCAGGTTAAGCTTTCTTAATTCCATCGATAGATAGCGGATGCTGAGATCCCGGACTGCTCGTAGATAAGAGATAACGCTATCTCTATCCTCTTGTAATCGTCGCTGATCTGCTGATTTCGTGTTGCTCGCGGTTGCCGCATAGATTGCAGGATTAGACTTCCTCGAGTTGTTTACTTTTCTATTTCAGCCTTGTCACTGTCTCATTCTATTAAGTTTATTAATCATATGAAATTCTTATGTACAAACGCCAAGACCAACGACGCAACAATTTTAGTAACCTTTCAGTGACCTTAGTTTACAGATCCATCACTAGACTACCGATTGTTCTGCATTTAAGGCAAATTTCAAGGTGCAAAAATGTACAGAATGTACGTAGTATACAAACGTATGTAGAATATCCACAGTACAAAACTCGTTACGTAGGTACAATATCTAGGGGATCAAACAATTTCCTTGTAGGTGTCATAAATTCACAAAAGTAGGAGTTTTTGCAAGAATATTTGCAATATACTTATCACATGTGGTGATAAGATTTTTTTCCAAATAATCTTCTTTCCTTCTTCAAATAATCCTAAACTTCTTTTGCTACAAATTTCATAATGTAAATTGGGGTTTCCTCCGACTAAATCCTCTCTGTTCTTCAAATAATCTGAAAACAAACAGTTATGAAATCCACGCTATAGTGTACATATACTGTATGTAACACAAACATCCTAATTCCTCTCAGATTCTCTTACTTTCCAATTCTCTTTTCCTCAAATTCTCTTCTTTTCAGCCGCTAGATACGCACGAGGCCCGATTCAAGGATGTTCCCGTGGCTGTCAGAACGAGAGCTGCTCACGAGATCGAGGTCGTCGTTCCCTGGCGTCCTACAGGATCGCGTCCGTCTTGAGGGTCGGTGAGGGGCACGGGGGTGGGTAAAGTTTGATTTCCGCGTCATTACACAGGCGTGAAACTGGT
The DNA here is from genome assembly GCF_040668555.2 of Bombus flavifrons. Lineage (NCBI taxonomy): Eukaryota > Metazoa > Arthropoda > Insecta > Hymenoptera > Apidae > Bombus > Bombus flavifrons. The sequence continues at coordinate 4,564,498 of NC_138459.1, read as the reverse complement.
CCCCGAGTTAATTGAATGCAGCGTGTGTTGACAGGTAGGCATATTGGCAGGCAGACACGAGAGAGAACGAGAGGAAGAAGAAAAGGATGGAGAAAGAAGACGAGACGGAGTTGGCTGACCAAGGTTTGTGTCAGATGCGGTTGCGATATCGGTCCCACGTCCACGGCTCTTCCAAGTCGTGTACCTGTCATTTTCGGTGACCGTGTCATTCAGTCCGTTCTTCCTTTTCACGGATCCCTTTCTTCTAACTAGCCAACGCAGTCGGCAACGGGATCGCCGATACCGGGATGCGTTCCACCGATATACCCTGCCTAGACCCGCATCCGAGATAACGCGAAGATACCTGAACTCGGTCCAACTGTATATGCCAATGATACACGCTGCTATAAGAATCGTATCACAGCCGTCTTCTCATTGTTTGTTTTTGTATCTTTTTTTGGATCGCAGGCTGACGTGATATGCGTTGATGCTTACAAAGACCTACAATGAAAATTTGAATGACAACTTGGAATTGGTTTGATGGCGCTTACCTGACATTGGTGCGAGTTTGTTGTATGCCAAATCTGATGTTTTCCAGAAACATGTTGTTAACCTTTGTTTGTCTGCATCGAATATGATATGAATCATATTGTTGTATTCATGTTAGGCTTCAAAGAATGGCAATCTATTTTGTTAAAGAACATTGGTCAGTGTGAAGAATGCTGGAAAAATCGCACAGTATAGTAGAATTATCTTGCGATCATTCTTTTCAAAGAATGATAGGTATATCTGAGTTGATTCAGGATGAATTGATCCAAGTTGCTGGAAGTTGAATATTTCACAGTTTCTGAATTTGGGAATAGGACTTTGAAAGAAGTGTGGAACTAGAATAAGCACATTTTAGTTCATTGGAAAAATTGGAAAAATACTATATATAAAAATTAGAATTTTGAAAGTTGGTATAATCAGGGCCGGCGTGACCTTTTGCGGGGCCTGAATACACATTCAAATTCTACACTTAAATTTTATAATGTGGAATTATTTATTTACAAATGATGCTACATATTATATATTTTTTATAAGCAGCATTTTTAAACAAATCCAAGTAATATTTTTTCGCATGCATAATTCGCTTTCAAGGGGGAAAAATTTAATGAAAGTAGAAAATCTGTAATCATGTATGATTTTTGCAAAAAACTATTGTTGTAGCTTAATTTCTGTAAAAAGTACACTTCTCTGAAAGCGTCTGGATTTTTTTTATCTAAAGTAGTTTCCAGGATATGAGGACTTTATGGAGTTACACTGAACTTTCATGATTTTTCTCACTTCTTTAAACTGAATCATCGCTAGTACAAAAATGTCTTACATCTGTTAATGGTATCATCATTCTGTAAAAAATTAATCAAAATCAGTGTCTTTTAATTGGGTAATTTTCGTAGAACACGGGGCCTCTCAAAACGCAGGGTTCCGGCGAACGCGCTGAACCTGCTTTGCTACGGCCCTGAGTATAATATCGTCTTCTTGGGAGATATTAATCCATTCATATATTTTTAAATATTTTTTATCCAACATATATTTGTTATCTTTAATCGTACGGATATCGGAGAGGGTTATGTTTAAATCTGACATTTCCAAAGGAATATTTTAAATTTGGAACTTCATGACGTGTTATATTGTAAGTACGATGAATTTTAAGAGCATACTATATCTGAAACAACGTATAGAAAAGTATTATAGAATCAATCGTATGAAATTTGTATCAAATATGGAGTCCTAGGTACCTTATAACTCTTCTTTATCATCTTTGCCCCAGTATTCCTTTATCAATGAGTTTGGAATCTCTATAATCGGTGTCCATTATCGCCACCTCATTGTTCCTCGAGCACAAAGAACAGATATAGACAGAATTCTGATAAATTTCGATCAGCGAGTATTGTTCGACCATTATTCTATCGTATGTTGTTTTCGACATCGAGTGGAATTGGATAATCGATCGAACAACGATACGATTCCACGATATCGAGAGTTTATTTTCGCAATGTGCGGCGATCATGCGTGTATTTGATGCATAGGACGAGAATCATATTAGAAATAGACGTTTCGAAAATCGAAAGACAGCTCGAACTGACCTCGGTTTCTCTTTCAGATGTTTATCTGAGATGTTAATTAATCCCACTCGAGGATGCATGAGAAAGTGAGCATGCCATCAGTGGAAGATAATGATCCGGTTTCGAAGCTCTAACCTGGTGATTCTCCACCGTCATCGTCACGATCGCGACACACTCGCTTTCTAGCGTGCCTGGCGTTCCTCGAATCTTATCAGCGTCCAAGTTGGACGAGTTACTTTGTCCTAATATCGATCGTGAAACGCTTGAAATTCGTTTAATAGAAAATCTAGATAATTATTATCGAACAACACGATGTTCGTTGCTTCTGTCATTTTTTATTCAACATTATCAATAGAGTGTTTATACGTCTGTGGGAAATATTGGGTTGGCAAATAATTAATTATTGCGAATTTTGTCAATACCACCTAATGACAAAATCAATATCACTTTTTTCACAACAATTATTGAAACAATTTCATTTTTCACAACAATTATGAAAGGAGAATTCACTTTTAAGATCGTGTTATTGGGTTGACAACTAAGTGATTACGAATTTTGTCATTAGGTGGCATTGACAATCACTTAGTTGCCAACCCAATATAAAACCGTAAAAATGCAAAAGATGTAAACAATATGAAATGTTATATTAAATATCTAATATATGTATAGTATTCACTATGGTATTTAGTGGATGCAGAAAATCTCTGCTTATTCACAGTCCAATTATTCGGATTCCATAATTTTTTCAAATTCGCCCATAACTGATAAGGCAAAATCTATGAAAACCTAGGAATTTTTATTTTCACAATTAATTTGGAAAATACTGTTCATAAGATATTTTATTGTCAATCAATATAATTATAATTTGACGACTACCAATGTATGTAAAACTCACAATGTCACCTTTCGTTAATTGCTATACATATCTGTCTATATGATAAAATCATTACTATATCAGTTACGAGTTAAAAATGTTATATTATTTACGCAGAAAAGTTTGAGGAAGACAGAAGGCAAGTTTCGTAGCTAAAAAAAGCTACGGTTTTGAGATATGGATTCTTAATGCTGTAGTCCTGTCGAAAATTCTTCAGTCTGTGGGCATGTTAGACCAGGTACACGGGAACTCTCTGGAGAGATCCGACCGGACGTACCTACATGATCCTACACTTTGTGCGACCTCTTGTCACGTCCCTAAGGATTCGTATTCCTAGTCACGCGTTTAATCTCTCGAAACATGCAACCGTCTTGCAGTGGTTTGGGACCAAAGTTTGCTAGGAATATTTGTACGTTTTGTAGGAATAAAAATGGGCAGAGGAAAAAAAATTCACGGTATAGATGTTGGTCATGGTAAATTCAAGTTATGTAGTTTTCGTATGAACTCCATGAGGATGCACGATTGTACGAGGATGTTGGAAAAATGTAAGATATATACAAAACATCAAATTAAAAGTATAAAAAAATACAGGTAAAATTAGAAACATTAAAGATGACTGAAGATAAATAACACGACTTGAACGTGAAATTAAAAATTCATAATGCATTTTAATATTTTTTTACAGCCTGGTATCGTTCGATTATAACCTTATTTAGTCATAACTGATAGTTTAATTGTTTCATTAATTTTAACACCACTAAATTGGTGTATTTTGTTATATACTGTACTTTATGAAAGCAGAAAAAGTGGCGCAATTAATTGGCAACAATTTCAGGTAGACAATAACTGATAGTAACAACAAGAAAAAAGAAAACGCGTTGCTAAAGTGAAAAAGGGAGATCTCCTCGTTCGGTCAGGCAGCGATGTTCTTCACAGAGTCTCCCTGTTCGGTTGGCTAAGTGTTAAAAGTACGATACGAAAGAAGAATAAGCGAAGAACACGGTGCTGATAGTATTACAATGTTTGAAAATTAATTTCATTCCTCAAATTGTAAATATCGATAAATTGATATATATGAGACTTACTAAACACCTAATTTAATGGGACGAGTAACGTAAAAGAGGAATATTTTACTAAAATCGTATACCAAGAGCCTGGATTTCGTGTTTTAACTTTATACATATATATTTCTGTTCTATTATACTCGAAAGTTTATATATCAATTTGATAATACTTTGTAACGTACTCTGTATATCAGCAAAAAAAAAAAAAAAAAGAAAAATTGGGATTGTTCATCTGATTCTTTCCTTAAAATTAGTCTCGATAAATATAATGTAACTTCAGCAAACACCATAAAACTTTCGTATTTGGAATCAAACAAACTTGTAATGACTTTCTTTTAAATACTTCAAAGTCTAACACCATCACACATGCTCTCACCAAATCAACTAGTAGACCAATCCATGTAAAACTGTCCAAATCAGAAACGTGTTCCTGCATCGATACATTCAACTATTCTCGCCAGATCGATACCTTCGGTAGAATTCTACAGAATTTAATGCATCGCACAGAAGCCAAGAAAAGCCTCGGTAGGATTCTCAGAAATCTTTATCCTATTCTCGTATCCCGTACCAAGGTCCTACAGTTGTTGCTCTCGTTTTCTAACCTCGAAGGCAAAGTGAGCACCGAAGATGGTCCCAGGAAGTCCTCGACTGAAGGTATCGGTGTCGCGGCGGTTCTATGGAATACTTTGTGGCGGTGAACACGTCGTCGAGCGGAGGTGAACAGGTTGTCAATGGGAATTTCTGAACGTTGGACGTCTGTAGGCCTCGGGACCAGGGGTGTATCCTTGGGGACAGATGCGTCACCGCGAACAACGCGAGCGGATGCCCGTGTCGCCGTCGCGTCTGCCGCCGTCGCTGTCTCCTCCTCTTTCATTTTCTTTTTCTCGCCCTCTCTCTGTTCCTTTCAAGTACTTTCGTCTCGTTTCCTTTGCCCAATTAGTATCTATCCGTTTCCTCGCGTATCTACGTATCGCGGTTCCGAGACCCGTCGCTTCGCTCCTTCTTCTTCTCGTCGAGAAATCGTCACGCTCCTTCTCTTCTTATTATTTTTATGCATCACTAGCTCACGATAGCCAGTCCCGATGCTCGTGTCGTTCGTTGGAAACTATAAACGATCGTTGATACGCTGGACCTACTCGTTGGCCATTGACGTTCTTTCAGTAATTTGTTTGAGAAAAGTGATCTGCTATGCTTGTCTCGTCAGGTGTTTTTCTAGCAACGTAATGATATTTCCGAGAAGACTAATGATCCATAAAACGTTTATTCATGATAATATACAGTTCGTTTATCTGGAGTCTATTTATACCTAGGGAATTTTAGTTAGTATCTGATTAAATGAATTTCTACGGACTGAATCTACTTATGTGAACGTGCCTAGCATGTATGGTTGGCAACTAAGTGATTGCGTATTTTAATAAGAAGGAAAATTCAAAATTTTTGCTTAAAAATATAACTTTATTCAATTAGGTATTGTCCGTTTTTGTCGATCACCTTTTGCCATCTTTCAGGCAGTGTTATAATTCCATGTCCATAAAACTTTTGATTTTTGCCAGCAAACAACTGAATTACATGTGATACCACATCATCAGCGTCATAAAAAATTTTATCACTTAAGAAGTTCTGCGTGAAGCGAAATAAATGGTAATCTGAAGGCGCAAGGTCACGGATATTAAATTATTATTATGGAATCTAGTTCCAATAATTTTTAGCGAGTGACCGAAGATGTGTGGGGCTTTGCATTATCATGCTGGAAAACAACACCCTTACGATTTGTCAATTCCGGCCGCTTTTCTTGAACTGCGTCGCTCAGTTTGACGTGTCGTTGAACGCACACGTTTGAATTAATCGTTCGGTTTATTGATAAAAGTTCAAAGTACAGAATTTCTTTATAATCCCATCAAACTAACAGCATAATCTTTTTTTCGTGAATCTCAGCTTTTGGTGTCATTGGTGTCATCATATACGGCACGTAACTTGTGTGCTTGCGATGCGTTCTTACCTTTTCGGAAATAATACAATAAAATATGTCTGAAATGCGCGTCTTGTTCTTGCATATTTAAATTGGGATAAAAACGAAACTAAACAACTAATCGATACAATTTTTTTGCTAAATTAAAGGTGGAAGTCCAAACAACAAGAAAACAATATAGGTTAGGTGCTTTGAACACGTTGACAAAACAAAAGACTGTGCTAAGACCATCTATTGACAGAATCCACAATCACTTAGCTGCCAACCAAGATATTTTACATGTGAACTCCAGGTATACAAATATACTGTTTCGATCAGTTCAGATAAATGGAATTCTACTGTCATTGCAATGTAACCGATCGTTGGAATGAAGAAAATCACTTAGCGGTAATGTAGTTTCTATAATATTTGTTCATTTATATTTCTCATAACCTATTCATACATTTCAATTCGTTTCGCGCACATATATATTCTCAATGTGTTTGCCAGGAAAATTTGTGTACAAAATGTAAGCGTAACAAGCGTTGTACAGTTTGTGAAACGAGATCAACGTCTGTCACACAGGAAATTGGCGGTTCTCTTACTTGAACTACAACTTTCATCAAAAATGTAACTAAAGAAACAGAGTAACGCAAAGGATTTCATGAAAATAGTATCTCAACGAATGTTTTTCGTTAGCTGACCTAGATATTGATCATCAGCAGGATTGCGGTTCGTACGAAACGCAATAACATTTCCAGCTCGTCTTCCTGTTTGTCAGTGCATTTCCTCTCATCGTGAAACGTCGGCGTATCGCTAGACTCGCATATTTCGTTGCGGCGGAGTGCGGGATAGGAGGAAGAGCCGTGGCCGATCCATCAAAACTGTGTGTCAGTAGCCATTAGCACGCTCCCAGCGGCACAGCATCGAGTGCTACCGCCTCTACATCCCCGGGTCCGCTGAATGCTGCCGAGCTTACTGTACTTTGCACCTACTTGCTCGCGGAAAAATTTGTTTCTCAGCGGGAGACCCTCGGGCCAATTTCTCTCCTCTTCAGCTCCATCGTACTGTCATCTTTCTTCTAACTTCTCCGGGATTAAGTTACCAAGCTGATGGTGTACCAAAGCCATCCTCCATAATGGAGAAATTGTGGAGGAAACCGGGGTGGTTTCCAAGATATAAGACGACTTCTCAGAGGCTGGAGATATTCTTGTGTAGCGTCTGTTGCCATAGAAATATTACCTTCGTTTCAATTGTTTTCTCTGGAATTTCAACTATTTTCCACCAGGTTTCCAGATATTATTTAACCCTTTGCACTCCTTTATCGAGTCCCTGTCGACATTCTTTCAGTCCCATCTTTTTTTGTGAAACCAGGATTGCATTCTGGAAATTGTTTCAAGATATATCATACGCTTAACAATTAGAAAATACAATGATAGTGTGAAACTGATATTTAAATGAATTCCTTTTTTCCTTTATTTATTTCAATTGTCCTATCTTTTAACTAAAGTAAATTTCAATTAAAACACTTACAAGCTTTGGCAGCTGCTGCGAACGAAATTGAAATAAAATTCCCAGTGGAAAATTTCGTTTTCGTATAGACAGTTCTCTATGGACAAAGTTTCTTAAGCAATCGTTTAAACTACATTTATTTCTTTATAAAACTGGGAAGAACGTCCGAGTTATTTAGCGAATTAATTTTCCAAAGATAACTAAGGATAATTTGTCAGAAGTTAAATAACAATCGCCACGCGAATGTCATGTATTTGAATACTCAGACCAATGTTTACTACTTTTAATAATAATAAAAGCAAGAATAATCGGATAATCAGCAACAGTGTTCACATTATAGGTTAGACTTAGTTAACCTATTTAGCGTAGCGAGAAATAACGATGAAATAGCGCGGCATTGGCGACCGAAGAGTTCCGTGGCCATGTGTTTCGTACTTACAGCAACAGAAGCAATAGCAGCAACAGTCATTCCGACGGCGGCCGCGTCAGCAGCAGCAACGGCAGCTTTAGCGGACGGTCGACGATCATCCATCACGAAGGTGTCAGCCTCCCCCCTCGGTCAGAAACAACTAGCTATGACATTCTTCGCGCTGCCACTGCTTCCTTTTGCCTTTACCACTCTGTACGTCTATCCGTTCGTTCCCTCCTTTCCTTTCTTTTTCTTTTTTTTTTTTTTTTGCTTTTCTCCGATATTCTACCATGAAGCTTTTCCTTCTTCTGGAAAGCGAGATGGAGAAAGGAGAATGTTGAAATTCTTGTTCGGAGTGGAAGATCAAAAGATTTAATTGAAATTTTCCAAGAAGACAGCCAGAGCGCAATGTTCGTAGAAAATTACACACAAAGAGAATTCTTAATTTTTATTTAAAAATTTGTATTTTATTAAGAATTTTTATTTAAAAATTTGTATTTTATTTTTGTTAAGAAAATTCTTAATTTTTATTTAAAAATTTGTATTTTATTTTCATTAAGGAAATTCTGAATTTTTATTTCTATTTTATTTTAAATTAATAAGCGATTCCATACTTTGACGTTCCTTCCACTTTTATAAAGAAATAAATGTAGTTTAAACGATTCCCTAAAAAACTTTCTCCATAACAAATTTTTAATCGCATAAATTTCGTACGATTTCCATAGAATGGAAACTATCTTATCAAAATTAATCATAACGCGTACTGTCGGAGTAATCGAATTGTCCAGCTAACCGAATGACTTTGTTGCTATATGAGGGAAGATCGTTTACTTTGATGCATTCTATAAATATCAGACGATGCTAAACAGGAACAAAAACATTGGGATAAAAATGAAAAAATGATTTTCTCTTGCTATTCCTATTTTTCAGTCTCTCAAAGTCAAGAGACTCAATTTCCTCGTCAATTGACGTTCCGATAACCGAGTTTCTGCTGTAATTAATGTTACAAATTCGCAAATTCGCTATCGTATAAACGTTTGAATATTGAAATTTTCTTCGTAGCATGTTGTTTCTATCAAACATTTATTTTACAACACCGTTTTATTTAGATCCTTATCTGCTGCTTTTTTTATCTTGTTAACAAGCGAAGACCAAAATGGCTACCACGTGAGGAAAAAAGATGGAAGGTCGCGAGCTACCGGCACGCCAGTAGCGTTTCTTTGCTCGAGGGTTGGTACGGTAATGTTTTAATTAAGACAAACGCGGTCGTTAGTAAATATGGTAACGACTGCTGTCCGACAATGAGAATCAATCATGCCACTTACGCGTGTCGGTTGATCGCCAGGCGATAAAACGCGTGGCTACGACCAGCACATTGCGCCTGCAACGAAAACTCTTGCTCGTTATTCCTTCACTGGCGTTGGAATTTTCTCGGCCATTACGTTTACCATACGTTTCACGAACACATTTTTATTAAACGTATAACCTATAAATTTATCTCATTAATCTAACATATAATTATTCATTTCTTCTCTACTTCTCCATTGCGATTAAACTTGGGGAAGCTTGCTATAAAAGGAGAATAAAAGTAAACATTGGTGAAATTATTTTCCCTAATTTTCTATTCATTTCGCGCAGCTAAACTTTATTCTTCATTTTCTTTCAAAATCTTTGCTACATTTAACTATTGGGTTGGCAATACTACCTAATGACAAAATCCGCGATCACTTAGTTGCCAACCTAATAGCTGCAAGTACCAAACCAATGACAAATAAATAAATTCGTAATTTTTCATATAAGTTTATCACATAATTTACAATCCATTGAAATTTTCTGCATTCTGATGGACATTCTGATGGATTTGAATGATTCCTTGTAAAACAGATATACACGTAACATCTTATCTTTTTCATTGCATTACACCTACCATTTTTCATTTCGTTCATATGATTTCTACAGGTTAATTTCAACAGTGGTAATTGTAGCGTTGAGAGATAAAGACGACAAAAATTATAGTTTGTTCAGGGTAAAGGAAGTTGAGAGAATTTTTAAGGGTTACGAGTGGATAGGGGTGAGAGAAGTCGAAGGATTTAGGTGTAAGTCGGGAAAGGGGCTGTTGACAAGGAACGGCAGTTGTGAAGTTTTTCGGGGAACGGCTAGGGTAACGTACAATTCTATTTGTTGGATGATTGTACCGCTGCGAAATCAAGTCTGACGAAGATCGATCGGACAGCATTTCGGGCGTCAACACACGGGATCGTCGGTTCCCCTGTTCAATCCCACTAAGGTCGGATCCGACGTCACTCTCTCGCAGATGCTGCCAATCCTGGCTAAAGTTTCTATTAAGAAATTCCATTTAATGAAAACGCGTCCAGGGTTCAGGCGTTAACGCGAGGAGAATGGCACAATGGCACAATGGCGCCTTGATTTCGAGCTTGAAACGAAAAGAAGAAGAAGAAGAAAAAAAAAGAAAAATTTGAGGTCAGTTCGTATAACTTGTACTTTAATTGACTACAAGTGAAATTTAGATACTTGTTTTATTTCCTCGTTTGAGAACCGCTTCGTTGAGCGGCAAATGTTTTTAGTTAGTGACAACTTTTTACAATTATCGAGATTATGGATATTCCTTATATAATCTGACATTTAACTATGTAAGTATTAATTAGGGACATTTGTTGATAACAAAATGATCGGTATAGTAACGGAATTTAGCAATAAAGAAAGTTTATCAATTTTTGAAACAATTAAGTATTACAAGCTTCCAATAGTGAAACAAGCCCATCTGGTATAACAATTATCGTTTTAAACTTTATAATTTCTATTAGTTAATGTTTGAAGGTAAAAGTTGTTTTATTCTGTGATGGAAACTATGTTATTTCTACGTTTTACCACGGAAAGGTATATGCGTACTAACTGTTGATAAAGAAGCAATCTTCTTACCAACACAGGATATCTGTATTTCTGTGGATAAAGTAGAACTTTCTCACTAGAAGTTGGTAAAATAGAATATTTGATGAATTGATTTACTGTTGGTAAAGTAGGAAAAATGACTGAGAAATCAAAGTTCCTAGCTCATCGTACGCGAAGTTTAGTGAGAACTGAATAACGTAGATGGTGTTTGACAAGATTACATTCACGTTGTGCCGCAGAACGAAACAGCTGTTGTGTCGAGTTTAGGGGTGGTATCTACTGTCAGATGCTCCGCCTATAAATCAACCGAGCTCATGGGAGAGACAGGCCGACGCCATGTTAACATACATAAACAAACCTCGCGCGCCCTAACTGATAAACGGCGAAAGCTACGTGCAACAAGCGATCGTACGCGAACTAAGTATCGTGTATTTTTTTTACGATATTCAACCATAGACACCATAGTATACGTAAAAAAAAACGTATTAATTTAAAAAGTACTCAAAAGTGATTCAGATATAAAAATAAATTTCCTGAATAAAATTTTCGGTCTATCGAGTATTTGGTAAAAAAGAAGAGGACAAGAATATGAAATATAAAGTGTGTATTGGTTCGATGTTGGACGAAGAAAAATTGTACGGGCTGGCAGGAATAATTAATAAATGTCAATCAGTTCCGTGGAATCGAAGGTGTCGGTGGAAAGGTACCAGCTAAAATGATTTTATGCCTGTCTTATGAACAATCTAATGTTACCCGACCGATGGACAAAGATCATAGGACGGCTAATGGTGGAAGACTCGTTCGTCTCGAAGACCCGAGACTAATCAGCGCGAGCATTAATCATCCCCGTGGATCCTCGACCCAATTTTCGTAAGGTCAAGTCGCAATGGAGACGTTGATTGGATTCCACGTCAGACCAGAAGTAAACATCTTTTCCGTTCTTTCGCGTTCTATCGTATCTTCTTTTCTTTTATCGAAACCATCGTTTAGCCAATAATAGAAACAATCTTCTTTATCGTCCCCCGATAACTCACTAATTTCAACTTAATCTAAATGAACCATCGTTACTTCTCAATTTGTTCCGCGATTTAAATGCCGTCTAATTCAATTTTCATTTCAAATTAATCAAGATTTATCTTGGGAATAATTGAAATTTCGCTAATTTCAACTTCCCTTAAATAGTCTTCGTTTTTAATCAAAATTTCTAGGGCTCCATTTTTAATAAAAAATCGTAGCGATCTCATTATCCACGGAGAAATCGTTCCTTTCTGCAGAATCACAGCGTAGTGTTTCGCAGTGCGGATAGAACGGGTCCGTGCAGTTTCTTGCGACAGCGAAATCAACGGACCGTCAGCATTCTTAATGCGGTCCGTGGAAAAAATATTGCCGGGTAATTGTAAACCGCAGCCTCCCGGTGGCGTCGACCGTTTATCATCATCTCTATAGGTTGCTGAGTGAGATTCGGGGGTTCACCGTGCTAAGAGTTAAAACCTCAGCATGACTGGTGGCCTCGGTAGCCGATAGACGTGTCATTTACGCGTCTACGAATCAATAGCCGCTTCACTTTACACCCACCTTACATCATTAGTCATTTTATAGGGCCGTTATACAGTGTGCCCTGTTTACATGAGCAGGGGAATCCCCTCGTACGCCCTCCTCTTCCTTTCCTTTATTAGAAACTCACCTACCACCGCTTTTGTTATCTACCTCATGCTTTTCCCTTCTTTCTCTTGATTTTCTGCAATTTTTTAATTCCGATACCTATGCGTTTCTTAACTGGTTATTTACATATGTCGTAACTAGATATCGTTATGTAAGAAGGAAAATAATTTCTTTTGCAAAATTTATGGCAACGCTTAAAGATAGTTTTCTTTTATATTCTATTCTAACCTAATCTATTTCTAAGCTAACTCCAACCTAACCTCAATTTGTGCTTTTCAATAATTTTAGGCTGTAGCAACGAAACTTTTCTAGAGGTTTGATATTTAAAGGTATAATATTTAAATTAAAAATTGTCAAATACTCAAGTTTCCAAATTTTCAGACAGCCAAATATACGAATCTTCAATTATTCAAATCTAAAAATATTTGTTCACTTAATCTTCAAATGTTCAAATTTCCAACGATTTAATTTAAATGCCCACTTTTTCAAACAGTTCAATTAGAAATTGTGAAATACTCAAGTTGCCAAATTTTCAGACGTCAAAACTTCCAAATAAACGAATCTTCAATTATTCAAATCTGAAAATATCATAACGCTTAATCTTCAAATGTTGAAATTTCCAAATTTTCCACATTAACTCTACACAGTTTCTCATTTTCCGATTCTTCGTGTTGTAAATCATTTTCCATTCCACGCAGCTCATATGCGTCACATATCGATCGAACTTTCCACCCCCCCCCCTCATGAGTTTCACGTTCCACAGAAAAATCCTTGAGCAATGAATCGCAATGTAGCGTTACCGCGGCCGATATATAGGTGAAACCAGATGCGCAACAATTAATAAAATGTATCGGGGAGTGTCTAGGCGTAGAAGATGCGGCCCGACTAATATTCGAACTCTGGCGTGACACAGCCCAACTAATCATTATAACGATGCCGTGTATGCACGTATACGTGTTGTTAGAGGGTGGTGTGCGTGGATCGTGGACTCTGGTCCCGGCTGCCTCTCCACGAACAAACGTCGAATGGTTTTGCACGCTTACCGCTCGATTTTCGGATCTATCACCCTCCGGGAAGCTTGGCCTGGCCCGTTCGTTCTTTAGTGCTCTCCAGCCTACCCTATCGAGATTTATGGAACGTGTCAAATCGAACGGCTAACCCTTGAGTTCTTAGTTAAGTCTGTGAACGTTGTACTGCGACAAATGGTCGAGTCGAGTCTTAAAAGGACATCGGTACTTCTCGAGTTGCTAGGAAATAGTTGCCAGTGAATTGTGATAACGGAAAGGATAAATAGAAAATATTTCGTTGTAATAGAATTCTGTGATTTTCATTGCAAACACAGGTATCGTCGAGTTAATGAGGTTTGATCGGTGCATTAAGTGACTCTGCACGATCTTCGTGTCGCAAGATAAGATGTATGAAAGGTGTTTGCACGTAGTACTACGTCGACTTTCAACTTCTGTTACCGGACGTTAATGGTATTCCACTGGTCTGTAAGCCTGGTACTACGTTAATGATTCTATACACTGACATTTCATGAAAGAGATTTTATCGATAGAGCATTTTCTACACGTATCTGTTGAAGAAAACGTTACAACTTACGCTGTTTTGTTCCGTCAACACCACGTAGTACCACGTTAACGACTGCAACTGCTATTATGTACTGCTACTACCTCGATGAAAAAAAGTGTACGCTGCATCATCCTTCCTTAAATTATATCCGTTAAAGGCTACGAAGTACCACTAAAACTTGATACATCGTATTTCTCGCCTATTACATTCGAGCAATTTGAAAATTTAATATATTGTCTTTTCTGTTGATTTCGATTTCAATAGTTTCTCTTTGCCGTCTCTTTCAACGTTTAAGAAATGTTAACGACAGTAGCTATGCAGGTTAGTACTAATATCGTTCGTTTCTTTTGCTTTATAGGAGTCATAAAAGTATTTGAATTAGTCAATTATTCAGTATACCAGTGAGCTACGATATCTAGCGAGACTGCATCTGTAGCACTAATTACTCACCTATTTATATATTTAACATCATTATTCATTACATATATTAACACTTTACCGACCGATAACCAATTAATCTGTTTTTATCGCCGACGTTTACCGACCGATAGCCTATTAATCGGCTTTTTGTCGCCCACGCTTATCGACTGATAGCCTATTAATCGGCTTTTTGTCGCCGACAATCTTTCTCATTATTTGAGCAGTAATTTGTTATTCAGTACTAAGGTATCTTGCTCAGTTGCGTCAGTTACATTGCTTTGTAAGCTCCCACAGTTTTATACCAATTTGAAAAACTTACCGTTCGCGATGAATGAAAAGAATGGTATTGGAGAGTCGAAATCGAAACAGAACCGGCGCCATGGAGAATCTAGACCTGAGCTGCCGGTCGGACGTGCGTATGCTGTTGAACCGCTAACTGTCAGTAAAGTGATTGCGGATTTTGTCAATACCAGCTAATGACAAAATTCCCAATCACTTAGTTGCCAACCGAATATATACATTTTCGAAAGCAATATGATCGCGACAGACGTGTGTCATCACAGTACTAATGAAATGCCGAAATGTATATGTGTAACACGCATGATATATATAAAAGCGTCTGATGGTAAGTGTGCAAATCTTTTTGCCAGCTACCGTAACTATATGTCAACCTTTACGACCGTGGCAATCAATAGCCAAGAACGACACATCTACCGCCCACCATAGAAAACTCGACACAGTTCTGTCGTTTGCTTGCAATGGTGGTTCGCGTGTTCCTCATGGAAGAAACGGAGTAGAAGCGAGATCCATAATTTTCCATGTGCCAGTGCACGGTCGCGTGGCGTGTAAGATTCTATTTGCGGTGTAACCACGGCGGGAATTAACGAAGGAACGAGAATCAGCTACAACTAACCTCGAAAGCGGAGAGTCGAATGCGCAAGGTGTTCCCGCGGTGAAAACTTAACACCGTATATATAGGGTGTAGAGGTTGTGTAGAGCGTGGAGGCTGCCGCTTCCTTCATCTATCATGCGAACCATGACAAACCGAGGCTCAAAAGCAGCCGCCAGCGTGGCAGCGACTTCTTGCCTTCTACGCTTAGTCTCAGCTGAGACTCTCTACCTGTCCGCTACGTGGGATCTGCTCTTCTCTCCTGCTCCCTCCACATTTATTAACATTTAAGCGTTAACGACATTTCTCTGGCGTTCACGGGGCATCGAAGAAACCGGAACCGTCCGTTGCTGGCTGCTCGCCCCCAGCCGCCACCTCACCCGGATTCGAGATTCCTTTCGTTTCGGGCGACAGCTTCTCCAACACGAAATTCGACTCGTCTTTGAGCAACTCTGTCACGATGTTTTTGCCTGCGGCGATCTCCCGCCTTTGGAAATAAATCGAATGGCTTTTAATTTAACCTGCACCTTCTCTTTCTCTCGGGGCACCGTTTCAAAATTTACGGAGTTAGAGATCGCGCTGTAATTCGCGAAAGTTCATGAAGTATATAAAATGTAGATGCCGCAACTATACAGTTTGAAATGTTACTGATATGTATATTGGGTTGGCAACTATGTGATCGCGGATTTTGTCATTACGTGGTATTGACAAAAGCCGCAATCACTTAGTTGCCAACCTCCTACTTGATAAACAGTTTAAATGAAATATGTCGAATTCTTCATCATTTTTTTCTATGTTCTGTATTTCTTATATAAGGACGTGGAACATGCGTACTTTCCTTTGTAGCAAATAAATAGTAATAATTGCATCATGTATGAATTGCATCATAAAATTCGTAGTAGTCTCTTTAGGGCTGTACCGTTAAAGGGTCTAAGTTCGAAGCTGATTCGTTGATTAGTTTCCT
Organism: Bombus flavifrons; assembly: GCF_040668555.2. Classification (NCBI taxonomy): domain Eukaryota; kingdom Metazoa; phylum Arthropoda; class Insecta; order Hymenoptera; family Apidae; genus Bombus; species Bombus flavifrons. The sequence goes on along the minus strand of NC_138459.1, from coordinate 4,548,187 downwards.
GCAGAAATTAATCTGAACAAAGTATAGTACTATTTACACGAGCAGTGAAAAGGAATAACGCTGCATATTCAAGTTGCTGCATTCGATGTTCCACTTGCTTTCTAATTCCACGTGTTCTGTAGATTCAGCGCTCTGACACTTCCATTTGCTACTACGTAAAATTGAAAAAGTTTCTTGTCGATCGATAATTTTGATCAGACTGCAAACTGCCAGCTAAAATACAATAAACAGTTATTTTATAGAACTCGAAGAAACTGATTTCCTGGATGACATAAAAGCACTTTATGGAGTATCATTGTCATCATCATCATTCGAGTGTCATTGTACGTTAGAATGAAGCGTGTCAAAGTGGAGGGAGGCCATGTTAGATAATAAAGGTAACTACATTATCGGGCAGCAATTTTCCAAATCGTCTTCCTGTGTCATTTTTGTCGATAGATTTATTGATTTCTTTTTATTGATTACTATTTCGCTGTTTTCGGATAGTTTGACGTTAAAGGTGGTTTATGATCTGTGCTTTCCAAGTATAGCAATCGCGCGATGCTTCATCATCGAAATATCGAGACTACGGAGCGCGCGATCGAATTGGTCACGAGGCGGTTTTTGCGAGCAGCGAGTTTTTGCAGGGGCCGCATTATGTCTTTTGCAGTTTAACTTTCTACATTACATGAAATCCCCGGCGTTTCATCACCGCGCCACTGCGCCGCGAGATTTCACCTCTCTGTGAAATGAGTTCCTCGTTATTTACGTTTTTGCGCCAGCCTACAATTACGCGACACTAAACGTCGAACCGAGAGCCGGCCGTTTTCTCCCGGCCGACATTTGCTTTTCGTCAATCTCGCTTCTTCGTTCGCGTCGCATTCTCCTGTTCAACGCTTCCAGATTCTTCGTTTCAAATTTTAGAAACGAACAAAATCAATGTACCTTAGCTTCTCTCCGATTTAGACTCTCCGAAGTACTAAAAATTTCAGGTAGAACATTTTTGAAATAAAATTTCAAGAGATTTTTTAGCAACATTCAGGGACTTGCTTTATATTTTATAATTCACCGTAAGATTCGATTGATCCATGAAGACTGTCGTGAGTGTTTTTGTTTTATCATCGTTATTATGTTTTATTATTGTTAAAAATGACAACTTGAGTTCGTGCTCGCCATCCATATGCAGATCCGTTAGTTACATGAAAAAATAACTAGAAGATAGTTCTAGATACAATCGATAGATTTAATCGATAGGTTTAAGACGTTCTTTTGTTTTTATCCCTAGTTCAGGTTAGAATGTGCAGTAAAGGTTATTTTGGCTCAGAACGGTGTGATAGATTTATCCATAGAATAAAATAATAGTTATTGTGATCCTACCTCTGAATAAAGACGTAACAACAATTATTATTATTTATTTTGTTTATTATTTTATTAGTGATGTATTATTAATTGTATCATTATCATCTTAATGTCATTATTCATAACCACTACGAATAATAATTTGTCTACTCTTCAGCTGCTATTGAATAATAACTGTGTCTAATTTTATTATTTTTTAAATTTAGAAAAGACCTGCTGCGTTGAACTTTTTCATCCACGATAACCTTGAAGGACTAACGAGTGAAATTGTGTAGAATATAATTCAGTGTAAGAGACGCGTAATATTTTTATTTTTTCGATTGAAAAATTCTGCACTGTAGATAGGGAAAAGAAAAATTGATGAAAAAGTAAGTCGGTTGACAGCTTGTTCGAAGCAAAAGTCGCTGGAATTCAGGAGTTTTCCGGTGTTCAGCTATATCGGTCGGAAAGCAAAGTGGCGTGAATGAGTCGTCCCTTGACGATCGTAAGATTTATGGTCGCGACGGTTGGACAGGGAGGCCAAACATTGCTCGACTTGGGGCTAGTAACCCTTGACTTCTCGTGGTCCACCCCCTGCGATTCCATGCGGTTGTGATAGTAGTCGTATGACTCGTGATAAAAATATGAGTACTTTGTACGATAAGATATATTCTTACCATGAAGCTTTTCTTTTAATGTAATTGAAGGAGACATTGACTGCTTGTATGAGCTATAATCATTTTCTAGAAGATAAACTGTGTTTGTACTTGCATCGTTTACATGGTATTTTTTATTTGTCCATATTTTTTTGCAAACGATATATTTTTTTTATTATTTAAATTTATAAATATATATATTAATAATTAATAATTATATATATATATAATAGAACTTTTTATGTTTTTAAATTTATAAAATGTTTTTTTAAATTTATAAAATTTATCAATTTTTTTTAAATTTTAAAAAATTCCATAAACCATTCTAATTCTATTTAAATATTTCTAACTATATTAAATTTTTTAAACTAATAAATTAATAATAGATTAAATAAAATTAATAGTAATTTCCATTTTTTTTAAGTTTAAATAAAAGATATAGCTTAAAATGATAAACTTTATTTAATCGACGATTCTATGTCTTTTGAAAACGTTCACCGTGAAACTGGAAATTAGATATTTTCCTATTTCGTATGTAAGGTTTGTTATCCTAATCTTATCATCGTCCTAAATTTACAGAAAAAAACCTGCAAAATTCTGTTTATTTGCTACATTGTACAACCAATTTTTCCATTATTTTAGATTTTCAAAAATTGTACGAAATTCCAAGTTATTGGGTTGTCCGAAATGTTTCTTTCGTTTTTAAGGAAATAATAGACGCGCAAAGTTTTTGCTTTTATATCGCTTTATTCAATTATGCACGAACACAACAATAGAAATAACAATCCCAACAAGAAACAAACAATACAAAAGAGAAATTATTGTTCGTCTATTACCACTTTATGGAACGAAAGCAACTTTTCGGACAAGCTATTTCATCGTATTATACGATCTTCGTGTAACTCCGATCTTTAAGATAATCGCCTACAAAAATAAAAATTCGAATTGGACAACTTGAACTGTGAAATTCCATTAACTAACACTTCCTCAGTATCGCCATTTCTACAACAGTTGCTCGCTCAATTTCAAGCTCCACCGAAACAATTGCCTCGCAAACTTTTTCCCATCTCATGCAAGATCTCTCCAAAAAAAAAAAAACAAAAACAAAAGCAAAGAAACACAAAAAGCAAAAAAAGAAGCATCGAAAGAGCAGGAAGGCCAGTATGCTGGCAAAAACCGTGATATCTAAGGATTCGTCGAAAGTGCGATTCCCCGGTTTTCCAGTTTTTTCTAGGGCCGGCCAGCCGACGGAAGGGCGGCGTTTCCATCGCTGAGAAAAAGTTAATAGCGTGGAGAAATTAGCCCGACAGAGAGAGGTGGCAGGGAGCAGGGGAGAGGTGAACCGTAGAGGATCCATGGTTTCAGCGGCAGAGAGTGGGGGAGCAAGGGGAGAGCCAAGGGTGATCGTTGATCGGGGGTTGCGTTTCGCTGGGGTGTTCTGCACAGATGCAACGATAGCAACAGTTCGGTCGGCTCGTTCGGACAGGAGGCCACATATGAGCTCGCTGGCATCGTATGGGCTTGACTCACACGCATCACGCGCAGTCATCCATCATTGTCAGTCTCTTCACTGACACAGCCGTTCGTCCGGTCTACGAACGCGCATACGGGACTCTCTCGATTCGAGAGATCCTCTCCTTCCCTCTCGCGTCGTCAACCGGCTTCCTCCAGCTCTGATTTCCCGCGAAACTGAACCTCGCTCGAGTGGAGAAGCGTACGCACAACTATCAGCCCGATTTGCTTCAAACGGGATCTCGAAGCTCAGCTTGCTTTAACTGCATCGTTGTTTTTCTTGAATTCCAAGAGGAATTGTGAGAGGATCATGTTTGTGTATATTTTTCGAGAGAACAGTTGAATGGGTGAATTATAAAACACGTAAATAATATGTAAATAATATGTGTATGGTTGTAGATATTGTTGATAAATGGTAGATTGATGTGCAGATTGTTGTACAGTCGTATCGTGCATATCGTGTTTCTACGGTAGAAACAATTGGAAGATAGCTCTCCATGTCAATTTGATTTTTATGTTTGTTCATTGTGTTTGTTCATTGTCTTTAACGATTGCCTTAGAGATAACTTTTATAGCAGTATCTTGTGAATAGCATGTCAATCTATCAAGTCCATAAGGCTCGTCCTCGCTAAGCCTCTTTCACTTGTGTTTACAATAAAACTGTTCATCCCAGCGAGTAATTATTTTGAGCACTACTGTACATGTTGTAGAACTAGATATTTGTAGATCTTATGTGTATATGTGTATTTACGTGTCTGTTAATTAATGTCTATAAGTATATGTTTTAGGTCTGTCAAAACTCACAAACAATTGTTCATAGACACTTTTCCACAAATATTCAAAGGTACTGTCTGTTGTTTCTTACTTCAATGGAAGACAGAGGGCCTGAGATGTCTGCGTACAATTGTTTATACATGTGAAAGAGCCTTCAAGTAGACTAGAGATTTGGTTCTAGTAAAATTCGAAGTAGGAACTTTATTATAGTAAAAATAGGATTGGATCATGGGGCTAATACAGTAGAAGGGTTAGAAATCAGGATGTAGATTGTATTCGAAAGATATTTAGAAACTAGGTAAGGTATTATGTATTAAGATTATAATCAATCAAGTTTTGGAGTTGGTTTCTATTTTGTTTATTTTTGAGGAAAGAAAGATCTTGACCCTATAATTTAGTCTAAGATTTATCAGGAATCAGGAATCAAATACAAATAGCAGCTGTACTTGTATCAAAGTTTAATTTTAGCTTTGACGTTAATTCTAGAAGACTGTGGATTGTCGAATACAAATTGTGTATGATATTAGGTTATCCAAAATGTTTCTTTTGTTTTATAAGGAAATAATAGACGCACGATGTTTCTTATTTTATATTACTTTATTGAATAATGCACGAACATAATAATAGAAATAATTCAATAAAATTAAATAAAATAATGTAAAACAGAAATTGTTGTTCATCTATTACCACTTTATGAGACGAAAGAAACTTTCCGGACAACCTAATACTATCAAAACAGTGAAATTTATACCAATCTTTGTTTCAACACTTTCTAAAAGTTGATATTACAAACAGAAGACATTGTTGTTCACATTGTTGTTGTTGTTCATTGTCACAATGCAAGGAAACAGAAACCTTCTAACACAGAAAATGAAAATTATATTAATTTTTATTTCAAGATTTTCGACAAACTTCAATTTCAGTCGAATGAATGATTACTTATTAAGCCTTATTGAGCCTTAAGGATCATACCTAATTCAATAAAATATTATTGAGATATGTATAATTTTATGTGCTAGACTAGGTTAGCTGCGTAGTAGTAATACTCGTATGTGAATATCAATGTGTGAAAGTATATGTGTGCGTCTCGAAAACAAATGAATGTGAACTGTTCAGTCGGTTAACAGTCGGATATGGAAGAAAGTGGTGAGACGCGTGCAAGTGTGTATCGATGAATATCTTTGAAATCGCTTATCAAATAAATATACAGCTATTCTAATGTGAATTCTAAGAGTAAATTTAGTGTTTCTATATTATTATTTCGGCTATTAAGATCCAAAACTCTCAACAAATATAAAACAAAAATTGTTACTCATCTATTATCACCTTATGAAAGGAAAGAAACTTTCCGGACAACCTAATATTATTGAAACAGTGAATATAATATAATACAAGTGAAAATATCGTAAAATGCAAGACACAGAATGAAATCTATACCAGTCTTTATTTCAACGTTCTCTAAAAGTTGATATTATGAACAGAAGACATTGTACCACTATTGAGATATATATAATTTTATGTGCTAGACTAGGTTAGCTGCGTAGTAGTAATACTCATATGTGAATATCAATGTGTGAAAGCATATGTGTGCGTCTCGAAACAAATGAATGTGAACTGTTCAGTCGGTTAACAGTCGGATATGGAAGAAAGTGCAGAGACGCGTACAAGTGTGTATCGATGAATATCTTTGAAATCGCTTATCAAATAAATATATAACTATTCTAATATGAATTCTAAGTGTAAATTTAGTGTTCCTATACCATTATTTCGGCTATTAAGATCCAAAACTCTCAACAAATATAAAACAAAAATTACTAATACTATCGAAACAGTGAATATAACGTAATACAAGTGAAAATATCGTAAAATGCAAGACACAGAATGAAATTTATACCAATTTTCGTTTCAACGTTCTCTAAAAGTTGGTATTACAAACAGAAGACATTGTATCGCAAATGCAAGGAAACAGAAACCTTACAACACAGAAAATGAAAATTATATTAATTTTTATTTCAATATTCTCGACAAGCTTCAATTTCAAACACAAGACATTATATCGAATGAATGATTACTTTTGACCATACCCCCTTCAATTATCACTGATACGATGATCACAAGATTGCGCATAGGATGCCTGGAGGAACGTCTGAATTTCGAGGATCCCTTAGCTGTGCTGGCGGAAGGAGGAGCAGGCCGAAATGTATGTATTCGGATCGGCGTTTCCTGCGAGCTCCGTGTCAGCGAAGGGAGCGACGATGATGGATGACTCGAAATATCAGAGCAATCGAACTGAAATATTATTTTTAGCGCGGTTCTCTGGAGCGGCGTGCACGATCCATATTTTACCAAGGCGATGCGCCGCATTTATCACCCTATTAAAATTGATTCGCGCGCGCAAATTGCGCGCTGTCTTCGTATATCGTGTTCTTTGACCAATCGTCTGTAGTTTTCTGACGCGAGACTCGTCTGTTTCCTCGATACGAAAACGTCGGACCAGTGTATACTCTTCGAACATGTGTATTAAAAGTAAATTCCTGCAACGTAGGCTAAAACGAAGGTACAAGTAATTATTTTCTCATAAGAGGAATCGAGCGTGGAATTTTTCTTTTGAACATAACCTATTCGTAACTGCTGCGTTAAGTAGTAAGCGAAATGTATTTACTTTCGAAGCAGTCGCTCTTTTAAGCAATTAATCACTGACATAATATTCTATAGATGGTAATAAAGCATTCGCTTTATTTATATTATCGACAAGATTAAACAAAGACAAGGTGGAGGAAAGAGAGGAGAAATAAAGGAAACGAAGACGAATCCTGTTTAATTTTATAATGATATTTTTTATTATCATCCATTTCCATGTCCACTTATCATCTGCTTTAGTGCTTAATCCGTCGAAAGGGGTTAAACGAAATCGCGAGCGGTCAGAATAGGATGAAACAATTCTCTCTGTTTTATAAGTTTGTATGAACGAATGTACACAATGATCGCCTCCCATTTACAGTTATCTCTTTTTTTTTGTCGCTTTTCCATTTTTTTTTTTTCTCCATTTCACGTTCAGAAGATGGAATCTTCGGATCGCGTGGTTATTCATACATTCAGAATCGAATAAACAATGTGTATTTCTCATGTATCTATGTATATGCGTGTACGTGTCCGTGTGTACATGTGTCCGTGTGTACGATTATCGTAAGCGCGCTATGTACAAAGAAGTCCTCGTGTAAACGATCGTGGCTCCTTAAATGCCATTTGTTATTTACTTTTTCTTTTTTTTTTTTTTCTTTTTATACAAACCAGATACGACGACTGGCGCACTATTAAATATATTCCACTGTCGAGTCGAGGTGAAAATCAAGGTTTCACGCGTCGCTAGCTACGTGATCTAATCTCGTAACCGTTTTATGCTATTGTTTCTCCGATAACGACGCGAGTCCCTTTATTTGGTTCGCTTACATCTGTAGAGTCTAGTAGAAATTACGACGAAATAGATGGATGATCCTGGCGAAGAAACGATCAAGTTCTCATCGTAGCGTTCGTATCTCGCATAGTCTAGAACCAGAAGCAAAGAAAAATCTGTCTTTCCTTGTACAATCGAAAATAAACGTCGAAAGAGTATAACTGCGTGCAATGTGTACGAATTGAAACTTCGTCGACGTTCGATGGATCGTTCAAACTCTTTCGTGACGTTTAATGTGAAAAAAAAATTCATTTTTTTCACGAAACGTTCTCAATCTGCTTGAAAAACTACGAGTACACCTTTCATCATCCTGTAAAGCGTTTACGCTTCCACGATTACCGTCTTCTGTCCTTATCTTGTGTTGCGATCTACACTATCGACCTTCTCTTTCTTATTTCATTTTCTGCAAATCTTCTGGTTAACTAGCTTCCTATATGTACACGCGTTATTCCACTAAGAATTATTGCTCGTGAATTTGCTAATTCACTTTGCCAAATATTTTATAGTATTTGAAATATTTTTCGTGTTTTCCTTTTAACCGTTAGGCGAACAGGTTATGACGGTTTGTAAGGAAATAGCATTATCGATACGGTTGCTGTTTCGTTTACGCAACAATATGGCGTCGCGTTAAGCACACGCGAACTCGAACGATTGGAGACCGGTGCGATCATCATGGAATTATCTATTACACGATAGAAATCGTGTTTGTTTTAAGTTAGAAAGATTGCACTTGCACCTGGTTATTTTTTCTATTTTTCTAAATTTCTAATTTATTTACACACACACACACTCTGTCACATGAACGTGAAATCGCACTGTTTGAAAATCACTCGTCGGTCTTCTCCACGCGTTTTCAACTTCTTCCAGTTGATGGTCGGTACAGGTGAAGCAATCATTGATACGGACGGAAATGATTAAAGTGCCCGGTACGAAGATCATTGAATGCGCTCCATTTCCTCTTTATTGAAATTCGTTATCGAATTATCCAGTCAAATGCTCTCTCCACGTTTCTATTTGCATTTGTTTAAATCGAGTCTTGTGTTAGAAACTCTGGATCCTTCGTATCTACCAAATATTATTTACATTTTCAAATAATCATGGTTTCATTAATATCTAGAAAGTCCATCACACATAAACTTCGATTCGAATCGAAGAAACAAAAGTCCATCTCGCGGCTGCAACAAATTGTTTCTGATCCTGAGACCCTATTTACACGGTCATAGCCTATCGACTCTATTTAGGGAAATATTTATAATGAATTAGTCGCTCGGTTTATTACAGAAAATCTCAGCTTTTAATCAATACCATTCTTAAAATTTCTTTCAACAAAACAAAAAGGAAGAAACAATCTTCATTGCTACTTCTTCGACTATGATAATTTCTACCTCGCAGAAATTCACTTACACCACCCACACAACATTCACATATTCCACGGCTGCTTTCGTTTCACGTCACTCTAATCCACCTACATTGAAATCCGAATCTTCCTCAACAACCACTGCCTACTAATCCAACACTTGCAACGATCACAAGGAGCGCCATCAGTACAACGCGTTCAGGAGACACTGCTCGTCGCTCCAGTCCAGCTGACAAGGGTTCTCGGTCTCGTGAACTCAGCTGAGTTGATAGTATTCCGGCGCAAAATCGTTGGCCAGGTTCGTCAGGAAGTTGAAGTCTGACGAACTGTTGCTATTGTCCGCGGATTGTGGCGGGGCAGATGTGTGCACTGGTTCCGCGTAGAAGTTGCCGTAATTGTAAGAATCGGCGTTGCCCTCCGCTTGGGTGGCGCTACCTGGCGGAGTGATGACAGCGGCAGTGGCTGCGGCGATCGCGGTTGCCGTAGTGGTCATCCCTGGCGCTGGAAACGGATCTGGTGAAGACACGTAACTGTTGGGAATGTTGGACGCTTCACCGCCCTGATGGACGTGCAGTTGACTGGTTTGCTCGTAGTAAGCGTTTGGGTGGCACTTGGTGCCTGCTCGATAGTCTGCGGAACTTGGATGCATGGGAGGCTGATGCGTGACGTAACCTTCTGCCGTGTGTTGCTGTTGATGTTGTTGCTGCTGTTGGATGTCGTTGTAATAATGTTGCGCAGTTTGAACAGACACAGCAGCGTGGCCGTGAGAGGCAAGATTTTCACTACTGGAGTGATAGTTCCCGCTGTTAGGGTAGCCGTAATTACCCGGTGTCATGTAGTTTTCGGTTGTCTGGTCGTGCTGAGCTGAGTAACCTTGGCTGGTGTTGTAGGCGTTGCTACCTTGCATGGTTCGATGATAAGGCGCATGATAGGGCGGGCCTGCTTGTGTATAGCCGTTGTACTCCCCTGCAGCGTTGGCGTATTGGTTTTGTTGTTGATGAAACTGCATGCTGGAGTTGTACATCGTCCTGGAGGCAGCGCCCGTAGTCGCACGGACGTGATGACCCACTCGGGATCCTAGGACTTGGTTTTGTCTGGCGTACAGGGGATGGACGTCACCTGGGTAGGAGATTCGAGGTTGTTGATAGGTATCCCTGGAGCAATAATTGTTTTGCGATTGAGTTTGTTGCGCGGCTGCCGGAACAGCTTGTCTACTAGGTACTCCGTTTCTATATTCGATGGCAGATGTCGATTGGTACACGCTTTGTTGCGGGAAGTGCGTTTGTTGATTGTTGCTGATATTCCTGCCGCCGTGAGGAGACATCGTGCCCGCGTTCGTCGACCCATGCATCATGGGAGTAGCCACGGAGCTGGTAGACGAAGGAGAACTTCTTGGTCTCTGCATGTATGCTGCGTGTGTAGCTTGAATCCCCAGAGGACTTCCCTGCTGCAACTGAACGGATACTGGCGTCCCAGGCGTTGAAGACGGTGTGAGACTTCTGGTAGAATTTTGACCAGGCAGTACAGGCGTACTGACAGTCGAATCGGGCATTGCCAATAAGACACCATTGCTGTTTACCGAGCAGAGTTCCTTGGTATTCGCCGATGGAGACTTCTTGCTGACGGAAATTTGCTGCTTGCCCGGATTCGGGCTCTTGTGGCCGCTCTCCACTTTTACTCTGACGTCGCTGGACAATTTCTTGGTAGCCACGCTCGGGGATGTCACTTCACTACCGTCTTGTGATCTCGAGTCATCGTCTGCTATCATCTTTTCGAACGAACTGGACACGCTGTTCGTGCTACCAACGCTGCTGGCTCCATTGCTGTTCGCGTTGAAAGCTGGATTGCTGTTGTTGTTATTGTTCGTTGCTGTGGGCGTGTTATTATTGTTACTGCTGTTTCGCCGACCCGACGAGCTCAGTTCGGTCACGTCACCAGACAGTGTGCTGCCCACGTCGCTCACGCCAGATATATCACAGTTGTGGCAGCTCTTCTTCTCGTCGCTGTCTATCGCCAGCATTTTCTCGCCCTTCGACTTCTCCATTCCGTCGGACGTCGAGCCATCCTTCTCGTCACCGTCTTCTTTACTTAGTGTTTGGCGTTTGTGTTTCATTCTTCTGTTTTGAAACCAAACTTTCACCTGCAATCAGTGGAACGAACGGTTTGCTTACGCTAGAAGCCAGTTGATACAGAAAGGCTGTACACTGAGGATTTCTTTTTAAACATTCTTACCTGCCTTTCCGTCAGGTCCAAGGATGCGGCAATCTCGATTCTTCGCGGTCTACACAGGTACTTGTTAAAATGGAATTCTTTTTCTAGCTCGAGCAACTGTGTGTTCGTGTACGCCGTCCGTAATCTTCTTGGCAGGCCATTTTCTGCAACGTAAGAAAATTGTCTCTTTTATTTCTTTTATTCTTCCACAATATTTTCGCGATCGAGAACGTTTAAATGGGAGAGTACTTTACCAGAGCGTAAATATTCCGTCGAGTATAAAGCGTGTTATCGAATTGTAAATCTTAGATCGTTTGACAGGTGTACATCGCGTCGGATAAGTTACGAACATTCGGATCCGCTAATTAATCATCTAATCGCTATGTTAATGGGAATTGCTTAGAAATTGTAATTGCGTTTCATGCTCATAGTGCGTTAACAAATCTATGCGGATCTTTCGGGGAAAATACGATTCTTCCATTGTTATCGTCGATAGGGTTGAGCTTTACATTTCTCGACAATCTGTCATTGTCTAATCATTCTTTTCGTCTATGATCAACAGATTTCAATTATTTAATATCTTACTTACTTTTAGAAGATTGATATGTATTCTCAAATCTATCAGATTATCTTCTTCTTCCCTAACTAATTGTTTATAGTCGCATGAATATTTTCTTCAATCATCTCGTACCACTATGAAATTCTCTTCTCCTATAATCGACTGACATAAAAGTGAGAAACCCAATAAAAATGGACTTGGTATTATTGAGATATGTATAATTTTATGTGCTAGACTAGGTTAGCTGCGTAGTAGTAATACTTGTATGTGAATATCAGTGTGTGGAGGTATATGTGTGCATCTCGAAAACAAATGAATGTGAACTGTTCAGTCGGTTAACAGTCGGATATGGAAGAAAGTACAGAGACGCGTACAAGTGCGTATCGATGAATATCTTTGAAATCGCTTATCAAATAAGTACTTAACTATTCTAATATGAATTCTAAGTGTAAATTTAGTGTTCCTATACCATTATTTCGGCTATTAAGATCCAAAACTCTCAACAAATATAAAACAAAAATTGTTGCACATCTATTACCACTTTATGAGACGAAAGAAACTTTCTGGACAACCTAATACTATCGAAACAGTGAATATGACATAATACAAGTGAAAATATCGTAAAATGCAAGACACAGAATGAAATTCATACCAATCTTCGTTTCAACGTTTTCTAAAAGTTGATATTACAAACAGAAGACATTGTACCACTATTGAGATATGTATAATTTTATGTGCTAGACTAGGTTAGCTGCGTAGTAGTAATACTTGTATGTGAATATCAGTGTGTGGAAGTATATGTGTGCATCTCCAAAACAAAATGTTCAGTCGGTTAACAGTCGGATATGGAAGAAAGTGCAGAGACGCGTACAAATGCGTATCGATGAATATCTTTGGAATCGCTTATCAAATAAATACATAACTATTATAATATGAATTCTAAGAGTAAATTTAGTGTTTCTATACCATTATTTCGGCTATTAAAATCCAAAACTCTCAACAAATATAAAACAAAAATTGTTGCTCATCTATTATCACCTTATGAAAGGAAAGAAACTTTCCGGACAACCTAATACTATCGAAACAGTGAATATAACATAATACAAGTGAAAATATCGTAAAATGCAAGACACAGAATGAAATTCATACCAATCTTCGTTTCAACGTTCTCTAAAAGTTGATATTACAAACAGAATACATTGTACCACTATTGAGATATGTATAATTGTATGTGCTAGACTAGGTTAGCTGCGTAGTAGTAATACTTGTATGTGAATATCAGTGTGTGGAAGTATATGTGTGCGTCTCGAAAACAAATGAATGTGAACTGTTCAGTCGGTTAACAGTCGAATATGGAAGAAAGTGCAGAGACGCGTACAAGTGCGTATCGATGAATATCTTTGAAATCGCTTATCAAATAAATACATAACTATTCTAATATGAATTCTAAGTGTAAATCTAGTGTTCCTATACCATTATTCCGGCTATTAAGATCCAAAACTCTCAACAAATATAAAACAAAAATTGTTGCTCATCTATTATCACCTTAGGAAAGGAAGGAAACTTTCCGAACAACCTAATACTATCGAAACAGTGAATATGACATAATACAAGTGAAAATATCGTAAAATGCAAGACACAGAATGAAATTCATACCAATCTTCGTTTCAACGTTTTCTAACAGTTGATATTACAAACAGAAGACATTGTACCACTATTGAGATATAACTATATAATTGTATGTGCTAGACTAGGTTAGCTGCGTAGTAGTAATACTTGTATGTGAATATCAGTGTGTGGAAGTATATGTGTGCATCTCCAAAACAAAGTGTTCAGTCGGTTAACAGTCGGATATGGAAGAAAGTGCAGAGACGCGTACAAGTGCGTATCGATGAATATCTTTGAAATCGCTTATCAAATAAATACATAACTATTCTAATATGAATTCTAAGTGTAAATCTAGTGTTCCTATACCATTATTTCGGCTATTAAGATCCAAAATTCTCAGCAGTTATATTCTTCCTATGTATTCTTTATTTAACTATATTTACAAGCTAAGAAATACGGTTAATTTCAAATATTTCAACACATGCGGAATTGATGAAAGAATATCAGATACGATAACTAAAGAAGAAAAGAATTAAAGTAAAGCAAAACACTGTTCTTGTCCCTGTGCTATCTCACACTACTTCTTTCCATCTCTGCAGATTAGAGTCAAAGGATGAAGCTCCAAACGAGCTTCGTAAACATCGTCACCCCTGAACACCCATTGAACGTTAACATAGCATCCAGTAAAAGCGAACATTCGCTTTTTGCTCGATTACGACACACTCAAACGCCAGCTTAATTAATGATTATTTAGGCGTGTGAGCGAGGGGCGACGGCGGAAACCGATGGCGCGAACAATGCGCTAGTTTAAGACGCCCCATGTAGACGTCGCCACTGTTTCGCTCGACGTTCCATCGAGTTTCATCGTTCCTTGGTAACTTTCGGCTAAGTTCTCAGCCGGCGGTATTCCGTGTCGATGCGAAACATCTCTGGTAATTATTATCTGGTAAGAAACTTGTCGTGAGATAACGAGGGAAGCTTCGCGACGAAGGAAGAGGAAGTCACGTACGGTTTGCGATCATCTGAAAAGGGTTTCAAAGTAAGAAACAACGTTTATTACGGCTCTATGTTGCTCTTCCTGGTTAAGGGCGTATAGTAATTTACGTGCTGCAACGATGTAAACAATCATTAATAGTCCGCTATCGTAATTACAGGATTTTACCAGGCGGCTGACACGCGGGTAATATTTCAATCAAAGTCTATATGCTTGCACATTCGCGCGTTCATACAGCCAACCTGGAGAACCTCGCAAAGGAGGGAATATTTAAATGGCCGACACACGGCTTAATGCAAAATTCAGCTGGGAAAGCGTGTGGCCGATAAAGCAACGGCAATTAACCGAACGCGTTCGCTGAAATCGATTTTTCCACCTCCATCAACGCGATCCACATGATCCACGTTGTAACAGCAACAGGACGATTTTTCTCACTGTTTTTTTTTTTTTTTTCTTCCTGCTTGTGTGGCTTTTTTTCCATCCTTTTCGTCTAGAATTCCTTTTTCTTTGACGATGACGAAATAGCACTCGCGTAACAGTCGCCGGTACGCTTTGTATGAAAATCGAGCTGGCTAGAAGTGGCTCGCCTTGGACACGACGTTTAGAGCGTTTACGATTGTTCACTGTCGCCAGAGTAATTGAATCGTTCCTTTCTCAGAACGCTATTTTTCCCCTTCCTTTTTTCGTCGTATCGTGTCCCAGAAGCGACAGGATCTTTGATTGCTATGCTGGAGAATTCAAAGGATGTGAGATTTTGCAGTATCTCTGACACGATATTGTACACGATAGATATCTAACGTTCGAGTATTTTACGTTCTTCCTCTACGAATTCAATTCTGAAATGATTATACCTATGGAACGATTCGCGTTAACAGATGGCGCAAGGCAAAATTCTGAGAGTTCGAATTTCCTCAGGTACTTCGAAGTATCATTCATGATTGATTAAATTACAATTTCATTGTCTGCTACAACTGGAGGAAAGGCGACCGTACAGTCTTTTATGAAAACTAATTTCTTCTGATTCTCGTCCTTCCAAACATCGTATCAGTCATCCTTCGATAGTATTTCGCAATTATTACACGAGTTTGTTTTGTCAAAAACGACGGACGTAAAAACAGTATTAAAAAAAAAAAAGGAGAAGAAGGAAAAAGGGACGAAGAACTGGCGTTCTAGGACGTGGCGCTGTAGGAGGGTGCAGGGGGGGGGTGTTCCGTTTCGCAGGGCTGAGATGCTAAACTACCCCATGGCGTGCAAGTGGATCGGCGGGCGAAGGGTGGTTCCGCGCCGCGATGAGTCGTCAGGGGTCGAAGGAGAGACCGAGAAAGGGACGAGCCAGATAAAAAAGAAGCGCTTGCGGAGGGTGAAGGATGGACGCCGCGAAGGGGTGGGTGCAGCTAAGTCTGCACGTGGAGTTTTCATAGAGTAACCGAGAGTAGGGGTGGGAGCGTCGCGTGAGTGACACGGCCCTTATCGATATTTCCATCTTGGGATTTGCCGTGGCGAACCGTCGATACTTCTATCTGATCGCTTTCAAGACACTGTTTGTGCTTGCCTTGTATGCACACCTTTTGTGTATGTTACCAACAGATGGTAATTTTCTAGTTTATTGTATTAGGTTGCCCGGAAAGTTTCTTTCGTTTTACGAGGAAATAATAGACGCACAATGTTTTTTGATTTATATTATTTTCTTGAATTACGTACGATCGATTTTGTTTTGTTGAGATAAACACATTTTACAGACTTCGTTTCACTGTACGAAGGTGCACTGTTGTAAACAACACGATTGCGAAAGAAAGACACTTTCCGGATAACCTAAAAATTTGTATATCTTTGTATATAACGTGATTTCTCAACAGTCTATCTATAATGTAGAATTTGTTAATTCGTTAATAATATTAGTTAGCAAATTATCGCCTGTGCGCGTCTAGGCAATTTATAAAACATTTTATAAAATTGTACAACAGAAGTGCACAAATTAATTGCGAATTTTTATGAACGTAACTGAAGAAATGGAAACTAAATTAATGTTTGTTTCACAGTTTAGATATTATACCAGGCAATTGTTACTTCATGAAAGCATTAATTATACGATATTAGTACTTAACCTCTTAGATTTTAGGTTGCCCGGAAAGTTTCTTTCGTTTTATGACAAATAATAGACGCACAAGGATTTTTGTTTTATATTATTTTGTCGAATTTCGTACGATCGATTTTGTTCTGTTGAGATAAACACATTTCACAGACGTCGTTTCACTGTACGAAGGTGCACTGTTGTAAACAACACGTTCGCGAAAGAAAGACACTTTCTAATATATTACTAGAATTTTAGGAAGCTAAAAAAGTTATATAAAAGTAACCGCAATCTCTTGGAAGTTAAAACTGAAATAATATACAAATTTATTTATAAATTCACTAATTTCTCCACGTGTTTACGTAATTCAGAAATTTACTAGATCTGTAAGATCCGAAAATCCCTAAAAATTTTTAGACATATTTACGCAATTCACAAATTGCGAAAGAAAGATACTTTCCGGACAACCTAATACCAGATTCCGAAGAAACTAACGTTCCAACAACGAACAATCAAACGTATAGATTTCTACGAGGGTAGCTGTGTCATTCTTCAAACGTTCCATTCGTCAGAACACGCATCAATTGTAATACGGTGCATGCCATGGTCTAACGATATCCAAGTTGTTATACGAGTAGGTATTTCTCAGTGATATATTACTATCCTGAAGGATGAATTTGTGGGGATGAAGTATAGTGTGTAATGGTTATAAAGGGTATCCATTACCTTCCTCAATTGTGGTTTTAAGGGGTGAATTCAATGTAAGTAGGATTACCTTGTCAGTGTCTCTTTTCCAGTGTATCCATTGTCATCAGCATTTTTTTACTTGCTTTTTATCTTACACTAGGCAACTTGCATTAATAAGAAATTTCTCGTCGTCTATATAAACTGGTCGAAATAATTGCAGCATAGCGTATTACATTTGTTATTTCTACATTTTCTTAATATCATAATAATCTTGGTAGCTACAAAGTTGGTAGTTCGTAAGGCTTTCTCATTTCTGGTGTCTTGGTTGATGCAATAAAATCCTTCATAATACTGTCTCATTTTTCAAATCTGTAATTACCGATTCTAATTATTACTTTTAGCAATATATATTATCAAATCTGCTAGAAATCATAAATCCTAACCTATGAACGAAAGTATACGTTCTGCTGTTACATGAAAATTCTAATATAGCTAATCACGTGGCAAAATACACAGGCCAGTAAATTAGCAACGAATCGTAGATCCCATCGAGCAACGTGATCCTTCCTCTTCTTTCACAGCGTGTCGCGGATTCGTTAATTACGCTGCTTAAAAGTCAAGGTCGAGCTGCCTATTAACGCGTCACCAGCCGACATTTACGTTCAGCGCCGGAGACGTATCCTTGTTCCATCGGGCCGGTGCAATAACGGAACGCTGCAGCCGACCATAAATCATCCGGGCTCCTATGAAATTAGCAGCACTGTTTTCGTGCGAATTCACTGGCGGAGCCTACGCGCCGCGCGGCCAGAATTTATAGAACTCCGATAAAACGAGCTTTAGGTGAAGTCTGACTTAACGCGGCACGCTTCACTGATTTCTCTGTGCTCTCCATTTCGCTCTTCTCTCTTTCTTCTTCTTTCTATTTTTACCTCCTTCTTCCTTTTCTCGTTTTTCGATGTTCCACAGTCGTGAATCGATCGCGTTTTCTCGTCCCATTAAGTATCACGCGGCATCGTTATCGCGACTCGCATCGGAACGCGGTTCGATATTGCTCGAACGACGATAACGCGCCAGAGATTCCGGGAAACGATCCGTAATAGCGTGGAAATTTTTGTATTCATTGCTAAGTAGTAAAGGCGTGGATCGTGGTCACGAAGTAGAATTTTTTGAAAAAACGTTTTTGCTTTCTGTCGACTCAATATCATTTATCAACCGGCCGTTTCGTAACCAAAGCTTCCATAATTAACAACAGTCGATAAAGAACAATTAATTCGAGGTGGGTTAATTTTAGTTTCTGCGACATACAACTGTGATAGAATTTTTTCTTGGCAGATATAATACGAAGGAAAATAAAGAAATATTTTTGGTTAAATAAGCTTGAATTTTGTTTCTGATATTTCTCAGAGTAGTTAATTTTGGTTTCTAAATACAATGTACGAATTAAGTTCTTGATCATTGTTGGTCGATTTCTGAAAGGTTATTGGACAGTGCTGAGCAAATTTTTTATTAAGAAATATAATACAAAGGAAAATAAAGAATTATTTTTCGGTCAAATAAGCTTGAATTTTGTTTCTGATATTTCTCAGAGTAGTTGATTTTGATTTCTAAATACAATGTACGAATTAAGTCTTTGATCATTGTTAGTCGATTTCTGAAAGGTTATTGGACAGTGCTGAGTAAAATAAAATTAGGTAGCTTGCAATAATTCTTTTGTAAGCATGATAGGCGTATCTAGGTTAATCGTTGATGATCAGGCGTGAAGGATACCTTTTTTGGTTAAACACGTTCTTTGTGATATTTTTTTCGAGCAACCTTTTCACGGCGAGAAGTGTGGTGGCGTAGTAAATTAACAAGTACACTGACTTCTTACGGTAAAAAATACCGCTGTATAATTACACTCCTGCCATTACTGGTATAATATTCTTTCTGACAATTGATATTATCAGTGTATCTCGTAATCGTCCTACCGCATGGTTCTCAGAGAACATGAAACTGATAATAATCATTAAACCGTACTACCAGCTCTATAATGTCTTCATTTCCTGTATAAATAATTACAATCTCAATTAACTTGCCCCTACCATCCACTCTAACACGTTTGTGGCGGATCTGATTTTTATTACCTACGATCATTTTTATACAATACCTGTTTCTATATTGTCAATCTTTGCATACACTGTCGATCACAAGTATCAACACATCTATTTATTCCATTTGTTAGAAAATTTTTACCAATTTTATTTCATTGAGAAGATAGCAGATTTATAATAAATCGAATATGAATATTAAATAAATATTAGCAGTTGTCATAATATCTATGACCAGCGTTCTATGCGTTAATACTACTAATTAAAATTTCTTAACAATAAAAAAATAACTCGATCGAGAGTTCAGAATGATCCATAAAACACAGCAGAGCTAAATTCACCTATTCGATCTTCGCTACTGCCTACGTCCAATTCTGCTCTTTCGAAGTATTAGGTTGGCAACTAAGTGATTGCGGATTTTATCATTAGATGGTAAACTTTTTTCACAACAATTATTGAAACAATTTTGTTTTTCACAATTATGAAAGGAGAATTCACTTTTAAGATTGTGTTATTGGGTTGACAACTAAGTGATTGCAGATTTTGTCATTAGGTGGCATTGACAATCACTTAGTTGCCAACCTAATGTAAAACCGCAAAAATTCAAGAGATGTAAACAATATGAAATGATATATTAAATATCTGATATATGTATAGTATTCACTATGGTATTTAGTGGATGCAGAAAATCTCCGCTTATTCACAGTCCAATTACTCGGATTCCATAATGTTTTCAAATTCACCCATAACTGATAAGGTAAAATCTATGAAAACCTAGGAATTTTTATTTTCACAATTAATTTGGAAAATATTATTCATAAGATATTTTATTGTCAATAAATGTATAATTTAACGACTACCAGTGTATGTAAAACTCACAATGTCAACTTTCGTCAATTTCTACACATATCTGTCTAGTTGCCGACCCAATAGTTCCATTTGGCTTCAGTTAGTTTTCTTTTATACTTTCGTAGAAGGAATTTTGTAGAATAATTATAGTATTTGGAAATGATTTACGCAGCTTTTTACTGCAATTCAGTTTGATTTGTTTCCTTTCTTGATTTTATCCAGAGTTGAATTTTCTACGGTGAGTTTAATATTTGGATATTTATTGCTCGTTGAAAATTAAGTTAAGGGGAAGGTAGTGTGGGTGAAACAAGATATGAGATGCTGATGGCTGACAGATTTTTAGATACACAGTGTGCGATAAGAATAATTTGCAACAAATAACATTGTTTTAAGTAATTCCTTATTGTAATTATTAGGTTGGCAACTAAGTGATTAGGGATTTTGTCATTAGGTGGTAATGACAAAATCTGCAATCACTTAGTTGGCAACCTAATCCTCGATCCTCCACTTTATTCCACAAAAGTTCGTCGACAGTAAAGAACAATCTCCGATCGACATTTTGAACGCGAAATCGCAGCTTGTCTTGGTTGGAACCGCACGAACCATAATTATTGAAACCGAATGGCTGTGGCCGAGGGTAGAGGGGCGATGGTGGAAGAACGAGAGCGTGCAGAAAAGAGAGGGTGGCGTGCTCGAAACTCGGCAAATCCCGCGCGTGGGCTTTTCAGAGGATAAGGGTGGTTAGAGGGGTGCGTGCCGGGCGAGATGGAAGTATCGCGTGATTGACGTGGGCCTCATCAGCATTTCGGTCTCGCGATTGGCTGGACGAACCTGTCAATCAGCCGATATTCCACGCCTATTGGTTGTGTCTCGTGCTACTCTGTGCTCCCTTTTGCAAACGTTTGTACCACCGTTCAGCCGAATCTTTGTGCCATTTTGGTTGTTTAATTTCGACAAAAATTCTCCAGATTTTCAATATATCGTATAATTGAAAAAATGTCAACTTTAGAGCAGAGACGTTTTAGAATTTACAAAGAAATGTGTCGGTGAGTCATTGCAAAGACATTATAAGGCTGACTTAACGTAAGATATGCGATTATTCGCGAAAGCAGTACGACCTTCCACTTGTGGCGTCGCAAAACGACTGAAGGTAAGCCGGTGTTGTTGTAAAACTAAGGCCAAGTTGATAGCCACGTAAATAATAATTTTGCTCTCTAACGCAAAACTGATGGATTTATAAATATACCGTGTTACATGATAAAAATATAAACGTGACAGATCTTCTCATATGAACAATTTATGGATATCGATAGTTGAAATTTTAATATTAAAATTTGTTATTTTCCTAGGGTATATTATATTATATACGAAGACTATAGCAAAAGAACACACGTCAAATTTCCTATTTTTTACAAAACTACAGTTTCAAGATTGACCGCGTCGTCAAGCCTGATATTACCAAAATTATCTTCGTATTTAGACCTGCAACTGAGCATGAACTTTTCTACTTCTTTCAAAATTACAAAATATCTCTCGCCATGAACATTATAATCGAAGATCTTTGGAAACTGTGCCAGTTAGATTGAAACTAGCCTAGAGGGCCACGATATATCGTGGTTTTGCTCAGGTATTGCGTGAACACGTGTGGAAAAGTTCAGAAAGAAACGAGAGGCGGCTCGCGACGAAAGAGGAAACCTGGTGGATAATGACGAAACGATGGACAAGAAATTACTGATATAAACTACCGAGGCGAAAGCTATTAACCTTTTGCACCGAGCGCGGTTTTTCACACACTAGAAATAAATGACGGTTTGGCGCGGTGTGTGTCCGCGAAACACGACGCCATGCCATCGAGATGTATTAGACGGACAGAAAACGCGTCGCACGCGAACCTTTGTTGCAACCGATGGAACGAAACGCGTCCTAAATCGCGCGATAACAAATAACGTGCGGGGAGAGCCGCCTCACTAAGTGATTCTTTCCTCGCGTACCACCCAGGGAATATATTAGTCATCGATGACGTAAGTGTCCGTAAGGAATGAAAATAAGAAGTCGGTACAAAAGACGTGATTTATCGCTCGTCGCCGTTTGGACGTCTGATTTTTTTTCTCCTCGCTAAGACGGTTTCGAATGATTTCTGTCGGACGGCACTTGCTGCCTCTTTTGTTGCTGATGGCATGTCGGAGGTTATTCTGTATTGAACACATCTTTTGATTCGCCGGTGATGTAATAGTGGATCTTGAAAGTCGTGTAAATCTCTGGTAATCTCGACTAGATTTTCACTCGAGAGCTGACATATCGGGCCATGGAAATTTTGTCATTTCTGCACTTCATCAGAGTCTGTGTGGTCCTATTTAACATCCAGGATTTTATTTTTTTTTCGTTGATATAATAAAATTATTCATAGCAACGATTTTGTAGGTTATATGTAGAAGATAAATGGTAGAACACCAATGTTATCGGTTCGTGGGAGTCATACGTTTGGAAAAAATATTTAAATATGGCAAATTAGAGTGAGTTGGCAACTAAGTAATTGCGGATTTTGTCATTGGTGGTATTGACAAAATCCGCAATTACTTAGTTGTCAAAACAATAATTTGGGGTATTTGAATATTTTTATGTATTATAACTCAAGTTTTATATTGTAACTCAAATTCTGCATATATTGGGTTGGCAATTAAGTGATTGGGGATTTTGTCAATATCACCTATCAACAAAATCTGCAATCACTTGGTTGCCAACCCAATAATTTAGGATATTTGAATATTTTTATGTATTATAACTCAAGTTTTATATTGTAACTCAAATTCTGCATATATTGCAGATTTTGTTGTTAGGTGATATTGACAAAATCCCCAATCACTTGGTTGCCAACCCAATAATTTAGGATATTTGAATATTTTTATGTATTATAACTCAAATTTTATATTGTAACTCAAATTCTGCATATATTGCAGATTTTGTTGTTAGGTGTTATTGACAAAATCCCCAATCACTTGGTTGCCAACCCAATAATTTAGGATATTTGAATATTTTTATGTATTATAACTCAAATTTTATATTGTAACTCAAATTCTGCATATATTGCAGATTTTGTTGTTAGGTGTTATTGACAAAATCCCCAATCACTTGGTTGCCAACCCAATAATTTAGGATATTTGAATATTTTTATGTATTATAACTCAAATTCTATATTGTAACTCAAATTCTGCATATATTGCAGATTTTGTTGTTAGGTGTTATTGACAAAATCCCCAATCACTTGGTTGCCAACCCAATAATTTAGGATATTTGAATATTTTTATGTATTATAACTCAAATTTTATATTGTAACTCAAATTCTGCATATATTGGGTTGGCAATTAAGTGATTGGGGATTTTGTCAATATCACCTATCAACAAAATCTGCAATCACTTGGTTGCCAACCCAATAATTTAGGGTATTTGAATATTTTTATGTATTATAACTCAAATTTTATATTGTAACTCAAATTCTGCATATATTGCAGATTTTGTTGTTAGGTGATATTGACAAAATCCCCAATCACTTGGTTGCCAACCCAATAATTTAGTGTATTTGAATATTTTTATGTATTATAACTCAAATTTTATATTGTAACTCAAATTCTGCATATATTGGGTTGGCAATTAAGTGATTGGGGATTTTGTCAATATCACCTAACAACAAAATCTGCAATCACTTGGTTGCCAACCTAACAGATTGAACGTAATACATAGAAATGGACATAAAACACAATACCACTAAATATTACATGAAATTCCAAGTAATATTTCTGCAATTCAAAAACAAAATTCCACTCATCATCCTCGTTACAGTTTGAAATTTATTCATCATTTTCCAAACAATAAATATAATACCAAACGAGGATTATTCGTGTGAACGATATATTAGGTTAGCAACTAAGTGATTGCGGATTTGCCAATACCATCCTTATGACAAAATCCGCAATTACTTAGTTGCCAATCCAATATACACAGAATTTGAGTTCTATTTAAAAAATTACATAAAATTTGCAATTCCAAATTTGTCAAGCTTGAAATATCTATAAAAAGAGGAAGAAAATTAAGGAAGTTTCTTGACTATTCGCAAGGAGGCGCAAAGTTTTGATAGAACTTTGACCATTCGTCTGCGTTACAGAAATAACAGCCGGAATGGCTACTTTCGGTGGCAACAAAAATACCATGGTCGATAACGTCGAGTCTCATTCTCGTCTTGAGTGGCCAAGGGGATGACGGACTGTCAGGTTTTGGCTCTCAGAATGAACAGCGGCGAGTGACGCGTGAACGGTGGAGCGTGGAGCAACACGCGCCACAGAAATAGAATTTATATTTCGAAATACTGTGACACGCTTTCGAAAATGCTTCTCTCTCTCTCTCTCTCTCTGTGTCTTCCTCCAACACCTTACAGGAAAAATTTCCTACCTTTGATTTCTCGTGAAAATTGCCCAGGGCTTGAAATCCAGAACATTCGTTCGAATGTAACATGGAATTTAGAGAAATTAAATTTGCAAAATAAATTGTTCCAAATTCTAAATTTCTAAAGTTGTAGCTAGAATTTTGTTAACTAAGATTATAATAAATTTATATATTACAATATACCTATTTATGTTATAGTAAATGTTCTGTACATTGAAAAGCTCATAGAGCGGCTCGAATTTCTAATTATAAAATAAAAAAAATTATGTAATACAATTTGCAAAGGCAGCAGCGTTTTCGAGATGGAAACTTTTTCACGATTGAAAAATAACGACGGTAAGTGACATCGAAATGAGTTTCAGACAGTTGTATTAAAATAACTGTGGTCTTGTTAAAGCGGTCTTCGTCATTCATCGAGCGAGTACGGGCCGTCGGCCGTCGCTTCGCACATTCTCCTTTGAGCAGTTGTTTGAGCAGTTCAGTTGCAGTTTCCTTTGAGCAAAACAAAATGACACGCTCCTTCATGAAAATCAGAATTTCTACGTCACCATTCATCCGACCATTTTTATTTCTTCTCTTCGTTCTCTTGGAAGATTTATATGGAATTTCTTAGATTTCGTCCAAATGGGTCAAGAAATTGAAAGCTTTGCGATTATGATACAAAAGAAACTTAATCTTCCCTCAGAAATTAAATTTTCTAAAAAATACAACACATTGAGTTGGCAACTAAGTGATTGCGGATTTTGTCATTAAGTGATATTACAAAATCCGTAATCACTTAGTTGCCAACCTAATAACACAGTTCCCTCTAACTGTCCCAAGAAACAATTTTTTACATCCAAATTTTGAATTTAAAATCCATACGACTATGTTGCAATCGATGGAAGAACATCCTCCAGGTATTTTGTAACACTGAAACTATCAATTTTTAATATGTATGTTTCTAAATATACTAGTTTGGTTATAATAATACAATGAATATAACAAAGTAAATAGAGGCAAATATATTAACACACTGCGTACGAGTCACGAGATGTCTGGTTTTTAGCAAACCGAACGTTGTGTCCGGGTCACGAGATATCACGTTTCCATGTTTTTCGACCGAATCGATGACTTAAGCAACCAGAGACAAATGTTTTTGTTACGTTACCAGGGTAATGAAGCCTCGCGCATTCTTCTGACAAATGATTAGCAAAACAACCGAATGTTGACATTCCAAGCATGTAGAAACAAGCAGTCGGTACAGCCAGTGCATCGGTAGATCTGTGCCGATCGTCTAGCACACCTTATGAAGTGTTTTATCGTTGTACATTTTGTTATTTCAAAGTTGGTGTTCTAATCCCTAAGGAAACAGCTGTTTAAAAACCATTTCCATTTTCAATCTGTTACCGATAATTTCTAACAAAAATTATTCTATGAAATAGAATAATTTTCTAATTCTATAAAAATGACACATAAATGTAAAAAAAACAAAAGTCAAAGTGAATCGTTGTTTGATGATTTATGTTTAATTAATTTAATTAATTTTTGATGATGCAACGAACAACAAATTCAGCGATAGCAGCACCATTTTTGAATTAAGCGATGCGATCAGACATAGAGGAAGACTGAATAAAAAATATAATAGCCAAATGCAAATTAAAAAATCTGCAAATATTTGCATCCAATTGCTTGCCAAATACGCTCCTGCATCGTTCAAAAGAGTGGGGGTCGTGGGAGCGCGCTAAGCGCGCACAGCGCCACACGCGACTTATTAATTTTGTCAAAAGCGTTTGTAGTCGTAAAAACAAAAAATTCAGAACTCGTCATACTGGCAAATTTTGTTGTTCGTAGTACTAAAAAGTAGATGAAAACGAGAGAAGAATACGAATGGAGAAAGTGGTCCTGCTTGGAATTCTTCGTATCTGGTTCGGCTCGTTGGCCGGGCCAGTTGCCTATAGACAGGTGGGAAGGGTCACATGATGGCCGTCTTTGTAATTTGTCTTTTGTTTCCCCTTGGCCCGCAGGAAGAAAACTTGCGGGCTAGAACAAAGGACGGAAAGAGCCGCTCTATCGACTGACGTGAACAAGAGAGCCGCTTCCTTTTCCTCTTGCTTTAGTATATCCCTCTTGCTCTGTTCCTTTCGACGTCGAGGACCGCGTAAACGCATGAAAAATGAGTGACGAGACTTGGAAACAAACGAGGAGACAGCCGGTTCCGTGTCCGAAACAGGTAGAGAACCGATAGCACGCGGCCCATCCGCAGTTAATCGATAACCCCTCGATCATCTCGACTGCTCGAAATTCTAGACCGCTTCGGGTCAGCGTGAAATCTCGCCATCGCCTGTTCTCCATTAACTCTCACAGTGACCGGTTTATTGAACTCTATAGGTTGATCTTTCGATTTCGTATATGGCGATGAAATTATCTAGAAATTACATTTTTCGTTAATTCGAAAGGTGAAAGTTGAAATAAGGTTAGCTGAGAAACTTTCTTTCGTTCTTTCTGATCTTTTGATATTGATGTTTTATAGATGGAGATTTCGAAAAAAATTGTAAGTAGTATAGCGTAGCTAGTTGTTGAAAAGAGCATAACTTTCCCCTCGGCATCAAAAGCGCAAATCAGTTACACGGAAGCTGAATGGACCAGCCTCGTCAAGATTAATCGCTTGGTCTCTCAAGTACTTATTATACAATCAGCCATTCTCATACTAAAATTCAGACGTTTTTAAAAAACAAAGCAATTGAGCAATTGAATTGGCTTCTGAATGGTTCAAGTGATTACGTGTTTACCGAACGTAATTGTCAGACAGTCTTCTCTTCAGGGTCCTCATGTGCAATAATTTTCTAATAATATTCTCGTTGAGGTTATTCGGTTGAGGTTAAGTTGTAAAGTAGAAAATATATTTTAATATTGAAGTGTAAGTACAAGTAGGAATATAATTTGAGCTGGTGCATGCTAGCAATGTCACCCTATAACTGAAAACCATGAAGCCATCGTCGCCTGTCTACTGTCTATGGTCTGCCTTCGTCCCAGTCTATTGTCTATACGCTGTCGATGGCTTCAGTGGTTGAGAAAACTAAAAAGACCAGATGTAGTTTTCTTAGAAGCGATGACCACTTCAACAATTCCAATAATTTTCATTCTAATAATAAAATTCAATAATTCATTCTAATAATAAAATTCAATAATTCATTCTAATAATATTAGTAAAGTGACGTAGATTATGCATTTACAATTTCAAAGTTCTACACTCAATCGAATATTGTAACTAATAACCTGTAAGATTTACTCGTAGAGTGTCATTCTTTTATTGGCAATTTCGTTACTTGTAATTCCTAATTTCCAAAATTCATCATCGAGGGATTTTGCAAGAGATAATTCTAATTTTTAAAAAAGGAATTCATTTTTTCAATAATAAAAATCGATAATAAGAAAAAAGAGTAAAAGAGAAAGAAAGATAGATTAACCTTCAAAAACTCTGTCGATCAAACAGATAATTATCGACTGTGAGACGTATTTGGAGAAACTTGATCTAACGATGGAAAAATTATTCATTGGCTGATGACGGGGTGTACGGGCGATCGGGTAATTTGTGGCGGATAAATCGCCGGAGGAAACGCATGGGGGAGAAAAGGGGAGTGTGGGGGTGGAATCGTCGTAAACTGTGGCTCATTACAGATTTATACGAAGGCGTAGCCTGGAAACGGCAAGGGAAACGAACAAAACTAAACGCGAAGGGTGGCGCTACCCGGAATGGCCGCGATGGTCGCTTTGCTTTTTGGGGTTCGCGGCCCGTACGAGCCATAATCAATTAACGGCAAGCCAGGCAAGAACCACGCTTGGCCACCGCAGTCCGCAAAATATTTCCCACTTTGCTGCTCCAGTTTCCAGCCACTCCGACTGTTGCCCACTTTCAGACCTTCGTATCGCGATTCTTGTCGATGGCAAACGATCTTTGTACAATTTTTCCTGGTAGTAGTTACATACAGTATACCAACGACTTCTCTCATTTTTTCCAAACAATTATACTATTATAACAAAATGTTACATTATAACAATTAAATTAATTATAAGTTAGTGGATCAGTGAATTTGAAAAAGAATTTGGAAAAGATGTGAAGTATACTGTTCTAAACAATTAGAGGATTAATAAGAGGGTTAATTACCATTGGTTCTATGGAACTGATTATGAGAAGAACACTGGACAACTGTTTTGTAGACACGTTAGGTTAGTTATACGATATTATGGTAGAGATTAATTAATCTTCATTTTGAAATTTCAAAATATTACTTTTAGAATATTTGAAAAATTATTATTAAAACACAGACGCGAGAAGTATTATAAAAATTAATGTGACACAAGTCCTAATTCTGTAACTTTTTAGCACAGTATATGATACAACCGTTCGCGGAAAGACGCGGTCACGAGGAAAACGCTGCGATTCGGATAACCGACGCCGCGAATTAGTCGTTCCCCTGTTTCGATTAAGATAACACAGGTGGTTCAAATGAGTTTAACACTGAATTAACAGGGTTAATATAAACTTATATATTGAACAATATTTAATATTATAATGAGCACGTCACAAATTATTTAATGATAAATACAATTAGCTTGATACAGGAATTCGACCCGACTTTATAATATTTCTCGATATATTCGTTAGACTAATCGATTTTAATTTTATTCGTCTGGACCTCTCGATGCATAACGTTTGAATCCTCAAATGATACTGATTGCCCTTCGATCTTTTTCTTTGTCTTCTCTCGGAGACGACCCCCCACTACGCTCGGGTCACGCCACCGTTCGCGCCTATGATCACGTATGCCACCTTCTTTGTGTAGATGAAATAGCGTACCGAAGGCGAATCGACGTTTCTAGAAATCGCTGCTCGATGGCAACTATGCGCTTGTCGCTACATATATATTTCGTATACTTCATATAAGACGATCTGTCTGCGACACTGTAGTACCACGAGCGACGGTTAGGATACTGTCTATGGTAAGCGTCGTGACGTAACAGTATAGTGCTTTTTAAAGCGAATAAGACTAACATTGTAAATAGTTAAATATGAACAAAGTTAAAAGAATATTTAAAAAGAAATTCGCAAGGAAAAAGCCGAAGAAACTCGGTTCATCCTCAACTTATCTTATCTCAAAGTATCTACATGTTCAAGTGACATCGACATAAAGTTTCCTATGTAGATTCACGACTTCGAGTTTGAATAACCCTGATGGTCCATTCCACGGAACATTCCAGCTTCTCCCACCACCATCAGCTCTTAACGAAAGCAGGAGATCAGGGAACAGGTCGAGTCGGTGAAAACGATGAAGAAATTGTAGCGCGAGTATCGAGGGGGAAGATACGAATGGCGTTTCGTTTACCCAGCGGAGGTTTACGTGCAGACGGCCGCTTTCATTAGACGGGGTGGGGGAAGTCCTTTCGTTCATTAGAGCAAGTTCAGTGGGAGCACACGCGTGATGTCCTCGCGCTGCTCGTAATCCGCTCTAAACCATATGCAAGAAGCACGTAACGACAGGGCGCACCTTGTTATTACCTGCTTCCTGCGCTCGACTACAACAACCCCCTCGCGTGTCCGTGTGGCCATCGCATTTTTCGCGAAACCGAGGCTTCTTCCGAGAACTCGAAGCTCGCATTAGCATAACTTCTCGTCGCTTTGTTCCTTTCGTTCTAGTACGAGTGACGCAAAAACACGGTTAGTGAGAACGAACCGGTAAGAGGAATCGCGAGATAACAGGAATGAAAGAAGAGAGAAAAATATTCGGAAGAAAGAGGGAGAGAGGGGGTGGGGAGAGGAGAAACGAGAGAGACAGAAAGAAAGAAGGTTGAAACACGCGCATCGAAACGAGGCAAGAGGAGGGCCGAGAAAGAGGAAAACCGCGACGAAAAATTAATGAAAGGGCAGAAAAGGCGAAAACAGGGAAAAAAGGCGCGGAGCCAGGAGAAGCGCGGCGCTGCAGCTGCCGCTACGGCGGCCATGTTGGATCACGTGCAACGTGATTATGGTGGCCGCGGACGAGTACAGGCCCTTCTTCCTGCAAGAAAATTGGATGCACCGAAGAAAGAGAGAGCCGGAGACCGCGAAGGGGACGTGTGTGCGGCGGAGCGCGCGCGCGCGAACCACACTGGCCAAGCCGAGTCCGAAGGCGTGCCGATGCAACCTGCAATCATCGGGGTGGAGCGACCACCTTCGACCCGTGCGTGCATCTCCGTGAGTGCCTCTCTCGGCTCCTTCACCACAACTCTTTCCACCAGCCACCTTCCTCCGAGCTGTCGTCCCTCCTTCTTTTCGAATTTCGTTTCGTGGCCGCGCGGTCCTTGTCCTTCGTACCGCGAACCGCATTTTTTTTTCCAAGGCAATGCTTTGATACGAGGGATGCGGCAATTGATGATAGGGTTGGAGAGAAGACCATGGATGGGCATTCGGTTTTTCGGATGAGATGTTCTCGGGGCCTCTTGTTCGTTGGGTGGGGCCGGACGTGTTCTTCCAAGGATACCGAGCAGATTGGTTTTCGGATACTGTATTTTGGCAGATCATTTGTTTTCTTACTGGAATGAGCAGAGAGAAACTACGTATTTGTGAGAGATTGGAACACTATGTTTATGTATATGGCATCTCTTTATGTATAACATTGGTAGATCTAAAATTAAGATTTTAAATATACAGGATGGTTTAAAAGTTAATGGTACTTGAACCAAGTGCAAGATTCTTAATCGACTGGATGAAAATTTGCGTTATGATTCTATGCTCTGATAATCTGATGCTATACTTTCATCGTTAAGTTTAATATTGTAAGAATATGTTGCAGGTATTAGAAAAGATTTCTGTGGAAATGATGAAATTCATGGCAATGTTCAGCCAAAAACTAACAGGTACTTGCAATTCGATCAGGCTTCCTCTTAGGCAACGGAGCGAGCAAAGAAATGCAAACGACTGGTGGAAGAAACCACCCTCTTCCGCCTGCAACTCGGTTCATCAACCAAGTAACTGTAGGTTCTTATAAAAATGTATGAACGTGTTTCAGGGACCTTGTAGCCGAGGCCGCGCTAATTACGACTAAAGGATATATCGATGTGGATCGCAGGTTTTCAAGCGGACCCAGGGATCGGGGAAAATGCACGCGTCGAGGAAGCGGATCTGAACGCCGCGCCGCGCTGCCACGTCGCTTTGATTCATTGCCGGCAGCTCGGAGAATTGCCGGTTACACGGCGGCCGTTTCATTTTTTCGATTCTATCTGCATCGTCGCGATAACAAATCTGTGCTCGCGGCACCGGCGGCGTCGCAGCCAACGTTATGCACGAGGATCCCTCGGCTGATCACGCGAACCACCACCGGCAAATAGCAACGAAACCGCGACCCAGGACAGCTGCCTGGTTGCACGACCGCTACCAGCCGTGGCTCACGATCGACTCTGCACGCCTCTGAAATTACTATACCACGCCGTGCACCACCGGTCGAGATAAACGTCACGACACCGCAAACGCAGACCACTCACTAATAATTCATCGCTGCTCTTTGATCCTTGATATACCAACGTGTGGGGCAAGTTGTGGCGTGGCGCTGGCTTGAAAGGTTTGCACGCAGTGGTTTGTCGAATCGTTGCCAGTAGTTGGTGTTTTGTGAGTTGGCCAGGCTTGAGTTCGTTGGATGCGGTTTGGATGGTTGATGATCTTTGCCCCTAATCTTGAAACGGTGGATCGAGTGAGTCTGCATAGATACTACTGGGCGGATTTTGTCATTAGGTGGTATTGACAAAATCCACAATCACTTAGTTGCCAAGCCAATAAATATTTGAATAAGGTAATTGTACCTCTTGGTACCCTGTTTTGAAAACATTTTGTTAGGGGGAAATTAAAGTGTTGCATTCCAATGAGACAAGTTTCAGAAGTGTGAAAGGATGAAGGATAGGATTGATGTAGTTGTTACACATTGCTTGATATTGTTTTACTGTTTGTTGTAAAGCAGGTAGAGAAATTTCACGTGGAATTGTTTTAATTCAAGTGACTATTTTTATTGGCTTGGCAACTAAGTGATTGCGGATTTTGTCATTAGGTGGTGTTGACACCTCAACAGTAAATAATATCCTTATATTTAGCCTGACTGGACACTACCTGATATCCTTGCGTGGGTTAGTTTCATTAGTCTGGAATATTCAGATGAGTGGGATTTAAGAAGAGATACAAATTTACCGATGGTTTGTCACATTACAAAAGGTACTGATCGATAGTGTATCACGTTTTTGGATAGCAAAATCTACTGTAAAGTTCATACCGTTACAATATTACGAGAGTCAATAGAGGGAGCAGGAGAAGAGCAGTCATCAATCGATCAGAGCACGCACAGTCTGCTTACACTGCTTCGTATATTGCTGCTAAACACGATACGAGGTCTAAGATGAGTGCTCCTTCATCAAGTATCAAGCACAGCTACGTCAAACAACAATCCACAAACTATGACTGGAACCGTTACAATGCTGCAACAACTTTCATCAGGTTCCCCAACTCAGCCAAACGACACCACACGATCATCGACGAACATGACCCTCCTTAACCAATGCGTACCAACTTATCCACTGAACAACGAACACTGTCCATCCAAGGAAAGCCAAAATAAAAATCAAACGATCATTAATATTCTGCACGAAGGAACAACACCTGTACGAAGTGAACTGTGAAACAAACTGCGATTCCCAGCAAATAGATTCGTGACGCAAGAAACATTCGCGACACCGGTAGAATAAGCAAATGACCAAGGCACGCTAATAGGAAGGTTCGGCCGGCTGGGAAGAAAGCGTGCGGACGGATGACCGATCGTGGCCATTCGTCAGAATTTTTGCGGTATTTCGAGATAGAGGCGCCGGTTAATACCCGCGGATACACAGCTAGAAACACTGCTCACCCGTAATCCTGGCGATTTGTACGAGTCGTCCTCGAGCTGCTATCTAATTACAGGTACACGCGGCATATTCTAATCGCAGCCGCCAGCAGGGACGTCGGAACGCGCCGCGATCAATTTCGCGTTCGTTTCTTTTATTTTTCCTTCTTTTTTCAAATCCTTCAGTTGTCCGCTAGATTCTACGTACACCTTGTACCTTGGAACGTGGTCGACCAGTCGAACACTGTTATTGCTTCCGCGTTGCGAATTCTCTGTTTCGAAGGCAGCTCGTAGAAGATCTGTCATCGACGTAGCTGCTGAATATTGAAATTGTTGCCGATTATTGCGCAAGTGGTGGGTTGAGTATGATAGTTTGAAGCGAATGCAGTGTCGTTTGATCTTCTTATACGAGCGAATCGAGTCCTACGTGGCTGGATTTTAGGAGAGGACCACGAGAAAAGTGCAGGACTACTGTACTTTTGGATTGGACTCTTGAATCTGTATTCTACACCGCTGTTTGATAACGTGTCACGTTTTGGGATAATCGTTCTCAGTTTTCGAAGATGATTCACGCAATATTACGTGTATTCGTATAGTTTCTGACAATAACCATAACAGGTAACCATTTTCGTTGGAGCGCGTAACCTCGAGAAGCCAAAAACCGCGTAGTGAATGAGGTGATTCTGATAACGCGTGTATGCGTCAATAACAGCGATTATGTTCAGCTGTAGAATAAATGTACACGTGTGTATGTCGCGAAAATATGTATAGCTGACGTATAGCTATGTATAGCTACTTATATTTATTTGTATAGTCATCTATATTATGTACAGCTATTTGGTCAAAAAGACAAATTTCATTTGTCGTTTATAGTAAACGTATACATTATTACCAACATATGGTAAACAAATTCATATTTTTATCAAAATGATTTAAAAAAAAAATGACATCTAAATAGAAGAAATACAAGAAAGAAAACATAATTTCTTCCGCACATTTTTCTAGTCGTCCAAAGTTAAGAGAAGCTATTCTAATTGAGAACATTTAGTAGATACCGTTCGAACATTCGGAGATATCGTTGTATCGAGGAAGTAGGGGGTGGTGGAAAACGATTCTGGAGACGAAGGGTAGTCGGTACGCAAAACGGGAGTGGTCTCTGGGGGATGAAAAGCGCCATCTTCCCATTAGACGCGAGATTGATTTTGCGAGAAGCTCCTTACTGTAACAGGCGGATCGGCGTTACCGCGCAGATCGCTAATGTGATTAAAATAATCCGACGATAATCAAAATACAAAGGGCCGGCCAATTTCGGACGAGCTTCATCCCCGTAATACCATTAAGACCGCGCTGCGGCGTCCATAGAAAAATAAGCCTTCCCCTTAGCGAGCGGATAATCGCTCGCACACTTTCCGAACGATTATTAATCAGTCTTCATGCTGTTCGATTTTTTATCCCGCCGTGACATCAACGCGAACATGTTTTTTTTTTTATTTTTCTTTTGTCAAAAGTCTCTGTTGCGTTTGTTGAAGAAAATTGAAAAAAAAGAGTTTGATTGAATTTTATTGATTTCAAAGATAATGCAATTAATCAGATAATATTGGAATGTTATTAATGTTTTTTTTTTTTGTTATTCTTTGTTGTCTTTTAATTATTTCATTGAGTAGCACAAATGCTATTTGAGGGAATTGTCAAATATATCAGAAACATACCATAAATTTCATCATATGTAATTGTTGGTTATTCGTATGATTAATATTTATTTTCCATAAGAAGTTGAAAGCGCATATTTTTTATACCTGGTGTCAGAAGTGTAAGAAACCTTGACAGCAGAGAAATAATTAGTTTCTAAATTGTTCATTCTGAATGCTTCATCTGTCAGAGGGTTAGACGTGTTTCCTTTGAAAAACAATGATAATTGAACATTTAAAAGTCGATTTGTAATTTAAGAAATGAAAGAAAACAGGTGAAACAGGTGCGCAAAGAAAGGAGAGCGCTCCGTAAGTTCTTAGCCGTTTCAACAACGTTGCATCCAGGTTTCGTTCTGAAAGTTTGTGTCTCGCTCACCACATCCCCTGTCGTTTCCTTCGTCCCACCTTGAACATCGGAAACTCGTAGTCGGATAAAAAGTTTATTTTAATCTATACAAATTTTAAATCCTCTGCGGCCCTCCTGGCAGCGGTGCAAAGTGTCACGACGGGAAATAAGATCGACCGCCCCTCGAACGGTCCCACCCCTCCACTCTCTTCCGTCCCTGCAAATCTCGCGTCTTTTTAGCTTGTACCTCTCCGATATCCCCTTGAAACTTTTTCTCCACCTTGTGGAAAAGACGATTCCTTGTACAATTCCACCACCTGTTTTACTGTAGCACCAATATCAAACATGTCTTTGACTGTCTTAAGTAACAAAACTTGTCACTTGAATTATAGCAATTCCTCTGTCTGTGTTATTACAGCAACAATATCAAACTTCTCTTCGATCATATTACAATTCTGCAACTTGTTAGTTGAATTTCGACAATTCTTCGTACAATTACTATACATGTTTTATACCAGGAACAACATCAAACATGACTTTGGCTGTCTTAAATAACAACAAAACTTGTCACTTGAATTGTAGCAATTTCTAATACAATTCCTCTGTCTGTGTTATTGTAGCAACAACATCAAACATGTCTTTAACCGTTTTAAATAACAACACGTCACGAATTATAGCAATTTCTAATACAATTCCTCTGTCTGTGTTATTGTAGCAACAACATCAAACTTCTCTTCGATCATCTTACAATTCTGCAACTTGTTAGTTGAATTTCGACAATTCTTCGTACAATTACTATACATGTTTTATACCAGGAACAACATCAAACATGACTTTGGCTGTCTTAAATAACAACAAAACTTGTCACGAATTATAGCAATTCCTCTGTCTGTGTTATTACAGCAACAATATCAATCTTCTCTTCGATCATACTACAATTCTGCAACTTGTTAGTTGAATTTCGACAATTCTTCGTACAATTACTATACATGTTTTATACCAGAAACAACATCAGACATGTCTTTGGCTGTCTTAAATAACAACAAAACTTGTCACGAATTATAGCAATTCCTCTGTCTGTGTTATTACAGCAACAATATCAAACTTTTCTTCGATCGTCTTACAATTCTGCAAATTGTTAGTTGAATTTCGACAATTCTTCGTACAATTACTATAGACGTTTTATATCAGGAACAACATCAAACATGTCTTTGGCTGTCTTAAATAACAACAAAACTTGTCACGAATTATAGCAATTCCTCTGTCTGTGTTATTGCAGCAACAATATCAAACATGTCTTTAACCGTTTTAAATAACAACACGTCACGAATTATAGCAATTTCTAATACAATTCCTCTGTCTGTGTTATTGTAGCAACAATATCAAACTTCTCTTCGATCGTCTTACAATTTTGCAACTTGTTAGTTGAATTTCGACAATTCTTCGTACAATTACTATAGACGTTTTATATCAGGAACAACATCAAACATGTCTTTGGCTGTCTTAAATAACAACAAAACTTGTCACGAATTATAGCAATTCCTCTGTCTGTGTTATTACAGCAACAATATCGAACTTCTCTTCGATCGTCTTACAATTCTGCAACTTGTTAGTTGAATTTCGACAATTCTTCGTACAATTACTATACATGTTTTATACCAGGAACAACATCAAACATGTCTTTGGAGGTCTTAAATATCAACAAAACCTGTCACTTGAATTACAGCAATTCCTCTGCCTGTGTTATTGTAGCAACAATATCACTTCTATTCGATCGTCTTACAATTCTGCAACTTGTTAATTGAATTTCGACAATTCTTCGTACAATTACTATACATGTTTTATACCAGGAACAACATCAGACATGTCTTTGGCTGTCTTAAATAACAACAAAACTTGTCACTGGAATTATAGCAATTCCTCTGTCTGTGTTATTGCAGCAACAATATCAAACATGTCTTTAACCGTTTTAAATAACAACACGTTACGAATTATAGCAATTTCTAATACAATTCCTCTGTCTGTGTTATTGTAGCAACAATATCAATCTTCTCTTCGATCATCTTACAATTCTGCAACTTGTTAGTTGAATTTCGACAATTCTTCGTACAATTCCTCCACCTATTTTATAGCAGCAACAGCATCAAACCGACTGTTGATCATCTTCCAATTCTATTATTTTGGCAACTAAGTGATTGCTGAATCAAAAAAAGTTCCACGCACAATTTCTCTACCTGCTTCACAACAAACATTAAAACAATATCAAGCAATGAGTAACTACATCAAACCTATCCTGCATCCTTTTACACTTCTGAAACTTGTTTCACTCGAATGCAACACTTTAATTTCCTCCTAAAAAAATATTTTCAAAATGAGGTATCCAACAGATACCAAGGTTAGTCCTTCCTTTCCTCTCATCTTCTCACGATCTTACGTATTACATCAAACCAACTCCTACGATATTCACGTAATAGCTCACCGCTGCATCATCGATCGATCGAAGATCGAGCTAAGAGCGCCGTTTCGATAGTCATGGCGGTAATCGTCGCTAATCGTCCGAGCGTTTGCCAGCGCCTCGATGAGCAATCGTCCAAGCTGCGTAATCATCGCGCCAACACACTCGTCGCTCTCTGTCGCCACGTTCATCTCGTTGCAAATTACACGCGCGTCTTATTATCTGACAGATTCTCACGTATCGTCAGCGAGAAAGTGATGTCCCGTACAGCATCACATCGATCGATATTCACGCAATTAGGCGTTCGTCAGCTGGCCAGCCTTTCGCTGCGACTACCAAAGACCTGACAATCAACGTATTAGTTTCAATGTCTGTGCCAATTGAACGACGATTATTATCTTGTATAACACTAAGAACATCGAAGTAATATCTGGAGATTGTTATCTGGTTATGTTTACGTAATTTCGATGCTGCAAACATGGTGATGATTATTCGAAAAGGAAGGCTCAGTGTTTATTAAAGTTTTGGTTGTATCGTTACACTTCAGATGGAGCAGGTGCCAGTGCGAGTGAATTGGCCGACGTGTAAATATCTTACATAGAAGTTTGTTATTACTGGCGAATGATAAATGGAATTAAGAATCGTGTAGGTAACCGCATACCTGTGTCAGTTACAAATTTTCTTAATATAATTTTAATTTTAAGGCACAATTTACATTTTCGAAATAAACAAATTTGTGCATAAAATGTCAAGTATGTATTAGAGTTTCAAACTATTATTATAGTTTTGCTTATCGATTGAGACACATGGTTCGAAGAAATAGAAAAATGGGGTTAGGTTACCCCAATTCCATACCTCTAATTTCATTGGAAAATATTGAAAATTGGAAATCTGAATATCTGCACCTATCGAAATATCGAAGTTAGGGACGATTGCTGAGGTAGGTAGAATGTTACTATATAGAATTCATACTAAGAACGATACACAGAGAAAGGGGAGTATACGTGACAAAACAAGGTTCACGGTATGCTTCATTAATCGCGTTACGCTGAATTATTGCGTTCGCAGTAATAAATCCTTCGGATGATTCCGGCGAGGAAAAGCGGCACTGCGATGTCTATTCTAAGTACGAGTCTATCGTACATCGTGATACATGAACTAATATCGTACTTAACGTTCCCAGACGTAAACTAATTATTTTTAATTGGGTTTCGATCCTCGCACGCCATCTAGCTTTCTCTTCCATGTCCTCATTATTGATTAATAGAATTTCTTTCTACCAAATTATTTGATATATTATAACGACGATGATTAACTCGCAAAATTTATAAAATTATAGTCCATTTGAAATAAAGCGGAATTCGAGGTTACTTAAAATTTGTTTTTATTTTCATGAAAGTGTAGGATCTTTTTATCGATCGATGGATCTATTTTTAATGGATTAAACAGAAAACGATTATTTAACGTGAACTAAATACAATAATGTGTTATAATTAAGATAACTAAATAGTTAATTCACAACTCTCCTTCTCGACAACGTTGGCAACACTGACTTCTCAATTAATTACTGACTGTTAATTCTTCCTTCTTCCGCGGCCATGTTTACTAGGCCTTTTTCCCGCGTAATTATTCAACTGAAGGACCGATCGGTCTATTGAAGTTTCCAGACCCTTTCGGCAACACTTTTTCTCGCAACATTGTTTATAATTCACCCGATATTTTTTAGACAATATGTCCACGATACTACAAAAGTAACTATAAATCAAGCCAAAAAGAAATTAGTCGCAAGTAATTGGAAAATTATCAAAGTATGTCAAGCAGAAGGCCAAACTAACTAACTTCGAACTAACGCCGTGCATCCAGTTATGAAACATTTTCCAAGATCCATTTCACTTGTCATCTTCAATTCAGCCTTTGCTTGTAAACCTGGATCACACTCGGGGACCAGGACGCACTTGTACGCGTCGTTTCTACCCCTACATCCTCTCTTAAGTCGTATCAGAAAGTAGTAAGCGGCACTTGTTCTTCGAAATTACAGTGCCGATCGTAAGTCTTAAAACGTGACTAGATTCCAAACGACAGAAACTTGAACCTTCGAACAGAGAGGAAGAGCGAAAGAGGAAAAAAGAGAGAGCGGAGGGAAAAGAAAGGAAGGGGAGGGGGAATGGTAGCAGACTTACAGAAGGAGAATGGAAAAGGGTTCCGAGGTTGCAGTTAAATAAAACCGACAAAAATCTTCCCCGGGGAGGGCGCGAAGGGTCGTTTTTGGATGGCAAGGCACGAAGACACCGGCCGATGGCAAGCGGCTCAGACGGTCGCCATGTGTATAATAATGTTAAAGAATGTTAAATGTGCGAGGGTTTCGAGGGCCGCATACATTAGTTGTTAACAATGCTATAAAGGACACTCGGCCCGTGTCTCGCACCCCCCACACGCGCCACCACCAGATTTACGATCGCTCCTTTCCGCGCCCGATTCTTATGTAACGCTCCTCAGCGACATGGAGGGTGCAAGCCGCCTGCGGATCGCTTATGAATGAAAATATTATTTGAATCGCCTGCCCTCTCGCAGTTTTCTGCCGAAAATTTGTGATCCTTCGAGAAGAGTTTCTTTGTCGATTCGACTTGCGCGAAATTATAGATATTTCTCATAGTGTTGGGGGATACAGGATTTTAGTTAGCAGAGTTTTATTGGAGTGTTGATGTAGTGTGTGAGCGATGTGTTAAGCTAATTGCTGTGAAGATTTTATTTTACAATTTTAGAAAGCTTCCAGCTACTTGTAATTGCGTGTATGATGTGGGTGATTATGTAAATTTACAGTTTTATAAATACAACAGAAGAAATGGAATTTAAATAGCGATCATCGTGTAGTGTTGTAACAGGTACTTGAATAGGAATATTTTATATGGTTTCGTACATTGTGTGAAATGTGTACACTTTTAAGTATTATTGTGAAGTTTCAATTTCAGGAGGCTTCTAGTGTAGATATTGTAGCAGGTACTTGAACCTGGATATTTTATATGGTTTCGTACATTGTATGAAATGTGTACACTTTTAAGTATTATTGTGAAGTTTCAATTTCAGGAAGCTTCTAGTGTAGATATTGTAACAGATACTTGAACCTGGATATTTTACATGCTTTGTCAATTTCAGGAACCTTCTAGTGTAAATATTGTAGCAGGTACTTGAACCTGGATATTTTACATGTTTTCGTACATTGTGTGAAATGTGTACACTTTTACGTATTCTTGTGAAGTTTCAATTTCAGGAAGCTTCTAGTGTAGATATTGCAGCAGGTACTTGAACCTGGATATTTTATATGGTTTCGTACATTGTGTGGAATGTGTACACTTTTACGTATTGTCGTGAAGTTTCAATTTCAGGAAGCTTCTAGTGTAGATATTGTAACAGATACTTGAATCTGGATATTTTACATGCTTTGTCAATTTCAGGAACCTTCTAGTGTAAATATTGTAGCAGGTACTTGAACCTGGATATTTTACATGTTTTCGTACATTGTGTGAAATGTGTACACTTTTACGTATTCTTGTGAAGTTTCAATTTCAGGAAGCTTCTAGTGTAGATATTGCAGCAGGTACTTGAACCTGGATATTTTATATGGTTTCGTACATTGTGTGAAATGTGTACACTTTTAAGTATTATTGTGAAGTTTCAATTTCAGGAGGCTTCTAATGTAGATATTGCAGCAGGTACTTGAACCTGGATATTTTATATGGTTTCGTACATTGTGTGAAATGTGTACACTTTTACGTATTATTGTGAAGTTTCAATTTCAGGAAGCTTCTAGTGTAGATATTGTAACAGATACTTGAATCTGGATATTTTGCGTGCTTTGTCAATTTCAGGAACCTTCTAGTGTAGATGTTGTAACAGGTACTTGAACCTGGATATTTTATATGGTTTCGTACATTGTGTGAAATGTGTACACTTCTACGTATTGTCGTGAAGTTTCAATTTCAGGAAGCTTCTAGTCTAGATATTGTAACAGGTACTTGAACCTGGATATTTTACATGTTTTCGTACACTGTATGAAATTTGTACACTTTTACGTATTGTTGTGAAGTTTCAATTTCAGGAAGCTTCTAGTGTAGATATTGTAACAGGTGTTTGAATCTGTATATTCTGCATGTTTTCGTACACTGTATGAAATTTGTACACTTTTACGTACCTAAATTTTCCACAGAATGTACAAGCATCCGCTGCAACTCATCTTGAAAAGTAATTCCAACGTTTGTAATTGATGATTGAGGTTAGGTATCGTAGTTTACTTATGGATACAACTTTGATAATATGCAAGTTTTTGGAAGCATTAGTCGTTCCCAAAACAGTTTATTGTACGTGCATCTAAAATTAGAACTGAGAAACAATACTTATAAAACAAGATCATTTTCCAACCAGAAAAATTCTGAAACTCGATGCCAGCTTTGTCTACTACGATGTCTTTGTCTGACTACGATGGATGTTTCTACTGTAGCATGCAGCTGCACTGACTGTATAATAGTCAAGAATCACTTGAATAACAATTTCTCTTAACAATAATATTAATATAATTCCATATTATGAAATCGAAGAAATTTTTAAATTTTATTACCTTTTCTGTACTATCTCTATTTTTCTTCATTCATTCGTTATTTCGTAACAGCCTATACGATATAACTTTACTTAAAAAGAAAACTAGCTTCAGTTAAGAAATACAGGAAGCTTCAAATAATTCAAATTATCATGAAAAATGAAAAAATGTTAGATAGCATATTTCAACTAAAGAGGACGGTATATCTAACGCGATAATTCAAAGTAACCACAACACGTGTTCCCGTGTCCTTCACCGTAAATTGTCTAAGAAAGTATGATCGCCCTGTTTCGTGCTCATATCGAGCATAGTCGGTCATAATACACGAAGACCTTCACGGTTAACTCACAGTCACTGACGATATACAGAGATCCGTTCGCGGCTGTTGAACACGGCAAAAGGTTTAGCAAGAAGAAAGAGAGGGGGCGCGGTTTCGCGAGAATTTCATTTTCCAGGCTAATTGGCCACGCCACACCGTGGCCTAGAGTAAATTATGCGAGGCGTCATTTCGTTCCGATTAAATGGAAAAGCTCGCATCGAAGACAAGAAAGAAGAGTAGGAAAAAGAGAAAGAGAGTTGCATTACCGTAATAGATGTAATTCATCGTGGCCGGCGGCACTTGACCACGCAGCATTTCCTAAGCAACCCCACACGCGCTATAACTTATCACCCTTGTCAACTCGTGCAAGCTGCAACCCTTGTGATAATTGTTTAAACCGACCACTGGCCACCCCTTTTAGCAGAAAGGACCGAGGCCGGTCGCTCCGGGCGTCGCGCGTTCGTGTATAAACTTTATGTACTTAGAGGCAAGCGTGTAGGTACTTAATTACGATTAAATTACTCCCCTTAAAACCCGTGGCGAACTTCGAAGGCAGGCCGATAATAAATCGCCCAAAGATGGACGCTGGTCTTGCTTGTCCCGTCGCGGTTGCAGAAATTCTTTCAGAAAACTTTCTTTCCTCTCCTCTACGATTACATTTCGTACATTTCTACAAATTCATATTCATATTCAAAGTAAATATGCCTGTAGAAACACATTTTGAAATTTCTTTAGTAGTGAGACACGGTTAGCGATACTATTAGCGATACATATTCTGAGAGTAAATATGTCTGTGGAGGCTCACGATAGTATTCGAATATTTGCTGTGGAAAAGTTTTATTTCTGCATTCTATGTGCTAATTAATATATTTTGAAATTTCTTTAGTAGTGGGACACGGTTAGCAACACTATTAGTGATACACATATTAGGTTGTCCGAAAAGCTTCTTTTGTTTTATGAGGAAATAACGGACGCACAACGTTTCTTGTTTTATAGTATTTTCTCGAATTACGTACGATCCATTTTGTTCTGTTGAGAT
Organism: Bombus flavifrons; assembly: GCF_040668555.2. Classification (NCBI taxonomy): domain Eukaryota; kingdom Metazoa; phylum Arthropoda; class Insecta; order Hymenoptera; family Apidae; genus Bombus; species Bombus flavifrons. The sequence goes on along the minus strand of NC_138459.1, from coordinate 4,504,297 downwards.
AAACACCACGACATTTCACAGACTTGATTTCACGTTTGTATAAAGGTCACTTTTGTAAAAAACACTTTTGCGAAAGAAAGATACTTTTCGAATAATCTAATGTATTTGTTTAATTATTGCGCGAGATCTATGTATTTTTGCACACTTAAATCTCCCAATAAACCTAACCATAAATTCTCCATTCGTAGTTATTCATTACGTTTAATGCTATTTACTAGCAAATAACTTTCGTACGATACTTGTTTCCATATTGTAAAACTATACACAGATGTTTGCTGCGAATCGCTATGGAATATTTTTAGACAACTTCATGTGTTTTGGTTAGTGTCCTATATTCACGTCAATATCATACACAATATCACTTACGATCAAGTCGACCAATATCGTCACTCACTACATTACCACACTCGACACTGACCATTCTTTTTCTATTAAATATTTTAATAAAGGAATAAAAAAACAAGAGAAAAATATCGTCTGTCATAAACTTGAAATTGAGAAACTACGTAAAGATATCGTCGTAGACTAAATCGAAAAATAATAGAAAGGCGAAAAAAAGAATAAGAGCGCGAGTCTTGTATCTCGTGCTCGAAAGCGAACATGAAACGCGATGAATAGACTTTGGACGGCCTCCAAAAAATATAGCGAGACAAGAACGGGGGCGATAGAGAGCGCGCTAGAAAGAAATGGAATATGAAAGAAAGAAGAGAGAGGAAGCTTGGCTCTCGTAACGAGAGAAACGAGTCAGCCTGGAACACTCGAACGGTAAAGCGAAACGAGGCCGGACCAGGAAGCCTCGAAGGAGTGAGAACGCGATAGCGAGCAAATAATAGGGAAATGATTTGCTCCTTGTTAGATAAAGGACACTGTGAGGGGACTCGCGAAAAGAAATATTGCCCCGAATGAAAGGAAGTAGGCGAACGAAGAGGATCGAGCGACGCTTGGCCCCCGGGGAGGAAGCGAATTCTTTTTCCTCGTAACCGCTCTTCTTCTTCGACTAGGTCGTGCCAGGTCATCCGTGTACGCATTCTGCTCGATTAGCAGCTAAATAGTGTTATTAAATAGGTTTTGGATTTCGATATTTAATTGATCCACACAGATTCAATTTTGTATATTCTGTATTTCACCACCATGCACAGTCACTAACTGAAACACACTGGATACACTCGGATAATTAACACGTGGCAGACGCCAAAAACAAAAGAGTGTCGTTAGAAGTCGTACCAACTTTGCATGTAGGAACTAGTGATCATGCCAACCTAATATTTTCGACAACAAATAGCGCCCTGTGTTTCTCTTTCCGATAGAACTTTCATCTGGGTTCATCGTATGCTGCATCTTACGCGTTCAGCCTTTCTGGATTTCTTAAACCTTTTTTCAGTGAAAAATTCAGTCCTCAGAACGAAGGAATTTTACATCTGGTACGTGAATTTGGTAGTTTGTTGGAATAAGAAAATATTTTTAATGAATCGACGATTATGAAAGCAGACATTGTGTAGGTTACAGTTTTCTTAAGTGGATTTATTGGGTTGGCAACTCAGTGATTGCGGATTTTGTCATTAGATGGTGTTGACAAATCAGCAATCACTTAGTTGCCAAGCCAATAGATTTGGTAAATAACAAACTGCTGAATTTAGTAATTTATTCCAATTGTTTTTGAGAAATTTGATATAAAAATGATAAAATATGTATAAAAAAGTAATGGTTAGAAATATAAATAGATTTCTTCAATAGCTTTTCGTTCAACTGATTTGAACTGACGGAATTTGAATTTGGTAGATGATAAATCGACATGGTTGGGTACAGTTTTTTTCAAAATGTGTTTTTAAGTGGTTCAACGTGTAGTATTGTTAAAGAATCGATGGTTACAGTGGAAGTACAGGAGTGGAAATTGTTATATCATGACGTACAGGGCTGTTAGCTAGGAAAACACGATGGAAGTTCGATTTTCGTCCAGTCACGTTTCATCACTCCGATATCGTGTCCCATCTTTCGTTGCTTATTCCAATTCATTATTTTAACATCGATCCGATGATATCACAGCATTGCCAACGATAATCAATAATGGACTGTTCACGTAATTATACGGACGTTTAACATTCATTGCTACCACAACATTTTTAGAAAGTTTCTTCAATTAAAGTTTCCAATTATTCATTGCGAAAAGAGATTCCAAAGGATTTTAATTTCTTCATGACAGTAGAGTCTTCGAATCGATTCAACTTTTAATTAATTTTCACGCAGAAACTTCTGGAATTTTTTTTTAACAATAACATTCCACGGAATATCGACTGCTTTCAAACTTTCAATTCTTTCCATGGTTTCTCCCTGATTATACTTTGGAAGAATTATTCCTATTTTATCTCTTCTGGAATAACAAGAAGACAACGAATTTGTTTAAAAACCTGGAAACTCTACTACTTGGATAATTTTATTTTGTAAAATTTATTCTTCTAATACTTTCAATTATTTGACATCTTTTCTCATAGTATACCCATCCTAGAAAAATTGTTCCAATTTGGTTTCTTATGGACTAATTACAAATTAACGATTAGAGTAAAAATTTCCTTGAAAACTCAAGAATCTCCACATTTTTTACTGATTCACTTTATACTCTAGAAATATCATTTCCATTCCAATTCTTATGGACAAACAAGAAAACTAAGAAACTAGATTGGGGTTAGGTTATGGAAAATGAAAAAGTTTCAAAGATTTGCACCAATTATCTCAGCAATAAAAATCTCAGCAAACGATTTCTTTCGGATATTTTATATTTCAAATTATTCTCAGACTCCCAATATTTTCTACACTCTCGCTATATATATATTGGCTTGGCAACTATGTGATTGCGGGTTTTTTCATTACCGCCTAACGACAAAATCCGCAATCACTTAGTTGCCAACCCAATATATGCAGAATTTGAGTTATAATATAAAGTTTGAGTTATAATATATAAAAATATTGAAATATCCTAAATTAGTGGGTAGGCAACTAAGTAATTGCGGATTTTGTCATTAGGTGGCATTGACAAATCCGCAATCACTTAGTTGCCAACCTAACATATCGTTCACACGAATAATCCTCGTTTGGTATTATATTTATTATTTGGCACTGGAAAATGATGAATAAATTTCAAGCTGTAACGAGGATGATGAGTGGAATTTTGTTTTTCAATTGCAGAAATAGTTCATGGAATTCCATGTAATATTTAGTGGTATTGTGTTTTGTGTCCGTTTCTATGTATTACGTTCAATCTGTTAGGTTGGCAACTAAATGATTGCAGATTTTGTCGCTAGGTGGTAATGAAAAAGTCCGCAATCGCTTAGTTGCCAATCCAACATTATACTGTGCTGCACTATACAGAAATACCTTCTACAGTTTTCGTGAGCAACGAAAGCGTCGGTAATCTGCCGCAAAGATTTTCTCCCTTTTCCAGCAATTTCACGAAGCTCTCACGAATTGCGATCGTTTTCCAGTAAACTCATGACAGGTGCTTAGCGACGCGTTTCCCAGAACCGGAAAATCCTCGATTAGATTCACGAAACGGCGCGTGTAGTCTGGTTGGAAAACAAGCCTTGAATTCGTGTAACGACGAAAACAACGAAAAACAGAAGAGCGGCGGCAGGGGGTGGAGGTGCGAGATTCTGCGAACGAATCGGCCGGCATTTCTCCGCTTGGCCGAGCGAAGGGTTGACTCGTGGGATGGTGAGCAGCGTAGGTGGAGGTCGAGGATAGGGTATGCATGGCGGCGGAGAGTCCGGTAGCGATCATCAATCAGAAAGGCAGTCAGCCGTCCGTCGGTTGGTCGGCTGGTCAGCCACGTCCAACGCGTACGGAGTTTCGCGCGAGGAACGCATCTACCTACGAATCCGCGAGTCATGCTTCGACTACCGGGGCCCCTGACAATCGATCCGTGCCGCTAACCTACGCTTCTCCGCTTCTTCTTTTCCTATGTGTCGGTGAACAAAGAGGGAGACGGAGATGGGTTAGGGGAAGTTCGAGTTGCGAAGGTTTTACGTTGTTTCAGAGTTGGATTTGTATATTGCTTTGGGTGCAATCGTGTGTTTCATCCTATCGTGTCGTTCAGCTATTCAAATTTCAAGTTTGTGTAGAGGATTGCGGTTTCGTGAAGTTCTATTCGGTTCGTATGTGTTTCACACTTGTAAAATTGATTAAGATTACTGTTGCTCTTTGAATAGCACTTTGTAAATGGTTCATCTCGGTGTTTAGTTGTTTCTAATTTGTGATAGGTATTGGTAGTAATACATGGATCTACGGATTATGCTTTTGAGAGTATTGGATTTGTCCGAGCTTTTACGTGGTTGCACTACCAATACAAACGAATTATAATTTTCTCAGTCATCGGATATTTCAAACAACAGAAAGCTCCATCAATATCCTGATCTGTATATAATACGACTTTACATAAATTAATTTATAATTACAAATCCGAGCTTTTACGTGGTTGCACTACCAATACAAACGAATTATAATTTTCTCAGTCCTCAGATATTCCAAACAACATAAACAATATCATTTATCAATATCCTGATCTCTATATAATACGACTTTGCTTTACATAAATTAATTTACAATTACAAATCCGAGCTTTTACGTGGTTGCACTACCAATCTAAACGAATTATAATTTTCTCAGTCCTCAGATATATCGAACAACAGAAAGGTCCATCAATATCCTGATCTGTATATAATACGATTTTGCTTTATATAAATTAATTTATAATTACAAATCCGAGCTTTTACGTGGTTGCACTACCAATCTAAAAGTATTATAATTTTCTCAGTCATCAGATATATCGAACAACAGAAAACTCTATCAATATCCTGATCTGTATATAATACGACTTTACATAAATTAATTTATAATTACAAATCCGAGCTTTTACGTGGTTGCACTACCAATACAAACGAATTATAATTTTCTCAATTCTCGGATATTTCAAACAATATAAACTTTTATTAATATCCTGCATATAATACGACTTTACATAAATTAATTTACAATTACAAATCCGAGCTTTTACGTGATTGCACTACCAATCTAAACGAATTATAATTTTCTCAGTCCTCAGATATATCGAACAACAGAAAGCTCCATCAATATCCTGATCTGTATATAATACGACTTTGCTTTACATAAATTAATTTATAATTACAAATCCGAGCTTTTACGTGGTTGCACTACCAATCTAAAAGTATTATAATTTTCTCAGTCCTCAGATATATCGAACAACAGAAAACTCTATCAATATCCTGATCTGTATATAATACGACTTTACATAAATTAATTTATAATTACAAATCCGAGCTTTTACGTGGTTGCACTACCAATACAAACGAATTATAATTTTCTCAGTCATCGGATATTTCAAACAACAGAAAGCTCTATCAATATCCTGATCTGTATATAATACGACTTTACATAAATTAATTTATAATTACAAATCCGAGCTTTTACGTGGTTGCACTACCAATACAAACGAATTATAATTTTCTCAGTCATCGGATATTTCAAGCAACAGAAAGCTCTATCAATATCCTGATCTGTATATAATACGACTTTACATAAATTAATTTATAATTACAAATCCGAGCTTTTACGTGGTTGCACTACCAATACAAACGAATTATAATTTTCTCAGTCATCGGATATTTCAAGCAACAGAAAGCTCTATCAATATCCTGATCTGTATATAATACGGCTTTCCTTTACATAAATTAATTTATAATTACAAATCTGAGCTTTTACATGGTTGAACTACCCAATTAAAACGAATTATAATTTTCTCAGTCCTCGGATATTTCAAACAACAGAAAGCTCTATCAATATCCTGATCTCTATATAATACGATTTTCCTTTACAGAAAACAATTTATAATTACAAATCGAAAATTCGGTGACTTTAACACTTTTCCACCACATTTTCTATTTAAAAGAAAAAAAAACACACAATGTCGAATGACACATCTTCCAAGGGAAAAATAACCTTCCTCTACATTTTATATCATCGGCTCTCATCCTACTCTCAAGCTACTTTACCCTTCGGGAATCCTCTTTCAAAACGCCATCATATCAAACGCAGGGGCCTTCAAGGTGATCACGCTTCGATAATTAAATTACGAAACTCTCTCGCTCCCCTTTTTTATACTCTCTTTGGATGGTTCATGTTGCATGACTTTTTATCGGTGGCCTGACATTTTCTAAACAGAATAGCTCGGTATTCTGGACATGACCCGTCACGACAAGCCGAGCCAGCCACTGGGAGATCTTTCAACGCAACCATCGGCTAATTACCTCAGACAATCCCCTCTCCTGCCACTGTCACCCACCCCCCACCCCCATGACCATGGTGCGCGTCTCCGTTTCTCCCTGGAGGCGACGGCGTTCGCAGCGTGGCGCAGTTTCCGCGAAAGAAAAGACGCGTAAGAAGGGAGCGCGGCTAATGTTCCTTAAAAGTAAAGTGCTTATAATAGTAGCCGCTTGTAACGTTGCCGACGATCGCTGCTAAGTTGGTTTTAAAGCCACCTATTCCACGCCACGCTCGATTCTTCCTATTGTTCGCTTGCTTTCAGAGGAATCACAAATTGTCTCGGGCTTTTATCAGCCTCTTGTCATTTGTATTTATCTTGAACTGCCTGAAGAAGTCCGAAATAGTTATACATACGGTACTTTCTCGTTTAATGATTCCCCTTTATACTGATCTTTGTATTTTGTAATTTTTTGGTAGTTTCTTTTCTCGGATATTCTTTAGAAAACTTCACCGTTTTTAGATAAAAAAAGTGACAGATGTTACGTGGTCACGTACTTACATAGATGGCGACTATTCACGCAATTTCTATATTTTTATAAATGCAGCTAAAAAAATGGGATTTAGAGAGAAATTTTTGTCTCACAAATTTCACAACGAGTACTTCGTATATTAAATAATAAACAAGCAAAGTCGATGCAATTTTTATTTTCTTAAATTCAACTATGCAGAAACCTATTTCTCCTAACCTCAAATATAACAATATCCAATATAACAGAATTTACGTAATATACGAAGTATTTATCGAAAATTTAGAGAAAAATTTTATATTAAAATCGTATATTACGTAAATTCCGTTATATTAGATTGGCAACTAAGTGATTGCGGATTTATTCATTAGATGGTAATGACAAAATCTGCAATCACTTAGTTGCCAACCTAACAAATGGCGCAAGCACCCTCAATCTAGCGATCGCTCACACTCATCCAAAATATCAGTTTATTTCTCGACGTATCATATCAATGTGATATCAATCACTGTTTAAGTCACAATTTGAATATATCCTGAACTCTAAATAAAAAACTAAACTATCCGAGAAACAATCTTGCAAGCCAGCTTTCTACATCCACAAAAACTGTCTTCTGCTCTCTTTTGGCTCGACTTCCTGCCTCGCCGCTGCAACCTCTGCATCCCCATTCAGATTTGACAAAAGGAATGGCCGCTATCGCTCGTGGACCTTCGTTCTTTTTCGCTCGTTGTTTCCTCGTGTCAACGTCCTGCGCGCAGAACCGACGACGAATCAAACGGCCATCAGAGCAGGCAGGGCCTTTGAAAGCGGCGCTGTCGAGCGAAGGCGGTCAGAGGAAGGGGCTTAACACTTTGATCGGTGAATGACTGGCGACTTTGCATTATGAAGCTAAACTGTTCGCGTCGAAGAAGCGCGCGGACTAAGCTCCCGCGAAGTCAACTTTTTATCGCGTTGTGAGGCCCGTCGCGGGCAACAGGTTTTGCACGATCCTCGGGGACACGCTAGTTTCTCGATTATCCTGCTTTAAGCGCATCTCTAACCGACCTATTGCACTAAAGATTCTTATAGCTTTGAATATAACAGGAACATTGTCTTTATAAACAGCGACGCTTAACGGTTACCTCTTAGTGTGTTTTCAGATGTGCTGCACTTCTGCAAGCAAACTTTAGTTCACGTGTATCCCACCGGAACTTCTACGTTTGCTACTCTCTCGTTGAGATTGACGCTTGAATAACTGGCAGAGTTCCAATCATATGCGAATGGTGCTATTTGGCTGTTTGGCTTTCAGTTAGTTTTGTATTTTGGAGGAAAATGATTTGTTGATTTTCGAAAGTGTACTTTGTACGTCGTCGAGTAATAATATTTCACCTTGTATAAGGTATATTAGGTTTGTTACATTTTAATATACTGCTGGATACAATTAGAGAATTGCAATTACCAATGGTTCTATGATATCAATTAAACGAATGAAAGACAGGCTGTCCTATAAGCTTGATAGATTGATATGATTTTGGTTTAAAGACACACATTAAAAGTAAAATTAAATTAACATAAGGAACGAGTATAAAAGTCCAGGTTACATGGAAAGACACCCCCTAATTATTTTGAGTATTGAATATCTTGTAGATATACAGGGTGGTTGGTAACTGGTGGTACAAGCGGAAAGGGGGTGATTCTACGCGAAAAAAGAAGTCGAAAATATAGAATAAAAATTTTTCGTTCGAGGCTTTGTTTTCGAGAAAATCGACTTTGAATTTTCGCTCGGTACGCGTCCACTTTATCGCGTCTCGTTATAACGGATCTCACTGTAGAGCGTTGTCTCGATGGAAGAATAAAAAAAAAATTTTTTTATTCTATATTTTCGACTTCCTTTCCGCTTGTACCACCAGTTACCAACCACCCTGTATATTCTCAGTATATTTCAAACATAACAGTGGAGTTTCATTACAGCGCTATTCAAATTTTTTAACGTTTCCTAAAAGACACGCAACGATATAACCAAAAAGAATATTTGCAAATATTCGAATAGTTTCGTGAGCAGCTGCAGCTACTCTCCGGCGTACTCGTCGGAACGTTAGCTGGTGAAAAAACTGTTCCTTCCATTGCTGCGTGATTAGCGAAGAAACATCAGAGCCTTGCCACCACGAGACCACCAAAAGTGCAGAGGACATCTTCCATAATCGTCGTTAAAGAAAAACAATACCGTTCATGGTCCAGTATCGACCAAACGAGCCGCGAGCTCGAGAAATCGTCGGGAGTCGTAATCTCCGCTGAGAATCACGGTTTTTTCCTTGAGAAAGTCGCTTGGCGAACATCGGCAACGATATCAGCCCCGGCCTTTTTGCCGTCACGCCGAGGAATCTTCTTTTCTATTCCCGTTCGTTCGCGCGAGTCTCGTTTTATATTAAAAATGAACTGTCGCTTCCAACGACCAACGCAGACAGGCATTCGACTGTAGCGGCACTTTTATTTGATAAATCGCGCTACGATCTTCTCCGTCGGTCATCTGAATTTCTGATGCATTATTTTCCCCCGGTAGCACCGGCTACGTCGAATCGCGCTCGGGGAGATCGACCGGAGGGTGGAACACCACGATCCACGCGCGCTGTTCTCTCCGATCTCCCTCGTCGAATCGACGGGGGACGATTTGGAAATCGATAGCCGCTAGTTTAATCGTCGTTATTCCACTGTTTACTGTAGGAAGATTGCGTGTGTTTTTGTTGTGACGAAGAAAGTGGACGTTAGAATATTAGAACTTCAGCACGATGATTGTTTTGCACGATAATTTGGAAGATGTATTTTCATTTAGCAGCAAAGATGTTACGTCACGAGGCTTGCCATAGGCCGTGTCCCTAACCGTCGCTCGTGGTACTACAGTGTCGTAGAAGGATCGTCTTACATGACCAGCGATATATATATACAATGTAGCGATAAGTGCATAGTTGTCGTCAAGCGGCGAATTCTAGAAACGTCGATTCGCCTTTGGTCCGTTATTTCATCTACACAAAGAAGGTGGCATACGTGATCATAGGCGCGAACGGTGGCGTGACCCGAGAGTAGTGGGGGTCGTCTCCCAGGGAAGACAAAGAAAAGATCGAAGGGCAATCAGTATTATTTGAGGATTCAAACGGAATGTATCGAGAGGTTGTGACGAATAAAATTAAAGTCGCTTAGTCTACCGAATACATTGAGAAATATCATAAAGTCGGGTCGAATTCCTGTATCAAACTAATTGTATTTATCATTAAATAATTTGTGATGTGCTCGTTATAATATTAAATATTGTTAAATATACAAATCTACATTAACCCTGTTAATTCAGTGTTAAACTCATTTGAACCGCCTCTGTTATCTTAATCGAAACAGGGGAACGACTAATTCGCGGCGTCGGTTATCCGAATCGTAGCGAGATTTTACGCCTCTCGCTGACGCGTTTTCCTCGCGACCGCGTCTCTCCATAAACGGTCGTAACAAAAGGAAAAATAGGCAAAGGAAAAATTGAGTAAAAAAATACCAAGGTTCAGTCGTTTTTTCTGTGGGCTGCGCTTTTGCTGCCACCAAGTGATGGAAGTTGCAAATTAGAAGACAATGTTTATAGCTTTGAATCTCTATTTTTACTTAAAAAATTAAGAAATAACGAATTCAAAAGTTGTATAAAAAATACCTATGTTAAAAAGTACACTAAGGTGGGAGACAAAGTGGAAGAACTGTGCACGAAGGAAATCTGTGTATATTTGAAAAAGAACAGAGTAATGTGAACATAGTGGAAACACAAGGACAATAGGAACAATATGAACAGAGTGTAGTGACAAAAGCATAATTTAAAAGAAAAATATACAAGCGAGATCATAAAGCGAAGATATAATTAGAAACGTCTAATCGTAAATGTATATAATGTGTATAGTGTAATAAATGACAAAGGGAAATTATTACATCAGCGATCATTTTCTCGTCGACATGTAACGACGCAGCTCTTTCAACACTCTGATGCAGGACCATCGAAGCAGAAGGTATTACGTTGTCCGAAAAGTTTCTTTCGTTTTATAAGGAAACAATAACCGCACAATGTTTTTGTTTTATATTTGTTTATTGAATTATGCACGAATATAATAATATAAAATAAGTAATGTAGTATCGTGAACGAGGGGTCTGTGGGGTGTCGTGCGGATTGTAAACAAGCGGTTGTTGAGCATGTGCGTAGTGAGGTTAAGACGAAAGGCAGCCATTGCTAAAGGACAGTAAACGAATTAACAGCAGTATGAGTTGAGAAGTCGGAGAGTGCGGGTTATGTTGTCGAATTGTAGTGTTGTTAGCGTTGTTAAGAGAAAGTTGAATTTGCGTTGACGAGAATTGTTAATTAATTATCCAGTTGTTTTAATTACTATACGTTTGTTGCAATTAGTTCATGTTGAATAACCATTGTTTTCTGTTTAATTAACATCTGTTTAATCCATTCATCATTAATAAACTAATTATAATAGTCTACGATACTACAATAATATAAAATAGAAATTGTTGTTCATCTATTATCACCTTATGAGACGAAAGAAACTTTTCGGATTAATATTACCAATATTATAGAATCTATCTTAAACGCTAAGATCGAAATGCTAAATCGAAAAATTATCAGATTCGCGGTAATTAACATTGAACCGAAAGTGTAGCTAAGTAAACAATTAATAATTTGTTTCCATTGTCGCACGAGACCGAGACGAGTTTTGGGCTCGTCGTCCACTCTCATCCATCATAGTTCTCGTTCCCTTTGCTTCGCTCACTTTCCACGCGTTTCTCCCACTTTTTCGCCGTAGCTTTTCCGTGATACTTCGCGAAACCTGCCAACGGTTAAACGGTTTATAAACAGTGGCGGTCCGGCGATTTATTAGCCGGAGGTTGCTCAAAACTAACACGAAAAATGCGCTCGCGTGCCTTATACTCCCCCTCTTCGTCTACGTTTATGTAACTCAGATGAAATAAATGAAATATTTTTCTTATAGCTATCACATGCTTATATTAGGTTGTCCAAAAGTTTCTTTTGTTTTATAAGGAAACAATAGACGCACAATGTCTTTTGTTTTATATTAGTTTATTGAATTATGCACGAAATAATATAAAACAGAAATTGTTGTTCATTTGTTATCGCCTTATGAAACGAAAGAAACTTTTCGGACGACCTAATGACACGTGATTTGTGTACATAATTGTGTTATGTATATAAATAGTATAATTTGTGTATATATTGGGTTGAAACTAAATGATTGCGAACTTTGTCATTAGGTGATGACAATATTAAATATTAGGTGATTGAAATATTAAAGATTTAATTTTTGTTTAAATTATTAATGAATTTATATATGTATTTATTTACTTAAAAAAATAAATTGTAATTTATTTTAATTAAATATAATGATTAGATTAGTAATACTTTTTGTTAAATAAATAAGTTTTAATATAAGTAAGGAATTAGACAAATTAAATATGTTCACCTGTTTAACAAAAACCTGGTTTATTGATTTTAATTTTAGGCCCAACGATGAAAATTTAATGGCTGTAATATAATTAACTGTACAAAGGTAGCATAATCAATTGTTTTTTAATTAACGACGCTTAGTTGCCAACCCAATACAAATAGTCACTTGAATTAAAAAAATTCCACGTGAAATTTCTCTACCTGCTTTACAACAAACAGTAAAACAATATCAAGCAATGAGTAACTACATCAAACCTATCCTTCTGAAACTTGTCTCTCTGGAATGCAACACTTTAATTTCTTCCTAACAAAATATTTTCAAAATGGGCTATCAAGAGATACAATTAACTTATTCAAATATTTATTAGCTTGACAACTAAGTGATTGCGGATTTTTCAATACCACCTAATGACAAATTCCGCAATCACTTAGTTGCCAAGCTAATAAATAGAAGAAATTAATAGAAGAGATGGCTATTTGTTCATCCTCCAACGAGTACTATACTTTGCACATTGTATATATTTTGGCATATTATATAGTCTTTGCATCCCTGCATCCTTAAATGTCCTATAAGTGCACCCCTTCCTTATTCTTCATCCTTTTACACTTCTCAAACTTGTCTCACTCAAATGCAGCACTTTAATTTCTTCCTAACAAAATATTTTCAAAATGGGCTATCAAGAGATACAATTAACTTATTTAAATATTTATTAGCTTGACAACTAAGTGATTGCGGATTTTTCAATACCACCTAATGGCAAAATCCGCAATCACTTAGTTGCCAAGCTAATAAATAGAAGAAATTAATAGAAGAGATGGCTATTTGTTCATCCTCCAACGAGTACTATACTTTGCACATTGTATATATTTTGGCATATTATATAGTCTTTGCATCCCTGCATCCTTGAATGTCCCATAAGTGCATCCCTTCCTTATTCTTCATCCTTTTACACTTCTCAAACTTGTCTCACTCAAATGCAACACTAATTTCTTCCTAACAAAATATTTTCAAAATGGGCTATCAAGAGATACAATTAACTTATTTAAATATTTATTAGCTTGACAACTAAGTGATTGCGGATTTTTCAATACCACCTAATGACAAAATCCGCAATCACTTAATTGCCAAGCTAATAAATAGAAGAAATTAATAGAAGAGATGGCTTGGCTAGATCTCTTTGCTGTTGATTCATCCTCCAACGAGTACTATACTTTGCACATTGTATATGTTTTGGCATATTATATAGTCTTTGCATCCCTGCATCATTAAATGTCCCATAAGTGCACCCCTTCCTTATTCTTCATCCTTTTACACTTCTCAAACTTGTCTCACTCAAATGCAGCACTTTAATTTCTTCCTAACAAAATATTTTCAAAATGGGCTATCAAGAGATACAATTAACTTATTTAAATATTTATTAGCTTGACAACTAAGTGATTGCGGATTTTTCAATACCACCTAATGACAAAATCCGCAATCACTTAGTTGCCAAGCTAATAAATAGAAGAAATTAATAGAAGAGATGGCTATTTGTTCATCCTCCAACGAGTACTATACTTTGCACATTGTATATATTTTGGCATATTATATAGTCTTTGCATCCCTGCATCCTTAAATGTCCTATAAGTGCACCCCTTCCTTATTCTTCATCCTTTTACACTTCTCAAACTTGTCTCACTCAAATGCAACACTAATTTCTTCCTAATAAAATATTTTCAAAATGGGCTATCAAGAGATACAATTAACTTATTTAAATACTTATTAGCTTGACAACTAAGTGATTGCGGATTTTTCAATACCACCTAATGATAAAATCCGCAATCACTTAGTTGCCAAGTTAATAAATAGAAGAAATTAATAGAAGAGATGGCTATTTGTTCATCCTCCAACGAGTACTGTACTTTGCACATTGTTTATATTGTAGCATATTCTATGCAGTCTTTGCAACTTTAAATGTCCCATAAGTGCATAAACATCCACAGTCTATTAATTGCATGCAGATCTCTATTAAATTCCCTTCCGTATATGACAAAATTCTGCCATTGTATATTCCATTACAATCCAACGATTTCGAATAGATAAATGAAAATTGTATGCAAGTTACCATCGCGAAAGCATAATTCACACCACTCGTGGAAGCTGATCTAATCGGTGAAATTCAGCGAAAGTGTGAATAGCAGCGTGTAATTAAGAGAGAAGCATAGAAAATCAAGCACCGTTTAATATGTCCTCGAATCTGTCGTATTGCAGCGTTTCAAGTTTCTGTTTCTTTTAAAAATTTACAACACAAACACAAATTTCTTTTAACTATAGACAAGAGAAATTTCCCTCGTTGTGACAATTTTTCTTTAAGGAACATCTATCCTCGATTTACGAATCGCTAGAGTAAAGTCAGAGGAAAAACTTGATGAGTTACTCACCAGGGGTGGCTGTTTTCTGCGAACGAAAATATGGCTCTGATGTCTCCGTTGCCTTCGAATATTTCCATCAACTTGTTACTAAAGCTAGCGATCGTGCTTTGTCTCAATTTGCAAACAATTTGCGTATATGTGAAGGAAACTACACTGCTACGGTATAATTCTTCAATTTTTATTTGAGACTCGGATGAAAAATTAAAGAACGACCATTGCAGAATAAATAAATATTGTCCACGAGTCATTGGAAGTAAAATCTTGTTAATAGAAAAGTATTGCTGACGTCTAGAGGCTCAGAAATTAAATCTTGCAAACACCGATATTATTATTTCCAATATTTATGAAATTTGAAAAAATTGACACAAATTTTCCACTTTTTCATCGAACCCCTAAAATTGCCATCGTTTCACAAATACTGTCACATGTTCCTGACAGGTTCTCGCTTTTAAACCAGTGTTCCAAAGATTCTACAAACTTCAACTTCAACAATTACAAACCACATTCATTACAAAATATGCAACAAACGAGCGATTTACACAGCCAGCGATCGAATACTCTTTTGGAAAAACCATTCGCGCACCATACAGTGTATCCACGCTGCTATTATTTACATCTCACTGGCGGCCATTTTTTCTATCAGATTCCCGCCATTTTTCCGCCATTTGTCAATCTTCGACAGCGGTTGTCGAAACATTTTTATCGAACATTTTTATCGTTCGTTCGAAAGATCGGAACCGAGCGACGGACAATAAAATGAACAAAGTGAGAACGAAAAGGCGAGAATCGTATGCCGGACACTTTGATCCACGCGACGGTAGCAGAAAGCGGCACGAGACGAGGCGGAAACGGAGACGACGAGGGTGAAACGGAATCGGGAAGGAAGAGGGCTGCCATGAGCGCCCCCACGCTTTTATAGCGGCCCATTTGGCGCAACAACGAGCGTGGAAAGTTCTTTTAGTGTCGGTCCACAGATTCCCCGAGCCGAAATATGCGCACGATTATGGGGTTCCGGATTATCAATTTGTTATACCGTGTTTATTATTCAAGCACCGGTTTCACGCAGATGTGCAGTTGCTCGTTGTAACGTGGTATATCTATAGGTTGCCGATTCCCGTTTTTACCGACGTTTGCCAAGTGTTAGAACTGCGGTAACTGTTCTCGTAAATTTGTTAGGGTGTTCCTTCTTCTTATAGGGCGCCTGCTGTAATTTTATTTGTTGCAGATTCATGGCGCAGCCTGTTATTTTGTCGAGTGCTTTTCTTATTCGATGAAGTTGAGTGTCGCTTTTTTATTTTTCTAGTTATTTTCGGCAATAGGATTTTCTTCAATCAGATCAGAATGTCAGATTGAGAGATTCCATTGAATTCCATAGAAATTATTTTCATATACTAATAGTATGTACAATTGTTTACTACAGTTTATACAATTTTATTTATTATTTTAATTAATTTTATTTAATATTTGAGACTGCGATAAATTTTGACAAAACTACGTGTACCTTTGAAATTGCATATTTGAAGAAACAGATCAGTGAATTAATTTAGAACAGCAGGAATTTAAATAGACGTGTTTGGCAACGAGAACGCGGAAGAAATCTCCCCTCTGATACGAGTCGCTGAAACTTTTCCATTCTACTTTGTACAGCATTGTAGAGCAGCTGATAAGAAGAGCTCACGAGGATTTACGTCGAAGGATTGAAGAACTATCGTTGGATTTTATGACCGAACCAACCACCCTGGCCTTCTGTTTTCGACGATTCAGCCACCCACGATCTTTGCAAATTTAGAAAAATCGAATTTCACAGAAACCATAGTCTTCTTCCTTTCTTTGGTACAATGAAACAAAGAGTATCATCATTTTGAGTTAAATCAAAGTATTGTATTTTTTTACTTGTTTCTTTAATTACGTGTTCAATAACTATTGAAGAAATTCTGAAGAATGTTCTTTTTCAAAAGTGTGCTTTATCCCTCGGTTAAATACGTTCTACGTGATATCATAGTCTTAAGACCACCCCTCTGCGTCCCTTTCATCTTTCTTCTTTTTCTCTTTCGTCGAGCAAACGCAGTGGCTTCTAAGGAGCTTGCTGGCTGGGATTTCCTAGGAGAGTTATCTTTAATTCGCCGCGGATTTACTTGCCAATGAATCTTTAAATTAGATGCTCCTCTCTCTTTCACCAGTGCTTTCCTCTTTCCGAGACTCCTAATCGTTCAATCACCTTTATCACCGAATCGACTGGAACCTCGGCTACCTTCTTTCGGCAATATCTCTTCCCTCCGATTTCACGTGCTTCTTATTTCGATGCTGATTTCCCTGTAAGTCTACTGGTTACGTACAGTGCACTGTCAGTCTCTAACATATTTATTTTGCATGTGACTTTTTAATAAAATTTTGTTGATGAACATTTTTATCTTCATCATTTCACAAAAGAAGAAAAGAATTTCTACTTGTTTCCATGCTGATTTTCCTGTAAGTCTACTGGTTACGTACAGTGCACTGTCAGTCTCTAACATATTTATTTTGCATGTGACTTTTTAATAAAATTTTGTTGATGAACATTTTTATCTTCATCATTTCACAAAAGAAGAAAAAAAATTCTACTTGTTTCCATGCTGATTTTCCTGTAAGTCTACTGGTTACGTACAGTGCACTGTCAGTCTCTAAAATATTTATTTTGCATGTATCTTTTTAATAAAATTTTGTTGATGAACATTTTTATCTTCATCATTTCACAAAAGAAGAAAAAAAATTCTACTTGTTTCCATGCTGATTTTCCTGTAAGTCTACTGGTTACGTACAGTGCACTGTCAGTCTCTAATATATTTATTTTGCATGTGATCTTCAACACAATTTTGTTGATGAACACTTTTATCTTCATCGATCCAAAAAGAAGAAAAAAATTTCTACTTGTTTCGATGCTGATTTCCCTGTAAGTCTACTGGTTACGTACAGTGCACTGTCAGTCTCTAAAATATTTATTTTGCATGTGACTTTTTAATAAAATTTCGTTGATGAACATTTTCATCTTCATCATTTCAAAAAAGAAGAAAATAAGTTCTACTTATTTCGATGCTGATTTCCCTGTAAGTCTACTGGTTACGTATAGTTTCTTAACATATTTATTTTGCATGTGATTTTCAATAAAATTTTGTTGATGAACACTTTTATCTTCATCGACTCAAAAAGAAGAAAATAAGTTCTACTTGTTTCCATGCTGATTTTCCTGTAAGTCTACTGATTACGTACAGTGCACTGTCAGTCTCTAACATATTTATTTTGCATGTGATCTTCAACACAATTTTGTTGATGAACACTTTTATCTTCATCGATCCAAAAAGAAGAAAAAAATTTCTTCTTGTTTCGATGCTGATTTCCCTGTAAGTCTACTGGTTACGTACAGTGCACTGTCAGTCTCTAATATATTTATTTTGCATGTGACTTTTTAATAAAATTTTGTTGATGAACACTTTTATCTTCATCGATCCAAAAATAAGAAAAAAAATTCTACTTGTTTCCATGCTGATTTCCCTGTAAGTCTACTGGTTACGTACAATGCACTGTCAGTCTCTAATATATTTATTTTGCATGTGACTTTTTAATAAAATTTTGTTGATGAACATTTTCATCTTCATCATTTCAAAAAAGAAGAAAAGAATTTCTACTTGTTTCCATGCTGATTTTCCTGTGAATCTACTGATTACGTACAGTGCACTGTCAGTCTCTAACATATTTATTTTGCATGTGATCTTCAACACAATTTTGTTGATGAACACTTTTATCTTCATCAATCCCAAAAGAAGAAATGAATTTCTACTGTTTTAAAATTTCAATACACTGACAATAGGATCGTAATTGCAATTCCAAGTATCCTTCAACTTATTCGACTTCAAATTTTCCAGAAATATCCACCATACGTAAAATTCAGACTCTAAAACGATAATCACAGCAGCTCTCTCTTTCTCTCTTCGGTATCACATTTAAAACTAACACTCAATACGTGTAAGATTTAAATACTCAAACAATTAGTTGGCAACTAAGTGATTACAGAATTTGTCAATGCCACCTAATGACAAATTCCCCAATCACTTAGTTGCCAAGCCAATATAATAGCACCAGTCCCAAACGTCTTTCTTCTTTTCTAATCTCAGATTCATTGTACGCAAATTTCAGAAATGAAAACTGTCGATTGCAAATGTCCTTCTTCCTTTTCAATCTCAAATTTCCTTTCATCGTACCTAATCATAGCAACATCCTGTCTCGCTTTCCATCTAAATTCTAAAAACTAAACTTGGACACTAAACCCACAATCCCAGCTGCTAATAGACATCTGCTCTGCCTTGCAAGCATTTTAAATTTACAAAAAAAGATCTACCTCCATCGCATCGTCAACTATCACAACCCCCATCATCCGCCTGCAAATCTTCATCAGAAAATTTCAATTAGAAGCCTCGCCGGCTGTTCCTGGAGGACTCTTCCTGGAGGCACGTTCTCTTCTCAAGACAACCCTAGTTTGCTTTCCGTGTGCGTCACCGTGCTCGCATTAAATTCCAATCTGTAACATCGACGTGCGTTCGTTTCCACGCTTTGGGCTACGTTCGAAGAAAATGGGAAGGGTGGACGACGTCTGATTAGACGAGTTACTCGGCTGGGGGCGCGAAAGGAGCCGCCAACCGATGATGGTTTGCTCGGTAATTCTTGGCGGATCCATGGCTGGCAAAAAAGGCCACGGATCCAACGGTGTTTTTCACGATGGCTTGTTCCAGGCGTCTCATCAGTCACGTCGCCGGCTAGCAAAGCGGAGGCGCCAGCCCACAAGACTCTCCTTCGAAACGCCGATGTGTCAATTAATCCCTGCATCCCCCGGGATACGACTAGGCTAGAGGCTGGATTATCATTACCCTCCTTGCTATCTCCTCCCAAGGATGTGCCACCCTGACGATCAGACACGGTATCTTCCTCCTGCGCCCACGGAGATGTTGTCTTCGTGGCAAGCAGACAAGCTACTCGTCGTCACCCCTTTTGCAATTAATATCTTCGCGATACTCGCAGTGTTCACGCGATTCTTCCGTGGCTTATTCGAGCGTCGTGTGACAGTTTTGAAGAATCTCTTCGAAGAAGAATTTGACAACAAGTGACGTGGTTGAAGAGATGCTTTTGGAAGAAGTGGATTTTGATGAACGTGCATATGTTCGCTTAGTTTTTGTATGGAATGTATAATAGTTCTGAGAAATGATGATTAATGATGGTGATGAAGCTTTGTATGATTTGAAATGTTATTGGTAAATCTATGAACAGAATTGAAGAAATACACTTCGACTTCTGTTTCGTCTTCGATTGCATATTTTGCGTCTTCAAATTTTCCATAATTGTTTAATACTCGTAAATTGTTTAGATGTAAGTTTGTATTATTTCATCGACAGTGATTATTTGAAGCGTGAATTTCCAAGAGTTTAATTAAACGAAGGACAATCGAAGTTGTGATCCAGTTAACAATGGAGACAACCCGAAGAAACTGGATATAATTCTTTAGTCAGATTTCCAGGTAGTTAAGAGCCATAAACGCATTGCTTGACATTTCATCGCATCTTCACGATCTAACTTTGTTGTCTAATTACAAAGTCCGTGACAATGAAGTACATGGAAACAATGAAAATGTACTAACGAGGGAAAGTGTGGCAGAAAGAAACGGGAAAGTGTAGAGTCAAATGAGCCTCTCTGAAAGGATCAAACAGAGAACCTTTCCCCTTGCAGAAATAACAAATCTTTTTCGATTCAACTATTTGTCATTATCATAAAATCCTAACAAACTTACTTCACCTTGTTTCATAATGTTTTTCCAATAGATCATTAATTAACGAATTTTCAAATGTAACTAACCTAACTAACCTAACCTACTTGATTCTGTTTCGTTCGTAAACCATTGGTCGCTTCTTTGATTCTTCTAAATGTAACTAACCTAAGCTGAGATTCATGTCAAATGTAACTAACCTAAACAACCCAACCTACTTGATTCTGTTTCGTTCGTAAACCATTGGTCGCTTCTTTGATTCTTCTAAATGTAACTAACCTAAGCTGAGATTCATGTCAAATGTAACTAACCTGAATAACCCAACCTACTTGATTCTGTTTCGTTCGTAAACCATTGGTCGCTTCTTTGATTCTTCTAAATGTAACTAACCTAAGCTGAGATTCATGTCAAATGTAACTAACCTAAACAACCCAACCTACTTGATTCTGTTTCGTTCGTAAACCATTGGTCGCTTCTTTGATCCTTCTAAATGTAACTAACCTAAGCTGAGATTCATTTCAAATGTAACTAACCTAAACAACCCAACCTACTCGATTCTGTTTCGTTCGTAAACCATTGGTCGCTTCTTTGATCCTTCTAAATGTAACTAACCTAAGCTGAGATTCATGTCAAATGTAACTAACCTGAATAACCCAACCTACTTGATTCTGTTTCGTTCGTAAACCATTGGTCGTTTCTTTGATTCTTCTAAATGTAACTAACCTAAGCTGAGATTCATGTCAAATGTAACTAACCTAAACAACCCAACCTACTTGATTCTGTTTCGTGTAAACCATTGGTCGCTAATTTGATTCTTCTAAATGTAACTAACCTAACCTGAGATTCATTTCAAATGTAACTAACCTAAACAACCCAACCTACTTGATTCTGTTTCGTTCGTAAACCATTGGTCGCTTCTTTGATTCTTCTAAATGTAACTACCCTAAGCTGAGATTCATTTCAAATGTAACTAACCTAAACAACCCAACCTACTTGATTCTGTTTCGTTCGTAAACCATTGGTCGCTTCTTTGATCCTTCTAAATGTAACTAACCTAACCTGAGATTCATTTCGTTCGCAAAATACTATTGCGACTATCTAACAGTTGCAGTGTGAGATATCAAATTCACTCTGCGTCATAATATTCAAAATATTTATTCATTGATTAAATAGAAGAAATAGCCAAATGTATCAGAAACTTGCAACGAATAGAGTGTCATAAAAATTATTTTGCAGTATCTTGTGATCAAATTATTAATAAAAAATTACGTCTAAGGGAAAACCAATGCTGTAACAAAATTCTACCTAAAACTTACAATAAAGAGAGTGTCATAAAAATTATTTAACAGTATGTTGTGATCAAATTAATAATAAAAAAAACTACATCAGATAAGAGAAAATCAACCCTCTGACAATATTCTACCTAAAACTTACAATGAAGAGAGTGTCATAAAAATTATTTAACAGTATCTTGTGATCAAATTATTAGTAAAAACCTACATCAGATAAGAGAAAATCAACCCTCTGACAATATTCTGCCTAAAACTTACAATGAAGAGTCATAAAAATTATTTAACAGTATGTTGTGATCAAATTATTAGTAAAAACCTACATCAGATAAGAGAAAATCAACCCTCTGACAATATTCTGCCTAAAACTTACAATGAAGAGTCATAAAAATTATTTAACAGTATGTTGTGATCAAATTATTAGTAAAAACCTACATCAGATAAGAGAAAATCAACCCTCTGACAATATTCTGCCTAAAACTTACAATGAAGAGTCATAAAAATTATTTAACAGTATCTTGTGATCAAATTAATAATAAAAAAAACTACATCAGATAAGAGGACACCAACCCTCTAACGATATTATAACAAACACACTACCCTGAACATTTTGTACATTTTTACATCTTACGAGTATTCTTCACACTTTTCCACGCCTGAATTTCTCACAAACGCGTAAAAATTCATAATCCACTTGTAATCGACTTCGTCTCTGTGCCAAATATTTTACATCTTAAAATTTCCACATAGAAGGTCGGGTCATCGCGAAGGGGTATCGTCCAGCGTAACGATAAGGTCCGGCAAGAGAGGGTTGGAAGGCAAAACGCGGCCAGGGGGAGGGAAATAGAGTGACAGAGAAAGGGAGAAGAGGTAGATAGAGACGACGAAGAGAGGATCGGTGGCAGAGAGCAGGCCCCGTGAGTTATGGCCGTCCCGACGCTCTCTCCCGTTGGCCCTGGGCTCAATTTACAGATGATTCCGCGTGTTACCGCCTGGCCAACGACTGGTTAACCTTCCTGCCGAACACTTAATCTTCCGACGTGTCCCGCGACCGAATCGGCCCGCGACTTTCCACGGATAACCGAGCCGACGACAGAGCAATGGCCTCGAGATAAATGGAAACAGAACACGGTGCTTGTTTTGGCTTCGTTTGGCCCATAAACTACTGGCCACCCCTTTGATCGCGCGACCTTGCGTCGAACGACCGCGTCGGGGTCCTCCGCCGTAGATTTATTGGTCCTCGATGGGACGACAATAGCCAACAAGTTGCTGGAAAATGGATCGGTGGTCCTATTCAGCCTCCTGTTTACGTTGATGCTACGTCAACTGGACGAAATTTTACTTGTACTAAATCAATTTGCGTTATTCAATTCTATCAATCACATGTTGCGATTGCGATATTCTTCCTATATTTGCTATATTCTTGTTTATATTTGCTATATTATTGTTGCTATATTCTTGTGATAAGAATTTGAAATTTCTTTCGGGACGAACTGCATTGTTCAATTCTATCAATTTTGTACCGCGAAGAAGTCACTGTACTTGCGTTGTTTCTTAGGAAAATTGGAAATCAGGACGTTGACATTACGTCAACTGGAAATTTTACTTGTACTAAATCAATTTACGTTATTCAATTCTATCAATCACATGTTGCGATTGCGAAACAGTGATTGTTGTATTCTTGTGATAAGAATTTGAAATTTCTTCCGGGACGACTGTATTGTTCAATTCTATTAATTTTGTACCGCGAAGAAGTCACTGTAATTGTGTTGTTTCTTAGGAAAATTGGAAATCAGGATGTTGACATTACGTCAACTGGAAATTTTACTTGTACTAAATCAATTTACGTTATTCAATTCTATCAACCACATGTTGCGATTGCGATCAGTGATTGTTGTTGTATTCTTGTGATAAGAATTTGAAATTTCTTCCGGGATGACTGTATTGTTCAATTCTATCAATTTTGTACCGCGAAGAAGTCACTGTAATTGTGTTGTTTCTTATGAATATTGGAAATCAGGACGTTGATATTGCGTCAGCTAGATGAAATTTTACTTGTACTAAATCAATTTACATTATTCAATTCTGTCAATCACATATTGCGATTGCGATCAGTGATTGTTGTTATATTCTTGTGATACGAATTTGAAATTTCTTCCGGGATGACTGCATTGTTCAATTCTATCAATTTTGTACCGCGAAGAAGTCACTGTACTTGCGTTGTTTCTTAGGAAAATTGGAAATCAGGACGTTGACATTACGTCAACTGGAAATTTTACTTGTACTAAATCAATTTACGTTATTCAATTCTATCAATCACATGTTGCGATTGCGAAACAGTGATTGTTGTATTCTTGTGATAAGAATTTGAAATTTCTTCCGGGACGACTGTATTGTTCAATTCTATTAATTTTGTACCGCGAAGAAGTCACTGTAATTGTGTTGTTTCTTAGGAAAATTGGAAATCAGGATGTTGACATTACGTCAACTGGAAATTTTACTTGTACTAAATCAATTTACGTTATTGAATTCTATCAATCACATGTTGCGATTGCGATCAGTGATTGTTGTTACATTCTTGTGATACGAATTTGAAATTTCTTCCGGGACGATTGCATTGTTCAATTCTATCAATTTTGTACCGCGAAGAAGTCACTGTAATTGTGTTGTTTCTTATGAATATTGGAAATCAGGACGTTGATACTACGTCAACTGGACGAAATTTTACTTGTACTAAATCAATTTACGTTATTCAATTCTATCAATCACATGTTGCGATTGCGAAACAGTGATTGTTGTTGTATTCTTGTGATTAAAATTTGAAATTTCTTCCGGGACGATTGCATTGTTCAATTCTATCAATTTTGTACCGCGAAGAAGTCACTGTACTTGTGTTGTTTCTTATGAATATTGGAAATCAGGACGTTGACATTACGTCAGCTAGATGAAATTTTACTTGTACTAAATCAATTTACGTTATTCAATTCTATCAACCACATGTTGCGATTGCGATCAGTGATTGTTGTTGTATTCTTGTGATAAGAATTTGAAATTTCTTCCGGGATGACTGTATTGTTCAATTCTATCAATTTTGTACCGCGAAGAAGTCACTGTAATTGTGTTGTTTCTTATGAATATTGGAAATCAGGACGTTGATATTGCGTCAGCTAGATGAAATTTTACTTGTACTAAATCAATTTACATTATTCAATTCTGTCAATCACATATTGCGATTGCGATCAGTGATTGTTGTTATATTCTTGTGATACGAATTTGAAATTTCTTCCGGGATGACTGCATTGTTCAATTCTATCAATTTTGTACCGCGAAGAAATCACTGTAATTGTGTTGTTTCTTAGGAAAATTGGAAATCAGGACGTTGATATTACGTCAACTGGAAATTTTACTTGTACTAAATCAATTTACGTTATTCAATTCTATCAACCACATGTTGCGATTGCGAAACAGTGATTGTTGTTGTATTCTTGTGATTAAAATTTGAAATTTCTTCCGGGACGATTGCATTGTTCAATTCTATCAATTTTGTACCGCGAAGAAGTCACTGTAATTGTGTTGTTTCTTAGGAAAATTGGAAATCAGGATGTTGACATTACGTCAACTGGAAATTTTACTTGTACTAAATCAATTTACGTTATTGAATTCTATCAATCACATGTTGCGATTGCGATCAGTGATTGTTGTTACATTCTTGTGATACGAATTTGAAATTTCTTCCGGGACGATTGCATTGTTCAATTCTATCAATTTTGTACCGCGAAGAAGTCACTGTAATTGTGTTGTTTCTTATGAATATTGGAAATCAGGACGTTGATACTACGTCAACTGGACGAAATTTTACTTGTACTAAATCAATTTACGTTATTCAATTCTATCAATCACATGTTGCGATTGCGAAACAGTGATTGTTGTTGTATTCTTGTGATTAAAATTTGAAATTTCTTCCGGGACGATTGCATTGTTCAATTCTATCAATTTTGTACCGCGAAGAAGTCACTGTACTTGTGTTGTTTCTTATGAATATTGGAAATCAGGACGTTGACATTACGTCAGCTAGATGAAATTTTACTTGTACTAAATCAATTTACGTTATTCAATTCTATCAACCACATGTTGCGATTGCGATCAGTGATTGTTGTTGTATTCTTGTGATAAGAATTTGAAATTTCTTCCGGGATGACTGTATTGTTCAATTCTATCAATTTTGTACCGCGAAGAAGTCACTGTAATTGTGTTGTTTCTTATGAATATTGGAAATCAGGACGTTGATATTGCGTCAGCTAGATGAAATTTTACTTGTACTAAATCAATTTACGTTATTCAATTCTATCAATCACATGTTGCGATTGCGAAACAGTGATTGTTGTATTCTTGTGATAAGAATTTGAAATTTCTTCCGGGATGACTGCATTGTTCAATTCTATCAATTTTGTACCGCGAAGAAATCACTGTAATTGTGTTGTTTCTTAGGAAAATTGGAAATCAGGACGTTGACATTACGTCAACTGGAAATTTTACTTGTACTAAATCAATTTACGTTATTCAATTCTATCAATCACATGTTGCAATTGCGATATTCTTGCTATATTTGCTATATTCTTGTTTATATTTGCTATATTATTGTTGCTATATTCTTGTGATAAGAATTTGAAATTTCTTCCGGGACGATTGCATTGTTCAATTCTATCAATTTTGTACCGCGAAGAAGTCGCTGTTGTTATGTTGTTTCTTATAAATCTTGGAAATCAGAACATGTTCTGATATGGTACGTATAAATAGGTGCATTTTATGCGTATTTCACGTAGATAAGAGACACCTGGGATTTCTTAAAAATATTCCTATATTTCGTGATATTAATTATTTCAAATAATTAATGAAGAATTAATTAGAATTAATTAGTGAAGATTGACCCAACCAAAGCAGCGTTTATCTTTCATTTCTGCTGTAATTTCGTTCGAAGAATGTGAAGAAAGCACAGACTCTAACAACTTCGTTCGATGTTTCGAGAAGAAAGTTCATATCAAAAATCGCACGTTTCGCAATTCCATTAATTCATCAGAAGGTCAGGATGACACAAACAGTAAGTCAATTACACCGCTATCGATGCTCAGTCGTAACACGATCCTTCGGAATTACAGCGTTTCCTGTTGCACAATTTCAAGACGACGATTGCTAACAACAGAGGAAATTGCGTTAACGTCAAATACAACGTCCTCGATAACAATTTTTCCTCGGGTGTTAAACCTTTCGAACAAAGATGCCAATCAACATACAACAGTTAAAATAAACAAAAAAACATCGCTAATTTTGTACGAAATTTGACAACCGTGACCAAGATACACCATACTTCATTATCGTCAAACCATCGACAAATGTCGATGACAACCAAACGAAAAAGCTAATCGACGCTGACCAAAAGGTCGAGTAAACCAGAACGAATGACACAATGAATGGTTCAAAGACACTGGATTCCAAACTCTGCGCAGCATGTGGACGCGATGATTCTCGTTCCGGAAGGCAACAATTCACCCTCAATTGAAAGAGTTTTCGGAATTCCCGCATGTGTTAGCCATCCGTCCATCGATTGTCTGTGCGGCAGGCTCACGTTTCGTCCAACGATACATCATAATTTGCCGGCGAATGTTTACGAATGCTTGGGAAACGCGCGGTTTTCGCACGTGACGAGGTCCAGATGCCGTCCCGTCGAGAAAAGGAGTGGCTGCTGGCTGTCATTAGCCGTCGGACAACGGGCACCCCGTGGCGAGCCGCAACGTGTCGCCGGACAGACGTTCCACATACACGCGCTACAGCAATCATAGCGTTAATTGACTGGCAGTGCGGTAGCTTGATCAGTGGACTGCGGATATTTATGCAATTTTATATTTTTACCAATGTAATTAAAAAAATAATATCCGAATAGAAATTCGCGTTTCTAATAATTGTTATAAATTCTCTGTTTCACGTATTTTATATATTTTATATATACTGAAATTAGCGGACAGATACTAAGCAAGTTTCATTAAATATTGTTTATTATTAAATGTAACAAAAATAAGTAAGTAGTGTGGCGGCACCCGATCATGCAACTTTCCAATGGCTTCGCGACACAAAGCGCTGTATCTTCAAAGCGTAAGGCCGGCATTCCTAACGTACCATCGATATCTCTACGGTTCTTTCGCCGAATATTCGCAAGATCGCGTACGCGGCAACCGTCACGGACATCTAATAAATGCGTGCGTAGTGGAGGTATGAAAAGAATTCGTTTGGTTTGGAATCAAAGATTCATTGTGCCCTGAGCTGCGATGTGCGATAGGTTAGGCGTCATAGAGAAGCAAACACAATTAGAGATATGTGATTATTGATTCTTGATAGTTAATCGTTATTTGTTGTTGATAGTTAATCGTTAATTGTTGGCTGTTGATTGTTAATAAATTAATAAACTTATTGTTGAACATCAACAGTATTTCTTGTGGGCACCTTCACCAACATACCATCTCAGTACTAATTTTGCTTATTCGCTAAATAATCTGTGTACTATAACACTAGTGCTAGTTTGATTACACTTCATTGACTACACTTCCACTGACTATATTTCTGCAGATTTTTGTATTCCTAAGTTCTCTAAAAGTGCATGAACATTCAGGGTATATTTACTGTTATTTGGTTAAATAATCTACGTACTATAAATAAATAAAAACTAAGTATAACACTAATGCTAATTAAACTTCACAGATGCTTCCACTGACTATATTTCTGCAGATTTTTGTATTCCTAGGTTCTCTAAAAGTGTATCAACATTCGGGGTATATTCACTGTTATTTGGCTAAATAATCTACGTACTATATATAAATAAGAACTAAGTATAACACTAGTGCTAATTAAACTTCATTGACTACACTTCCACTGACTATACTTCTGCAGATTTTTGTATTCCTAACATCTAAAAGTGCATGAACATTCGGGGTATATTCACTGTTATTTGGCTAAATAATCTACGTACTGTAAATAAATAAGAACTAAGTATAACACTAGTGCTAATTAAACTTCATTGACTATACTTCCGCTGACTATACTTCTGCAGATTTTTGTATTCCTAAGTTCTCTAAAAGTGCATGAAAATTCGCGGTATATTCACTGTTATTTGGCTAAATAATCTACGTACTATGTATAAATAAAAACTAAGTATAACACTAGTGCTAATTAAACTTCATTGACTATACTTCTGCACATTTTTGTATTCCTAATATCTAAAAGTGCATGAACATTCGCGGTATATTTATCGTAAATTTAGCCAAATAATCTACGTACTATAAATAAATAAAAACTAAGTATAACACTAGTGCTAATTAAACTTCATTGACTACACTTCCACTGACTATACTTCTGCAGATTTTTGTATTCCTAACATCTAAAAGTGCATGAACATTCGGGGTATATTCACTGTTATTTGGCTAAATAATCTACGTACTGTAAATAAATAAGAACTAAGTATAACACTAGTGCTAATTAAACTTCATTGACTATACTTCCGCTGACTATACTTCTGCAGATTTTTGTATTCCTAAGTTCTCTAAAAGTGCATGAAAATTCGCGGTATATTCACTGTTATTTGGCTAAATAATCTACGTACTATGTATAAATAAAAACTAAGTATAACACTAGTGCTAATTAAACTTCATTGACTATACTTCTGCACATTTTTGTATTCCTAATATCTAAAAGTGTATGAACATTCGCGGTATATTTATCGTAAATTTAGCCAAATAATCTACGTACTATAAATAAATAAAAACTAAGTATAACACTAGTGCTAATTAAACTTCATTGACTACACTTCCACTGACTATACTTCTGCAGATTTTTGTATTCCTAAGTTCTCTAAAAGTGCATGAACATTCGCGGTATATTCATCGTTATTTGGTCGATGGTTCAATTATCCCGTAAACTATTATGCCGACGTTTGTGGGTGTTGGTAATTGCTCGGTTAAATGGAGTAGCTTTCGGTCCGATCGGAGGTCTGTTAGGGGTAGCAAACGTAGAGCATCTAGAAGACTATTTTCACTTGTATTTACGAGCTCTCTTCTGTAATTGATTTATACCCTACAACTGCACACCATTAAATGTCCTGTCCGAAGTGAATAGAAGTTTGATAGGTGTTGATGAATGACGGATCGCTGATCTTTCTTCAATGGACGTTTTTTCTCAACAATGACACGTTTGTAAATGTGTAAAAGGGGTGATTTTATGTTCTAGTGGCCTGATTCCTGACTCAGTCTTTATGGGCAGATTGAAGATTAATATATAACAATTGTAATAACGTTGAGAAGCTGGGGGAATATTAAGGATAATTGTAACGCTTTTTGAGTCACAAATGGGGGATTTCTGAGGTTGTAAAGCCGCGTGCAGTAAAAATGGTAATCGAATCCTATGGGCTCGCGTTAATTGACTCGAACGTTCATCGATTCACCGCAACGAGACTTGGACCAAACGAACCCCTGAAACGTTCGTAGGGTCCTCGTAATTGACATTGTAACTTACATGGTACAGTGTAATCGTGTCTGTCGAATTACAAGCGGGGTGCCTTTTAGGACCATTCATCTGCCTCTCAACATACAACGTTGTATCATCATGTGGAACTCATTTAGAATTGAACTCTGCTCAATTTTATCTATTTCTCCAAAACACCTCTAAATACTACCAAATTACGTCTATTTTCGTCTCCTTCCCGAATTTCTTTCCATTAAATAATTCAAAACCGTTGTAACAATAAATACATCAATTTACAAGAGGGTGCCAAATATTGGGTATTAATTAACAGTACTGGCACGATGATCTAAAATTTATCATTTCCCTCGGCTAAAATCTATTTCCATCATTCCACCTACGCAATTAAATATTCTTCGAACTCGAATTACAGCCCCTATTTTCCCACTTCCTTCGAAATCTCGCGATGACAAAAGTCCGCCATTTTCCAAGATTATCTCCAATTTTCACTATTCTCACTTACTTACCTTGTTGGTTGCTTTTCCTCGTAGTCTTCTTCTCTTTCATCCACGGGTACTCGGGCACGTTGACGGACGGATCGGCGACCCCATGAGGGTCCATCATAGCGTGGTAGCCAGGATGATGGGATCCAGGGCTGATGGATCCTCCGGTTCCTGGAGAGTGTTGAAGGCTCGCGTCGCCAGCCAGCTGGGGCAACGCGGTCATGAACTCCGCCATGGAGGGTTGGCTGTTGATGAAGCCCGTCTCCGCGGAGCCGCATGTCGGATCCATGGCTGGGTGATGTGTCCCGTGCGGGGGCAGCCCGGCTGGGGCACCTGCCCCCGCGGCCACCGTGGCCAGCCAGAAGCCACCCCCTCCGTCGTTCGCCAGGACGGGTGTCGTCGGCCTCGTCTTCACGCTCGCGATCTCCTTACCCGCGTGGACCACCGCCTCGAGCTGCCTTCCGGCTGGCTGCACGCTGCCGCAACCGTCCAGCTGCGTTGGATCCTCGCGGCTCTCTTGCTGATGCGACGACAATTGTTGCTTGCCTCGCATAGACGAGGGTACACTGGTTTTTATATTCTTCCTTGCTTGCGTGAGGATAATGGGGTAGTTTGGTTGCGCAATATTTTTCTACTATTTGTAGTCTCTATTTTCACCGTAACTGACGACCTTGGTCTAGCTGTGCCATCAGAAACACGAGAATGATATTACATCCTGAAAGAATCCTTCGCACTGCAGTTTCAGCATACACCACGAGTCATAATCGCGCGTTCACTTAGCACGAGGAATAAGAATATAGGAAAACAGAAGGACCTTGGCCAGGTCCAACCCGTCGTTCGCGACAGCTGCTTCCACTTGGTGCATTCACGGGGCCATTTCTCTGTCGAGTTCACTGCAGATCGAAGCACGTCGGCACACAGAACACTCGCATGTCCGCGAAAACTCACCCCGTAGCTATCACACCTCGTAGCATCACATAACCTGGTCCGTGCGGCTGAACCACATAACGCGGAAGCACACTTTCACAGAGCAAATCGCTGCAACGATAAACAGACGTTACGCTAAATCGGCAGCACTGAGACTGGCGCGCACTCGTTCGCATACACTACGGCTACCACGAGCGTTCCGATCGGCCGGAACCCAGGCAGGCAGGCAGGCAAGCAGGCAGGCAGGCTAGCTGGCTGGCTGGCTAGGCAGGCGAGCCAGCGAGCGCAATGTACACTTGCCGAGTGACGTGATGGAGGAGGAGAAAGAAGCGGAGGTGGGGGGCTCGAGAAGGGCAACGCCGCAGAGGTAAACTGTAATCGACAGAGAAGATAGAGAGGGAGAGAGAGACAGAGCGAGAGAGGAAGGAGGAGGGGGAGACAGAGAACGGAACAGAGAGCGAAATGGTGGGAGAAAAAGGATAGGTAGGAGTCGCCTTGGAGGATCGAGTTCGATGGTGGCGGAAGCAAAGGGTACACGAGGAGTGTAGAGGGGGCAAGAGGAGAGAGAGACTCTCTCGGTGACTTCCACTCGAGGCTGGCACCCCGACGAATTCCACCGTGGCCTTTTTCGCTTCTCCAATGTTCTCCGTGGCGTGTCTCTGTTGTTACTGCTGTCTCGTTTGCTCCGTGGGGCAGGGGGCCTCGGCGGTTGGTGGCCCAAGGGTTCTTCGCGTCGTCGAGCGTCGACTCTTTCTCGCCGCTGTGTGCCACCGTGCTTGTGGGAGAGACACGTGACCGGGTGCCAGTAGAACGGATCGACCAATGGGGTAGCGGTATCGCGGCAGCGGAGGCACAGCCCTCCGGCGTCGTAGGCGGGCTGGCCGTATCGAGGTCCGAGGGCACGGAACCGCCAGGGTACAACGAACAGACACTGCGTAGCTGTTCCTCTCTGCTCGCCTCGACGCGGCAGTGTGGCCGACCGACTCTCTGCTGTTCGCTGCCACGACCACGAGGCCGACTTGGGCGGTCATGGATTCCGGCGCAACTGTGGGCGGGCCGCGCGAGCGCGCCACTTCCGTCGACACGCGACGTGGAGGGGACGTTATCACGTGCTCGACCACGCGGTTCCACTTCCTTCGGGGGAACGGCCGAGGAGAAGGTAAAGATCCGACTGTCGAAGGATGGCCATCGGGTCTTCTTCGTTCCGTGAAATGGATTCTTGGCATGCGGATGAGTATTGTGAGTGGTAAAGGTTGTGGAACGTTTTGCAATATGTTTCTCCGAAAGAATTCCATGTGATTTTTCCATATTCGATTTTCTAACTTCCATCGTAAGAATCTGATTCTCGCGTCCAGTGATCGGCCTATTTTCATGGGAATTAATTATCAGCTATGAGCTTTTTACTTTGTTTCCAGTTTATACGTTTCACAAGACATAGTTTGAATAGCGGAAAAATTGTTTCGTGAATTCGTGGCGAGATAACTGTGCTACTGCAGCAATAAAGTTGTAAATGAATCGAGGCTTTAGCTTAACCTAACCTAACCTAACCTAACTTAACCTAAGCAAACGAGGACCGTTTGTATTGTAAAGAAATTTGCTTGGGTTAAAACATTTTTTCTTTTCTTAAACGCATAGGTTTACCGTTATATCGCTTTTGTACCGTTCCACTTATCCGCCAATTGTTATTTTTACTCCTGGGCTTGAGTATCCGTCGCTACCTGTAGTACCCTACTTTTGTTTCATTATGTCCTCTTCTTTCCATTAAATCTGCTTTCGCTAATTACTTATTCTCCCTTCCCCAGCGTTTCTGACCATCTAGTGACGTGTTTAACATCACGTATTTCTTCATTCGCCTGTAATGCTAATTTTCTTGGTAAATAGCCAGCGGCTTTTGTTAAAATGGATTTTAACAAGTCCAATCTTTTACCTGCCTGTCTTCGTATTTTCCGAAACAAGGACGAGCGAT
The DNA here is from genome assembly GCF_040668555.2 of Bombus flavifrons. Classification (NCBI taxonomy): domain Eukaryota; kingdom Metazoa; phylum Arthropoda; class Insecta; order Hymenoptera; family Apidae; genus Bombus; species Bombus flavifrons. Next base: position 4,470,646 of record NC_138459.1, on the reverse strand, counting down.
ACAAGCAACAATTTCTCGTACAGCAACAATGAATTTTATTTCCCAATGGTACAATTTGAATAGAAATATAATCGCAGGGAAAAATCTATGCAAAACAGTCCATCGAGATTATGGAATGCGATCGTCTGACGTTTAACACTGTGAAAACATTGCTGCAATCGCTAAAAGTGGCGAGAAAATCGTTGAGAATTTTACGAGGGTAGTAAATTCGATAGTAGATTGAGGGATGGAACGGTGCGGATTCGACGTTGTCGCCACGGTTTCCGGCCGCTGGGGGCACCGGCTGGTGTTACGGCGACTTGCCATGGGGCAGTTTTGATGACAGATTACCCTGATCCGCTTTGTGGAGAAGCTCTCATTTAGACAGCCGGTTTGATCGAAAACTTTGCCACCGTTTTGCAGGAACAAAAAATTCGTGCCACTACCCTCGTTGCACGATGCAGCCTACGATATAGATGAATTGCTTGCTACTTCCTTTTTTTTCTCTGCTTCTGCTGCGTTAAAGATACCATGGAATAATATGCGTTTTCTCAGGGTGGATCAGAACACACTGCAAATTCAGGTAGCTACAGAAATCTTTTATTACGTGAGGAAAAAATGATAGATGATAGCAAGGGAAATTATTTTCGTTTCTACTACTTGCTACTTCCTTTTTTTTCTCTGCTTCTGCTGCGTTAAAGATACCATGGAATAATATGCGTTTTCTCAGGGTGGATCAGAACACACTGCAAATTCAGGTAGCTACAGAAATCTTTTATTACGTGGGGAAAAAATGATAGATGATAGCAAGGGAAATTATTTTCGTTTCTACTCATCCTAACCTAATTTCACGACTGTGTGATCAAAGTTTCTAAACGCCTGGTAAATGAATATTCGAAATTTGAATTCCAGTAAAATCTATCCTTCCAATTAGTCTTCTAGATATTAATTTCATTTTATTTAGATTGTAAATTTATATTTATATTCATTTATCGTAAATAGGCAGTTGTCCAGAAAATTGATGTTTTGTGTACTCGGCAAATCTGACCTATGAAACGTATGCTTTGAATATGTATCGAGATGTATGCAGCAGCGGGTTAGGTTAGAATCGGGAATTTTCGCCACGGAGAGAGCGAGAAAGAGTGAGATTGAAAGGGCGACAGCCGAGTCGTAACGCGAACGAGGGCGCGGATGGCTCAGAGCGGAGTAGGAGAGCGAGAGAGCGCGAGAGGGAGGCGAGCAGCGCCACATCTGCCGCCAGATTTAACTATACATTACAGACACACGATATGTCAAAGTCCTATACTTCATATCGACTCCGCCATTTATTAAAAGTTTCATCGCGCGCACCGTGCCGCTCCGTTTCGACCCCTTCTTTCTGCTGCGCACCGAAAGAATATAGCAAGGATGCTCGAAATATACGAACGAAAAGTTCTCCAAAGGAGGAATACGGCGGATGCAAGGGGTGGCAGAGTCCCGGGAGACTCGCAGGATCTTTCTTCTTGCGATCGATTCGAAACTCTGATTCCTTATGTGCGTCGATACCTCGCTTCGTAAAACGGTGCTTCGCCTTTATATTTTAAATAGCAGTTTTAAATTACATATTGCTTTTTGCAGCTAGTAGCTGATGAATGTCCCTTCTTATTTGAATTATCCTGTTTACTATGGCTTTATATTTATATCCTTTTCAATCCCTTGCCATATAATATCGAGGCACAATGGTAGATTATGGTGGATTATGATAGGTAGATTGTGAGTGTTTGTAGTATTACAAGTTTATAGTATTGTGAGTATTAAATTTATGTGTCGTATTTTAAAATGAAGTTGCATCAGTAATATAATTAATATTATATATTAATGTATTATAATAATATAATTGATATTTAGTTGCGGTGTATTAGAGTAGTATGAAAGATAGACGTAGAATTAAACAAATTCTTAGATAGTAGAATAATTGCAAATATTTTTTACCGAGATCAAGGTCCATCCTATTGCCAGGGTTCTTTTTTTCGAAAACGTAGATGGAAAAGAATTTTCATCGACACCGTCCCGCCATTCTATTTCAGCTGAGAAATTTCCTCTTTTTTCGCAGTAACGCCGCGTGCTCGAATCCACGAACGTTCGCGCTTATCTTATCTCGGGCAAGCTTAATACTAGAAAAATGGGAGATTCCAAGCGAGGCCCCTTTTTACGGTACTGGAATTTCTGTCTGTCAGTTCTCTCCGTTTCCTCCGGCTGCCACCGATTGCGAAATGAAGTTTTATATTAAGCTTCGACTTTCCTCTTTCTTCTTCCCTTTTCCTTCCTTCGTCTTCTCCCTTTCTCGGCTCTTGCGCTCGCTCATCCCCTTCGCCCCTCTTTTTTCCCGACCTCTCCACTCTGCTCCTCGCACCCCTTATATATTTACGTACCGATAGATCGTTATGTCGGCGTTTGCATATATATTGACACCGCCATACCTTCCGCCAAGACGCCTAATATATAGGCTATCGAGTGGCATAAAGAGACCCATGTACAGTGTTCAAGCGGCTTTTTCAATGGATTTGCCTAGTGAGTGCCTTGTACTCTGAAACTATTTTGCGTACATGGAATTTCATTTCGATCTTTCGTTTTTCTACACACTTTTGAATTTTTCCTAAAAAATTGATTTTTTAGTGATTGATATTCTAGTTCACTTTTGCTATAAAATTCTTTCTGAGAAGCTTGAATATTTGAAATTTAGGTTATTATTATTATTTGATTTTATTTATTTATTTATTTATGAGTGATTGATATTCTAGTTCACTTTTGCTATAAAATTCTTTCTGAGAAGCTTGAATATTTGAAATTTAGGTTATTATTATTATTTGATTTTATTTATTTATTTATTTATGAGTGATTGATATTCTAGTTCACTTTTGCTATAAAATTCTTTCTGAGAAGCTTGAATATTTGAAATTTAGGTTATTATTATTATTTGATTTTATTTACTTATTTATTTATGAGTGATTGATATTTTAGTTCACTTTTGCTATAAAATTCTTTCTGAGAAGCTTGAATATTTGAAATTTAGGTTATTATTATTATTTGATTTTATTTATTTATTTATTTATGAGTGATTGATATTCTAGTTCACTTTTGCTATAAAATTCTTTCTGAGAAGCTTGAATATTTGAAACTTAGGTTATTATTATTATTTGATTTTATTTATTTATTTATTTATGAATGTTTATTTATTATATCTACTAAATTTGGAATTCTAATTTTAGATTATTTCTTTCTTTACGACAATTAAGCAATTAATTAGAAATTATTAAGGGCAGGATCGGATGCTTTGTTTCGACTTAGCCGGCATCATGAGCGTGAGTCTTAAAACACAGTTTTCAATGTGGTTCACATCCGCCATTAAAAATAAACCATCTTTCGTCGCCATTTTAGCATGGTCTGCTAGCGGGGTTCGATCTGTCAATCACCGGATCGCTGAAACGAGTCCTCTCCGCAAAGGAAACTTTCGCCCTTCGTTCATGAAACACGACTCCCCGCCATCCTTTCTAACTTTTTCCTCTTCGACATTCGAGGTAAAAGCGAACTCGTTAAAGACTCCAAATAAAATTGTCCTTTTTTCTCTATTCCTTCTTTCTCGCTCGCATGCCACAGCAAACGTTTCAGTTGCTCTCCACGTCCGAACTTCGTGGAATTGTCATTCCTTTCCCTTTCAGGCTGCACGGCCAATGTGTTTTAATTATCCTACGTGAGCTTGTGAATAAGCGTTAAAAATGTTCAAATTCAATAGAATCGTATTCCATGTTTCTTCTACACTTGATTTTCTAAAATTACGTGGTTTTTATCGTCGATAAGTAACGTTTTGAAAATTGTAATTAGTATACGACTGAAACAACAGACCTTAACCCTTTGAGCGCTGCGTTGTCCGACGTTAAGCGTGCGCCGTGTACTGTCCACTCTTTACGAAGAAGCACACCGTGGGCTGCGTATTTTTTACAAAAGAACGCAAGTTGAGCAGACTGAATTTTCATTGCAAAATATATCGATTGTAACTAAAATAAATTATGTAGTGACCTGAAAAGCCATAATAACCATTTATTTCATTAAGCACTAATAACATGAACAATATCAAAGTTTGAAATTATATCTTTTAAATTGAAAATTTAATAATTTCGTATTGTGTGGTAAATCTGAAAGCGGAGTTCCATACATAAGCCAATGATACATTTTTTGCATTGGTAACGCGAGTCAGTCCTGCGATTCTATTTAGTGCGAACAGCGCATCTTCGTCGTGAAGAATGTTTATTATTTTCTTTAGTTACGCAGGATGCAGGGAAATGCCTCTCCGTTAACCGAAATGGAAGGCCGCCCGAACGAACTCTTCCTCCTTTAGCCCCCACTCTGAGTGGTGGGTATTTTTGCAAAACATCTTTTACGAGAAGCAGATGAAAATTGTCAAATGTTCCAGTTTTATTATTAGCACTTTTGTAAAGAATATATGCGTTATATATAGCGAGGTGTAAGAGGTGGAAAAAATATTTTTTATACCATTCTGCGCTTTTTCGAACACAGCGAAGTGAACTCAAAATCATATCGATTTTATCGACTGCGCCCATCGAGGCATTGTGGTCTGCCACACACTTTGCTTTTCGCTTTGCTTCGCCAGTTTGATAATTAATTTTTGTTTTCAACGAAATCATCAGAATGTCAGGTGGATAACATCCATACGTCTTCTTTATCACGCCACTTTTAGCCTAAAAATGTTATGGTAAAAATGTTAGGTTATGTGAGAACGCATATATGCGTTCATAACCTAAATTGAATGGTTGTGTGAGAAGGCATATATTAAAATATTAAAAAAGAATATGTATAATATTATAAAATTATAACGTTGTAATATATAACGTAGCAATAGTAAATTATATTAAACATTTTAGAAAGTATCCACATTAATAATAAATTATACAACGTAATTTTCCATGTAATTACCTGGAAATTTCGATTGCAAATTTTCCTAAAATACGGTGCAACGTGGAGCAGAGCTACCATGAATCGTCAGGTCACGAGAAATCTTTGTCAGTAGGGTTGCAAGGAGAAACTGTGGCGAAACTCGGGCAGAAACGTCTAGTCGCGCCGCGTATCAGCGGCGGCCAGGATATAAGCAAATTAAACATGCATAATTAAAACGAAATAGCGACGTTCCTTGCGTGGCGCGGTGGCGGGGCACGGAGGACCTAAGGCGAGGAAGGTCCTCGTAGCAACATCTGGCCGCTATGAAGTATAAAGAGGCATGCGATATCATCCGCAGTGAATGCTTAATTAAAACCTCAGACTCTGGCACCGAGCTTCCCCTAGTCGCTCGCTAATCGCAAGAACTGCCACTCCCGTTCAACCGGGGTCCTCCTCTGTCTTTCTGTCTCTCGTCTTCGTCCTTCCATCACGTGTTTTCCTCTCTTTTCCATGCCAGACTTCGTCGATTGGGTATACGAGCTTCGATTTCCAAGCTGAAATTGAGAAAAACCGTTAGTTGGTGACGTTAGCAGCCTCGTTTACAATGCTGTCTAGAGGCTTTGATTTAGTGACATGAGTTTAACTTGATTCCAATGCAGAATATATTTGTTCAAGATTGTTAGAATTCTTATTTCAGATTCGTTCAGAATATTTATAAAAATCTTTGCTTGTGAAATATTTTATGAATATTAATGTCAATTAATATAATGTTTAATCCTGTAATATATTTTTATAGAGTACAATATTTTTAAAATTGTAATATATTTTCATAAAAGTAACTAAAGAGATAGAATACACATAGAAATTCGTTTCATCCTCTGAATGCTACAAGTTGATATTTCACTTTATATATTTTCATTATTATATTATTACATATTTCAATTTCTCATAACCGCATAAATATCCGCAATTTACTTATACGTAAATTACCACTCCCAAATAAATCGTCATATTAATTAGGTGGTTAATTAAAGTGACCAGTTACAAAATAATAATAAAGCAATAGACGATTATATTAAAATCACTTTAAGTACAAGTACAGAGATAGTGGCGTCGTAATCGTCGCTCGATCAATGCTACTGTTCGACTATACGCTCGCTATTCGACTCTATGACTCGCTATATTAATTGTACTAGAGAGCACGTTCATTTATTAGGTTGGCAACTAAGTGATTTTGTCAATACCACCTAATGACAAAATCCACAATCACTTAGTTGCCAACCTAATATTCAAGAATTGGCATTGCTGCAGAAAAACGTTGCGTTTATATTGAGTTCTAACGAATAAATATATGGACATCAACACTTTAACTATAATCTTCGTCAAATATATTATTCAATTTTCCTCATTTCTAAACGAACGTTCTTCCAAACGTCTACGCTGAAAATCTGCGAAATATTAGGTTAGTGTTTCGACCAATCGCGAGATAGCACGTCAACGAGAGTTGTAACTTCCCGTTACGATTAAATAATCGACGCCACGAACTGACCGATCCCCTTATTTCTATTATGATAATAAGGGTAGTTCAATAAAATTGCACAGATTTAACACAAATAAATTAATGTTTAATCCAACAACTTATTAACTAGAGAGATATACATAGAACAAAAATATAAATGCGCGACGTATGACATGTGTTGACGGTTCGACTTCTCGAACAGTTCCGATCGCCCTTCGATCTTTTTCGTCTTTTCTGGAAGACGACCCCCACTACGTTCGGATCACGCCACATTCTTTTACGCGAGGTAAAATAACGGCCACGAGTCGACGTTTCTGGAAGTCGCCCTGCTTAATGAACCATGCGCTTGCCACTACAATGTTTATTTGTCGGGCAGACGCGACGATTCGTCTGCGATATTGTAGTGCCACGATCGACGGTTAAGAATATGGCCTATGGCAAGCCGCATGGCGTAACAGTTAGCAACTAAGTGATTGCGGCTAAGTCATCATTACGTGGTATTGACAAAATCCGCAATCATTTAGTTGCCAACCCAATATTTGTATCGAACTATAGTATCGTAAAGGTTCGAATGTATCTCCGGTTGACGATTACAAATAGCGGCGATAATATTTTGTCCGGAGTTTGTTTACCTTTGAATCCAGCAAATCAAAACAGCGTTGCCACTCGAAGCACAACAATACGAGTCTCTCGCGACTCGAATCTTCTATTGACTCGTGTTACACTACACTAACATTCTTGTAAACATCTTCGATCGACGATATAGTCATCGATTCAGCAAGTCTCATGCTTCCTCATTGGAAAGAAAGAAACGGTCCACCGGAGAATCTTCTCAGGGGTGACTGTTACAAAAGAGAGAGGGATCTCCCCGCGAGAACGCCACCCTGGAACAAATCTACCCCGGAGGTATACAGAGCAGGTCTAGGGCCGACACTTGGCGCAAATTGCCCCAGTAAGTGTAGTGCATTAATCTTTGGTTTGGTTTGCTCTCGGCCACCGCGTGTGTTGCGGTGGCCGCGTTCCTCTCGTAAACCCTCGACACGCCGCACATCCCGAAACCTTTTTGGTATTTCTCTTGCCACGCCGCGCGTGTCGCCTCGTTCGTTTCTAACTGTGACCAGCTAGTTCCTCATAAGTGCAGCGTGCACACTGATGAGACATCGATGATGGTGTTCCCAGCTCCATCTTCAATTTCTCCGAATCACTTTTATTGTACGAGATTAATGTAAGGGTTCTGGTTGTCGGTACTTGTTGGGAAGAGATGGAATTGTGTTATTCGTATTTAGATTCGATGATTTACCTTACAAGACGTGAACTTAATTGATAGTTCAATTTTCAAGAATTTTCTTCTAATTAAGTTTTATCCTATTCGATGTGAATTTAATTTACACTGCAAGTTAATTCCATTCGCATTTCGTTCCAATCAAATTTCTATTTTTCTCCGTGAAAAGTTTCAATTTTCTCTCACTTGCATTAACATTTCCAGAAAGTTCGAATTAAGATAATTAAAATAACGAATCGACTTAATTAACAAATTAAGAATGAAGATAAAACGTTTGCAAAACCGAACTTATTCAGAAGCAAATGCTGTCACGAGATTGCAGAATGTTTCCTTGCTACTCAACCCTCTGTACAGTTTTCAACCCGTTCTTCAGTGGTCACTGAATCCCTCGAAACCCTTTTGTCCTTAACCGGCCACCTTAACCGTAACGTGCGCGCACTTGTCGCTCGGAGGAACGTGGCCGGAGGCTGGTGTTGCGTAATGCGAATACCGTGTCGCATTCCCGGAACTCGAGTACCCGAGAAACCCTTCTTTATTCGATTAAATAAATTGCGAGCGATTACGTCGACCAGGCACCGGCTAATGGAACTCGATAGCCGGTGATGAGCAAGGGTAATTAATGGTGTCGATTCAATACCGTTTTGTATTTATTCTTCGCGATTATTTCTTTGTTGTTTTCTTTTTTCTTCGTATTAGGTTGGCAACTAAGTGCGGATTTTGTCAATGCCACCTAATGACAAAATACACAATCACTTAGTTGCCAACCCAATAATCTGAATAATTCTTCAAAAACGAATTTTTTTCACTTGTATCCATTCCAACAACCATCCATTGGGACAATATTGGAACAATCCATTGGGAATAAACAATTGACAAGGTGTTCGAATCGATTCTCATAGAAAACATATTTATTCAAGATTTACTGCAGTACAGAAATCGTTACGTTTCGAAACATAACATAACCTTACTGTCATAAAGACTCGAAAGATAGGAATCATACATATATACACATAGGAAAAATACATATCGTTTCTTGCGTTTATCTTATTGTATTAGGTTATCCGGAAAGTTTCAAAATTACGTACGATCCATTTTGTTTTGTTGAGATAAACACCGCGACATTTCACAGACTTTTTTTCACGTTTGTATAAAGGTGCACTTTTGTGAAAAACACTTTTGCGGAAAAAAGACACTTTCCGGATAACCTAAAAATTTATATATCTTTGTATATAACGTGATTTCTGAACAGTCCATCTGTAATGTACAATTTGTTAATTCGTTAATAATATTAGTTAGCAAATTATCGCTTGCGCGTGTCTAGACAATTTATAAAACATTTTATAAAATTGTACAACAGAAGTGCACAAATTAATTGCGAATTTTTATGAACGTAACTAAAGAAATAGAAATTAAATTAATGTTTGTTTCGCCGTTTAGATATTATACCAGGCAATTGTTACTTAATGAAAGCACTAATTATACGACTTTTTTCACATTTGTATAAAGGTGCACTTTTGTGAAAACACTTTTCGGATAGATTACTTTGCATAAAGCCTCTGATGATGACAATAACCTCTCTGAAAATTGACGACGATGTACGACAATTTCTGCATTTTGGGAAAATTTCAACTAACGCTGAGAATAGTTCGCAGGTTGTTTAAGAATTCATGCAAGCATAGTTCGAAGCAGTACGATTAGCAAGTTCCGTCGATTGCAGCGTGCTGTTCGAGACACGAATGGAAGTGGTATACCGGGGTATCAGAAAGTGCGGTGGGGGGTGCTTGATATTAGGCGAAATCACTCGCCGGTCTATCCACGTTGGTGTTCCCAGATTGCAATATAATGACGTCGTAAGTCGACGAATAATTGTGGAAATTTGTATATTCAGCCCGCGGGACTCGCTGTGGCCTCGATAATCCGTTCCTCGAATCCAATGAATCCTTTATGCCGCGACTGAACCAACCCGCACTTGGCTTGCATGATCCTTCCATGGAAATGCATTTCGCGTTCTGCGGGACACTAGCCAATTTCCTTTGCAATCAACGGCTAGAATTGCAAATTTTAGGTTGTAGCATATGAAATGACTAATTTTTAGAGATTCATGCTTCGTTGAAAATCAGAAAGAATTAGAAAGCGTGTACCAGGTCTGTAAGTATGAAACCGGAATTCGCCTATAGATGGCCCTAGCCGATAATGTAGTTATTACTAAACTGCGTCATTGACGCCAAAAGTCTTTGTTGACATCTCACAAACATTTTCGACTCGGATACAATACAAGTTTCATACAACAGCACAGTTTGTAATGGCGTTGAACATGTCAAATTTTGTGCCTGGAAACTACGATTTGCGGACAGCATTGTTTTTCTGTTACCATTTGAAGAAAACTGCTGCAGAATCGCATCGAATGCTTGTCGAAGCTTACGGTGAGCATGCTCTTGGTAAATCACAGTGCTTTGAGGGGTTTAAATATTTTTAATTATTTTCATACAATAAACGTGTATTTTCTATACAAAAATTCCGGTTTCATATCTACATACCTGGTATGTATATATTAAAAATACTAAAATAATATCTAAGAAAACTACTAAAATAATAAATATATGAAATAATAATAATACTAAAATAATATCCAATTTCCATAAAGTGAATGTATGACTCGTTTTATATTCCTGCACGGTGTGGTATCTCTCGAAACAGTCGTCTATTTGCGAGTCTGGTTTAACCGAACCAGTAGCACAATGGTACGTTGACCAGCTTCTTTCACATTTGATTTTTCGATTGCAACATACCACACAGTCTTTACTTCTTTCTGTATCATCTCGCCGAATGATGTGTAGAAGCCTTTCTACTGTTCCAAAAATTGATGGAGATACAAAATCTCCAACTAATTGATCAACTAAGCGATGTACGTATGGCAAATGCGTTATTTTCTTTTTATTCTGTTTCTCCTGGTTTGCGTTATACAATAGGTAAGAACATATGGTTGATATTTCCAAGCCTCAAAGAAATAATTTTCCCTACCAGTTTTGCCACTTTCGCATTAAACAGTATGTAGCTGTACGCTGGTCTGTTCTTCCATCTTGTTATTGGGTTGGCAACTAGGTGCCAACTTAACTTAATAAATAAATGCCAAATTAACCAACTGAAGTTGGCACTTAGTTGCCAACCCAATAGATTCAAAATAATATTCGTCGTCAATAATATCGTTATCGAATATGTACCTTTTGCATCTTTTAGGCATCATGTATAAGCTATTACAAAAAATATACAAAATATATAAAAAGCTTGCTGATTCGTCTGGTAATGTCGTTGAAAAACTGAACTTGGTTCTGGCTCGACCATCGGCAGAGTTTAGGTTAAACGGAAAATAGGAATCATCGCTAAAGATCTCCAATTCTCTTTCATCAGAAACATAATACTGTTTAATTTACTATAAATAATATAAATAAATAGGTATAAGATTATCGCTCGGAAAAATAGACGTAAACCAGCCGCTTCATAATAAACGTCCTCAACTGTAAACAAATTTCGTCGGCAACGTAAAAAGATTTTATAGAAAAGATATTAATTATATTTAATTATATTAAAATTATAAAAGATATTATACGTAGTTACAATGTTGTTGATCATTGAAAGTTTTTAAGAGAACCATAAAGTTAGCAAGACCATTGAAAGAAAAATAATAAAGAACCATCATAAAATTTTGATGTAAATTATGACATAGACAACCTGATATTCATAGGTATTAACAAAAGTGTAAATTCCTTTTAACACTACCAAATTACTGTTTATTATTACCAAAGACACTGGCGGCACGGAACTTTCCAACGGTTCCGGAGACAAAGCGCTACGCCGTCAAAGCGGCAACATCGCGTGCCCAATGCGCCATCGATATCTTCACGCTCTTTCCGCCGAATTCTTGGAAGAGCATACACGTGCAACCGCGGCGGCACATCTAATGAATGCACGCTAGTGGGGGATATCGATGGGCAAGAAAGGGAAGAATCCGTTCGATTCGGAACAAAAGGACAGTCAGTCTGTCTTGAGCCGTGAAATAGAAAAGTCCTCAGTACCATTGCGTAGCAAACGCGTCGATTGAACTCTTCGTGTCAGTTGTTAGTTGTTAATCGTTACCAGTTATTTGTTGATCATATCTGTTAATTGTTATTTGTTGACTGTATCTGTCAAATCGTTTCTTAATAAACTATTGTTCGTTAAACATCTGAGTATTCCTTACGCATCCATCACGACATACCACCTCAACACTTAGGTAAAAAATTACTTATCGAGCGAATATCCAAAGTCATCTATAGGGAACAGCGAGTAATGCCAACATAGAAATTCTTCAACGATTCCAATTAAAAACTCTAGGATCCTTAATAGATGCATCTTGCTATGTTACCAGCGGAGCAATACATCGCGACATTAAGATATACACAGTTAAAGAAGAAATATCCAAATTCAGTGATAGATATAACATAAGAATTAACACCCACTAATTACTCAATTACTTAAATCAAAATCTTAAATTACTTCTAATTCTTCTAATTCTTAAATTAATCTTACTTAAATCAATTACTTAAATTAATTACATTATCCTCTGGATTTAAAGGTTAGATTCAACTAGAATCAAACAAATGGTAAACATTTATTATTCACGTTACAGTACGACGCCAGAATAATTTGCTTATAATTATCAATGATTACAAAATTTTTGCAAATAAAAAAAAAAAATATCCAAAGTATCAGATTTCTTCTTTGCTTTCGTCCATCGCAATCGGCCACCCTCGAACACTCGTTTTCCGAATCGATTGTCAGATACACGCAATCATGATTCGTGTTGGCGCGTTTAGGTGTATCAAGTTATCCATGCGCGGCCCCAGCAGTGCGGCTCTACTTTAGTCGTCTCATCGTCCCTTCATGGAGCTTGGTGACTTGCACGCTCGTGACTTGGCATCAGGGACGGCGTCGATATATCGCCCCCTGGTCCACGCGTTCGCGTTGTTCACCCGATTCACAGGTCCATTTGTCTATGCTTTGGAAAATAAAATCGTCAATCGTGGAATGTACTTTCCTATTGTTAGTCTTGGTCTGTTCAATTTGAGATTCCGCCAAGTGGATTGCACGATGGAGTAAAATTGATGTAAATGAGTGATAGGAGTAAAGAATAAATAAAAATAGACAGAGAATATAAATAAGATAATAATAAGTAAATGTAAATAAAAACAAAGAATGTAAATGAAGGCTGGGGCAATTCATGTAAAAGGATTAAGACATACACATGTGTTTAAGCATCGTTTGCACATAGAATTAAATTTAACGAGCGGTTTTATGGTTAGTTTCTGATACAAAGCACGTAGAATCGTATAGAAAGCCTACAATACCAGTTGTCCGAAGTGGGATAATTCTTATTACATTTAACACGCTTTTTACGTTGATAAATAGAGTATGGATATTTATGCAAATTCATATTTTCATGTGCATAATTAAAAAGATGAAATCTAGGTAGAAACTTTATCTGCTAGATACGAGGTTTCATCTTGCTGAAATTATTATAAAAGAAATAATTGTTAATAAACTTGAATCTCCCAATGGATTTAAAATAACTGTAAACATGGCGGAATTAAATGACTTTATTCTTTGATAATGAGAAATTAAAGCTAAACTGTGTTATCCTAATAATAAAGTTAATATATTAGATCTTGAAATGGACAAAATTATTAATATTAAAAATAACAATGTTAAATAATAAAATAGATTAATCAAATATTCATTATTTAAATCCATATATCTAATCTTGTATATTCAAATTATCCAACTAATTAATATTACCAGAAACATAAGTATTATTAACTTAAAACTAATTACTAAAATAAAATTAAACCTTATTGAATTTAATCTAAAAATTAATCACTCAAATACATATACTATATTAATTAATAAAATATATAAAAGAAAGAAACATACAGAAAGTACTATTCTTATATATTTTTACATATAACGTGCATTTCCATACCTTCAGACTTTCCTTTTCATATAACTGCATATAAAATTCATATTCATAAACAAAATGCATTTGTATAAATACATTTGGATACACAGCCAGTCACTGACCAGGTAACGTGTTGGACGAGAAACAAGGTAGAACGAAGGTGTACAAAAGTTTGGCGAAGACGGTCGATCGACGTTGGCACAAATTACCTCTTTAACGAAAGGTTACCAATTCCTCTTGCTGGAGGATCGAACCGGAGGAGGAAAGATGGAGTGGTCCCAGGGGGTGAGGGCGAGCCTCCTGGAGGAAGGTTACGTGGTGTTTGGCCCTCGCCACTGCCGTCTTCCACGTCGTGACGTCCACGAGGCGGGCCAAGTGACAAATAGATGTACGCGGCGACCGCACGATTTACTCCTTGCGAAGGGATAAAAGCTTCCTGACAAAATCCTGCTGTGACAGCGGATCCCGCCGTCCCGACCGTGTTGCTTCTCTCCCGCGACTAATCGTCCCGCAAAAAAGTTTACGACTCGAACTTCCATCTGGCACAAAAACCGCTCTGACTTACCGCCGGGAGTTTCAACTGGCCAAGTTGTCCTTTTCTCTCTAGTGTATGGTGAATAGGGAATTTAGTATTTAGTATTATATAGGGAAAAATAGTATTTCAGACTGAAGTTACGCAGAATGAAGTTTTAGTTTAGAGCAGATAAGTCGTGCACGTGTGTATACAGTGAGATACGAAGGTCTTCGCCGCATCTTGGAAAGAAGTGATTTTAGTTCAGATGAAGCGGATATCGATGAACAGTAAGAAAATGTGTAAGCTTTCTAGGCGCTGTATTTATTTGTTAACCTATAAAGATAGAATTGAACTGCTTTTGATTGTTTTGAAATATTGGCTTGGTAACTAAGTGATCGCGGATTTTGCCATTAAGTGGTATTGACAACGTCAGCAATCACTTAGTTGCCAACCTAACAGAGTGCACTAATTTAGCAGTAAAATTTTGTATCATTTTATGCGAACGAAAATGGTTTTCTTATGAAATGTAAGAAGACTTTTGTGACCAACTTTATAAATATTAATTTACAAAGAATTTTACTTTCGTGCAACATTTAATGGTTCGAAAAAACTTGCGAAACTTGTTTTCAATTTCAGTTTTAGTCCTAATGAAAATTTCAAAACCATCTGTGCACCATGAACGTTTCCGGAAACAATTCTTTATAATTGTCTATAATATTTTTCAACTGATCTCGAGCTCCATTTTAATCTACAAATTCTCGCATTGAACGACTGGTAGGTTTGACGAAGTAACAACGGCGGTCCGATTAACAGGACCGTTTCCCATTTTCTAAATAAGTCTCGCAGGGTTTCTTCCTGCACGGCGATAAGTTTCCAGCTGTTCTCTCTCCAGCCAACACAGCGGCATGAAGGACCGGGCGTCTCCTTCCGGCACTCCTGCTCGCTCTATCTCGCCTGCTCACCCTTCCCGAATCCACTCTCATTATTCCAAGGAAATTAAATATGTCACCTGATTCTTAAAGTTAATTGAACTTCGGCCGTAGCTCGAATCGGCTCGGCCGGCTTCTAATTCATTAGGATAATGTATTTGGGGCCACATTTAGGATAAACTCTGTTCTGTTTCGTCAAGGACAAGGATGTGTTGTTTAACATAATCTTAGGATCCATTCTTGTATCGCGCAACGCACTGAAGTTTACATTTAACTCCTTGAAGCTGCTCACAGATTAGTCGGTGTTAGTTTCATATTCTGTTGAGGTTAACTGATAGAGGAACCAGTGGATGCATTTGTAATAGAAAAATGTATTGAAATAAGAATAGGTACAGGTACAGTGTATGAGGTCAAAATCAAGTAAATTGTTATAATTATTTATTAATTTAGTGTGTGATATTGTTGAGGTTGACTGATAGAGAAACCAGTGGATTAATTTGTAGTAGAAAAATGTATTGAAATAAGTATAGGTACAGGTATAGTGTATCAGGTCAAAATCAAATAAATTGTTGTCATTATTTATTAATTTAATACATGATATTGTTGAGGTTAACTGATAGAGGAACCAGTTGGATGCATTTGTAATAGAAAAATGTATTGAAATAAGAATAGGTACAGGTATAGTGTATCAGGTCAAAATCAAATAAATTGTTGTCATTATTTATTAATTTAATACATGATATTGTTGAGGTTGTCTGATAGAGGAACCAGTGGATGAATTTGTAGTAGAAACTTATATTGAAATAAGAATAGGTACAGGTATAGTGTATCAGGTCAAAATCAAATAAATTGTTATAATTATTTATTAATTTAATACATGATATTGTTGAGGTTAACTGATAGAGGAACCAGTGGATGCATTTGTAATAGAAAAATGTATTGAAATAAGAATAGGTACAGGTATAGTGTATCAGGCAAAATCAAATAAATTGTTATCATTATTTATTAATTTAATATATGATATTGTTGAGGTTAACTGATAGAAGAACCAGTTGGATGCATTTGTAGTAGAAAAATGTATTGAAATAAGAATAGGTACAGGTATAGTGTATCAGGTCAAAATCAAATAAATTGTTGTCATTATTTATTAATTTAATACATGATATTGTTGAGGTTAACTGATAGAGGAACCAGAGGATGCATTTGTAGTAGAAAAAAGGATTGAAATTAGTATAGGTACAGGTATAGTGTATGAGGTCAAAATCAAATAAATTGTTATAATTATTTATTAATTTAGTGTGTGATATTGTTGAGGTTGACTGATAGAGGAACCAGTGGATGAATTTGTAGTAGAAAAATCTATTGAAATAAGTATAGGCACAGGTATAGTGTATCAGACCAAAATCAAATAAATTGTTGTCATTATTTATTAATTTAATACATGATATTGTTGAGGTTGACTGATAGAGGAACCAGTGGATGCATTTGTAATAGAAAAATGTATTGAAATAAGAATAGGTACAGGTATAGTGTATCAGGTCAAAATCAAATAAATTGTTATCATTATTTGTTAATTTAATACATGATATTGTTGAGGTTAACTGATAGAGGAACCAGTGGATGCATTTGTAGTAGAAAAATATATTGAAATAAGTATAGGTACAGGTACAGTGTATGAGGTCAAAATCAAATAAATTGTTGTCATTATTTATTAATTTAATACATGATATTGTTGAGGTTGACTGATAGAGGAACCAGTGGATGCATTTGTAATAGAAAAATGTATTGAAATAGGAATAGGTACAGGTACAGTGTATGAGGTCAAAATCAAATAAATTGTTACAATTATTTATTAATTTAGTGTGTGATATTGTTGAGGTTGACTGATAGAGGAACCAGTGGATGCATTTGTAATAGAAAAATGTATTGAAATAGGAATAGGTACAGGTATAGTGTATCAGGTCAAAATCAAATAAATTGTTGTCATTATTTATTAATTTAATACATGATATTGTTGAGGTTAACTGATAGAGGAACCAGAGGATGCATTTGTAGTAGAAAAAAGGATTGAAATAAGTATAGGTACAGGTATAGTGTATGAGGTCAAAATCAAATAAATTGTTATAATTATTTATTAATTTAGTGTGTGATATTGTTGAGGTTGACTGATAGAGGAACCAGTGGATGAATTTGTAGTAGAAAAATCTATTGAAATAAGTATAGGCACAGGTATAGTGTATCAGGCCAAAATCAAATAAATTGTTGTCATTATTTATTAATTTAATACATGATATTGTTGAGGTTGACTGATAGAGGAACCAGTGGATGCATTTGTAGTAGAAAAATGTATTGAAATAAGTATAGGTACAGGTATAGTGTGTCATAGTGCATTATTGTATTTATTATAGCAGCCACATACTAATTAATTACATCCAGTTATATTAATTCCTGCATCATTTAGCAGTACTTCTATATCACTACAGAAATTTGATGCCATGAAAATGAAATGAACTTGATGGAGGGATGTTCCATTGGAAATAAGGGTAGCTATAAATTGTATGAAACTTACAGATACGAAATTGAAATCAAAGAGACACTAGATCCATTCCTTGCGAAAAAACCTTGCCTAAAACAACACTAAATTTTCCAGTATAATATCAGACTATATTATTGTACACACTATACCAAAATGAACCCTTAATACTTTACTAACTATTTAATTAATTCTTAAAAAATAAGAAGGTATAGGTTATTTATCTCGTTATTTTTCTGCAGGGTTCGCATAATTTGTTGATCTTCAGGTTAAAAACAATGACAAGGCTGATCCTGATTCATGCCTGGATCATTGCAGACAATTTACCGAAAGCTGATTTATCGTATTCAACCGGCAGACTAAGTTCGAGTAATAAACTCGAGCAGGATCTAAATCCCTATTTTACTTACCAACCGGTCGCAAGGCTACGGTGGAGCAGCGAGCGCCGCGGAGAGGCGGAGGAAGCCAGGCGTGTACTAAATTTAAAAGTAAAACCTCTGCCTTTGTTGCCGAATCCCCGCGCTGAAAGAGAAGGTTGCTCTGCTCCTTCCAGCCATTCAACAGATTTAAATGGGCCCCGGAGCTTCGCGACCGCTTTCCTCTTTTAGTTGTTTTAAAGTACAGACGCTGCGGGTTCAACGATACGTGCCTCGGATTTATTTCGATCGGCCTCGCTCTCTCTCCCTCTCTCTCTCTCTCTCTTCGTTCTTTCTAGAGCGCAGTTTTGTACGCAGTTGCTTTCCAGTGCTGGTGCGGAAGTAAGAAAATATATACCGTTATTTGGACAGTGAATACTCTTCGAATAGAATGCATAGTCGTTCATATTGCCTTCTTCAGATCATTTATAAAAGTTTCATGAAAAAATTCGTTAATAAATAATTACGTAAATAAATAGTTGGAGAAATCAGAGGAAATTGGAAATGACGTGAAATACTTGTGAATTTGTTAGTGCTTTTACGACGGAAAGTTTCTTCAAATTCAAATTATAGTCTGAATTAGAACTAGAATTAGAACTAGATACTAGAACTAGATACTAGAACCAGATACTAGAACCAGATACTAGAACCAGATACTAGAACCAGATACTGGAACCAGATACTAGAACCAGATACTAGAACCAGATACTAGAACCAGATACTAGAAACAGATACTAGAAACAGATACTAGAAACAGATACTAGAACTAGATACTAGATACTAGAACTAGATACTAGAACTAGATAGTTAACACGAAGCTATTTCTACAAAAAAACCAGTCAAAATGGTCTTTGAAAAATACCTAATAGAATATTTTTATATTTATTGATTTATTACTTTCTCACAGCAGCAATTCCATGTTATGCGGTACATTTTTCGTATTATTAATCCACCTGGAACCATCATCCCTCAACGAGGGTCGACACATTCATGAAACTGTAGAACCAGTCATTTCCACTGGTGTGGTATTTCTAGCGTCAACATCCAGCGATCTGTCTGGAATTTTCCTGATAACTGACATCGTCATATCGAATGATACGCGGTAAAAATTGCAAAAACGCGTGGCAAGTTGTACAAAACGAGAAAACTGGTTAATTGGGGTTCGATAAACAGATTGCAGTACCCTTTTACACTTTGACAAGTATCAGTATCAGGTACAAGTAGCCTTGATACAAAATTATTTTCAGTTTGAATACACAAAAAGCAATATAAAATTCATTACATTATTCTTTTAGTTATGCGAAAGTCGTTACATCATTGTGGAAAAACATATAACATAAAGTAGGAATTTTAAAATAAAATTGTAAAACCAGTTGATTTGACTAGTGTGGTAGTTCCAGCGCTAACAGATATTGGACATTGCATGAAGAATATGGAATTTTCAAGTGTTACACGTAAAATGGAGATATAGGTTATGGCAATCAGGATAGATGATATAGGTTAGGAATATCGAAATAAGGTTACAGAATATGAGAAAGCGAATATGGAGTTCAAGAAAGTTGAAAAGATTGTCGTTCATCAATTCCGTCGTAGTCCAGCCGCAAATCAGCCGCTTATGATTATAAATCTACATCCGGTACGGGTGACCGCGCGAGATATTATTCAAAATTAGCGGGCCAGCGAAAGTCGGAAGTGGCAATTTGGCGGACGAAGAAGAGGAGAGAGAGCGGCAACGCGAGGCGGTTTCTCGTCTCGGCGTCTCTACCGCGGCAACAAAAGACCGGTTAATTATGATTCTTTTATGATTCGATTTAACCGATCCCCAGAGCCGCCGAGGAATATCGCGCACAATGTACGCCGGGAATTAACGGACTATTAGCGGCGGAACAATGGAGCCTTTTTCTTGCCGGTGAGGGCCGTCTTTCGACGACAATGGGATCGATGTAACGCCAGTTCACTGGAAACCCCCAAGCGATTGTAGCAAACGGACTTTAAGCGGTTAATTTGCCGCCTTGCTTTCGTCTGTTTCGCTTTGAAAGCCAGGAAAAAGTAAATGTTCACCGAGTTTCAGTTAGGGAGTGTACTGCGGACTACGATCCGAGGTGTAGATTGGTTTAAAGCATCGTTGCGAAGGGGTTGAAAGGACGAGGGTGTAAAAAGTGGCGGAGATTCGTAATTTAATTTTCCTCCAAGCATGTTGGCGATATTTAGAATACAGAAATAACGGTAGAACTGTATTAATTATAGTGGAAGGAGGATAATTAGTTCAGGTATCTGGAGTTCGTCTTAATAGCAATTCGTTCCTTCTTCTCCCTGGCTGCGATTTCTCGTTAAAATAATCATTTCACATCCGAACGTGAAATTCAGTTAACCTAACCTCAATCGAGCATTAACAAACATTTTCACTTTGGAAATTGATTGAAATCCTAAAAAAGAAAAAAAAAACGTAACAACTTTCATTTAGAAAATGTAAACAGTCGTTCTGTGAATTGTAACATACACAGAACACGTTAGGTTGTCCCAAAAGTTTCTTTCGTTTTATGAGGAAATAATAGATGCACAACAGTCTTTGTTTTGTATTATTTTATTGAATAATATGTGATCCAGTTTTATTGCGTTGGTGAGCGATTAAAATTCTTTTGGAACAAAAAGGATCATACGCGATTCAATAAAATAATACAAAAGAAAAAATGTTATTATTATTAATTATTATTTTATAATTATTATTTCCTTATAAAACGAAAGAAACTTTTGGTACAATAACTGACTGTAATTTTGAATGCAAATTATGTTATATACAAGATATAAATATTCTATGAAAATATGACTCGTAAGCATAAAATGTAAATGTAAAATACGTTTTGCCTTAATCCTTCAATTTCCTCTTATCTTAACGATCATCGTAACGTGTTCTGAATTTCCCTCGAAATGTCAGCCAACGCGATCTAGAAATTTTTTTATTATCAATAAAACACAAGGATTTTCCAGTGAAATATTTTCGAGAAAAAGCAAACTTACTGGGAAAGTAGTCGTCTTTTCTGGAAGCAGCCCGTGCGAAATTAATCTCAGTAACGAGAACGGGTTCTCGAGCGTGATTTCGGCAAAGACACACGGAGACCATGAGAACAGTTCAAGCAAAAACCTAACCTCTGACCGCTAAGCACCTGCCACTGCCATAAAAGGCAATGATATTTTTATAATTGAAATTAATTGCAGGTTGACCGCGCGCTTCCGTGTGACCTGTAATAAAAGCAAGAACTTGCAGCAACTGGCCTGTTGTGCGGACAAACGTTAAAATAACGTTAAGGCGGCGAAAACCGAAAGGTAACTGACCCTCGACGTCACCAAGGTAAGTGGCATTTTTGCTGGAAATTCATAGCATTTAATAATTTTGAAGTTCGATGAAAACGTATTAGTATAGTTTCTAAAATTAAAATTTCGGTTTATAAATATTACTTGTTATAATTATAAGTCATAAGCACTTTTCACTCAGTCTATTATTTCATAATTACGATACACTTTTTGACAAAACTGCATTGTATCCGCCACAACTATAGAATCTTTATCATATTATTCTAATTTATTTTGCTACGCTTATGTTATTAAACAGGTTTTAGAGTTCGATATTTAATTGATTGATTAAGCCATATGAACACACCGGACACTCTTAGATAATTAACACATGGCGGACGCCAAAACAAAAGAACGTGGTTAGAAGTCGTACCAACTTTGCATGCACGAACTAATGATCATACCAACCTAATATTTTCCTCAACGGCTTATGCATGATATGAATTTATTTATTTATCTTCTGATTGTCCTGTACAGTTACAGAAATCACGATTATGATCATTTCTTCACTATTGACTCGTCTTTAGATTCACAAATTGTCGGTATTTTCAGTGTATTCGTAAA
The DNA here is from genome assembly GCF_040668555.2 of Bombus flavifrons. NCBI lineage: Eukaryota > Metazoa > Arthropoda > Insecta > Hymenoptera > Apidae > Bombus > Bombus flavifrons. Next base: position 4,448,635 of record NC_138459.1, on the reverse strand, counting down.
TCGTTTCACTTCAATAGAACGTGAAACGCTTAAGCGTCAAGTAAATTGAAGAAAAAAAGCTGAAGTAACGTAAACGTGAGATGTTCGAACGCCGGTTAAAATTTGAAATATTCCAAAGAAAGAAACTTCTATTCAATGTATCTTTCTATATTCCATCGAAGAACATAACAAATTGATTCTCTATAATAACGATCGTTCCACCAAATTATGACTCAATTGCTCCTCCCACTACCTAATACCACAACAGTTACGTCACAAAGTAGAAAAAACGGCGACTCGGAGAAAAGTCTACAAACCCATTCCACGCATTTCCCCCCGAAGCTGTGTAATTTCTACTATCTAGCGAGCTCATCAAACACACGTAGCACTCGTCGAACAAACGCCATCCTCCGGCTCCCTCCGTCAGTCAATGATCCACCGATTACGTCACGAGGTAAAAAGCATTAAGAAAAATGCCGTACCACCATGGTGGTGAAACAATTCACCGAGAGCCCTCCCACGTCCACCGGCGGAATCATCAACACGATACCAAAAGAGTAAGAGTGAACGACAGCGATCGTCGGTTTGAATCGGCGATAAAGCGTCCGCCATGAAGGGAACACGCGAAGGAGAGGCTCGCACCCAATCATCAAAGTCGCATTTTCAGTGTAATGGGTGTGTTTAGCCGGTCGTGCACGTTTGGAAAGGGACGGTTGGAAGAAACGATCGGCCGAGATCCAAGCTTGCGGAGTCTCTCGATCGTGATCGGAGCCCCTCCGCCACCAATAATCATCGTACGGCTGCAATTACGGGCCTGGGGCATCCAATCGGGGCCTCTCTTCTTTCACGACATAGTTCCACTCTCTCTCTCTTTCCCCTGTTTTCATCTTTCTCGTTTCTTAGCCACTCTATTATTAGGCTGTATTACTGTAATGCGGCGACCAGCATGTCCGGGGCCAGCGAAATGGCTGCCATAATAGGGACAGACGCCAGATATCCGGCGTTTACCTCGCAGCATCCTGTCCGTGCGATTATCGTGCCACGACCGGGAATTTTACTGAAATTTTAGAAAGAATTCCGTGCCTCGTATACTCGCTTCGTTTAATCGGCCAACTTTTGCTTTGATAGGTCTGTTTGTGAGTTCATGCTATGGGGATTTAAGGTTCCTAGCTGTTTTATTTCATATCGCGATAACAAAAGATCGAAGAGGCTAAAAATATCTCTTATCGTATCACGTAGCATTTTTATGCGTAATGGTTTCAAGGATAGAGAAAATATTTCCGAATATTCTTAGCTGTCTATATAAACATCGTAATAACAAAAGATCAAAACCCAGCTAACCTAAAAAAAAAAAAAAAAAGGATCAAAGAAACAAAAAATGCTGTCTTTTCGTATCACGTAGTTTCATCATATATAATGATTTATTCAAGAATGGAGAGAATATTTCTGAAATACATATACATGTACATACATTTTTATTTATATACACAGAAGAGGAACATACGGCGAATCTCGTAAAAAACGAGCACGAGTCTGTTCAACTGCGACATCTAGATCTCCCAATAAGTAGTCGCGAAGAAGTTCAAAGAGACTTGGTGCGAGATCCTTCCTGGCGTATCCGCGCTTTTCAATATGGAATCGCGCGATAAACGCTCCCCAGGCAAAGAGGAAAGACGTATCTTCTCTGGCAGATAGGGGGAACTTTATAACTTGGCTACGAGCAACAGCGAAACAAATCGTGCGACTGGATCTCGCGAGACATCCGGTTTCCTTGGCCGACACCCTCCACTGCTCTTTCTCTCTCTCTCTCTCTCTCTTTCTCTTTCTGATATTCGTCAAACGAGAAAGCATAAAATTTATAGTTTTCAGAAATGTTATATTTAATATCGTTTATATCCACGATTTCTAAAAAACAGTCTATGGATTCTTCAGTGAAATAATAAAAATAAAAGTGAGAATTTTTGGTGTTTAGTGACTTTGGTGTTTAGTGACTTTGATGTTTAGAGATTGTAGCATGGTTTCGTTTCTACTTAGCGATGGCTAAGTTCGTTAAAAACTAGCGTCCTCCCTATCGATTCTCCAGTAACGACAGGCGATTTCACTGCAGTCGAGATAAGTAAAGACATTGCACAAATATTTCATTCAGCCAAACACGATCAACTGTTCGGGCGAAAAAAGAAATTCGAACGAAATACGCCAATTTTCGAGGGAAGATACAAATATAAAATAATTGAGTTTTATATTTCTTTTTATCAGCGAAGCTTCAAACAAGAAGCCTAAATCACTGAAAAATACGTGTACATTACGGTATTGTGTATTTCAGAGAAATGAATACCAAATACTTTGAAACTACTATGGAAGTGTCTCTGTCAATCGAAAGTACATCTATTTCTATACCAAAGCCATGTGATAATTTTCAAAGATCCCCGTTATGGTAAATCATTCTTTTCAACAAATTCGATGGTTATTTATTTATGGCTGCAGAATACATACTGAACATAATATTGAAAACTATATGAAATATTCTATTTACGTGTTAATCCATTCGTTTGAACCATTTCGATAAAATCGAATCAATCAATCGTTAGGTTGTCAAATAATAAACATTAGCAAATAATAAACATTAATATACAATATACAGGGTGGTTGATAATTAGTGGTACAAGCGGAAAGGGGGTGATTCTACGCGAAAAAAGAAGTCGAAAATATAGAATAAAAATTGTTTTTTAATTTTTCCATCGAGACAACGATCTACAGTGAGATCCGTTCTAACGAGACGCGATAAAGTGGACGCGTACCGAGCGAAAATTCAAAGTCGATTTTCTCGAAAACAAAGCCTCGAAGGAAAAATTTGTATTCTATATTTTCGACTTCTTTTTTCACGTAGAATCACCCTCTTTCCGCTTGTACCACCAGTTACCAACCACCCTGTATTATTATACAAAAGGCAAATAATAGTTTCTTGTTTTATATTAGTTTAATTATGCACGAACATAATAATAGAAATATAACGAAATGGATAAAATAATATAAAACAGAAATTGTTGTTCATCTATTACCACCTTCCAAAACCAAAGAAACTTTTCGAACAACCTAATAAATCTAAAACAATGCTGCTTATTTCTCCTACCATCGTCTGCCCTCTGATCCACCGCAAACGAACGCACTTAAAATCACAGTTAAATCCTGCGACTCTGTATCCTTCACACACAAAAAAAAAAAAGAAATACTAAACGAAACAAGTGCAGCTTCTTCATTACCGAGAGAAAACAAATATACAGAAATAAAATACACAAGAAGGTAGAGAAATAAATAGAACAATCTAAGGATCGAGAGGATGGTCGTGCATCTGTCAGGCGGACGAAAAGAGAGGTACACGGTTGGGCAGAGGAGCTTGGTCCTGCGGGCGTGGGTGGCGGAACGAAGAGGGAGAGTTTGGGGGGTGAGTATCGAGGGCGCTAATGTTCCTCGGGCAGGAAACACCGTCTCCATCCTGCACCCTCTATCTCTCCGCTCACTCGCCTATTTTTATTCGTCTTTATCTGAGACTTGAGTCGGTTCCTCTCCATTTCCTCTTGAGGAGTTCTTCCTCCGTCTCAGCCTCCCTGTTCTTCTTCTTCCTCCCCCTCCTCCTCCTACTCTGCTCTTTCTGTATGCCGCTTCTCTGCGTGTCCCCTCCGGGTACCGATGCGGTGACAACAACATGCAAACATTCTGGTATTTGCAATTCGAATGCCACAAAACGGGGACGGGAAACCGCGGCGAAGAAGCCCCAGCCGGTGCTCGCCTTGCCGCGAGAACGCGTCGATCCCCCCACCCCTTGCTAAAGGTACACAGCTCGCTATTCTATTAGCCCGCGGAAAGATAAGTTGTACTTTGGCCGTACGAGAGCTGCGCACGAGAAACGTATCGTTTCCAAACGGTTTCAGTATTTTTCACCGACCATCCCCGTCAGCCGCCCCCGTGTTATCGTCCTTGCTCCAGGCTAGCGGAATTTTCTCTGCTCTTTGTGTCTCTGATTGACCTTTTTTCACCAATTTTTCCCATTATTTCTGATTCTATTTGCAGGTGGTTTGGACCGAGTGTGGGAAAATGTAGATTTAGGAAATTCTTTTTATGAGAAATAGAAAAGGTGGTCTCCTATCGTTAAGAAATGTAAGTTTCTTTGGGAGGAATTTTAAATATCAAACAGCTTCTGGGATAGAGCTTGACATTGATTAAATTTGAGGGGAAGATTTGTATTCTATGGGACTTCTTTTTGTCATTGTGCTTTTCTAACATGAGAAAGTTTATTATGTGTGGGAAACATATGAAAGAAACAAATTCTCATTTTAATTTGCAAAACTGTGAATCTCTTCCCAATGAAAGAACATTTATTTAAATTGCATAGGTTTGATGTTGTCTAGGAGTTTAGAATTCTATTGGCGTGTAATTGAAAATCATTGTTCTTAGAAGAAATATCAATTTGAAGGTTTCTCAACCCCAAAGATTATAAAGGGGAATAAATTCGTCGTAATGTTTTTGAGTTACACGCAGCCTGAAATTGTGATGATACGTGCTCGCGGCCGATTTATAACCAGGTGATTATACAATCAAGAGGGCAGATGCGCACATTAAAAGTTCAGCGTCGTTCAGCGACGAAATTCGTGATTATAACGTCGATATAAGAATAGCCTTTGGCCAGAAAAATGAAGACATCTGCCCTGATGAGAGCCGTCCGGAGCACGGCCACGTTGAAAGCATCCAACCCTGCATAAATCGACTGCTTAAGCACGGGTTCTGCAGAAAAAATTGCAAGCAGATGCAAGTCTCACAGTTCAAGCGTGACACGTTGCAATATTTTCTTCCATTTAAATTCACCTGTATATCTTTTCATGCATTATCATTTATGATATAGCTACTCTTTGAATTAATATGTTTCCAAGAAAACTCCACCATCGATTAACTATTATCTTTCTCCATTAAATGTAAATGCGTGATAAATGTAGGCTACGAGGAAAGAACACGATAAGTCAGATTTTCTATTTTTTTTTTTAGAAGCAAACGGATTTCAAATACGTATAATTTTATGTGCTAGATTAGGTTAGCTGCGTAGTAGTAATACTCGTATGTGAATATCAGTGTGTGGAAGTATATGTGTGCATCTCGAAAACAAATGAATGTAAACTGTTTAGTCGGATAATAGTCGGATATGGAAGAAAGTACCGAGACGCGTGCAAGTGCGTATCGATGAATATCTTTGAAATCGCTTATCAAATAAATATATAGCTATTCTAATGTGAATTCTAAGAGTAAATTTAGTGTTCCTATACTATTATTTCGGCTATTAAGATCCAAAACTCTCAACAAATATAAAACAAAAATTGTTGCTCATCTATTATCACCTTATGAAAGGAAAGAAACTTTCCGGACAACCTAATACTATCGAAACAGTGAATATGACATAATACAAGTGAAAATATCGTAAAATGAAAGACACAGAATGAAATTTATACCAATCTTTGTTTCAACATTTTCTAAAAGTTGATATTACAAACAGAAGACATTGTTGTTCACATTGTTGTTGTTGTTCATTGTCACAATGTAAGGAAACAGAAATCTTCTAACATAGAAAATGAAAATTATATTAATTTTTATTTCAAGATTCTCGACAAACTTCAATTTGAATCGAATGAATGATTACTTATTAAGCCTTATTAAGCCTTGAGGATCATACCTAATTCAATAATATATTATTGAGATATGTATAATCTTATGTGCTAGACTAGGTTAGCTGCGTAGTAGTAATACTCGTATGTGAATATCAGTGTGTGGAATCATATGTGTGCGTCTCGAAAACAAATGAATGTGAACTGTTCAGTCGATTAACAGTCGAATATGGAAGAAAGTGCAGAGACGCGTGCAAGTGCGTATCGATGAATATCTTTGAAATCGCTTATCAAATAAATACATAACTATTCTAATATGAATTCTAAGTGTAGATCTAGTGTTCCTATACCATTATTTCGGCTATTAAGATCCAAAACTCTCAACAAATATAAAACAAAAATTGTTGCTCATCTATTATCACCTTATGAAAGGAAAGAAACTTTCCGGACAACCTAATACTATCGAAACAGTGAATATAACATAATACAAGTGAAAATATCGTAAAATGCAAGACACAGAATGAAATTTATACCAATCTTCGTTTCAACGTTCTCTAAAAGTTGATATTACAAACAGAAGACATTGTACCACTATTGAGATATGTATAATTTTATGTGCTAGACTAGGTTAGCTGCGTAGTAGTAATACTTGTATGTGAATATCAGTGTGTGGAAGTATATGTGTGCATCTCGAAAACAAATGAATGTAAACTGTTTAGTCGGTTAATAGTCGGATATGGAAGAAAGTTCAGAGACGCGTACAAGTGCGTATCGATGAATATCTTTGAAATCGCTTATCAAATAAATATATAACTATTCTAATGTGAATTCTAAGAGTAAATTTAGTGTTCCTATACTATTATTTTGGCTATTAAGATCCAAAACTCTCAACAAATATAAAACAAAAATTGTTGTTCATCTATTATCACCTTATGAAAGGAAAGAAACTTTCCGGACAACCTAATACTATCGAAACAGTGAATATGACATAATACAAGTGAAAATATCGTAAAATGCAAGACACAGAATGAAATTTATACCAATCTTCGTTTCAACGTTCTCTAAAAGTTGATATTACAAACGGAAGACATTGTTGTTCACATTGTTGTTGTTGTTCATTGTCACAATGCAAGGAAACAGAAATCTTCTAACATAGAAAATGAAAATTATATTAATTTTTATTTCAAGATTCTCGACAAACTTCAGTTTGAATCGAATGAATGATTACTTATTAAGCCTTATTGAGCCTTGAGCATCATACCTAATTCAATAAAATATTATTGAGATATGTATAATTTTATGTGCTAGACTAGGTTAGCTGCGTAGTAGTAATACTCGTATGTGAATATCAGTGTGTGGAAGTATATGTGTGCATCTCGAAAACAAATGAATGTAAACTGTTTAGTCGGTTAACAGTCGAATATGGAAGAAAGTGCAGAGACGCGTGCAAGTGCGTATCGATGAATATCTTTGAAATCGCTTATCAAATAAATATATAACTATTCTAATGTGAATTCTAAGAGTAAATTTAGTGTTCCTATACTATTATTTCGGCTATTAAGATCCAAAACTCTCAACAAATATAAAACAAAAATTGTTGTTCATCTATTATCACCTTCTGAAAGGAAAGAAACTTTCCGGACAACCTAATACTATCGAAACAGTGGATATGACATAATACAAGTGAAAATATCGTAAAATGCAAGACACAGAATGAAATTTATATCAATCTTCGTTTCAACGTTCTCTAAAAGTTGATATTACAAACAGAAGACATTGTACCACTATTGAGATATGTATAATTTTATGTGCTAGACTAGGTTAGCTGCGTAGTAGTGACACTTGTATGTGAATACCAGTGTGTGGAAGTATATGTGTGCATCTCGAAAACAAATGAATGTGAACTGTTCAGTCGGTTAACAATCGAATATGGAAGAAAGTACCGAGACGCGTACAAGTGTGTATCGATGAATATCTTTGAAATCGCTTATCAAATAAATATATAACTATTCTAATGTGAATTCTAAGAGTAAATTTAGTGTTCCTATACTATTATTTCGGCTATTAAGATCCAAAATTCTCAACATTCGAATACATTTTTGCCTCGTTATAACGTTACATAAAGTTTCACCAACTTGTCAGCTAACCTTTAAAAAACTTACATCTTTTAACGTTGCTCAACTATAAAGTGACATTAAACTGAGAAAATCTACAAAAATGTGCTTATCGTGTTTTCTTCCTATGATCTTCAAATGAGCAAATTTAATAAACAGATAATTGTTCCATCGTTGAATGGAACAAGGAAATTTTACATATCAATATCAAAATGGAAGAAGATTGTTAACGAGAAGCTAGATATATCGGATGAAACAAAGTCGAGCTGTCAACGGTGCTAGCCGGTTATCTGGAATCGCGAGCCAGCCGTTTTTCTAATATCTGTTTTTCGGAATCGCACGCGTAATACAATACATACGACGGGGTGGGACGTTGGTCGCTATATAATTACGCGTCTATCGTCCCAGGCTTGTGTTATATGTGGAAGACCATTCGGCCACGGAAACGAGCTATGCTGCTTGTTATTCGAGCAATTTCAGCCCATCGAGGACCAACCGACACACACTCGATCACGAGATTGCGATACCAGCTAATAACAAGGTTCGTCGAATATTCGTCGAATACGTTACAGTCGTTGAAAGAGGCGGCGGAGGAATATTTTTAAGGCACTCGGACAGGATAAAGTTACCACTAGAAATACAAACACGGTGCCTCTTTTTCTTTTACAACGTTCTATCAAATTTTTCAACAAGTTTTCTTAACACTTTGGACTTTCTGTTTCTTTTTCTTTCTTATAATTGCTCTCTTGTCTCTTATAATTGCAATTCTTCCTATAATTCTTGTTAAGGCTAATTAATTGCAATGGCTTGTATTATTCAGTTTAGCCAGTGTTTCCGCGTGAAAGGTTTGTTTGGCATTGGTATCTTCCCTACCGTTGGGATATCGAAGGTGCCTGAATGCTTGGAAAAACGATAGTTTAAATTACTGTTTATTGTTGCATCTATAATCTTCGGGCAGGCGTGATCTTCGCAATATAAATAAATATAATGAGAGGCACTCGAAGGTATTTGAATAATTAGTATAGTAGCATTTCTGTAATTCTCAAACTTTTCCAAACAAATGTTTATTCAAAGGTACCCATTCAGCGACGACTATGTCACTTCCCAGAATTCCACTTCGCCAACCTAACCATCAATTCATAGCGCAATTAATCGCACAAGACGATCACAAGTTCTATCTGTAATTTCTCTGTGGTTAGGAACCTTAGGCGTCGAAGTTCATACAGAGAGATCAGAAAGAAGAGTGGAGTTGCATTGTTTCATTTAACACTTTGACTGCCACGCGGAAATCACATGTTTTGCTTAGAACGCCACGGCTTTAGCTTTCTTATGTGAAAATCGCCTGCCAATTGCATTTGGATTTCCGCATCGGTTTCGTACGAAGCAACGTGCTTTCGAGGTTTATGCAAAGGATTCGAGGAAGCGGATATAAAAGGACAAAAGTACTGCTTTAGTAATTATCGGTTGCTCTAATTTCAGACAATATCATGCCTGTCTTGTTCACGTATTCATATACCGGGTCTCGCTTAAATTCAGCATCTAACTAACCTACAAAGTATCTGTGAGAATACCTTGAAGATAATTTCAAGGCCATCAATTTAGTTTTGCGTGTCAATATCTATTTCTTATATCATGTATATAATGTTTTAAGCGACATCAAGACGAATTGAAGATAACTTCGCAACGATGTCGTATGTAGCTCTAGTAACTTTTCTAAATCTTCAGTAGCAATAGAAATAATTTAACACTTTGAAATCACACGTTTCGCTGAGGGCGCCACGGGAGTATTTCTATTATTCAAAGCATGTAATGGCAAACTAATAATAAATTGATGACGTAAGACAACGTGCTTCCCCAATGGACCGTTTATCTTATTGATGGTTTCGGGTGACCACCGTGGCGCCTTGCTAACAGTTGATAGCGACATATTATAACAAGGCTTCGTTTATTTCAACAAACAATTCGCATTCGTTGTTTCGTCGTAAGCAAAACGTGCAGAATATATTGTTGAACGTGTAGAAGATATTAGTAAACAGTATTTGCTCGTTATATATATAACAGTAAGGTATGTTCACACTTCTAACCTCAATTATATGATTATAAAGCAGCATTCACAATTATTTTCTAAGGTGTGTTTATAATAATATTTGTAGATTACCCCTCAACATGCATATGGATGCAAACACAGAGCACCGTTAGATGCAAGATTTGTTCCCATTGATGTTTTAATAAAAATGTTTAATTGTTCAATGGTGCACTTTTTATTTCAAAGTATCTTCTATTTATAGGTTATATTCAAAATGCCCTAACTGTCAATTTTGATTCCATTTTTACAATTGTAAGAAGATGAAGCTCATTCTATATATAACAGTAAGGTATATTCACACTTCTAACCTCAATTATATGATTATAAAGCAGCATTCACAATTATTTTCTAAGGTGTGTTTATAATAATATTTGTAGATTACCCTTCAACATGCATATGGATGCAAACACAGAGCACCGTTAGATGCAAGATTTGTCCTCATTTGTTTTTTATTGATGTTCTAATAAAAATGTTTAATCGTTCAATGGGGCACTTTTTATTTCAAAGTATCTTCTATTTATCGGTTATATTCAGAATGCTCTAACTGTCAATTTTCATATAATTTTTACAATTGTAAGAAGTTGGAGCGTTCCGGTCACCAATGACCACCGTGGCTTCAGAGGAGAGATCGTGGATCATATATGACCCACGTGGCAGACAAAGTGTTAACGAGCGTTCTTATTTCATGAATGATAATTTCCAATAACTTTTGAAAATTGACTCTCGCCAAGAAGGTTGCTTATTGTGAAAAAATAAACCGATAAAACACTGTGTTCGATTCAGGATGATGAAAACATTTGAAATATCGTATGAAAAAGAGAAAAGTAGGAAACCATGTTGCCCAATTTTCAAATGAATTTTGAAATTCAATAATTGCCAAGTTGGAGGGTAAATCGATCGCCCACCCCGTGTAACTATACTTCGAGAGTAGGGGTGTAGGACGTAGCTTGGCTCGCACGAAACTTTTTACCCCCTTTCCAAGTTGAAACAAAGACGACTCGCGTGACCAGAAGGCGTGCCACGTGATACGCTACGCGAATCGCCGGCTCGACCAATCGGCTTTCAGAGGCAACTCCAATATAAAGTATACACGGCGTGCAGCTTTGATGTTTCCAGTCACGTGACCCGCGACTCGATATCAATTCGTGACGCTAAGTGCGCTTTCGCGTGTGCACGCGCTTCTTTTCTCGCGGTGGAGCTTTAAGGACACCGCTTCCGACTCGCCTTTCCACCCGCCCCCCCTTTCCCACCCTATTTCTCGCGTCAAGATCGTCGAAAATGTCGTTCGTCGGTGTTAACGATCGCGCCTAATCGCCAAACCGACGAATTTTTCCTCGATTCCGGCTCGATAGCAAAATGGGTGTCACCTTGTTCCCTACCGTTATCACCTGGTCCTATCGATGCTTTTAATTTTCTACGGCAACGAAAGTTGATTCTCCACTGGTATGGTACTAGTGATTAATTCGGTTTGAAATTAATAGGATAATGATAATGCGTTTGGCTGGATATTAGGAAGATAAAGGACGTTTGATTGGTTAGACGGGAATTAGGTGGTTCTTGATAGACATCTATGATTAAAGGACTTTTAAAGAAATTTGTTCCTCCAAGGTCAAAGTATATTATCTTCTCTATTAAAGGTAGAAAATTCTTTCCATTGATACATATATGTATTGATAGATATTAATATTGTATTATTAATTTATTGTATTATTTATATTGTATGATATATTGTATTGATACATATATGTATTGATACATATTAATTAGAGGAATTTTCAGTTCTTCTCTTCGGATGCATAAATTTATAACGAGTTGAAAGTTATAATGGTGTAAGTGAAAAGTATTGTTCCATATTTACTTATATAATATATCTTTATTCTTTAGCTCGATACGTTTTCATGATTCCAACGAAATGCAATAAATTTTTATAAATTAGGTTGTCCCAAAAGTTCCTTTCGTTTTATAAGGGCAGAGTAGAAGCACAACATTCTTTGTTTTATATTATTTTATTGAATTACGTTTAATCCACTTTATTCTATTACTACACAATGGATCACACATAAATCAATGAAATAATATAAAATAAAACATGCTGTGCATCTATTATTTCACTTATGAAACGAAAGAAACATTTGGGACAACCTAATATTATTCCAGAAGCAGGATATTATTTTCTGAGAAATAACAGTGGATTAACTTACGTTATTACTATTGTCTCCTATTGAGGTTGCCTGATAGAGGAACCAGTGGATGAATTTGTAGTAGAAACATATATTGAAATAAGTATAGGTACAAGTATAGTGTATGAGGTAAAAATCAAATAAATTGTTATCATTATTTGTTAATTTAATACATAATATTGTTGAGGTTAACTGATAGAAGAACCAGTGGATTAATTTCTAATAGAAAAATATATTGAAATAAGAATAGGCACAGGTATAGTGTATGAGGTGAAAATCAAATAAACTGTTATCATTATTTATTAATTTAATGTATGATATTGTTGAGGTTGACTGATAGAGGAACCAGTGGATGAATTTGTAACAGAAAAATATATTGAAATAAGTATAGGTACAGGTACAATGTATGAGGTCAAAATCAAATAAATTGTTATCATTATTTATTAATTTAATACATAATATTGTTGAGGTTGACTGATAGAGGAACCAGTGGATGCATTTGTAATAGAAAAATGTATTGAAATAAGTATAGGTACAGGTACAGTGTATGAGGTCAAAATCAAATAAATTGTTATCATTATTGATTAATTTAATACATAATATTGTTGAGGTTAACTGACAGAGGAACCAGTGGATGCATTTGTAATAGAAAAATGTATTGAAATAAGTATAGGCACAGGTATAGTGTATGAGGTAAAAATCAAATAAATTGTTATCATTATTTATTAATTTAATACATAATATTGTTGAGGTTAACTGATAGAGGAACCAGTGGATGCATTTGTAGTAGAAAAATGTATTGAAATAAGTATAAGTATAGGTATAGTCTATGCTGACCCACATCCTCACTCTTTACAATACAATGTTACAATACAAAAGAATATAATAGGGAGCATGTTGATATATTTAAAGCAAAGGACATTACCAAAAAGTTAATCTTGGTGTGTAACTCTAGCTGAAGGCTACCAGAAACAACAATAGAAATCTACTTATAGCTGTTTTGTTTGTACTCTTTGTAACCCAAAACAACATTTATATTCAAGGCCACAATAATATGGACATCTGTTTGTTTTGAATTTTCCTTTCATTATATTCTATTCTCTTCTTAACAGCAGTCTCCAGGACACTGCAATATAAAAGAAAAAGGTGTAGAGGTTTTCTTGAAGCAATTACTTCAACATCTCCCTTGTAACGAGGAAAGTTATTCCAACAATCTTACAAAGTATCAATACATTTAACAATGAAACAACATGTAACAATGAAACGAGAAATTCTGCAGACCTCTCATATCTTTGAAAACTTTCAGTAGTACAAACTTCTCAGGTTTTTATCACAGCGTGTGATATCGATTCGAACGAATTTCTTTCGATGCAGACTGACCGCTCCTGTGGACAATCGTGATCAGTCGCGAGATAAATCGTGTATGATGATCCATAAGTGGCTACGCTTTCGATAGTGTCAACAGGAACAAGTTGTTAGCTCGGAAGGGCAGGCTAGCGCGTCAAGCCCACCCCGGGATTCCGGAGCGTTCGTGATGGATGATCGCAGATATACTGAAAAATGGTGATGGATGAAATCTCGCCGGCTATAAACATTGACGGAATCTGTTACGTGAATTGTAATAAGTTATCCCGCTGCGCGTCTTAATAAAACGGACATTTCGTGGCCGATCCGCCCGGCGGATTCTGTCTCGCGCCGCCAGTTCATTCATTTAAAAGCGATTTGTAAGCCTTCCCTTCTACCTTTCCAATGCAAATCCTGCAAATTGCAAGCTTCAACTGTTAATTGATATCGCAAATTGGCGATGCGCGAAAGGAAAGTTAGGTTAGGAATCGGTCACTGCATCTTCCATATTTTATATTCCCCCGTCACAATTTCTCCATTCTAAATTTTTTAAATGTTAATTAATCTAGTTTAGAGTATAATCTAGTTTAAACCTTATACTATTCAAATTGTTACATTACAATACGTTTGTATATGTGTCTTGTCAAGAAGAATCTTTATAACAGGGTCGTAAATTAAAGCGTTAACTAGCATCGTTCATTTACGCAATTATACCTGGTTGCAATCCTACAAAAAGTTATATAAATCCTAAATTGCAAATGTATATCATTGAGGTTAGGTTACGGTTAGGTTATGTATTCGTGTACTTTCAATTCATCATTCTATGTACCTATATCTATCAACTACCTTCCTCTCCTTCGTTCAATAAAATATCCATAGCAATTCCGAGAGCCACAATACCGCGGCAACGATTTACAACAGCATAATTCCACGATTCTTCAAGGATCTAAACAGAATTCCATCTGGCCAGCAAACGCATGATGCAATCATCATGCACGGCGAATCTCAACGCGATCTCGACTCACCTAGTGCATTCACTCACGCATCCTCGTCGTCATCGATCACCATTTTTCTCTTACCGATCAAAGGTTGCACGTCGCCATCAGCGTCTCGGTATCAACATTCCACCGCCTCGCCAGGAAAATCTATCCAACGATACGCGGCGGAATCGGGCGCGAGTTAATGGCGATAAGGCGATGGTACTCTCTCGAGGCTAACGAGATCGAACAGTGGCCGAGACTCGATTCTCAAAGGAAGAAAGGAATTCGCGTGGTCGTGGAGCGGAGAGGAAGAAGCGAGATGCTGACCGCGGATGCTGGCAAAAAATCGGCAAGGGCGGACGAGATTTGATTCCCGGTGACGTATTAAATGTGTGGTAGCAGCCAGTGGTGTCAGAGGGATTGCTTTAATCAGTAGATTAATTCGTCATGGCCTCCGCCGCGTAGCAACGTCCTTTGTCGGCCGTTGGTAAAATATGAGCCAACGTACATAATCAACTATTTGTGGTAATGAATATTATGCGGCCGGCGCGCGTGTCATTAATAACGTCCACGGCACGGCCGCGTAATCTGTTTTTTCCTTCGCATCCAAGCGTACATTATGCGCGCGAGCTACGTCTAAGCAGTGAAACCTTGGGAAAAAAAGAGCCAGCCGCTTTGCATGCGCGCGAGCAGCCGAGTTTATGCGCTCGAGCTCGCCTCGATAAGATACAAGGTGACGCGTGTGATAACGCGTACGCGGCTTCACATTTTTTCCAATGTGACCGTTTTATAATACATTTAGATACTTTCGATATTTAGTCGCAAGTTTTCTATATAAGAATTGTACAAAGATATCGAAATATCAATGTATAACCTCAAAGCGTCGCTTACTATTGAAATTCCTTATACCTCGCAATACAAAGATGTTATTTCTTGAAATAGAGAAATAATTTTTCACACCAATGAGATTAATTATTACTGCGTATTCAAAATATCGAGTATAAAAGATATGGAAACATCAAAGTGCAAGGAGATATTTAATATCAAATATATAATATAATATATGATAGAAAAATAATTTGTCACACCAATGAGATTAATTATTACCGCGTATTAGAAATATTAGAAATATCGAAATAACAAAGTGCAAGGAGATATTTAATATCAAATGTATAATATAATATATGATAGAAAAATAATTTGTCACACCAATGAGATTAATTATTACCGCGTATTAAAAATATTAAAAATATGGAATATAAAAGATATTGATATATCAAAGTGCAAGGAGATATTTAATATTAAACATATAATATAATGTATGATAGAAACATAATTTGTCACACCAATGAGATTAATTATTACCGCGTATTACAAATATTAAAAATATGGAATATAAAAGATATTGATATATCAAAGTGCAAGGAGATATTTAATATTAAATATATAATATAATGTATGATAGAAAAATAATTTGTCACACCAATGAGATTAATTATTACCGCGTATTAGAAATATTAAAAATATGGAATATAAAAGATATTGATATATCAAAGTGCAAGGAGATATTTAATATTAAATATATAATATAATATATGATAGAAAAATAATTTGTCACACCAATGAGATTAATTATTACCGCGTATTAGAAATATTAGAAATATCGAAATAACAAAGTGCAAGGAGATATTTAATATTAAATATATAATATAATATATGATAGAAACATAATTTGTCACACCAATGAGATTAATTATTACCGCGTATTAAAAATATTAAAAATATGGAATATAAAAGATATTGATATATCAAAGTGCAAGGAGATATTTAATATCAAATATCGGTAATAATTAATCTTGCTGGTATGAAAAATTATTTTTCTATTCTATATTGTATTATATATTTGACATTAAATATCTCGTTGCACTCTGATATTTTGATATTTTTAATATTTTTAACACGCGGTAATAATTAATCTTGTTTATGTGAAAAATTATTTTTCTACTTCAAGAAATAATATCTTTGTATTGACTAGACTTTGTATAGATTTTTACTAGACTTTGTCTAGATCTTTGTATTGTAAAGACTAAGGAATTTCAATAGTAAGCGACTGTTGGTAACCACGAGGCAGACGAGTGATTGCGATTAATTCCAACTTCGTCTAATCGTCATCTTCGCTGAAGTATTTGTATAATTTGTACATTGTCTCGCTCTTCTAAATTGTCTTGTTTCGATGCCATTTCTGTAAAGATGAATTTGAATCAGAGATACAGAAGAGATTGTTGAAGAGGATAGTAAGCAAAGAATTTCAATAGCAGATATACGTGGAGGAATAACCTGTGTTCTCTTTGCTGCCACAGAACTCTCACCTCTAGGTTTAACCCCTCTTGGACAACTCCCCGCGGCGAAAAGACAAATGAGCCTGAGGTGAGAACTTACCCGATAAATACCCAAGGCGACACACTGTTTGACCAGAGAGCAAGCAGCCTGGACTGGACAAGAAATACCGCACCTACCCTTCCCACTATCCTCATCCCTCTGTCCACGGCCCGTGGCTGTTTCCATTCTTCACCCTTTGCTATCACTGTCCAGCAATTACAAAACACAAATTATTTAGTCGTATGAGTTTCTTTAATTTTCTTCCCTCGCACAAGGATGGACATAGAATATTTGGTGTTGTTGATTTCTGCAAAATGGCAAAATTGTATTGTTAAAAAAGGAAGTTTTCATTGCAAGAATTATCACAGGAAATTAGTAGACAGATTAGTTATTATTAATTAATTAATTACTCAGTCATGTGAGTTTCTTTAATTTTCTTCCCTCACACAAGGATTGACAGAATATTTGGTGCTGTTGATTTCTGCAAAATGGCAAAATTGTATTGTTAAAAAAGGAAGTTTTCATTGCAAGAATTATCACAGGAAATTAGTAGACAGATTAGTTATTATTAATTAATTAATTACTCAGTCATGTGAGTTTCTTTAATTTTCTTCCCTCACACAAGGATTGACAGAATATTTGGTGTTGTTGATTTCTGCAAAATGGCAAAATTGTATTGTTAAAAAAGGAAGTTTTCATTGCAAGAATTATCACAGAAAATTAGTAGACAGATTAGTTATTATTAATTAATTAATTACTCAGTCATGTGAGTTTCTTTAATTTTCTTCCCTCACACAAGGATTGACAGAATATTTGGTGTTGTTGATTTCTGTAAAATGACAAAAATTGATGTTAAAAAAGGAAGTTTTCATTACAAAAATTATCGCAGGTAGAAAGTAGTAAAAATTAATTAATTATTTAGTCATATGAATTTCTTCAATTTTCTTCTTTCGCACAAGAATAGACATACAATATTTGGTGTTGTTGATTTCTGTAAAATGACAAAAATTGATGTTAAAAGAGGAAGTTTTCATTACAAAAATTATCGCAGGTAGAAAGTAGTAAAAATTAATTAATTATTTAGTCATATGAATTTCTTCTATTTTCTTCTCTCGCACAAGAATTGACATAGAATATTTGGTGTTGTTGATTTCTGTAAAATGATAAAAATTTATGTTAAAAAAGAAAGTTTTCATTACAAGAATTATCACAGGAAATTAGTAGACAGATTAGTTATTATTAATTAATTAATTATTTAGTCATATTATGAATTTCTTCAATTTTCTTCACTCGCACAAGGATGGACAGAATATTTGGTGTTGTTGATTTCTGTAAAATGACAAAAATTTATGTTACAAAAGGAAGTTTTCATTACAAGAATTATTGCAGGTAGAAAGTAGTAAAAGTTAATTAATTATTTAGTCATATGAATTTCTTCAATTTTCTTCTCTCGTACAAAGATGGACATAGAATATTTGGTGTTGTTGATTTCTGTAAAATGATAAAAATTTATGTTAAAAAAGGAAGTTTTTATTACAAGAATTATCACAGGAAATTAGTAAACAGATTAGTTATTATTAATTAATTAATTACTCAGTCATGTGAGTTTCTTCAATTTTCTTCTCTCGCACAAGGATAGACATAGAATATTTGGTGTTGTTGATTTCTGTAAAATGACAAAAATTGATGTTAACAAAGGAAGTTTTCATTACAAAAATTATCGCAGGTAGAAAGTAGTAAAAGTTAATTAATTATTTAGTCATATGAATTTCTTCAATTTTCTTCTCTCGCACAAGGATAGACATAGAATATTTGGTGTTGTTGATTTCTGTAAAATGACAAAAATTGATGTTAAAAAAGGAAGTTTTTATTACAAGAATTATCGCAGGTAGAAATTACAAACAGAATTTGAGAGTAATTTTGGTCTCATTGTCCTAATCACAGTTTTAACATTGCTACGACTATGCTTCAAGGAGAATTAACAATAAAATTATTTAGTCACAAAAGTTTTGCTCTACTTTTCTTCACTTCCTGGAAATAATTATAGAATATCAAATTAATTTTTGTAAAGTTAAAGCAACTGTAGATAATGTTCGTAAAGAGAAATTTTATTAGAAGAGAAAGATTCATTCACCCTATCTTTGTGAAAGCTTGCGCGCAGTGCGTGCTACTGGAATCTCTTTTCTTCCGAGTCAAGCCGTGTCCAGGCGCCGCATTAATTTTGTGTATTTAACGCGAGCGAGTTAAATGTCTGTCCGGAAGGGTTCCTCGGTCTCTAGTGCCATTCATGGAATCGCCAGCGAGACAAACTTTAACAGAGAAACGACCCTGTTTGCCTGCTTTTTTCCCCTCGAGATTTCGGGTCAATTTGAAAGCTGCTTAAATTAATAAAAAAGATATTTCATATGGTAAAAACGTTATTATTTTATTCCCAATGATATTTCATTGAATTTGGCATAAATTTATTCCTTTCTTTCTATTTCTTCTTTCTAAATTTCCCTATGATTCAAGAATAACGATGAGAAAGAAAGGAAGAGACAGATTCAGGGCCGTCGACGTGGACAAAAAACCGTGTTTTTCCGAGAGTGAAAAACTATTTTGTGCTTTAGCCGAGCCACTGACGGCGCATCATTTTTAACGGCGACCTGTCAGACGATTGGAAAGGGAGAGGAGCACTGTCAGTGGCCGGCGGCCAACGTCAAACGTCAAGCCGATCCTTCTTGCTCTCTCTCAATTTTCTTTTTTTCTCTAACGCCCTCTTCATTCGATTTTTGTCTATTCAAAATACTCTGTGCATCGCATGAAAATCATTTATATCGAAAATATCTTAAAATATATGTTACATTAAAATATATGAAATATCTGAACTGTTTACCGGACGCATTAGTAAGGTTATGTCAAGAAATATGTCACTTTTGCGCGATATGGTTTATTTAAAACTGCACGCCTGGTTTTAAATCTTGCGATAAATTGTGGTCGAAAATTCCCATTTTCTACACGTAATAACGATTACTTATTATACAGATAACATCCTTCAGCGAAATCATATTCAAATATATAGAAACATATACATAAAACAGCAAGAGTATATTAGGTTGGCAACTAAGCGATTGCAGATTTTGTGATTTGGTGGCACTGACAGAAACCGCAATCACTTAGTTGTCAACCTAATATTATTTACGAAACCGAACCAATGTCAAGCTAATGTATTTTCTACATCTGCGTCATATTTGTCAATCTGTTAATCGAGTTAACTCGACTAGAAAATCGATTATACAACAAGTACATAATTATTATATTACACTTAAGAGATTGGAATTCCGATTAACGAGTTGACTAATTTTCTTCCAGTCGATGAATGCAAACCTTGACTTCTTTACAACTGCAACCAGGACACTTATTTTTGTAGTATAATTTAGCAATTACAATATTAATAATACAATTACCTTGTTCAAATATTTATTGGGTTGACAACTAGGTGATTACGGATTTTGTCAATGCCACCTAATGACAAAATCCGCAATCACTTAGATGCCAACCTAACAGATTGAACGTAATACATAGAAACTGATATAAACCACAATACCACTAAATATTACATGAAATTCCAAGGAATATTTTTGCAATTCAAAGACAAAATTCCACTCATCCAATCGTCATTTTCCAATGCCAAATAATAAATATAATACCAAACGAGAATTATTCGTGTGAAGGATATATTAAGTTGGCAACTAAGCGATTGCGTATTTGTCAAATACCACCTAATGACAAAATCCGCAATCGCTTTGTTGCCAACCTAATATCATATACGACACCGAATGAGTGTCAAACTAATATGTTCTCTACATCTGCATCATGTTTGTCAATCTGTTAACTAGAAAATTGGTTCTGCAACAAGTACGTAATTATAATATTACACTTAAGAGATTGGGATTCCGATTAACGAGTTGACTAATTTTCTCCAAGTCGATATATGCAAACCTTGACTTCTTTACAACTACGACCAACACAAGTTATCTTTGTACTATAATTTACCAATTGAAATACTAATAACACAATTACCTGTTCGACAACTAAGTGATTGCGGATTTTGTCACTAGATGGTATTGACAAAGTCTGTCACTTTGTTACCAATCACTTAGTTACCAACCCAATAATATCTCTACTATTACTTCTCACTATCAATTATAAAACCTGCATCAACGATCTTGTATAGCTTCTGCAAAGTAACCAATCTCTGATATCCAATTCGAACTACTCTCTCGGATCTCCGTCCCGGGAGAGACAGAGGCTCGGAAGACGCCACGTAGAATGGGCATCGACGCTCGCGGCGGCGACTTCGAGGTGATGGATGGGCTTCTGCTCGAACAGTTTCGTCTATACGTGCCACGTAGCGTTTCCCCAATTAAACAATTGCATTCACATCCATCTATCCGTCGGTCTGTCCGGCCGGTGAGATCGTGGCGAATGGGACGTTCTCCCCCTCATCCCTTTGTTCCTTTTCCCCCATCTATCCCGTTCGTCCCGTTTCCGTATTCCTTGCCCTCTTTTTTTCCACGAGGTTTCGCTTCTGTCCACCCTCTGTTCGCCGGAGAATACCACCTCGAAGCGGTTTACAATTAAAAAGCACGGCCGTTGCTTCTGCAATACGGCAGCTACGTGACGCGACCGATTCGCAACCGATTGCGTAATCTCTACTTTACGACGCCTGAATTTCATGGAAATTCAAGCCCTTCCATGATACGATCACTTCGTCAGTATGAAACTACGAGAAGTTAGCCGACGATTGCTGCCAACATAGAGAGGATTTCTTTCGAGTTGATTGTATTTTTATTTGTGAAAGTGAATGATATACAAATTGTTGTAAAATTAGTGGATTTCTGAAAATTTCTTTTCTTATATCTCCAATGAATTCTGTTCCAAATCATTGGATTTCTAGGGATTCAATTTCTTTCTTTACAAGATTTCTAAAGATTGAGCTTCTTTCCTTACACATACAGTATATCATATTTACAATAGGTTATCGTGGAATAAAACCGGTGTTGAAAAATTTGCGAAAAACATGCAACGTTCTTAATTATAATTTCCACTATTTTTTTCCTTACATTTCCGATAAATTGATCAATTTTTCTCCTACGCTTTAAGAAACACAAAACATTTTATTCTCAAGGAAACAAAATATTATCCATGAAATAAATATAAATCTCTTGTATGTTAACTAAAGGATGCTGAATTTTTTGCAAAATATGGTTAAATCTGGATGCAGTCGGTGGCGAAATATCGAGGATGCCCCAAATCGACGATAGGGTCGGCGAAGGTGAGCAGGAGGTGGCGAATAGGGTGGCAAAGGGGAAGAAAAGGGAAAAAAGGAAGGAAAAGAGCTGGGTTTGGTACGTAGGGCACGTCCGTGGGACCGCCGCCAATGTATGCTGGCCGCATAAACTAACAGCCGCATCGGATTTTACATAAAATTCCGGCGAGAGCCGTGATTTCAGGAGATGGACGGGGAAACGTGACGGACCAGCGAGCAGTCATCGGTTACAACGGAACTGGTAGCACGGAGGCTGGCTTGAATTATGATTACGGATTACGCGTCGTTGCATTCCCTTTCTCCCCTGTATTTCTCGCCCTCTGCTCCTGTCCGCGGTTTTCCGCCTGACAACCGCGCCCCTCTCTTTCATGGACATTATTATTATTATTATTATTATTATTATTATTATTATTATTATTATTATTGTTATTATTATTATGGAATAATTTTGTATTTAATTAAGGGTATTTTATAATAATTATTATGTATTTATATGGTATTAATTTATTATATTATACTTGTAGGGTGTATATAAGATAAAAATTAGAATATTTAATATCTAAATATTATTATTATTGTTGTTGTTATTTAAAATTTTTTATTTATAATATATATATATATATTAGTATTTTAATTTAATTGTTTTTAAAGAATTAAATTATTGAGTACGAATTAATTTAATAGACAATTTTATTATATTAATTTTAAAAGTAATAGTAAGATTATACTATTAATAGTTATTATTATTATTTTTTTAAATATTAAAAATGAATGTTTGTATTAATATAAATTTTGTATATATATATATATATTATTCATGTATTTATATGGTATTAATTTGTTTATTATATTTATTATATTATTTATTATTATTATTATATTATTTTTATTATCATTATTGTTGTTATTTAAATTTTTTATTTATAATATATATATATTAGTATTTTAATTTAATTATTTTTAAAAAATTAAATTATTGAGCTTAAATTAATTAGACAGTTAATTTTAAATTAATAGACAATTTTATTATATTAATTTTAAAAGTTATAGTAAGATTATATTATTAATAGTTATTATTATTAGTTTTATAAATATTAAAAATGAATGTTTATATTAATACAAATTTTGTATATATATATTATTTATGTATTTATATGGTATTAATTTATTTATTGTATTATTTATTATATTTATTATATTATTTATTATTATTATTATATTATTTTTATTATCACTATTGTTGTTATTTAAATTTTTTATTTATAATATATGTATTAGCTTTTTAATTTAATTATTTTTAAAAAATTAAATTATTGAGCTTAAATTAATTAGACAGTTAATTTTAAATTAATAGACAATTTTATTATATTAATTTTAAAAGTTAGAGTAAAATTATATTATTAATAGTTATTATATTGTTATTATTATTATTTTTATAAACATTGAAAATGAATATTTATATTAATATAAATTTTCTATATATACAGGGTGGTTGGTAACTGGTGGTACAAGCGGAACAGGGGTGATTCTAGGTGAAAAAAGAAGTCGAAAATATAGAATACAAATTTTTCGTTTGAGGCTTTGTTTTCGAGAAAATCGACTTTGAATTTTCGCTCGGTACGCGTGCGGTACGTTATAACAGATCTCGCTGTAGATCGTTGTCTCGATGGAAAAAATTAAAAAAAAAAAAAAATTTTTATTCTATATTTTCGACTTCTTTTTCGCTTAGAATCACCCCCTTTCCGCTTGTACCACCCTGTATATTATGTTTCAACTACCTCTATTATCTTAAACAAAATAGATCATCGATCAGTTTCCCGGCGTCGATAATAAAATCGTAACGGGAATTTACGACTCCCGTTGACGCACTTCCTTGAGATCGCGTCTCTCCCTTCTCGTCTAATTAAAGTTAAAATATACAATTTTACTGAAAAGTATTTTACAAAAATTGCAGACAAATTAACACACTGCGTACGAGTCACGAGTTATCTGGTTTTCAGCAAGCGGAAGCACTTGCGACGAAAATGAATTCAGTGATAGCAGCACCGTTCTTCAATCAAGCGATGCGATCAGACATAGAAAAAGACTGAATAAAAAATATAATAACCAAATACAAATTAAAAATCTGCATATTTGCATCCAATTGCATGCCAAACATGCTCCTACAGCGTTCAAAAAAGTGTGGGTCCTGGGGGCGCGCTAAGCGCGCTCAGCGCCATACGCAACGTATTAACGTACAAGGGTTAAATCACAGTATTACCTCCAAACGTTTCTATCTTTCTCAATAGCCGTCAAAATGTTGCGAAAAGTATCCTTGAAACCGGACAATGATCTGTTCCACTCTAAAACCCTATCGTACCATGTCAAATCACAATTTTCCCAGCAACCTGTTTCATACTGTTGATGGTCTATTCAAAATCTTGCGGACTTTCTTCGAGCAGGAAAAGAGGAAAAGTGGAAAGAGACCATAGCAAACTAACAGAAGACCAGAAGGAAAAAGACAGAGGTATCCGCTCGTGCGACGAGTTATACAGGTTGTAGCGTGGTACCGGTTACACGCGGCCCAACTGTAATAGGGTGAGAGAGCCGGAGGGTGAGCAGCTCGGACTTGACTAATGAGGCGGCGCGTCCTCGACGTTATTAGATCGCCGAAAGAGTTTTTGAGGATGCCTCGGCTCCGGCCAGGGACGAATCCACCGCGAAGGATGGGTAATGATACGGCTGGACCCCGTTTCTTATTTGTCAAACGTCAGCCGCAAAGACGTTGCCCAGTTGTTTTCGAGGCAGAAGGAAGTCTCGGCTCTTTTCGGAATGATAATCTACTTGCAAATGCGACCGACTCTCTCTTTTTCCTTTCCCTTCTTATCCTTTTCTCCTATTTCCCTCTCTTTCCCACTTTTATTTCTTTACGCTGCCCGACACGAGTCCCGTCTCTCTCACTCTCTCTGTCACTCTGCCTCTCTCTCTATCTCTCTCTCTCTCTGTTGTTTGTTCTGCTGAGCTTTTGTAACGGAATTCCAAGGTGAAACGCTGCTACTTCGCGTTACGTAATTATCAATAATCACCAGGGACGAGAAACACAGAGATAGGAAAAAGAGAGAAGGGAAAGAGAGGCGAAGGGAAAGGTGGTAATAGCGAGTCGCGTGTTTCTACCAGAGACACGGTTTTCTTTCTCACGCAGATTTGCTGCAAGGCGGGTTTCCTGCTGAAATCACGGCAGGCGTAATTGCGCGTGGCCAGGAAGCCAGCGATTTCGCGCGGTTGCACGATTTCTGCGCTAGCCGCCACCGGTCATTGGGAAATCTAGATTGCCACGTCGAAGGCGACATTTAACAGGCCGATCGGGAAATTTTGCTCGCCGGCAGGAAACCAGTGGTAGGGATAAGTGAACGTTGTGAATGCGGATAATGAGCGCTGGTTATTGATTTTATGCGAATCGAAGTATTCAAGTCGCCTTGCTGTATGATTTATTTCGACACTCGCTTTCTCATGTCTTTGATTTAGTCGCAGAGCATCTTACGAGACCTGGTTTCAGATTCCAACGATTGGAATTTGTAATTAGAGATGCGCGAGAGTTAAGAAGAAAGTTGAGCGTGCGTTTCGAAGGCTCGTCGATTGAATTCATTTGAGAACTTGTTTATGCAATGTTTAATAATATTCTGCAGGGATTCAGCGAAATTGTTATTCGAAATGTACAATGTAAGTAATTAATTCTCACGTGTAACGATTGCTTGTTATTTTATATAGAGAATTAAAAAATGTTTAGCTTGTTTCGTTCTAATTTTGTTCTTGAAGAGGTTAAGAAAATCTTAAGAAAGTCTTGTGTCAGTGAGAGGATCAAAGTTACGAGTTTATCCTGTGTATTTGAATTATAATGGTTCAATTTGGAGAATCTTTTGATCGTGAAAGAACTAACACAACTATTTCCAACTTCCATTGATTTCTCCAATTATTTATTTACGTAATTATTTATTAATGAATCTTTCCATGAAATTTTTGTAAATGATCCGAAGAAGGCGAAATGAACGACCATGCATTATATTAAAATTGTAAATATTAAAGTAATTTATGTATTAAAATTTTTTATTTATTATATATTGATATTTTAATTGAATGATTTTTAAAGAATTAGATTATTGGATTTTAATTTAATTTTAAAAGTTATAGTAAAATTGTATTATTATTACTATTATTTTTATAAATGTTAAAAGTGAATATTTATATTAATATAAATTGTGTATATATATATATTATTTATGTATTTATGTGTTATTAATTTATTTATTATATTATTTATTATTAGTATTGTATTATTTTTATTATTATTATTATTATTGTTATTTAAATTTTTTATTTATAATATATATATTAGTATCTTAATTTAATTATTTTTAAAAAATTAAATTACTGAATTTGAATTAATTTAATAGACAATTTTATTCTATTAAGTTTAAGAGTTATAGTAAAATTATGTTATTATTACTATTATTTTTATAAATATTAAAAATGAACATTTATATTAATATAAATTTTTATATGTATATATATTATTTATGTATTTATATGATATTAATTTATTATATTATATTTTTAGGGTATATATAAGTTAAAAATTAAAATAATTCATATTTAAATATTGTTAATAATTTATTAATATATTGTTATTATGATATTATTATTTTTATTATTATTATTGTTGTTGTTTAAATTTTTTATTTATAATATATATATACTGGTATTTTAATTTAATTATTTTTAAAGAATTATATTATTGAATTTGAATTAATTTAATAGATAATTTTAAAAGTTATAGTAAAATTATATTATTAATAGTTATTATTATTATTGCTTTAAATATTAAAAATGGATAGTTATATTAATATAAATTTTGTATATACATATATTATTTATGTATTTATATGGTATTAATTTATTTATTACATTTATTATATTATTTATTATTATTTTTATTATTATTATTGTTGTTGTTTAAATTTTTTATTTATAATATATATATACTGGTATTTTCATTTAATTATTTTTAAAGAATTATATTATTGAATTTGAATTAATTTAATAGATAATTTTAAAAGTTATAGTAAAATTATATTATTAATAGTTATTATTATTATTGCTTTAAATATTAAAAATGGATAGTTGTATTAATATAAATTTTGTATATACATATATTATTTATGTATTTATATGGTATTAATTTATTTATTACATTTATTATATTATTTATTATTATTATTATATTATTATTATTATTGTTATTTGAATTTTTTATTTATAATGTATATATGTATTAGTATCTTAATTTAATTATTTTTACAAAATTAAATTACTGAATTTGAATTAATTTAATAGACAATTTTATTCTATTAATCTTAAAAGTTATAGTAAAATTATATTATTATTACTATTATTTTTATAAATATTACAAATGAATGTTTATATTAATATAAATTCTGTGATAAGATTCTGCTCCATTTTATAAAATCTTCTATTGCCATTGCGTGATTATGAAAGATATGCAAGCATTGCATATAACTCACCGCCAGGTTATTTAATTTATTTAATTTATAAATAGAAAATTTCGAACACAGGTCATTCGCTTTTTCGACAGAGTGAAAAAGTAGACGAAAAAAAATATTTTTCCTGGTAAGAACCCGATTCTCAGCGTGAACACTCCATCAGATAGCAACGAATGGTTCGTTCGTTCAGATGGTGAGGCGCGAACGGCCGAGATCGAGTAAAATAGGCAAGCAGAACGCGTCGCTGCCTACTGCACTCTAATTAGTGCGCTAATTGTATCCTTCATGTATGAACAGCGGCCGTTCCACTCGGGGATGCGCGTTAACAAACCTAATTTCCGTCTAAATCCATTTAATGGAACGCGAGACCGCGTTCTTATCTGCTAACACGCCGCTGAACATGCGTGCACCGGCGTTCCTCGCTTTGTTATTTCGCCCAGAAACCCGCTGCTCTTGCGGAAAGGACCGATTTCTTTTCCGCGAGCGGCCATTGCGCCTCGGAACGCCAGCTAAATTGCCTCGCGATCCTTATCTTCGTTGCCACGGAGGTTTCCAGCCCTGTTTTCGTTCCCCCACCAGCTTTACAAGCTTTTCTTCAAGTAACACGATGCTTGTAGATTGTTCCATTAAACAAACGGAAGACAACCGAAAAGAATCTTTTTCAAATTTTCATTTATTCTTTTGGCAGAAAGTTTCGAGGTACGTACACATAACCATTCAATTTAGGCTAAAAGTGGCGTGATATAAAGCACGTATGAGTGACGTGTGGAAGACGTGGAAGAATGAATATATGTCTACAAGATATTTAATACTCAAAATAATTGGAGGATCGTTTTTCATGTAACCTGGACTTTTATACTCGTTCCTTATGTTAATATAATTTTACTTTTAATGTGCGTCTTTAACCCTTTAAGTGCATATATGCGTTCTCACATAACCTAACATTTTTACCATTACATTTTTAGGCTAAAAGTGACGTGATAAAGAAGACGTGTGGATGTTATCCATCTGACATTCTGATGATTTCGTTGAAAACAAAAATTAATTATCAAACTGGCGAAGCAAAGCGAAAAGCAAAGTGTGTAGCAGACCACAATGCCTCGATGGGCGCAATCGGTAAAATCGATATGATTTTGTGTTCACTTCGCCGCGTTGGAAAAAGCGCAAAATGGTATAAAAAATATTTTTTCCACCTCTTACACCTCGCTATATATAACGCATATATTCTTTATAAAAGTGCTAATAATAAAACTGGAACATTTGACAATTTTCATCTGCTTCTCGTAAAAGATGTTTTGCAGAAATACCCACCACGCAGAGTGGAGGCTAAAGGAGGAAGAGTTCGTTCGGACGACCTTCCATTTCGGTTAACGGAGAGACATTTCCCTGCATCCTGCGTAACTAAAGAAAGTAATAAACATTCTTCACGACGAAGATGCGCTGTTCGCACTAAATAGAACCGCAGGACTGACCCGCGTTACCAATGCAAAAAATGTAACATTGGCTTATGTATGGAACTCCGCTTTCAGATTTACCATACAATACGAAATTATTAAATTTTCAATTTAAAAGATATAATTCCAAACTTTGATATTGTTCATGTTATTATTGCTTAATGAAATAAATGGTTATTATGGCTTTTCAGGTCACTACATAATTTATTTTAGTTACAATCGATATATTTTGCAATGAAAATTCAGTCTGCTCAACTTGTGTTCTTTCGTGAAAAATACGCAGCCCACGGTGTGCTTCTTCGTAAAGAGTGGACAGTACACGGCGCACGCTTAACGTCGGACAACGCAGCGTTCAAAGAGTTAAACATTACATACAAGCAACTGGTTTGTTCCAGAAATTCGTAAAATACACTCCAGATTTTCAATTACATTTTCTTCTTCAACCATTAAATTCAGTCTGCTATGAAACTTACGAATTATTCTTAAGAAATTCGCAAGACGCAGTTCAGACTTTGAGTTACACCTTCTCCTTGAACTTTTCAATTCTATGTATTCAAATTGTTGCAAAGAAATTCGTAATACGTAGCCCAGATATCGAGTTACACTTTTTTTCTTCAACCTTTGAATTTTATACTTGTCTAGAATTTTTGAATCATTCTATAACCAGAGACAATATTTAACGTGTCTCCACGACAAATCTTCCAATTTATCTTTTGCATTTTAAACCTCTACATTGTAACTCCCAGCCTGGTAACATTGAATCGTATTCGTAACAGAGATCACAGTATAATTTCCAATTCTACGTTACCGACACAGTAAATTACCAATTTCACGCTACCAACTTTAGCTCACACAGTCTTAGAAAATTCTAACCTCAACCACGAGCATCAAAATGTTATGGAATTCAGAAGAAAGCAGAAAGTGGCAGATATGAAACGCGAAAGTCGAAGTTTCCAAGGAGACGAAAGAAGTTGAAAGACAGCGGCGTGGCCAGGTTACCGGTGGATCGGTAGGAAAAGGAGGAAGAAAAAGAGGCGAAGAGAAGCGAGTCCGAAAGGGCAGCCGTGGCAGAGCCGCTTTCGCCTCGGCGAATGAAATTGCCCCGGCAATCGGTGGTTGCTTATTAGCGTTTGACGTTCGATTAGTCAAGTGCACCGGCTAAGATCCGCCGTTTGAAGGCTCCGTGGCTCCTCCCATTACCGGTTCCCGTGGGTTCTCTGCCGGCCAACAACCACGCGTCCACGATTCCACGCCGAGCAACAGGCACGTAGCATCATCATTCTTCTGTCTTCAAAACGGGAAAGACAGAGAATTGAGAGGGGCAGAGAGAGGGAGAGGAAGATACAGAGGAGTTCTGCGTGGTTCTCCAACCTCGTACAGGCATACCTTGTAATTACGTTAACCGTACTACTGCCAGCCGGTAATAGCACGAATTAGTTGCACTTCAATGTTTTCTTCGATGCATTCGAATACTTTCCTCCTATCTTCTAAACTTCTTTGGGATTTTGCCTAGCGTTCCGTCGACCTTGATGACTTTCTGCTTAGAAGCGCACATATCCGAAGAGGTTAGGGTGGCTTATGTGATTCGTTCGTTTGCCATTCGCAAATGGTTTGTTGTTTTTTTTTTTTTTTTTTTTTTTTTACATATCAGTACTTGAAGAGGTACTTGGCTCATGATAGATTAGGTACATGTCGAGTATTTGCAATTGAGAAGCTTTCAAATATATACATAGATATATATCAAGCTTTTTTTCTAGTTAAGAAAGTTAGTTATTATCAACTTTTTGTTTATCTTGTAGATACAGTCTTTTTGAAAACGACTATAATTATTAATTGCAACG
The DNA here is from genome assembly GCF_040668555.2 of Bombus flavifrons. NCBI lineage: Eukaryota > Metazoa > Arthropoda > Insecta > Hymenoptera > Apidae > Bombus > Bombus flavifrons. The sequence goes on along the minus strand of NC_138459.1, from coordinate 4,417,782 downwards.
TAGTTAATGTTAAATAATTACAACTAAATCTCCCGATGCAAGTTACTCGATTCATATTTCATTTTGTGCAAGTTTCTCAATCATTTGGAATAGGAATTTGACTGCCACGCCGAAATCACACGTTTCGCTGAGGGCGCCACGAGAATATTTTTATTATTCAAAACATATAGTGACAAAATAATAATGACAATAGTTTAATTGTTCAATGGGGCACTTTTTATTTCAAAGTATCTTCTATTTATCGGTTATATTCAAAATGCCCTAACTGTCAATTTTCATTCAATTTTTACAATCGTGAGAACTTGAAGCGCTCTGGTCACCAATGACCTCTGTGGCGCCACAGGAGAAACCGTGGTTTGTCATGTATAACCTACGTGGCTGTCAAAGTGTTAAGGAACATTCTGTGACAATAGTTGTAAATCCGATGCTGTACTTTTTTCCTGAACCACTTGCAGACTATCAAAGACCAGCACTGTGAGTGATAAACAGAAAAAGACATTCGAATGGAAATATTTCATTTGAATAGGAATTTCTACATTTATCAATGAACAGAATTAAATGTCACGAATGAAATGGAGAAACTTTTCAACGTCACTTCACCGACCGCGATAATCCACATCAGACCACATGTCTATTCCGTGGAATTCGATATCCAAGATACTAGACAAGATTGGCTGGAAAAAGCCACGCGATCGTAATTTATAGCGTTCGTTAGAGGAAAAAGCTCGGCTCGCCGGAGTACAACGCGTTATTAATACGTTTTAAAGAAATGTCCAAGATTAATTTGCGAAACGAGTCGCTATTGAAGTTCTTGCCCGCGGTCTCATTAATCTTATCCAGCGGCGGGCTAGGAGAGAGGGGAAAAAATTATTTTGTAGAATGTTCGCTGTAATAACAGGGAATTCTGTCGCCGGCACGCCTAGCGGGGAGGAAGAACACCGTCCCACTATTAATTCATGTCTCAAGTTTTCAAGTAAGAAATTAATGTCTCCATACGTGATTCGTGGCTCCGTGGAGCCGGACCCCGTTCCTTTCTCCTTCCAAGGGTGGTTTGCTCGCGAAAACTTCGGCCACGAAATGAAATTAATAAACCACGATTACGTTACAACCACAGACTTCTTACAGAGTTGAAAGCTTTCTTGTTCGTTTGATCCTTGAAGCATCGTAGCTTGATGACCCAATGAACGCAATTTCACTTCAGATGCTTTTCCTTTCATATTCCTCTCATATTTATTTCTTTTTTTTTTTTTTTATCCTCCAACGTTTAATTTGATTTTTATAACGGTATCAATATCTTTCTTTATTAGAGCAATTTATTTTATGCAATGTGAAATGTTAGGTTATCCGGAAAGTTTCTTTCGTTTCATAAGGAAATAATGAACGCACAACATTTTCCGTTTTGTATTATTTTATCGAATTACGTGTGATCCATTTTCTTCTTAATAGCCGAAATAATGGTATAGGAACACTAAATTTACACTTAGAATTTATATTAGAATAGTTATATATTTATTTGATAAACGATTTCAAAGATATTCATCGATACGCACTTGCACGCGTCATACCTTTTTCGATACCAGACCGTTAACTAAACAGTTTACATTTCTTTGTTTTCGAGATGCCACGCGCACACATACTTCCACACACTGATATTCACATACAAGTTTCGCTACTACGCAGCTAACCTAGTCTAGCACATAAAATTATACATATCTCAATAGTTCTATCAAAAGAAAGATCACAAAGTTCGACAGATTAGGTTTCATGTTTGTATAAAGATGCATCGCTGTAAAAGACGTGTCTGTAAAAGAGAGACACTTTTCGGACAACTTAATACTTTTCAAATATTAGTTTAACACTTTGACTGCCACGCAAAAATCACACGTTTCACTCAGGACGCCACGGTGTGTATTTCTATTATTCAAAGCATACAATGACAAAATAATAATAAATTGATGACGTAAGACAACATTTTTCCCCACTGCACCGCTTATCTTATTGATGGTCTCGGGTGACCACCATGGCGCCTTGGTAACAGTTGATAGCGACATATCATAACAAGGCTTCGTTTATTTCAACAAACAATTCGCATTCCTTGTTTCGTCGAAAGCAAAACGTGCAGAACATATTGTTGAAACGTGTAGAGATATTAGTAAACAGTATTTGCTCATTGTATATATAACAGCAAGGTATGTTCACACTTCTAACCTCAATTATATGATTATAAAGCAGCATTCACAATTATTTTCTAAGGTGTGTTTATAATAATATTCGTAGATTACCCCTCACAGATATGGATGCAAACACAGTGCACCGTTAGATGCAAGATTTGTTCCCATTGATGTTTTAATAAAAATGTTTAATTGTTCAATGGGGCACTTTTTATTTCAAAGTATCTTCTATCTGTAGGTTATATTCAAAATGCCCTAACTGTCAATTTTCATTCAATTTTTACAATTGTAAGAATTCAATTTCATTCAATTTTTACAATTGTAAGAATTCAATTTCATTCAATTTTTACAATGACCACCGTGGTGTCACAGGTGTCAACCATGGCCGGTCACATATGATTCACGTGGCAGCCATAGTGTTAACTACGAAACGTGTTCGACCGATTAAACGAGAAGCGCGCGGTATCGACATCGATTTTCTGCCGTTTAAGAAGCGAAAGACTCTCGATGTCATTAATCACGTTCCGTTGTCTTCTCGAAGACACTGCTCCATTGTCAACTGGACGTATTTATTCCATTGTAAACGAAACGGCGCGGTAGGTAGATGGTGATCTCGCGTAGGCGGATCGCAGGTGGATGAACGCTGAAAATCCCTATGGCACGAGGTCACGTGTAACGGAGAGAAGTTTTAATTCCATGGCGGGACGTCGCGGTCGTCACGGGCTTATGTACGGTCCGCTCCGCTGGCGTTCTTTTTGAAAAAGTGAACGCGAGATAATGGAACGTAATGTAGCGTGAGCAGCCAACGCTGCTACCTCGCTTCGGCTTCTAGCCGTGAGATGCTACACTGGGTGTCCCCGAAGTCGTCTTCAAGTCTCACATTTATTTCATATTACGCCTGAGGGTGGATGATTTCAATGGTTGCTGTTAATTACGTGTTGATGGGCGTAGGTTAATAGATATATTTGTAAGTGAATCTGAATATGTTAATAAAAATTTAACACGACACACGAGTACAAATTTGAACTAATCTTCAATTGTACAGTAACTTATTATCGATTATCTACTCCTGACAAGTTGGAAATTAAACAAATTAACATATACTTCAAATTATTATAAATCTTCAAATTTGATTTTCTCAAAAACGAAGTTTACAATGCAATTTTATTATTCTTGATTTTCGTTGTATTAGGTTGTCCGGAAAGTGTCTTTCTTTCGCAAACGTGTTCTTTACAACAATGCACCTTCGTACAAACATGAAACCAAGTTTGTGAAATGTCACGGTGTTTATCTCATCATAACAAAATGGATCGTACGTAATTCGACAAAATAAAATAAAACCAAAAACACTGTGCGTCTATTATTTCCTCATAAAACGAAAGAAACTTTTCGGATAACCTAACATTTTGAGCCACAACATTTTTCTAACCTCATTTGTACCATGAATTTAATGATTTTGACCAGCCATAATTAACATCATTTTAAGTACAATCTATCTATTTATATACAAATTTGAAGTTCCTTTGTTAGTTCGTTAGAATTTTCTCAATATATTGTTCTTACAATAAAATCGTCTTCCTGCAAAGTTTCACTCTAGTCAAATTGTTTCTTGTCAAGCTTAATCCCATGGAGCACCACGGCAGCGGTTCTTTTAGTCGGGTAATTGCAAAAAATCTTCCAGCTTCTGCACCGTACACCCGGTAGGAAAGTTTCACGTGTGGGGTACCTTAATGATGCACCCGGTCGGATCTCACGAAAACTCCACTCTCATCGTGCATGGTGACCAGCCATTGACCGACGTTTTTTTGCGTGTCTCAAAGCAGACGAACGTATCACGAACGACCACGATCCTCTATATTACTCGTACATTCTAATTCCATAAAATTTCCAAGCTAAGAATTCTAATAAAAGAATCATACAATTTCGACAACAAAGTGTATCCCTGAAACTTTTCATTACGTAAAGCGAGACGAGACGAAACGAAACGTTTGTCTGAGCCAAAGAAACAGAGTTCTAACGATGGATGAGGTCATTTTTCGTGCGCATAGATTCACAAGAACCGGATCGAAATTTTTATTGTATTTCCGTGTGTATCAGCCTTACCTTCTCATTCTATAAAATTATCATCCTAAACATTCTAATCAGAATCGTGCAACTTTGAAACAGACTGTATCCCTCGACCATTCCATTACGAAAAACGGCCAGAACGAAACGTTCAACGAAATGAGATGTTTCTCAGCCGAAGAAACAGAATTCTAGCCGTGGACCAAGCCATTTTTCGCTGGGTGAAGACTCGCGGCCACCGAATCGAAATCATAATTTTAATGAAACCGCTAGGCGAGCCCCGAAAATAATGGTCAACATTTCCTGCTCGTATTATTTTCCGCGGCGGGGGCACGGGGATTTACGAGAAGCGAATGGAAGCAGAAAATTAACGATTCTACCCAGAGAGGGTGGATCGTGAGGGGGTGGCAGCGGCACGGTGGAAGTTTTTCTTAGTATTTTAATATAAATGCGGCTGCGTCGGCCGACTTGGCCTCGCGCGAGGAGGGCCCGGTTGTTTGCGGCAGTTTGTGCCAAGCTAAATGAAGAATGAAGCTGAAATTATTTGGTGGAAAACAGTGAAACAGGATGTGGAAACGACACCGCGTAGATTTACAGGGGCTGGTGCACGCGTCGCGCCACCGTGGCAGGCCAAAAGGGAGGCGAACAGGAGGGGGGAGGGGGGTTGGAAACTGGACGACAAGAACATTTTTAAACGCATCCCCTCCTCCTCCACTGGCAATTATAATTCTTCGCGAGATTCTGATAGATTCACGAGAATCCTTAATTTCGATCTTCCTGTGCATATTGGATATTAAGAAATTTTATTTTAATATGTATTTTTATAATTACACAGTACAGTAATAGACATTTGAAAATAAATATTTCTTGCATTTTTAATATCAAATACGAGAGTTAGGTATTTTTTTAATAAGAAATATTAATTTTTATTTGGTGACTTGGCAGCATCTTTTCTGAATTGTAAGATTAATTTTCACTTTTCAAAGCTACACAGATGTTAGATTCTGGTTTATCCTTAATTTAAAAACTATTAAGAAGAATGGATTAAGAAGATTGGATTAGGCATTCTCATGGCCCTATAAGAAATTCGACAACATTCCTAAATATTAGGTTATCCGGAAAGTGTCTTTCTTTCGCGAACGTGTTTTTTACAATAGTACGCAAACGTGAAACCGAGTCTGTGACATATCGCGTTGTTTATCACAACAGAACAAAACGTTTGAAAAGTGTCTTTCTTTTACAGACACGTCTGTTATAACGATGTATCTTTATAGAAACATGAAACATAATCTGTCGAACTTTGTGATCTTTCTTTTGATAGGACTATTGAGATATGTATAATTTTATGTGCTAGACTAGGTTAGCTGCGTAGTAGCGAAACTTGTATGTGAATATCAGTGTGTGGAAGTATGTGTGCGCGTGGCGTCTCGAAAACAAAGGAATGTAAAACTGTTCAGTTAACAGTCTGGTATCGAAAGAGGTATGACGCGTGCAAGTGTGTATCGATGAATATCTTTGAAATCGTTTATCAAATGAATATATAACTATTCTAATATAAATTCTAAGTGTAAATTTAATGTTCCTATACCATTATTTCGGCTATTAAGAACAAAATGGATCATGCGTAATTCGATGAAATAATATAGAACGAAAAATGTTGTGCGTCCATTATTTCCTTATAAAACGAAAGAAGCTTTCTGTACGACCTAATATTCGAAGAGTAGTAAGACTAAAAGTATTTTTTTTTAATGGAAATTATATTATTTAGATTCTAGGAGATTTCGTTATGAATTTCCAAGTCTTTGTAAGAATATATACTAAAGTATTTTAATATATTTGTTGCATTGACATATACGTTACACCACGTCATTGATTATGTAACAATAAGTAACATCGTGCTACTGATACAACCAATGTATTTTTAGTTTTCGTGTGTTTCAAGAAATCCCATTGGACAATTGAACAAAATGGCGGAGAAGAATCGTTAAGATAATCATCGCTGCTCAAAGTAAAGGCATTTCTGGTGAAGACAATGTGCAAATCCAGAGGCGAGACAGGTAAATACAGATGTATTATATTAGCATCGAACGTATTAGTATTTACAATAGTTTAAACAGATTAGAGATCCTTTCCCATCGAACTCTTCATTTGCTCTGACGTATTAGGTTATCCGGAAAGCGTCTCTCTTTCGCAAACTTGTTCTTTACGACAGTGCACCTTCGTACAAACGTGAAACCAAGTCTGTGAAATGTCGCGGTGTTTATCTCGACATAACAAAATGAATCGTACGAAATTTGACAAAATAATATAAAACAAAAATCATTATGCGTCTATTATTTCTCATAAAACGAAAGAAACTTTCCGGACAACCTAATATAAATTCTTTTCAAAAATGTTTCGAATGAAACTTCGATACGGCTGGCACTCATTATAACCTTTCTATGACGTTTTCTGTAGGTATGGTTCATTTGACCGAAACTCAAACGAGGTATCCGTTATCAGCAGTGACGAGAAGAATTGACGAGAGAACGCTCGGGACCGTCCCCTTTTCCCTTGCTTCATATTCGCGCCGGAAGCATCCCCATCCTCCAACGTAGAGGGGGAGAAAGGCTTCTTTACCCCACGGTGGATTCGTGGCTTTTTACGGGGAACCAATAATGAACTTTTTTTTCTCCTCCGGTATAAAAGTTGATTTGTAACAGCCTCTCTTTCTCGCCACCCTGTGGACTCTGTCGGTGCCGCAACTTTTCCTCGTAGCCTCTTAAAAGCGGCGAGAAGCGTCTCATTCTCGGTCGCTGATATCACTCGTGGCATTGCTCATTACTCACGCCGTCTTATCGTCCTTACCCCCCATCGAGGCAGCGTTGCGTCGGCTTTCGCTACACCCTTGCTTCGTCCACCACCCCTATTCCTCTCTGGTTCCTTCTTTTTTTCGATGCCGCGGAATCTTATTTCAAATGCTCTTGAAAAAAATGTTTTATCATCTGCTTTATCATCGTGCTATAATCTGTTATATTATTTTTTATCTCTCTACCTTTTATCTCTATATTTTTATATTCTATGATTGTTTATTTTGCGATACAAGATTGAGAAAATATCAATTTTAAATGTTTAATTTTGTCATGTGTTGTTGGACTGTCTTGTACAAAGGATTAATTTATTTATCATTTTTAATTAAAAATGCGTATTGCTCGTGATATTGAGGTTAGGTTAACACGAGAAATATGTACAAAATGGATAACTATATACTAACTAAGAACTTACTCCTTTCACCAATCACGCACGCCCTTCTTCAAATCTATAGCACCTTTTATCGTCGCCATTACTAGATTTCGTGAATTTTACCCCTCTCCGTTGTCGATCGGTCGATAGATCAATTGACAGTGTTGGTCGAGCATTATCCACGCAACCGTTTGCTTCTCTCTCCTTTCACCGCTTTCAGCCCTATCGCGGTGTACCGCGTTAAATTTACTGCGGCCTTGATAGGAAAGTGGAGCGCACGCTCCCACGATTATCTGTCCTGTCGAATACTTGTCCTCCTACGACAAATTCTTTACATGTCTTGCTATACAGATTCCTTTTTTCTTTCATTTCTTCCAGAAGAGGGACGAGTGGAAATACTTTTGAGAATATTGTTATTTGTATTGTGCTGAAAGAACTTGTGATCGTATTGCAGTGATCTATTGGATTGGCAACTAAGTGATTGCGACTTTTGTCAGTACTACCAACTGACAAAATCCGCAATCACGTAGTTGCCAACCCAATAAATATTCTAATAAGGTAATTGTATTATTATTATTCCAATTGGTAAATTATACTACAAAAATAATTGTCTTGGCCGTAGTTGTAAAGAAGTTAAGGTTTTCATTCATCGACTGGAAGAAAATTAGTCAACTCGTTAATCGGAATTCCAATCTCTTAAGTGTAATATTATAATTAAGTACTTGTCGTAGAACTGATTTTCTAGTTAAGAGTTAACTCGATTAACAGATTGACAAACATGATGCAGACGTAGAAAATACATTAGCTCGACATTAATTTGGTATCGCATATAATATTAAGTTGGCAATTAAGTGAAAGCGGTTTTTGTCAGTACTACCAACTGACAAAATCCGCGATCACTTAGTTGCCAACCCAATACTATATTCTGGAGTAGAAATAAAAATTGCTGTATCATATTAAATATTCTATCATATGTTACGTTATATAACTGCATTGTAGCTTATACAGTACATGCAGGATCATTAGTAGTGTACAATAATATACGATACTAATATACAGGAACATTTGCATCATTAATTCATGTCATTATCATGTGTATTTCACACATTATTCATATGTAACCTTGATCATCACGTAATATATTCTTATTATACACATTTAGTTAGATTAGTATTCTAGTAGATTACTATCATTCTAACCTTACAACGTCGCTAAAAATTTATCATCAGAAGATACATATATTGGGTTGGCAACTAAATGGCTGGGGATTTTCTCATTATCACCTAATGACAAACTCCGCAATCACTTAGTTGCCAACCCAATAATTGTCAAATATTATTCAATGTTTCCTGGATACAACAATATTGCAAGCTACTGTTATCATCGTAAGACAAATTATCTCATTCGATTTACAATTATTGCTTGAAAAAATGACAAATTTGGACCTCCATATTATGGCAAAGATATACAGGCCATAATATAGATAGATAGACAGGCAAAGATACGAACCAATGGGTATATTGTAGCAAGTATTGGTGAAAACGATCAAGTTGCACGGTGAATGTTTCTTATCAGTAAATTAGCAGTCTAGTTGGCCTTCGTCGATACTGATGAGGGAAAGCAAGGCAGGAAGTGACAGGTATCAATCACCGGCGCATCTAGCGCAATGCTGCGGATGAGTTTCTGATACAGAAACTGCAGTCCTTTCTCGGCTGCTCGATAAGCACAATGAAGTAATTCCGAGGGTTCGATATCGGTTTCGTACGTGGCACAGAATATTACATTCTCGGTTTTCTTCCACTCGTTATCTCGCTTACGGCGAACACGAAGAGGTTAGAGATCTCATCTGTGATGATTTGAGAAATTAGGGAGTGGTGCAAGTTTCTATTTATACGTGAAGGAGATTTTGAAAATGGTGCAGAATTTTTTATCATTTTTGTTTCTTCATGTTTTAAGACTCGATTTTTCTTCTTTTTTCTATCACTACAAAATAACGCAAAATCGAAGAAAAATATAAAATAATCATTCTTAGTATCATTTTTCAATTCTATAGTCAAAATTACCTCAAAACATCAAAGTCTTATGCTGTCCTTTAAGTATTGGCTTGGCAATTAAGTGGTTGCAGATTTTGTTGTTAGGTTAGGACAAAATCCTGTCCTAACCTTCTTCTTTCTTCCTAACCTTCTCATTTCTTGAAATGTAAGTATAGTAACATATTCGTCAATGTTCTTGAATTCCTTTTTTCTATCACTACAAAATAACCCAAAATCGGAGAAAAATATAAAATAATCATTCTTAGTATCATTTTTCAATTCTATAGTAAAAATTACCTCAAAACACCAAAATCTTATGCTGTCCTTTAAGTATTGGCTTGGCAACTAAGTGGTTGCAGATTTTGTTGTTAGGTTAGGACAGGATTTTGTTAGGTTAGGATTGTTGTTAGGTTTAGGACAAAATCCTGTCCTAACCTAACAACAAAATCCGCAACCACATAGTTGCCAAGCCAATATTACAACAAAAATAAGATTAGAACATAAAAATTCAAGAACTCTAGCAACGTTGACAACTTATATTACAATCATACGTTTTCCGGCCAATGAAATTTACCAAAAGATAAAATTTTAATCAACTTTTTATTATTGTCGTTTGAAAACTTGGTTCATAACCTAACACAGTAATTTCCAAACAATTCGAGTCGCCTTTACACAAACCACCCGTTCGATCCTGTAATTGTCTTTATGTTTTTCCGTTCACCCAGCTCGAACGGGAGAAAAATCAGGTCATATCGCGACGGTCGGCGCGGAATTCTTTGCCCGCGAGCGTGTCACACTACGCCTCCATAGAATATGTCAGGCTCCATAGAATTCTCCGCGGCAGATAATCCAAAAGAAGACGAAAAGGGATGGCTTTTCCGGGGACGCGCATCAGCAGCTCGGCTGTGAGCGGGTACACAGCACCCGTTCGCCTAGCACACTCCCGTGAACAGTTCATTTATTATGCGGTTAGTTATCGCGCCTTTTCGTCTGATTTCCCTGCCAACAATGCGCCGTCACCGGCGCAGACAGGTTCTGGCGGTTCTTAGACTCCCGACCGTTCTCTTTCCCGCTTCCACGACGTTTTCTCATCCGCCACTCTAAGTGACGCTCACTGACGACACGCCATACGTCACACCGTTCCTACCCTCTTTCTCCAGCGACGTTTTCATCCCCCTTTTCCATACTCGCGTCTACCTATACCCCTTTCCCTCGTCTCTTTCTCTCACGTTTTTTTTCACGCTTACGTTCCTTCCAGCTTCCTCTCGTTTTTACCTTTCGTTCTTTCACACCTTTGCTTTCTTCCACCTTTTCTTGCCTATTCGCGCGCCACGATGGCTTCCAACAGCCGAGTTCGACGCAGTTGCCGAACTGAGAGTCTCGTTTGACTTACGACCAACTCGCTGGGGTGGAGTCTACTCGGTTCATATATTTCTCGCAACTCGGCGGATCCAGCGTCCTGCGCGACGTCCACGGTTCTCTATTCAAGGCCTGGTGATAGTTGAATCTACTATGGCATTGAATTTTACAGTAGGATTTTATAACGAACTTTGGAACGATAATGGATAGTTGGAACATTCATCAACGTTTTATAACAATCTGCAGCTTCGATATGTAAGGAAATATCAGTTCAATAGTGGAGATGTAGTTTTCAACACTTTGACTGCCACGTGGGTCATATATGACCCACGGTTTCTCCAGTGACGCCACGGTGGTCATTGGTGACCGGAGCTCTTCAACTTCTTACAATTGTAAAAATTGAATGAAAATTGACAGTTAGGGCATTTTGAATATAACTGATAAATGAAAGATACTTTGAAATAAAAAGTGCACCATTGAACAATTAAACATTTCTATTAAAACATCAATAGGAACAAATCTTGCATCTAACGGTGTACTGTGTTTGCATCCATATTTTTGAGGGGTAATCTACGAATATTATTATAAACACATCTTAGAAAATAATTGTGAATGCTGCTTTATAATCATATAATTGAGGTTAGAAGTGTGAACATACCTTACTGTTATATATAGAATGAGTTTCATCTTCTTACAATTGTAAAAATGGAATGAAAATTGACAGTTAGGGCATTTTGGATATAACCGATGAATAGAAGATACTTTGAAATAAAAAGTACCCCATTGAACAATTAAACATTTTTATTAAAACATCAATGGGAACAAATCTTGCATCTAACGGTGCACTGTGTTTGCATCCATATCTGTGAGGGATAATCTACGAATATTATTATGAACACACCTTAGAAAATAAGTGTGAATGCTGCTTTATAATCATGTAATTGAGGTTAGAAGTGTGAATATACCTTACTGTTATATATAGAATGAGCTTCATCTTCTTACAATTGTAAAAATGGAATGAAAATTGACAGTTGGGGCATTTTGGATATAACCTATAGATAGAAGATACTTTGAAATAAAAAGTGCACCATTGAACAATTAAACATTTTTATTAAAACATCAATGGGAACAAATCTTGCATCTAACGGTGCACTGTGTTTGCATCCATATCTGTGAGGGGTAATCTACGAATATTATTATAAACACATCTTAGAAAATAATTGTGAATGCTGCTTTATAATCATATAATTGAGGTTAGAAGTGTGAACACACCTTACTGTTATATATATAGAATGAGCTTCATCTTCTTACAATTGTAAAAATGGAATGAAAATTGACAGTTGGGGCATTTTGAATATAACCGATAAATCAAAGATACTTTGAAATAAAAAGTGCCCCATTGAACAATTAAACATTTTTATTAAAACATCAATGGGAACAAATCTTGCATCTAACGGTGCACTGTGTTTGCATCCATATCTGTGAGGGGTAATCTACGAATATTATTATAAACACATCTTAGAAAATAATTGTGAATGCTGCTTTATAATCATATAATTGAGGTTAGAAGTGTAAACATACCTTACTGTTATATATAGAATGAGCTTCATCTTCTTACAATTGTAAAAATGGAATGAAAATTGACAGTTGGGGCATTTTGGATATAACCTATAAATAGAAGATACTTTGAAATAAAAAGTGCACCATTGAACAATTAAACGTTTTTATTAAAACATCAATGGGAACAAATCTTGCATCTAACGGTGCACTGTGTTTGCATCCATATCTGTGAGGGGTAATCTACGAATATTATTATAAACACACCTTAGAAAATAATTGTGAATGCTGCTTTATAATCATATAATTGAGGTTAGAAGTGTGAACATACCTTACTGTTATACAGGGTGGTTGGTAACTGGTGGTACAAGCGGAAAGGGGGTGATTGTACGCGAAAAAAGGAGTCGAAAATATAGAATAAAAATTTTTTTTTAATTTTTCCATCGAAACAACGATCTACAGTGAGATCCGTTATAACGAGACGTGATAAAGTGCACGCGTACCGAGCGAAAATTCAAAGTCGATTTTCTCGAAAACAAAGCCTCGAACGAAAAATTTGTATTCTATATTTTCGACTTCTTTTCACATTTAAGAAAGCTAAAGCATCCTGAGCGAAACATGCGATTTCGGCGTAGCAAGCAAAACGTTAACCTGCACTTGAATACTCGAAGACGAACGCTCGAATGATCTGAATCGTTGCCCATTAATGCATCGCAGTCGTTTCACACTCGAACGAAACGCAAAAACCTCGAATCTTCTGAAGATTCAGCGGCGTTGCTAACGGTACATGTGCAGAACAAATTCTCGCGGCGGGAACCGGCGAAAATAGGGGGCCCGCGAGACCAGCTTTCCCGTTACGTAGCCTCTCACCAGCGGTTTGCCATTTGAAAGATATTTTTTTGCTTTCGAGTACGAGTCGCGAGAAAAATAGCCGCGAATTGTGAGCAACGGCACAACGAAAAGCAATAGAGGAGGGAAGAGGGGGCGGAGGACGTATCGTAGAGGAAGGCTAGACGAAGGAAGTCAGGGGGACGAAGTGATGGATGAACGCGGGCCCGTTTCTCGAGACGAGCCTCGGCGGACTGACATGTTTATACGAAGGCTGTCTGTAAAGGTGGCCGTAGCTTTGCTTTCCCGCTCCTCTTTTGTACCGTACGTCTCAAGCAAAGCGTCTCTCGCTTACGATTCCCGTTGCGTCTCTTCTCCTCTCTCCTCGTCCATTGCCTCTTTCTCGATGGGCCACCGAAAAGGGGAGCTTAAACGGGAAATAATACAGTCGCGTGATTAATTAAAGGTGACGCGTTCGCCCACCTACGAAGATTGCTAACCGTCTCGCTCTCGCGTGCGCTATTTTTCTCTCAGTCTTGGATCATCCTCTCGCTTCTCATTGTCCGCCACTTCTGTTAGGCTCGCTGGTAACCTACATATCCGACTGGAATAAAGCAGCCTCGTATTGTCGGCCACGGCTTGAGTAATAACTGTGCTTTGATTTCTCGAATTTCGCACCACTTGCACGAGCCTTCGCGATTAATAATGTTATTAATAACCACGCGATCTCTGTATTTGCGACGCGACGCTTCCACCACACTGCCACACACGTTCTCGCTCGTAAGAGGGACGGATAATGCGCTGTCGGTGAAAACGCGAAGGGAGTTTAGACAGCGTGGCTTAACATGATTGCGAGAGGATCTTGTTGGCTACGTGAATGACGGCAATTGAAGGTTAGTTTGGCGTGGATTAGGTTTAAGGAGGTGGCGCTGTTAGGCTCTGCCAACGGTACAGTGATATTTAACCCTACAATACTCTTAACGTTATATCGACAGACTAAATAGGTTGGCGATAGAAATACGTGTGAATAGAATGTATATAGATGGACGATATATAATTTTACTCACTTAATGATTATTTTAAATAATGTTGCACTTGCTATTTGATAGTCTTGTCTATTACAATAAATTATTAATTAATGTACAGAATAGAGAGTTATTGAATAGATTTATGGAATATTAAAAATTGCTTAGAATACATATGTGGTGGACGGTGTGAAGTGTTATTAGTTAAATCAATAACGAGACGAGTTAATTTAATTAACTATATCTACAGATATTTTCAAATGTAGAATACAATGTTAATTGCAATCGTTGCTCGCTTGATGATATTCGTTATAAGATACTGATACTAATCGCTATGCTGATTAGCTAGACTGATTTGTTATATTTATTCGCTCGACTGACTGACTATGGAGAACACGGTCCTCTATTTATACTGATGGAGGGGAGGTACCGGGAGATTTGAACTTGTCGCCGATTGTAGAGTTTGTTTATTGCATTATGTGCGTCGTACAGTGTTAATCCTCTGTGGCAAAACAACCATGTCAGGCATCTTCGTATCGAAACGTCGTGTGCCGCTACATATATTGCTGAAAAACGTATAAAATATAGTATTCATTGTATAGTAGTTATAACATTATGTATTTAATGTATGAAATAAAGTTTCTTATAAAAATATGAATTTACCTAAACATCTGTAGTCTGTATATGAGCTAAAATAAAAAAAAAGGAAAAATAGAAAATATTTTAAGACCTTATATAATTAACATCTTGTGATTTTTATATAGTACCCATCTATAGCAAGCTAATCTTAGTTATTGGTTTTATGTGGAAAACGTATTGACTGCCTTGTGGGAGGTGTAATAAGAAATCAAATATGGCTGTGTCACTTTTTATCGAAGAGTTAACAGAGGGTAAAGCGAGATAGATCCGCTTATTGCCCGAGCAAACACAAGGCTATTTAATCATCGGTTTACGTGTGTATTTTATTCATGTTTGCAAAGACGACAGACCACGAGTGTTTGACGATCGTCCCTTTAAACTGTCCATAATGCCTTGCTATCCCGATCGATTCGGTGTCAGATTCTTTCAATCTGTCGTCTATGAATTTTATGCTTTATAAATTATAGCGAAGCAAACAAAACGATCGAACGACAATATCAGAGGAAAGGAAGATTTTCCACGAAGCGTAAAATAACGTAGCGTAACTTTAACCGTGGGCGTGCCAGTCTCCGGACATGAATAGAAAGCACCTTTAATTAAAAAGGAAAACTTACGACCTTGAGAGGAAGATTACGAACGTGCACGCTAAGCGCTGCGGTTATGTGTCTCGCTCTTTCGTTTCCAAATCCATCCCCACTCCTCTCAATTTCGAGGCACGAGATAACCTAGAAAACTTAGAAAGAAAAAGAAAATACAGCAGCTATTACGACTACGCAAAAATCTCCTCTTTCATAGATAATGGCTCTGTTTTCACAATGCTGGGCTAACAAAGTCGTCGCGGTTAGATTTTCAAAGGTAAATCGCGGCTAAGCTCGAGTGCCGCGGGACCAGAGGCTCTAGTTGACCGAGTTCTCTCGAGACTAGCGACGAAATTTTCCTTGGAATATGAATAAATTTATCGAAAAGCCCGAAGACAGTGGAGCGTGCCGTGGGGTGGTTCTCGATGGAGGGCCAAATGATGGTCGAGGGTGGGGAGGGGGTTTGCGAGCTCGGGGGCCAAAAAGAGTTTGAAACTGCTCGAGCACCCCTATATTATAAATATCAGCCATGAAAGATGGCGCAGACAGCAGCAGGGAGGCAATGGGTCTGGGGGACGGCTGGGTAAAGGAGTGGAACAGAACCGGAATTAGCATAATCAGAATAATTTCCACCAGCTGACAGCGCCCTCATTCTTTTTCCTGCGACGCGATTCTTCCGCTGCTTTATTTTCCCTTGTTTTCCGCCTTCCGCTGGCTTCTCTATGCCATCTCTCTCTCTCTCTCTCTCTCTTTCTCTCTGGTTTTTCGTCCTTTTCCCTTTGGGTTGCCTGTTCTTCTTACTTCTCGTTCTTTCCCAATTCTCGCACCGTTGCCACTCTTCGATGCATCCCGCTTCGGCCGGAACAACTAACAGCCACATTTCCTTCCGTTTCCCTTCGTCGATGAAAACTTCCCCCCGTTGATTCTTCTGCCTCGGCAATTCTGCTTTGAACCGTGTTTCAGGATCTTCAAAAAACGATTCTCGCTATATTTCAGTTACCGTTCAATATACACTGTGATTTCTAAATAATCGTATTATATTGTAGAAAAGTATTGTTAGCGCTTGACATTATTTCTCATATTTTTTATCTGTTTTTAACAAACTAATTAACCTCATGGTTTTTATCCAACTTCATATTTTTATGAACGCATTTAATGGAAAAATTGATTTCTATTAGGTTGTCCGGAAAGTTTCTTTCGTTTTATGAGAAATAATAGACGCATAATGATTTTTGTTTTATATTATTTTGTCGAATTACGTACGATCCATTTTGTTCTGTTGAGATAAACACTGCGACATTTCACAGACTTGGTTTCACGTTTGTACGAAGGTGCACTGTCGTAAAGAACAAGTTTGCGAAAGAGAGACGCTTTCCGGATAACCTAATACGTCAGAGCAAATGAAGAGTTCGATGGGAAAGGATCTCTAATCTGTTTAAACTATTGTAAATACTAATACGTTCGATGCTAATATAATACATCTGTATGTACCTGTCTCGCCCCTGGATTTGCACATTGTCTTCACCAGAATAGCCTTTACTTTGAGCAGCGATGATTATCTTAACGATTCTTCTCCGCCATTTTGTTCAATTGTCCAATGGGATTTCTTGAAACACACGAAAACTAAAAATACATTGGTTGTATCAGTAGCACGATGTTACTTATTGTTACATAATCAATGATGTGGTGTAACGTATATGTCAATGCAACAAATATATTGAAATACTTTAGTATATATTCTTACAAAGACTTGGAAATTCATAACGAAATCTCCTAGAATCTAAATAATATAATTTCCATTTAAAAAAAATACTTTTAGTCTTACTACTCTTCGAATATTAGGTCGTACAGAAAGCTTCTTTCGTTTTATAAGGAAATAATGGACGCACAACATTTTTCGTTTTATATTATTTCATCGAATTACGCATGATCCATTTTGTTCTTAATTGCCGAAATAATGGTATAGGAACACTAAATTTACACTTAGAATTTATATTAGAATAGTTATATATTCATTTGATAAACGATTTCAAAGATATTCATCGATACACACTTGCACGCGTCATACCTCTTTCGATACCAGACTGTTAACTGAACAGTTTTACATTCCTTTGTTTTCGATGCGCCACGCGCACACATACTTCCACACACTGATATTCACATACAAGTTTCGCTACTACGCAGCTAACCTAGTCTAGCACATAAAATCATACATATCTCAATAGTCCTATCAAAAGAAAGATCACAAAGTTCGACAGATTATGTTTCATGTTTCTATAAAGATACATCGTTATAAAAGACGTGTCTGTAAAAGAAAGACATTTTTCAAACGTTTTGTTCTGTTGTGATAAACAACGCGATATGTCACAGACTCGGTTTCACGTTTGTGCACTGTTGTAAAAAACACGTCTGCGAAAGAGAGACATTTTTCGGACAACCTAATACTAAAAAATATTTTATATATTCTTATATATTTTTATATTTCGTACATTTTCTCCATTCATAGTTATCTAACCTAAAATTATAAACTTTCTTTCCTCCGTTTCCACTTTATTTTCTCTTAGATATTTTCTATCGAAAATTGAGTCCATTAGATATCATTTAGAAATTGTCCTTCTAAGATTATTCAACATCGCACAAAGATATATCGATTTTAAAAATCAAATCGATAGAAATCGATATCGCGTTGCAGAAAAGCGTTCGTACGAAGAATCTTGCCGTGGAATGGCGTCGTACGGCCTGCTTTTCCACTAGTACGGTGGATTCCATCCCCACAGCCGGCCTCCACCTCCAGAAATATATCAAAGTTCATGCGTTTCTACCTAATATCATTCGCGTGCACAGCCTCGTCCCTCCTAGCCACTTCCAGGGCAACCGAGTTGCCGGCTTACGTGCCTGCAATCCACTTCCGCCACCCCTTTAACCCTCTCACCACCAAACTCGCGTTTCCCTGATCTTTATTCATTCTTTCGCCTCGCCCATTTCAATTTTTCTACAGTTTAGCCGAAGGAAAAGTCGTGCCTCGCCCCAACGGATCCCCGGGCCCCTGTGCACGCGCGCGTGCTCGATAAATTTTTCGCGATTCCTAATGTTTAGCCTTTATGGCTCGCCAGCCGGCGGTTTAAGAATCCGTTGGAAGGGTTATATCGTAGACTGTTAACCCAAGCCGCTGTTTCCTGCGGTTGCCTTGTAGGATGGTCGAATATTTTGCATTACATGGTTCCTTTATTAGGTGTAAGCGTTGCTGGAATTATGTATTTTTACTGGATGTATATATATATATTGTGTTTATATTATATATATTATATCATATTATATTTTTTACTTTAATTATGTATTTTTTATGAATTATGTATTTTTGCGGGATATATACTGGACTTATATATACTACTGGATATATATTTATCAAAATACATAATTAAAATACATAATTAAAGTAAAAAATACAATTAACATATATATATAGCATCGAAAATTTGGATGTTCATGTATTATGTTCAATGTTCTTTGTATTTTAGGAATAGCGAATAACAAGAAGCAATTCCGTATTTATCTAAGTACCTTTTGAAATTTTCTATGATTTTTTACATAGTATATGGGTAGACGATTGTCTTTTTAATATACAAATACTATAATTAGATTAAATATATAATTAAATTTATATAATAAATAATTATATGTACCTTTTATTGTGATCTCTTTTGTACAAATTTTATATTATAGTCTAGTAACTATATGTTATCACTAGTGTTATGAATGTTTTCAGGAATAGCAAATAACAAGAAGCAATTCCATATTTATCTAAAAATATACAAGTCGTCGTACAATTCATCGATTTCATCGCGAACCGTTCGATCCTCCTTTTGGAAAGTTCTTAGAAAAAAGAAGGGAACCCTCGGGAAAAAAGTGCTTGTATTATATACCATTTATACAAGTAAGAGTCGGCCCTCTCTTAATATTATCCATCCATTATTCATCTTGGATCACGGTAGGAATCTTTCGAAATCGTATTCGCGAGTAAAGGCGGTAAGAAACGTCCGATTCAGATTCAAATGCTTATAGATCCCGCTGTAGATCCACAGCCATCCCGTGGTCCATTGTATTTATTGGCAGAATGCACGTTCACGCGAGTCCACGCACAACTTGTACCGACTGTTTCTGTGAATCTCGAATCGAAATTCCCTAAGAGAGCTTCCGAGAAAATAAATACCCTAGCCACTTCCTACTGTTCCCCTTTTCAGATCTCTGTTCGCTTCAACAGTGCCTTTGTCGACGTAAATAAAAACGTTTGATCAGTTTTATCAAGTTTGACATATCTTCGAGAAAGCGGATGATATTGAAACCTTGTTTTTTTATGAAAGAAGAATTTACCTTTAAGATCGTGTTAGAACAGTGTTGATATTTACAAATACGCAATATTTGATAAAAAAAAAAACGTTTTTAACTAACTCTCCATGACAGTGCCTGTGCAGCCTTCCATTGCTATTAGGTTATCCGAAAAGTTTCTTTCGTTTTATAAGGAAATAATAGACGCACAATGTTTTTTGTTTTATATTAGTTTATTGAATTACATACGAACATAATAATAGAAATAAAACGAAATGGATTATATCTAATTCAGTAAAATAATATAATAATAAAACAGGAATTGTTGTCCATCTATTATCACCTTATTAAACGAAAGAAACTTTTCGGATAACCTAATACTTTCGTATTGCTATCTTGAAATCTAAAAACCTGAAGACTACATGCTAATCATACATAATGTATGGTATGAATAGCGCCATTTTCCACGATGGTAGCAGATTCCGATCAATTCAGTGCGGATCATACCACGCTTCGACTGTGAATCTCATATTTTCTACTTTACAAATCAAAAAAGAGGATCTACTATTTGGCACGAACTATTAGGTTGTCCGAAAAGTTTCTTTCGTTTTATAAGGAAATAACAGACGCACAATGTTTTTTGTTTTATATTAGTTTATTGAATTACGCATAATAATAGAAATATGACGAAATGGACTATACCTAAATAATATAAAACAGTATAATATAAAAAAAATAATCTAAAAGAAAGAACTGTGTTTAATAAATATAATAAAATCTACCTAATCAAAGGCAAACTTTTGTCTCTTCATAAACACATATTATCTTCTATGAAAAGATGTGTATTTTCCCATTCTTTTTTATAACAATTTTCTATATCTATACGCAAGTGAAAATCGAACGAACTTATTGCTCAACCCGGAAACACATCAACGATCTAATCTTAGCCTAACCCAAGCCGAAAATTCTATCATCGAAAATCCTCCAGCGGCTGTTCTAAAAACTTAAAAATGTCGCTATGAAAAAAGTACGCGATCCGACAGATATTAAATCGAAGAGGGAAAAAAGGAGGTTGCGTGCGATCTCTTTTCTCCGGCGTATTTGTATTTTAAAGCACAAAAGACGCGAAAGGGGATGATACGAGATCGAAGCGCGGAATAACGCGAGGGTGGTGGCTCTCTCGGTATAAGGGTGGTCGCAAACAGAATGGTGGGGCGTCCTCCCTCTCGCATTCTCTCTCTTTCTTCGTCTCCCTTTCCACCCGATGGAAGGATGCAAAGGTGTGGGGTTGGGTTTCAACCATGATTTCCATTCGCCAGCCATCCATCTTGTTTGAGACTGGAAACTGACAGATAGACGCGGATCCTAGTGCCGGTGACGTGGCAAGTCTTGCACGGCTATGCAGACGGTCGTGTTGGTGCACGTGCTCGCGCGTCCTCGTGTATGTACGCGCGACGTTACGGAGCAAGTGTACACGCGAGGAACGTAGAGCGTCGGCCAACTTCCGTATCCGCGTGAAAAATTCATTTTCGACGACATTAGCGCGCCAAGAAATTGCTTTTTCTTTCTGCCGGACGCTCGGCCTCCTCTTGTCGATCGACGCCGATTGACGTGTTGGCTGAGCTCTCGACTTCCTAGGTGGAATTTGTTGAAAGCAGCCTTCCTCAAAATCAATTCGCTATGTAAATGATTCTCACAGTAGACGAGTTTGTTCCAACACTCGGATTGCAAGTTTATTTTATCGATTCACTTTCGCTACATAATTTTCTGTATCGTAAGATTTAAGTCCAGTTTTCTGTAATATCAAATATATATATATTTTATTAACACTTTGATTGCCACCTGGATCATATATGACCCGCAACTTCTTACAATTGTAAAAATTGAATGAAATTGAATTCTTACAATTGTAAAAATTGAATGAAAACTGACAGTTAGGGCATTTTGGATATAACCGATGAATAGAAGATACTTTGAAATAAAAAGTGCCCCATTGAACAATTAAACGTTCTTATTAGAACATCAATAAAAAGAAAAGGAGAAGAAATCTTGCATCCAACTGTACACTGTGTTTACGTCCATATCTTTGAGGGATAATCTACGAATATTATTATAAACACACTTTAGATAATAATCGTAAATGCTGCTTTATAATCATATAATTGAGGTTAGAAGTGTGAACATACCTTGCTGTTATACAGGATGGTTGGTAACTGGTGGTACAAGCGGAGAGCGGAAAATATAGAATAAAAATTTTTTTTGATTACAATTAATTCGAGATTTGTTGATGTATCCCATCAAGAAGTTAATTGTACTTCTTTTTCCACTGATTTCGAATCCTTTTCTGACGATGAAATGAAAATTATTTCAGTAACTCGCAGATAAAAAATTTTCGAAATAATTGAAGTTTCTCAGAAGGTTAAATATCTGAATGTATATGGTCGCAAACGTCATTGTAATATTAGTTTCTAAACATTCATTTTATCACCTGATAATACTCTATTTCACCGGATATTCTGCTCACATTGAATCATTTAACATTTTAATCTACGAATATTATTATAAACACACCTTAGAAAATAATCGTAAATGCTGCTTTATAATCATATAATTGAGGTTAGAAGTGTGAACATACCTTACTGTTATATATATAACGAGCAAATACTGTTTACTAATATCTTCTACACGTTCAACAATATTGTAATATCGGAATATATATTAAAGATGTAATTTTTCCCGATTAATTATAATTTATTAATAATGGATTGAAAATACGGATATTAGTTAGACAGAAAAGACGATGTTTGATTAACAGGAAAACTAAATGCAACGCTCGTATTTACATCAAATAACTTGACAACTGTTTGGTAACTCTCTCTCTCTCTTTCTCACTAGCAACTCTAACACTCGACAACACTCACAACTCAACTCTAACGACTCTATGCTTCGACGTCTCGATCAACTCTGCTCTTCGCAACACACTCGCTTTTCGACTCGCATACTCTGACCTCTCCGTCACCTCTCCTTGAAAACCGAAATCGTCTTTTGTTCTAACGCTGTTTATCGTTTTTCTCATACCTCTGCAAGAACTAGGTTACTTTAGTCACATAGGCGCTCTTAGATGTAAACAAACCACAAAGGACGACGTACACGGTGTTTTCTAATTTCAGCCGATCTCCAATCAAAGCTATTCTACGATATTACAATATATTCTACACGTTTTGCGTACGACGAAACAATGAATGCGAATGGTTTGTTGAAATAGACGAAGCCTTGTTATACTATGTCGCTATCAACTGTTACCGAGGCGCCATAGCGGTCGCCAATGACCACCAATAAGATAAACGGTTCATTGTGGAAGAATGTTGTCTTACGTCATCAAATTATTATTCTTTTGCCAGTATATGCTTTGAATAATAAAAATACTCCCGTGGCGCCCTCAGCGAAACATGTAATTTCAGCGTGGTAGTCAAAGTGTTAAAAATAAGAAAAGATTAGAAACAAGAAGTGTAATGAACTTTTCAAAATTTCAAATTGGCATGCTACGTTGACCTTTAATTTTTTAGTATTTGTGTATATATATATATACCCGCTTTCTATTAATTTC
Organism: Bombus flavifrons; assembly: GCF_040668555.2. Lineage (NCBI taxonomy): Eukaryota > Metazoa > Arthropoda > Insecta > Hymenoptera > Apidae > Bombus > Bombus flavifrons. Next base: position 4,394,373 of record NC_138459.1, on the reverse strand, counting down.
TGATCTTCAATGAAATATGAATTTCTAAAAATTGGTCATTTCATACGATATAACCTAAAATTTGCAATTCTAGCCGTTGATTGCAAAGGAAATTGGCTAGTGTCCCGCAGAACGCTTTTACTTTTTTTTAGAACGCAGAACTTTTTAGAGAACGTTTAATTGTTCAATATTCTTTGGGTAGCAAATGGAAAATGAAATTGAACTTTATTTAAAGAAGAAGATTAACCGTAAAGATTAGAATTTTTCGAGATTACGAACACACTTTGGAACAATTCTTTCTGAAAATATAATTTTTCAATGTTTTTGTATCCACGTAGGTATAAAATTCTTATCGAAGATATAAATCCGTAAAATATTTTTTTCTTTACTTTTCAGTCAATATCTTGGCATCACTACTTCTTCTGATTGTATCTAAAGGAAGAGTTTTACTTATGAAATAATTAACGTCTACCCTTACTTAAAAGTCCGTATGGCTACTAAGATAAAATCAAAAGCGTGGAGTTGCTTAACTGTAAACTGTATTTATCACTATCTCCGTTATTTCTACCTATTCATGACGTAAGCGTGCATTGTACCGTACCGTGTAATTATTGCAAGCATTCAATCATCAACTACCTATTTAATAAAAGTCGTGACCGAATTCTGTGGCGAGTTTCTATGCACTATCTTACATTTACACTAGAAACAATCAATCCTTTCAATCTGGATCTCTATAAGCAAATTAGAAACACCTGACCTGTCGTTCATTTTTATTCCACCAACATTTTCTTTTTAGCTTGATTATGAATTGACTATCTTATAATCTACTCTAATTTTTCTATCAAAAGCAATGAAGTTTAAATGTGTGTTCCTGACACTGGTATATATTAGGTTGTCCGGAAAGTTTCTTTCGTTTTATAAGGAAATAATAGATGCACAACGTTTTCTGTTTTATATTATTTTGTTGAATTACGTACGATCCATTTTGTTCTGTTGAGATAAACACCGCGACATTTCACACACTTGGTTTCACATTTGTACGAAGGTGCACTGTTGTGAAGAACGTTTGCGAAAGAAAGACACTTTTCGGACAACCTAATATATTACTGGAATTTTGGGAAGTTAAAAGGATTATATAATAACAACTGTCTTCGAAATTAATATTAAAATAAGGTATAAATTTATTTATAAATTTACATATTTACAAATTTGTCTAGCTGTTTATGTAATTCAGAAATTTACTAAATTTATGTGAACCGAAAGTCCTTACAATAATACATCCTTACATAATTCACAAATCTATTAAATCTGTAAGATCCGACAGGCTGCTGCGAATCACTTCCTCCAAAGTTGAATCCGCTGCTTCAGAATTTGGTACATAAGACGCGTTAGCGTACGTATAATTGTTCGTGTCTAGCGTTGGCACCGATTGCTCTTGAACGTTGTTGTCCGAATTGTAATGATGCCCATACATGTTCCTATCTAAATCCATATACGGATTTCGTTGTACATAATCTGCATTTTCTGCCTGTAAATATTGTACTTGACTTTCGTATTGTGGTTGTGCATTGTGCATCGTATAATTGTTTGTTTGATGTAAATATTGATTCGTATAGTAATGTTGTGTTGACGGCCCTGGATTATAGTAGTAAGCCGCATTATTCTCAGGAGCGTACATCTGTTGACCGCCATATTGCGGACGATTGAACATGCAAGATGCTCCTGCTTGTGTTTGTGGAATGGTTTGTGGAACGGCTTGTGGAACGCCTTGTGGAACGGCTTGTGGAACGGCTTGTGGAACGGCCTGTGGAACGGCTTGTGGAACGGCTTGTGGAACGGCTTGTGGAACGGCTTGTGGAACGGCTTGTGGAACCGCTTGTGGAACGGCTTGTGGAACCGCTTGTGTAATGGTTGCGGCGTTAGCCGGGTACCTGTGCGTAATATTATTCATCGCTACGTTTTCAACATTCCAATTGGCGCTCGATGCGGTGTTGTTCTTTTTGTATGAAACGGCAGGTTTCAGATTCGCAGGATCGAGTTCTCTGGACTTCATCATCTGGTCCTTTTTGTACTTCATCCTGCGATTTTGAAACCAGATTTTGATTTGCCGTTCAGATAAGCAGAGTGTTGTTGCCATTTCAATGCGTCGTGGGCGACACAGGTAACGGAGAGAACTAAATTCTTTTTCCAGCTCAACTAATTGCTCACTTGTGTATGCTGTTCGGGACCGTTTAGTCGTTTTTTTCTCCACTCCTAAAATTAAAAATGTATCTTTTATTTAATGAAAATGTCCGAGAAGATGTATTAAAAATTATAGTTAGGAAAATTAGAGTTTTGGGAATTTATAAGAATAGGAATTCATAGTAGAATTGTTCAGATTTAGAAGGTTTTATATTTCTAATTGCTATATGATAAAAATATAATTTTCGCCTGGAAATAGCTTAGAATTTATAAAAATAAGTTTGCTATTCCTTTCAGAAGAAATTTTTCTTTCAAACCGACAATTTTTTTTTAGAATTATACTTACACATTCAACATGTGTTACGACAGTTCGTGGAGAAACGCAATCGCGAGGAAACGCGTCAGCGAGAAGCGTAAATTCTCGCTATGATTCTGATAGTCGTTCCCCTGTTTCCATTAGAATAACAGGGGTAGCTCAAATGATTGTAACACTGAATTAACAGGGTTAATATACGCTTCTACTTTTAACAATTTTAAAATTATAATTAACACGTTACAAATGATTTAACGATGATCCAACTAGTTCATTTTATAATTCCACTCGACTTTATCATATTTCTCGACGTATTCGTTCGACTAAGTAACCTAGATTTTATTTCTTTGAACCTTTCGATGCATTCGGTTTGAATCCTCGTATGATACTGACTGCCCTTCGATTTCATCTTTTGTTTTCTCTAGGAGACCATCCCCACCACGCTCGGGTCTCGCAACAGTTCGCGCCTATGATCACGTACGCCACTTTTTTGTGTAAGTAAACTAACGGAACGAAGGTGAATCGATGTTTTCTAGAACTCGCTGCTTGACGACAACTATGTGTTTATCGCTACTTTGTGTATATCTCGCCGGCCATGTAAGACGATCTGTCTGCGACTGTGTAGTACCAAGGGAGACGGTTAGGAACACGGCCGGTTAGTAAACCTCGGTGCATAGCAACATGCACGACATATACAATATACATTTGCGATTATAACACGGTGAAAATATAATTTTTAAGTGAAAGTTTTATAATTGTACGGCGATTATCTTTTTAGCAAAGAACTTGTAGTTTTGACGAATTGTTCACATAAGATTCTTTGAATCGTGCAATTTCGACAGGATAGAAATATAATTTCCATATAGAAACAGGAATCGTCTGGAGAATGCGAATGGAGAAGGTGTCAAGGGTCGCTCAGTGGGAAACTCGTCAGCTCACGAGGTGGCTATGTTCCCGCTGTGCGACTCAAAGGCTCAACACTGAAGCCGTGTTATTGGATTAAATGGTCCTGGCGTGAATTTACAAGCAAATACGATTCGTCAATGACACAGATGAAACAAAGAGAACCGCCTAGTCGTCGAGGTCGCGAGGCTCGCACGCGACAATTTGTCGATCGATGATTGATAAACGACGTTGTTTGACGCAACCTGACTCTGCCAGGAAAGCCGTGAAAAACAGAAATAATCGACGAAAAATGTGCTATGAAATTGAAACTATTCCAAAAATGATCGTCTTCCATTTAATTCATAGTTATTATAGATATAGTATACTTATGATTTTCTCTTTCTTTCTTTCTCTTTTTTTTCTTTTTACTGTTCGAATTCTTGGCTGTTTCTCACGATTGAATTGAAATTTGTTTGAAAATTATATGGATCCAGGTAACACTTTCTGTGCCTGTAGAAGAGTCGAACGCTCTATCGGAGACTTCAATGAAAGAAAAGAAATAGAATTTCTTATTTTCCTGTGTAACACTAAACTGATCGAAAACGATGGATAGAAATTTGTATATAATTTGTATATAACACGTGTGCACGTTTCAATGTTTTATCTTCGTCTATCGATACGTCAACAGCCTATTGCGACATGCGATGCGAACTGCGTGTTCTTTAGGTATTTCTGGGCATATCGTTGCCCTGAGGGGAAGAAACATTCGAGTAACATTCGAGGAAACGTTATCATTGGAACTGGACGCCGGATTTTCACATTCTGATCGAACTACGAAGATAGAAACACGCTCGATCGTGAAACTAGTGACGAAAATGATAAGGAAGTTATCTGTCTATCGACCTCGTTGATAAGCTAATTTCGTCAAAATTCTTTAAACTTAGAAACAATAAGGAAATATTCCAAGAAAGGAGTCATCCTCTGATTGAAATATGACTGGACAAATTTTCTTAAGGAGAGAAAAGATTTCTAAAATAAAAATTTGTCGAAATGAAGAATTTTCAATGAAGCAGAAAACTATAATATCGACATAATTAAGGTATATTTTCGCAACCAATAAACGTGTCACCACTGACCCAAGGATAGCAGTCCATCATCTGGTGACTCTGTTTTATGTAAACCTATGTAGAGCATCGACGAGCAAGCGGGACGAGAGCGCCGTTTTATAATCCCTCGAGACTAAAGTCTCCTAAATGGGCAGCTCGTTAATCAAACTTGATTCAATAATGTCTACAGCAACGTCTATTTGCTGTAGAATCTGTGACGGCGACGGACGTTCTTGTTTAACGTTGCTGTGTAATTTTACCTATCAAATAAAAACGTTCGCGTGTTTTCTTTTCCTTTGTAATCGGCTAATTTTAAACCTGCGTTAATTTTACCTACTTTCAATCTACAAACAAGGAAAATGTACTGTTTTAAACGCTTCGTTGAATGAGCACTGGTAGATATATAAATATTTAAACCGAACAAGATTGATAAAATAAAAGCAGACAATTTTTAATAAACCTCATATATGTGGAAATTATAATATTTTGCTACTACTTTCTATCTACAAATAAAGAAAATGTACCATTTTAAACGCTTCGTTGAATGAGCACTGGTAGATATATAAATATTTAAACCGAACAAGATTGATAAAATAAAAGCAGACAATTTTTAATAAACCTCATATATGTGGATATTATAATATTTTGCTACTACTTTCTATCTACAAATAAAGAAAATATACTATTTTAAACGCTTCGTTGAATGAGCACTGGTAGATATATAAATATTTAAACCGAACAAGATTGATAAAATAAAAGCAGACAATTTTTAATAAACCTCATATATATGGAAATTATAATATTTTAAGAAACGTTAGATCTAAAAATAAATCTAAATATTATATATTATATACAAGATGGATAACTGTTCAATCAAATTTTCTATTAGATAAAAATTCTCCAAATATTTTTAACAATTCGGTATAAAAATTATTCACTCTTCTAAATTCGTTGATCTAAACGAAAACTTATACTACACTCTTCTGCTTCGCAAAGAATTGTAAAGAATTAATTTGAATTTATAAGAATATGAAGTAAAAATAATTCTTTTAAATCAGAAAAATTTCAAGGATCAACTAAACGTTACTCAACCATTCGAAGGAAACTAAGTTCCATAAAAATAAATAAATATTAAGATAAATACCTTGTTCGGATGGTGGAATCTGCTCCTGCGATGTTGTTGGCTGTATCTGCTGCATTATTGCCTGCATTTGCTGCGTTGTTGGCTGTATTTGCTGCATTATTGCCTGCATCTGTTGCGTTGTTGGCTGTAACTGTTGCGTTGTTGGCTGTAACTGCTGCGTTGTCGGCTGTATTTGCTGCGTTGTCGGCTGTATATACTGCATTCTTGGCTGCATTTGCTGCATTGGTGCCTGCATTTGCTGCATTGGTGCCTGCATTTGCTGCGTTGCTGGCTGTATCTGCCGCGTTGTTGGCTGTATCTGCCGCGTTGTTCGCTGTATCTGGCGCGTTGTTGGCTGTATCTGCCGCGTTGTCGGCTGTATTTGCCGCGTTGTCGGCTGTATCTGCCGCGTTGTCGGCTGTATCTGCCGCGTTGTCGGCTGTATTTGCTGCGTTGTCGGCTGTATATACTGCATTGGTATCTGCGTCAGCTGCAAGTATTCTCTCTGTCCTTGATTAATCTGCGTCGTGTTACTGGGCCCGTTCAATATCCGCAAGATTTGATCGTTATAGTCGGTAACCAAATCGTCTTGGTATATACACCTAGCGTAGACATCGTTAGTGAAGCTGGATATGGACGAAGTGGGTGAAGATCCGATGCTCGACAATGACATAGGTGAGCTGTTGGCGGCCATGTTGTTCTGAGATGGATAATTGTTCATCTTCTTAGCTTTGCTGATGTCTTCGCAATGACAACTACTTTCCAACTTAGTTCTCTTGAAATATTCACTTGATGAAGCGGCAAGTTGCACGTTTCAGAGACTACTGAGTGTAGACACAGCATTCCTTGCAGCTTATATAGTTTGTAGTTGTCCCCGACCTAACCTAACTCTTTGGGCCCGACCAATTAGAAACATCTATTTCCCAAGTAGGTAAAACCCTTTTGTCCTTCGGGGGCTGTTGTCGATGACTGGATCTACTGCAATCGGGGCCTGAGGGGATAAAGTGTTCATAGCTTAGGGTTTCCCAGACTACAGCTTGTACGGAACTTTCCACCAATCTTCCTGTTATAAAGTGTTTCCAGAAAGTAGTCCATAAGCTTGTACGCTCTTGGCACAATTTTAATTACTTTTCATAAATGATATTTTGCACTGAATATTGGAATTTCTTTTTTGTATCTTGTATCATTTCTCGTACACCTGATCGTCCATTCGATTCAATTATTTTTTTTTTCAATAAATATTGTGTTTTTCGAAAATTATTTTTATAAATAAATTCTGTAGGGAAATTTCACGTTTTCGTATTTACTTCATTTCCCAGGACTTCGTGTGATTTTTCAAATAATTTTTGTCTCATCTCACAACAATTTTAAACGATTTTTCTATCAACTTCTTCAATCCAGTCTTTAAGATTAGACAAATCAAGAACTGAAATGTTCCCAATAATGCGTTCGATGCGATATTCCGAAATTTTGAACAAGATTGTACCTCGGGCATTCTGTTGTATGTAAACATTGACCAAGACGTATGACCGATTCACAAATACAATTCAATGAAGAGATTTTTCGTATACAGTTACGTTCAAGTAATGTGTAACTCGACGTTCATAAAATATTTTTGAATATTTATATATTTATATATTTGAATATTGTACGTTACTACATTTAAATAAAATTTAAATATCGTGTAGCTTTATGAAAATTTTAAATGATTTTGTTTAAATTTTCAAAATAGAATATACAATGTATAATTTTTGCATCCATAATAATCTACCGATTCGAATATCTACATTTATTATTTTTCTATGGAAATGACATTTTTCCAATTTCTCTATTATCTTACATTTTTCCAATTAAAAGTTACCTCGTCGAAAAACAAATTTTCAAAAACAAAAAATGCATCAAATAATTAGGAATTTTTATTTATTTTTATTTCATGAAAACTGGGAATAAATCTCAGCAGAAACGATGCGGAATCGGTTCATGGTCCAGTTTCCCAGACACCAAAGCGAGAAATTGATCAGCGTCATTCCTCGGCCATACTTGCCTTCCCCTTGCCCGATAACATACAACATTCTCGTTTTCCTCCAACTGTACCTCCTCCCCCTCTTTTCTATTTTCTCTTTTCTTCCAGGTTTTCCCTTCTAACGGTATCGGCCATTCTCCTACCGCGGTGTGAGCTGTCTGCAGGCTTTCGCCATCGGTTTTACAACCTACACACCATCTCTTTCTACAGCACCCCCTTGGCCACTACCACCCCCCTTTCTTCCATCTCGTCGACGAACGAACGCTCTCTTTTTCCACGTTGAATCGTTCTACGGACAAAAATCGTTGCTTGAAGGAAAAAGAATATCGTGTTCTGTTCATAGGGGGTTGAAAGGGTGGACTCAACAGAAAAACCACAGTTTGCCAGTGTTTCTTTCATTGATTCCATTCTTACAATCTAGACTGACTTTTTCTATAGAAAAATCTATAGTCCTGTATTTTTCTTTTTTTTTTTTTTTATAATGAATACACTGCAAATTTTTATGCATTTATGGAATATTTTCAGATTTGGGACAAATTACAGAGAATGCACATAATATGTAAACGTACATGTACATATTTATGCAAAAATATATATTTTATATTATAACATATTATAAACTATGTATATAATATGTTATATATTATGCAATATACAGGGTAGTTGGTAACTGGTGGTACAAGCGGAAAGGGGGTGATTCTACGCGAAAAAAGAAGTCGAAAATGTAGAATAAAAATTTTTCGTTTGAGGCTTTGTTTTCGAGAAAATCGACTTTGAATTTTCGCTCGGTACGCGTACACTTTATCGCGTCTCGTTATAACGGATCTCACTGTAGATCGTTGTCTCGATGGAAAAATTAAAAAAAAATTCTTATTCTATATTTTTGACTTCTTTTTTCGCGTAGAATCACCCCCTTTCCGCTTGTACCACCAGTTATTAATCACCCTGTATACAAAATGGCAATAGTTTGAGGGGAGCAGAATTGGTAAAAATTTAATACGTTTGAGTAAAATGTAAGTGGAATAGATTCAAATGAAGAGGTTTTTAGAGTACGTTTTTGGTCAGAATTTTTAATTAGAATTGAGAAACTGGAGAAATTTTTGGAAAAAGGGCTCAAGAATTAGGTAAATTGCTTTGACAGTTTTTAAATATTAGCAAGTTTAAATTGTTAATTATATGTAAATTTTAAATTATACAAGGTGGTTGGTAACTGGTGGTACAAGCGGAAAGGGGGTGATTCTACGCGAAAAAAGAAGTCGAAAATATAGAATAAAAATTTTTCGTTCGAGGCTTTGTTTTCGAGAAAATCGACTTTGAATTTTCGCTCGGTACGCGTGCACTTTATGACGTCTCGTTATAACGGATCTCACTGTAGATCGTTACCTCGATGGAAAAATTTAAAAAGAAATAAAAAAAAATTTTATTCTATATTTTCGACTTCTTTTTTCACGTAGAATCACCCCCTCTCCGCTTATACCATCGGTTACCCTGTATATTTACCCACCCTGTATATTTAAAGCACAATATTCTTTCTAATATAACTAAAACCCCAGCCCCCTAGTCATAAACTTTTTAGTCATAAACTTCTAGTTACAAACAAAATTACCCTAGCCATAAATGAAACAACCTTTATTCAGTTATATTTAGAAAAATATGAATTCCACTAGCATTGCTCAGTGCGTTAGTGAAAAGAGCTATTCGTGCCTGCTGCCTAAATTTTACAGACCTTTTCCTCAGGCAGCAACAATAAATAGAAATAAGCTAATCCCTTAACTTTTTCTAAAAAGATTGGTCGGATTGTTCCTCCAGGATCTATTGTTCTAAGGACAATTGGCTATTTACTTATCACATCATTACGTGTGTAGCGATGCGGAACGTTGAACATGGGTATAATGATGGGTTTAATAAAAGGTGCAGGCTAAATTCTCACAAACATAGAAGTGCTACCCCTCACAAATAACCACATATTTTGCTAATAATAGTAGTAATGAAATGTCAATATGTAAAATTAATTTTTGACAGTTCGTAAAATTACACTATAGATTAAAAAATTAATTACAATTAATTTGAGATTTGTTGATGTATCCCATCAAGAAGTTAATTGCACTTCTTTTTCCACTGATTTCGAATCCTTTTCTGACGATGAAATGAAAATTATTTCAGTAACTCGCAGATAAAAAATTTTCGAAATAATTGAAGTTTCTCAGAAGGTTAAATATCTGAATGTATATTGTCGCAAACGTCATTGTAATATTAGTTTCTAAACATTCATTTTATCACCTGTTAATATTCTATTTCACCGGATATTCTGCTCACATTGAATCATTTAACACTTTAATCTACGAATATTATTATAAACACACCTTAGAAAATAATCGTAAATGCTGCTTTATAATCATATAATTGAGGTTAGAAGTGTGAACATACCTTACTGTTATATATATAACGAGCAAATACTGTTTACTAATATCTTCTACACGTTCAATAATATATTCTGCACGTTTTGCTTACGAAACAACGAATGCGAATTGTTTGTTGAAATAAACGAAGCCTTGTTATGATATGTCGCTATCAACTGTTACCAAGGCGCCACGGTGGTCACCCGAGACCATCAATAAGATAAACGGTCCATTGGGGAAGAATGTTGTCTTACGTCATCAATTTATTATTATTTTGCCATTATATGCTTTGAATAATAAAAATACTCCCGCGGCGTCCTCCGCGAAACGTGTGATTTCAAAGTGTTAAATTATTTCTATTGCTACTGAAGATTTTGAAAAGTTACTAACGCTACATGCGACGCCATTGCAAAGTTATCTTCAATTCGTCTTGATGTCACTTAAAACATCATATACATAATATAAGATATACAGGGTGATTGGGGTTAGGTTGTTGTTGGGGTTATTTAAAATTTTTTATTTATCATACATATGTATATTAGTATTTTAATTTAATTGTTTTTAAAAAATTAAATTATTGAATATGAATTAATTTAATAGACAATTTTATTATATTAATTTTAAAAGTTATAGTACGATTATATTATTAATAGTTATTATTATTATTTTTATAAATATTAAAAATGAATGTTTCTATTAATACAAATTTTGTATATACAGGGTGGTTGGTAACTGGTGGTACAAGCGGAAAGGGGGTGATTCTACGCGAAAAAAGAAGTCGAAAATATAGAATAAAAATTTTTCGTTCGAGGCTTTGTTTTCGAGAAAATCGACTTTGAATTTTCGCTCGGTACGCGTGCACTTTATCATGTCTCGTTATAAGGGATCTCACTGTAGATCGTTGTCTCGATGGAAAAATTAAAAAAAAAACAAAAAAAGAATTAAAAAAAAAATTTTTATTCTATATTTTCGACTTCTTTTTTCGCCGTCAGTTACCAACCACCCTGTATATACCAACACACAAAACAGGTATAGTATTTTCTTAAGTCATAGCAACCTATAATGACTAAAGCAGTACTTTCGTCATTTTACATCCAGTTTCCTCAAATCCCTTTCATAAACCTCGAAGGTAGGTCGCTTCGTACGAAATCAATGCGGAAATCCAGATGCAATTGGCAGGCAATTTTCACATTTAAGAAAGCTGACCTTTCGAAGGGTTAGCTGGAACGTAATCCGATTTTACACAACACTGGTTAATCTGAAACAGTGGAATTTTCCATTCAGTTGCATCGACGAATCGGAGGCTGGGATAAACGCGACTGGAAAAGTCAAAAGGCTTTTCGTCGAGGACGTTAAAGGCTCATCGTCGTTGTCGTTCCACGTAAGAGCCACGAAGGACGTAAACGCCTTATCAAGACGACGCTCTAATCCCTCGTTGGATCGCGCTTGTCTGCCATGGCAGTCGTCGTAGACCGTCTCGGTAATTTATGGCGTTTTAACTTCCCCTCCGCGGCGCAGATTAGTACGGAAAATCCTTCGTGTCGATCGGTCTGCGATTACGCCAGCCTCGATTTACGGTGAAATGTAGGCTAATATTGGCCCACTTCTGTCCCGCGTGCAGCCTAGCGTCGATCTTGTGATCCATCGATCGATCGATCGTCACTTGAAAATTCCTCAGTGTTCAACTTTGATATTTTTTACTTTGTAACGTAAACGAAAATGTCGGTTGATTTTAGGCAATGAGTAAATTGCGGAATTTTATGCAAATTTATGCTTTTCTGAACATAATTCAAAAATCAGCACCTACGTAGAAATTTGCTTTATTCGCGAGATAATATAACGAATACGTTTTCGATATTTTATATATTTTTGCATATTTCGTACGATCCGTGGATTTTTGCATTTTCAAATTTTTTTTATAGATACAAAGGTATCTGCTGTTTAATTACGATGTATCTTCCGAAAATATTATTTTAAAATAGTCATTTGCAAGTAGTGGTATATTGGACATAATTGAGGTACTAAAAGTGATCGATTATTAGAAGTGATATTGGCATGCAGGTGGATAATCTCATAAAGGTCGGGTATCATTAAATTTCAATATTTGCATCGAAAAAAAAAAAATAATACGGTAGTAGGTGAATGACACGAATACAAAAATTAAGATTAATAATTTCTTAATACCAATAATATTCTTTTATGAAAAACTATCTTTAATTCCAAATCGAATATATTTTGTTAATTTTCATATCGTGTTGAAAAATATTCCTGCAAGGTATTTCTCCGTCGATACTGCAGTTATGTTTACGAAATACTTATCTCAAGATAATTAAGCTATCGATGGCTGCTCAAAAGATCAAGTGCACCGCTTGTACGTTTCGTTTTGCTAGTGCTTAGTGAAAAGTAAGACGAAGAGTACGTTAAGGTTGATAATTATATGACTGATGCTTATCAAACTTTGTTTCCATTAGATAATTGTGCACAGGTATTCATGAAATATAACATGGAAGATGAACCGATACCAACTATTCCAGACAACCTTTACAACATTGATAACCTTTTACAACGCTGATGATAGAAACACGTTTCTTTCCGTTGAGCATACGACTGACGTCATATAAACTTGCATGTGTATAATGTTTCATAATTTTGAATAATCAGAAAACGTTATTATCAATAAATGAATAGTCTCTCAGCCTCGTATCACTTCTCCCCTGAATTGCGATATAATTTCATTAACAGTAATGTAATTCAAATGACTAATTTGTAATTTTGCATATAAGTTAGACAGATTTTCAACGATACATTCACAGGAACTTGATAGATTTTTCGTACGACAGTGACGCAAGTTATATATTTTTCATATAATTTTCTTTATTCTAATTGCTTTTATGCAAATGTTAGGAATGAAATTATTAGGTTATTCGAAAAGTTTCTTTTGTCTTATGAGGAAATAATAGACGCACAACGTGTTTTGTTTTATATTATTTTGTCGAATTACGTACGATCCATTTTGTTCTTTCGAGATAAACACCGCGACATTTCACAGACTTGATTTCGCGTTTGTACGAAGGTGTCGTAAAGAACAAGTTTGCGAAAGAGAGACGCTTTCCGGAGAACCTAATACGTCAGAGCAAATGAAGAGTTCGATGGGAAAGGATCTCTAATCTGTTTAAACTATTCTAAATACTCATACGTTCAATGCTAATATAATACATCTGTATTTACCTGTCTCGCCCCTGGATTTGCATATTGTCTTCACTAGAAATGCCTTTACTTTAAGCAGCGATGGTTATCTTAACGATTCTTCTCCGCCATTTTGTTCAATTGTCCAATGGGATTTCTTGATACACACAAAAACTAAAAATACATTGGTTGTATCAGTAGCACGATGTTACTTATTGTTACGTAATCAATGACGTGGTGTAACGTATATGTCAATGCAACAAATATATTAAAATACTTTAGTATATATTCTTACAAAGACTTGGAAATTCATAACGAAATCTCCTAGAATCTAAATAATATAATCTCCATTAAAAAAAAATACTTTTATTCTTATTACTCTTCGAATATTAGGTCGCACAGAAAGCTTCTTTCGTTTTATAAGGAAATAATGGACGCACAACATTTTTCGTTTTATATTATTTCATCGAATTACGTATGATCTATTTTGTTCTTAATAGCCGAAATAATGGTATAGAAACACTAAATTTACACTTAGAATTTATATTAGAATAGTCATATATTTATTTGATAAACGATTTCAAAGGTATTTATCGATACACACTTGCACGCGTCATACCTTTTTCCATACCAGACTGTTTACATTCCTTTGTCTCTTCGAGATGTCGCGGATGCACAACTTCCACACACTGATATTCACATACTAGTATCGCTACTACGCAGCTAACCTAGCCTAGCACATAAAACTATACATATCTCAATAGTTCTATCAAAAGAAAGATCACAAAGTTCGACAGATTAGCTTTCATGTTTGTATAAAGGTACATCGTTGTAAAAGACGTGTCCGTAAAAGAAAGACACTTTTTCGGACAACTTAATACAGAAATACGGATATCAAATTATACGAAGAAAAATATTGAAAAATTAGGTGAATTCCATTGCTCTCGACTGTCGCTGTAAAAAGTTACTTATTTGGCAATTGAAAAACAATAAAATTCCGAGTAAATACGTCCCTCGATAAATATTAAATCAGCGGCAATTTCGGCCAGAGGGTTGCTCCTAAATGATGGCGAATATTCCCGGCGGTCGGATTTCCCGATCGACGAGTCGTGCCTCTGCTTTTGTATAATGTAATCTAGAAGTTTGACAGGGTCTGACGGTGGATTGCTTTCAGCCAAGGCTAGTCGGGGCGACGAAAATGGGGAAACCAGGATACGAAGAATGCTCGCGTGGTGTGAGTTGCCGCGAAATAGGGGTCACAACTACCGCATCAAAGGATTATCTCTGGTATAGAAAAGTAATTACTACCGAATTACCATCTGCTTTAGTCCAATTCTGCCACTTTCCTTGAATTTCAGGAATATGTTGCAAACGAACGTTTCATGATACGTTTATAAATATCTGTAAAAATGGATAAATTTAACAGATCATTTTCATTGGATTCAATTCATTGAATGGATTTATTATTGGTAAAGGTTATGTACAATAATATACTACTAAAGTTTGCTTTGCAAGAATTTTTACCAGAATTTCTTCCAAAACTTTTTCTCTTCATATTTTAATACAATTTTATTGCTGAACATCGACGATTAATTACCTGCTAGTCAATTACTTGCCATTTAACAACTAATCAGTCGATAACAAATAACAAATAATTCATTCTTGTATAATGTATTTTAGGATACGTTTCTAACACACAGCAGCACAGAAATTCCAAGAATCATCCTAACAGCAGAGCAAAAGAATTCTGTTCATGGTAAGCCACAAAGCACCTCGTCGAAAGATGCGCCTGGTCAGAGTAACCACTCAGCCCCTTTCTGTGCGGCTCGTCGTGTAACATATGCTTTTATCTAAATTAAACAGTGTCGGCGCGATTTTCATTTCCTGGCCTGAAGCTGCTGATGTTATCCGCAGGATAGCGCGACGCGAGAGCGTTGCTAAGGGTTGGGAAAGCTCAGCCCTGCCAGTGCTCGACCAACCCTCGCGTCTCTCTCTTTCTCCCTTCGCCACCCTCTTCATCCTTCTTCCTGTTCTCCTTCGCTGTGCCGCGGCTTCGTCGCCTTATACACCCGTTTCTCTATACCTATGCACGCGCTCCTTCTCTGCTATCTGGTCGTATTCTAACACCGAACTCTTCATCCCCCTCTTCCTGTTCCACCCTCTCGTTCTATCGCCTGGACAAGTTACACGGTGCTTCGTTGCTCCCTAGAATATGCCCGGGATATTTCGTGCACTGGAATTATGCTCGTGATTGAGATTGTAATTCGGGAAACTAAGAATAGAAATGGGAGATTAGTATGGCGAGTGGTTGAATCGATGGTTCGAATAGCGAGATGGTTTTATTGGCTTGGAAACTAAGTGATTGCGGATTTTGTCATTAGATGGTATTGAAAAATCCGCAATCACTTAGTTGTCAAGCTAATAAATATTTAAATAAGGTAATTGTACCTCTTGGTACTCCATTTGAAAATATTTTGTTAGGGGGAAATTAAAGTGTTGCATTTGAGTGAAACAAGTTTCAGAAGTGTAAAAGGATGAAGAATAAGGAAGAGGTGCACTTATGGGACATTTAAAGATGCAGGGATGCAAAGACTGCATATAATATGCCAACATATATACAATATGCAAAGTATAGTACTCGTTAGAGGATGAATCAACAGCAAAGAGATCTAGCCAAGCCATCTCTTCTATTGATTTCTTCTATTTATTAGCTTGGCAACTAAGTGATTGCGGATTTTGTCATTAGATGGTATTGACTTAGTTGTCAAGCTAATAAATATTTAAATAAGGTAATTGTACCTCTTGGTACTCCATTTGAAAATATTTTGTTAGGGGGAAATTAAAGTGTTGCATTTGAGTGAAACAAGTTTCAGAAGTGTAAAAGGATGAAGAATAAGGAAGGGGTGCACTTATGGGACATTTAAAGATGCAGGGATGCAAAGACTGCATATAATATGCCAACATATATACAATATGCAAAGTATAGTACTCGTTAGAGGATGAATCAACAGCAAAGAAATCAAGCCAAGCCATCTCTTCTATTAATTTCTTCTATTTATTGGGTTGGCAACTAAATGATTGCGGATTTTGTCATTAAGTGGTATTGACAAAACTGCAATCACTTAGTTGCCAATCCAATAGAATAGATGGATGATTTGGATACATTGGAAGGATGATTATGATGATTATAGCTCTCAGAATATAAATGTTGATTTGCAAATTAGTATTTCTATTATCGTATGAAGAGAAGAATATACACACTGTGCAGATGTATGGTTAAAGAAGACAACATATTTAAGCTCGAATCTATAGATACTGTTTTGCAATCATTAAAAACACGTAAGCAAGATGTTGCTAATCATTTTGAAACGGTGGATTGATTTTTTTAAACAAGGAAAAACAACAATTCCTTGACGATCTCTCTTAACGAAGAGCGATTCAATATCAATGGAGGTGAAGCAGGAAAGAGTAGCTTTCACATTTTGGTAGACGCGGAGGAACCGATTGTTTGCGAGGACTCGAGGTCGAACGCAAGAAGCGGTCACGGATATGACGCGGTTTTATCGACGAAGCAATGGGGATATCGAAGCGAGCCGTAAACGTGGAGGCCGGATACCAAGATCCTCGCGAGCAGATAGAAAAGAAGGCATCCCACTTTTATACTCTGGAGGTTAAAGTTTAGCAAGTTATTCTGACTTTCCCTCCGTCCTCGTCGTCGCCGGTTGGTATCGCGCGGGAAAAGCTACCCCGTCAGCTCGGTTGACGTCTCGCGTCATAGTCACCCTCGTCCCGTCCATCTTCCATCCCCTTTCTCGTCTTCCTCCGACTATCTTCTCGTTCTTCCTCCCTTTTCCAGATTCTTACCGTTCTGTCATCCTTCGATCGACTTTCCCAAGTTTTCCAACTTTCAGGACATCTTTTAAGGAAGCTTCGAAAACTCTTGCTGCTCCATGTTTATGTAGATCTATAGCGCGTAGCGAATTCTTGAAATTAATTCTTTCACACTGCAATAAAATGAAGAGTTTAATAGAAATGATTTTTTTTCATTCTATTTGCTTATAGAGAATTTATGAACAACCATATGCAAAGAATATATGTTTTAAACTTTTCATAGAAATATGAATAATAATTGATATTATATGAATAATACAAATAACGAATTACATGAATAATATGAATAATCGTGTTGCGCATAGTGATGTGGAAAATGTGAAACTTATAGCACCATATTTGATGGTTTGGTCGATGGTTTTAAATCTGCATCCTGAAAGACAGACACTGTGAAAGGGTTAATGTTGACAATGTAAGGGAGATTCTGTATGAAATTTTTGCTCTAGCAATTTTTTACCTGTTTATTTTGCAACAAATATTGCTAACCCTCTGTAGATCATCTTGCTGCATACTTATTATTTTCTTTTTCACAGATGATCTCAATATTAGGTTGTCCAAAAAGTTAGTGTGTTACATCTTTCTCAGAGGTTAGAAGGAAAACTAAATCATAATGGATTCCATTGCAGGCATAGAAATTCTTCTCAATGTAATTAATAAACAGAATTAAATGAATCAGGGTAACATTCACAAGTCTTCATACCAATTGCATTGGAATAATTTTTCTCTTTTCTAACATTAACTTTTAGCTTGAAATTTAGCTTTAATTTCAATCAGAGTAACATTCACCAAGGCAATTCTATGTTCTAAAGCCTTTATCCCAACTGCATTGGAATAATTTTTCCCTTTTCTAACATTAACTTTTAACTTGAAGTTTAGCTTTAATTTCAATCACAGTGACATTCACCAAGGCAATTCTATGTTCTAAAGCCTTTATCCCAACTGCATTGGAATAATTTTTCTCTTTTCTAACATTAACTTTTAACTTGAAATTTAGTTTTAATTTCAATCAGAATAAGATTCACCAAGGCAATTCTATGTTCTAAAGTCTTTATACCAATTGCATTGGAATAATTTTTCCCTTTTCTAACATTAACTTTTAACTTGAAATTTAGCTTTAATTTCAATCAGAGTAGCATTCACCAAGGCAATTCTATGTTCTAAGGCTTTATACCAATTGCATTGGAATAATTTTTTCCTTTTCTAACATTAACTTTTAACTTGAAATTTAGCTTTAATTTCAATCAGAGTGACATTCACCAAGGCAATTCTATGTTCTAAAGTCTTTATACCAACTGCATTGGAATAATTTTTCTCTTTTCTAACATTAACTTTTAACTTGAAATTTAGCTTTAATTTCAATCAGAGTAACATTCACCAAGGCAATTCTATGTTCTAAAGCTTTATACCAATTGCATTGGAATAATTTTTCTCTTTTCTAACATTAACTTTTAACTTGAAATTTAGCTTTAATTTCAATCAGAGTGACATTCACCAAGGCAATTCTATGTTCTAAAGTCTTTATACCAATTGCATTGGAATAATTCTTTTGTTTTCTAACCTTAACTTTTAACTTGAAGTTTAGCTTTAATTTCAATCAGAGTGACATTCACCAAGGCAATTCTATGTTCTAAAGTCTTTATACCAATTGCATTGGAATAATTCTTTTGTTTTCTAACCTTAACTTTTAACTTGAAGTTCAGCTTTAACTTCAACTTTAATTTTAATCTTTTTGCAGTCTTCTGCTGGAATGTGTTAATTGCAGCGGTATCTCATTTATTTAACTGCATTGAATTATCCTTTAACATGTGACGAAAGATTGATATTTTAGATTATCCGGGAAGTTTCTTTCGTTCTATAAGGAAATAATAGACGCACTATTTTTTTTCTTTTATGTTATTTTATTGAATTATGCACGAACGTAATAATAGAAATAGAACGAAATGAATTACACCAAATTCAATAAAATAATATAAAAGAGAAATTGTTGTTCATCTATTATCACCTTATGAAACGAAAGAAACTTTCCGGATAACCTAAAATTTTAACTTTTACGTATATAAAGGTATCTGCCGGATATTTAAAAATAAAAATCGAATATCTTATATTATTACAGTGTAACGTGAAAAGAGATTTCAATTCATAAATTTTCTTACTTTTAATGCTATTTTTTTACACTCTTATATTTTTCTAATTTCTTTTCATTGCATCTCTATCGGAAGAAACGTGTTCACGGAACCGAAAGTTTTGCATTCGTAGAATTTTTGCTGTCCGCTCGCGACCATTTTTCTTTCCCGCCTCTCGCCTCTTTCTTGTCCCATGTCTCAGCGTCGCGCAAAAAAGTTGGCAATTTTATAACGGAAGTTGGCTGAATACAAAATCAGTGGGCTGTCGCTCTTCACGGCCAACTTGTATCGTGTTTTAATGGAACTGACTCGACGCCGTCAACGAGACACCGTAGACGATTCCTTCGCGTAAATTCTTCGACAAACCTCTTTGTACTTGTACCAACGGGATACTAATTTTATTTCAACAAGAAAAAATTCTCATAATACAAAAATGATGAATCTTCATGGTATATACATACACATATTTTCATGTGTATTCATCTACACGTACTTCTACTACACATACAAATAATTCAAATTTTTCTATGAACATAATAAATATTTTGTTAATTGAATTTAATATTATAAATTTCATATCCTAAACGTTATCACAGGTAATATAATTATTTATAATATTACTTCCAAAACTCGGTTGTCCAACTCTTCGTTATTTTATTTTATTTTATTATTTTTGAAAATCTCCATAGTGCTAACCCTTTTAGATGAAACCTTTTTAGAAACTTATTGAGAAATCAATCATTACGACCCATAATAGAAGAGAAATACTTTTTTATGAAACATTGAAACATTATTTGTGGAAGATCAGGAAGATTACTTTGGTACTTGATGGTCAATCAGTCGGTTTACAGGGAAATTGTTTATTAGGCAGACAGGAAGTGGACAAGAGATAAATTTTCACTACTACCACTAATATTCACAGGTCAAAATGGCAGATAGGCAATTCCAAGATCATTCATGAAATTTATCGCTATCGTAATCAGACATCGCGGCTCCTAGCTTTCTTCAATCGCTAAGATCTAAGCAGGCTAAGGCTATCAGGTTATTTCATCTATAGATATACACATTTCAAAATCTGTTCTTACTATCATTTCGGTTGTAACGCGCTAATGATGAGATCGGTGACCCTAAACTGTAAGGGACAATAGAAATGGTAACTTCTGTCTCCATGCCTGCTAATAATAAGGATAATTATAAGGTTACAAGAAGCCAAACAATCCTGTTATAAAACAATAATCCAGTTAGTGTGCTGCATCTTTTTCAGAGATTAAAAGGCAACATAAATCATAATGCATTCCATTGTAGACATAGAAATTCCTGTCAATGTGGTTAATAAACAAAAGTAAATGAATCTGGGTAACATTCATAAATCTTCATACCAACTGCATGGGAATAATTTTTCTGTTTTCTAACCTTAACTTTTAACTTGAAGTTTAGCATTAACTTCAATTTTAATTTTAATCTTTTTCCAGTCTTCTGCTGGAATGTGTTAATTGCAGCGATATCTCGTTTATTTGACTGCATAGAATTACCCTTTAACACGTCACAAAAGTTTGATATATTTTGTCCTGTAACCTGCAATAGATTGAAGTATACTACACCATAACGTTTACTTTTTGCAAAATACATTGTATTTGCGCGTTTTTTCTAACAATATTATTTAAACCGTTCACATTATCAAATATTGTTTATTCCATAAAATTTATCTTATTTTAATCATCCTAGAAAATATTGGTAATGTAGAGTAATGTATTATGTTGAAGCAACTATCTCAAGAAAAACTCTACATCTTTATTTATGTATATCCGTGTCCTGGAGACCGCTATTGTGTAGAAATATTTTAAATAAGGAGAGAAAATATTATTATGCCCTTGAATATACATTATGTTTTGGATTGTAAGGTCTAGGAACAATGGAACTGATAAACAGTTTTATGTTGCTTGTAGCCTTTAGCTAAAATGATAAGGTTAACTTTTTGGTAATGTCCTTTGCTATAAATAAACGTGCTCCCTATCGTGTTCTTATTGTATTATTACACGGTGAGGATCTGAATCACCATACACTATACCTGTACTTTTACATATTTCTTATATTTATTTAATATATTTTTCTATTACAAATGCATCCACTAGTTCTTCTATCAGTCAACCTCAACAGTATTATGTATTAAATTAATAAATAATGATAACAATTTATTTGATTTTGACCTCATGCACTATACCTGTACTTATACTTATTTCAAAATATTTTTCTATTACAAATTCATTCACTGGTTCCTCTATCAGTTAACCTCAACAATATCATGTATTAAATTAATAAATAATAATAACAATTTATTTTACTTTGACCTCATATACTATGTCTGAACTTATACCTATACTTATTTCAATATATTTTTCTATTACAAATGCATCCACTGATTCTCTATCAGTCTACCTAAACAATATCATGTATTAAATTAATAAATAATGATAACAATTTATTTTATTTTGACCTCATACACTATACCTGTACTTATACTTATTTCAATATATTTTTCTATTACAAATGCATCCACTAGTTCTTCTATCAGTCAACCTCAACAATATCATGTATTAAATTAATAAATAATGATAACAATTTATTTGATTTTGATCTCATATACTATACCTGTACTTATACTTATTTCAATATATTTTTCTATTACAAATTCATTCACTGGTTCCTCTATCAGTCTACCTAAACAATATCATGTATTAAATTAATAAATAATGATAACAATTTATTTGATTTTGACCTCATACACTATACCTGTACTTATACTTATTTCAATATATTTTTCTATTACAAATGCATCCACTAGTTCTTCTATCAGTCAACCTCAACAGTATTATGTATTAAATTAATAAATAATGATAACAATTTATTTGATTTTGACCTCATACACTATATCTGTACTTATACTTATTTCAATATATTTTTCTATTACAAATTCATTCACTGGTTCCTCTATCAGTCAACCTCAACAATATCATGTATTAAATTAATAAATAATAATAACAATTTATTTTATTTTGACCTCATATACTATGTCTGAACTTATACCTATACTTATTTCAATATATTTTTCTATTACAAATGCATCCACTGATTCTCTATCAGTCTACCTAAACAATATCATGTATTAAATTAATAAATAATAATAACAATTTATTTTACTTTGACCTCATATACTATGTCTGAACTTATACCTATACTTATTTCAATATATTTTTCTATTACAAATGCATCCACTGATTCTCTATCAGTCTACCTCAACAATATCATGTATTAAATTAATAAATAATGATAACAATTTATTTGATTTTGACCTCATACACTATACCTGTACTTATACTTATTTCAACATATTTTTCTATTACAAATGCATCCACTGGTTCTTCCATCAGTCACCTCAACATATTACAAAAAATATGAATACAATAGTACACATAAATGATTATAATGAAATTGATACAGACAAATATAACCATGTTTCAATCTTAAAGATATTAATTTTATCAATAACACATGTACATTTTTAAGAAGCGTAAAGGACAGGAAATACAGAACCTTGTATTTTAACCAGTTTCAAAAATTATATAATTCATTTAGATATTCCGTAAAAAATGTTCTCTTAATCACAACTCTCTCTGTGTGACCGGAGGTCGCATATTATCACGTCAACCATTCAACCACCAGCGGTGCCGTCGTATTTCATCCGCGGCAGATTCGCGTATCACAGTCACCTGGTTGCACTTGGCGCTCTCATCCCCTGTGTAACCCTTATCAAACTTCATTATTACAGGTTGTACAAACATAACAGTCCTTTGCAGGACTCTGCTTCTATCGAGTTCTAGACCCGTGAACCGCTTTCGCGGCGCATAGAAGGGGCCGTGTCTCGAGGGTTGAAGGGGGTTGCTTGCTCAACGGATGATATATTATCGGGTGCTGTTTGCGCTTTGACAACATCGCGAGGCATAAAAACGCTGACTCATTTAAAGCGGCCCCCGGGATTGCGCGGTGCTCCGGGAGGATCCGCGTGCCGGCACCCCTCTCGATCCTCCACTCACCCTCTTCCAGCGGCATCGCCGTCCAACCTCCCCTTTTCCGTTCTAGAGCGATTCACCCCTCTTCTTGTACCCATCTTTCTCTTCTTTCTATCTCTGTTTCACTGTAAGAGCCGTTCCAGCCTCGTTTTGTCCATCGGTTCCACGGCTCCTCGTTCCACACCCACCACCCACAATTTCCCGCTTTTATCCAGCACCGGCTACCCCGCTCCTCCGATTCACTCCCATCTGGAGGACAGCTCCAGCATCTCGTGACTCTGTTTTCTTCCACGCCACCGGCGACTGGACTCATCCTCCTTCTTTCTCGTTCTCTTCTTCACGCTTTTGGCTTCCATCCTCGTTGCGAGCATTTTGCCTGCCTGTAGCCGCACCAGTGGCGCTGCTCCTCTTTCGGTTATCCACAAACTGCCTGCCAACGTTGCCCGTGGAATCAAGCCCCTCTCTCCCGCTCGAATCAAGCGATATCTTCTGTTTCTTTTCTCTTTTCTTTCTTCTTTTACTGCAGGGAGCAGGAAGAAACTTACACCCTTGGTCCGTACAGCTAACGTCTCTTATAATTGCGATTCTTCCTATAATTCTTATTAAGGCTAATTAATTGCAATGGCTTGTATAATTCAGTTTAGCCAGTGTTTCCGCGTGAAAGGTTTGTTTGGCATTGGTATCTTCCCCACCGTTGGGATATCGAAGGTGCCTGAATGCTTGGAAAAACGATAGTTTAAATTACTGTTTATTGTTGCATCTATAATCTTCGGGCAGGCGTGATCTTCGCAATATAAATAAATATAATGAGAGGCACTCGAAGGTATTTGAATAATTAGTATAGTAGCATTTCTGTAATTCTCAAACTTTTCCAAACAAATGTTTATTCAAAGGTACCCATTCAGCGACGACTATGTCACTTTCCAGAATTCCATTTCGCCAACCTAACCATCAATTCCTAGCGCAATTAATCGCACAAGACGATCACAAGTTCTATCTGTAATTTCTCTGTGGTTAGGAACCTTAGGCGTCGAAGTTCATACAGAGAGATCAGAAAGAAGAGTGGAGTTGCATTGTTTCATTTAACACTTTGACTGCCACGCGGAAATCACATGTTTTGCTTAGAACGCCACGGCTTTAGCTTTCTTATGTGAAAATCACCTGCCAATTGTATTTGGATTTTCGCATCGGTTTCGTACGAAGCAACGTGCTTTCGTGGTTTATGAAAAGGATTTGAGGAAAGCGGATATAAAAAGCGGATTCAATTTTTACAATTGTGAGAAATTGAAGCGCTCCGGTCACCAATGACCACCGTGGCGTCACAGGAGAAGCCGTGGCCATATATGGCCCACGTGGCAGTCAAAGTGTTAATAAAACTGAAATTCACCCGACTTGAACGTTCTTCATACCCTAATTAATGTAACAAAGTGATCACAAGTTGTTTCATACGTTCTGTCCCTAATTTCTTCCGCAGAGTAGCAATCTTAGACGGAAGTTCGTACGACTTTAGGTGTGAGGAGGGTGGAGGCATAGGATCGGAGAAATGTGGGTCGCAAGGCGTCCCTCGAGTGGATCTGGCGGGGTATTCAATGGGGTAAATGGGCTATTGCATATTAAATACGCCGATAGGGGAACGAAACGAAAGAAGATGAGAGGAGGGGGACGTAGAATGGTTGTGGGTCCTGGGAGGAACGTGTGGAGCAATGTGTGTAAGCTTGATGCGGTTATTGATTACAGGCTACTGTCATTGACGGCCCGTCATATGGAAACGGTGACCGTTTTTCGTTACGCATACACGAATATGCCACGCTACAACGCGGCCATCGTACTCGCTCTCGCAAATGCCCATCAATTTCCCGTCCTGTTCGATTCGCTACTTTCTCTTCTTCCGCTTCTTCCATTTCCCAATTTCCAGCCGTGTCGAACTTGCTTCGAATAGTTTTTTCAATGGTATTGTTACGACAAGTGACGGTTACTCGACATGCATCTCGAGTTTTCTCAAAATTGACGAACACGGCTTACCAATTATATGAAATACATTGGACAAAGTATGGTTGAATCGTTATGAAATTATAGTCAAATTCTTACTCCTTAGCGCTCTGACTTTTCATTGTAAATATCGACTCCAATTTATTCAAATTAAGTCTGAAAGGAACGATATTAGTCTTCACATTTAAACAATCACAGAGCAATCATACCTATTGAGCACATTTTTTCCAAATATACAGAATGTTGTTTGTATACAACAATATATACAATAATTATTATATACAATATATATTATTATTATATATAATTATTATATACAATTATATATAATATATACAATAATTATACTTCTATTTTTTTTTTTTTTTTTGCAATAACCCACTTGGCAACTTTTTCGCACTTCTGACGTTGAAGGTGACAGAGATGAAGCGTCTGGTCTTTGGTAAATATTCTCCTTGTTTTCTCCGGCTAATTCCTCGGCTAAGCAAATTATGAATTCCTTTCTGGATATTTTTGATCTGGTGCGCTCTTTATACAATATCCACGCGTTTGTCGCTGTCAAATCCAAAATATTGAAAAAAGACTTGAAGGGCCATTGGAAACTCCCTGCTTTCTCGCTATATTTGCGTGCCATTTGGTCAACCACGTCCACATCAAACTTTGTTTTATTGTAAAAAGCAATGGTTTCTGAAACACGTTAACAATTATTTTTTATTCGTACACCTGTATGTTTAGTGCTTAGAAGGAGGACTTTTTAGGTTTACTTTTATACACAATAAGTGTGCAGTTTTCTGACTTATATAAATCCGAGGAAAACAAGGTCATCTTGTCCTTTTTCTCCTTCGCTAGTTTAGCCAGTTCCCTTTTATTCGACCGGGTAGTCCCAACCAAAGTTGTCTTTTGTGCTGGCAATTTTATGCCAGCGGGATGCTTGTAAATAAAATGTCTGTTGTTACATTTCTGCCTCGTTGTAAATATGGTTCTTCTAATTTTAGTATTACAAATTCGCTCAACGGTAATGAGCACCGAGTTTTATCTTACCTCAATAAGGAAAACCATACAGAATATATTTTGTTTGGATGTCAACTGCTAACAAAAACTTAATGCCAAATTTATGGGGCTTATTCGGCATACATGTGTAAATCCGCTCCGGGCTTTCGTTGGGAATACTTGCTTCTCTTTTGAAATATTTTCATGTGGCTTATAACAGGTCTATCTGTTGCCTATAAGCCTGTTCCATATTTCGGAAAATACAAAACGGTTAAAATTTATGGTTCTTGAAATATTTCATTTCGAAGTTCGAGACTTGTCAAATTGGCGGCTCCTGTAAACTCAGTGTTAATGTTAATATTATGTTTTTAATAATAATTTAAAAAAGAGACTTTTTTTACTAAAGACTAATATTGTTCCTTTCAGACTTAATTTGGATAAATCGATTTTTTAGATAGGTATATACGAAACGCCCGTGAACCTAATGTTAATACGGTGATAATAGATGAAGAACAATTTCTGTTTTATATTATTTTATTGAATTAGGTATGATGCATTTCGTACTATTTCTATTATTATGTTCGTGCATAATTCAATAAACTAATATAAAACAATAAACATTGTGTTCGACTTGCAAGCTTCTAAGTGTCAGATTTGAAATGCTACA
Source organism: Bombus flavifrons (assembly GCF_040668555.2). Taxonomy (NCBI): domain Eukaryota; kingdom Metazoa; phylum Arthropoda; class Insecta; order Hymenoptera; family Apidae; genus Bombus; species Bombus flavifrons. The sequence goes on along the minus strand of NC_138459.1, from coordinate 4,367,451 downwards.
ATGACAACAATACTTATACCTATCTGAGAAATAATATAATTTTGATTACAATATTTATATTAATTATAATTGAGTGATGTGTGGAATTGGAAACGATTGAATAATTGAAAACGAAAATACATGAACGTGTCGAACTGTTCGTCGAAAGTTACCTGCGTGACTTTTCAATGTAGACGCAAACAAAGCTTTCGTCAATTAGACAGACTACGACTTAGGTACAAAAAGTTGCAAACTTAAAAGCTAAGCAAAAAAAAATATCGGAGATAGACAAAGGTTTCACGTAGGTAAAGTAATTTCAATGAGTTAATTTGTGCCAGGTATGAAGGATGGTATGACGAAACAATCGTGTAAGCTCCCAAAGGGAGATAATCTATGTTGGAATAGATAAGGGTCACTTACAATAAATGGCGATGCCATAAACTATATGCAAACAAGTCTACCTGATTCCTGGGAAACATCCCGAACAAATATTTCATGCATATTCTAAATTCGTGCCATTTTCAATTTCAATGGTATTGCACACTTATTAACAATCGTATCTGAAAAAAAAAAAAAAAGAATAGTAACTTTATTGTGATATGTGCAATTTTGTGTGCTAGGTTAGATTAGCTGCGTGTAGTGACACACACATGCGAGTATGAGCGTGTGAAGTACGTACGTACACAGCGTCTGGTAAAGCAGATGAATGCAACTGTACCGTTAGTAGCGTGGTATAGAAGATGGTGGGACAGAGAGAGTGGCGAGACGCGTGCAAATGTATATCGACGAAGATCTTGTCAATCGCATATTAAATAAATCTGAAACTATTTTGATATCAATTATAAGTGTAATCTAAATATTCCTATACATTTATTTCGGCGATTAAGATCCACAATTCTCAACAAACTTTTATAGAATGGACTTCATTATTGCCGGAGACTTCCTTCCAAAAGTGAAACACACAAAGTTGTTTTGAGATTGAACGCTAATATCTAAATATATTGGGACTAAACTTATGTATATGTAAATTCCGATTTGTAAAAATGTAACTAAAGAAATGGAATGTAAATACAGATTTCATATTCCAAATATTACAAACCAGATACTTTACATGTTTGTACATTCACACATATTACGTACGTTCTATACTGTATATGTTAATTGCGTTCGACGACAATCCAAAACTTGACTTCGGTGCGATTGGCGTGTATACTCGTCGTGTGAAATAAAAGATTAGCATTTACTATAGAAACTCTAAATTTTAGAGTAAAAATTTTTAATTTAAAATTAATTTAAAAAGATTTTTAGTGTTATGTTTTCTTTATACTTCCAGTAAACTTATTGTTTGTTTTATAAAAAATAGTTTGATTATTTGATACGTATATCGGTTATTCCTTGAACTGTTTTGTTTTATACCAGCTACACCATCGAAAGAAAATCCACGTCACGTTACTAGTACTCAACCTGCAAATTGCTATTTTCTGTGGCACGGAACCTTACTTTCAAAAATACCACACTGAAATCAATTTAATTTCTTAAATTATTTTCCTCTAATGTTTCTTGTTTATATTAATATAATTTTATTATATTTCAGCAATTTTTAAGTTTTTAATAACAATACCTTTTTCAACAATGAATTGTTAATTTTTTATCCAACGAACATGTAATCCTTCCTCGTTTTAATTTACTTTTATCGTAAAATTAATAATAGAAACATTTTACCTGCGCAGCCCGTAAGGGATTTTTGAAACTCCGCAGTTAACACGCTAAATTTTCCATAAATATATACATATCTTCGTCAAATATATTATTCAATTTTCTTTATTTCAAAACGAACGTTCTTTCAATCGTTTACGCTGAAAATTCTGCGAAATATTAGGTTGGCAACTATGTGATTGCGGATATTGTCATTAGGTGATAATGACAATATCCGCAATCACTTAGTTGCCAACCAAATACGATATCGATTGCTCAAAAAAAAAAAAAAAAAAAAAAGAAAAAAAAAAGAAAGGAAAAAAAGAAAAGGAAGCGGGGGACAAAAAATGAATGAGTTTGGCAAAGAGTTAGACAAAGTCACAGTCGCCGTGAACATCGACAGACAGAAGGCCAGAGAGGAGCGGACAGAACGAGAGTCCCGAGGACGTGTGTCCCCAAAAGCCGTGGAGCTCAGCGTTGAGTGATGGCCGCTCAGTCGACCTCGTAACCGGCGCCATACATCATTCAAGATGGCTGGCTTCTCACGCTGCTTGGGGAGAGACAAGGGTGACAACCCTCCCGTCTCTGCTTGCTACTTTTGACTGGCTACGTCTACGCCTTCGCTGATAATCGTGTTACGAAGATATCAATCTTGGAGCAATACCCCTCTCGCTCCTTCGTTGCAAACTGTATTAACGTTAAAAATGTGAACACACGCGGAAGGAACTTGGAGCTATAACTTTTTCACTTTTTAACTTCTCCTTCTTTTTTCGACAATCGAAAAATTCAAACGCTATCAAGAGATGTTTCGATTGATTCTTCAAATTTTTGCTCATTTTCGTTCCCCTTTAATGTTTTGGGAGAATGTAACGAGGGATGAACTTTAAGAGATAGCCCTTGTAAGATTTATTATATGCTTTCAGCTTCGTGATTTTATTTTTTCTTTGTCTTTCTCTCCTTTCTGTTTCTTAAAGTTTGTTTATAGTGGGTGAGAAGTGTCTCGATATTGAATATGTTGAGATGTCTTGGCAAATTTAGAGACGAGTCTTGTTTGATCGCTTATAGTTCTTCGTCTGTATCAGAATTTCTTCGAGGTTAACATTTTATACTATAACAACAGAAATGTCGAGAGGTAAATTTATAACTTTGTGAAATATCTTATGTATCATTGGAAAAATGCCGAGAATTAAATTTATAACTCTGTGTTAATTACGTTTAATCATAAAATCACTCAGTGTTTTTTGGTATAACTATAATTGCTTGAAATCGTGCAAAATCCAAAGAATTACTATTTCAAAAATGACGTAAGAAATTAAGAGACTACGAAAGTATCTTGTACGCCACCTACCAAGGACAATCTTGTACTAACCGGTCTTTTCCTACTTAAGATCCAGCCAAGAAATCTACCTTACCAGCATTAGATTCATAGAAAACTTCCAGTTTTTCCTAGTTTTCCCTATTGTTCCTAGATGAACCAGCCGCCAAAAACACATTAATGAAATGTTAATGCAATTCCGTTTTTCTCTTCGTTGCAAAAAATAAACGCGACAAAGGATCCACATTAAGCGTCCATCTCAGAAGTTTCTTTGGAAGTGGAGGAAAAATAACAGCGTGACATCGCGACAAGCGGTATAAAACGCACGAAAATTTAATTAAAAGGCGACGGAGACGTCACCGCGTCAGTTCGAGGGATGAAAGCACGGCGTTATTAATATAATTTTGGTTCCCGCGTTCATATTTTCGCTCTGTCCCACAGACACCTATCATTCCATTTTCCCCTTTTCGTCGAATTTTCCACGAACATTCGTAAGCATTTGTCCCTCGAATGAAAATTGCATTCGGAATTCCCGCGCTTTCATCCCGTCTCGCAAGGATTCCTTAATAAGCCTCTTTCAAATGAAAAATCTTTAATCGTCCGCATAAATAACGAAAGAAAAGAAGAAACGAGCCAAATAATATTTCGATAATATTGAAAAAATTGCGCAATAAAATTTAAAAAATAATTTGTTCAATTTTTACGAGCGTGATCAGAAAGCCGAGATTTATTTGGCGCGCCATATTAGTGACGAAATATCGTTCCACGATTTTCAGTATTATTCTAGATTTCTAAAATAAATGGTTATGTTTTTCTAAAGACAATAACGCTCGTCTATCTATCATGGGTCCGAGCAATATTGGCGTATCCATCGGATGTAATATTGAAATTGTATTCTTTCGTAATATGAGAGTTATTTATGAAACGTAGCAGGCAATATAGCGCGCGGGGATGGCGCTGAAATCTGATGGTGGCGTTACAATATGATGCGAAGAGGATCGGAGGCCTCCTTGAAATGCGGACCGTGCGTGACACTTCCTCCCACTTATGAAATATTTCCTCGTCCTTTATTAGATAAATCGACTAAACATTTCTGCTGCAGTACTATTTCTATTTTCCAATAGTCAAACTGTCCTCTACTTTGCATACGATGTTTCTCTTTAAATCGTTATTTAGTCAACTCTTTATAAACTTATAAGCATATTTCTTTCATTTCTCTATAAATTCTTTCTCACAATATCGCAGTAATCACATTTCTGATTCGTACCCACTTGTATTTTTATTCTCGAATAGCCAAGCTGCTTTATATTTTATATACGATATTTTTTCGTTCTATTGGGTTGGCAATTAAGTGCCAACTTAAGTTGGCAAATTTAAATTGGGTTGGCAATTAAGTTGGCACTTAATTGCCAACCCAATATGTCAACTCGTTCTTTATCGATAATATCACATTACTGATTTTTATTTCATATCATCCAGTATATTTATTTTCTACTAGACAATCTGTCTTCCATTTTACATACGATATTTTCTCCACAACTCGTTATTTAATCAACCCTTTATGAGTTCCATATTTCTTTCACTTATCCACTCAATCCTTTCTCGATGATATCAGAATGGTCTCGGGATTCGATAAAGATCGTGATTAATATATCTGACGATGAACAAGGAGAAAGAAAGCCGCGGAACACGGTATTTTCCCGTTGCGGGACTTTTCAGAAAACACGCTGGCAGCGTGTAACGTGTACGGTTAGAGCTCAACGAAGCGACAGCTGTTCGCCGGTTGGCTGCGCTATTCGATTGTCTCGCTCTTGATGATTGATGATCGTTCGGGGTAGCTGCTGCTGCTGCTGCTGCCTGCCGCTGCCCGCCACCTTGACACCGCGTCTGTCTTTTCCCTCATTTCCCGCCGCCTCTTTTTTTCGTTTCCTTGGCGATTCCAGTGCATCGTAGCCGGTCGATGTACCAGCCTGGAATACCATTTTCTCCAGCAATTCACCAGCCACGATTCTGTCTCCTTTTAATCGCAACTTCTTGATATTCCGGTCGACTTTAACCTAACTGCCTCGAAGAAAGTTTTCACAGTTCGGCTTGACGGAATTTTGAAGAACGTGGCGTGTAAATTTGTTTTGATGTTAAAACAGTAGTAAAATATAGTAAGGTATTGTAAATAATGTGGTTTCAAATGTTATATACGCATGCGTTATTTAATTTACCCTCAGATGACGCAAACTGGATCAACTGTATTATTGAAATTTATTCATTTTTACGCTATATGTTGAAAATGACAACGTGAGTTCGGGCTCGCCATCTATATGCAGATACGCTAGTTACAATAAATAGTAACTAGAAGATAGTTCTAAATATAATCGATAGATTTAATCGATAGTTTTAAGATATTCTTTTGTTTTTATCCGTAGTCCATATAAGAAAGTGCAATGAAGGTTATTCGGCTTAGAACGGTGTGATAGATTTATCCGAGGAATAAATAGCTATTGTGATGCTACCTCTAAATACAGAAATAACAACACTATATTTTTGTATTACGTTTTGAATATATTGTTTAGCGTGATATTCAAATATCGAAGAAGGTTAAAGTACTTCGTTTGTTGTAAAATACTGTAATACTGTGTAATACTGTCAAATGAACCATACCTACAGAAAACGTCATAGAAAGGCTATAATGAGCGCCAGCCGTATCGAAGTTTCATTCGAAACATTTTTAAAAAGAATTTATATTAGGTCGTCCGAAAAATTTCTTTCGTTTTATAAGAAAATAATGAATGCACAACATCTTCGGTTTTATATTATTTTATCGAATTACGTATGATCCATTTTCTTCTATCAAAATAAAGTTCACAACGTTCGACAGGTTAGGTTTCTTGTTTGTATAAAGATGTGTTGTTGTAAAAGACGTGTCTGTAAAGGCAAGACACTTTTTGGATAACCTAATATTTTGTTTTAACCGTTTTATTTTTGACTTTTACAGAATTTCAACTGTACCTTTGAACGTAACAATTTTACAATCACAATTCATATGACAATATTCCAGTTTGGTTACAAAGTAAGATTAAGTGGTAAGAAGATTAACAAAAATATGTTGATCACGTCTTTTTCTGTGATCCTCGTATCAATCTTAAAATAACGACACGCAGCCTTCGTCAGGTGAGAATTAAAACGACATTTTCCAAGGAAAGAAAAAGAAATTGAAATAAATTTCCAATCCCCAACAGGTTCCTCTCTCTACTCTTATTTACACGCGTGCTGCAGACAATTAAACCTGCCGCTAAAAAGGTGAAACACACGTTTCTTCGCGTCGAAATGGACACTGGAACCGCGCTGCCGGTTGTCAGTGTCCAGCTCCGAATATCCCAAAGAGCGGTTGGCCAGTAGCAAAAAACGCAATTCCAGCGGCGCGAACGCGGCCAATTCCGCACGAATCCCAATCCGCTTGGCGTACAAGGCAAAAAGAAGATGTGCACGCTGTTCTACCTGGCGAGCCAAGAGAATTAGCCTTCGGGAATCGCGGTCGCGATGCATAATGCAGGGGTAGCTGCGCTGGATTTATGTAACTTAATTTGTAACGCGCGACGTCCGACTGTCCTGTCCGTCTAAGAACAAGTTTGAAGAGGAATAAAGGGGCGGATGAGGTGGAGGGGATCATCACGAAAGCTACGCACACGCGAGACCGTGTAATAATGGTGAACTCGATGAGCAAGTTTTTCACTTTGCATGCAATAAGCGAGCAAACTCGACGAAATGCTCCTCCTTCCGCAACAGCGCGCCATACCAGCGGTTTTAATAAAATCTCGTTGATCTAATAACACGAGTGTGACCGTGGCTAAAAAGAAATCGAGGTAAGAGTGACGCTGACAAAGAGGGGGAAAGATATTGGGAAATAAAGGAAGCTGGCAAGGATGGAGATGCTTGTCATGGTTGCTGGTGAAAAATGTTACCATGGAATGGTGGGCTGTTCCTTTTTGTTGATTTCTGGCTAGGGAAGGCACTCTTTTCACAACTGTGATTCGGAATTTCTATACTAAATTTGCCTGCTTAGGTTTAACACAATTATAATAGCACTCTGTTTATATGAATCTATCAGTAGACAAACTGATGAATCTATCAGTAGACAAACCGATGAATCTATCAATAGATGAAGTTTATATATGTAAATTTAATTCACAAAACAAATAGGTGAATTTAATAAACAGTAGTTGGTGCAATCGAACGTTCACTAAAATTTTGTCCAGATAAATAAAAGTCATATAAACGAAGTTCTACTGTAAACATGTCAATTCAATGAACGAGAATGTGACAATTCTTGTTAATATGCGGATTCTACCTAAGATACAGGACAATACAGTGTGTCTTCAAACTTTACCTCGACTAATTTAGAATCTACTTCCTGAAACCTCTTCGTCTTGCTCGGACACTCAGCTGCTGCTTTATTTAAAGACCACAGGAAAGAAGAAGTAACGTACCACAAATTCTAAACCATTGTCGAACCGATGTTGACCAGGTGTCCAGTTTTCAAGTAACAGCAAATAAACGAATCGTCAGTGACGATTCTTCATCCGTCGCTAAGGAGGATCCACGTGATCGCGTAACTTGTTCACGAACTCTTGTAAAGTTGATGCTGTAGCCGTCGGATCTTGCTCGTATTGCGCAAATAGGCGAACTGAAAACGCATTGACACGAGAGAAGCCGTCTAATGCAAAAGGGGAAGCCGAGAGGAAGGACGATGGAAGAAGAGAACGAAGCTGATGCTGAATGGCGCCCTACCTGGTCCCCAAAGTCATAAATCATTTCCCCGTGATACTACCCTTCTGCGTTTCCCTGCAGCATAACCTCAGTGATCGGCGACCGGCCAACATCACCTGCAATCCAGACTCCGTCATCTCGATCCTTGACCGCGTGCTTCAGGATCAGTGATATGTTGTGATGCACGCGTGCGCGTCCTGATCCGTGTATCCTTTAGTTTCCAACAAGTTTACAACGACTTCAGTGGTGTTTTCTTCGTTAACCGAATTTGTTTGTTGCGAATGGAAGAATTGTTTGAAGAGAGCTTGAAATTGGAAGAACAGTGGATCATCACGTTGATGGTACCGGCACGTGGATTTGGCATTGAAAATAAGAATACAACAATGGAACAATATTGGAAAATTGGTTGTTAAAACTATAGAAGTGTTTCGTTTGGTTTTATGAAGTAAACCTTTTTTTTTAAATCGTCAAAGGATTTTCTATGACAAAAATAATTTTTTTACTAGAACGACTGCTGTATTGTTGTAGGATTTTTATGGGGTCACTGAGTTCTAGTGGAACATACAAGTTTATTCTAATTGGAACTGCGTGTTTCGTTACAAAAATCATATTGTATTTGGTTTCTTCAAATTCGAATAGCATTTATTAAAAAATCTAAATTATTAAGAAAAATCTATTTAGAGGAGGTTAGATAAATTGGGCGAATAGTTATATTTATAACAGGGATACGTTTACCAGTTTGTTAATAAATCATTTTGATTGATCTGTCCGGTGTTAAGGAGTTAGAACTTGATCACCCTTTATATACATATGAAAGTACCCTTATGATTTCATTCATCGATGATTATATTAAGTTTCAGTTGAAATTTTCCTGGCAACGATCCTTAAATTTACATTTGTTGGAACGTTAAATCTTTTGGCAGTGGAAGAGAGAAGTCCTTCGGAGCTGGAATCGTTCGCCACGACAAACGTAAAATTAATAGCCGTCCTTTACTGCGCGGCCCTATAGTCAGGCATAGGCTGGTGGGGGACCATAAATTTCAGCACACAGATTCAAAATGATCCCCTTTATTGCCCGAAACCCGGGTTAGTTCTACCTCGACCTGGACCCCGTGCAGTCGGTCCATCGACTCTCGAGTCTCGTTTCTTTCGTGGCCGTGGATTTCCTTGCTTTCTCTTGGCTCAACCAAACTCGCCGTTAATCGTGAGTCGTTGCTCCCGTCGCACCGTGCGAATCGCCCTTAGATTGCTCGGTGTCGCCGCCAGACGTGAATGCAACAACGTGGATGTCGAATGGATCATTGCACTTTTCCCATTGTCAAAGTAAGTACTACAACATGGATTATATGGCAATGTAAAAATATTATCTTAGTAATTGGAATTTTTCGAGAAATTAACGTTTTGCGTTCTTAGTAATGTACTGTCGATACCGTAATTAGTTTGTTTCGGATCAAATGAAGTGTATCGCTGTATATTAGTATTTGATAGTCGGTTTGATAGATGTTTATAATTGCTTGTTTTTTCTCTTAATCATGGCGTAAATGTTTGATCGATGGCACGTACTGATCGCAGCGCTTCTAAATTTCCTGAAAATATTCGGCTGTTAGCGTAATCGATTAATTAAAGTTTCATTGCTATAATTGTTGGATAAATACTAGAGTTTAATAAGCGTGCACGTATAAGTAATTTGATTTGTTTATATAAGTAGTTTGATTTGACAGATTTGTTACTTTTTTTTATCATTGACGAGTGCAATTGACTAGACTAATGAAATATTTTTCCCTGAATAATTGAATTACATATAGAGCGTTCCAGAAAGAGTAAATAATTTTTGTATCGTCCTTCGGGGTAGTTAAAAGACGAGATGAAAATATTTTTATCCAATCTTATCAATTTTTTATTCGTCCAAAATCGCCAAGTGAAACAGACAAATAACATGGCTGACACCACCTATCGGTGACCTCTCGAACGGTATTAAATCTCCAAGGATCTCCGAGGTGGAGCCACGATGTTGATTCACATCGTGTGCTTCCTTTTTTCTACGTCTTTTCGTAACAAAAGCGTTAATGCGGAAACTTCATATTTCATCTTAAATATTCTGCATTTTTTATTTTAACAATTGTCCATTAGAACGACCAATTATTTTTCCTTCGTATTTCGTTTTTTTCGCATCTACACAAACAAGAAATCCACGAAGAGAGATGCTGCCATCCCTTTGCACTTAATCGAAAGGTTACGTCTCTGTACAGTTCTTACCAAAATTCTTCTTCAAAGATCTCCTCTCTATTTTAGTCGCTTAATTCATAAAACGGTTACTAACGATTTATTATACATTTCTCTTTCTATCACTATCATCGACATTTATTACATTCTTTGCTAAATTATTTATCATTCATAAGTAAAACTCTGAATCGTTACTTATCGTTCATTAAGACTGTCTCATGAATATCCGTAACTAAGGTTAAACAAAGTTCGTAATCTCAATCCCATATCATTTCCATTCGGAATTCAAATAGAAGAAAATACATGAAAAAAGGAACATTATCTCCAGATTCCACTTCTTTCGAAACTTCTTTTCCTCGCAAAAAACGAAAAAAAAATCGCTCGAGTCCCAAGACACTGTACGGATATGTAGGTTTTCGTTTCGATGACGACGAAATGAAGAGAGATAGGAAGAGTGAAAGAGAAGGGGATGGGAAAGAGCAAGATAGAACAGCCGCGTTTTATTCACGACGCTCCAGATACTGCAGCCATTTTATATAGATTGCAATGTATTGATCGTCTCCGCCAACAGCCGACATTCTACGTAGTATCAGAATGACAGGCTGGCAGATGGAATCGCAACTTCCCCTTCCCCTTTTTCCACCAACTGCCACCACGTTCCAACCCCCTTTCGATGCTTTGGACTGCCTGCCAACCCCTCGTCTCCGCCTATACCTATGTACACTTTCTGCTTAGCTACTTACAGAAACCTGCCTCTTCTGTATTCGTGTACCTTCACATCTACATGTATATCTGTATACGTATCTTCCTAAGTATACTCTACGCTGTACACACATTTCCTATGTGCCCATAAACGCACATAGAAACGTAGACTTGCGTCCCGCTACGTGGATCGCATATACGTCTGTCCAGATATGTAAAGAATATGTAAATAACAGGGAGTGGTTAGATATGTACGAGATATATCGCGGTTTTTATTTATCCTTTTTGCAAGGAGGTTAGGATAAATGAATTTGTCGGTGGCACAGAGTGCAGCACCATGTTGACGATCCTCGAATGCTTGTCGAAAATCGAACGATCAAGGAAGCTTCTTTCTATGGATGAAATTAATCTATTTTTTGTCATTTCTAGAGGTTGTTCGATGAAGTTATTTTTGACAGCAACGTTTAACGCACGCGTACGTGTCGCGCTTTCTGTTTGTCTTTTTAACCGCTTGCCGGATGGATAAATAAATTCGTCGGGGACGAAGTGGCCCGTTAAACGAACCGCTCGTTTTTTTATCCCGCTTTATGAGTGACCGAATTTGAATATTCGATTTCGTGTTTGTTTGAGAAAGCAAAATGGACGTACAGTATTTTGTTTCTGTCTTCTGGATTTTCCTATTTCTGAAAGAATTTTAATGAAGAATTCGAAGCTCTTCATGGTGGATGCTTATTAAAAATTATTGCTTGGTTTAATTTGAAACATTGAGAGACCTGGCAACGGTGTGGCGAAACAGATATTTCCCCCTCTCTCGACTCTACCGCGCCGTCCCAGGACGAACATCTACTTTTTTAATTAAAATCACACGCCACCCACACTCTCAAACTTTCCGCGTGAATAGATTTTATTAAATTAGTTTCCAAGCTGATATAAACAAGCTGTAAGATTGCATCGTTTGTAAATCGCTCCGATTGGTAAACAATCTTCGTATTAAACGAAGATGTACAAAAATAAATAAATAAATATTATTGAAAAATATCTCACAGTATTATGGATAAAGATAGAAAAGCTACAGTTTTTTTCGATGTTTATTTGTCGTATCAAAATATGATAAATGTACTAAAGAGACACGCCCAGTAAAAAATTCATCGTCTTTCAGAAATCTTTCCTGGCTGATGCTACACGAATTCGTATTGTCAGTTTCGTTTCGCTAGAAATCTCTTTCTGTTAAAGAACACGCGATAGATTACCAGGAGAAAGCCGCGATAACGTGTTCGCATTCGCGTCCACTTCACCCTGACAAATGATTGTCTTCTTCCGTTACACCCCCGCGTCTCGCAGCAAGTATTATCGAGCCACAATATTGTTGCCCTTGCCGTGTCTGAACGAGATCATTTTCACCGATAGAGACACTTCCACCGATGGAAATGAACTTTGCTTTTAGATCTTCCTCGAGTTTACGGTTTTTATATTTTGAAATTATCGGAAGAATTTTAATCGATCGATTACATGTACCGTGTGATGTTAATTGGAAGATTATTAATTACGAAATAAATCGAAGATAATTTCGAAAACTGGAGGAATTTTAATTTTAAACTGTAGAGTCCATAACTCTTTTAACAGACTAGTGAGGAAATTTTTTAATTTATTAGCTATCAAATTCTTGAATTTTTTGGATAACAAATTTTCGAACTGTGGAAATTCCACACAGTGAAAATTTCAAATTTCGAAATTTCCAATTGTCAAGTATTTGAAATTTCCAAGCTTCAAATCTGCAAACAAATTTTCGAACTACCGAAATTTCCCACAGTGAAAATTTCAAATTTCGAAATTTCAAATTGTCAAGTCGGGTCAAGTTGTCAAGTATTTGAAATTCCCAAGCTTCAAATCTCCAGATAAATTTTCGAACTGCCGAAATTCCCCACAGTGACAATTTCAAATTTCGAAATTTCCAATTGTCAAGTATTTGAAATTTCCAAGCTTCAAATCTCCAAATAAATTTTCGAACTGCCGAAATTCCCCACAGTGAAAGTTTCAAATTTCGAAATTTCCAATTGTCAAGTCAAATCAATTTGTCAATTATTTAAAATTTCCAAGCTTCAAATCTGCAAACAAATTATCGAATTCCCGAAATTCCCCATAGTGAAAATTTCAAATTTCGAAATTTCCAATTGTCAAGTCAAGTCAATTTGTCAAGTATTTGAAATTACCAAGCTTCAAATCTTCAAATAAATTTTCGAACTGCCGAAATTCCCCACAGTGACAATTTCAAATTTCGAAATTTCCAATGTCAAGTCGAGTCAATTTGTCAAGTATTTGAAATTTCCAAGCTTCAAATCACCAAACAAATTTTCGAACTGCCGAAATTCCCCACAGTGACAATTTCAAATTTCGAAATTTCCAATGTCAAGTCAAGTCAATTTGTCAAGTATTTGAAATTTCCAAGCTTCAAATCTCCAAACAAATTTTCGAACTGCCGAAATTCCCCACAGTGAAAATTTCAAATTTCGAAATTTCCAATTGTCAAGTATTTGAAATTTCCAAGCTACAAATCTCCAAATAAATTTTCGAACTGCCGAAATTCCCCACAGTGAAAATTTCAAATTCCGAAATTTCCAATGTCAAGTCGAGTCAAGTTGTCAAGTATTTGAAATTACCAAGCTTCAAATCACCGAACAAATTTTCGAACTGCTGAAATTCCCCACAGTGAAAATTTCAAATTTCGAAATTTCCAATTGTCAAGTATTTGAAATTCCCAAGCTTCATATCTCCAAATAAATTTTCGAACTGCCGAAATTCCCCACAGTGAAAATTTCAAATTTCGAAATTCCCAGTTGTCAAGTCAAGTCAATTTGTCAAGTATTTGAAATTACCAAGCTTCAAATCACCAAACAAATTTTCGAACTGCTGAAATTCCCCACAGTGAAAATTTCAAATTTCGAAATTTCCAATTGTCAAGTATTTGAAATTCCCAAGCTTCATATCTCCAAATAAATTTTCGAACTGCCGAAATTCCCCACAGTGAAAATTTCAAATTTTGAAATTTCCAATGTCAAGTCAAGTCAATTTGTCAAGTATTTGAAATTACCAAGCTTCAAATCTTCAAATAAATTATCGAATTCCCGAAATTCCCCATAGTGAAAATTTCAAATTTCGAAATTCCCAGTTGTCAAGTCAAGTCAATTTGTCAAGTATTTGAAATTCCCAAGCTTCAAATCACCAAATAAATTTTCGAACTGCCGAAATTCCCCACAGTGAAAATTTCAAATTTCGAAATTTCCAATTATCAAATCGAGTCAAATTGTCAAGTGTTTGGAATTTCCAAGCTCCAAATCTCCAAACTTGCAAAGTCTGGAAACATCGTATTCGTAGGACTTTCTCAATTTTTAACCATCGAGTGTTAAAATTTTCGCAATTCCTAAACATCAAAATTCCAGAATTTCTGAATTCCCAAAGTATCTTCACTCGATACGTTTTCAAGCGTTCAAACATAAAATCTACAACAATAGAATATTCCAACACTCACCTCACACCCTATCCTCGCCATCTTACAAATCGTTTACCCTGAAAAATCTTTTTCTTTCTTTTGATTCCTCAAACGTAAAGAGATTTCCTGGCGTACGCTCGCTATCTCCACCAGCTTGAACGTCTGTCGCGCGATATTAGGTTCTCGATTCGAGGCCGCGAAATAAGGGACGCGAGTATAGAGGGTGGGGAGGGGAAAACAGGGAAAAATGAAGGACAAAGGATAAAATGGGAAGGACGGTAGAAAAGCGGAATCTCCTGTTACGTCGGCTTTCAGATAGGGTGGACCTTTCGTCCGCAAAAATGCCCCGCGAGACCCGCGTCAACGTCCTCGAAGGAACCCTCCACGTTCCCTGTAAACCCTCCTCTTCGTAACCGTCGGCGAACACTTGGACACCGGGAACGACGACAAGGAGCTCTCTGACTAGACGTCACTCAGATTCCAACTTCCCTCCATTCTTCTGGGCGACCATGATTTATGGTCTCGCTTAATGCAACTCTCCTCGCGAGCGCTCACACGCGGAAATTCGGATTAACCGGTCAGCTGTGCACGGAAAAAGTACTCGATATCCAGATGTGAGCGTGACGGAAGCTGGTTTGGGTTGGATTTCGCTTGTTTGTTCCGATTGATGAAGTGTGTTTTTCGAACTTTTCCTTCCACGTCCAAATGGATGCTGCAAATGTTTGCATGTAGAGTTTTCGTGATTTTATTTGATGCACGTCGTTAGTATTGGGATATACAGGTATTGCGTTTGCATAGGATGTGATACGTTGTACAAAGTAGATAATTCTACTGATTTTGTTTCATAATTCCTTCATCACAAGTTCATTTAATTATTTGTAATGTGAATATTAACATTTGGTATAGTTGTCATTACTTAAGTAGGTATATCAGTATCTATGGCTATCTGTTTTATTTTATAATTGATTCATCATAAGTTCATTTAATTATTTGCATACAATGTGAATATTAAAGGGCGTACAATCTGGTATAGTTGTCATTACTTAAGTAGGTGTATCAGTATCTATGGCTATGTGTTTTATTTTATAATTGTTTCATCATAAGTTCATTTAATTATTTGTGTACAATGTGAATATTAAAGGGCGTACAATCTGGTATAGTTGTCATTACTTAAGTAGGTGTATCAGTATCTATGGCTATCTGTTTTATTTTATAATTGATTCATCATAAGTTCATTTAATTATTTGTGTGTAATGTGAATATTAAAATTTGCTATAGTTGTTATTACTTAAGTAGGTGTTTTGCTATCTATGGCTGTGAGTGTAAATAATTGTTGAAGTAATTTGATAAAAGCTCTTCCAATTACTTGACATTTTTGTTGAATATTATAGTCTATTGGGACAATGTTTATTTCTGCAATAAGTAGACTTATTTACTTGTAAAGAATCCTTTGCTGTTAAAAATGGCTAAAACATTTACTGTTTGTTACTTATATACCACTTTGCAGCAAGTTGTTTCTATGAACTAAAAATTTGTAACGGAGAGGAAATTGAAATTCTGGTTGGGTTGTTAGTGTTAGTTAACCAATCTAATCTAATTACAAAAGGCTAGGATACTAGGTGCTCGTAAAAGGTGAAAATTGAACGAATTAAACCTAACTGTTAAAGAGCATGTATTTATTCAAGGGTATCCATAAAACCGCCAGTAAGGCAATTAAGAGCTATTGTAAAATTTACCGAGCCCTGTTGCAAGAAATTAACGTTAAATTCAGTATAATACCTTTGGTTGATGCTACCAACTACCAAAACCCTATATCTACGACCATAAAAATTTTTTCAAAATTTCCTATAAAAGTACCAGTAGTTACAAAAAGTATTACACACGCCTTTTGTATTTCATTTTCACACTATCAAATTTTTCTAGCCATCTGAAAGTAACCTTAAATTACATGAAATTTCATGTATCTGTCTAATTAATTACTAATTGATTAATAGAAATCAATCCTATTAATTAATCAGTACGTTATAAAATGTTATAAGAAATACTGATATAAATACTATAATACATGCTAATTATAATAAATATATTCCTTAAATAACATGAAATTTCATGTATCTGTCTAATTAGTTACTAATTGATTAATAGAAATCAATCCTATTAATTAATCAGTACGTTATAAAATGTTATAAGAAATACTGATATAAATACTATAATATATGCTAATTATAATAAATATATACCTTAAATAACATGAAATTTCATGTATCTGTCTAATTAGTTACTAATTGATTAATAGAAATCAATCCTATTAATTAATCAGTACGTTATAAAATGTTATAAGAAATACTGATATAAATACTATAATACATGCTAATTATAATAAATATATACCTTAAATAACATGAAATTTCATGTATCTGTCTAATTAATTACTAATTGATTAATAGAAATCAATCCTATTAATTAATCAGTACGTTATAAAATGTTATAATAAATACTGATATAAATACTATAATACATGCTAATTATAATAAATATATTCCTTAAATAACATGAAATTTCATGTATCTGTCTAATTAGTTACTAATTGATTAATAGAAATCAATCCTATTAATTAATCAGTACGTTATAAAATGTTATAATAAATACTGATATAAATACTATAGTACACACTAATATAATAAACAGATACTAATAAAAATCCTAGTATAATATTAATATTAATGCTAAATATATTATGATATGCAAATACTTTTTCCAGTCACTATAAACAATATAGGTATGCTCGTTTGAAGATGTCTATCTATCGGTGTCTTAAGAATTGTCGAATGAAAACATCGATAAGGACGTGGTTAATCAGGCTGCAGTTAGTATAATCTATGTTTGCAGAGGCGCAATTGAATTCTCGACAGAGGGCATTTTTCAAACGAGTAGAACGACCAGAGTGGAAGGTAAAATTTTGCTTGGAAATGCGCGGCATCGCGATTCCTTGTCTGCAGTGGAGGGGGATTCTAACCCGCCCATCTGGCTTTCGGATTCATCTCAATAACATTAGCCCAGTCGTTTAAGCTTCCGCTGCAACCGACTTGTGTTTTATTCGAAGCTGCCCGCGTGCAATTTGTTTGCTCCGTTAAATTATCGGCTGAGAGCTCGATTTCTCCTTTTCCGTCTGGATATCGCGTTTTAGGGCGTTGCACGTTTATTATGGAGTTTCAGGGAATTTTTGCCGTGAACCGGGTAAAGTGTTTGTTCTTCCAATATTTCAGCAATCTTCCTTCTTCTTCTTTCTTTCTTTCATACAACTACGTCTTTTGTTATGAAATTTTTCTTCTTAAATTTATAAATTGTTTGTCTCAGTTGGCTACGAGTCCATTTTCAGGGATCTTCCTGCCAGTTGTATCTTAATTCTGAATTTGATTATTGTAATATTAGAAGACAATATTAGAAATATATGGAAATTATTTTTTAGTATCTTCATGTTAAAAGAAAACTTACCTTTTCTTTTAATATTTTAATATTGTTTCTTTTTAATATTGCAGAGTTCTACGCAAAGTAACAGTTACATTTCAAAGTAGCTGGCATCGCTTTATAAACTGTATTTTATTCAAACTTTCTCTGCTATACACCTTACACTCTCAATCATATAATTCTAGCATTTTAAAAACAAGAAATAAGATGAAATTACTGCAAGTCCAGAAGCTTCTCTGTCAACCACAACTGCGACAAGCAATTTCATCTATACACGACAAAGCATAGAAAATTCTTCACATATCTCACTGCCAAAATTCATCGCAGAATAAATGAATATTTCAAAACACGACTTCACCTATAAATCGAGATATAGCGTACTCTGAGCATATGCTACTCCTACAATTCATCTACCTAAACTGCCAAATAAATAATTTAACAGATTCTTCTTTGAAATTTCCAGGCCACTCCCTTTTGATCGTCGATCAACAGGAAGATTCCATAGTGGATCGAAATGCCGTGGATGACATAATCCATCCATGCAACGGACCCATCGATCGCGAAGAACACAGGCGACGGGAAGCGAGCCGATTCTTTTATGGCGTACTCGATCCGAGATTCAAAAGGGCAGCGAGCCACGAATGCGAATCGCGGTGTTGGTCGGTGTATGGAAAAGGAAATCGACCGGCGATCGGGATTTATTATTCAACACACGGAGCCCGGACGTTCCTTCCTTCTTGAAGCATTCCACGATATACGATACTCGATGCCAGTCGAAGACAGCACCTCTTGCAAGCATCGTGTGTCTGAGCGAAGATCGACGGAAATAGCGTGGACGACGTTCTCTCTTCCTGCATCTACGTAATCGTTGATCAAATTCGAAGATCTCTTCGTGGCAGAAAATGGAATTCGGTAGCGAACAGCGTTGCCATAGTTTGTCGGAGAGTCTTGCGAGAAAAATTTCCATGGGGTTGATGCGGATGACCTTCGAAAGAAGAAAATTGTGAAAATCTTTGCTGACAGGTAAATTTTAGTTTAGAATATCTTTCGTACAGTTTGTAATATTTTTGGAAAATATCTAACGGAGTAAAATTCTTTAAGAGAATTCACTTTCAAGTTCTTTCATCCCTTAAATAATTCTAATATTCTATAGGTATCATTTTTACTGAATGAAATTTCTTTTAATACAATTATAGAGATCAGATAATTAGTGAAGAATTCTAAAATTCGATATTTCTATTTTATATGGTGCAATAGAATTTTAAGGATAATTTGCTTCTCAATTTTCTCATCCCTTAAATTTGATAAGTAACTTCATTAAATTTGATTTCTTCTGACATATATACAAAATTCGAATATCTTCAACAAAATTGCATAACTAATTTTTCTCTATAAGCGATTATCCTATAGTTGCCTGAATCACTGACGCATATTGCAAGCAAAATAAATGTTATTTTTCTCACACAGAACGCACGCTATCGATCTTTGTCCTCGGCTTTTCATACTACGAAACATCCTCCGCTATTTGTCGGCCACGTCGAAATTGCGCTGTATGCTGATGAGTTGGCGTGAATTAATCAATAAATATGTAGTCGCTGTGTTAACCACGGATACGGGTCGGTCGTAAACGACGTCTGGGAACGGGAGACCCTGGTCGGGATACGTGATACGTGCGTTCGTTCTACATATTTTTGTTGGTCATAAACCGATCGTAATTTCAACGAAGCCACGTTTAATGTATGATGCCTGCACTACCCCAGCGCTAACGTTTCTTCGCTGCCATCGCTGAAACATGGCGGCCGAAAATTATTTTGTTACTTTTTCGATTCCGTTTCGAATATAGATACAGTGAATGTAAGGTTTCTATCAAATAGATTGTATTTTAGTAATTAAGTACCGTGCTTTCCCAGGTCTACTTAAAATTATTTTCAAGTCCAAGGAATTTTTGTATTTAATCCTTCCAATTATGTGTCATGTGTGCCTTTGGATTTCTTCATCTTCTTTGTACCAAACTTTACCAAAACTAGATTCCAGATTTTATTTACTTTTACGTGTATCTTAGAATATATGTACTCATTTTTCATGAAGTTTGTTAGATAAAGTACGTGATCATAATTACTTTTATTGGTACAAGTTACTTGCAAACACAACAGAAGACTTAATTCTTCACTTTCTGTATTGTTTTGGTATTCCACTAAACACTGGCTGTTTATTCTGTTATCTAAAAAATCTAATATATAATAGAATTCAAAGCAAACTTTGTTACAAATACATTTTATCTTTGTGGAATTAGTTATTTAGTTTGAAACGTTTTAAAATTAGCTATAAACGTGAAGTTACTTACAAACACAACAGAAGACTCAATCCTTCAATTTCTGTATTGTTTTGATATTCCACTAAACACTGGCTGTTTATTCTGTTATCTAAAAAATCTAATATATAATAGAATTCAAAGCAAACTTTGTTACAAATACATTTCATCTTTGTGGAATTAGTTATTCAGTTTGGAACGTTTTAAAATTAGCTATAAACGTGAAGTTACTTACAAACACAACAAGATTCAATTCTTCAATTTGTGTATTGTTTTGATATTCCACTAAGCACTGGCTGTTTATTCTGTTATCTAAAAAATCTAATATATAATAGAATTCAAAGCAAACTTTGTTACAAATACATTTCATCTTTGTGGAATTAGTTATTTAGTTTGAAACGTTTTAAAATTATCTATAAACGTGAAGTTACTTACAAACACAACAGAAGACTCAATTCTTCACTTTCTGTATTGTTTTGATATTCCACTAAACACTGGCTGTTTATTCTCTTGTTTAAAAAATCTAATATATAATAGAATTCAAAGTAAACTTTGTTACAAATACATTTCATCTTTGTGGAATTAGTTATTTAGTTTGAAACGTTTTAAAATTAGCTATAAACGTGAAGTTACTTACAAACACAACAGAAGACTCAATTCTTCACTTTCTGTATTGTTTTGATATTTCACTAAACACTGGCTGTTTATTCTGTTATCTAAAAAATCTAATATATAATAGAATTCAAAGCAAACTTTGTTACAAATACATTTCATCTTTGTGGAATTAGTTATTCAGTTTGGAACGTTTTAAAATTACCTATAAACGTGAAGTTACTTACAAACACAACAGAAGACTCAATTCTTCAATTTGTGTATTGTTTTGATATTCCACTAAACACTGGCTGCTTATTCTCTTATTTAAAAAATCTAACATATGATAGAATTCAAAGTAAACTTTGTTACAAATACATTTCATCTTTGTGGAATTAGTTATTTAGTTTGAAACGTTTTAAAATTATCTATAAACGTGAAGTTACTTACAAACACAACAAGACTCAATTCTTCAATTTGTGTATTGTTTTGATATTCCACTAAACACTGGCTGCTTATTCTCTTATTTAAAAAATCTAACATATAATAGAATTCAAAGTAAACTTTGTTACAAATACATTTCATCTTTGTGGAATTAAAACTACAATCCCTGTGACGAATATAACTGGGTGTTATAAACCAAATACATGCATACAATTTAATCGTTAATTCTTGTTACATGAAAAGTAAAGAAGACGTGTTCTACTCGTCATATTTCAGAAGACGCTTTTCTCTTCGTCAAAAGACCAACAAATACGATGGAACAATGTGAAGATAAAAAAAATGTGTGTTCGATGTTTCCGGTGTGCAAGGAAGAAGTTAGGAAGAGAAGAAGAGAGAAGCTTCGTCACGGAGGCCTCACAAGCAACGATACGTGGGTAAACTCGGAGAAGACGTATTGCACGTGAGTAGAGGACGACAGGCAGAATGTTGGTTGAGTGACGTATGATACGAGGATGAAGTTACGCCGTGGCGAACGACGTGTCGCCGATTTATCGAGTTAAGTCGTCCCAAGGCTTATCGGCTTTCGTGTTCCCGGCCACTTGTTTTTCGCCATCTGTCGAATATTTGTGACAATTCACGCTGTCTACCACTGTATTTATAGTATGGTATCGTGTCGCCATGTAGCAGGTAACATTTTTATTTTCATTCGAGTAGGTACGATGATGGAAAAGCGTGCAGGGTGATTTATGGAAGGTAGTCAGTGTTAATTAGAAGGTTAATGGAGATCATCCGATAAAAGAGTTTAAGTTGATGATGGATATCGATTGCTGGAAATTACTTTACTTGAATTTAACATCGTTTCGCCAATTCTTTCCTATTTTTCATACCAGGCTACTCGAAACCATTAGAGCATTATTTTCCCTGTCACTTTAACCTTTATCTATACATTTTTCTTTCCAGTAATCCATTTTTCCAATTTTTATACTTCAATCTTGCTTCCATTTTGAGAAATAAAAGAGAGTTCTCATGTTTTAAGATGTATAATTGCAAGAGTACAGAGATCAAGCGAACAAAAATGTATATAAATTTCCTAAAATTATATAATGTATATAAATTTCCTAACCCCAATCTAGTGGAAAGAAATAGCAAATGAACAAATGTTAAACGAACTGTCGGAATTCTCTTTTATACTCACAGCATTAAAGCAAGGAAAAAGTAAATCTAAATCGATTGAAAATAAAAATTGCAAATGGAATGTATTAACAGAGCGTTGCTCCCCTCAATCAGATAATAATTTCCAGATTTCTATTGAAATTTCTTCTGAAGACAGCCTGCAATCCCAGCAGAGTTCCATACTTTCCACTTTAATCGGACCTCAAATTCTTCCTCCTGTCCGTGAACTATCCTTTCTGCCACCCTTGGACCATCAGATGGCCTTGGTCTTTTTGCACGCGCACCACTTGACGACGTGACCGTTTCCATTGGCAGTGCGGGTGCTCTATTTTTTCCCTGCTGGCAGTTTCGACAAAGATACGCCTGTACAGAGCCAGTTTCATCGAAGCCACCCCCTCACATCTCTCTCTCTCTCTCTCTCTCTCCGAAGATGCGTTTTCTCTCCATTCTTCGTTTCCCTCAGCGGATGTCAGGCTCCTCCGGTCGCGGCTTCAGGAGAGCAGAGAGACGATCAATACGTCGCTCCAGAACGGAGAAGGAACGGAGCAGGCTAACGTTATTGGGAGACTTTGTTGGTGAGGGTGGGGGGTGGCGACACGAGGGTGGAGAGGGTAGGTCGAGGGAAAACGGAGCTTTTCCAGGCGATTCCTCCGAGAAGAGGAGAGCACAGGCCTGGCTCCGAGCAGATATGCCCGGCTATGAGCGCGAAAAGATGATGAGACGAAGGGTGGCCCCTGCCTTTTACCCTCTCCCTTTCGCCTGTGATCCGGTTGACAGGGATTCGAAGCCGAGGCCGCACGATTTCCACCGAGCTGAAACGACCTCAGGGCTGTATCCACTCGTGATTATGCTGCGCACGAGTGTTAACTGGATACAACTTTCGTGAAATTCTCTTGCGTCGTTTTTCCATGCTTTCCACTTGTTACAACTTCTTTCTTGCTTCTGCTTCCTTTCTTTCCGTATGATTTCCGTATAGCGGATTCGTTATCTGCAATTGACATAAGAATTAGGACACATACGATACAGTTTCATATAAATATTTCTTCTACATACTACATTCTACTTGTATGATTTTTCTATAATTATTTCATTAATTTTGAGATTTAGCTTGAGGGAATTAAAATAAGGAATAAATTTTGTAAATTGCAACATCGTGTATGAAGCGTTCGATTTTGCTGTACCAATTTAGTGAATCTTGTTGAGGTTATTCGATGTATAACCTTAGATGTAGAGAAAACTAGTGGATAAATTGTAAGGCAGAAAATATATTTAAATATAAATGTAATTATAAGTAAGAATACAATTTGAGCTGGTCCAGATCCGCACGCTAACTGTGTTACCCAATAACTGAAAAAACGCCGAAGCCAACGTCGCTTGTCTACTGTTTGTGGTCTGACTTCGTCGCAGTCTTTTGTCTATGCGCTGTCGATGGCTTCAGTGCTTGAGAAACTAAAAAGACCAGATGTAGAGTTTTCTTATAAGTGGTGACCACTTCAACAAATCTTCCTATTAAATATATAAATATTTTTATCTTTGTAAATGTATCGTTATGTATCACTTTAATGTTGAAGATCTTCTATTTCGCGTGTGATATTCGTTTCTTAAATATTTACATGTGTGAACGAATCCTTTTCAAGATTCATGGAAATATGAATCAGTATAAATCGCACACTCCATACACAACTTAATATATATATAAATATTGCAAGGGGAAATGGAATAGTGGAGTGAAATTTGCGAATAAAGGGCAAGCACTCGGTTCAGACAAACTCAATCGTTTAGCAATGTCGATGACATACGAGTGTACCCCGATGTCAATTTGTCATGTAAACGATAAAATTGTTCGGCGTCCCTTTCTCTTAATACAGAGCCACATAAACTTCCTTCACGCTCACGCCACACGTATACAATGCATGAATTTCTGCGCGAGAATTTCATAAGAGAAATTCTGTACATCTAATCGTTACTCGATACCAGGTGACTCTTAATTACATATCCATACAACATTCAATTTTCATTTTCCTAAAATTTCCACTTTGACACTCAATACAACCTTTGATCTTGTTCTATACAATTGTAAACCTAAAACCTATACTTTGATCAGATATCTAAACTTACATTCTCTTTATAAAATAAAATTCACTACCATATGGTTCTGAAACCATCGCTCATTACAATTGTATACACCGAATAAATTATAACTGTACTATAATAAGATGCGCAAACCTACATTTTTCTTCAAATATGTGAGGCTATCCTCTTCATAAAATTACATTTTTCTCATACACATGATTGACAATAAAATACCTAAACTTATCCTATGTACATGCTGTTCATAAAACAAAATTCTCTGTTTCTAGTTCTTAAAACATCATCTATTTTAATTTCATGTCTCGTACTACGCCAAATGAAACTTATAACTAACATTATCCATTACATTTCAGGTCTCATTTGTCCCTTTTACTCTCAACAATCGAGCCATCATCTCCCCAAGCCAATTACCCCCATCCACAAAT
This sequence comes from Bombus flavifrons, assembly GCF_040668555.2. NCBI lineage: Eukaryota > Metazoa > Arthropoda > Insecta > Hymenoptera > Apidae > Bombus > Bombus flavifrons. The sequence continues at coordinate 4,342,786 of NC_138459.1, read as the reverse complement.
TATCCCACCCCATTTTTCCAACAGCCATCCACCCTCTAGCAAACGTTTCCACTCGCACGGTAACATCCGCGTCACAGGGAAAAAAACGTTGGGCGCGCGTCGAATAATGCGATATCAATACTGATTTCGGGCGTTTTGCCTGTGGCACCTGGTTTCTTGGCTACGGCCCTGTGCGGTGGCATCCCCCTCGTCGCGAGTGGGGCGAGGGTGCGCGCGGTCCAATCATCGCAGAATCCGGGGGATGCCCCTGGCTTCGGCCGGGCAACCGTGGGAGAGACGCCCCGCGACTCGAGGATTCGCGCTTGTCGCCGAATGCCTTCTCCGCTCGGGGCCAAAAAGGACAGTCGGCCGCTGCGTTTCGTTTCGAAGGGCGTTGGCCCTTCCGCGCTTCCACTCGCGCGCTCTTTACACGCTGGAAAACGCGCGAATCGCGCCGCTATTGTGAACCAGGCTGCAAGTGGTGCATAGCAGTGAGACGAGTCGTGCACGCGCACGCAAACACGTACGGGACCAGGATGCATGTGCACGCGTGACGCTAAACAGGGATGTGAGTTGAGGAATGATTTTTACAAGATTTTCATTCTTCCGCCAAGTCTAAGCGGACTGCCTTACCTAACTATTTCACTAATTCTGTGGAAATTCACTTTGTGGTCGATATTATGTTGAGGATGAACGGGTGTACGTTGGTTTTGTATTTCTGAGCTTTGCGATTTCCACGATTCTGTTTTCTTGCATGATATTTAGTATGCGAATTTTGGTGGGAAATAGTAGAGAGTCAGGCGTGCACGTGCATGGGTCTGTTAACGATTTACTCACGTTTGCTACAACGATCGTGTTGTCCGTTTTCATGGTTTCACTTTTCTAATAGCATTCCCAGCATGTCGATACTCTGACCTCGATTCTGTGAACGTGAAGGCGCGCACGCCTGCCTATCTTATTGTTACTCGTTGGAATTTCGTGAAATCTAGTCTTTTTAGGTCTTTGGCTTATGCGCTTTAATCGGTTGTTGAACAGCTGCGTTGCACGCGAGCTGTTTGCTCCGCCTGTTGCTCGCGCGAACGATCAGAAGCATGTAATGTTTTGTGTCCTCTTATTTTCCAATGATCAGTTATTCTGTAAATGCTTTGCGTATTAATAAAGGTTCTATTCTCTTCTCTAATATTTTTATTATATGAGGATCGAAGTACCTGATTCGTGTTCTGCCATCGCTCTTTTTCTTCCACTCTGATTCCACGAATTCAATTCCGATCTCTTGTTAATTTTCTATTTTTCACGTCACTGGAAATTAATGGAAGAGGAAACACGATTATTGGTCCTCTATTTACCGATCAACTTTTGTACCATTAGGTTAGCAACTAAGTGATTGCGGGTTTTGTCAATGCCACCTTTTGACAAAATCCGCAATTACTTAGTTTCTAACCTAATATTATACTACGCTACGATCACCTGTGTTTGCAGGTTGATTCATTCAACGGTAGCGTAGCGCGATAGAATTCATCAAACGAAGCGTTAAAAATCGGCAATTTGAACCGTGGACAAGACAGTATCATACGTACAATACATCGACTTCCTTCTGTCGTATTCCGGATATGCATGCGATGTCACGTCCGATTTTAGTGAAGGTTTTCCGGCGTCACGTACGGTTCGGTAGCTGGGACGAAATTTCTAATCCCTGCCGGCTTTATATAGTCATGCTCATACGGTTATTCATATGTAGCTACGTGTCGTTGCACGCTTGATCACTTTGCAATCGGTATCATGCAATTAATTCGCGATTACTATCGCTTGGTTATTGCAACCATTGCTCGATTCGTATTCAATCTCGAGGATAACTCTTCCTGTCACACTGAATGGTAATTTAATGACTGGACACGATGTACAATTTTCAGAGTGTAATTTAACGATGGGCAACACCGTGTTTGCTATCGATTACCGCGATTCATGGAAATGAGCCTTCTAACCTAAACCTAACCCTAACCCTATCCTCCTCTTTCGTGGTTTCGACGTATGAATAAAAACTGGGCTTCTGTGTTACAGATCTCGCTACCTAGAGGAGACAATGGCCAAAAAGAGTGGGGGCATAAGATAGGCACATTCGTGATCTACCCTGTAGATCCGGGCTTTTGTAGAATTGTAAATATCAGAAGCTCGTCTCTACAGGTATCTTACGGATGACATGCCACGCGACTTTAGATTACACTGTATGGTACCACACGTTCGGGCACATCTGGCGCTTGAGCTTTTTGAACAATCCAATGAGAAGATATTGTAGTTTTAGAAACGAGTCATCAGCTACTTGCAAACAATGTACAGTACATTCGAACGAAGGATTAAACGATATAGCTTATTCGACGTATAGTACAGTTCTAGGTCCTAAATGTAACCAACTGCCAGGCAAAATATATTGCTATATGTAGGCTTAAAATGCGTAACTGTTTGTAGATATTAGGTTTAGATAGGATACATATATTCTGTAATATAATTTATTAATTAGATATATATTTATATACTTATGAATTAATATACATTGAATATGTAAATGTAATGTATGAAAAATAAATGTATCGTCCGAAATATTGACAAGGTCTGTCCTAATTACTTTATTTACCCGTCTCTAAATAACGAGATAAATAAATAGTGTTTAAAGCGATAGCTAATTTTTTAGTAGTAATTAATTTCAATTAAAAATTATATTTTCTTTTAGTTTGATGGAAATGAATAATATTGAAATTATTTGCTGTTTCTATAGAGTACGCTAGTACAATTTTTGCATCCCTACCGCAAATTTGTGAAACTATTTCTGCGCTTTCCTCCTATGGTGTGACAGAAATCTGTAAATTACTATAAAATTGCAGGTCTCAACATTACCGGTAGAAGGAACAATACACAAATTCTTAAATATGGACTAAATTAAACTACGCCTGAGAATGTGAATTTGATAACATGATATAAATTCCTATAAATCGTATAAATTTCATAAAAATGAACAAAGTAAAATGTCTAAATAAACAAACAAATAAACATCAAATAAAGTGTGAAACCATCAGATGGCAGCACAGTTTAAACTTGAGCCACCCCTACGATGAAGATCATACTAAAAAGAAAAGCTTACCAACTTTTACAACCTTAAAACTACATCAATATATATCCTATAATGTAGGAGTTATATGCCTAAAAACACGAAAACTTCCTTCTTTAGCCATCCATTCAACGAAATCAACGTATCGCTTTCCAAAACGAGCTCTCAAATTTACACATCTAACAATTATCGCGATACTTCTAGTCATTAAAAGCGTTTCTTTAAAAATTCTTACCAGGGTTTTTGATTCCAAAATTAGCTGACCTACTTTCCACCATGTCGTCATTATTCTCGGTACGCCTTATCGCGATTCAAAGCATCTGTGTCCACCGTTTCCACAGCGACTCCTTGTCGTCATCGACGACGTGGAAGGGCGTCAGCAATCGCGTTCACGGTCGTCCTGAAAAAAATACGAAACATGTTCACGAAAAGGCGAACGATAAGCGGATCGGAGCACATGAAAGCCGGCCCAGGATTCGATGGTACGATAGCATGGTGGTACCCGGGGTATTATATTATTGATCGTCCCTCGAGCTCTGTCCCCATCAGCTGTCGTGATCCCTGGCGTTCTCCTGGTACTACCGGGTTGCACGTTAACCTTTGTACTCACGGCGGAAAAAAAACGTTTACAGGCTGGATATCTACTACGACCGAGTCAGCCGGATCTTGCTCTTTTTTGTGGTTCGACGGCCAGCCGCTACGACGCGCATTTGCAACTAACAATAAATGTACCATTCTCTCTTACACCTTCCATTCGTAATATCGTGTATCGTTCGATCTGTTTGGTTGATAGTGTACCAACTGTAATATTGGAATGTTCTTGTAGATATCGGGTGACGCAAGAATCTTAGTTATATCGTTCAAAAATGAAAGTGTGATAATAGAACTGGTTCTGTTTAACCTTACGTGTGAGATTTAAATACCTTTCGTAACTGATAGAAATGAATTTCTAAAAGATCGTTCTTCAAATGCTACGTTTCCCATTAATATGAATAAACCAAGAAAAACTAACTCAAAATCAAATAAGATTAAATCGACTTTTGGAACGTGCTATGCATTCATAGTCAACCTATATTCGTAATAATAAACTTTTGCACTTTTGAATACATAATCTAGATCGTTCTCTCTCTCTCTCTCTCTCTCTCTCTCTCTCTCTCTTCCAAGAGATACAAATTAAATATCGGTGTTCTGCCTCCTTATTGCTGCAAACTACAATTCCAAATACGCGAACACATGAAAGTGAATAGATAGTATAGTAGCACAAATGTTTAATAAAAGATACTAAACAACTAGCTGCAATTCAAATCAATTGGACGTCGTCACAAGGTACTCACCTGTTCCAAAGTCAAATTGAAACGTGTCGCCGTCCTACCACGTATTTCCCAAAAGACGATCTTCTCGAACTACGTTCACGAATCGTGGAAGCTTTGTAACCAAGCTTTGTAACGTCGCCAGGCATTAATCGCGCGGTAATGACCGACAGATGAAGAAATATCGTTCTCCAATGACGCGCCACTGGGTTAAGGCGAATCCCCGCCATTATGACGTGTCAGCATCCGGGGGTAATCCACGATAACCATTTATTTCAGATCCACGGACCGTGCAGCGAAAGGGGTGGCAGTCGGGGGTGGAGGAGCCGCACAAATCTTCCTTTCGTGGACAAGCTGAAGAGTCTCTTCGACCTGCTTCTTCCCAACCAACCTCCCTCTTGTCTCCTTCTTCTTCTTCTTCTTCTTCCTTTCTTCCTTCTTCTTCGTTCGTTCTCTTCCGCCTTTGGTCCGCGAACGTAATATCCTGCCCCCAGCCGCTGCCTCGAACCTTCTAACACGAAGAGATTCGTGTCCCCTTCTGCTGAGAATCAGCTAGCTCTCGAGTTTCGTCCGCGCACCCCTTCCAACCTAGTTCTCGTTCCTCAGAGTGTCACTAATGCCGCGAGGATTAATGCTACGCGGCGGGGCTTACGGCCACTATTAATTTCATCGGGAGAACAATATCTTATGTGGCTGGGTATCGGGTGCATGTTTCTAGAGCGCTTCCTGGATACCTGGCACACCTCTTGACGATCTAATGCGCGGTTAGCTGGAAAAGAGATCCTATCCACGTTGCAAGAGACCTGAAATCCATTTTAGGTTAGGTTTACCAGAGGAAATTATTAAATTTAGTTCTAAATAGCTACGTACTTGTGAATTACTTTTTTCTGTTTGGTTTTTATTAACTGGAAATTGATAGCTAAGGAATAGTATAGTAGAATAGGAATTGATAGTTAAGGAAACAATTGTTGATTATATGTATACCAATGTTGACATTTTATCTGGATTTTAATAAACGGAATTTACTGAGGAATTTTGTTGTTTTTCCTATATTACATCCCTTTTGCATATTTACTGCTGAAAGAATTTTTATTATTTACATATGTTTAACAAATAATTTTCGTTTAGGACCACAAGCGTTATAAATGTTTCTTCCAAATTTTGTATATATTTTGTGTGTGTGTGTGTGTGTAATAAAATACTTAAGAAACCGAATCTGAAACGTAGATTTTTGAAAGTAGTAATGTATTAAATGAAAAATATACCGAGTTGAAGGATCAATGTAAAATTATGTAAACAATGGATATAACATACTGGAAATACCTACGACAAGGAAAATTGTTCCCTTGCGTGCGTTAGCGTTCGAATCGTTGCAAGAGGAAGGTATCAATGCATCGGAATCGCGTTTCTCTTCCTTCGACGTTTCGAGAGCATCATAGTTACCGGTAAGCGTGACACAAAGGTTATTACGCTGGCACGATAACATCCGGGCATAGCTGACGTGTTTGACTGACGAGCTCTCAGACGTCGCTGCAGGAGCACGCCATTTGCGGACGGCCGGCTGATACTTATCTGCAGGTAATTAGAACTTGGACCTGGAATCACGCATACAGTTTCCGCCGTTGTTCCAGGACTGCTTTCGCACAGTAACACTGACAATGATAATTATACACTTCCCCTGTACTTTGACATGGTTGACGTGTAGTTTATAGAAGCTTCGATTCTGTGTATCTTCAAGGGAAGTTTTTTTGATTAGAAGCATTTTGTTCGATTCGTATAGAAGTTTATGTTCGTTAAGTGTGTCGACTTTCGGTACTACGCTGCGAATGTCAACAACTGATATAATTGAAATGGAGGTTATGTGCCCGGTCTATACAGTTAAGGTACAAAATTTGAATTTAAATTTATATTCAAATGTAATGTAAATTTGAATTTACATTTAAAATTAACGCTAGGTGCTTTTCAGATTTTGAGATTATGTTGTTTTTGGTAATTACTAGAAGTATACAAGTGCTCTGTTGACAAACTTGATGATCACCGATGTTGACATGGATCAAGATTGTATTTACGTATTTATGTTTATCATATTATTTTCATTGGAACTAGGTATATATAAATAATTAAATAAAATGCTAAATTTCCATCTTGACACTTTCTAGAAGCATCGACTAAAGTCATTACACAGACTGCAAGCGAAAAGTAGGAAACTGTCGAGGAAAAGGCAACCGGACACCTTTCTCGTTAATAGAGAACGGCGGAACTCTTTCTATCAACTTTCTAGTCCCGTCACGGCAATTAGCAAAGTACTTGCACGTGCGGATAAATCCTCTCGTGGCAGAAGCGCGACTTATTTATGACCATCCGTGTCCCGAGACCCGACTAAAGGGTTAAAAGCGAAACAATGCCACGGTCGACATTGTTTTGATGCGGTCAGAACTGAGGAAGATCCGTGAAAAGATGCATAAACCCCCACGTCGTGTGTCAGTTTTCCAAAACGGAAGCTTCGACGTGAAACCCGCTAGTCTTTCCATCCGCTGACATTTTCTCTTTGTACGAAAATTGTCAATAGAAAGGTTTGTCTGTTCGACCGCTAGAATTCTTGGAACTTGGGTGAAATTTTGTAATTTGATGCAAAGATCGATATTTGTCGACTTTCTTTATTATCGATAATATTAGCTTTTCATTTCTCTTCTCTTTCCAAAATCTTTTTCTTTTGATATGAAATATGTCAATTCGAGATGCAGTTTGAATTACACAGAATTTTAGTTTCATATTGTTATTGATATATGTATATTGATATATGTTATTGATATATGTTATTGATATATGTATATCAATAAATAATAATAATTGATACATATATATCAATAACCACATAATATATAATCGATAATATTAGCTTTTCATTTCTGTTCTCTTCTCAAAAATCTTCTTTTGATATGAAATATGTTAATTGAAGATGTAGTTTGAATTACATATATATATCCATAATATTAGCTTCTCATTTCTGTTCTCTTTCCAAAAATCTTCTTTTGATATGAAATATGTTAATTCAAGATGTAATTTGAATACATTACATGAATTATATATATATTTATATGTAATTCAAACTACATTTTGAACTAACATATTTCATATCAAAAGAAGATTTTTGGAAAGAGAACAAAAATGAGAAGCTGATATTACCGATTATGTGGTTATTGATTATATATATATATCAATAAAATTCTTTGTAATTCAATATATATATATATGTATATTGGCCAAAATCTTAGAGCATCAATATTGTGAATTATGAAATTATCACACAGAAAAATCCTGAAAGTATACTGTGTACTTACTACCGCGTTTCCAGGAAACGGACGCTTCCTATCAAAGGGTAAACGCTGTACCCTATTAGACCGGTATTTTTGCAACGATACTCCAGACCAAGGTTCTCGAGAGGAACGATAACGGTAATCGTAGCGTTGGTTGGCGGCCTCGCAGAGGAAGGCAGCCACGGTGTTCATGATCAGAAGAGCGGCAGTATCCTGGTCCTCCCTTTAGTAGTCTCATACCACTAGCGTATACCCTTACTATGGTACCCCTGGCGGCGCGGTGCTAGCCATGACACGAGAATGTGATTAATGATCGCAACAGAGAGCCATGCACCGTACACCGCTCTCCTCTCTTTTCCCTCTTCTCCCCCGCCGTAAACTCGCCGGGTTCTCCTTCTCTATCGTCCGTTCCTCTCTTCCCTGGACGGCCACCACGTTTTCTCTTCCCTCTGGTATCGTTCTCTCTTTCAGCAACCCCTGCTGTTGCCGCTGACGTTGCTGCCGCGGTTGCTGCTGCCGCAACTGCCCTCTCTCTTTCTTTCTCTCTTATTCTCTACTTGCAATCTGACTGCCTGCCAACTTTCTTCCATAGTTCTTCATCCTCGTTCTCCCTTCTCGTGGCCACCGCTGATTATCCATCGACTATTTCCAACGCTGCCTCCAGCTGGTTTTCGCCGTTTTTCCTCAAGATTCTCTTGTTCGACGCACCAACGTTGGCCTCAGTTCGACAGAAGAATAAAGAGAAGGCAAGTTTTAAATAATTCTACAACGGACTCAGTTTAACAGATATTGTACAGCTTCTTGGATTTAATAAAATAGATCAGATTCGAGTTTAGAAGTTGTTAACTCTGTTTCAGAAATCTTGGAACAGTATGTTTGTTTCAATATCTGGAAATGTCAAGTAATTGCTGAAGTATGTATAAGTAAGTATATAGTAAGTATGTGTATAGTAGTGCTTGTACGGTTTTTCCTAAGGGCTGAATTATACTATAAAGGTTCGTTTAAGAGTTAGAGCTTGATCGCCTAACGTTTAATTTCTTGTCTATTATTATTTTACTTAATTGAACGTATTTAATTTTATTTACTTTTTCTTCTTCTTCTTTATAGAGTGGAGAGTTTCGTGTCCTCCGCGTTAAATGAACCTGTCCAAGGCAGGAGTCGTAAGAAATGAAGAAGTCACGGGAACAGAGGAAGAAATCAGTCAGTGCCTGCTCCAAGCACGATGACTTTGACTCTATCGACTCGTCTTCCGCTTATCTAAATCACTTATCGATATCTTGCCCTGATCCTGCTTTTCTTCAATATCCGATCGCCGTCGATCTTAATAATTGCGCTTTTTCGTTTCGATTTCAACGATCCGTAAGTTCCACTCGTATCTACCAATTAAATGCACAACTTTTGTCACGAAATATGGACTCAAAAAGCTAAACAGTTTGGAATTATTCCACGTAGAATGTCTTTGAAATTCCGTCGCCATTTGATACATTCTTTAAAATGGCTTCCAGATAAATATTATCTAGTTATCTCAACTCTTCAAATATGTTTGAACACGTATCCTCCGCTACTAATATGCAAAAATTTTTAATCGACTGTTTTCTCAATAAACGTCCTTATTTCTTAACAAAATACAAAACTCACCAATGTTACTCGCTTTACTCTCTAACTAAAACAAAAATTACATCAAAAGTTAGTTCAAACTTGTCACAAATTTATTAATTATTCAAATTCTTCGTTTCTAGGTTATATATCAAAAAGCATACACGAAGAACCTGCATTCCAACTTCTACCAAAGTAACTAGACAAAATAAACCATCTATTGGTTCCACTCATCAAACTCTCCTCTTCTTCACGTGGAACAATCGTTTGAAAACTGCAGAACAACAAACCACCCCTTTGATATTCCTCTTGTTATCATTTTCGCCAGCCAATATTGTGTCCAAAATAATCCTCTAGTAGGATTGAACGATGATTCGACAGTGCGGCCATCGTTCGACGACGGTGACGAAGTCAGCAAGAGTGGAAAAGACTGGCAGGCGGAACGAAGACAGAGGCAACGGGTACTCCCCGCGGAAATCAACGGGGCTGCGAGCGTTTCGTTGAAATTTCCGGCGTATTGTCGGCGTTCGGCGGCCGTGAATGATCCGGAGCCACCATCAACCCCTTTGTGAAGGAAGGGAGACGGCGAGGCGGGAACGAGGGCGAACCTGATGGGATATGGGGATGGCGACGCGTCCCTGGCGACGCCGCGACGCTGACAGCGTTCGGTCCCGGCGCCCTCTTCTCCCCGACTCTATTTCCGCGTTTTCTTTGACACACCCCGGATTAAATGCTTCAGCTGTTTCTACAAACTTGCGATCCGCAATATTCGCGTGATCGAATGGCGTTGGTCGAATGCGATGGTTGTTACTGAGGGACAAAATGGTTGATGGAACGAACGAAATTGAGGTTGTTTGAAAGAATGAGATGCTTGAATATTAATACATTGCACGTTTTCACATTTATGGAGATTAAAGGATGCAAGAATGTACAGAATGTGGATAGTATTTAATGTATCAAAAGAATTTACAATATGAAATATTCGCAGTGCAACGTTCGTTGTAAAATTTAATGAATGAAGCAAATCTCGACTCTGAATCTATTTTACAATAATATGAATCTGTATAAACATCCGCTGTGTAAAAGTAACAAATTTGGAGTATGAGGAGGAATTGTATTTTTTGAAATTATAATTATTAGAAAATGTGTTTTACGTTCTGGATAGATTTGGACGTTTCGTGAGAGTAATTGCTATAGCTTTTATCTATGAATGAAACAATTCTTCTTTCACAAGTGATAAATATTAATGTCTGAAGTAACAATTATTTTTCTTAATCAAAAACAATTATTTTCTTAATCACAGTTATAAAACTGAGATAACACGTTCCACGTTTCAAATTGATAGATAATACGTTTCATGAAATAATCTTACAATATGAAACGAACTTGCAGCTATAATTACTTTCCTTAATCGGTTCATATTGTATAATAGAATTACAGTTATATACTTAATACATCTTATGTCATAAGATTGCACTACGAAATGTGTGTAGTGAGGAATCACTGTCTATAACATGGTTGTCTTATTAGCAATATTACGTTAAAAGTAATGCACGTACGAGCGGTTAGAAGATGATAATTAGCTGATGGTACAGATTATCACAATCCTGTTACGATTGATGGAGTAGAAGGTGCTAATGATTATTTAAAGATGATGGTAATTAGGTAAATTAAAGCGCTACCCAGAGTTCTGAATAACAGTATGTTACGCAAATATAACGTGCAGCATGCGCCTGTACGTGATACTGTAATTTAAGTAGTATCTAACTTAATCGTTGCTACATAATTTGTTTCATATTTGTCTTCTTAACATGCCTGCTGATTTCTGAGTAGATTGCGGTTCTGTGGATAGTCATTTCCTGCAAACTTCGTATAAATAGAAAGCACGAGGTTGCACGATCATGGTAAGACCACGAATTCTGCTAATCATCGCGCGAAGAAAAGCAAACAACCTTTTTCCAAAAGCAACTTCATGGTTTTCCAAATATTATTCGAATAAATTATTCTAGGACCAGTTTATTTGTTAATAAAGCTACTTTTTCAATTGTTTATAGCATTGTTTATAGCAATGAACACGTCTGTGTTTACCACATTAAATAAAAAAGGATTGAAGAAATTTCTTCTGAAGACAACTTCATGGGTTTCGAAATATTATTATTCAAGAAACATAACCTAGAAATAGCTGCTTTTTTTATCAAAGGTATTTTCTCGATTCTTTGCAATATTACAATGATAATAATAAATGCATACGTTTCAAATAAAATAACAAATGTTTCAAATTCAAAAATACAAATGTTTCAGATAATCAAGGAAGGAGAAAAGCGAAGAATATTTTTTTACCATCGATTGTTTGATTTTTCAAGCATTATTCCAAAGATATAATATTTTTCCAAAGCAATTTCTTTAATATGATATGCTGGTTCTTCGATTGTTCGCGATACTGTTATGGCAATAGACGCGTCCATGTTGGCGATATTAACATCACCGTCAGCGATGGCTGGCTGCCTTTTGTCCAGAGGGATGAAATACTTGATGATATTAAACATGAATAATGTAACGGTTCGGGGGCGAGCAATAGCGGCTGCGATAAGGCCTTCTGGAATACAACATACGCAAAATCACAATGTAACAGCTGTTAGACTTGTACCAGGTCTGCGTCTGAATAAAAAAATTAAATCTATTGCTGCGATATGTACGTACATTTTTAAACACATTTTTTTTTCTTTTTCTTTTTTTACATTATGATAATTTTTTACAGAATGAAGAAATAATAGTGACTGACTGAATTGGAGAGCCAATCGAATCAATGAATTAAGATATCAAGCACTTGGAAGGAAAATTGCAAAAGAATTTGCTCGTTTGGCAGTGGAAACTAGTTTTATTGACAGAAATCGCGCTGTGGGGGTAAATTGGTGGAAACAAGAGGGCAAAGGGAGGAGGGAAAAAATCAGTGCCGGATGACTCGTCGGTTTTCGAGCGAACCGGAATGACTAAGTGTGAATTCAATTAAGGGTTTGTTTTAAGCATCTATCAGAGCTTGTTTACGGGCCAGCTCATTATTTACGTAACACGATGAAATTGACAATTTCGACTTGGCTAATTAACGCTGCCGATCGAAGAAATTTGTCCGATTTCAAGTTCCTTTCCCTTTAGTCAAACTATCTACACACCCGGTACAAGATTTTTTCAAAACAAATTCATCTCATATTATTTTAATATTTATTGAATTTTTCAGAAAAATCAAAAAAGAAGAAAAAGGAAATTGAGGAGCCAAAGGAACCAAAGAAGAGGAATCACAAACTTCTTTTCTTTTCTTACTATGTATCCTTCAGAAATTTGTTTCAAGTTCCTTCCCCTTTTGTCAAACTATATACACACCCAGTACAAGATTTTTTCAAAACAAATTCATCTCATATTATTGTAATATTTACTGAATTTTTCAGAAAAATCAAAAAAGAAGAAAAAGGAAATTGAGGAGCTAAAGGAACCAAAGAAGAGGAATTACAAACTTCTTTTCTTTTCTTACTATGTATCCTTCAGTAATTTGTTTCAAGTTCCTTCCCCTTTTGTCAAACTATATACACACCCAGTACAAGATTTTTTCAAAACAAATTCATCTCATATTATTGTAATATTTACTGAATTTTTCAGAAAAATCAAAAAAGAAGAAAAAGGAAATTGAGGAGCCAAAGGAACCAAAGAAGAGGAATCACAAACTTCTTTTCTTTTCTTACTATGTATCCTTCAGTAATTTGTTTCAAGTTCCTTCCCCTTTTGTCAAACTATATACACACCCAGTACAAGATTTTTTCAGAACAAATTCATCTCATACTATTGTAATATTTACTGAATTTTTCAGAAAAATCAAAAAAGAAGAAAAAGGAAATTGAGGAGCCAAAGGAACCAAAGAAGAGGAATTACAAACTTCTTTTCTTTTCTTACTATGTATCCTTCAGTAATTTGTTTCAAGTTCCTTCCCCTTTTGTCAAACTATATACACACCCAGTACAAGATTTTTTCAGAACAAATTCATCTCATACTATTGTAATATTTACTGAATTTTTCAGAAAAATCAAAAAAGAAGAAAAAGGAAATTGAGGAGCCAAAGGAACCAAAGAAGAGGAATTACAAACTTCTTTTCTTTTCTTACTATGTATCCTTCAGAAATTTGTTTCAAGTTCCTTCCCCTTTTGTCAAACTATATACACACCCAGTACAAGATTTTTTCAAAACAAATTCATCTCATACTATTGTAATATTTACTGAATTTTTCAGAAAAATCAAAAAAGAAGAAAAAGGAAATTGAGGAGCCAAAGGAACCAAAGAAGAGGAATTGTGTTCTTCTTTTCTTCTGTTACTTTATTTGTATCTTTAGAACTAACAATAATATAATGTTAATATTGTTCTTTGTAAAAAAATCAAAATACCAATTCTAATTTTTGCCATTTAACTCATTCTTTTCCATCAAACAAACGCATTCAACGGAAATCTTAAACTTTCTAGATGTTCTGCCTGAAAAAGAGGAAATATCCTCTTACCCTCTATGAGCAGCAGCCATGAAAATCGAAACGTAGCTAGCGGAAAACAGCAGGGTGTTAATAATGGTCCAGGAATTCGGCTATGGACCAATGTCAAAGGACCTTTCCTCGTCCAATCCCGGTCGACGAGTACGGCAGGATGTTGTTGTAGGCTGGACCAAATAGTCCAGGGCGGACCCTTCTTTTAATTGTATCGAAGGGTCGATCCTGGAGCCTGGGCTCGTGAGAAACGGAATGCGTGCGTCACGGATCCAATTCATTCGTCCGGACCTTTTCCCAAAAATGTTGTCATTAATTTGGAGCACGACACTGTTCAGGGAAAATTGACAAATCGCTGGGAAGTCCGCGGTGTCCTTTAAGACACACGAAACTTTCCAAAGTTGTAGAGCGACAAAAAAAGAAGAAAAGAATAGAAATATATTTGTTAGGAGAAAAAAATTGAACCACAGAAAACGTAGATAGTCCGAAGGCATTTTGAAGAGCGATTAGGAGTTTGTTTAAAACGACAGTACACCACGATTAAGACACTTTTTAAGCTGTAACTGTGAAGAATCGTAGCTCGTGTCCACGCTTTGTGCTCGAGAGGGGCTGTCACAATGGGAGCGATGGAAAAAAGAGAGCAGCTGTGAAGAGGAGCTTGAAATGGCGATTCTATGCGCGTCACGGGTCGCTCCGCTATGATCCTCCCTGCCCCGATGTCCGATTTCCCTCTTTACCATCGTCGGATTATGTTTTTGTCGAACGAGCGATGGGTTTAATTTCAAGTCGTCACGGCGTATTAAGCGATAAAGGAATCGCGTTGGATGCTCTGGATAACAGTCGATAACGTGTCAGAATTACAAAACGCGCGGCAGGAACGTATCATACCTTGTGCATGGAACTCGAATGAATTTCAAAAACCATATTTTACTAACCTCACCATGTATCAAATTTCTGCTCGTTTTACGAAAAATTGTAAATATGGTTGGTAGAATTCTATTCGAAAAATTGACGAAGGTATCCGATATCTCATAAGAAGATTGCGAATTTTTTTGCATATTTATACTTTTATGAAGTAGACCTAACCTAGATGAACCTAAGTGGAGCTCTGTTTTATCTTCTAAATACTGTAACAAGAGAAAGTGATTTTCAAAATTCTAATATTGAAATAATATTCTAACATTCTAACATTCTAATATTCTGACATTGAAATTTCTTATAAACACGTACAAATGCAGAATCTGTTTACAAGAAAATTGATATTAGTCATTGAATAGTAAAGTTTAAGTAAGAGAAACATTGTAATAGAAAATGGAACAAAGTTCTAAGCTTCGTCCAGAAGTGGGATGATTTTTGATCAACAAGATTAATACTGATCCTTCTCCATCTTGGGTTAACGGAATCGCAGGATTAATTACACGAGGGGCGATAATGCCCAATTCGGTTAGTGTCGAAGGGGATACTTGTCGAGGACTAAGAGGGTTTCGCCACTGGCTACTCCCTATGTTCCACGTAAACCACTGATAAAACGTGTCACCGAGAAGCTGACGAAATTTACTATTTACACCCCGTATATATCGTATAACGTGATAGGATGTTCGTGCAACAAATTTAACCTGGGACCTGGTTTGTTCGGATCATTTTATTTTCACGCCATGATCCCCGAAAAATCAACATTTTCTCACCGATGAAAGATAAAGCAGACCTTCTGGAACCTTGCAACGCTTTGTAAAATATGAAAGTCACGCTGTTGCTACAGAACAAAATTAATTCGTGAGAACAGACGTAAAAACCGCAAATTCATTAATTTCACGTGTTCGACTGCGTAGCAACGTCATACTTTGAACAATCAATTTACAATGTTGCAACCGTAACTCTGTATAATATTAAATAATTACGATACGAGATAAAAGTAATATGTTTTCGTACATTTCAAGCAAATGAAAATAACCTAAAATTAATCGATTTTTCATTCAGCGCGATATCGAAGTCTAACATTTTTATTTTTTTTTTTTTTTATAGCGCCATTTATTATTCAAGATACAAGAAGAAGAAAAAAGAGTGGAGGGACGCTGGTGGAACAAAAATTCTAATTTCCCCGTCGTTCAAAATTCATTCTCCGCGGCCGAAAACGAGTTTCTACGCAGGAATCCCGATCGCGACTCCCAGCCGGCCGTCGAGAAGACTCATTGCTATTCCGCGGGTAACTCATGCGGGGCATTATGGTAGTCACAGTCGGGGCTCTACTAAATTGAAAACAAGATCCGTCACGTTTTCAGGCAAGCAAAAAGAATTTTAATGAATTATAAGGAGCAGGTATGAAGGAGGATTGACAGGCGATCCTGGTGAAATTAAAGGAGCTACCCACTGATCACCGCTATCCGCCGTTGTGCTGCTGCTCGGACGTATTTTTTGCCTCTCCATATCCTCTGTGATAGGGGTGCTTTTTTCATTTTTCGAGAAAAATTCCTTTCGTCTCTCTATTTCTGTATTTTTTTTTTTTTGCATTCACAGGTAAATATTTTTTACTCTAAGAAAAATTATTTTGTGATAGAAAAAAATTAATGATAGAAACATATTTTTCAGGTGGTTTTACCAAACACGTACTTATCATTTGGTTTATTAATAAGAAAATTATGAATTAATATCGAAAGGGTTAACACTTTGACTGCCACGCGGAAATCAGACGTTTCGCTCAGGACGCCACGGCTTCAGCTTTCTCAAATGTGAAAATCGCCTGCCAATTGTGTTTGGATTTCGTAAGAAGCAACGTGCTTTCGAGGTTAATGAAAAGGATTTGAGGAAGGCGGATATAAAAGGACAAGAGTACTGCTTTAGTAATTATCGGTTGCTCTAATTTTAGACAATATTATGTCTGTCTTGTTCACGTATTCATATACCGGGTCTTGCTTAAATTTAGCAAATAACTAACCTACAAAGTATCTGTCAGAATACCTTGAAGATAATTTCAAGACCATCAATTCAGTTTTGCGTGTCAATATCTATTTCTTATATTATGTATACGATGTTCTAAGCGACATCAAGACGAATTGAAGATAACTTCGCAACGATGTCGTATGTAGCTCTAGTAACTTTTTTAAATCTTCAGTAGCAATAGAAATAATTTAACATTTTGAAATCACACGTTTCGCTGAGGACGCCACGGGAGTATTTTTATTATTCAAAGCATATAATAGCAAAATAATAATAAATTGATGATGTAAGACAACGTTCTTCCCCAATAGACCGTTTATCTTATTGATGGTCACTGGTGACCACCGTGGCGCATTGCTAACAGTTGATAGCGACATATCATAACAAGGCTTCGTTTATTTCAACAAACCATTCGTATTCTTTGTTTCGTCGCAAGCAAAATGTGCAGAATATATTGTTGAACGTGTAGAAGATGTTAGTAAACAGTATTTGTTCGTTGTATATATAACAGTAAGGTATGTTCACACTTCTAACCTCAATTATATGATTATAAAGCAGCATTTACGATTATTTTCTAAGGTGTGTTTATAATAATATTCGTAGATCAAAGTGTTAAATGATTCAATGTGAGCAGAATATCCGGTGAAATAGAGTATTATCAGGTGATAAAATGAATGTTTAGAAACTAATATTACAATGACGTTTGCGACCATATACATTCAGATATTTAACTTTCTGAGAAACTTCAATTATTTCGAAAATTTTTTATCTGCGAGTTACTGAAATAATTTTCATTTCATCGTCAGAAAAGGATTCGAAATCAGTGGAAAAAGAAGTACAATTAACTTCTTGATGGGATACATCAACAAATCTCGAATTAATTGTAATCAAAAAAAATTTTTATTCTATATTTTCCGCTCTCCGCTTGTACCACCAGTTACCAACCATCCTGTATAACAGCAAGG
Organism: Bombus flavifrons; assembly: GCF_040668555.2. Lineage (NCBI taxonomy): Eukaryota > Metazoa > Arthropoda > Insecta > Hymenoptera > Apidae > Bombus > Bombus flavifrons. The sequence continues at coordinate 4,325,068 of NC_138459.1, read as the reverse complement.
TATGTTCACACTTCTAACCTCAATTATATGATTATAAAGCAGCATTTACGATTATTATCTAAGGTGTGTTTATAATAATATTCGTAGATTACCACCCCTCAAAGATATGGATGCAAACACAGTACAGCGTTAGATGCAAGATTTGTCCTCATTTTTCTTTTTTATTGATGTTCTAATAAAAATGTTTAATCGTTTAATGGGGCACTTTTTATCTCAAAGTATTTTCTATTCATCGGTTATATTCAAAATGCCCTAACTGTCAGTTTTCATTCAATTTTTACAATTGTATGAAGTCGAAGTGCTCTGGTCACAGAAGAAACCGTGGGTCATATATGACTCACGTGGCAGTCAAAGTGTTAATACGTCTGTAGAGTAACATTCACAAAAGTTTCAATCTTGACAGAACTTACACCTAAGAACGACTAAAGAATCCATCCTGTTTCTCATCAAACATTGTTATTTCCAGCAAATAAGGAGATCACGAGTTTATCTTGATCAATGATCGACGGAAATTCCTGCACAAGCAAAGTACAGTAAACACGCAACACCTGGAGTGTCACCCCGAGCGTACCTTCTCCTCTCAACAGCACCGCACATGCAACCATACGAACAGAGAGAAGATCACCGAGTTCACGTCGAATAGGTTGTGCAACGAAAGAAAAAAGAATTTAATGAATTATAAAGGCTCGATGCAGGCTAGAGAGGGGAGAGGGCGAACGAGGTCGAGGGAAGGGGATTGGCAGTCGATTCAGCCGGAATTAAAACGGCTGGCCGTCGTCGGCACTGCGGTACCGATCCGTCCTGGGGGTTTTCTTGCGCCCCTGAACCCTTGGTGTGCAGAGGAGGGTCCAGGAAAGAGTTGGAGAAAGAAAAAGGAGCTGCGAGACGCGGATGGAGGATACGAGCCAGAAGAGAAAGAAGAAGAAGATGAAGAAGGAGGCGGTGGTGGAGGTGGAGGTGGAGGAAGAGGAGGTTGAAACGATGGTACTAGGGGACTTGATGAGAACGCCTGGTGGGGGAGGGTTTCCGAAACAGCTCGCCGCTATCTCGACTGATCCGATCAAGATTAATGAACGTGCGGCTTGCGAGTCGAAGTCTTTGCGCCGCCCAGGCTGCTCGTTTCGTCTCTATCTGTTGGCCGACGGACACGTAGTCGCCTCTCTGTCGCTCTGATTCTTTTTCTCGGGCCGCTGATCCACGCAGGGGCAGCGACTAGCGACAGGTACCGTCGACGAGTCCTGGTAATAGCGCGGTTCGCGGTGGCTGATGTTGCCGCGGCGACTCGTTCGCAAGTTGTTTCGTCAAGTTGACTTGCAGCCGTTGTTGGCTCTTTTTGGCGAAGGATAGTATGGAGGACAGGGCAGCGGATAGCTTAGAAACGTCGTGAAAGCGAAAAGAAAACTGTTTCGTCGAGATAATGATCTGTAGAGAAAGAAACGAAGGCTGATGGGGATGAGGTGGCTCATTTCACTTGAATCTTAGTAAAGCAAGAAGGTATATTTAGAGATTTATTTCCAGTTCTTGTTGCTACTCGTTGCTCAACGTTATTGTTCAGAGTCTGATATTGATATTCTTTGAAAGATACTACGAAGAGCTACAGATTAATGGAACCATGGTTCATCCTTCCATAAAACCAGTATCGCGAGCAATCTCAACACAAGAAACATTTTAACAACAATCAGCGACGATTTGTTCGAGTCAGTTGTCAATCCAGAAGTCAGATTTGATCGCAAGCAGACGACGCGAGTCGATACTTATAAGGAAACTTATAAATGGACGCATTGGGATTGGCAGCGAAGATAAAGTTACGGTAGCAGTAGCAGGCGGTAGCAGAACTCGTCTTTTTTACGTGATACGGCAGCTTCGAGGTAGATGTGTCACCAGGACCGAGCCAGATAAAAATACACGTCCCCCTCGTTTCGATGGTTTTAATTAATTCCGAGGATCGACGCGACCGCCCGTGTTAACTTTCCGGCTGGGTCGCTGCATCAACCGCGCGTGTCCACGATTGCTACTGTGCAGTAACACCGGACTCGTTTAACTGCCCTGCTAAAGAAAAAAACATTGTCCCAGTATTGTAACTGATTTTGTCTTTCATTGCAACCAACTTATTGAATATAATTTATGCGTTGTTAAATATTCCAGACATTCTTATCTTGATGACATTGTAACAATTTCGAGAGTTTTATAGAAATAAACACACCAAGTGTGATATACGAAACTAACTGAATCAAAAATAAGTAAATCAAATGTAAGGTTCAAAATGTAGCTCTCTACAGCAGCGTTCATTTTTCTTCATTCTGTTGTCTTTTGACCATAGTGTCATTCTCCTAAAAATTTAATAACAATCTTGTTCAATGTTCTATTCAATGTTATTTAATTCACTTCAAATAATAGACGTCTACTTGTGCATTATGTATTTTCAAATTCAGTAACTCCAGCATCTGATTACTCCTGTATATATAGCTACCTATTCTTCAAAGTCCAAGATAATTGTTTGTACATAACAAGAACGGTTTCAAGCAATTCGCATGATCGTCCATCGTTTACAACTCCCGCCAATTTTCAAAACATATTTCCATCGTTTCTCCGGTAAAATGATCCAGGTCTCCCGGAGTTACGATTAGCATCTCAGCGGTGATCGAATACAGGGTGACGAGGTGTCCGCGGTGTCTGCGGGTTTCGAATCTAATTTCACCGAGCTCCCCCGTCGACGACACGGGGCTCCTGTTATCTTTAGTTACAGCCTAATGTGTATTTGAGATGCGAAACTGCCTCTGGGGGATGTCAGTCAGTCGGTGGAGCGAGCGTAAAGTGACGCGATGAACGCGCCACGGTGAGAAGGGGTGGCACGAAAGAGAGAGAGAAGCGGGATGCTTTGTAATTACGAGCCCTGATAAATGGAGTCGTGACTCGTTAATCCCCTCCAATTACACATAATGGGGATCGCTCGAATCCCCGTCATTTTTGCTGTTTTCAAATTCGACCGACCGCCGCGCTACTGAACACCAAGTCTAACCATGAATTATCCAGTAGCCATAGTGAACTATTGAAATATGTATAATTTTATGTGCTGGACTAGGTTAGATGCGTGGTAGAGATACTTGCATGTGAGTATCAGTGTGTGGAAGTATGTGTGTGCGTGGCGTCTCGAAACAGATGAATGTAAACAGTACAGTCGGTTAACAGTCGGATATGGAAGAAAATGCTGAGACACGTGCAAGTGATTATCGATGAATATCGTCCATCAAATAAATATATAATTATTCTAATATTAATTCCAAGTGTAAATTTAATGTTCCTATACCATTATTTCGGCTATTAAGATCCAAAATTCTCAACAAATATAAAACAAAAATTGTTGCTCATCTATTATCACCTTATGAAAGGAAAGAAACTTTCCGGACGACCTAATACAATTGAAACAGTGAATATAACATAATACAAGTGAAAATATCGTAAAATGCAAGACACAGAATGAAATTTATACCGATCTTTGTTTCAACATTCTCTAAAAGTTGATATTACAAACAAAAGACATTGTATCACGAATGCAAGGAAACAGAAACTTTACAACACAGAAAATGAAAATTATATTCATTTTTATTTCAATATTCTGGACAAGCTTCAATTTCAAACACAAGACATTATATCGAATGAATGATTACTTATTAAGCCTTAGGGATCATACCTCATTCATTAAAATAATATTATTGAGATATGTATGATTTTATGTGCTAGACTAGGTTAGATGCGTAGTAGTGATACTTGTATGTAAATATCAGTGTGTGGAAGTATGTGTGTGCGCGGCGTTTACAAAACAAATGAATGTAAACAGCACAGTCGGTAAACAGTCGGGTATGGAAGAAAGTGCTGAGACGCGTGCAAGTGTGTATCGATGAATATCTTTGAAATCGCTTATCAAATAAATATATTACTATTCTAATATTAATTCCAAGTGTAAATTTAGTGTTCCTATACCATTATTTCGGCTATCAAGATCCACAATTCTCAACATGAACGTCACGTGTCCTATGTGGATAAACTTATCTAAATAGAAAGCGAGATAAAGTAAAAGTTCATAGGAAGTTGGAAAAATGACAGTAAAGTACGGTTTTGGTGAATGCAGTAGGCGTGCAATTTCGAAGTCAGACAACGTTTGCTTCAGAAACTGCAATCACTTTCCCGAGTCCTCAGCTGTCCACTTATCTCAACAGGAAGTGCTGGCTGCAACCGCACTACCTTCAACTGCAACCTTGTTACGTCTCATCATAAATCTTCCAATCTACTCAAAAACTCCAGGAAGTCTTGTCCAATACTCCAACGGAGTATTATTCCAACTTCTCCGATTCATTCGTCAAATATTTTTCAGAAATTCAACTGAGAACTTTGAACTTCACATTTCGACGCATAATTAAACGTTTCTTTTCGTAGGCTGAAAATTTCGACGTAAATTGTTGTCGTTCTTTCGAATTTTCAATTTTACATTAAAGCAAGGATTTGAAGTTATTCGATTATCGCGTTACAGTCTTCAAAAAGTAGCATTTTCCAATGGCGTCAGCTTGCGATAAGAAAAGTCGATCGACGCTTGGACGAGTCCAAGAAAATGCATTTTTCCCAACCCAAAGTTGCAATCGACTTAAATAGTGCAACGTTGATGCTTCCCAGCGAATCATTTGTTAGGCTGATCGCAGCAATGTTGCGCAACCGAAGTGTGTGGTCAGAAACCCGTTAAATCTTAGCTGCGGGGGTAGTGGGGGGCGGGACAAGGCGCGAATTTCACGTTGTTTGTCCCCGTACTTTGCCAAACGAGCGATTCACTGGCCACCCACTGTACACCGTACATCGTACAGCTTGTAGATCGCGCGATTGCCAGGCGGATGCGAGGCGAAATGACCGACGCATACGGATCATTTGTCTTGGCGCAACGAATGTGGAACGTGGCGTGTAGGTGGCATAACGCCGCCTGAAAATAGGGTCACGAATCGTAAGGAGGATCTGATAACCGGCCCGGAAGGTATTTCGCGTTCGTAGAGTGTCGCTGTCTGTTCCCACCCCCAAAGAGACCAGGGACACATTGGATGAGTAGAAGGAAATTGCAACAAAGATCGTCCCTTGATTTTTAATGTCACATAGGAACAAGGTATCTGTCGTTCTTCCAAGATTTTCCATTTTTTAATCTACCGATTTAGTGCTTCTATCTTTTTTATCATAAACCTGCTATTTCTCTCGCGTTCCCTATAATATTTATAAAACACTACAGAACATTGCACTTCATTTTGAACTTAGTATACTCAGATCAAATTACTGTACTCTCACCTATCTGCTGTGCCTAATATTATCTCTAACTGCATTCCTATATTTCTTGTACCTTAACTCCGTTGCAAATTCCTGTATTTCGACTAAAGCAAAATTTGTTTGCCTTTGCGAACAGGTAGATGTCTCAATATTGACAATATGTGGAGCCTTTTCCATGTAGAGACAAATAATTGCCAAGTAATTTGAGGGATATAGTCCGTTAAAGACCCAGTTCAGGACAATCAACCGGTCAGCCTATTTACCTTAATTCACGCCCAACACAATCTATATCCGAGAGTAGCTTGTAAGGGTATTCAAGACCGGAAGAGAACGTAGGTCGCTCCGTGGATAGCGGATCAGTGTATAGATCTTGCAATTAGCTGCTCTTGTATGCTTCCTTCCTCCTCGAGAACCTTGCTGGTAACCGTGTCGCTTGCTGATTCCCTTCGCTTTTTACCCCAAAACTAGGGAATCTAGTTTGAAATTCGTCATGGATCTATCGTACACCGTGTTCGAGTTAATCTTAGTTGGATTGAAGATGTTTTACAGATCGATGGAATAATGACACGTATTGTTTTAGGACGTGAACTGAAACATTCCCAATTTTCAGGAACACGAAATCGTCTGCCATTCCTAATTCCATTGTGGAATGTTTCTACACAACTTAACCTCTCGTCGTTCTTAAATTATCAACCATTGAAAACTGCAGAACAATATATTCAGAATTATCAATCATTTTTTGAATTTCAGTTCTAAGAAGAGTTTAACACAATGAGAGCTTTCTGACGTGTCTCTTAACATTCATCAAATACTCGAAAATAATGAAACGAACGCAGCACAGTTGAAAATACGAAAGAGATATACTGTAAATATCATTTGCCTAAGAAACGCCTACTTTCGCCCAAATGGTAAAAAATTCCGGAGCACCGGGTCTTTCGCAATGACAACGTGGCGTACAACATCGCATCGCGAACAGACGATGCGATTATTCCAGAAAACATGAAACGAAAGCAGCAACGAGCCATGTCTGACTTTCGATCCTGGGTGGTAGCAGGTTATCTCGGCTGTTGGCTGGGCTGCTGGTTGCATGGGCGGAGGCAGGGTCGTGCAGGCGGCCCCTCATTCGCTTTCCGGGTGCCACCCTTCTTTTCGAGGCTGCTGCGGCATATCCCCAGTCCATGCTGCGGCAACCACGCACGTGTTCGCGCATGCGCAACAGCCACAGTGTTGCACGCATGGGCGCGTACGCATATAGGAGAAACGGCACCCGTTGGAGAACCCCTTTCGCGCTCAGGCTACCCAACAGAATGTCCCCTCGATGCTTGTAAACTGTACTGCCAGCGTAATACTGCGTTATGTATGTGTCGAATGTCCCCACATAAGAAATCGATATCTCTGCTATGGAGAACTGGCACCGAATTTGGTGATAGAATTTGATATTTAAAATGGTACGTGTACATATAATAAAATAGAGTTGGAGAATTATGTGAATGATGGAAATTAGACAAGTTAGGAAGGACAGTCATTGGCACTTAGTTGTTTCTTAACTCTTTCTTTACGAGGACATAGGAAATGAAATGGCCACGGAATGGTAACCATTGCTGTTGCTTCCTTTGCGCAAACGTTGGAAATTAAAGAATTTATTTAACAACGATCGTTACTTAGTCGTTTTCTAAGTTTCTTCGCGATAACGTTGGAAATTAGATAATCCGGCAACAATAGTCGTCACCATTTGGCCATTTTTCCTTCTTCTTTTAAGAGTCGAATTGCTTTCACTGAAGTGTTCGTCAAATATTTATAGAAATATGCTAGTCATCGTTCTGTCTTATTTAATAAACTCATGGAATCTCAAATTGACTGACGTAGAGCTCTAACGAACCCCTATAGCGCTAGAAAAGCCATTTCCCGTGGTTGATGGTAAATTGGGGTGCACAGCGTGAAACGATTGCCTCGTAACAAATTGACGTTTCGTTTGTCGCAGAAGATAGCGGACAATTGAATTTTTTGGCGGCATTAAGTCGTCCGAGGGTTCGCTATCAAAGGCGACGTTATGCGCGTTGGTCGGTTTTATCAGAATGATTCATACGTGGCATTATCTCGTTATTTTTCTCGCGCGTTTTCCACCGATCGGTGTATTCCTTTTTCGAAGGGAAATGATTTATTATGCGGGCTTCTCCATGAAACCGGTAAATATATGCACGCAACTTTGCATACGTAATATGGATGAGATACTGTCAACGCCGTCAACTAACAAGTTTACCTCGACTCGGCTGGCTATCGTTTGTTTCCTGCTTCAAATGATGTATCGCGCGAAAAACCGATAAGAATGCGCCACATAATAAATCTATAATAACCGAAATGTTCATTTTTCACGTTCGCGATAACGACGAATAGGAGAGCAGGGCAGCGGGTGGGGGGGGAGAATGTACGCAACTTAAGTACGTAGAAGCAACGAAACCGATGATAATAGTTCGCTAAAAACCAGTTAGGTTATTGCGCGATACGATAACGATAAGTTGACATTGATAGAATCACTGGATTCTTAAGAAAAAAAAGAAAAAAAAAAAAAATACAAAATTCTTTCGATGCAAATTGTTGGATGGAAGTGTTGAGAAAATCTAGGTTGGTATGATCGCTAGTTACTATAAGCTAAGTTGGTACGACTTCTAACGACGCCCTTTTGTCTTAGAAGTCGACCACGTGTGAATTGACCAAGTGTATTCTGTGTGTTAAAACGTGTTGTACGAGGTGGAGAAATATATTGGAGAAAATCGTATCTGTGTGAATCGTTTAATTATTAACCCCAAACCCACATCAAATAACAGGAAGGATGTCGATTTTTTCTTCTCTGTTGTTTTTTTTTTCTTTTAGGAAACACGACGTTATTGTAAATTACGAAACATTTATTTATTGATTCAATTTACTTCACGATTGTATCTTAATCGATCACTACGATCAATATAAACATAATTATCGAAGTGTGCCGATTCTTATCGTACAGGCTATATACATTATCGTTAGAATGTCAAGGAATATAATGTCACACTTAATAGAACGTTCTTGTAAACTCGTGCACTTGCTTGCTTACAACTGGCTAATTACACTAGGATCGCCTTTCGTCCTCGTTCGTTCGGAATAGAACGTGTTTAATGTTTCTTAATATCTCTATATTCTTATATTTAATCAGATAAACATCGTTTTGGTATATCGTCACAGCGACTCCGTGCATTTAAATCAACGTTTCACTGCTATTCTCTCTCGCTCTCTCTCTCTCTCTCTCTCTCGTAATACATCGATTCGTTTGACGCCACTTGCTACATCTTTTTGTTTTTTTTCTTTTTGTAATCTAAATCCTTGTTATTGGTCGTTCGGTATACTTTCTCGATAAAAATAGACGATATCTCGCAGCATTATTTACAACATGCACGTGACGCGAGCTTCAAGTGAATTTCAGTAGATTTGGCCAGAGCCTCGCTCGGTCCGACGATCTCGCTACGCCCTGTCCGACGAGTACAGGAAGTTTCCACTTTGCCCCGGACAACGAACTCCGGTTCCATAAGCAAACAACTCTGGCGAATTCAACAACGATTGGACAAATCAACGGGTCTATTGACAGGAAATTTGAAAAGGAATGGGGAAAATCAAGTTTCCATGGGAATAGGATCTTGTGAAGTGGAGTTCTAGCGCTTTCGCTAACGTGACAGAAAACGCAGCTAAATCCGCATGATATTTATAGACAAATATTCTCAGTTATTTTCTTCGCTACTTTATTAACCTTTTCTCTCCTATTTTTGCATAAATACGTTCATATCGAAACGCAGGCGTCACTGTACATTTCCTTTGAAACGAATTCCTCCTCTACACGAAGAAACAACGTTCAACGAGTCCACGCTTGCTGAACATAAATGTGTGGCTGGAACGTTCTGTGACAGTTCCCTATCGAATACTTAAGACACTAAGACATACGAAATACGATGCACTTTAATCACATAGCAATAAGAATTTCTTTACACGACTATATACATGGCGTACGTTATCCAGGTGTATGTACAGTTTCACGCGTCGTGGAACGAATCGATTCCTTTTTCCCATCTCCTTTTTTACCTTTGGATCGAGGGGTGGTTATCTATCGAACCAGAGCTTTCGACGAAAGGAAGAGTCATAGTGGAAGATTGGATTCAAAGCTTCGACTTTTGAAAACCCTTATAGCGTGCTGTGAAATATTTCGAATGAATTTTCGCAGAATTGTGAATGTTACAAGAACCCAATAGAAATAACGCAAGGGAAGAATGTCGAAGTTTTTGAAACGCAGAGAATTGGATGGTTAGAAAGAAGAAACTTTGACGTATCGAGTACGGGTTTTCAACGCTACACACGAACACTCGCCAGTTATTCGACCTGACGTTTCTTTCACAAAGTTTCAAGCGATAACTCACATCTTTCCACACTCTTTTATAAACTGTCCCGTGTCTATTAGTTCCTGACCAGAGCTTGTAAATCCTGCACCCTGTTTTCTACACCTAGCGACACTTGACAAACGTCGTCGACATCGTCACTCAGTCTTCAAGTACGCGCCATGGCACTTCTTACTTGCAAAGACCTAGCGCGAGACGTTGTTTAGCGTCCCTGTTGCCTCGACGCTCCTGTCACAGACACTGTGAACCCCAACGGTCGGAGAGCACCGAGACTGAAGAAAATTAGTAACCGACATCGTGAGCGCCCATTTGTTTTACCAGACCAGCTGCTCGATCGTCCGCCGTATCATCCAGATGATGATGACTCAGCCATGTTGGGAAGGAGAAAGACCGCAGGAAACTTCAGTGCCATCTTTTGTGTATTCAGGTCACTGTTTCCACTGAGACACAATAGACGAGCGATTTGCGCGAATCACCGTGGCTTCCAGACCACGTTCCAGTAACTGATGTTCCTTTCTAGGCCAACGCAAGATTATGCCAGAATTCGTCCTGGAGAACCGCTGCTGGTTGTAATGGAGGATCCGGCTACTCTTTCTTACCGACAGATCATCCATCAAACAATGATTCGTTGGAGCAAGGATCAAAGGATGACGCAGCTCTTCCTCTCTAAGTGTCTACCCTGATGCGTTCAGTAGTAGCCAACAATGTTCTTCAATCGTTGAAACAACTTGTCCACCTCGTTTTCCATTCGTCCGATCTCTTCGATGGTTTCGTGAAACTTCGGCTCACTCGGTAAATAGCTAACGAATTGAAAACGAATACTTTTACGACCAAACAGCAACGAACTCCTGGCTAGCTGTACCAAGAAAGCCCGGCAGTCGACTTGAACAGTCCGGTTCCCCGGACGGATGTTACAGCGCCGTTAGCCCGTAATCGGACTTGATCGCCGGTGGCGGAATGGGCGCGGAGACCTGCGACAGTCCAGACGGACTGGTCGCCGGGGCAAGAGGACTGATACTTCCGGAGCCGATGTGTCCCAACGGTCCTCCCGTCGGGCCCTCCATCATGCCACTCACATGATGATGACTCAGCTGTGCTTGAAGATGGGCCAGAGGATGCGGGTGACCTTGGAAACTCGGATGAACCACGTTCGTATGCGGAAGAGCGGCGTTCACCGCGTGCACGTCTGCCATGTCCGTCAAACCAACGCCCGAGTCCAAACTAGCGTCGATTCCACTCGACGGGGAATTGTTGTTGTTCTTCCTTTGGCTGTTGTTGTTGCCGGTCGCCAATTTCGATCTGGTGGTCGGCGTCTTAGCCGGTTTCGCAGACGGCGGCGCTGTCTGACCGTTCGCGTTCTTCCTGCGCACGTTCTTCGTGTTCGGCAGCTTGTTGTCCTTCTTCCACTTCATACGCCGGTTCTGGAACCAGATCTTAATCTGCCGCTCGGACAACACCAGGGTATGAGCGATCTCGATCCGTCGCCGTCTCGTCAGGTACCTATTGTAATGGAATTCCTTCTCCAGCTCGAGGATCTGGTGCCTCGTGTACGCGGTCCTCTGTCGCTTCGGCTCCATCCCTGGCTGGTACGAGCCGTTCGCTGCAAGAACCAAACAGAGACATCGAGTGGAGTTAGTTAACTGGCTTCCAGGGACCAGAATCTGGTCGAATTTATTAAGATCGTATGGTTAAATATGGTCGTTTTTAGGGACACCGAGAATATAACGAGGAATTAGAAATAATCGAGCGAAGTTAGTTGACTGGCTTCTAGGGACCAGAATCTGGTCGAATTTATTAAGATCGTATGGTTAAATATGGTCGTTTTTAGGGACACCAGGAATATAACGAGAAATTAGAAATAATCGAGCGAAGTTGGTTGACTGGCTTCTAGGGACCAGAATCTGGTCGAATTTATTGAGATCGTATGGTTAAATATGGTTGTTTTTAAGGACACCGAGAATATAACGAGGAATTAGAAATAATCGAGCGAAGTTAGTTGACTGGCTTCCAGGGACCAGAATCTGGTCGAATTTATTGAGATCGTATGGTTAAATATGGTTGTTTTTAGGGACACCGGGAATATAACGAGGAATTAGAAATAATCGAGCGAAGTTGGTTGACTGGCTTCTAGGGACCAGAATCTGGTCGAATTTATTGAGATCGTATGGTTAAATATGGTCGTTTTTAGGGACACCAGGAATATAACGAGAAATTAGAAATAATCGAGCGAAGTTAGTTGACTGGCTTCCAGGGACCAGAATCTGGTCGAATTTATTGAGATCGTATGGTTAAATATGGTTGTTTTTAGGGGGACCGAGAATATAACGAGGAATTAAAAATAATATATTCTTGAAATTGTTGAAAAACGTTAAGTTGGTATGATCGCTAGTTCCTACAAGCTAAGTTGGTACGACTTCTAACGACGCTTCTTTGTATTAGGCGTCGACCACGTGTTATTTATCTAAGTGTATCCGGTGTGTTCAGATGGCTGATACATAGTGGTGAAATATAAAACGTAAAACACTTGAATCTGCGTGAATCCATTAAAAAACAAACTCCCAAACCTATTTAATAACAGAAATTATATTTATTGATGAATAAATATGATTAGCTTTCTCTGTACGATTACAGAGTTTTAGCAAGTAATCGTTTCGACCTTATCTGTCATTAGAAAATAGCACGCCACGAATAGCCAAGCGATTATTCAAGCAATTACACGCCGATGTTATCGTGTGATTTTTCTAGTTAATATGCGGCAATCGATTTTTCTTATTTATCCGCGACACGTATAAAAACGACTTAAGAAATAACTCGATGAATGAATTCTTTAATACAATCGGATTTTTATCGTACATTCTCTCTCACTCTTGACGATTCTCCTTTATAACACGCTTTTCCACCTATTACGTTTAAAGTATAAATATAATTCTATTTCAAGAAACTTCTCTCTCTCTAACTGAATGATTTAAAATTAACAATCTCGAGATACTGTTCAAGATTTTCATGTGTAATGAAGGTTTATTTAATCGCTAAAAAAAAAAAAAGAATCGAAAGTGAATCGTGATAACAAATGGGAAGTAAAAACACAGCAGACAATTATTAACGTGCATCCATGTGAGCATTTTCAAGTCGTACTATCTGAATGTTAAATTTGTTGCAGCTTTCGAACGAGTACAGGCTTCGACCAGTGACAAGCATCATTATTTTAAGACTTGTACTATTGCCGATAGTCTCGAGGCGACGTGTCACCGTCTAGTGGCACACGCTCGACTTCATGGAACGCGCGATCACCGATCGCAATGGATAAAGAAGCGTGACACGTGCACCGACACCATCGTTCAGTGAAACGCTGAAACAACTGACTCTACATTTTCCAATCGGCTGACCGATATTTCAAGGCCGTGTTGCTCGAGCGCCAAATAGCTGAAATACTCATTGAAATTCCAGCAGAATTATCAAAGTTATTAGACAAAAAGTCAAAAGAATGCGAACATAAATTTGGAAAATTCAAATTGGTCCTTTTGATTGTGAAACAATATGAATATTGTAAGTACAGTAAAATTGAAAGCAAGTTGTTCAGAAGGAAGCATTTTGAAGAAGTGTAAGTCTGAAGTTAGTCAAAAGAACCATAATTTGCTTTGGTACTCCAACATAAATTTGATAAATTCAGATGGGTCCTCTTGGTTGTAAAATAATATGAAAATTGTAAGTACAGTACAATTGAAAACAAGTTATTCAGAAGAAAGCATTTTGAAGAAATGCAGGTCTGAAGTTATTTGGTCATTTTCATAATTCTGATACAATAATAAATATCATATAGTCATAAATATTTCAAATTTACAAATAAGATCATATAGTGTGGAAATAAATAGCTGAAGAAGATATCTGAAATACTCGTCGAAATTCGAGCCGGATTATCAAAGTTATCTCTTCTTAGGCAAAAATTCAAAAGAATGATAATTTGCTGTGATATGCAAACATACATTTGATAAATTCAAATGGTTCCTTTTGATTGTGAAACAATATGAATATTATGCATATAGTAAAATTGAAAGCAAGTTGTTCAGAAGGAAGCATTTTGAAGAAGTGCAAGTCTGAAGTTAGTCAAAAGAACCATAATTTGCTTTGGTACTCCAACATAAATTTGGTAAATTCAGATGGGTCCTCTTGGTTGTAAAATGATATGAAAATTGTATGTACATTTTAAAATTGAAAGCAAGTTGTTCAGAAGGAAGCATTTTGAAGAAGTGTAAGTCTGAAGTTAGTCAAAAGAACCATAATTTGCTTTGGTACTCCAACATAAATTTGGTAAATTCAGATGGGTCCTCTTGGTTGTAAAATAATATGAAAATTGTATGTACATTGTAAAATTGAAAGCAAGTTGTTCAGAAGAAAGCATTTTGAAGAAATGCAAGTCTGAAGTTATTTGGTTATTTTCATAGTCCTGATACAATAATAGATATCATATAGTCATAAATATTCCAAATTTACAAATAAGATCATACAATATTGAAATAATATCGAACGTTTTATCTTCGCATTATTTCAGATGCCATCATTTGAGCGACGTTACACAATTGAATGAACAGAAGCGAAAAAGTCTCATGTGCTTGATAAATTGACATGTTATTCGTCTGATACCGCGATGAAGATTGACTTTAAGGTAGTCGTTGAGAAAAAAATGCACAGTCATAAGAAGTGGGTGTAAAAATCAAAGTGACAAACAACGATCCTCTAAGCGTTTTGTGCTCTTCACAACCCCCATATTAAATTTGGATGACCCAACTGTAGTATACTTTTATCTCACCCTTTCAACCCCTTCCATCACTCTCTGTTCTTCTGATTACTTTTTATTATTTAAGCTTCTACAGCAAAACTTAAAAAAATGTTAATTAGCACCAAATAAAGTAACTTTTGATTCTATTCACATAAATATAAAATTCTATTACATAAACAAAAAATCATAAATAATGGAGAGGTTGAAGGAGCTCCAATGTTAAATAAACTCCAATCTGAATAAAAGAATTCCATTTATTGATGCAATCTGATTCAACCAACTGTCTATTGAACCCAATTATTTCAATTGTTTTGAGCATCAACGTCTATTGCATAGGTGAAAAATCACAGATAATGAAGACAATCACTAAATCCTGATATTAAGAATTGCACATCCCTCGATGAACAGAAACAAAATTCTACAGTACAATTTCTTCGTCCACTTTACACCCCATTTATTTCACGCCTTATCACAAGCCTCTATCGTAGTTCTATGGTTTTCTTCTAAAGAGTTGTAACCGAGACTCGATATCAGAAGTGACCATCGTGGCTCGTCACTAGCATCGGTTCAGGTCGCGACGAAGGTGACACACGAGAAGAGATTGGTGCATCGATTCGTTGGTCGTATCACAAGCGACGTCAATCCTCGCGTGGCATGCTAGATGCGTTCCTTGGTGGTCCGTAGGAGCACGATAGAGGAAGCATGGCAGCGAGTTCAGTTTAGAATCTGTGCAGACACATTCCATTCCGAAGCTGACCGACGGTCTCGAGAAGCCCCTCCTAACAGCAACGTCCGGTCGCTGAGCTTCGAACATCCAAAGGGGGAGAGATTGCAGTCTCCGACAGGCCGTCGGACACGCATACCAGACTTCACTGGCACTGAACGTGAAAGCGAGGTTATGCGCGAAAATGATACTCCTGCGGATAAAAATGACGACGCTCTGCGAGGATGCATTTGGAGCTTGCGATTCTTTTCTCAGGATCGAGCATATCGTATCTGAAAAGTGTATCTGAAAAGTGTCACAAATCAAAATAATTCAGGCCTTTGTTGGAAGAACGTGAAGATAGCCAAAGGAGGATTCCAGGGACCTGGCATGGGACATTACTGAAATAATGTTTGACTATTGCTTGTTGCAGTTTATTCTGTTGTTAGTTGTCAACTAAGTGTTTGGTATCAAATGATATTTTGGTAAACTTCTAAAAATAGTTGAAGAATTTGTTTCAGTTGTGTCACTTTTGAAATGCGTGCATCTGCAATATATTGGTGAGACAAAAGGAGGAATTCTAACTAACTATACTAATTTTTGTGCATTTGTGGGTAATTTAAAGGTACAGAAGTGTGCAAAAAGATATCAGCTATTGGAAGTAAAGTACTTGTTGTAATTTGTAAATCGTAAAACAAATCTCTATTTAAACTTTTTGAAGCTTCTAATTTGTTATAACGATATAAAATTGAATAATTATTTGCAGTATAGTTATGTTCCTTTTTCAGGATGGAACATATATCAAAAGTGTCATAAATCAAAATAATTCAGACCTTTGTTAAAGGAATGTGAAGATCACCAGAGGAGGATTTCAAGGACCAAGAATGGAACATTACTAAAATATTTGACTATTGTTTGTTGGAGTTTATTTTCCTGCCAACTAGGTATTTAGTATTAAATGATATTTTGGTAAACTTCTAATAATAGTTGAAGAATTTGTTTCAGTTGTGCCACTTTTGAAATATGTACATCTGCAACATATTGGTGAGACAAAAGGAGGAATTTTAACTAACCACACTAATTTTTGTGCATCTGTGGGTAATTTAAAGGTACAGCAATGTACAAAAAGATATCAGCTATTGGAAGCAAAGTATTTGTTGTAATTTGTAAATCATAAAACAATTCTCAATTTAAACTTGTTTAAGCTTTATAACAATATAAAATTACATAAATATCCTCAGTCTAGTTATAACACAGAATGTCATAGATGATATGCTGATACTGGTAGTTGATAGAACTATCTTTCTGTGCATTTGTGGGTAATTTAAGGGTACAGCAATGTACAAAAGATATCAGCTATTGGAAGCAAAGTACTTGTAATTTGTAAATCATGAAGCAATTCTCAATTTAAACTTGTTGAAGCTTTATAACAATATAAAATTACATAAATATCCTCAGTCTAGTTATAACACAGAATGTCATAGATGATATGCTGATACTGGTAGTTGATAGAACTATCTTTCTGTGCATTTGTGGGTAATTTAAGGGTACAGCAATGTACAAAAGATATCAGCTATTGGAAGCAAAGTATTTGTTGTAATTTGTAAACTGTAAAACAAATCTCAATCTAAACTTCTTTAAACTTTATAACAATAGAAAATTACATAAATATCCTCAGTCTAGTAATGATACAGAATGTCATAGATATGCTGATACTGGTAGTTGATAGAACTATCTTTCTGTGCATTTGTGGGTAATTTAAAGGTACAGCAATGTACAAAAAGATATCAGCTATTGGAAGCAAAGTATTTGTTGTAATTTGTAAATCATAAAAAAAATCTCAATTTAAACTCCTTTAAACTTTATAATAATATAAAATTACATAAATATCCTCAGTCTAGTTATAACACAGAATGTCATAGATGATATGCTGATACTGATTGTTGATAGAACTAACCTTCTCTTGTTGCATATATATTGCATTCTTCTACGTAAGTTTTGGTAAACAATTTCCATATATAAAACTATATAGAAGAATATTCTAAGCATTTTTGAAAATCGTAAAATGAAAATTAAAGAAACACCATTTTTTAATACCCAGATAAAATATATAAAACAAGGGAAGAATAAAATGGAAATAAAATTTTCCAAAATTATCCAGATACGTGACTAATTTTCAAATAATTTTCAAACCTACTTTTCTATTCGTTTCTTAACTATCGAGCTTTCAACCAACCATAGCTCGATTCCAACGGAGCTTACAATACAATGAGGAAAAAAAGGTAGAAAGAAAACCTTTGTTACGGTGGAACGACGCGTTAAAAACTTGTTTCGCATACGGTGCGCCGTGCTTCTTTCATCGATGATATTTTTTGTTACCTGGAAATATGAATTATGATATTCCGGTTCGATAGTATCCGTGTAGAACGGCCTGAAAAGCGAAATAGTTGCAAGCTGGAATGAACAGCACTTTCCCCGGTCAAAACGGAATAGAAATTTGAGGCTGCAAAGGCAGCCCAATTCTCTGGCATATTACGTTGCAAAAATTCCCTTTGTAGATTCATAATCCTTCTGCGAAATGCCTGCCGCAGACGGGAACGTTCGTTACACGTACTACTCATGCCATTCCTAACGCCGCGTTTCCAATGAATAGTATTGCAAGCTTGTGTACTATGTTATCGTGTAATTCCTCGACATTTTATATTCGATATCGATCTTCTTAAAAAACGAGACAGACGACATTCACGCGTGCGAGAAATATAAAAAGTTGCGAGTAATTTTTATGCGTTTTTATTCGAAGCTTCTTAGTGGAAAGTCTATATGTTGGTAATGCAAACCAGCTACAAGCAGGTAAACAAAATAGAAAAAAAGAAAAAAAAAAAACATGATCGAGATCGTATAACACGCGTTTATGCTTGAAAGCTATTTCTAACAATAGGATAAACCTTCCATCGATTTGTCTGTTTTTCTAATGTTTCTGTTTAGAATCGGCCTTAAAGTTCGCTATTTCTCAAGTTGACGTGTGATACGAGATGAAGAATAGCGGCACTAAGCGTAACCGAATAGGTGGTAAATGGGTAGGCTTCTAAAATCTCGCACAGGTGATCGGAAGGTGGAACGATAAATTGCAGCCCATCAGTCTTCCGACTGGTCGGTAACGCGTCACCTTGCGGCCTCGGCGTATTAGTTTCACAGGTAAATCCTGCAACATCGCTTCCGAACTCTCGTCATGCGCTCCGTGGCGTGTGGTAAACACATGGCGATTATGTTTTTATCGTCAGACGTTTAATAATGAGCTAATAACGACAAAAAAGCGAACACGTGCAATGAATCGGATTGTCAGAAAACACGATGAAACGGAGAACACGCTGAAGTAAGACAAAGAAACTGGTTTAAAGCTGAATAATACAATGAAATATGTAGCATAATACGGTAGAATATATGGAATATCAAAATAGGTTAAGTGACAATGGAACATAGGCGAATACTACGTTTTTTAAGTAGTAAAACCTGGGATTATAGAGTGATCATGTTCCGTCGGACAAAGATCGTGCCATTTTCTAACGTATAATTTCCAAACTATCAATTAAAATTCAATTAAAGCCTGTACCTTTAATCGCCAAATAACTGGAAATAGCGTATTTCGTGGTGAGACCTGTCTAAATTAAGCTACCAGCAATTGTAGAATTGCTCGATCTTCATCGTCACTGGGTTGTAGGAATAAAAAGGGGCGTTGAAAGTTCCAACTCACCGACACCAGCAACGTGAATCTTCTTCATCCACGGATAAATCACACGGTCCCCGTTCTCCTCTTCCTCTTCCTCATCCTCCAGCATGCCCGGCGACCCGTCCATCATTTGATCATCTTCCATGTCATCCTGATCGGAGCCCTCGTCCACGTGATGCTGTTGCTGCGACTGCTGTTGATTCTGTTGTTGCTGTTGCGTCGGTTGCTGTTGTTGAGAGTTTTGTATATGTTGAGACTGTTGACCGGTAGACGGTTGCTGCTGAAGATCCGGCGAGTTGTCACGATGCAGCTGACTAGAACTCGCCGGACTGCACGCGTTACTTTCGTGCGGTGTCTGCTGTTGACTCGGCTGTTGATGATGTTGAAGACTATCCGGCGGCTGCACATGATTCTGCATAATACCCGGTGATAGTGGAGTGGAGCCGAGAACAGTCGATGCGGACACAGGTGGTTGCTGCTGTTGTGGCTGTTGCTGGTTCTGCATCGACGACGGGCACGTGAGCGGCGGTTGTTGAGCCTCCGGCGGCATCGCCAAGGCGCCCACCGCGTGATGATGAGGATGCAGGCTCGCGTGATGAACGGCGTGCACTTGATGATGAGGATGATGCGGCCCATAGTAGCTACCATAGCCGGCATAGCCGCCGTTTAGCTGCACCGCGGACGACGCTCCATAAGGAGTGGATGCCGCTTGATGATGATGTTGATGATAACCGTACTGTAGCTGATGAGACTGCGGATGATTCAAGTGGTGACCACCCCCGCTGGCGGGAAAGAACTCCGCTCCAGTGGACGGGATGTAGTTGCTCTGACTGTATTCCTCGCTAGGAGGAAACTTTGGATCCACCATCACGGAAGTCGCGGCCAAATGATGGCTGCTAGCTGCCTGCTGGTGTTGGTGGTGATGATATCCACCGCCGGTGGATGGATTCATCAGAAATGAACTCATATTTGAGTGGATTTCTCGTCTCGCGACGCCCGATTCCACGATTAGACTCTCGTTACACGCCAAACAATGATCGACGGTAGTCACGGTACCTTTTCAGTTCGTCCGACCCTCCGTCGACGTTCCAGGTTTAATTCATAGAATCGCACGGTTCCATGTTGATGATATTCATTGTTGGAAGCGTATACACCGCACTGCACTGTGGCCCGTGGCCGACATCCCTCTCTGCCGCCGCGAGCAGGGTGACTTTTTCCACCGGAGGGGAAAGGGTACCGCGTCTAGACGCAGAAGACGGAAAAGGGAGAAAGACAGGGGGAGAGAAAACGAGCGAAAAGAGCAAGACCACGGAGAGTAGCAGACTCCCGGTGGACAGCTGCTTATCCTCTCCTCTCCTTCCGCCACTTTTGCGATCTTCCACGAAGCTCCGCGGCCTCGTTCGCTCCTTCCCGCCCACCGAAGCCCAATTACCATACCACGTGACCGCGGCACCGACCAATCAGAGCTGCTCCAAGCTTGCGACCATGATGGATAGCGCGGCACGCATGCAACACGTGAGTGGCGCCACGAGAACCACTGCGGCAGGTGCACCAACTTCTTTCTTCGTGCCTCCTTCGCGAGCGACGGTCACCAGAGCTCTTCTACGCATTCGTTCTCAGTGACATTAGAATGCTTTACAATTTTTTTCCTAATCATACACACTTTACACTATTTTATCGACGATAATCTTTCTAACTTTCGATCAATGTCCTCGATGCATTGGGAAAGTTCTACCAATCGCTCGTTAAATCTTCAATTTCGCTGAAATATCCGATCACCATACGACACCTTCTCAAACTCCAATCGATCCCATTCACTTCACACTGATTCTTTCAAGCGATTCGATCCGAGGAACATAGGCACCATCGACCGCCGGCCAAGCTGTCAGAGAGCCATGAAAGTGAGCTCGTCCTGCCTCGGCAGAAACTCGTCTGGCAACTCCGGCAACTCTGTTCCCAACTCCCTCCAGGTCCAACGAGACCGGCTGGCTTCGAGCCGTTGCCGAGAGCCGGGACACCCCCTCTCCTCGTCGTTCCTCTTACTCTGCCGCCAGCTAACCCCACTCCGCGGAAGCACGAGACCAACCCCTGCCACGGAAAGCGTGGATCCTGTGCCCTTATGGGGCCATACTCCAGGGTACCTAGAACGGTATAGTCACTCCTACGGATCTCCTTAACCCGCCTCCATCCTTCTGAAATCCATCTTACGCCGGTATGGTCAATGCTCGACGAAAACCACGCCGATGCTGTCTAACGTTATTGAGATCGTGACATCGGCGGTTAAATGATATCACCATGCTAATTGGCAGATGTCGCTAGGGTGACGCGGCTTTTATCGTATTTGGAGGTTCCTCTTAGTAATAGATGCGTTAGATCGTTCGAGCAAAGCTGCGTATTCATTAAAAGTGCAGATATTTACAGAATGCGTATAATTAAAATATGCAACGTATCTAAGGTAAAATAATTATTACGTTTAAGTAGCGAAACAAATCTCTATTTAGAAACCATTATCGTATTTCCGCTGATGAAACCATAAATTTGTAGAGAAATCTGCAGTGTAATTACGAATGAATAGAGCGATGTGCGAAGATACAGTGGAATAGCCATTTAACAATATACAGCGAGTAAGTAGAAAATGTCGTACGAGCCTGACTCGCTCGCGAAATACCAAATTCTTGTTTATATCTCGAATTCACGTTACTAATGCAAATATTCTTTTTGTTGGTCCACTGGTGGCATTAGGCTGATAATATTCTTTGTTAAAACGAGCTTATCAATGGTGCAACTATTCACGGTCGATCGTCTATCGGTCAGCGTGATTATCAGAACGTCTCGTCGGCCGCTGTGCACACGGAATCACGCGTTACGTAAGACGTTTCGACGCGGACCAAATTGAAAGTAATGGCTGCGGCGTTCTTTCACCGCGTGTTTATATTAGTGCTCTACAAGTGTCTCACTGCACTCGGTCAAGTACGTCTACCCGCGATCAGCTGCGTGGAGCAAAGCATATAAAGCGCCGAGTCATTACACAAAGAGCACACTCACTCTGTTTTGCCGTGCTACGACAATGTACGATGGCGAGGCTTCTCTCGACCAGCCGTTTTACCGTTTAGCATTTTACTTTTGCTAGTCGAGACTGAACGATGCTGAATATAGCAACCCGGCAGTGGAATTTCCAGCGAAAGTAATTTCATAAAAGAAGGTATATTTAATAAAATCAAGTAGACGTAAATTAAATAGAATAAATTTTAGAATGGTTGGAAAAATAGTAGTAAAATTTCAGAAATCAGTTACCCATTTCAAGCAACACAAGTATCCCACAAGAAGCCATGAAAAATACTCGAGGAATAAGAAGAATATCGTGTGCCATTAAAGGGGCGATAATAAAGAAGAATAGAATAGAAGAATAGCGGAACACGAAGGGGTGGCAATTGAACGAGCCCTGAGAGCGCGTCACCTGTTTTTTCCCCGGTTTTGCGCTTCCTCGAGTCGAGGCTTTTTCGTTAAGCAAGATACCACGCCACAGTTATTTTTCTATTTCTCTTACGGCCACTTGCTGCCTCTCCAGGACGAAAGGAACGCCGCGTCGAGTGGAATCTGCGAAGGGGGTTGAAGGAGCTTGCGGATGACGTAAAACGAGAGCAAAGAGGGTTGTGCGGACGTTGTCTTCTCGTTTTGCGGATCGAATTCTGTCTCCACCAACCTACGCTCTTTCTAAGCTTCCGTCTTCCTCGTTCAACCCCTGTCCACCCCCGCGACACCGTCTTCTGGTAACATTTCTTCTTTATCCAACATTCAGCCGCGCACGTCTTGCCGGTTCTCTGCTCGAGCCCTCGTCGCTCCTCTTCTCTGCTCTTCCGGCGAAACACAATCAATCACATTTGCCGGTGAGCCGGCATGACACCCCCCTTTTACACCCACAGCCACCCCTGCACACGTAGTTCGTCAACGACGATTCCCTCTCGTTCTCCCTCGCCATCTCCCTTCCACGCGATCGTCGCGATCTCCCAAATGACGATTATCGTGAGATCGCCCATGAGAGCTCACCGACATGCGCCACGTGCGCCACGAGGACTTCCAGTGCAACCGACCAATTAAACATGAAACTTTCTGTGACCCTGTTGTTTCATACTCTATGTGGATACAGTAGGATTTTCTAGGATTTCTTGTCATTCAACTTCTTGGATAGTTAAAGTAACGTAATTTAATGCTGCAGTTCTTATAGGAATTCTTTTCTTATTTGTATCGAAGCTTCCAATATGCTATTTTGTAAGTATAATATTCTTTAATTAGTAGAAAGTTGTACATACAATTAGCATCTTTTCTCTAGCGAAGAAAGTGGTGTATCAAGAGAATTTAGATTTCCTTTCGTCTTTATAGTTTTATTCTATTTATCCATTCGAAACTGATGTCACACCAGGTATGTACCTTTTTTGTATATAATTTAGGAAGATACATATTGGTAGGTTTTTCAAGAAGATATGCAATAATAAACTATTGCGTGATAAAATCTTATACAAACACTGTAAGAAGGTTAATTGAATGTTAATTGAATTGATTAATTAACCTGAACAATACATAATTGTTATAAAAATATCTTCTTTACCGAGAAGAATATCAACTACATGAATTGTAGGGAAACTGACATACAAATGATGACAACATTTTTATGTCTCTTTTACAGCGACACGAAAAAAAGAATTTCTTCGCTTGTCGGGAACGTTTTCCAGTGAAAACCCGTTTGGCTGGAATTCCCCGGCTAAGTTTGCAACCGGAGGCGTCGCGCGCTATGAACCATCGAGTTCCGTCGTGATAATGATAAATGAGAACGCAGTAGTTTACGATTTAATATCAATCCACCCGGCCGGCTGCTTATTATCGGCCATTAGGAAAGTTTTAATAACGCAATACGCCGCTGCCCGACCTGGGGGTGGAACCGTCGCGATTTATCACTTTCATCGCTTTATTACTGGCCTGTTACGCTTTACTTGTTGATCGTTCGCGACAACATCACGAATCACCAGGAAATTTGGATATTTTTTTCCCTATTTTCGACGTTCCCTGTTCACTAAATTATGTCACCCAGTAGATAGATCGTTCAGGGTCACGATAAATAAATATCGAGTATCGAACGAGTACGAAAACAGGGTGAATAGGACACAGAGCGAAGAGAAGAATTTTCTTTGTTTCATTCGATGACAATTAACAATAAAGAAATTGAAGAAATTACTATTACTATTATTGTTATTACTATTATTGTTATTATTAGCATGTAACGTTTAAGAAATTGCGGACTGGTTTGAGTGTGTACAAGTAATGGAATCGCCATGGATATAGATCTTTAAGGGAAATAAGTTTTTATCAAAAACGTTTACGGTCGCTGTATCGGCAATCAGTAGCTGTTCATCTACATCTCTTTATACATTCAGTGACATGATAATTTACAACTTCTGAGAATTTACAATGCAACGGTGCCTCATTTATAATCGCGTATAATTACACGCAAGAATCATTCTTGAAACGAACAAGAAAACGTATAACCACAGCTTCATGAATCTTACAAACCCTGTCCCTCGCTTTATCATTTCGACTTTTAACCCTTCGTATGTTTCCAAGCATTGTCCTATTTGCATATTTAATTGTTGTTGCTAACTGTTGTTGGAACGCCAGGATTATCAAAAACTGTCAAAACATCCTCACGAAGCTGTAACCTTAGTGTAAATAATCAAAATGTTCATACAATGTTTATAGCCCTACAAACTCTTTTTATATCAAACAAAGTTTCTTTTTGATAATTTTGGCGTTTTCAAACTGACTTGCAATTGCATTGCAAAGTAATTTCACGGCGAAATCGAATATCGTACACACACGTTACTCTTCACTCTATAAAATCATTCCTCTTCTCACAACAAACAAAATCTTAGACGTGAACGTGAAGATATTTAAGGGCTGAAAACGTAGAGCAATTTTAAAATATTCCTATTGAGATTACATTGAGATATTCTGTGTGCTAGACTAGATCAGCCCTGTAGTAGTGACACGCGTATGTGAATATGAGTGTATGGAAGTATGTGTGTGCACAGCGTCTCGAAAAACAGACGAATGAAACTGTTCCATTGGTAGCGCGGTAAAGAAGATGGTGAGACAAAGAGAGCGCTGAGACGCGTGCAAATGATATCCACGAAGATCCTGGCAATCGTTTATTAAATAAATCTAAAACTATTTTAATATAAATTCTAAGTATAGCCTTAGTATTCCTTTACTTGTATTTCGGCAATTAAAATGCACAATTCTCAGCAATTGCAAAAGAAAACTAATAAATTTCTGATATTAACAGGTGGCCACCTGCGTCCTAATAAGGAAGAAAGTAGATTCAGAATACTTTTCACGCGCTCGACGATATTAAAGTCTTCAGGGACCGATCGATCTGCAGGTTACAGAATATTCCAAATATTTACGCGTTCGAGCAACGAAATTCGACATAGTTCGTATGAGAATGCATGCGTGTCTGGATCCCTAAATCTACGAAAGATCCCGGCTATTTTCGCATATATCCCACGTGAAGGTGTTGGCAGCAGATCCATCCAAAGCGAAAAGCACGAGTCTCCGGAGATTCTATTTCGCTGCTGAGTCACGATCCCGCGTTTGTCGACGTGAAAAGGGGGACTGTGTCCTCTTGGGGACGCCCTTACACACCTCCAAAGGCTTAGGTATTGGGGTTGATCTTCGTATGGGTCGCTGTCACTCTTTGATCCTCCGTGCTGCTTCTGAAAGGTAGAGCAACTTAGGTGAAACAGGAAGACACAACAGTGCGCAAGGTTAAGTTGATTTATACATAACTATGTATATTTTTTGTTAGATCAAGTGTTTTAGTCATACGATGTAACAAAAGTGCACGAAATATAGAACATTAAAAAGCATGGAATAAGCAAAAGGATTGGCTACTGAATGACTTGTATCCTACCACCAGAGGACAGCTCTATCGAACATTTTGTATTTTTAGAAAATCAGAAGGTTTCGTTCACATCGTGCAATTTCGTCAGCCTCATTGATCAATAGCAAACCCTCTTCAAATAAATCTAAAACTTTCACTTGTCTGTCCAGCTAATTACACATACATAAAACAACATCACAATTGCTGAATTCCTTTTCAGAAGCTAGACAGTCGATGCTGGAAATGAACTAACAGAGCCAGCAAGCAATTGATCCTCTGAGTACACTTGAATCAACCAAAAAGAGAAGCATTTTCACTTCCACCTGCCTAAAAAGCGCTGATTGAGCATCTTTCATTGAGTGACAGGCGGCGGGCGCGAAGCTGCAGTCTGAAATCAACGCGACTCGCTGAAAGGCGCAATCAGCCGCAGTTGGAAAGGCGTGCTGGCCGCGACGCGACAAGAGAAACACGTGTTTTTATCAGACTACGTGCAGGAAGAAAACACGACAACGAACCAGGCTCGCGATCGTGTCGAGTGAAAGTTTCAGATACACTTTAATGAAAGGCCGTTCGGTAGTTCCACTTTACGCGCGATATCCAGATGAAAAACGAAAGGAAAAGGCGATAATTATCGGTGCACGGGGATGGTAACGATGTTAACGCGACCCGTGACCCGCGACCCGCGACCAATTACCACCTGACATCGCTGCTTGAAAGCAATTTGCGTGCGGCGAGCAGGCTCTTCCGGCGACTCGCTCAAAGGAGCCCGGACCAGGCGAGAAAAAGCCACGTTTATAGCGGCTTACGTCGACAGTCGGCCTCCTCGGACGAGGAAGAATGGCCGAGTGAGTCGTAAAAGTGATTCATCACCTTTCGCGGCTACGGCTCGCGGAGTCGTTAGCGACGATCCTCCTCCTCTCTCGGCCGTCGTGACATCCTTCCTCCGGCAAGCCCAGAAGCTCGCCAGCTGAATTTCTCCGACGTGTTACACGTCGTGGTGGAAAGGCCCGCGTGGCGGAAAGATGAGCGTGGTCGTCGTGAAAAGTGTTCCATGGATGAAGACGAAGATGAGTAGTGTTCAAGGGATGCTGCGGACAAACATGCTACGATGATGCTGATTCCCATTTTACGTAGTGGAAATTGTGATTAGAATTTGTGTCCGGACGATACTCGTCACAGGGCTAACTCTTTTACAGTGTCAATTATAATACATCGAGTTTCACATCCTAGATGATAATCAATTATTAATATCCATTTCTTATGAAAAGTAAAATTATGTGTAAAGAATTCTTTCTCATTTTGTCATACCGTGAAAGGATCAAAGAACGCTGCTTCTGACATTTTAAATCTCATAGGTCTTCGTTATGATAGTCTATCAGACAATGTTTGATAAGATAAAATAAAACAGAACTTTGGGTACATAGCTGCAAAGATGTTCCTTTAAAAATTCATTCATTTCTTCAATTAAAAACGTCTAAAAATTATATCTTCATTTCTCTTCGAAGCGAAGCAAATTTAAATATGATAAAGTCTTCTTCCAACGTGTTTCCAATTAGCAGCTTTCCCACAGTCGGAGAAATGCTTGGAGCCACGTTGAGACGACACCAGGGAAACCCTTTGCGAAGGGAGAGTTTCTGTAAACGTCCCTCGGACACTGATTACTGCTCGAAGTAACGGAAAGAAGGAGGTAACTAGGTTAAGGTCGACCAACATCCGTGACCTCGACAATTACCATTCGACACCCTTCGTCACTGAAAGACAGTTTGCATACAACGAAAACGCTGGCGTATAGTTGGTAAAGGACCCTCGGACGCAAGCCAGAAATGTTTTCGAGGCTAATTGCTTTCGGACGACCCATCTATCCCTTCTTCGACTTGCTTCTTCAAGGACCTTCGATATCTTCATGCCACGTCTTATACCTGCGACACAAAAGTGGAATGAAGTGTTTGCTGTTCAGACACGTAACGAGAAAAGAAATAGAGAAGAGAATTTATAAACTCGGAATAAAGATAGGATGTGGACTAAAAATAGCGTAAAAGATGATGTCTGGAAAAAGATGACGAATGGCGTTTTACTTTGTGGAATTAGTCCATGATAGAAGGAGGAAACGAGGTAAAGAGGTTAGCGCTGCGTTCGCTGACGTCTCGAGTGCCTCCACTGTACTTATGTTTTTATACGGCCACTCGAGAAAGCCTTAATTATTCTGTCTAGAAACCGTATATTGTTACACTTAATTCGCTGAAATTATATACGTCTGTGTAGAAATTAGTACGTATAAATTCCACTATATTTTCTATTATTTTCATACTTTTTTCTACGAGACCTAATTTCTACCAAGACGTAACAACGACATATAAAAATCGTAGACTGGCAACTTTGTAAGTGAATCATTTTCGTGGCGAGGTGATTTTGGAAAATCGTTGCTGCTCCAGGTGGTAAGTGCAAAGGGATGTCCTGGAGGCACGCAGGTCCGGCGAGAGCGGGACAGAGAGAAAAGAGGAAGAAAAGAGCTGACGGGAACGCGAGCTGGCAAGATTAATGGATTCGTATTGTCGGCATTTTTTCAAGCGTTTTAGGACTACTTTTGAGTGCAGGAGAGCGTCTCATTTTTCAAAAAGTCCGTGCCGTCTGTGGGCCCGATAGAAAAATCGCAATCGATTCGGTGCGCGTTAATGGTTCCGAATTAAGCGTGTTCCTGGTCTCTTCGCGTTGCCAGCCACGAACTATCGCCAAGCAGTCTCTCATAGGCTGCGTTACGTAAGAATGAACATCGATAGTCGTCTTGTAAATACCTCGTCCAGACACACTGAGGTGGTTCGTTTCTCATGACGCAACACACACTGTGACATTTTAACGCTTGATAGAGTTCTTGCACTTAGCGTG
Source organism: Bombus flavifrons (assembly GCF_040668555.2). Taxonomy (NCBI): domain Eukaryota; kingdom Metazoa; phylum Arthropoda; class Insecta; order Hymenoptera; family Apidae; genus Bombus; species Bombus flavifrons. Next base: position 4,296,331 of record NC_138459.1, on the reverse strand, counting down.
TACAGAGGATGCAGAAGCACTGGAAACCAAGCTTTTTGCATCTGGTTTGAAGTTTGGAAACTCGTAGTTAGGTTAAGCTCAGCAGGTATCGAAGCGAGCTTTTGTTCAGTTGAGAATTATAGAATTAGTAAAAAATTAATAAATGTATGGATCCTCTATAATTGTGTGATCCCAGGCTAAGGTATATCACTTGAGTCAGCTGAGCTTCAATAACTCAAAATTCCATCATGAACTTTGCACAAAATAATCAAAATCATTGTGCATTAGGAGACAATTAGTCTGTAAAGAATAAGAAAATATTGCATATGAAAAAATGAATCAGATAACGTTCTCTTACTTTATACTACGTATTACAAAATAAACATTTTAACAGTTACTTTTGCTCACAATAAATGTAAAAATAGTATTCAAGCATTTGATAAAATTTGAAGAAATAGTAAAGAATGATAGAATACGTTTAGTAAAAAATTAATAAATGTGTGGATCTTCTATAAACGTGTGATTCCAGGCTAAGGTATATCACTTGAGCCAGCTAAGCTTCAATAACTCAAAATTCCATCATGAACTTTGCACAAAATAATCAAAATCATTGTACATTAGGAGACACTTAGTCTGTAAAGAATAAGAAAATATTGCATATGAAAAAATGAATCGGATAACCTGTTGTTATGTCTTTATTCAGAGATAGGATCACAATAGCTATTATTATATTCTATGGATAAATCTATCACACCGTTCTGAGCCAGAAAAACCTTTATTGCACATTCTTACATGGACTAGGGATAAAAACAAAAGAATATCTTAAACCTATCGATTAAATCTATCGATTGTATCTAGAACAATCTTCTAGTTATTTTTTCTTGTAACTAACGCATCTGCATATGAATGCACGTTGTCATTTTCAACATAACCTTCTCTTACTCTATACTACGTATTATAAATTAAACATTTTAGCAGCTACTTTTGCTCATAATAAATGCCAAAATAGTATTCAAGCATTTGATCAAATTTGAAGAAACAGTGAAGAAGACCCTCCATAACTGTATGATCCCAGGTTAAGGTATATCACTTGAGTCAATTAAGCTTCAATAACTCAAAATTCAATCATAAACTTTCCATAAAATAATCAAAACTATTGTGTATTAGGAGACACTTAGTCTATAAAGAATAAGAAAATATTGCATATAAACAAATGAATCAGATAATCTTCTCTTACTTTATACTACGTATTACAAATTAAACATTTTAGCAGCTACTTTTGCCCATAATAAATGCCAAAATAGTATTCAAGCATTTGATAAAATTTGAAAAAACTAAAGAAGAAGTCAAAGAAGAAAGTCCAGCAACTTCTACGAGGTTTTTAGGGACAACAAATTCTCTGTTTACCTGCCAAGGGCCTGAAGCCTAACCAATTTGCGGTATTTATTGTTAATTTGAAGATTTACAGCAATCAGAAGCCGCACCTGAATAGGACGTCGAGCACGAACAACATGGAAAAAGGTGGAAACATGACGAAGGCGGAACAAGACGGAGTTGGCGCCTTGGGAGCTCCGATCCTCTTCCGACCGAAGATAGAAGTTGCAGCAGCTGATGAGCCGTAACCGATGAAGCACAATAACCCTCCGTAAGCAGTACCGCTATCTTTCATTCCGTCTTTCGTGGTCACGGTAGGTGCGCGATCTTTATCTACCACAGAGACTACGCTCGTGCAACGGAAGTCCACGCCACGCGAATATAATTCAAGTTGGATATCGCAGCTGCACGATCCGATGAAATTTTTGATTTTTTTTTTTTTTCTGACGTATTACCGTTGATAATTTTTGGAATACAATTTTATTTCTGTACAGATTCGTCTACCTACATTGCACATTCGACTTTGCCAACACATTAGATATGATGTCCCATGCGATTTTTATTCTAATTTAACCTAAATATTACAGTGGAGTAAGTATACTAATATTTTTCATTCACCAGAATTCGTTATATTCTTTAAGTCATGAAAACGTACGATGGTAGAAATTAAAGTTGAGATTCCAAAAATTTTGTCTTACATTGCTATTATTGTCAGCCTAGGTTAGTCGTATATTAAGTTGTCCGGAAAGTGTCTTTCCTTCGCAAGCGTGTTTTCTACAATACAAACGTGGAACCAAGTCTGTGAAATGTTTATCTCAACAGAACAAAATGTATCGTATGTAATTCGACAAAATAATATAAAAAACATTGTGCGTCTGTTATTTCCTCACAAAACGAAAGAAACTTTTCGGACAAGCAATATGTATGCGTTGACAATGAGCGAAGTAGGCGAGCGGATACGTCGCTGACGATATGCATTTTATCTTCTTAATATTATTTTTATTCACAGGAATATATTTTATCTTCTTGATGCGCGGAGCTGCAAAAACAGACGCTAAGTTCGGTGAAACGTAATTTTTCTTCGAATCTTCGAACGTAAGAAAACACCGCTGGGATCTATACACCGAGAAAGCTGACAAATGAATCAAGAAGTTCGAAACTTGCTGTCTGGAGAGCAGATCGTTGCATCGTCCGGAAGACGTCGAAATTTCTTTGACCCATTTTATCCTTTCGTTTCCGAACGTCTGCAGAGTTTACCACCCACGGCATGTCTGCTCATACGAATACTTTTCTCCGGCTGAAAAAATTCGATTCGCACAGTAATAAATCAAAGGTTGCAACCCTTTGGGTACGACAAGGCAAACCGACTGCCCGGTTATGTCCCACAATCCAGGGCTACCGTCTCTTCTCTAAGAGTACTGCTGGTTACTGATTATGCTACAAAAAGGCTTCGTTCCAGTTGATTACTATTGTCATTATTTACGAGTTGTAAATTATTCAAATTTTGACGCCCCTAGGAAGAAAGTCTATTTGCTTATCTCAACCCTTCCACCATAATTTTTTTGCTTTCTCATCTTCCGGCTTCTTCACTTTTAAACTTTATCTGTTCTTCGAATCTCACTTGCACCAACTCTCTCCGATTGCGTTTGATGAATCCAAGCAACGGTACGCTTAGAATGTAATATAATTTAGAGTTGAAAGTAAAATCAGTAAACTGCGGATTTTTATACAAATTTATATTCATAAAAACATGAATGTGTGTTGGATAGATTATCGTGGTCGCTATCGTTCACTGTCGATTTTGGAAACGATCCATTTTCCAAATTGCAGAAACTTTGCATCTTTTATTTTTCGTTCATTTTCTTTTATTTCTGCTCCTAAAAACTTACATTTTGGAGGAATTCCCAATCAGGTTTTATTCCTTTAACTATGTTCATAAAACAACATGGTTTTATTCCTTTAACTATATTCATAAAACAACATGGTTTTATTCCTTTAACTATATTCATAAAACAACATGGTTTTATTCCTTTAACTATATTCATGAAGCAATATGGTTTTATTCCTTTAACTATATTTATAAAACAACATGGTTTTATTCCTTTAACTATATTCATAAAACAACATAGTTTTATTCCTTTAACTATATTCATAAAACAACATGGTTTTATTCCTTTAACTATATTCATGAAGCAATATGGTTTTATTCCTTTAACTATATTCATAAAACAACATGGTTTTATTCCTTTAACTATATTCATGAAGCAATATGGTTTTATTCCTTTAACTATATTCATAAAACAACATGGTTTTATTCCTTTAACTATATTCATAAAACAATATAGTTTTATTCCTTTAACTATATTCATGAAGCAATATGGTTTTATTCCTTTAATTATATTCAAAAAACAACATGGTTTTATTCCTTTAACTATATTCATAAAACAATATAGTTTTATTCCTTTAACTATATTCATGAAGCAACATGATTTTATTCCTTTAACTATATTCATAAAACAACATGGTTTTATTCCTTTAACTATATTCATAAAACAATATAGTTTTATTCCTTTAACTATATTCATGAAGCAACATGATTTTATTCCTTTAACTATATTCATGAAGCAACATGGTTTTATTCCTTTAACTATATTCATAAAACAACATGGTTAAAGGAATAAAACCTGAATGAGAATACCTCGAAAAATGTAAGTTTTTCGAAAGAGCAGAAATAAAAGAAATTGACGAAAAAGAAAAGATGCAAAGTTTCTGCAATTTCGAAAATGGATCGTTTCCAAGATCGACAGTGAACGAAAGCGACCACGATGATCCATCCACTCTTCCTGCGAAGCTGGACGAGACTCTTTAAAGTTTCCTTGAGAAAGTTTGATGAGTCTATCGAACGCTATTATTCCATACCCCCTTCCTAGCACCCTTCTTCCGCGTTCTTTAATCATTCAGAGCGAATCAATCACCTATCCAGAGAAGCTCAGGAACGCTCGAATCACCCTCCATCGTCCGTGAAACTTCGTCGTCCCGAGTCCTTCCTGGAACGACGTTATCAAACGAGGCCATTTCCGTGGGCCCAGCGAATACCTGGAAAGATAAGAGAAAGTAAAAGAAATTAGGTTTTCTAAATGCTATTTATTTTCTCAGAATTTATATTATTGATGAATTTTTCATTTTTATATTTGTTAACTACTGTGCATGTACGTGATAGATAAAATATTATTTTTTATACGAAGATAGTTTTAAAATTCAATATGTTGCTAATCAGTTCCATATTACAAAAATTCTCTGTTTATTTGACTTTGGAGTTAAAAAGATGTTTTATCGAATCTCCAAAAATGTTGCTAGTCATAATTGTTCAAATATTAAGGATCTTTTGATCTAATAGATTATTTTCGTTTTCAATTACGTCATATGAAAATCTGCCAAATTAATCATAAATTAGTATGAAAATCAAGTAAACAAGGAAAATGTGCTTATAATATTTATCTCTTCAGCTCGTATCTCGAATTCGTGGCTTCCCTATAACCACTTGGCTGCAGAGTTCAGCCACAAAACCGCAGTTGCCCCCTCCCCCTTAAAATGTAACTCTCCCGTGATCTTCATTTAACAATATTATGAAAAATTATTAATTATTAAAAGTATAGAATAACATACACTATCAATTTTTATTATTTTTATTATTCAAAGCATATAATGGCAAAATAATAATAAATCGACGATGTAAGACAAAATCCTTCCCCAATGGATCGTTTATCTTATTGGTCGTCACGGGTGACGACGGTGGCGTCCTGGTAACAGTTGATAGCGACATATCATAACAAGGCTTCGTTTATTTCAACAAACCATTCGCACTCGTTATTTCGTCGCAAGCAAAACGTGCAGAACATATTGTTGAAACGTGTAGAAGATATTAGTAAACAGTATTTGCACATTCTATATATAACATTAAGGTATGTTCACACTTCTAACCTCAATTATATGATTATAAAGCAGCATCTACGATTATTTTCTAAGGTGTGTTTATAATAATATTCGTAGATTAAAGTGTTAAATGATTCAATGTGAGCAGAATATCCGGTGAAATAGAATATTATCAAGTGATGAAATGAATGTTTAGAAACTAATATTACAATGACGTTTGCGACCATGTACATCAGATATTTAACCTTCTGAGAAGCTTCAATTATTTCGACAATTTTTTATCTTCGAGTTATTGAAATAATTTTCATTACCCCTCAAAGATATGGATGCAAACACAGTGCACCGTTAGATGCAACATTTGTACTCATTTTTTTTATTGGTGTTCTAACAAAAATATTTAATCGTTCAATGGAGCACTTTTTATTTCAAAGTATCTTCTATTTATCGGTTATATTGAAAATGCCCTAACTGTCAATTTTCATTCAATTTTTATAGTTGTAAGAAGCTCAAGCGCTCCGGTCACCGATGACCACCGTGGCGCCATAGGAGAAACTGTGATTGGCCATATATGGCCCACGTGGCAGTCAAAGTGAGTAACGTGAGTAAGTTGACGTTTTCCTTGATATTAATATAAATCCATCGCAATATTTAATCAAAGAACTCGTTTCAGCTAAGCCACTAAGCCTCGTTGCAAATTCTATTTCGAGCCAATAACGATACGCAAGAGGCTCGTATAAATGCGCATTTTATTAAGGGACCACGTGAATAAGGGTTTCACCGAGCCTTCATCCCTGTTGTAGGACGTATTCGATTTCGACCCCTTCGACAACTCAGCTTCGCGAACCATGTTCACGAGCTTTGTCTATCCATCTCGTTTTCTTCCTGTTTTACGAAGCTTCTCTCTCTCTCTCTGCTTCTCTGTCTTTCAGTCGATTCCGTTCGAAGAGAACCAATCAGCGATCCCTCGAAGCCCTCTTGCACCCTGCAACCCGCAGCCACGCCTGCCAATATAGGGTAGATACCCTCGTCAGATCGACCCTTATCCTTTTTACCCGCCTTCCTTCTTCTCTCTCTGCCACCGTTGTTGCTGGACCCGATTCATTCCGCAAAATGGATCCTTCCTCTGTTCTTTCCAATGGTATCCTTCGATGCATTGCTCGTTTACAGAATCCTTTCAGATTTCTCTTTGAGAAATTAATCGAGAAATTTTCTCATTTAATTTTATAATATTCAATTTCTTCATGTGGAAGGTACACTAATTCCATAGAATGGTTACTCCTACTGATGTTTTTTGATACATTGCCCGTTTAGAGGATTCTTTGAAATTTCTTTGTGAGAATTAAGTCGGTGAGTTTCTTCATCCAACTTAATAAAATTGTAGTTATCAATATGTTCCTATATTTAAAAATTGATCAATAACATAAATTTGTCAATGAATCTCTTCATCCAACTTAATAAAATTGCAATTATCAATATGTTTCTATATTTAAAAATTGATCAATAATATAAATTTGCCAATGAATCTCTTCATCCAACTTAATAAAATTGCAATTATCAATATGTTTCTATATTTAAAAATTGATCAATAACATAAATTTGTCAATGAATCTCTTCATCCAACTTAATAAAATTGCAATTATCAATATGTTTCTATATTTAAAAATTGATCAATAATATAAATTTGTCAATGAGTTTCTTCATCCAACTTAATAAAACTGCAGTTATCAATATGTTTCTATATTTAAAAATTGATCAATAATATAAATTTGTCAATGAATTTCTTCATCCAACTTAATAAAATTGTAGTTATCAATATGTTCTTATATTTAAAAATTCATCAATAATATAAATTTGCCAATGAGTTTCTTCATCCAACTTAATAAAATTGTAGTTATCAATATGTTCTTATATTTAAAAATTCATCAATAATATAAATTTTCCAATGAGTTTCTCCATCCAACTTAATAAAATTGTAGTTATCATTATGTTCCTATATTTAAAAATTGATCAATAATATAAATTTGTCAATGAATCTCTTCATCCAACTTAATAAAATTGCAATTATCAATATGTTTCTATATTTAAAAATTGATCAATAACATAAATTTGTCAATGAATCTCTTCATCCAACTTAATAAAATTGCAATTATCAATATGTTTCTGTATTTAAAAATTCATCAATAACATAAATTTATCAATGAGTTTCTTCATCCAATTTCTTTCTTCTTCATCCAAATTCTTCGAAAATATTTATCGAGAAATCAATCGACAATTTTCTTGATTTAATTTGCTATTTAATAACGTAGTCGTTAACATCCTTTTGTGTAATTAGTCGCGAATATAAATAAATTAGATTTAGTCGTGTGTGGAAAATTCGTGAATTTTTTTAATTACTTTGTTGCCATTTCGCGAATACATCGGACACGAAGGAAACGTACAATTCATCATTGATGCAACTACAGTTACGAGTTACTGAATATTCGAACATGCTCTGAGAACATACCGTTATGATTAATATCAAACACCGCCATACTGCAATGTTCCCCGACATGGAGTCTAAGCTATAATTTTCCTGATGACCTCGTGTCCTTCCACACGTACGATCCTTTTCTAAAAGTCATTGTGCGAAATTGGACTTGGAATCTAGGCCCAATACATATTACGTTCGAAGTTTAATCAACGACAGAATTGCAATTTCGTGCGAAATGACTGAAAGCCAATTTTTAAATTAATGTTCCAAGTAAACTTGAGCCTTAGATGAAAATTAATCTGAAACCGGAGACCAAACAAAGAAATATATTTGTACAAAATTGGATTTGCTGGAATGAATTCTTAAAATGGAACCTACATTGGTAAAATTGTTTCAGTCCACTGAGCTATAATATCTTGAAAATTTACCTCAATGTTTACACAGAATAATCTTATTATATATTATACAATTCAAATGAATTAAAAGTAGAATAAAATAAATTATAATTAGTTTATTAAACTTATTGTATATTATATGACGCCATTAGTTTTTAATATTTTCCCAAGACATTTCCATATTTTTGATAATTTAACTATAATTTAGCTATAGCTAATTTGAATTTAACTATAGCTGACTCAACTAACGCTACTTTCTTCAAAAATTGCACTTCAATCAATCTGTGCACTGTGAACTCGTTTTACAAATTGTATCAATATTTTCCTCACTTTTAATCATTTTTCTTAAGTACCTAAAATATATAATATTCTCTCATTCTTTCTCTATTATATTAAACCTAACAAAATAAATCTCATAATATACAACAACTCTAATTATTCCATACAAACTTCAAAATCTAATTTCAAGGTATTGAACTATAGCTAATTAACTCTACTTTGTTCCAAAATTACACTATACATCAATCTGTGCACTGTGAACTCGTTTTACAAATTGTATCAATGTTTTCCCAAGACATTTCCTCACTTTCAATCATTTTTCTCAAGTACCTAAAATATATAATATTCTCTCATTCTTTCTCTATTATATTAAACCTAACAAAATAAATCTCATAATATACAACAACTCTAATTATTCCATACAAACTTCAAAATCTAATTTCAAGGTATTGAACTATAGCTAATTAACTCTACTTTGTTCCAAAATTACACTTCAATCAATCTGTGCACTGTGAACTCTTTTTACAAATTGTATCAATATTTTCCCAAGACATTTCCTCACTTTCAATCATTTTTCTCAAGTACCTAAAATATATAATATTCTCTCATTCTTTCTCTATTATATTAAACCTAACAAAATAAATCTCATAATATACAACAACTCTAATTATTCCATGCAAAGTTCAAAATCTAATTTCAAGGTATTGAACTATAGCTAATTAACTCTACTTTGTTCCAAAATTACACTTCAATCAATCTGTGCACTGTGAACTCTTTTTACAAATTGTATCAATATTTTCCCAAGACATTTCCTCACTTTCAATCATTTTTCTCAAGTACCTAAAATATATGATATTCTCTCATTCTTTCTCTATTATATTAAACCTAACAAAATAAATCTCATAATATACAACAACTCTAATTATTCCATGCAAAGTTCAAAATCTAATTTCAAGGTATTGAACTATAGCTAATTAACTCTACTTTGTTCCAAAATTACACTTCAATCAATCTGTGCACTGTGAACTCGTTTTACAAATTGTATCAATGTTTTCCCAAGACATTTCCTCACTTTCAATCATTTTTCTCAAGTACCTAAAATATATAATATTCTCTCATTCTTTCTCTATTATATTAAACCTAACAAAATAAATCTCATAATATACAACAACTCTAATTATTCCATACAAAGTTCAAAATCTAATTTCAAGGTATTGAACTATAGCTAATTAACTCTACTTTGTTCCAAAATTACACTTCAATCAATTTGTGCATTGTGAACTCGTTTTACAAATTGTATCAACGTTTCACGTGGTCTAAAAGGTGAAGCTCGATGAAGATGGTTCGCAGCAGATTCAAAGATCGTACAATAGCTCTGATTTTATCCTAACGTATGGACAAAAAACGTGACGATAACAGGGGACCTCATCGATATCTAGCGATCGGTCGATCGAAGTACCAGATGAAACGTAAGAGTTATAATAATCCATGATAGCAACGGTGGCGATGTCGAGGAGCGGAGGAGCGGTCGTGCTGTCACAAAGGCATGCGCCACCCACCTCGACCTGGACGCTCACATCGTTAATCAACTGCACCGGGACCCTTAACTTTCGAGGCACCGATCCACAGGTATGGCTTCGCCTCTGCTGAACCCGACTGAGTTGCGCGAACGTGCTTTCAAATAGACCAATGAGACTCTGTTGTCTCAGAAATCTCGTCTCTTTTGTCAGCAAAGACCTTGCTGGTGAGTCTCGTGTTCGATCTTTTCCAAGGAGATCCTTTTGTTTCTAATTTTTCACTGGTCGCCTAGAAATAGAATTATCGTTATGTTAGTTTCTTTCAATGAATATGAATATTTTGTAAGAAGAATTTTATAGAAAATGGGCATATACAATGTACTTTTTAGTGAGCTAGATGACTATCAAATTTTTATTTATTTTGTTAATAAAGAAAACAGTAAGAGGTATTTTTGTAATTTTTAGTACTTTCTACTTGTACTTTTTAGTGAGCTAGTTGACTATCAAATTTTTATTTATTTTGTTAATAAAGAAAACAGTAAGAGGTATTTTTGTAATTTTTGGTACTTTCTACTTGTACTTTTTAGTGAGCTAGTTGACTATCAAATTTTTATTTATTTTGTTAATAAAGAAAACAGTAAGAGGTATTTTTGTAATTTTTGGTACTTTTTACTTGTACTTTTTAGTGAGCTAGTTGACTATCAAATTTTTATTTATTTTGTTAATAAAGAAAAAAGTAAGAGATATTTAAATTAGTTCAAGGAATATTCAGTTTCTGAAAAAGTGAGATTTTCAATGTAATTTATTCATAGATTCTTTCTTTCAGAAAACTTGTTAATTATTAAATTAAGTTTGCCAGATGTAAATTATATTTCTTCTAAAGATAAATTTCGATGTTTGCCTGAATTAGACGTCGCTTAGTTAAAAAATAATAAACCTGACACTTATTACACCAAAGGTCAGGATCGCGAAAGAGATTCTGAAAATACATTATTCATTTGTTGTTGTATCAAGCGTACACCATCTTGTACTGTTTCCTACAACGTTAATAGCTTGTAAAATATCACGCTTTGTAATCTTACGTGACTCACTTTACACTTCCATTACACCTTCAGATCATAGCCGTAGCATTAAACCGATATAAAACACGGCGAAACATACCTACTTGATTAAGCATGAAATATTAACAGTAATTCTTATCATCTTACTATTATTCCTAGTTATTACGTAACATACACTAAATGTATATCTTATTAATGCAATCACCATAAAAAATTCCAAAAATTATACTAGCAATAAGAATTCCTGGAAGCATCACAAAAAGGGGAAAAAACGATTCGCACTTCCATCACTATTATTCCTACCTATTACGTAACATACACTAAATGTACATCTTATCAATCTAATGCTCGTAAAAACATTCAAATCTATTAGCAATAAGAACGTCGCAATTCCTAGAAGCGTCACAAAAAGGAAAAAAGAACAATTTACACTTCCATTACTATTACTATTATCCATCACTATTATTCCTACCTATTACGTAACATACACTAAATGTACATCTTATCAATCTAATCCCCATACAAAATTTAAAAAATTCTGCTAGCAATAAGAATACCTGGAAGCATCACAAAAAAGAAAAAAAACAATTCATATTTCCATTACTATTATTCCTACCTATTACGTACCATACACTAAATGTACATCTTATCAATCTAATCCCCATAAAAAATTCCAAAAATTCTACCAGCAATAAGAATGCGCAATCCCTGGAAGCGTTATAAAAAGGAAAAAAAAACAATTCACACCTCCATCAATATTACTATTATCCATCACTATTATTCCTACCTATTACGTAACATACACTAAATGTACATCTTATCAATCTAATGCTCACAAAAGCTTCCAAATTTATTAGCAATAAGAACGCGCAATCCCTGGAAGCGTCACAAAAAGGAAAAAAGAACAATTTACACTTCCATTACTATTACTATTATCCATCACTATTATTCCTACCTATTACGTACCATACACTAAATGTACATCTTATTAATCTAATGCCCACAAAAGCTTCCAAATCTATTAGCAATAAGAACGCGCAATCCCTGGAAACGTCACAAAAAGGAAAAAAGAACAATTTACACTTCCATTACTATTACTATTATCCATCACTATTATTCTTACCTATTACGTAACATACACTAAATGTACATCTTATCAATCTAATCCCCATACAAAATTTAAAAAATTCTGCTAGCAATAAGAATACCTGGTAGCATCACAAAAAGGAAAACAGCAATTCACACTTCCATTACTATTACTATTATCCATCACTATTATTCCTACCTATTACGTAACATACACTAAATGCACATCTTATCAATCTAATACCCATAAAAAATTTAAAAAATTCTACTAGCAATAAGAATACCTGGTAGCATCACAAAAAGGAAAACAGCAATTCACACTTCCATTACTATTACTATTATCCATCACTATTATTCCTACCTATTACGTAACATACACTAAATGCACATCTTATCAATCTAATACCCATAAAAAATTTAAAAAATTCTACTAGCAATAAGAATACCTGGTAGCATCACAAAAAGGAAAAAAGCAATTCACACTTCCATTACTATTACTATTATCCATCACTATTATTCCTACCTATTACGTAACATACACTAAATGCACATCTTATCAATCTAATCTCCATAAAAACTTCCAAAAGTTCTCCTAGTAATAAGAATTTTTGGAAGCATCACAAAAAGGAAAAAAAACGATTCGCACTTCCATCACTATTATTCCTACCTATTACGTACCATACACTAAATGTACATCTTATCAATCTAATGCCCAGAAAAAATTCCAAAAATTCTACCAGCAATAAGAACGTCGCAATCCCTGGGAGCATGACAAAAAGGAAAAAAGAAAACGATTCGCACTTCCATCAGCCAAGTTTGACCCATGACAAGGGAACAAGGGGACAGTGCGACATCTCGGTTGAGGAGAAAGTTCCCGAATCTATTATTGGTATCTAGAAAAGGCTTTTACGAAGGGGCATACGATACGCGGAGAAAGAAGTTGCCAGCCCTAGTTGGCGATGCGCGCCGTGTCGGGGGTGAAAAGGAGGTTGAGGGGTTCCCAGAAAGAGGCGGAGGACAAGGGTTTCCTTTTCTACGGTGGCACCCCTCTATGATATTTCCGAATAGCCGGCATCTTCGTATGTGGGGGGACAGCAGCAGCCCTTCAAGGGTGGTAGAAGATTGGGGGATCAGCGAGAGGGGTAGAAACGAAGCCACCCCACCTCTGTCTGTGCTACCCTCTTTCTTTCCCCTGCAAAGCTTCGAGGTTGGCGTTGCTGCAGGAATCCGACGTAACAGCAACGAACCACGAAGAGAAACGGAGAAAGGGTGGGGAAGAAAGAGACGGAGAGAGAAACAGGCAGAAGGAGAGCCATGCCGGCGGTGCTGCTAGTCAAACCAAAACTCGGCATGATTAATGATCGCGAGAGAGGCACAGCGCTGCTTCAAACAACAAACTTTTCCCAAGGAACGCCGAAGAATATAAGAAAAAATATATAAGAAAGAGGGAACTCTCTTTCTTCGCATCCACCCTTCAGACCAACTAATACCCTCCTAGAGCTCTTTCTCTCCCTCTATTTCGCCTCGCTTCCCCACGACCGTTCGCCTTCGCTCTGACAGCCTTTCATTTCTTTTCTTCCTTCTTTATTTCTTTCTGCCGGTGCTCCGCCACCGCTCTTTTCCTCTTCTTTCGTCTCTCTTGTTCTCCGCGGTCCGACTTCGCGCGATCAACACCTCCGTATGCTTCCTCTCGCGGCCAGTTTGCTTCTCGTTCACGCCACGGATAATGCTCCATGCCCTGGTCAACGTATCTCCAACTTTGTACAATTTTTTATTCTGCACACGTCCTTGAGACAATAACAGAAAAGGTGACGGGAAAGCATGTTCTTTGATCATAATTATGCCGTGTAGTTGAGAATCCTAGTGACAAATTGGCCACACAAACGACACTGTCTTCCTGCAACGATAGACTCACAGTTAGTACAGAGAAGTTGATTTTCTATTTTCAGAATATAAATCAAGTTCTATATCATCGGTTCAAATGGATTTTCATTACCTCGCTGTAGCTTTCCTCATTACTCAGATAAGTCAGATTTTACTCTATTACTTTCCATTACAAAACCAATGAAATTAACAGAACCTCAACTAACAAAGTTTCACTTGCTGTCTAATTAAATGAATTCTGTCAATTAGATCCAATTACTGCAAGCCTGTTACGTACATAAACAATCAGAAGCAACGGAGAGAATAATTTCTACCGCACAAAATGTGTGTCTCCCGCTGCATAAACAGAATTCCGCTGCATTATGAATCTCAAATTTCAGTCTGCTCTGAGATACTTCCTTTGTGAACGTCGACTGCAATCGCCTAACCACGGAATACTGACTTCAGAACGCGTGTAGTCGCAGCTGGCAGGAAAATTGGATCGTCGAAGTGGACGACGTACTCGGTAAAACGGGCAACGGAGCGTCACCGGTGCGGCTGTTCCGTGCTTCACGGCGCGACCTGGCGTCCGCTCGAGGGTAGAACCTTCAGGACGAATTTGCTCGGTCATCGTCGGACGGCTGTGAACGTGGACGGCGAGCTCGGCCTGTGTAACAGTAACTTTCTCTCTCCTCTTTGTGGCCGCGGCTCGTTCTTCCGTATTTACGTACAGTCTCGTCCACGTGCACGGACACCGGTCGAATAATAAACACTTATTAGCTGGCTACCATTTGCGGCCGATTCACCTGATGAGCGGCATTCTCCAATGTTATCCGACATTGTGTCGCGAATCAATTGGCGGCACGGAGCCCTTTCGCAGCGTCGAATTGAAGAAGAAGCGGAGGATAAACGGAGCCGACGCGTCGAAAGGAGGCAGCACGAATATGCGTAGATTGGGACGCGTGAAGAAGTGCATCGAGTGCACAAGTTGCTCGTTTCCTTCTATTCTGTCATTTTCTAATATTCCTGCAAAGGATTTGGTATTTGTAAATTTTGGAAAAATTTGAAATTTCGTACGTAGATAGTTGTCACGGTGTTCGGAATACCTTCGAGCATGTCCCATGCTTTCAGCATTTCGTGTCTCGCTGAAGGATCCTGAGGACGAAATGGCAGGGTATTAATCGCGTTACGTCGGTACCATTTCCAGCCGATTCACCTGATGAGGCTCATTCTTGACCGATAATCGCCGCGAACGGACGAGATCCGTGTAAACCTTGTACTCACTCTGCAGCCTCTTCCTCTTCTTCTTCTTCTTCTTCTTCTTCTTCTTGCACGGTGTATACGAAGGAGCTACGAGGCGCGCGGGCGCGCACACGCCTCACGATGACTAATGACAGACATCGTAAGTCACTCACAAATTGAATTAAACGCGACTGTAAAACCGTGACGCGGCGCAAACAATCAGCGGCTATTCATTGCCGGAAATCGGGTGCCCTGTCCGCGGACTTACGGCCGTAAAACTATGTTTGTCCCTTGCCGATTCTATCGCCTTGTCTTTTCATTATTCGTTGCAATCTTGTTACGATATACCAGGCATGTAAATATGAAACCGGAATTTTTCTATACAAACTACACGTTTATTGTATGGAAATGATTGAAAATATTTTGTTCGAAGTACTGCCCATCGCTAGCTATACATTTTTCCCACCTGTCTGGCAATTGGTGGATGCCAGGCCAGAAAAACTGTCGCTCTTTCGAGGCAAACCAGTCATCGAGCCATTTTCGTACATTTTCGTAAGAAGCGAAGTGCGTGTCCCATCGATGCAAATAAATAGTAATCGGACGGAGCCAAGTCTGGTGAGCAAGCCGCGTGCGAAAGTATTTCCCAACTGAACGCTTCGATCGTTTCCTTGATCGGTTTTGCTGTATGCGATGCTGCATCATCGCGAAGCAAAATTACTTTGTGCTGCCTTTTTTCATATTCTGGTCGATCTTCACGCAAAGCTTGACTCGAATCGATCATTCGTTGTCGGTAGCGCTCGGTATTAACGGTTTCGCCAGGTTTTAACAGCTCATAATGGATCACACCCTTCCGATCCCACCAAACATAGAGCATCGTCTTCCGTCCATAGCGATTTGGTCTTGTAGTCGATGTCGCTGGTTCGCCTGGAGCTACCCATGATCTTTTACGCTTAGGATTCTCAAAATATATCCACTTTTCATCGCCAGTCACAATTCGCTGGAGAAACGACTTTCTTTTGTATCTGGCGAGCAGCATTTCGCAAGTGGTTTTTCGGTTTTCCTGCTGTCTTTCATTCAGTTCGCGTGGAACCGATTTTCCCACCTTCTGCATCTTTCCCATGGCTCTCGAACGTATGGAGACGGCTTCTCGCGTCACGTTTAATTGATCAGCGAGTTGTTGTTGCGTTCGAGCGTCATCCTCATCCGACAATGCTCGCAATTCGCTGTCTTGAAACTTTTTCGGTGGTCTTGCACGTTCTTCGCTCCTCGCGTCGAAATCGCCACTTCTGAATTTTTGAAACCGCTCGAAGCACCGTGATTTACCAAGAGCATGCTGACCGTAAGCTTCGACAAGCATTCGATGCGATTCTGCGGCAGTTCTCCTCGAATGGTAACAGAAAATCAATGCTGTCCGCAAATCGTAGTTTCCAGGCACAAAATTTGACATGTTCAACGCTATTACAAACTATGCTGTTGCGTGAAACTTGTATCGTTCCGAGTGGAAAATGTTGTGAGATGTCAACAAAGACTTTTGGCATCAATGACGCAGTTTAGTGATAACTACATCTATAGGCAAATTCCGGTTTCATACTTACAGTCCTGATACCGCTTTAACTGTATCGATTCTGTCTTCAATTTTAATTGACAAATCCACGTGGCAATTTCGATGAGAAACTCTCCATAAAACCTGCAACAATATTTCCTTCAGATATCTCAGACGCTAACGTATGCAGTAAGAAGGCACGAAGAATACTTGGATCAAATTTATTACCACTACGAAGTTCAGTTTACGGTACAGTTGGAGATGCGAGTGACTGTCGGTCCTCTCGAACGATGAGGCTGTTGGAAATCGAGCGAAACAATTTTTTTCCTGGGCGAAACACGACTGGTTCACGCGCAATGGATTCTGGTAACGCTGTACGCGCACGATGTTCCGCTCGGTCTTCTTGATCGATCATATATTAGAAGGTACGAAGTGTTTCAGTACACCTACAATGCCGCAGAGGAGAGACGATCCATCGTCAATGAACGTCGGAATTACACGGCTAAATGAGATTCTAGCGGCGGTATCAAAGTGGCAGCAGGTGGTCAGGGCCACGGCCATTTTTTCCCGCTGGATACGCTTTGCTGGCTGCCTCGCAGCCCACGGCCATTTCTATCTCTCTCCTGTCTTGCAAAATCCTGAAACGATAAATAAACGACTAACCAGCTTCGACTTCCTTCGTCACGCGTTGCATTTGCATTTCCTGCACAACTTTTTCTTCAATTTTCCTGGCAAACTGGTTCGCATGTATTTGAAATTTGCTTCACTTAAAAGAAATCGGACGAAGTTCTATCAAAAGTTCTGTAAAGCAGATTTTAAATGCATACGAACTAGTTTGCTAGGAAAATTGAAGAAAAAGTTGTGCAGCAAGTGCAAATGCTACACGTCATGAAGGAAGTGGAAGCTGCTTAGTCGTTTACATGGTTCTACTTAAAAGAAATTGGACAATGTTCTATCAAAAGTTTCCTAAAGAAAATTTCAAATACATATGAACTAGTTGTGTAGGAAAATTGAAGAAGAAGTTGTGTAGGAAAATTGAAGAATTTGTGTAGGAAAATTGAAGAATTTGTGTAGGAAAATTGAAGAAGAATTTGTGTAGGAAAATTGAAGAAGAAGTTGTGCAGCAAGTGCAAATGCTACACATCACAAAAGAAACCAAAGCTGATCAGTCGTTTACATATTTCTACTTAAAAGAAACTGGACAATGTTCTATTACAAGTTCCCTAAAGAAAATTTCAAATACATATGAACTAGTTGTGTAGGAAAATTGAAAAAGAAGTTGTGCAGCAAGTGCAAATGCTACACGTCATAAAAGAAATCAAAGCTGATTAGTCGTTTACATATTTCTACTTAAAAGAAATTGGACAATGTTCTATTACAAGTTTAAAGAAAATTTCAAATACATATGAACTAGTTGTGTAGGAAAATTGAAGAAGAATTTGTGTAGGAAAATTGAAGAAGAATTTGTGTAGGAAAATTGAAGAAGAAGTTGTGTAGGAAAATTGAAGAAGAAGTGCAGCAAGTGCAAATGCTACACATCATAAAAGAAATCAAAGCTGATTAGTCGTTTACATATTTCTACTTAAAAGAAACTGGACAATGTTCTATTACAAGTTCCCTAAAGAAAATTTCAAATACATATGAACTAGTTGTGTAGGAAAATTGAAGAAGAAGTTGTGTAGGAAAATTGAAGAAGAAGTTGTGTAGGATAATTGAAGAAGAAGTTGTGTAGGATAATTGAAGAAGAAGTTGCGTAGGAAAATTGAAGAAGAAGTTGTGCAGCAAGTGCAAATGCTACACATCATAAAAGAAATCAAAGCTGATTAGTCGTTTACATATTTCTACTTAAAAGAAATTGGACAATGTTCTATTACAAGTTTCCCAAAGAAAATTTCAAATACATATGAACTAGTTGTGTAAGAAAATTGAAGAAGAAGTTGTGCAGGAAGTGCAAATACTATACGTCATGAAGGAAGTCGAAGCTGCCTAGGCATTTACATATTTCTACTTAAAAGAAATTGGACAATGTTCTATCAAAAGCTTCCTAAAGCAAATTTCAAATACATAGGAACTAGTTGTCTAGGAAAATTGTGCAGGAAATGCAAATGCTACACATCATGAAGGAAGTGAAAGCTGGTTAGTCGTTCAAATGTTTCTACTTAAAAGAAACCGGACAATGTTCTATTAAAAGTTTTCTAGATTAAGTATATTCGATGAGGCGATTAGCGAGATGTAATTTAAGTTTTTTGTAACTTTTGGAGATTTCAGGTAAATCGACATTGGGCCGTGTTCGACGCCATTTTACACGAAATCCTCCGTTCGAAGGATCGCTAATTATCTTCCACCGTGGCTTACCAACGGTACGCTCCTAAGCCAGTGGGCTGGGCGTCCTCCTGGTTCAGCTGGCTAGAAATGGTCACGTAAGAACCACGCTGGAACCATCTTGGCTATTCCATTTTTTTTCCTTTTTTCGGCTCGCTTAGAACCCACAATTAATTATATTTCCGAAGATTTTTCTGACCTCGAGTTGATGGATTTTACAGAGGAAGAGAATGAAACTCGCTGCTGAGGATTCTTCTCTTCCTAGAACTTCACGTGTTTACGTTTATTCGCTCGTTTCCAACGTTTACTTTTTCTCCATTTCTTCCTTCTCATATTTCAAACTACTTATTTGGCATGAAATGAATTTTTTTCCAAGCTTCTCTTCCATGAAGCTTTTTCAAGATTACTTTAATGTTGCACAATTTATTTCACGAAGACAGAAACGAAGAAGAAGAAGATCGTAATTGAGACTGCGATCAACGACGCAAGACAAATAATTGTTCATAAATCAGTGGAATTTCATGAGATGCGCGGCAGCATGTAGCGAACGCATTAAATATTTATGCACTCGTCAGGAATCTAGCGAATTTCCTAAGTGGTTCTCTCTGGACAATCATTAATCGTTGTGCACGATCGTGGAACACTCGATGACATTATTCTTACGGAGTTTCAGCAAATATTCCGTTGCTGCAAAAACAAATCCAACAAGCAAGGTGAGTAATGTACAAACGAACAGACCGAAAAGATTCGTTGGCAAACGTATCTACCAACGACGTTCCACCAATGTGCAACGTTTCATTGCAAACTTCCACTGCAACATATTTCTCCTATGAAATATCCTCTAAGTTCCAGTGAAGAATTTTACAAATCTCAAACTTCACACGAATCTATTTACCCTGTATTCGCAATTCCATGCACTCCACTTCATTCTGATTAAATAGATTCTAGAAACCAGTCGCAATAGTCGAGTAAAGTAACACGAAATCATGCTGAATAAACTACGTCGATCAGATGCGTGAAAAAATAGCAGACTACTCTTAACCTTACTCTTATCCACGTCACCGATACCCATCGCTATTAACAGACTTATCAATATTAATATTAAGCAGCTTATTAATATTAACGAGCACGAGCCGGCGAATCGGCGAGTTGGCCGCAGGAGGACTCGAAGAATTATCGAGAAATTGCATCCCAGTAGAACAAGACAGTCCGGGACAGAACGAAATAGATAGGCTCCTCTAAGGGGGCAAGCCAGTCATCATTAATATTATAGTGCAGCGGCGCTCATCGCATCAGATCTATGCCGACCTCTTTCTGTCCACGTCCGATCCACGTAGATCCACGCAGAGTTCCGAAGGCCAAACGCATCAAAGGGCCCACGACCACCACCTTCCTTCTTTCGTTTCTTCCAGCGATGCTTGTGGTGGTCGCCGAACGTGCGCCACTACAGTTCCACGTCTCTGCCAGACTTTGCGTTCATTATATAGTCTTGATCCTAACCTCAAATTGATGACTATCTGTCCACCTGAAAATACCAGATATCAGTACATCCGGTCCGAACTGATAGTCTTGAAGACCTGATGGTCTAGAAGACCAGTCTTGCTCGACTCTCGTACGCGGCTTCGTGCATAATAATTAAGAATTACGGGGAATAATTAAGAGGAAGACTGGCGAGGGACCAGTTGTGAGATGCGACAGGATAGTGGACCACCTCCGGGCAACGTGCTGCTTTATATTTATTAAGCGATGTCTCCGCGACGAGGGAAGAGATTGGAAGCGCCGAACAGATCGTGCGCCCCTTCGAGATCCATTTCGTGATGGAAGCTTGATTTGCATAGCTATATTGGGTGCGAGATTGTACAGTCTTTAGGTTGTTCTGCAACGATATAACATAGTATAGAAGATGTTACGATTGAGGATCGAACAGTAGAATAGTAGAATATAGTAAACCTCTGTTTCTATGAACTCTATTTTTGTTTGAATGAAATTTTAGTTAGCGCTCAATTATACCTACTATTGTTAATTGAATCCATTTATCTTACTTGTGTGTATGAAACGAAGAGCGACGTGTAGTGGAAAGAATCAGCGAACTTCTGTTACATGAACTCTAATTATATCTGTAAAGTACTTGTCTCGCAAAAGGTTTGTGTAAACTTGAATCTGCACTAGCGTGTGTTACTCTGTTGATAATACAACTAAGATCACCTCCTAGCCATCTGTAAATACGTATAACAAAAATTAGATTACTTCCCTATACGAAATCCTCATCAAAAATAGCTTCATCTTCAACATTCACATACCAAAGTCAATTAATCCACGTAAGCGAAAACCTTCGCTTTTTTAACGGCTAAAGAGTTCAACAAAGAAAAGGAAATATCTAAAGCGGTGAATCACAAAAGATACCAACATCCTGAGCCATAAGTTAGACGTTGCAGGCAGACAAGTTCTGATCAGAGTGACAACTGATGCGGAATTAGCATGATTTGTATCGAACGTGCCTCTGCATAACTCCTCCCTCTTCAGTGCCTCTTTCTGCCGGCGTGTGGCGACGTTTCCAGCTGTCGGAGGATCCATCGTGATCGAGGACGTGCCATCAGTCACCAGCGACGAATCCGACGAGGGTTGCGCTGTTTGCGCCAACTCTCTGTTCAGTTAACCCCGTTCGTTTGCTCCGTTAACCACTCGACGTGACGACGCCTAAGCGATTTCGTACTGCACCACGAAACGATTTCTTCAACGTTTGCATAGTGATGCAAGTGACGATTTTATTATCGAGGCGCCATCAGTCTGCACGATTTTATGACAGTCGATCGTTTCTGTACATTTTGTTATTTAAAATTGATCTACAGTTGCAGTTGGCATTTCTTGCAATTTTTTCTTTGTACTGTTCTTCTTCTAACTTGTTTCCTGTGCCTTTTAAAACTCATAGAAATACCACCAGATATAAATATGAGTAGTATCTTCGTGGAAGGAAGAGTGGAGAAGTAGGTGGAACTTGTAGGTATTTATTTTGTGATTCTTCACAACATTGTTCACATTTAGCGTTTTCTTCTGCCTGGACAATTGGAATAGTAAATTAATAAGAAAGAGTAATAAAATGAAGTTGACAATTGAAGAAATTCTGACACATTTAAATTAAGGAAAAAGAAAAGTAATGTTTTACTTTATTTTCACTTCACTTTGCTTAGTGTTGTACGTGATCATGGTTAAGGGTATTTAGTGTGGCATTCAGAAGATTGAGCTTTTTGTCAAGATAAACAATCTAAATACAATAGTGTATAGAAAGATTGTAGTGCTGACAGTGATCAATGATTTGCTACGAACAAACAAAAGGTGACTGCAACATTAGCCTTAAGATTTATTGCGATCAACTTAATCCACTGGATATTCAATTAAACTCCTTGCCGTTGTCATTAAAAGCAATAAATTACCGAAACCAATCGGTTTTCAGAAATAGATTCTACAAAGAGTCATTATAAAAAAAAATTACAAGACTTTTTTCTCTTATTAAAGCTACGCGATGTGGACAACGCTGTTTTATCAACTGCGCGATGGTAAACAACGGGACGTCCTTTCGAGAATTACTTAATAGGAAGAGAACGTATGAATGGACTAAACGCGGACGATTTGCAACTAATAAAACGGTTGAACCGCAGTATTTTTAATGCAGCGCGGTACAATCCTGCCAGCTAATGAGTAACTGGTGTCAAGCTGGAATGTTAATCGGCTAGAATTCATCAATCATTTCCACGAAGAAAATGTGGAACGACGTAATTTACGAAAACTAATCAGATACGTACGCATTATAACAAGAAAACGAACAGATATAAATCATAATTAGACCGTTGCAAAAAGTCTGCACTCGATATCGTTTCCATCGTACCTTTTTTTCAGTCTCTCTTTTAATCTTCTCTTTTCTAACCCTTCTGTGAAGAAAGCGGCAATTATTATACACGTCGATGGGGCATAATTTGTGAAACTATATTACCTTTGACATTCTTCCCAGTCGCAGTTCAAAAAGCAGCTATTTCAGTTATCGATTAGAACTTTTCAACAACGTTGAAATAAAACGCCAACATGACAAATCCATTTTCGTTAATTGCTTCATTTCAAACAATTTATTACACTCACAACTATAAATTTCCTGAAAGTAAGTGATATATATCTATGAAATTTACCATAACGTTGATAATAAAAGTTAAGTAAACAATCTTCCAAAGAAACATTTTTGGAATGTTCGATAGTAATTCCACAATCGATTAAAAGAACAATTGTGGTAATACATAGAATCGATTATTAAATTTTAAAATTGTTTGTCATATTTTTGTGCTACGATCATCTAGGTTATAAAAACATAATACTTCCTGACAATTTCAAGACAGTAATTAATTACTTTAATAATACTAATATTAATTATTTTAATAAAACTAATTATTTTAGAGCATCGTGCAAAGATAGCTTTAAAAGATCAATCTCGCCTCGATATTTCCAGAATCACATCAACGATCTTTCACATATTCCCAGAAGCAGCAAAAAGAGAAGAAACTCCCTGATATCGAGGTAACGCGAACAATAGCATCATGTAATATCCAGCAGCAACGTTTCATGGAAGAAACATCAACCTCGTAACGGCAAACGCGCAAGGTGTCGCTAGGTTCTCGGCAAATGATTGACAAGCATGGAACTCGGCCGAAGCAAAGGACGCGGCAGAATGAAAAGTAGCAAAGCTATTCCTGCGGTTGGTGTTTCCTCCGGCTGCTCTCGACGCCAGACTCGCCAACCAGCCAACCAGCACCCTCTCCCGCGTGTCAGGCATATCATCAATCTTGTTATGTTTTCTCGCGTACTCGGATGTGGATTTAGACTCGAGACTCCGCCAAGATCTCTGGAATCGTAGGTGAACGCGCCCATCGCCAACCGTTTGTCTTCATTCGACCAAACTGATCAAAACCTGACTGCTGCTCTCTTCCGACGCGACCCATCCGCCGGATGTCGCGAGTGCACCCATTCCAACAAAAATTCCACGAGGAACGCTGCAATTTCTTTTTTGTGAGTGGATCGATGAAAGTTTTGAGTTTTTCAGCGATGTTTTCGTCGTGCTATCACCTCAGTGTGATTGTGGTTATGAAAAATTGCTTTCCAACGAGTGGAAGAAGTATTTTTGGAATAGTGGTGCATTTTATTCTTTTTATACGCGGATAAGACTTTGTTCTATGGTGGAAGTATTGGTTTAAACATGTGTAAAGGTAATTTACATATACATATACGATAATTTTGTGAATGTTTGTAGGTAAATGTTCGCTTGATTATTTTATTCACAGTTAGTCTCTGTCATTGCTATTCAAGAGACTGAGCTGACTGAATTTTATTCGGGGCTCTTCAGAATTCCAAGGCTGCATTTAATTGGTCATGGTACGATTATATTTCAGAGCTGTAATACCAATTACAGCGCGATTTCAATTTCATTTCTTCTCCATTCTGATCGACTAAAGCTACGTACATAACTACGATGCAATAACTTCACGCTTCTTTCACTCGGAGATATCAAACGGAATTACAAGTGCAACGTTATTCAATTTACCACGTTCATTCGTAATTAATATAAATAATGCTACTTCGAATGCCAGTCATTTTCGTAGTTATTCCTCCTTCAGAATATCTCTTGCTTAAGATTGAATCGCGTTGCTGCATAATTGGATCAATCATACAGGACATCCCATAAAATATCAAAGTAAATTTCCCCTATCGAATATAAAAAATCTACTTTCAATCTACCATCGTTGTTCATACACAATATACAATCAAATAACATAGCTTCTATAACTTTGGCTTCATAACCTCAATCTAAAATCATGTCCTTAAAATAAGATTCACCTACCATAAAACACCTTGTACCATGTCACCATGCGTTAAACTTAATTTCCACTGATGACGTAATCGCAACAGACGATCAAATGTGAATCAGGTCATGCTGTTCCCAAACGCTTATTCTGTGATATATCGCATGGAAGCGCAGTTGAATCTCGAGCGCAGGTGCCGCTCGAAAAAGCGCTCGAATAATAAACCTACCGAATGAGAAGCGCGCGAATGCCGGAACGTTCTTGTAAATCGAGTCTAATGGAGAAACGCGCGCATCGAGTTGATGAACGTCCGGTTAGCAGTAACGCGGTTTTTACCGTTTATCCGACACCGTTGGCTCGCGACCATTTTTTTGCAATTTCATATAACTGACGACGTTTTGATGGGGAACAATGTTTACAGGTGAGTTAATGACCTCGAAGTCGAGCTGCTGATTCTAATGAAGAAATTCATGTCGGACCGTTGAGAGAGGCGCTAGCACGCTCTTGTGAAACGAGAGAGTTCTTCTGCCGGCTAAGGACACTTTGATGATGTTTGCGTATTAACTAATGATCCTCTCCACCTATGTGCATTCCCTGATGAAGGAAATTATGGTTGAAATTGATGCGCGTGCCGCTGTTAACGAGCCGTGCGCATCGCATGTTGCCATTTTTGTTTTAGGTTAGTGCAGCTGTTCCATGTTTTCCGAAACATGAAATTCGTAAGATTCTTGATACGAATATTTTGTGAATAATATTATGTTATTATGTAGGTCAACGTTACATACGTTCCGAGTTATTATTCAGGTAATTTGAATTTCTTTGGCGATGATTTAAATCTGAATTGGCGAAGATTAATAAAAGAGAAGAATAAAGGTTAATAAAATTTGAAAAGTAATATGGAACAGATTAAGATCCGAGGAATAAGAAAAAATTATATAATTCCTCGAAAATGACGTTAAGGAATAAATAAGTCGCAGGAAGTTAACCGCCATTATAAACATTTCCTCGTTAATCATAACGACCGGTGCATTGAAACATGCTTCATCGACCTTTGAGCAGGTTTTCTATTAGTCGTGCTCGAGTTTTTCCACGGCTAGCAATTCGCTCTGAATTGCAGATTTTCCATTTTCTTAATTGCAACGCGCGCTGTCACCCCTTTTTTCTTCCTATCGTCCAGGCAATCTGTAATGTGTCAGGATTACATACCGCGATTAGGTACTCACATATCGTAAATACATTAATACATTTTATCGATGGCTTACCTTGATAATTTTTTTACAATGCAAACGGTTTAAACAAGATTTATTTAAAATATAGTCGCATCCCGTCAGCGTAACGTTAAGTATGTGAATTAATCATCATAAATTATTATTTTATAAGAATAAATTAATTTTTCTGTAGGTTTAAGTAAAAGCGTAAATAACTTTGATCTTCACCTTACTTGATTGAGATACGATTACCTGATCACGAGATAATAAAAGTCATCTAACTTACTAAAATCTTCTTAATAGTTATCGAATTGCGAATTTTATAAGTGGGCTGTGGATTTTTATGCAAATTCATAGTTTTATGAACACAACTGAAAAATAGAATCTACATAGGGATTTCTCCACATTTATAAATGTTACGAAATCCTTACTCTGAATAATTTATATATTTTTATAATTTTTGAATTTCGATAAATACACAGCCAATTTATAAAAATACTATTTTACAAGAATATTTTATTGTAATCATAAGTAACAAAAGTGTAAGAAACTTCGATTATCATTATATCACTGTCAATTGAAACAAGGTCAATCAGGAATATTATTGTACAAATAGAATTATTAATCAGAAATATAAAAAAATTATTGAGCTTGTAACTTGATCTTCAGCAATGATCCGCCACGTAATGTATTACATTCGATCTAATTTTACAATTCCGCAGTTCAGCTCGTTTACAGGTTATCGATGATATCATAAACATTGACTAACATTAGAAATAAAAACGAGTCGAGTTGCTCAATAATATCTACTCTCTAACAAGTTTCCATTCCACCGCATTCCAAGTACAATTTCACACAAAGGAAATCACTGGTCATTTAGAAAAATGTGCAGCGCGTTTGCCGCCATCAAACATTCTTTTTCCATCTGAATCGTTACGAAATCTATGGATTTTTTCCCCCTTTTCCTTCGCTCGGTTGTTACGAGCTCGCGCGCCTATGGATAGTGGGCAGGCTACTCGACCGGTAATTACGGCCGTGTATGCACTTCATTAGCACTTACGAACGGTTGCGTAACGACCGGCATGTCATTTTAATGTGAGCACGATCAAAGATTAATGGACGCGTCGCAGCCGTTACCGAAGGATGCAAGAAAACGCGCGCGCGAACGCCACGGCTTCTCTTATGGTCGACCGTGAATAAAAGGATAGGATCTCGAATTGAAAAAGATGAAACGACGGGCCGACTCTTACGCCGTGAACGAATCATTTTCTTTGTCGCTCTTCTGGAAAACGCAATCGGCTTAAATTCGACTTTTTTGTCGGATTGAATCTGGACAACGAGGATTCTTTAGACATTTAAAAATATCAGATAAATTGCATAGTTGTATGGACATTTATAGAATCGCTTACTTAATATTATTACAGATTCTTTGAAAATATGCCTTTCTATATTCAGTATTCTTCTTTTTCTATCTAGAAGCTGTAATGCATCTGAATTCTCAAGAAAGTACATATTCTAACCTTAATTTAAGAATACTATAATCTTCATTGTACAGACAATTAATATATGAAGAATAGATTCAATTCATCGTTATTATTCTCCTATTACAAAACGCATATTGCAAGCCTAATTTTAGCTGAATCTTTGTTATACAAATAGTTATCACTCAACAAGTAAAAAATGAATTCCCAACCGACTTCTCTAGGTCTTCGGCATTCTTTGCAACGTTACACAATTACCGAATTAATTGTAGAAAATAAGAAGCGTTTAACAGACTAACAAACCACGAAAATAGTAAACTTTGTACATGCATCGAAATATACAATATTTCATTCATATTAAAAATAATCGACTGCCACAATATGTAATGAAACTTTGAACCAGCTTGTACGACGTTACAAGAATGTGGACGCTATAATGCAATGTGTGCATCGTGGCGTCAAGTCGGGTCGCCAATTGTAGAGCGCGGTTCATCGTCGACTAGCCTTTCTCTCTCAGTGTATTGTGTGTAGTCGTGGAATCGCGACGAGTTGCTATTAATAACGGTCATTAATTCTTGATCGCCTCTAACAGATTTTTTTTTAGATGGTAGAATCAGTTCGCATAGTTGTAGAACGCGTGGTTGAAAAACGATCGCGAGCAACGAACATGATGTAAGTCTTGTTAGACTACCAGCGTTATTTGCGAGTAATTGCATACCGGGATTAATGAAGACGTTCTCGCTTATGGCAACTGCGTTCTTGCCCCTCGCGATCTCCCGAACGAAGATCGTTCAACGAGAGGAAACGCTTGGAATTTGAAGTATTCCGCGTAACTGTGATTTTAATGATAAAATTCTTCGTTCAAGGGAACGAAATATGCTAGAGAAATCGTGTTACATCAAGTTGATTGGAGACGTTTGTATTACGCAATATGAATTGTTGAAAATTTGCCACAGTAAATTGATTTTTATCGTATTTTTAGAGTACTGTTTGCACTGTTGTTTACATTGAAGATTAGTTTTAAGATTCTTAAAATAGTTATTGGTTCTAATCCAGTTTGATCTATTTAACTAGTCATCTCGACATTCTAGTTGCGATACGTTCTTGTACGCACTTCAGTGACTTTCGCTTTCGTTAATCAATTTCTTATAACCGATTGATGTTTTGAACCTTTTTCTGTTTCAAGAATTTCGTATGAACTCGTAAATTGTGTAATAAAAAATACATTAAATCAAGAAACGGTCGAAAAATTATAAGAGATGATGATTAAAAGTACTCCAAAGATCTATCTAAAACAATAAATTTCATGCTTTTTTAAGTAAGTGAAATTGAAATGTCCTCGACATAATTTTTCGACCTCGATATACAATAATTGGATAATTCCATTGAGACGTACACGCAAAAAGTGTGACCGTTGTTTCGAGACCGCTGTAGCTCTGTATGCACCACACAAACCTCTCTAGAACCGAATTTGTCGCCTCTTATCAAACAAATTCGGATCTACAGGGTAGATGTAGAGCATTAACTGGGCCTTCTCATATCGGCACATAAATCTTACGACACATGTTCTCTTTCCTTATAAGCTTCTTTACGATTTTTAGTAACGCACGTGCCGCTTTTAACTTCTTCGTTGGCCCAGTATGTGATCGAAGGTGTTCAGCTGTCTGTTGCAGTTGAGCTCATTCACCTGAAAATATTTTGAGATCAGTATACTGAAATTTATCATTGAATTTAACAAACTTAAAAGCATAGTGTCTACAAGCAGTTTCTATCTAATACATGCGTTTCGATACGAATTATTCTGTTCCTGTTCCAAGAAGCGAGATGCCTCTGAAAGGATTCGATGAACAGTTAAAAACTGGCGCTCTCACTAGCCAGGATCGAGAGTTGTTGAAGCGCGAAGTCACTCGAAAATAGACCTGTTATGTCAAGTCACCGTTACAACGAACAGGGAAGCATCTATTTCTGCTAAACGTATGGCGAAACGAATATTCTCACAAAGCAAACCTGGCTCGATTACAATTTTCAGAAAAATTATTAATCAAAGAAGCAAAAAAAGAACTAAATGATATTTAATAGAAAAATTTCTAACGGGAAGCTAACTTTAGCATTTGAAAAAGATTTCGATTTCTAATCCAAGCAAATGTTTACAATTCTACATTCAAAAATTCTATGTTTCACCTAAAAATTCATCATACTTTCTTTTAAATTAACCTAAAATAAAACTCCAACCCTTGAATGCGCCGCAAAGTTATAACCCTAAGTTCAACAGTTCAACCCTCAACAGTTAGTTAACAAAGAATAATATTATTTCCATTTTCTCGTTGAAACTTTCTAAACATAGATCGAGTGGATGCATTCGAAGTAAGCCACGAATCACCGAAGCCAGAAACGCAATGGCGGCGCTGGTGATTCGTTCGTTCTCTACTCGAAGGCTTCGATACGCCGTTAAAGATAAATCCTGTTATGTCACTTGGCACACTTCTCGGACGTATATCATAGCAGGTTATCTTAGCGACAATAATCATATTACACCTGCACTACCGATAGTGATTGATGCTCGTCCCTGAGTTCGAAAGCACCTGAGCGTTAACGGCTCGCGGATGACACAGCTGAATGCAGGCAAGGCCGTGTTCTCCTTCGTCCTCTTTCTCCTCCCATTCCTTAGCGGTACAGCTCCTTTTATTTGAGCACGCGTGTCGATGTACCTTGCGTTTCCAGGTTACTTGGTCATCGCTGTTGTGTTTACCTGAAAATCATCGCGGGAACCTCGTTAGATTCGTTGTCTCTTCAACAAAATGTGGATTGATCTTTTAAATGGATTTTGTTATTAGAATGTTGGTAATGAAAGGAAGAAGAGACAGAGGTTTAAGAAGATTGAGTTTGGGAAGCGTTTTAGGACAAATTCACCAAAGTACACTGCATTGCAAATACATGCATATCAAGAAAACACTTTGAAGGGTTAGGTTGGGGTTAGGTTTAATGTATAATTTAAAAAATATTTAAGAGATTGAAAATGTTAATATTATGAGTAAACTGCGTTTATGACAGATTTAAGCGTATAAAAATATATGTATGTATATTACATGGAAAAATGTATAAAATATCCAAAGTATAGTAGCTGTTGTCTGCATAAATATTTGCAGCTTAATTAGAAGAGTTATTCGATTCGAATTGTATAAATATAGAAGAGTAATTTGCTGGATTAGGTGTGTTTCGTAGGTTGTCGAAACATTTAACCTAACAAAATTATTTCGCCTGGAAAATTGAAACCGATAGGTTTGCGAGATTCTACAAGGGTCAATCCTCTCAAAACCTAGCCTTCCCTTTACGAATTGAGATTAACTGGAATTAAGGCGGGTCGAGTCAAAAACCTGGCGTTAAAGTAGACGTTTTATTTGTATGTTTAAGATCTAAAGATTTTCAAAACTTCCAATTACAAAGAAGGAGCTCCTTAATCTTCGAAGATTTCTCAACATTATGCCAATTTTCGATTGCTAATATACGTTACAAGGGGAAAGAAATCGAGCCGTTCCAGCTAGAGATTATATTTTAACAAGCTGTCCGAAATTTGTCAGAAACTTTAATCCCTTGAAAGCCGACTTTGACGATGACATCCGAAACGATTCCTTGGGCGCATACATATTTCTCGCCAGACGTTGATTTGTTCCCATGGGAAGGTTGTAATCTCTCCATGGGGATCAATAAGTCAACACGAATATATATCTAAAGAAGCTCGATCAATTTTGTCTAGGCTTCTGATTACCTAAAAAAACATTCAGAATTTTTCAAATTGAGAAACCTATATTGGGATTACATAATCTATAAAATTATCCCAAATAATAACTTTCCAGAATATTTAATACTCCTTTAAACTAGCCGAATAAGATACACATGACAATCTTGAAAATTTACTACCAATAGTTGCATAAATAACTGGAAAGTTATTGCGAATAATTTTTTAGCTAAAACTGAGTAAACCATATTTCAATTCCACAATCCATAAAATCAACACTATTTCTTCATAGAATTTTAATAATATTTAGCAGTTCTTAAATCTAACCAAAAAAGATATAGGTATGTAGCTGTACATAAGCTAGAGGACAATTCGCTGTTGTTTTGCCTCGGAGTATCAATATCCTTAAAATATACATGATGTAATAATGAACAACTCCGAGCAAAGCAATGTCGTCGCCACGTGTAACCGTCTAACAAAGACGAATGAAATGTATCAGTATCCGCTCGACCAGTATAAGTAAACAAACATGATCGTAAGATGATCTGTTTTTCGGTCTCAGTCTCGAGCGATTTTATCAACACACAATCTTTAGCGAATCATACAGAGCAATCTACGGTTGGCTCTGTATTTATAATTATTTTAAAATATATTTGCCGGTTTCAACATCGAGTAATCTCGTCATTAAACTATCACACGACTAACCATCCCCTGAGATATATGGGTCTATTGAATACTACCAAAACTACGAACTATTTAAAAAAAATAATGATAATAATAAATAATTAAAAGGATATTGAACAAATCGAATAGGATCCAATGAGAATCGTCGAATTTTCCAAAAAGCGTAGAGGGCGTACTCTTGCAGGAAAAGCTCAGCATTCGATGGGTGGAGCGTCGTCGAGTTTCACGATGTCTCCCTCTATCGATTCACCCCCTGGCACGCCATTACTGGCTACGCGGACCGATGTCGGCGACGCTATTATCGCTGCCCCCGCCCCTCCACCGTATTCGCATAATTATCGGCATTAGAACTGTTGCGCAACGGCCGTTGAAAGCTTTCTCGTTGGACTTAACATACGATCGCATAATGGAACTCATGTGAACGACATACACACGCCAATTCCAATACCCGAGAAAATATGATTCGCGGCATGAGCAAATGGGGAGCAGATAATAAGAAAATATGTTACGCATGAAGTACAAATACTGGAAGATTTACATTTCTTGTTGATCAGTTAATAATTACTAGACTGTGGATTTTTAAGTGTATATGGAAAGTGTATACACAAACATATATAAAATATGAGAAGTATAATAATATTATAATATTTCATAAATGAGATAAATCACTGCTTCGATTCCATTTCTTGAATTATTTTTATGAAAATATAAATTTCCATAAATATTATCAACACAGTCTAACAATTATTTAAACTATCTAAACTTTAAACTTCCTATTCCAAATCAAAGTTTAGATAGTTTAAATAATAATGAGTTACATAGGTGGATATCAATTTTGGGAAATTTCAATCTACTTGGAACTATTAATTGGTAATAGTAAAAGACAGAGGAATAAATGATAATTTGGAGAGTTGTTAAATTATGTCGGGATTAGAATTTAAGTTTAAAAATGCTATTTATATACCTGTGATACGAAGACTTTTGTAGCAGAATGTAGCAGAAATTAGATGAAGTTTTGTAATTTGATGGTGAGTGAAGTCACTCCTGAAATAGAGTACAGAGTTAATTTACATTGTCGTTTCCTTTCATTTATATTTACGTACCTGCCGATTGCACAGACGTAATCCAACATCTGTAGAAAATGTTTTGACTCCAACGGTGATGGCCACTTTCAGTATCTAAAATGAACGATTCGAATACATTCAGAATTTCTCTTATATCTGAATTTGCAATTCACTGAATTGAAGGCGTATAAGTTAGAATAAACTCTATTTGAAATGTTGTACAAAGAACATAAACGATATATAGAGTACCGTGTAAGTGGCGATAAAAGCAGTCGAGTCAGCATCAATCAACCCTTTCACCGCTCGAGCCCCTCTTCAGACAATCGACATCCGCACCCTGCCGCCGCTGAAAAATAAACCGACCGTCAAACTTTTACCTCATCAGTGCGTTTTTTAAACGGAAACTTTCACTTTCACACGACGAACGTTCCAACACTCAGGAATGATCGAGAAAATACTATCTTGCGATAAGAGTACAAGTAAAATGAAAAGTAGTACGTCATAAACTACAATGCAAAAAATGTCTACATCTCTAAACAAACATTGCCAAAGTTCTAGAGAACAATATATATTACAATACAAACTACAAAACATAACCACCACATCATAGACACACACTGTCAACCGTCAAAAATATAAATTCACATAAACAGTATATAACAATATTGAACGATTTATCACCTTCAACATTTTATGGCTTCTAAAAATACACAAAAGCACGTGCAATTATCAGGAAAAATTGAAAGAGCAATTCTACCACGATACACCACCATTCACTATATACCATAGATCCAACTAATCTTCTTCTGAACTTCTCGAGTGCTAACGATGTTCTTCGACAACGCAGCCGTGTTTTCCTGACGATCGATGCACCATCGTGTCGCGGTCAAAGTAGAGTAGATAAGACCCGGGCAGTTAAGTCGATCCTCCTCAACGTGAGGAATATAAAGAGGAACACCGGCTGGTCTGATGGCTGGACGGGACGTGATGGCTGAACCGACGAATAAACCAATAAACGGCGCAACCATCTGCTTGCCAGCCGGCACGTCTCTGTCTCTGTTTCCGTCCCTTTCTCTCTCTCGTTCCACGGCCTTTCGTCCTCTCCATTCTTCTCCCCTCGATACTTCTCTCTTCCTCACCGTCTCTCCCTCTCGCTCTGTCTCTCTCTCTCATACACTGTTCTTGTTTCCCCTTGCTCCCCAAGCAGCGTCGTCACTGGCAGCAGCACCATTTTATGCGATCCTGAAATGAAATCCATGCGAGAGGGCTCAGCATTCGTGGGGTACTCCCGCAGCTTTTATTCCACGACAATGAACGAAGCCATCCAGTTTCCCCCGTCTCTTTCTTTCCTTCTTTCACTCTGCCTCTCTTCTCTCTCTCCCTCACTTTCTCTTCTCTCTCTCCCTCTCTCTCTCTCTCTCTCTCTCTTTCGGTTGGTGAAACGCGATTTTCAGTCCGTGTCGGAATTTCCAGCGATAACGCGGGCCCCATGGTTCCTCAAGGGGACCCTCCCTATGGTTTCTATCCTCATCCCTGTAGTTTCTCCCTTTTTGGGGTAGCGGAGAGGCAAGTTGCACTGGGTTTGCGAAAATGAAAGTACGGGCCATGAGATGTTTGAATGGTTGGATAGACAATCGATCGTGAGACTGTTTCCTATTGATGACATAGCGAGATGAAAGTTTGTGTAACTGCGATATGATAGTATTTGATGAAGTTTCTCTGTGTTGGAATTGATCTTTGCTGAGTTTTCATACTGAATCTTTTGAAAAGCAGCTTTACATGTTATAAGTAGGATTTTTATGCATTTGTGGAATGCAAATGCACATAACCTAAAAGTATGTACGAAATGTGTAAAATACAGGTTTCTAGCTGGCTTTACCTAGCTTCCATCTTTTTGCTTATATTCGTAAAAATATGAATTTGCATAATTATCCGCATACTTATGTGCTGGATTAAACAAGGGATTATGTTACTATATAGAACGTAATTCTAAGTTACGTTTATCTTTCTCCGTTAGTTAGTGGATGATCATGGTTGATGGTGTTTTTCAATGTTGTAACTGGTTTTTATTTTTCAGTGGATTGTTTGAACGATCTGTTTCACGTGTTATACCAGTACCGGAATAAACGAGAAACTATTATATGGGATATAATTGTGGGTCACGTTTATCTTTTTGTGTTAGCTTAAACGTATCTTTAATTTGACACGATAGAAGTAATACTACATGATATTTAATATGATCTTGGAAAATATACGCGGCAACCTGATCGTAGATCTTTCAGCGGTAAGCTGACCGAGACTATGCATTATTCATGATAATTAAACGTAACGAGACTAGGCCGACTCGTAGAATAATGCATGTATCAGGAACAAAGCAGACAACTTGTACATATTATAATAACATCTGTACTGAATATCTAATAATAAGAAAACATAACCAGATTTCAGATCTATAACTAAAACTAACAACTCTACTTCCATTTCCTCGACAATTAAATTGAAGTTTAATAATATATGTATCGTTAAAATTGCTGTACAAAAGGTAAAGGGATAAAAAGAAAGAGAAATAATACTTTCTAAGAGTAAAAGTCAACTAAAGTTAAATTTCGAGCATTTGGAAACGTGTAGCTGGCCAACGAATCGAAGGTCAATCGACCGCCATTATTCCCTGCCTATTAACTGCTAAGGTCCACGATACCTGCTCCCAGTCAGGACAAGGAAAAAGTTGAACAATAGTATACACCGAGCATCCCTGTTACACTGCCGCAATAAAACTACGCTGCATTCGTAAAACCGGACGCCGAATTCTCGGAAAATTTTCAGGGGCCCGTTAATTTTGCTATGTAACGTAGTGTCC
The DNA here is from genome assembly GCF_040668555.2 of Bombus flavifrons. Lineage (NCBI taxonomy): Eukaryota > Metazoa > Arthropoda > Insecta > Hymenoptera > Apidae > Bombus > Bombus flavifrons. The sequence goes on along the minus strand of NC_138459.1, from coordinate 4,260,397 downwards.
AACGCTCGTCTAAAAATATCTTTCACAGAAAGCAATAAACGCGAAGATTTATTAGTGAAAAATATTTAGACGCTGTTGCTTTATAGTACTAGTTTCAAACTTCGTATTGTGGAAGTTGCAAAGCAAACGTTTGAGTAATTCTTTTAAAAGAATATATTCCGTTATTGATATTTGTAATCTTAAGGTGAATGATAATACGAAATGTTAAATTGTGTAAAAGTTAATATTCAACGTTTTAAGAAAAATGATTATTTCAAGTTTGAAATTTTGTAAGAGACTTTAGAACAATTTTAGAATAATTCCCATAAAAATGCACGCTTCATTGTTAAGTTTTTTTTTCTATTTATTTATTTAAATTTTACAGTTTGTCCAGTAGGACATTTGGTAAAATGTTATATCTTGGTGTTGTAATAATATAACATGTGGGTGGTTACCCCCAGCGGGGTACCATCTTCGTGTTTGTTAGGTTATGTTCTTTGTGAGATCTCATTGTTAAGTAATAGTCGAAATTTAAAAAATAGTTATGAAGCAGTGTTGCTCAAACTTTATATCGCCCTATATAACGTACTTTTTTAAATTTACAATTCCGATGGTAGAACGTATTTATGGTTAGCAATGGACCAATCCAGAATCGATGATAACTTTTTTATCGAGGATCGCGTACAAAAAAGTGACGGATACTCGGACGCCGGGTAAATTAACGTGCAGTTTGTAGCAGCGCGTATCGGTGTCAGTGGTGGGAATCGACTTGTGCCCATATGGCGAACTATAAAAGACTAACAAGAACTCGTTGCGAGTCCCATGGTCGAATTGCGGCGCATGACGTCACTTCTCGCGGAAACGTGTTAATTTATTGCAGCGATGCTTTAATTTCTTCACTCCAGCCGTCCGTCGTGAAATTGCGCGGAAACAGCGGGAAAGCTTTGCGGGAAAACATTGCATTAAAATTCAGTTCCGTCTTCGTTAGACGCAACACTGCTTCTTAAGAAGAAATTACTAAATTCTTATGTTTCTATTCTTATCAAAGTCCAATTCATTATCAAGGTTCGACATTTTTCGTTTGTGCAAAAATCTTCAAATATTTTACTTTACTGATACTTTGAAACTATAAAATTACCGAGTATGTTTAAAAAAAGAAAGAATATTAGCAAGTTTTTAGATTTCCAGTTCTATCAAATTTCAAAACACTAAAGACCAGTTTGCTATATGAATGCAAAACTCTTACTATTCACAAGTCATTGGTTATTCCAATTTATTTCTATATAAGTATCACAAGTACAAGACTTCGCATCTGAATAAAAAATAAATCTAAATGTCGAACTGGTATCTCGATTTCATTCATTTTTCATCGACACTTTTATCGCGAAATCGACAAGTCGTCACGCGAACGTTGGGGCAAGCGGATCGTTAAATGTTTTAACGGTAGGACGAGCAGCTGTACATTTCAATGAATTCACCGACCACGGTTTAACTTTCGTTGAATGTGCATCGCGCCTACGTTCATTTCCATTTCATCGGAATAAAAACAGGACTCTGACGAGATGTGGCAGCGAACGGTTGGCAGTGGCGGCCTCGCGTGTAGTTACGTTAAAATATTGAAACGGTTATTGGCTCGTATTTCAGACATGATTGCTGGCCGAAAATTGGATCGGTTATTCCAATATCCTATTTGCATGTGAATTTCAAAATTGCTTGAATTATATCCGATTTTCTTTTCATATTTCTATCAAGCGATAAATTCTACATTTGGTAGTAACAGAAATAATATGAACTAACAGTATAATTTAGAAATAATATATAGCCTTGAAAAATCTTGTAAACAGTAACAAACGGATAGTGGAAATAATTTCAAAATGAAAATAAACTTTTCTATAGGAAAAGATACGATATTTGAAACGATAAATTTAAATTTAGTAAGCACGCAGTTATGAATAGAATTACAGAGTGTTGGAATGACGTGTTCAACAGAGAAACAGGTTGAAAGATCGTGAATGGTTCCTTCAATGTGCAAAAATCACGGTGCTTTATATTTCCGAGGACATCGATCATCCAACAGTTTGTCATGTCATGCCATTTTTTGTTCATTCAGGTGCCGATTCACCGGACCTGCCGATATGTTTTAACTAATAACACATTCGAAGAACGGCGCCTACGGTGTAGATCGATTTCACAGTGTCAGTAAACCGATTTCAAAGCGAAATTGAGATAAAGGTGCTTGAAGAATCGATTGAAATATCAACTATCCTTCGCATTCTGTTTATTTCATTTTCATATTCTGATCCTCAAGTTATTTTCGTTAAGCCTAAGTTAGTTTCAACTTTTAATAGCTTCTATTACTCTTCTTCAAATAAATTGACACTGTAAGGATCAGGTCACAATGTCCAGAGAAGAATCATCGAAAACTGTGAAATAATGAAGCCAGGACGAAGATGGACCATAACGTCGAACGTGCCGACGAGTTTAGGGATCGGTGGACTAGACGTGGAATGTGGACCGAGCCGAGTGAGTCCTTGATTGGAGTTATAGCCGGTTTGCCCTCATGCTTACGCATCTACCGAATATTGTCGTTTTCTTGAACAGACTCGAAAACGGCTCATTAAATACAGTCACGTAGGGCGTTGCAAATGTTTTTTGTAGTTGGAAACTCGTTCTAAGAGAAATCATTACGGACGTCATAAAAAAGATATAAGACAAAAATAAAAGTATCAAGGCAATACTATTTAAATCAGATATACTTATCATTCCTCCACTTGGAAGATTATGATCGGAAGATGGTTTTATTATATTTTGCGAATTTTGAAGTACTCTGCTATTACATGGGTCACAGTTACATTCTGCAAACATGGTCAGCCATTGTTCAGAGACTCACAGCGCCATCAAAGATTAACTCACACATTATCTTGAAAAATATCACGGAAAAGTTCGGTCGTATTCGGGTCGAGCGAAGATCGACTATGATACTGGCAATAATGAAAATAACTTTGTGTCTTCCTGAAGTCGAATGTGAAGAACAGATTGGTAGTAATTGCAGTAACTGTAAACACAATAACTTGTTATTTTTTTACTTCAAAGCTTCTCTCGCGTTCTAATGGTTTATTCTTATTATTATAATATTATTAAGAAACAAAAAAATGTACCATTAATCGATATATTGGGTTGGGAACTAAGTGATTGCGGATTTTGTCAATAGATGGTCTTGACACATTCTTTTATTTTGTCAACCTGTTCAAAGCACCTAACCTATTGTACGTCTGACTAAATGACATCGTTAGCATCCTACGTATTCAACAATAAGCTGAAAAATTGACACATCGAGTTTCGTACAAATATTTTAAAAACAACGTCTAGCACTGTTACAAATACCATAAAAATAAAGCTACGGGAAATGAATAGTGTTTCATGTGTAACGAACTAAGTAACTGAATAACTTGTAAAAGAATGGCCACTGTAAACCGCGAAATTATCGGGGGGAAAATGAAAGAGGTATCGCGCAGGGGGTGGTGGATCGATCGGGTCGGCGTATAATTCCGCGGTCACCTTTTCGTTGGTTGCGAAACGAACCGAAACCGAAGTGTGCCGCGGTTGAGGAGCAGATCGATCAGCGTCCCGCCAGATTCCGAGATGTTGGCCGAAGCTCATGAAATCCACCACCGTCGGCGCCACTGAGCTGACTTTTCGCCTGTTCCAAATAGAAACGTAACGACCAACCGGTCCCCGATCCGACGACGACGAGATTTGACTCACCGGACTATTCATCTTTCGCAAAGATTTACAAGGATATCGGTTTATCTGGTATTCTTTGTGTCACAAGGTAGAACTTTATCGTAGAATAAATCGTGAATGCACGAGGTTGTATAAAAAATTAAATGAGCAATAGCAGAAGACTTGGATATTTGATCTAAAGAATATATATATTGAGTGTACAAGAACATTCACATTGGAAGTGATATTTTTTATGATTCGACTGAATTATACTTTATTGTAATTAATTGATCAGCTATAAAAGTCTTAGCTAATTAATTAGCTAACGGTAATTGATTGCTAGACTATAAAAACAATTTTATAATTAGATTTGAATGTATTTCAATTAGATAAATGTTAAACACTCGTTACTGTAGATGATTATTCACAACAATGGAATTAGATTAGTTGGAATGAATGCGATATTGATTTGGTGTTACAACAAATCGGATTTCAGTAGAGAAAATACTGTACAGTTTATGATATGTTAAATTTTGTAAAAACAGGTTGTAACGATAAAATATGATAATTATATAGTTCCATAATAACTTAAAGTAAATTCTACCTGAACCTGTACATTATAAAATAAATTCTATTTTGATAACAAGCATCAGAAAAAATGTAATTCTTTAGAGTAAATAAGCAGCCGCTATCTAGCCCAATAGGATTAAGATTTAAATGCAAGAAGTATCGATCATCGATCATATAAATTAGAGATCGTATACTCACTGGAACGAAAAACATCGGCCCTTTGATAATAGTTTCCAATACATAACTAAAAATTTGCTAGACGTTCCATCAAAATTTCCACTATGTCTGGTCTCGTCCGAAGTGAAATGGTAGCAATGGATTTTCCGCGAGTCTGCGCTCTGAGGGTTGAAAACACATGCATTAACATCGACGTAATTATTGTGACCTCTTAAGGTATCTTCGTACTCTTCTATTTCTACCAACTGAACATGCATATCATCACCAAAAGATCTGCATACAGACAAAAAAGCAGAAGCAGCAAGTGATATTCGTTTCTTCGACGTATCTTCATCCTTGACAATTCCAACATCAAAACCACTATTCACTTCAAACGCGAAACCAAAAAATCAATTTACCAGCGTAGAACAATTTCTTCGTCCACCCAATGACATCCATTTTGTATCTTATCAGCACACAAGACCAGAGGACACCCTTAAACGTCACACCACATCATTCTCTTCTCTTCCCTTAATTACACCATGAAATATTAATCACATCGACAAAATTGTTAAATACAGATTTTTCATTACTATCAATCAACGATTTGATTATTTAAAATGACATTTTAAGGAAACGTTTGGACACGATGCAAGCACAACGCGACATTTGTAGACGATCACGGGTCACGCACAAGCGCCATGGGACGTGGATTCGGCGAGTTTGCGTGGTAGACAGCTGGATCGACGCTGGGCGTCGCCATCGTGGGGTTGAAACGAACAGTATACAGCGGGGTGGCGTTGCTTCAGGACTTGAGAGGGGGAAGTCCGGCATAGTTGCACCAGCAGACAGTGGCGTGTCCGATCGGCTCCACGGAGACTTGCAGACTGTTTCATGATCCGGCCTCGTCCCTCCTCGGGCCAGGAACAGTCATTAACATAAATTGTCTTCGGTGACAGTTATATCCACCACTCTTCGCCACAGTCTCTACCGAAATAATATTAAGCCGCGGAACTTCTGCACTCTGGAGAGGACTCATAATCAATTCGATTTTCTCAAATCTCCGTACGAATAGAACTGGACCGTGTTCTGGTTAAAATATGTAACTAGGTTGTCATGTATTTTATTATTTTATGCTTCTATCGCGGAATATTATGGAATTATGACATGAATGTAATTAAATACATAAATAAATAAATGTAATAAATACATAAAATAAATGTAATGTTAATAACTAACGCTTATAAGAATAAAATATTGCGAACGATATTTACATGAATAATTTTCTTGTAAATATGAAGCCTGTTGTTGCATTTAATCAATTCTACGGTTATATCATTATCGAACTTGGAATCCTCGTTGCTTTGATAACATGGCGTTCGAAATTGTTTGCCATGATTCTTGGTTGTATCGTGTTCTTTATGTTAGCTATTAAACGATGCTATCGAAGATGCTTTCAGTGGCCTTCTTTGTGTCCCGTAATCAACGCGTGTCAAGAGCTTCTTGAAAGCGATAAGATTCTCTCTTGGTAGACAAAAAAAAAGGTCGACGAACAAAATTTGTGCAGTGATCTTGATGCGCTGACTGGTCTGGATCGAGACCTTTTCTTCGCGATTATGCGTCTATTATGCGTCAAGAATGGCTATAGGTTGTTACAGTTATGATTTAATTATTTGGAAGAAAACATAGAAATATTCAAGAGGAATTAAGATCTGCGAATAAATATTATTTCTATTTATGGAGATGAAGTGTTTGTAATGAGATCATAACAGATATGATAAATCGAACTGTAGAGACCGTAAGTGCAATGCAGTGTAAAATAAAAATTATATTTCGAGGTCATTTATATACCGAATAATTGTATGGTGTAGATTGCGGCATCTTGATCCTATTTATATTCCGCATTCCTTATAGCAGTAACTCGTTCGTGATAGTGACCATGACCTTGAGTTTGTCGACGTTTTCTGATGGATAGCCTTCGAAGATTGCATAGTCACGAATAGTATTCCAGTCATTGATCACTGTTGCGAGATATTCCGCTGCGATAGCGGATATTGCTCACCGTGTTTTGATTTAAAGTCTGCGAGCCTTCAGATTTCTATTTTAAAGCCACTTTTAGAATTATGTCATTTTATCTGAATGTGTAACGTAATTTTGGATCAACATTTCTCCTTTCTATTGATCTATCACGCATGGTACTAACACTTCGTTCCTTTCATCCTTAATTTTTCTCTATTCTAGTATTAATATTAAAGAGCGTTCAGAGTAAAAATATATTTCAGAGTAAAGGAATTATTAGTAAATAAAAACATTTCACTAACAATAGGAATTACGCTATTAAACAAAAATACTGTTTACTTTACCAATGTAGCTCTTTAAAGATTGTACAATTGTAAACTATATTAACAATCGTCAAAAAATCAGAAATTTTGCTACGTCGCAGACAAACAATGGTAGAAAACAAAAGACATGCGACTTTACCGATCGTAGATGATATTGCGTGGTCCGTGATCATTAACGGGACAGACGTTAAATGGAACTTTGTGCCTCAAGCTGAAATACCGACCTGGAAAATATCTGGGTATTTCTTACGCCCTCTGTGATTTTATACGGTGAACACAAGAAATAGAAACAGATGTCTGACTCGTTCAACCACAGACGAACCTGCCTTAGGCATGGTTGCACTCGTATAGTCATTATCATGTCTATTCTTATCCTAGTTAATGGCTGAAGTCGAACTGCGATAGTGTTGACGGTCGGTACCTATCTATCGATACAGAAATTGAATATTACAGAATGATAATTTATTATACACATACATAAATTATACGTACATATACGTAAAAGTGTTGTATATAATATAATATTTTTATAGTATTAATAGTTTACTAGTAATAATTACAGATTTTCCGGATGATGATTTTCTGAGTGATGAAAGTTATATTATATTATTAACAATAATGAATATTTTCATTACAAAAAATACATTGATCGATGAGTGCGTTGTGTTTGGTCTAAATAAATATGTGTATACCTTTATTGCAAATTATTATTAATAGATGATATAGTTTTTAATTGAACGAAAATAACAATTGTTACCGACGGGTTTTATTTCAAAATACAGTTCCTCTGGTTCGTCATAGTGTTGCATTTAAAAACGTGCGCTGTGATCTTCACTAACTGGAAATTCGTCTATGTATTTGTAATGTCATAAATGACATATTATGATATAATATCATGTGTACAGAAACAATCTAAATTTGTAAATTCTTTTGTAAATATTGACATAAAAATTAAATTGCTGTCGTATTTACGATTTACATTTATATACATCTACGTATTTCGCGTAATAAGGGGGTTGTTTAATTAATTAGAATAGATCAAAAAGTTTAGTTGGTTTGACGTAAACTTGGATCACAGACAAGTATACTTAGTGCGTGAATTTTAACATTCTTTCGCCAATGTGGTGAGCCCAGGTGGCCGTAGGTCACGCGTAGCCGACTCCACCCTTCGAGTAGTAGGCTTAACCAGAAAGGCCCACCTCTCGTCAACATCGCCCCCCACTTTCTCTTGACATAATTTGATTCATGATGGCTGTACGACGATCAGTGCGCCATCTTATAACGTGTCCCTGAATTGTTGAACATTTCTATCGCTTGGTACTGTAGATCACGAAGAAACATAGATCTACCATCGGCTACGAAACACGTACATACTGTGCTTACAAAATGGTTATCGTTGCTTTCTCGTAGATGGCAGAATTTTTACTTTGTCCAAGTTTCAGCTTTCATACAATTTAGCATTTCTTTCAATGAGTTATAACGTTAAAGTCATCATTTAATTTCTCTAAGAATATCAAATATTTCTTATTAAATAATTATTCTCATTAAATAAGTTGCTGCTCTTCGTATCGTAAGATTCTTTTCACTTATTGAATTTTCAACTTCGATAACTCAAATTTAATAGTAAAAAAACTGAATTCAATGTTAAATGCTATTCTAGGAAACTTTTTAATATGGTATAACTTATAATTAAATTTGTAGGATATCAATTTTATCAACAGATATAACGAAAGTTTTATCATCAACTTTGTGTCAACCACATTTTTAACATTTCATACGGCGTGCTTCTCGTCGTACGTCCAAGCATTACGCAATCTCATAACAACGCTCGTCGGCCTAAACGCGCGAGCACGTGTCACATCACGTTTTCAGTCTTCCTGACACCAGAGCAGTTTTGTTGGCTGAAGTCTTACCTTCGTGCTCCCATGGGGCCAGTATTCTAGAACATGTAACTGACACTGGTCAGAGGAAAGGCATGGTTCCTTCCTCATTGAAACTGACGCTGACTGAATCCGCACAACACAGCAACGTCTGCCCTTTCCTTTGAATTCCATCAGAACAAACTTAGAACCATCCTTGTTGCGATTTAAAAACATCTCGATATCTTGTTTAAAATATTTTATTGCTATTTTTTGATGTCTATTTGGCCCTCAGACGACGAAGGCTGAATCAACTTTCACTCATACGGATATTTCATGTTTATTACTTTCTTTTAGGTTGGTAACTAAGTGATTGGCGATATTGTCAATACCACCTAATGACAAAATCCACAATCACTTAATTGCCAACCCATAAAATGTAACATAAGTTACATTTGCATATCACAATTTTCTGAAATAATACGAACGATTTTACTTTTTAAGTTAATGTAATTATCGCAATGATGTAAAAGGCCTTCCTAACCTATGGTTACGATCAGATCTAGGACTAAGATTAAGATTAAAAATTCCATTACTTGATCACGTATACCAACTGAAAACCATAAATTTGGTTTATAGTTCAGAAAGCCAATCGTAAGCGTAATTCACAAGAGTGAAACGATACTCGAAGCCAACGAGTTAAAATATTCACTACGCATTAAAATGGAAACTTTATTTATTCACATGAGCGTTAAACACGAATCGAGAAATCCTAGATTAAAAGGATCAAGGTCTTGAAACGCAGAGCGTAGAATTTCAGAAGAAGACACGTAATATTTCGCAATGTTAGAGTGGCTGCCAGGCGACGCTGTGTCCCGAAACGAAAACCGTGGCACAGGCATAGTTATAAGAAATGAAAATCGATTAATCCGCAGACAAGTTCTCCCACAGTTTCTCAACGAGTAGAAGTAGAAGGTTCAGGTTCGCTGCCAAGATTCCGGTGACTGGAACACAACGACAAGAAGAAGCGGCATGACAGGCCTGGTCGGAAAGACGCGACAGCTCTGACCCAGACCACGACAATAGCAGTCGGCGTTGACACTTCGATAACTCGTGAATCAATATAGGAAAGAGAGGAAGGCTTTCTTAGAAAAATGACGATAGAATGGACGCAGTTGTTCGCGGCCCCCGCGCTCTTCCCCCTCCTCTTTCTTCCACGCGTTCCGAAGCTGCTGCCAAATCTCAGCCCGTCACCGGCCCGCGTGATTGATATCTACTTCGTCTCGTACGCGGCCCTTCCCTTTATTCCCTCCGATTCCCACCGCAGTCCCGAGGAGAAAACTATTCCCGTTCGCGCTTTTGTTTTAAAACGAAAGCCCCAACTCGATTTCACTCGGTTAAGGGTAGCTCCTGTGTCTTTTCTGAATCGTAGTTCTCGGGACTTCAATATCGATTGAATATCGATTCCTCGATTTTACAATTTGTGGTTCTGCAAGTTGCATTCGGAGATTCGAAGTAAGGTTAAGTCGCATGAAATTTTTATGCATCGATCTATCTTGTCTTTTCTCGATTTAATCTGTTTACTAAGAAGGAAGGGGTAACTCATTATCTCGATAATAACTCCTTTACGATATTTTTTTTTTAAATTATGTCTCTCCACTTATTTATTTATTTATTCGACGCTAGTTTGCAAATTGCGATTTATCATTTGAATATCGATTCCTGGATTTTACAATCTGTGGTTCTGCAAGTTGCATTCGGAGATTCGAAGTAAGGTTAAGTCGCATGAAATTTTCTATCTTGTCTTTTCTCGATTTAATCTATTTACTAAGGAGAAATAAATTTCAAAATAAAATACGTGTTTTAGATAGCAAGTTATCTACGACAAGAGTCTGATCTAAAAATCAGAAAGAACATGGAGATCATTTACGAAAACCTCATAATTTTTCAAACTCTTCAACGCGTTCTCTTATTCTCCGATATAAATACTATCGTTCCATCGTATCAAATCATTTCACAATCCACAAACCGGTAACTCTTTTCTCGGGTCAGTAGCTTTAGTTATGTTAAGAAACATCGACCAGACCGCGAAGGTTTCAACGTTCCATCCTCATCATCGGTACGAACGCAATCCTCGGGACGACGTCGACAGGTTAGGCGATGGAGTGCTAGTCGAGTTCCGCGGCCGTCACGTCGCAGTGACGAGTGCCCTCCCTCTGCATCCCCCGACACTCTGGCAGGCCATCGAACGGGCCAACAACCTAACGTCAGGCAACGCCACCTACAACCACCCTCGGAGGCAGAGGGCCCTCCAGGTTCTCCAGAACCGCGGGCTCACTCCCCCCTTTCACTCTTTGCTTCTCTTCTCTTCTCTTCTCTTCTCTTCTCTTCTCTTCTCTTCTCTTCTCTTCCCTTCCCTTCTCTTCTCTGCTCTGCTCTACTCTTCGTCCGCTGTTCGTTCCTTCAGCCACGGCCGACTAGTAGTCGAGGAATTCGAGTTGCTATAAATCTCCCTTGACGGGCGCGATGCCAGAACGCCGTGGGGGGAGGGGGAAACGTGGGTTACGGAGGGCTACGAGCGTGGAGGAACGGGTGCCGATAGGATGGGCAGACGAAAAGGGAAGGGAACGCGCTTCAGCCGCACCAGGAATTGTAATAGTTTTGCTCGCCAGGGTTAACGCAGCTTACAAATCTACCCCGCGATGGGTAGAAAGAACTCGAAGGTCGCCACTTTTCGCAACTCCTCCCTTTCCTTGTAATCCTCTGTCCGCTGATCGCTTTTGTTAAGCTCCGGTCACCTGTGTCCATGCGAACGTGTTTCTATGAGTTTTGAGGGCAGAAGTTTGGATGAGATCGAGTTAGATGGTTATGGTATCTTTTGTGATAGTTTTAACAAAGCATTGATTAATATGCTATAGTAATTCTATCGAAAATTTCCTGACTTCTGCTATTCGCGTGTTTACATTTTTATTAATTCAATTAGAGGTTAGTTTATTCACCTGTAGAATGTTCAATATCGATGTACTTCTCCCATGTAAATACATATTTTTATTATTACCAACTTCTTACATTACACTTCTGTCATTTGCGTGTTTACATTTTTATTAATTCAATTAGAGGTTAGTTTATTCACCTGTAGAATGTTCAATATCAATGTACTTCTCCCATGTAAATACATATTTTTATTATTACCAACTTCTTACATTACACTTCTGTCATTTGCGTGTTTACATTTTTATTAATTCAATTAGAACTTAGTTTACCCATCCGTAAAGTGTTCAATATCGATGTATTTTCCCCATGTAAATACACATTTTTATTATTACCAATTTCTTACATTACACTTCTGTCATTTGCGTGTTTACATTTTTATTAATTCAATTAGTTTAGTTTACTCATCCGTAAAGTGTTCAATATCGATGTATTTCTTCCATGTAAATACATATTTTTATTATTACCAATTCCTTACATTACACCAACTCTTAATTTCCTGACTTCTGCCATTTGCGTGTTTACATTTTTATTAATTTAATTAGACTTCAGTTTACTCATCCGTAGAGTTTTCAATATCGATATATTGTGTTGGCAACTAAGTGATTCCGGATTTTGTCGTTAGGTGGTATTGACAAAATGTGCAATCACTTAGTTGCCAACCTAAAAGAAAGTAATAAACATGAAATCCGTATGAGTGAAAATTGATTCAATCTTCGTCGTCTGAGGGCCAAATAGTCAGCTTTATACACCAACAGAAGGCTTTTTACACCATTGCAATAATTACATTAACTTAAAAGGTAAAATCATTCGTATTATTTGAGAAAATTGTGATATGTAAATGTAACTCATGTTACATATTATAGGTTGGCAACTAAGTGATTGCGGGTTTTGTCAATACCACCTAATGACAAACTCCGCAATCACATAGTTGCCAACCCAATATTTTTCCCACATAAATACATATTTTTATTATTACCTATTTCTTACATATTTCAGTATATAAATTCAACAATGTATGTTGTGTATCGATCTTTGTTTCCTGGTAGTCGTCTAGTTCTTCATAATAGTACACCATTAAGGAAAAAAACGCGAACGAGCTACAATCCAATGGGGCTATAAGTCGCTCGCAATGAGGGTAAAATAGCAGCGAAAAGTTTGCAGGTGTCGAGCGAGTCGTCGCGGCACGTAAGCCAACAGACAGGTCCCGAGTTCATCAAGTAAGTTGAATTGAAGAAGGACTTGTTTTCTTTGGCTGCGATCTGGTCTTCCGATAAGGCGGTCGTGATTCGACCGCCGCTCTATCTCCTAATGACCCCGCGGTGAATTGCGGCCATCTTTAATTTGCCGATGTTACGTCGATAAAGTTTCCTTTCGGCGATGAAAGCCTGCATTTCTCTGTTGCTTGTAAAACAACGATAGGAACATCGTTGACACGACAATTTCTCTTCTCTCGTTTATCTAATCTTATTGTAGTCCCCAAATTTTTCACGTTCCAATCTCGTTTTAGTTTCAACGAAGAAAACAACTTACCGTACAAATTCCATATTTTTTTCCAATTTAAGAAACTTTTTATTGATAGAAAAAAACTAAAAAATGGTAATTTCTTTCCAGATGCTGCCGTATCTTTCAAATAAACATTTATCGAAGGAAACTGGGAATAATTTTCGTTAGAAAATGCAGCCTAACCTTACCCTTCTTTCATCGTTAGTTTCACCGATAGTAAATTATGCGAGAAAGTTTGCAAAGCATCGGAAAATCGGCACTTTTGATTTACGGTCCAAACACTTTTGCTCGATATTTGTGACAAGGTAGTGGAAATACATAGAAACTGATAGCAGTACAAAAGGAAGGGTTGTCATTTGCATTTGCCACGAGTGACCCTTTTCAGGCTCTCAACGTCCATCCATGGAAAACGAAAATCAATTTGACCCGCTGCGGACCGCTTGCCAAGATTCCGTACACAACTTTACACTTTACGAAGTCTTGGAAATATTTCAAAATTTTCCAACTAAGACAGGGAAATGTTCTTCGATCATAACCTTGAAGATATAACAAAAACAACAACATAAAGGTACAAATACTTTTACGGATGATAACATATCCATCCTCTTAATATTAAATAATATTAAAATATTGAAAACCATCGAAATACCAGAGATATTAAGGTACTGTTCACAATCGCTAACAATTCTATTTTAATTAATTATTTAATTTAATAAATATTTTTCATAACCGCAGTATATTAAAATATATATTTTTAGTCACCGGACATCAAACTGAGAAGACGAAGAAAAATGTGTTTATCGCGCTTCTTCTTTCCTGAGATCTCCGAACGAGACGTTCTAACTATTAACACTTCTTGCGCAATAGTAACGACGGCCTTCGTTTCCCATTAAGAAGCACGGCAATAAACAGGAGAAAAAGTGTTGGTTAAGACAGGAAGGTAGAGAATTGATAGATCGAGAGGGGTCCAGAGGCGGTAAAACGCGGTTGTAAATCGGATTCGCAGCGGGACCGTTATCCGAACCGATGTTACTGAACGGTACTTTTCTCCAAAACGGAGTACCGTCGCTGTATAACCGCGGCCTCGGGCATAAATCAATTAAATTATAAATTACTATACAGAAGTTGAGCAAAACGACCACCTGTTGAGGACAGCAGCAGAGAGAGAGAGAGAGGGAGAGAGACAGAGAGAAGGTAGAAGCGAAAAGGGGGCAAGTAAGGGGGTGGGGGTGGGGAGGCCAGCTATCTCGTAAATTCTCCGCTCCTGCCCCGCTGCTGTATCCATGTGTAGAAGTGTTTACTCCTTACTTCCTTTCTTCTTTCATCGTGATCTCCTTCTAGGAAGTTATTTACGAGCAGCCTATTGTTGCCACCTGTGTTACGAATGGTACGCTAATTGGACTGTTGCGTTTACCGCCTTTGTTTCATTTGCGTACGACGAGTGACGCCTTTAAATCAACTTAAACATAGCGTTTTTGTCGATTTAAAATTGAGTGACAGGTTAATTCCATGAATGGATACTAATGATTCGTTGATCGATGAACATTGTAATCTATTAAGGTAATATATGGCATTGTAATCTATTAGGGTAATATATGGCTTTAAATATAGCTTTTTCAGTGATTGACAGTGTACGAATGTTGACCGAGAACTTTACAGAAACAACTGTCTGTGACAATCATCTTTCATCGAATCACTTTGCTGTCAAAGAGTTGCTACATTACAAGAGACTCGTAACGTAACTCGCTTCATCTTCCAGGATATTAAATTTCAATTTATTTCACGCGTTACGCCTGGCAAAAATTAATCGAACAGAAGAAAAAGAAGCAGTTTTCTAGAAGAAATGAAACGAACCGATAAGAAAGTTCGCTGGAAAATATTTTTACATGTAAATGCGTACACGTAAATTCTCTTTTGCCAACACAGTTCAAATTTCCAACTCTCAAGAAGGTCGTTTATGTTTAAGCTTTGACGCGGATTTGCTAGATAAGCGTATAATTGGGAATGCGAAGAAAGTAGTAGGTAGGGACATTGAGAGCTGCCAGGGATGATTAATTCTCGGCAGGAAAGCGCCAGACCCTTTGGAACTCGCTTGTAGCGCCCGCTCCACCCCGTCTTCTCTACCATTCCAACAACCCCAACCACCGTCACTTCGAACCTCCTCTTCGCTCCTCGCGTACACCCGACAACCCACACCCTCTTCAACCCTCTGAGCTGCTCTTACCACCAAGCAGACTTTCTCGTTTCGTTTGTTCTCCGGCCGTGTCATTCGTTATTACATCGTAGAAACTCGCGGATATTTGGAATTCCGAGTGACGTCTAAAGGCCGCCCTCGTTGCTTTAACCGGTAACCCGGCTTCTTACCGCTTGCGCGGCTTCTTTGTCTGTCTTGACTTCTTTTTTCTTGCCCTGCCGCACCAATTTCCCATTATTGTTAGTCCTTCCGTCATTTTAACACGGAAGTTTTCAAATGATTCTTTTAGGACAAGGACGTGGCTCGCTATAAGTTTGATAGTGGATTGATAGCTGGGTTATTGTTGGATTAATGTGTTTCTTTAATGAATTTTTCTAATTAGCAACGAGATAAAATCGTTTACTATGAATTAATCAAAGAATCTTGAAGATTTTATTGGTAGTCTGAATATTTAAGAATTTACAGTACACGGTAATTTACTAGTTAAATAATAAACCAGAAGTTGACTTTTATTGTTTTAATATTTAACGTGTCATTAGGTAAATAATGGAGTGTTAATCTAATATTTAAGGTTCACTAGTTAAATAATGGGAATTCAGAAGTCAAAACAATCTGTGTATTTTCAAACGCAATGGGCTGCCGAAGGTCCATAAAATTTTATAGCTGGAGTTTATCATCTTCCATGATAATCCGGAAGAATATTTCCTTATTTCGTATAAATTTCTTCTTCAACGAATAACAGTTTATCGAATAGCGGAAAAAACCAATTTGCATGCCACTAGATAACGTCATTGCCAACTTCAGGTATATGTGGAACAATTAAAAAATTAAAAAATTTGAAATCTGAAAAGTAAAAAATTCAAAAATTTTTTTTGTCTCAACAACATCATCAGAATGTCAGGTGGACTTTTAGCCTAAAAATGTTATGGTAAAAATGTTAGGTTATGTGAGAACGCATATATACGTTCATAGCGCTCAAAAGGTTAAAGTACAAAACCGCGCTCTTGTATTAGGTTAGCAAGTAAGTGATTGCGGATTTTGTCAATACCACCTAACGACAAAATCCGCAATCACTTAGTTGCCAAGCCAATATCAGTACACGAAGCTTCCACCGTACGTCTCCTTGCAGAATAGAATGGCGAGGACCATGTATTCTGGTTTTCCCAGCAGCGTGTTGGTAAAATTTTTCCCCGGGTGTCTGGACGAGTAGAGAACGCGAGCGAATCCGGCGTGGGGCCGTGGATGGGGCAGGTTTCTGCCGTGGCCTGCTTCTCCATCAACGAAGCGGGTCCGTGCGTCTCGCGGGGAGTGCTCGCGATATCGCAGCTATTTGCATAAGGCTATCGTCTTTCCTTTGTTGCGGGTTCGCCTCCCACATACGTGGCGAGGCTGTCACTCAGCTCTCGGGCCTCTTTCCACGGCGCGGCCTTCAGTCACATCAGCCGCGGATCAGGGGCTTCTCTCTATCTATCTTGTCGTCTTCTCTTCGCTCTCTTCGTCTTTCCTGCTTTCTTTCGTTCCCCGCTGCCCTGCGCCCTTCTTACTGTTCCGCTCGTCCTCGTTCGTTCGATTTCAAACCTCCCTACGGCAGCAGAAGACCGTACACCCTGTCTTCGCTACCTTGCCTGCATTCCTGCATACAATTACACGGGGCTGTGCTTATGCATTTCGTGCGTAACGTTCGCTGTAGCCGGACTCCAGCGAAGCGAAATAGTCGCTGCGTCGATTTTTGGCTCGAGTTACGCGTTCCGTTCGATGTATAGCAGATGGAGACGATACGGTGAGATTGAGAAGTCTGTCATTGGTTTAGGTTTACATCTGCCAATGTTCGTAACAATCTGTTTGTATTGGTAGGACACGGAGATTCGTTTAGGGCAAGACAAGTTAACACTTTGACTGTTCTAATGGGTCTTGCTTAAATTCAGCATCTAACTAACCTACAAAGTATCTGTGAGAATACCTTGAAGATAATTTCAAGGTCATCAATTCAGTTTTGCGTGTCAATATCTATTTCTTATATCATGTATATAATGTTTTAAGCGACATCAAGACGAATTGAAGATAACTTGGCAACGATGTCGTATGTAACGTTAGTAACTTTTCAAAATCTTCAGTAGCAATAGAAATAATTGAACACTTTGAAATCACATGTTTCGCTGAGGACGCCACGGGGGAATTTTTATTATTCAAAGCATATAATGGCAAAATAATAATAAATTGATGACGTAAGACAACATTCTTCCCCAATGGACCGTTTATCTTATTGGTGGTCACGGGTGGCCACCGTGGCGCCTTGGTAACAGTTGATAGCGACATATTATAACAAGACTTCGTTTATTTCAACAAACCATTCGCATTCGTTGTTTCGTCGTAAGCAAAACGTGCAGAATATATTGTTGAAACGTGTAGAAGATGTTAGTAAACAGTATTTGCTCGTTCTATATATAACAGTAAGGTATGTTCATACTTCTAACCTCAATTATATGATTATAAAGAAGCATGTACGATTATTTTCTATGGTGTGTTTATAATAATATTCGTAGACTACCCGTAGACTACCGTTAAAAGCAGTTCATCCTTTTTTATTCTTTTGTAGTATATGTGAAACGATTTTTCTCCTTTGTATATTATTTTTAATTTATATTTTGGAAGCTCTTGTAATTACTAAATATGAACATTCAAGCGTATTTCTCACATTTACAAATTGTGTCAAAAAAAGATGGCTCTTATCAACAAAAAATGGCAACGATGAAGGAAGTGATACAATGTCATTAAAGGAATGATTTTTTAGTTTAGTTATAAGGCGAGTGAAGTTGAAAAATAACGTTATCCTAGTTCAGGTTCCCAGGAAAGCCTTCCATAGGACAGGTAATTTAAAACACACGGAAAGTCGACTCCTGTGCAGATGTTTTTTATGAGTATCATAGGCTGTAAAAGATTACGTTTAAAGTGGTCATGGAAAATCGTGTTTTTCGAGCGTTTCACCGTGCTTCCAGCTACTTCTCTACTTTCTAACGTTCCGTCCGTGAATCCGAAAGTTCTGGAGCTAAAAATTAATCGCAGGACGTTGTCCAATTAATTACGCACTTTTTATCATCATCGAGTAAATTGTTTCATCGTCAAAGAAATTCAACGTATATCAGAAACATAGCAACGAGAAAGTTACTACCCATTTCATCAACTTTCCACTAAAAATCATCAATGATTTTTTCTACTAGTTAAATCTTAAGACTTTATGGTATGAGTCACATATAACGCTTTAATTCCAATTATACATCAGATACCGAGTTATGGTTTACAAATATAGAATTATTTTTATTCCACTTGATATTTAGCACAAATTCTATGATTCTTAGCTTTTTTATTATTTCCTACTATTTTATTATAAATCTCGTATTCCTTTTGACGTCATACGTATCCTACAATTTAAAATACTAAATTAAATTACAATTTGTTTCTATTTCTCCAACGTGTAAACGTAACGAGTATACGCGCTGATATTTGTGAATTTAGTTCATCTCAAGGAGAAAAGCAGAACATTCAAAAGTTGCGAAAAAGGCAAGGTATGTTAATTACAATATGGTTGGGTATCAGTGGACCGGATTGATATAAAAATTTTGTAATAAACGCAACCGGTAGCCACGGGTGGTTGCATCGTCGCGTACATGTCGATGACTATCTCGCGGACCGATGACGAACTGGGTAACTCGGTCAAACCCATCGGCTCCGCGGGGATTTACATACAAATTGAAGTGGCGCGCGAGAGAAGCATCGATCGCGCGCGAATGCGAATATGGTAATCGGCTGAAGTTGCAACGTTAGCCATCGATGAGTTCGGGAAACGTGCCCGGCAAATTGAATTAGGTGGGTCCCTTGTGTCACGAGACTCGTCGCGTCTTCCACATTGGTTCCCTTCCCGTTTGACTCGACGTGTCACGATCTTCCTTCCGACAGAAAATATCCTTCGTTCTTATGCGAAAAGAGAAAAGGAATTGTTATAAATACAATTAGGAATACAAAGCACGGATTAATAATGCAGAAGGTATGGGAGTATAATAAAGTTCAATATATTCATAATAAATTGGAAAGTTTTATTAACTTACTTTATTCGAAGTATCCGAATATTTGTGTACTGTGTATCACTGTTTTTCTGGGTATGTTGGATATGCGTTTCCGAAGGTTAGGAGTTGATGATGTCATAGATGCAACGGTTAGATTATTCTGAGGATAGAATTACGCAGGATAGAAATTTCATATCAAATATGTCCTTTTATAATTTATATATTTGTTCGAATGTTAATGCCATTTGAAAGATATTTGGCAGGAGGAGAAACATTTTTATGTATATTTCAGTATTTTTTTTAATGTATATATTAGTTTGAATGTTAATGTCACTTGAAATATATTTGGCAAGAGGAGAAACGTTTTTATGTATATTTCAGTATCCTTTTAATGTATTTTTATGTATTTTTTATGTATTTAGTATCATTTTATCAATTATTTCCTCCTACGTTCTTTGCCACATTTTCAAATTGTATTTTCCTTTGGCCAGAAGAAGTTTTAAATGTAGGAAGAACGCGAAGGAATTGCTATCGTGTGCTATTCGCAATTTTTCATTCAGAATATTAACATTAAATAATCGTTGGTTAAAATGAAAGCAGTAGGATTGTATAAGCATTACTTACAGATAATACAATATGTACTAAATTCTACATAAACAATATGAATATGTAGTGGTACATGAGTCGACGGAAGATTCGAATCGAGGGAGGCTCACAGTGTTGTGACTTGAAGTGGCAACGTTGTTTTGGCTCGCTAGGCTTAAAGGTAAACAAACTCCGAGCAAAACATCGTCTTCATTACTTGTAATCGTACACCGGAGATACGTTTACGGTTTCTGTAATACCACCGATCGATACGAATAGACGAACGTGCTCTCTAGGACGATCATACACGAGTTTATACAGTCGACTAGCGAGCGTAGAGTTGAACAGTAACATTGAGCGAGTGATGATTACGACCGGCACACACTATCTCTGTACTTGTATTTAAAATGATTTTAATATACACTGATTATTACAATTTGAAATTTAAAATTTAAAATTAAAAATTTTAAATTTTAAATTAACCACCTCATTAGATAAAACGTTTTGCGTATTTTCGTTCAATCCAAAGACTGATCTCTAAACGTTTAAAATTATCAATCTTTTGAGTGCTCACAATTATCAAAAAACCTAAAAATCTAACATACCGAACAAAGAATACACAACCAATTTTAACCACACAAATCAATAATTCTTCTTTAGACTTATAGTATATTTCAGTGTTATAAACAAGCACAAAAACATCGAAAACTCCTTCATAACTCTATATATATCTCACAATCTCACCTATCGAACTGAACGATTCTTTATCTCTGAACCTGCATCGAATCTACCGGAAGCCTCGGTCCTTCGACCCTTCGATCCAATGCATCGCTTGCGAATTTTTTCAAAAGCGGGACTCGATCCGCGATACCGGGGCGTCAAGACAAGTATCTGCGGACGTTATGGTTGGACAGGCGATCAAAAGCTTGTCCGGAAGGGGGCGCACATCTCATCGGCTGGCAAAAAGCACAAAAGGAGAAACTGGAGGTTCGAGAGCAGGATAAGCGGGTGTTCCCTGTAGCGTGCTGATACTCCACCGGTGGATCGGCGCAGATCGTCGAGTTTCGTTGGCCAGAGGAAGAGTTGCGCCTGGTGTCCGTCCGAGTCTCTGCATCTGTGGAGTGGAATGGACTCGGCGGAATGGGACGAGGACGGAGGCCGCATTAATAAAACATTAAGGTTTTGTAGACGATGTATCGATGTAGTGTTTATATTATCTTCTTTGATGTCGACATGTGAATTGGACAGATTTGTTATTCAGACTCCGTACATAAAAGTGGTGAAGTCTTGCTCCGCTCCGTTTGTGGACAGGGGACGCGGCCACGGACGGACAAACGGACGAACAAACGCGACGCGGACGGACGGACGGACAGACGGACGGGCTCTGCCTCCTTCGTCTCTGACTCTTTCTCTCTTCTTGGTCCCTGCGTCGCCTGTCACTCAACCGATCGACCGCTGATGGAAGGAGAAAGGGCCGCGGGATCGAGGGCCGCCTTTCTGACTCGCCGCGGAAAAACTCACGCTGCCGATCGAGTTATCGAACTTTTCCAAACGCGGATCATCTTGCCGGTGTCTTAGCGGGAGCCTGTTAATGGCTTTCCGGCCACATCGTGCCGCTTTCGAGAATTGCGATACTTTTTCGCCATAGACGTCTGTCTTTCGCATCACAAACCTATCATTCGTTTGCTTCGATTTATGGCTCGCTGTTTCTATGACGAGTTGTCACGTAGTTATAATCATTTTACGACAACATTACAAGATTTTACCATTAACGCGTTCGGAATAAAATCTTATTCACGGGTTGTGCTTTGTTCTGTATATTTTTTACAATAACTCAGATATATTTTTATTATAAATTTTAACTTCACATGCTTCTATTATTTTTTTAATCTGTGGCAGCACTCGACACCAACTATCGTCGAGCGACGACAGCGCAGTGGTTAGCGCCTTAAATTACGAACGTTCGGGACCCGGGATCAAATCCCGGCGACTGTAGTTCGATTTTTATTCCACGATACAAAAATGAGAAGAAAAGCAGCAGTATCCCAGCAGTGACATCTCTACACCAGCAGCAGAACCTATCTCGGCTTCTATACATTGCAACTATCCAATCATAACGCCTCAAATCGACTACTATAGTTACATACATCAATATAAATCCTAATTCGATTTAAAGCGTGACACGTGTGTGACGTTGAACATGTTGATCAAAGATGCCCTGATGGATACTCCAGTTTATCAAAACTAGAAAGAAACCCGAGCTTCACGAATATAATAACGATCGTACGAAAGATGTCCATTTCTTGATACAAACTCGGTAACATAGAAACAACGACTGTAACAGAATAATAACTCAAGTTCATTGCACGAGGCTAGAAGGGCTAACGATTGGCGCTCGTCTGAAACAAACACCGGGCATTCCCTGTGGTTGCACGCGCGACGAGCACGTCTCCGCTTTATTCCCAAGGAACGTGCGGTATCGATACTCGTCCCTCTCGAGAGCTCTCCCGTCGTGTCCCCTACTCTGAACTCGGCACCGTGATCCCGAACCTTGACTCTTCATTAATCACCGCGCGGTATCAATGACTGACTGAGTGACTGACGCCAGCCCAGAGGTATTATATACCTACGGCGTTCTGCGCCAAACGCTTCACGCTTTCTGCTACGAGTTTTCCCGGAGACGAGGCTCGCTTACCCACCAAGAAAATCCTACCTCGAAATCTTGCCAATTTTCTATCGTTTCATGTAAACTACTTTGTTTCTAGCGTTTAACGAACACACGAGGATTTCTTCAGGCTTTTACTAGCAAACATGGTGGCGAACAGCCTTTACGAACAGGACATCTGTAAGATGTTTAGACACATTTTATGGTTTTATAATTGCGGTATTTTTTAAATGCTATTTGTCATAATTAATGGTTAGAAATGGTTAGAAAGAGTCGGAAATGAACAAAGATATTTTATAATATGGTTGCTAGGCTGTGCTCGTGAGAACCTTGATCCAAATGCATGAGAGACCATTAAAAAGAATCTGGACACTTGTTTATTATTAAGATGTATTTTATTCCTTATAATCGTTTTATGAGATTAAATTGATTTGCAAAAGCCAACACACGATAATGAAACTGTTCTTTGTAATTATCAAACCTTGGAGAATTATACTGTTACTTGACAAACTCTCTGTCATTGAATTCCTTCATCGCCCTATTATGCCAAAATTCATACTCTGTTATTATCATATTTATGAGTAGCAGTATCACGAACATGTCTTCAAACAGTGAAAATCCACTATTACCCGTTCCTCGACTAGACGAAGAGTGTAACGAACTCGTTAGACGAAGTTTCAATGTCGATAATCATCGACTATCAAATTACCAAAGTCCTTTACGACTTTCGATTGAACCATCAAAATGAGAGGTTGGTAGAAATGAAAATTCTACGTTTGCCAACGAACACTCTAGTTAATGACTATCATGGATTCATGGTTGTCCGCGTAAGACCGGCCACGGATCCAGCGGAAAGGAAGGGATCGATAATTCGACGGCGCCATGCTCGTTTTATCCTTCGATCCGTGCGGTCTATCGTTACAATCTGGACAAGGAAAGTCACGATCGTTGAGTAGGCGAAACGTGCAGCCTGAGGAACCGGTGGTGGATCGAAACTTGCGCTGTCATCGTCGGTAGCATGGTCAAATCGTAGGATAAACAGAAAGAGAGAGAGAGATAGAGAGAAAGAGAGAGAGAGAAGCACTGCTCGAAGCATAGATCGTGACTTGCGTTCAGTCCTCTTGTCTCTTGTTGTCTCCTTGTTACCCGACTCCTGTCCGTTTCGGTAGTTTTTGAGGGTGTGAGGCTGCTTTATCACGCGCGACCTCCCGCTGTTGTCACGCGATCTTATCGCGCTACTCAAGCGGATTCGACCGTTCACGATCGCCGATCTCCACCAGTTTCTCGATCCTTGCCCTTCGAATTACGTCACTGTCGCATACAAGTGGTGCTCGTGGGTAGAAAATATTTCTTATCCAATTTATTGAACGAATGGTCGATATTGGACAAATAAAAGGAACAAGGCAGGTAGCCGAAAACGAAATTATTTTTCACCGCCGATCGACCACCGATCGGATACGCCCGATTACTGTCATCGATGCGATCTCTTATTAAAGAAGGCAATTATTCGGCTCGTTTCAATGTTAACGGGCAAACTATTATTTTCTGATGCCGTGAAATATAATCAGCCAGCCTTGTTACCGATAATTACGGATAATTCACGAGCTCTCGGTAGATGGAACCGTTGTTCCGTACGATTGAAACGAAAACTCGTCAAACGTGTGGCCAATTAGAGAACGATCCATCTACACATACCGAACGTTATTATAGTCGAAGAAAAATGCGCGTGTACACGCGTGCACTGAATCCGATAACCTTTGGGCTGGGCATCGCTCGATCTTTCGACTCGAATGTTATCGCGGCCTGGAATTTCAGCAACGGCTGGCCTCGTCCTATCGCCCGTAATTGTAAACATAATAATTATCGTTTTACGAGCTCGCCGTAATTAACACAATTTTTATGCGTTGCGTCGTGTTATTCCACCGATTAAAAGTAATTCAGGATTGCGTTATCGGACAGTTAAGTCGTTTGGTATCTCGTAATGCGCAACAATTATTGTTGCACTCGGAGGGAAAGTAGTTTTTTCCTTAAGTGATCTTAATATTTTTCGTTAACCAAAATGTGTACAGTTTACGAGCAAATATGGCCGAAATTATTGGACCTTGAACGATTTCTTGCTTCTGTAATTATAGGTTATGATGGCTTTTAGAAGCCATAATTAGTAGTTTGATGAATTTAATGTATCGGAATTGTCAGGTAGTGAATAACGATCGTATGTTTCTGTACGTCATATCATTTAATAATTACAATTTAAATTATATAATTATGCGACCTTACACGTACGGTGCTCTAGGTTACGTAGATGTATTAAGTAGGTATTTTTAGTTAGACTATTACGTATATTACATGGAATGAAGTAACATTTGAGTTGACGCTACACGAACGTAATACTTGAGCTTAATTTAAAGTGGAGAACGCATCCTTCGCACCTGACGAGTAAATAGGCTTCTTCTTCTTCTTCTTCTTATTCGCTTCGTTGACCACTGTTTCTTTTCATCCTCGATTTCTACGGAGTCGGCGACGCGTGTTTACCGAACGACGCGGTCGACTTGAAGAAAGTAAAACGACGAACGTCGAAAAGACACGCGTTCCGCGTCTCCCATTCACGACGGATTCTTTTCCCTTAAAGAGCGCGAAAAACCGAACTCTGCATTCATAGGTACGGAACGTGTTGTGTACGACACGCGGCGTGAACAACAAAAAAAAAAAAAAAAAAAAATAATAATAATAATAATAATAACGAAACAAATAAAATACAATATTAACACTGGACCAAGTCATTAGCAACAGGCTCACTCTCAATAGAATAATAGCAATAATGTCAATAATTTCAATAATTGTAATAATATTAATAATAATAATAATAATAATTACTATTATAATCCTCACTATCTTTTTCTTTAAATATCCCTATATAAAGTACCAGGCGATAACGAAAGATTCTGCAACATAGGAAATATGCTTCGATTCGTTCTTCGAACAACTTGTATCCTGCATCTGTGCCAGATATCACAAACAATTACGTTCCACGAAGCACGGATACATCATTTTTTGTCGCTTATCGACTGCAAAAGAACTGGAGGAATCGGCTCGTTCGTTAACGCCTCGTACGATAATAACGTCGTTCAATATTGTGTTGCCATATATTCAATAGCTATGTACAATTCAACATTATAGCCTACACTTACATCTCTCTTTCCGCCTTGTTCGTTTTCACCTTACATTTCTAATCTTTTTCTCTCTCGCTCTCTCTCTCTCACTCACTCTCTTTCTCTCTCTCTCTCTCTCTAAATATCGATAATATATACTTTTTTAGATCCCTGTATTCTTCCGAATTTGCTTCGCATAAAGTTACGCAGTTCACGACATCTTACTAAGCACGGAGCGACTGCTAGCTGTTTATCTTATTTTTTTCCTCGTTTAATTATAGCTTTTCTTTTTTCCATGTCTTCGTATCACAAGATAAACCAATTAACGCGAGCGCACGAACGTGCGCGCACCACGACCGCGAACACATTATCTAAATTCATTTATACACCTGCCGTTTTGTTCGATTAAGTAGAGGAATCTTTCTATTCCACTTCCTCTTTCTTTTCACTCTCTTCCTTAAAGGACAATTGCTCGTTTTTTGTCGGTTCGTCCGTTTTGCTGTACAAACTCCGCTTCATTCGCTCGTATTGCAGGCGGCGTCGCGTCGCTATGCGCAGTTGCGACCGCGCAGGCAAACGGCAAACGCATGCGCGGACGCGGATGTGTTTATCTCACATATGTACGTGTGAACAGCTGATTTGGAAATCTCTGTTACCTCTAGACGAAAAGTACATTCTTTAATCCTTGTACAATTTCCAACAATATTGTATCGTATGTATAATGCACCGAACATTTGCAACTATTATAAACAACGACGCGACGCGAGAATTCTGCGAGTGCAACGAGACTCGACTTCATACGGTTCAATTGTGTTGCTCTGGTTGAATCGCACGCGTACTACGCCTAAAGTTATCGTCGTAAAAAAGAACAGTTCATATCGTAATTCGTTCTGAAACGACGATCGTTAGCTGCCATAGAAAAACACGGACCGCGGTATTTACAGAGAGCTTGCTGTATATCCGGCTGCTCACCGATTTCTTCTTAATATTCTATCGAAAATTCAAAACCCATCAAGCGTTACCTTCGACAACTTGGTTATGTTCGATGAAGACATAGGAAATAAAGAAACATATATTTAAAAAACACGGCAGAAAAGAGAAAAATAAGAGGAACATGGAATATCGTGTGAAACAAGTGACTTGGTGTATTAGATGTGTACATTTAGCATGTTGTAAATTGAAGAGGAAAGCAGTGATACTTTTCTGATCGATTTGGCTTAACGAACTGCGGTACAAGGCGCGATACAACAGCTTGTTCTTAACTATCGGCTGTTCTTACTCGCTATAAAGTTAACACGCGCTTTGTCGCATCGATTTGGCGACTTATTTCGCGTCGACCTTGAAAATTGTCAGCAGCCTCTATCGAAAAACGGCAGAGAATAGGCTCGAGTATTAATAGGCACCTTACGTACTATGAAGTAGAGACTTTAACGTGCACATAGAAACTGCGCGGTACGCCGATGGAGACTGCGTGGTTCGCGAATCTCCATCGACGAACGCGCCCTCGCAGAGAGATAGACTTCGAGAACGAGCGAAAGAACAGAAAGAGAAGAGAGGAAGTGGAAGAAGAAACAAGAAGTTAAGTAAGTACATCAGCGCATCCTCTGTTTTTCTTTCTTTTTCTTTTTTAGTTTCTCCTTCGTATTCGGAATATAGGGAACGATGTGCATAGGTTGGATACGGGGGCCAAGGGGTGGGGAGGAGGAGGGTTTGGATAGATCCAGAGGTGCGGAACAGTGCGCAGCCAGACAAGATAATTAATTAATTAGTCGCTCAATTAATTAATTTCTTAGACTGCTAATTTCTAAGCCTTAAAAACTACTGATGCGGTTTTATCTCACCCGCTGAGGTGGCTCCTCGTCCGCGTTCAGCATCGGTACGTTTGTAATCCAGCCGCGGCGAGAGCCCCTCGGAGCGCGTCCAGTCCATTTAATCGGGCGCACGGCGTGCTTTGCAGAAAATTTTTGGCTTCCCTTCAACTTCAAATAGTTGTATTGTGACGGAGTATCTTATGGATGGACACAGGCACAGACCGACGAACCGTCGAATTCCGATCGATCGTGTAAGAAAAAGGTACCATAAAATATGGTAAAATCACGATGAATTTCAGGAAGTTTCGTTTCTTAAAGTTTAAACACGTCAGGTCGAGGTTGCTCGTGATAAAAACTCTAAAACCCTTTCTCGTCTGAACGCAACGCGTGTAGTACTCGAATACCAACAAAAAGACGATGGGAGAAGACGACGGAAAGCCCGGGAGGGGGAAGAAGAAGGAGAGGGATAAGAATAAAAAGAACGAGAGAAGTAGAAATTCTGCTTGACGAGTGACAATCCGTCGAGGCATCGGTGGCCTGTGTCAGACCTCGTCGGGTCTCACCACGTGTCCTACTGGAAGTGAAGTGTCCCGGGCCGCCAGGTCACGCCAGACTTGCTATAGTCTTTGGTGACGGCGACCGAGCCGAGAACAGGAAAAAAGCCTTTTAGAAGTTCTGCTCGCCGTACATCCCGGGGAACCGGACAGCGTGTGCTCCGAGCTCGGCGGGCGAGAACTCGTCCTATGTGGCCAAATGAGCGAACTGGCCTGGGTGGGGCGCGAACTGGTAAGGGTGGCCATACGGCGACATGTGGTACGGAACAATGTTCATGCTCGCCATCTTATGCTCCTTTTTCCACTTCATCCGCCGATTCTGGAACCAGATCTTGATTTGACGTTCCGTCAGGCAAAGGGCATGCGCGATCTCGATGCGACGCCGCCTCGTCAGGTAGCGGTTGAAGTGGAACTCCTTCTCCAGCTCCAGCGTTTGGTACCTGGTGTACGACGTCCTCTGTCGTTTCACCTCGCCATTCGCGTTCACCGTGCCTGCCAAACAAATATATCCATCTGTTATTACATGATCCTTATATGTAGCTAGTGTTTGTTGGGATTCTTTTATGGAAATTGGAGGATTTTCCTAAATAAAAAAGAATCTTCCTAAATAAAAGAGGGTCCTCCAGGCTGTTTTCAAGGCTGAGCTTCGATTATGTTGTCTACGATCAGTGATCATTGGGTAGAACGACCGTGAGCGGCAATCAACTGACACCGCTTTCGATCGACTTAGCTTAAACAGGTTGCATAGGATTATCAGCTAAAGGCAATCTTCTAGGCATGTTTCTATCAAATTGACCTATCGAATCGGGAATGTGTCATAACACAAGTCGAGGAGAAGGCGACAAGATCCGCGATTATCCAATGTATCGAAGCGTTACGCACGGACGATGCAGAAAGAAGGGACAGGGGCAAGAGGATGAAACGCGTACGATGCATAATAGCTGGGCTGAACGCGTGTAACGCTTCACGACTTGGTTAATTATTTCAACGAGTCGCGGCTAATACATGGACCGTGGCTACCGGATCGCGAACTGGTCACTTGGCAGCTGTTTTACCTATTTGCTCAGCACGCCCGAGCCATAAATAATTTTGCAACGCTGTTATTACGATACTCCGCCTATTACACCTATCCTCTGTGCGTTGCAAAAGACTCGGTAATGAATAGCTCGGGCAACGAGCATCAGGAGAAATCTCGAGGTCGCCTTTAAATACCAATAACCTGTTACTTCTGCTTTTCCAGCCACGCAATCAGCGGCTCGCGGCTACACTCGCCGATTTACTGCTAACATTTTAATATCCCAATTACAATAACGCTCGATACTCTCATTATGAAATCGGTGAATCATGTGTCGTTGATCGCGTAATCTCATCGATTCAGCAAGCCTGATCGATGGAATTTGCTGCTCACGATTCCTGTCGTTTAATATACATCTGGTCGTTAGATTTCTGTCTGATAAGGTTGATTTACAAGGTGACCAAGGAGAACTAGAACCGATGCAAGATAATAGAATTCACTTACAAGCTGCTGCAATTTCTACCTGTTCTCTTTTTATTAAACGCTATATCGATGGTTTTGGATCAGCGAATCGAGCAGGTGCTAAGCGGATCGAAACTGGAACCCCGTTCCCCTCGCGATCATCGTAGATCCATGTGAATGCGGATATTAAAGAATCGGCTCATTTACAGCGATAATGAGCGGGCTATTAATAGCAGCGTGCAAGGGAGAGCTCGGCTCTCAGGGACGGCGACGTAGCTAAGCTATTGCATGGTGATGTGCGCGAAAGGCAGGCTTTCCAAGCGGTGGGAAAGCACGTGAAACGTGGTGTCCTAAGAAAATCTTAATTTTCGTGAAACAATCGTTTCAACAATTCGATGTTCATCGTCTAAAAATTTCCTACGATCTTTTGTAAATCTAATTAAAAATCGAAGGTCAAAAGTTTTAAACCGACCACCTCGCAAAACCTATGACTTTCATCGGGTAGAATTCTCACAGGAAATAAATGCTGTTCGCGTGGAAACTCGTTGGCGAGGAAATCAACTTGCTTTTGGAGATTCCAGAGGAAGGTTTCCAGTGACGCACCTCCTGTCCAGCGAAGCTTAATGACCGCACCTTTCGAGCCGCGTGTTATCACTTTCCTCCCGATGTAGCACGTCGTCGAGCTGACTTTTTAATAAATAGTGGCCCGACTGGAGAGAACCCGCATATCGTTTATCCAGCGCGCACCTAGCCGTTTTGTAACGGCCAAACGGAATTCCTTTTTCTGGCTGGCTCATTATTATACGACAGTCGAACGCGCGAACTATAAAGCCGGCACGCGTACCGACGTCGCTGAACGGGGCACCGAGGGACACTCAGCGTGCTCCTCCCGTAGATCCTCGCTGTGGATCCTTTGCGGTGATTAATTGCCAGCCATGTCCCGCTGACGTCGATACGCCCTATGGCGCTGCGTGGAGACAATCCGCTTGGCCATCCGCACGCTCGAAATATCCTCACGCGAGTAGTTCGATACTGTTACCATGTTAACTCCACAGTCATCGGTATGTTAGTTTGTATTATAAAATGGCAATAGTTTGAGGGCAGCAGAATTGGTAAGAATTTAATACGTTTGAGTAAAATGTAAGTGGAACAGATTCAAATGAAGAGGTTTTTGGAGTACGTTTTTGGTCAGAATTTTTAATTAGAATTGAGAAACTGGAGAAATTTTTGGAAAAAGGGCTCAGGGTATTAGGTAAATTGCTTTGACAGTTTTTAAATATTAGCAAGTCTAAATTGTTAATTATATGCAAATTTTAAATTATACAGGGTGGTTGGTAACTGGTGGTACAAGCGGAAAGGGGGTGATTCTAGGCGAAAAAAGAAGTCGAAAATATAGAATAAAAATTTTTCGTTCGAGGCTTTGTTTTCGAGAAAATCGACTTTGAATTTTCGCTCGGTACGCGTGCACTTTATCGCGTCTCGTTATAACGGATCTCACTGTAGATCGTTGTCTCGATGGAAAAATTAAAACAAAATTCTTATTCTATATTTTCGACTTCTTTTTTTGCGTAGAACCACCCCCTTCCCGCTTGTACCACCAGTTATTAATCACCCTGTATACAAAATGGCAATAGTTTGGGGGCAGCAGAATTGGTAAGAATTTAATACGTTTGAGTAAAATGTAAGTGGAACAGATTCAAATGAAGAGGTTTTTGGAGTACGTTTTTGGTCAGAATTTTTAATTAGAATTGAAAAACTGGAGAAATTTTTGGAAAAAGGGCTCAGGGAATTAGGTAAATTGCTTTGACAGTTTTTAAATATTAGCAAGTCTAAATTGTTAATTATATGCAAATTTTAAATTATACAGGGTGGTTGGTAACTGGTGGTACAAGCGGAAAGGGGGTGATTCTACGTGAAAAAAGAAGTCGAAAATATAGAATAAAAATTTTTCGTTCGAGGCTTTGTTTTCGAGAAAATCGACTTTGAATTTTCGCTCGGTACGCGTGCACTTTATCGCGTCTCGTTATAACGGATCTCACTGTAGATCGTTGTCTCGATGGAAAAATTAAAACAAAATTCTTATTCTATATTTTCGACTTCTTTTTCGCGTAGAACCACCCCCTTCCCGCTTGTACCACCAGTTATTAATCACCCTGTATACAAAATGGCAATAGTTTGGGGGCAGCAGAATTGGTAAGAATTTAATACGTTTGAGTAAAATGTAAGTGGAACAGATTCAAATGAAGAGGTTTTTGGAGTACGTTTTTGGTCAGAATTTTTAATTAGAATTGAGAAACTGGAGAAATTTTTGGAAAAAGGGCTCAGGGAATTAGGTAAATTGCTTTGACAGTTTTTAAATATTAGCAAGTCTAAATTGATAATTATATTTTAATCAAATTTTAGGTTATATTCAAAGTGGCAAACGTTCAAATCAAATAGACAATGGATGTATTTTTCAGTCATTCAGTGATGCTTCAAAATTATTAAGAGAAATATTCTTCTAATGGTTGCTACATAAATTTTACAAAAATTCAACTATTCAACTAGAAAATAGATTATTGGTCTCTTTCCCAATTAACCAGAATAATGGGAATGCATGGAGAATAAATATGAAGAACAAATTCTTGCAATGTCAATGTTCTAGAATAAGAGGAAGAAATAAAATCTGAAAAGTTCAATAAAAAGAAATACATGTGTTTGGAGTCTATCGCCACGTGCATCCCAGGTATAAATACTCGAGATAGACTTGGAAGTAAGAAGAAGCAACATCCAGAAAACGGAGGCGGCGATTAGCTAAAGAAGAGAAATATTCTTCCAATGGTTGCTAGATAAATTTCATAAAAATTCCAATTCCCAATTAATCAGAATAAAAGAAATATATGGAGAATAAATGTGAAGAAAAAATAAATAAATAAATAAATATGAATAATAAATATGATAAGTATAAATACTCGGGATGGACTTGGAAGTAAGAAGCAACAGCCAGAAGACGGGGGCGGAGATTATTGATGGTGACGATGCACGGGAGATTTGGAAATTAAATGCGGGGGTGGAGTTGGACCGATCGGATGGTAGCGTTGAAAGCGATTGCAAATTGAAAGTAGTTGATTCGACGCTGAAGATTCCAAAGCCGATAATCACCGCATTCAGAATCTGTTACAAGCATAGTGATTAGTTGTTATTTCTGGTGTATCAATCTACTTGCAAATCAGTCTATATGTCATAAAATCGTTGAATATATGTTAGCATCTATTGTTCAATGTTATTTCAAAAAATATTCTTATCCGATCTCTAACATTAAAGCGAATGAATAACAAGAAAAGAATTCTCTACCTGATGTATCTTAAAGAAATAACCTTGAACAAGTAAAATTCCGCGCTCTCTAATCCCTAATCTAACAATGCTGTTAAATGCTATTCAATGAATACGAACTTTCCCTTCATGGCCTTGTACCACATTGTCTGTGTTAAACAATGAAACGAACGCGACATATCATCCACTGTATCCTTTAACTCTGTCGCATTCTCTGAATAATTTTACACCCAATCGCATCTTCTTACTTTTTGCAATTTTTTAAATGCACGAAAAGATCACTGTCAATATCCACAATTTTCCACCTTTTAATCGCGCGTTGGTGTTTCTAAAAATATTACAGATTTCTTAGTTTACCACGAAATTTGAAGAATACAATGAGATTAGATATCCCACACAACAAACAATATCGGACAATATAAACAGTCGGTAACGTCTATAAAAACGTCGGTAAAAAAGCGCGATTGAAAAGCAACGAGGAAAAAAGAACGTGGTTGTGTCGATCGAATAATAAAATCACGGTTCATCGCGTGCGGCATAAACGCGTATCAAACTATTAGCCAGAGAACAAGCTGTGCCTAGGCTCTGTCATCGAGAAGGACACCGGTCGGATGCTTTTTCTAAATCCTCCGCCACCGATGATTAATGACTCGTCCGCGCGTTTCGTCCACGTCGCATCGGGCCAATGCTGTGAAAGAATGCCACGACCAAGGATTTGCAACAACAGAGCCCTCTCGCAACAACTCTGACGCGAGCGTGCACACGCGTACGAGCCCGAAAGAGAGAGAGAGAAGAAAGAGAGGGAGAGTAAGGACCGCCTTTTGAATAATCCGTGAATGCGTCCGCGGATTCGTATTCGGCCACGGGTTCGTTCAACCGGCGGAACAAAGAGAGCTGGATAATGATCCATTATCAGTCGGTGATAAAGATACGGCGGCGAACTGGCGCGATCCACCGTGACTGGAATACACGGGGCTAAAACTTTCTTTCTTTTCCCGCACGACGCGATGATTAATCGCTAGCCGCGTCTTGTCAACGTCGATGCACCGGCCTGTGTGACGGAAGAATGCGGGTCCCGGTGAAAGTCCAGCCTCGTTTCGTTTGTTTCGGACTCGCGATCGACCGTCCTTCCTTCCTTTTGGAACAAGCAAAACTGTTGTAATATTGTCTGCCGGACAGTAATCTATTTTTTTTTTCAGTCCTTTTAGTGCTCTTTCACGCGCTTTGAACAAGAAAATTTCTTCTGTTTTATGTGCAAATTTGAATCACCTGATTGGCAATGTACACGTTATTCTTTAAATTCCAGTGTATGAATGATAGAGGATTTTCTTCATTTCTATACAGATATAAAGATGATTTTATTGTTATTAAATAGGTTTTGGAGTTCGATATTTAATTGATTCGCACAGATTCAGTCTTTATATTCTGTATTTCACCATCATGTACAGCCATATGAACGCACCGGATACACTGAGATAATTAACACGTGGCGAACGCCAAAACAAAAGAACATCGTTAGAAGTCATGCCAACTTTGCATGTAGGAACTAGTGATCATACCAACCTAATATTTTCCTCGACATTTATGCGATAAATTGTAAATTTCTATTTATTCTTTGAAACTTCCTCCCATTCGCTGTATATATTGAGATATGTATAATTTTATGTGCTAGACTAGGTTAGCTGCGTAGTATTAATACTTGTATGTGAATATCAGTGTGTGGAAGTATATGTATGCATCTCCAAAACAAAGGAATGTAAACTGTTCAGTCAGTTAACAGTCGGATATGGAAGAAAGTGCAGAGACGCGTGCAAGTGTGTATCGATGAATATCTTTGAAATCGTTTATCAAATAAATATATAACTATTGTAATATAAATTCTAAGTGTAAATTTAGTGTTCCTATACCATTATTTCGGCAATTAAGATCCAAAATTCTCAACCGTATAGATCAGCTTTTATCGCTCTTTGATTTACCTCAGACAGCTGTATATAGTACAGCAATCTTCCATTCCGATTCAAATTCTATATACGAGTTGTGTAAAACGTGCATTTACTATTCGAAATCTTGCTCCATTTGTCATATATAGCTGACTGTCGGTCCTCGAAAGACACTTGGTCCACGCGAACGTAAACACGTAAATCATTTTATTCCACGACAAGCAAGACAAAGAAGGCGAGCACGAGACTAGCTTTTCCTCGTAACATTATCTCGAACACCGAAAATAACCGGCGAAATTAAGCTGGTCGCTGGATCACACGACGATAATTGAACGGGTGTGGGCGTAAGACACGACATCTCTGATCGGGTTTCCGTAGCGAAAGAATAAATCTGTTCGCTGGGCGGACGAAGAATCGCGATCAGTTCAACGAACGGAAAGGCGGCAAGCAATTAACGACACGCGTGCCTGTTGTTTTTCTTTTCCTTCTAGGTGAGCAAGGTATCACGGTAATTAGAGAAAAACTGGCTGGCGCGAATCGCCGTGGAACAACGTTTTATTAAGCGTTTGTTACGAGAGCGTGTTACTATTAATGGAGGCCAGATCGGATCTCTCGAACGCGAATGAATCGGCGAAAAAATCTCCGCTAACTACTGGCAATCAATCTTTCTCTGCAATTGCTTTCGCTCTGAATAGTGCATTAAGCGTTTTACTTCTTTGCATTCGTGCTGTATTATTAAAATTCTCTTTCTTTCTTTCTTTCTTTTCCCTTCTTCCTTTCTTTCTTTCTTCCGAACGAAAGTGTGCTTCTGGTCAGATCCTATGTGTTAAATATTTGAGCTGTAAGTGTTAGTTAGTAGTTGTTGAGATAGGTTCTGCTGCTGGTGTAGATGTCGCCGCTGGGTACTGCTGCTTTTTGTCTCATTTTTGTATCTTAACGTTCGTAACCCTAAGGCGATAACCACTGCGCAGTCGTCGTTCGACACTAGTTGGTGTCAAATGCCGCTACATATTAATTAATGGTTTTTTCAGTTTTATTGAAATTCAAATAAAGTATCATATGCATCTTTTTCCCTTCCTCAATAAAATTAAGGATAGGGGATAGTTGTACAACTTTAATTATGTTTGTATCGTTCCTATCGTTACTCATCGAGCATTTTATGGCAAAATATACGGACCGTCAACGATGTGTGTCTTACCACTCGCAGCAGCTGCAAGCGTTCGCTTTTGTGTTACGCTAGACGTCCGGATAGCTCAGTATAAACAAAAGAAAAGGGGAGGAAGCAGCGATGAAACGTGGTCGTGCAAGAAGAGGATCGTAATCCTCACCAATTTGCAATGGGCGTTGGTAATTATAGGAATTGCAGCTGTTAGCATAATACCACATTGATAGCAAATATCAAGCGTTACAAACGAACATGTTTTTATGTTCCTTTTTTAAATTTCTTAGATTCTTCAATTAAGAGGGAGAATATATGAAAATAAAATACAATTAAAATACAATCTAGCAAAGACTAGATCATTGCTAGTTAGATGAAATTAACTAAACTGAAGATTCATATTTCTACGAATATAAATAAAAAATAGAACCTGGAGAATTATTATAACTCAAAGTGCTACATTTTAGACGTCTTATTACAATATGTTCTTACATTATGTATTTTTACAGCTTGAAATTTCCCACAATCCTAACAACAGCACACAAATATATCAATGAATCAAACTTGATTGAAACTTGTTGGAAGATACACACAAGAAGACACACAAATATATCAATGAATCAAACTTGATTGAAACTTCTTGGAAAATAAAAAAATACCACCGTTCCAACCCACCAAACTGTCTACAAACTCTGAAAGATTTACTCTCTGGAAAAGCAAGAGGCAGCGTCTAGCCTAATAATAATTCCCGAAGAAAATCGGGAGTTTGCTCCATCGAGCGTCACCGAGGGAGTCTCACTGCGTAAAAATGTTTGACGTGGCCATAGGGGAGAAGAGCGAAATAACGACAGGGTCAACGAGTCGCATAGCTGTCGGTGCTGTTAAGACACCAAGGCAACCGGTGTGGTGTAGAATGAAAGACTGCGCGCTAAGCGCAGGCTCGTGTCGTGTCAGGCATCTCGGTGTCACCTCGTGTCGTCTAGCGTTTTCGTGGCTCGCTCTTAATAGAACGGGCCTCGCGGCGCGTGTATTCGCACTGAGCCGAGCCTGTGTACCGAACATGTCACCGGCTGCCAGCATCGGGACTGTTCCTGACCGGACTGACTGACAGATCGGCTGGTTCAGCCTGACTAACGCGTGACCGGGATAACCTCGCCAGATCCCGTTCTCCTTCGGTTCTGCTGTCCTTTCTGTGTCTCTCGTGACAGCGTGATCGGGGGTGGCATCGCCAGTTCCACGTATAAACAAGATCCTCCATGGATGAGGATTGTTTAAACAGCTGATTTTTAGTGTGCAGTAATAGAGGTTAGGTTGGTTTAAGGCTATCGTGGATGGCACTATCAATTAAGGGAATCATTAAGTAACCCTTAACCTTTTGCACTGATATGTCCATAGACAGTTCTTATCTCAGCAGCTCCTTTGTCAGGTCTCACTCGACATTCTTTCAGTCCCAGCTTTTTTGTGAAAAGCAGGATTGCATCCTGGAAATTGTTTCAAGATATATCATACGCTTAAAAATTAGAGAATACAATAGTGTGAATAAAAGTGGTATTCAAGTGAATTTCTTTCTTCCTTTATTTATTGAAATTCTCTTATTTTTTAATTAAAGTAAATTTCAAATAAGACACTTAAAAGCGTTGGAAGCTGCTGCTAAGGAAATTGAAATAGAATTCCTAGTGCAAAGGGTTAATAGATTTTCTGATAATGAAGATTCTAACCTATTAAACAATCTCAATTTTCCACTGTATTTTATCAACCCAGGAACATCAGAGTCATTCTACAGAAAACATGCTGCATGCAGATTGCTTGCATTTTAACTAGAAAATAAGACAATTTAAATAAATAAAGGAAGACAAAAATTCACTTAAAGTAAATTTTAAATAAAATACCTAAAAGCGTTGGCAGCTGCTACTAGATAAATTGAAATAGAATTCCTAGTGCAAAGGGTTAATAGATTTTCTGATAATGAAGATTCTAACCTATTAAACAATCTCAATTTTCCACTGTATTTTATCAACCCTGGAATATCAGTGTCATTCTACAGAAAACATGCTGCATGCAGATTGCTTGCATTTTAACTAAAAAATAAGATAATATAAATAAATAAAGGAAGACAAAAATTCACTTAAAGTAAATTTTAAATAAAATACCTAAAAGCATTGGGAGCTGCTGCTAGGGAAATTGAAATAGAATTCCCAGTGCAAAGGGTTAACAGATTTTCTGATAATGAAGATTCTAACCTGTTAAACAATCTCAATTTTCCACTGTATTTTATCAACCCTGGAATATCAGTGTCATTCTACAGAAAACATGCTGCATGCAGATTGCTTGCATTCTAACTAAAAAATAAGACAATTTAAATAAATAAAGGAAGACAAAAATTCACTTAAAGTAAATTTTAAATAAAATACCTAAAAGCGTTGGCAGCTGCTGCTAAGGAAATTGAAATAGAATTCCCAGTGCAAAGGGTTAATAGAATTTCTGATAATGAAGATTCTAACCTATTAAACAATCTCAATTTTCCACTGTATTTTATCAACCCTGGAATATCAGTGTCATTCTACAGAAAACATGCTGCATGCAGATTGCTTGCATTTTAACTAAAAAATAAGATAATATAAATAAATAAAGGAAGACAAAAATTCGCTTAAAGTAAATTTTAAATAAAATACCTAAAAGCGTTGGGAGCTGCTGCTAAGGAAATTGAAATAGAATTCCCAGTGCAAAGGGCTAATAGATTTTCTGATAATGAAGATTCTAACCTATTAAACAATCTCAATTTTCCACTGTATTTTATCAACCCTGGAATATCAGTGTCATTCTACAGAAAACATGCTGCATGCAGATTGCTTGCATTTTAACTAAAAAATAAGATAATATAAATAAATAAAGGAAGACAAAAATTCGCTTAAAGTAAATTTTAAATAAAATACCTAAAAGCGTTGGGAGCTGCTGCTAAGGAAATTGAAATAGAATTCCCAGTGCAAAGGGCTAATAGATTTTCTGATAATGAAGATTCTAACCTATTAAACAATCTCAATTTTCCACTGTATTTTATCAACCCTGGAATATCAGTGTCATTCTACAGAAAACATGCTGCATGCAGATTGCTTGCATTTTAACTAAAAAATAAGACAATTTAAATAAATAAAGGAAGAAAGAAATTCGCTTAAAGTAAATTTTAAACAAAATACCTAAAAGCGTTGGGAGCTGCTGCTAAGGAAATTGAAATAGAATTCCTAGTGCAAAGGGTTAACAGATTTTCTGATAATGAAGATTCTAACCTATTAAACAATCTCAATTTTCCACTGTATTTTATCAACCCAGGAACATCAGAGTCATTCTACAGAAAACATGCTGCATGTAGTTTGCTTGCATTTTAACTAAAAAATAAGACAATTTAAATAAATAAAGGAAGAAAGAAATTCGCTTAAAGTAAATTTTAAATAAAATACCTAAAAGCATTGGCAGCTGCTGCTAAGGAAATTGAAATAGAATTCCTAGTGCAAAGGGCTAATAGATTTTCTGATAATGAAGATTCTAACCTGTTAAACAATCTCAATTTTCCACTGTATTTTATCAATCCTGGAATATCAGTGTCATTCTACAGAAAACATGCTGCATGCAGATTGCTTGCATTCTAACTAAAAAATAAGACAATTTAAATAAATAAAGGAAGACAAAAATTCGCTTAAAGTAAATTTTAAATAAAATACCTAAAAGCGTTGGCAGCTGCTGCTAGGGAAATTGAAATAGAATTCCCAGTGCAAAGGGTTAAAGAATGAAAATTTTGTCGCCATAATAAACAATATTGTCAATAGGAAGAAATTTGCATGATATTGAAAACATATTGGAAAATTAAAAATATACCAACATCTCGCAGATTTCAAATATAAAATTTACACTAACAGGGTAATTATCTGTAACTGTAAACGATTAAACAATTAACTGGTTAAATAATAAAATTAATCGATACGTAAACGTTGAGGGTTGAAAAGGGTGAAAAAGTTCTAATCAGTCCTAAGAAGAACAAAAAAAATCATTTAGAAAGTATCATCTTCAAAACCTTATAATTATATTCTTAAAAAAAAAAAAATCGAACCAAAATTCACTGTAAATCACCTACTGCCATCAGTACCACGTCCATCGTTGCGAAAAGCCAAGCAACGTCGTTTGATCAAACGTACGGACATCCAGCGTGATTCAGATATCCGCATAAAGGAAGGCGGGATTATCTCGGTGGACGTGCAATTAATCGCGTTGGCCGCGGCAGCACTATCGGTGAGGAGGCGAGCAACTGGTGAGCCGCACAAGTAGAATTGCTCGATTAAGCGAGCCGAACAGCATCAGAATCTGAAACGGCCGCGTGTCGCATTCCAACAACCGTCGCGAGCTCTACGCGCAAGCATGATAGAGCTTCTCTGGTCGACAGCGGACTCGACGAATGTATATTTAGAATACTCACCACCGTTAACCCTCGCCGCCACATGCATCTAAACGATTATCTGATAGGTATAGCGAGTAGCGGCGGTTTATCGTCCGTTTCTATCTGACCGATCGATCGTGGAATTCCAAGGAAAGCAATAAAACCATCGACGTTTGGCGACCTAATGATAACGAGCAGATCAGTTTACCCGATGCTTGGAAACTGTAGAAGTTTATGGGTCGTGTGAGTGGAAGCTTTATTGTTAGTCGAGCCTCGGTGTTTCGTTGACCAATCTCTTCTGTCGTTCGTGAAATTTACAATTTTCGATATTAATCTGCAGTATAATATTCACATCTACAGCTCATGAGAATAAGTTTTATTTGGAAGAATTTTACAATCAATTCTCATTGACAGTTGTAAGTAAATTATTATGGCGTGGTACTATGTCGTGTTTAATAAGTTTTTGAATTGAAACTAATGCTTAAAACTAAAGGGTAATGTCTTTTTAACCTGCGGATCTGATCCGTCGTGATTTTTTCGTTTGAAATTGTATTATTGAGTTGGCAACTAAGTGACTGCGGATCTTGTCATTAGGTGGTATTGACAAAATCTCCAATCACTTAGTTGCCAACCTAAAAGAAAGTAATAAATATGAAATATCCGTACGAGTGAAAATTGATTCAGTGTTCGTCGTCTGAGGGCCAAATAGCCAGCTTTATACACCAATGGAAGGCTTTTTACACTATTGCGATAGTTACATTAACTTAAAAAGTAAAATCGTTCGTATTATTTGAGAAAATTGTGATGTATAAACGTAACTTATGTTACATATTATGGGTTGACAACTAAGTGATTGCGGATTTTGTCACTAGGTGGTACTGACAAAATCTTAGTTGCCAACCCAATAGAAGAGCGAGACATGCAGTCGAATAGCGAGCGTAGAGTTGAACAGTAGCATTGAGCGTGCACACACTGACTATTACAATTTTTTCACTCGTCTCTTTATTAAATTAACACTTATAATGAACAACCTCATTAGGTAAAATGTTTACCTAAGATGTTATGTTTAAAATTATTAATGTTTTGAGTGTTCACAATAGCGCAACCTAATAGTACGATTATTTCTCCCACGCCCTCTTTATCTATCTCGTTACAATTATGCGTTTCTAGAACGATAGGAGAAAACAATTATGAGAACGAGTTACAAGAGCAAATAGATTCGAAAACTACAGCGTGTATCGAAAATCGTGGACGATTTCTCGTGCGAAAGTCGAAAATGTATTGTATTGGGTTGGTAACTAAGTGATTGCAGATTTTGTTATTACCAACTAATGACAAAATCTGCAATCACTTAGATGCCAACCTAAAAGTACGATTATTTCTCCCACGCTCTCTTTATCTGTCCCGTTGCAATTACGCGTTTTTAGAACGATAGGAAAAGACAATTATGAAAACGAGTTAGAAGAGCAAATGGAAATAGTTGTCGATTCGAAAACTACAGCGTGTATCGAAAATCGTGGACGATTTCTCGTGCGAAAGTCGAAAATGTATTGTATTGGGTTGGCAACTAAGTGACTGCGGATTTTGTCATTAGGTGGCATTGATAAAATCCGCAACCACTTAGTTGCCAACCCAATAGTACTGTAATGAGACCTGGCTATCTTTAGTAAAGTTTGGAACAAATCTGTAAACATATGTAGAAGTTGAACAAGATAATGAAGACACTTTTTATATGTTTTATGTGTTATACGTACACATATATGATAAAATAATGGGAATATCTCTTATATGCCTATGTATATGACATATAAGGGGTGTCTCCATTATTTTATCTAACCCCTGTACGAGATATTTGGTGCAAGTATACAATTGGCAGAAATCACAAGAATATTTAAACAGTTAATTATAAATTGTATTAATAGGCCAGAATGGTTTCTTCACTTGGATTATTCTTAACACTTATGAAATATAATCGTATTGTTCGAAAAAATCTTCGACGATTGCATCAATTTGACATCGTTCTATAATCCGTTAATTTTTTTATTGAATGTATATTATTCATATACGTAGTCACTTTTTATTAACTTTCCATTGGTGGAGAAATTAGCGATGCAAACATGTAGCCATGTGCAACGCTGCATTTTATATAAATAGAGCTCAAAGTAACAAAGCAGGTCTTATGGTTAACATGCAAAACGACCATTCTTGACGCACGAACATTCTCTGTGAAAGCGCGACCGCGAATGCTGCGCATTCCGAAAACGTAGACAAAAAATCCAGCGCTCGTTGAGCTACGCGATGCAAGAGATGCTTTGCATTTCATTAAACGAAAACCTCGGTGTGGAATGTACGGAAAGAACGTCGTGGAATTCGGCCTTCGGCCAGAGAATCAACTTTCGTTGTAAAGGAGAGAGAGAAAAAAAAAAAAAAATTAGAACTTCGAAGAAGGCGCGAGTGATAAGGTGCAAACGTCGCGCTGCGATCGCTTTTATTTTCTCAAAATGGCCGTTGCAAAGCGAAGAACTCTATAGAGTGTACGTTGCATGATGGGAACTGACGTGGCTAACAACGATGATAGCGATAACGATGGAAATGCGGAGAGCAACATGTAGCCGATCGAAGTAACAGTATGATTTGCGATGATCGCGACTCCTGAGTAAACTGAGCACTTCTATGTGTTTAAGGAAAATTTAGCTGTAGCTAAATGTAGCTATTTATATTTAAAAATAATCATACGATGGATCACGTGAGTTCCAATATGGCGCCCTTTTTTAAAGAAGAATTCGCAGAAAGAAGAAAAGAAACTAATCGAAATACACTGTAAGTTATAAACATTGGAATATTTATTCATTTATTTCCTAGCTATTTTATTATAAATCTATTATTTCATTCGCGTCATATTTTCCTAACGTTTATAACCTGCGCTGTATATCAAATATTGAGGTTAGGTTTGCAAATATTCCCTAAAGCAGCGTTTCGAATGGTCGATAAGAGCGATCGGACAGAGCAACGGTTGTTTATCAAGGAAAATCAGGCCTCAACGCGGCGAACGCCAGAACAACAAGTATTTATAACTACGAACAGGAATCTGAGTCCGGAGAAATTATAAATCATCAATCCTC
Source organism: Bombus flavifrons (assembly GCF_040668555.2). Lineage (NCBI taxonomy): Eukaryota > Metazoa > Arthropoda > Insecta > Hymenoptera > Apidae > Bombus > Bombus flavifrons. The sequence goes on along the minus strand of NC_138459.1, from coordinate 4,216,816 downwards.
GACCGAAGAGATTAACCGAACGAGAAAGAGAAGAGGAAGAAGAGGAAGAAAAAGAAGAAGAGACTGAAGTACCGCGTGGCACGACGACAAAGACGATGTAAATCTAAAATCTACTCGGGCCCGACATCGTGGCCCGATCCACTGAAACACATCCAGCACCGTTCAAATCCCAGCTCCCCATTGACACGGCCGACAAAAGAAGAGTGTAGGTTCATAAATAACCCGGCCAGTTTATCGTGCCTATTATGCAATTACGATTGCATCTTTCAAGCCTAGGTGGTCCACGGCCTCAAGATCTCAGGGCCGAGTCAACGAGATAATGCCTCTTAAAAAGTTGTCGTTGTTTCGACTCTTGGATACTGGGCTAACTGTTTCGCGTGTCTTTTATTTCTCGTTTTGTTTTTTATTTCCCTTTTGGTCCGTTCTCTTGCCAGGTTTCAAAACAGGAATTTCTATTTTCCATTTAGTATACGTGGAAATCTTAGAAGAAGGAAAGCGTGGTATTTTTAGTCGAAATCCGATTTCCCGTTTCTCAACCATGCAGTATTTACTTTTCTCTCGTGGCGCTTTTAAGACAGTTCTTAGCTGAGAAACGAAAGTCCCGAAGAGATCATACGTCGGGAATATTTCATTATGAAAGTATGGCCGACATCGTGATCGATAAAGAAATCATTGTGTAATTGATAATTACAAAACGTGCATGGAGGGAAATGGAACAGATGGTAGACTATGACTAACTTGTGAAAAAAGCTAACCCTCCGCTGGTGTTCGTTTCTTGCAGCACGTGTCTGATGTCTTCGAGCCAACCTCGAACCGCCGTTCGTGGCTAATGAAAATATTGCAAAACAGAGAACTGATGTTTTCTCGAGCTTCTAATATCTCGTTGTTCAATCCTTCAGTTCACACGATCTAGTTCAGAAACAACTTCAAACAACCAGAAGAAGAAAATCATAAGAGAAATTACCGAAGAACATTCTAATCTTTTCACAGTTTTTCAACTTTTCTCGAGCTTCCAATATCTCGTTGTTTAATCTTGTAGTTCACATGATGCAGTTCAAAAACAACTTCAGACTGAAGAATAAAATCATAAGAGAAATTACCGAAGAACATAATCATAATCTTTTAACAGTTTTTCAACTTTTCTCGAGCTTCCAATATCTCGTTGTTTAATCTTGTAGTTCACATGATAAAATTCAGAAACAACTTGAAACAACCTGAAGAAGAAAATCATAAGCGAAATTACCGAAGAACATAATCATAATCTTTTAACAGTTTTCCAACTTTTCTCGAGCTTCCAATGTCTCGTTGTTTAATCTTGTAGTTCACATGATAAAGTTCAGAAACAACTTCAAACAACCTGAAGAAGAAAATCATAAGCGAAATTATCGAAGAACATAATCATAATCTTTTCACAGTTTTTCAACTCTTCTCGAACTTCCAACATCTCGTTGTTTAATCTTGTAGTTCACATGATGCAGTTCAAAAACAACTTCAGACTGAAGAATAAAATCATAAGAGAAATTACCGAAGAACATTCTAATCTCTACACAGTTTTTCAACTTTACTCGAGCTTCCAACATCTCGTTGTTTAATCTTCTAGTTCATATGATCCAGTTCAGAAACAACTTCAAACAACCAGAAGAAGAAAATCATAAGAGAAATTACCGAAGAACATGATCCTAATCTTTTAACAGTTCTTCAACTCTTCTCGAGCTTCCAATATCTCGTTGTTTAATCTTGTAGTTCACATGATGCAGTTCAAAAACAACTTCAGACTGAAGAATAAAATCATAAGAGAAATTACCGAAGAACATGATCCTAATCCTTTAACAGTTCTTCAACTTTTCTCGAGCTTCCAACATCTCGTTGTTTAATCCTTCAGTTTACACGATCTAGTTCAGAAACAACTTCAAACAACCAGAAGAAGAAAATCATAAGAGAAATTACCGAAGAACATGATCCTAATCTTTTAACAGTTCTTCAACTTTTCTCGAACTTCCAACATCTTGTTGTTTAATCCTTCAGTTCAGACGATCCAGTTCAGAAACAACTTCAAACAACCAGAAGAAGAAAATCATCAGCGAAATTACCGAAGAACATGATCATAATCTTCTAATAATTCTTCAACTTCTACCTCACATAACCAAGTTCAGGAACAATTTCTCAAGAACAATATCTCAATAAGCTGATCATAATCAAGATTAATAAACTATACACGTAATTGTACCACCGTGGTTCCACGTTAACGCAAAGCTTCATCCTGCGAAGAACTGTTCTTTTGAAGCTTCCCCCAATTGCATAACCAATCTCTGTAATGGAGATCACGTTGTTTCCAAGAAACCTCATATTTCCTAGCGCAAGAACTATTCGAGCAAAGGGTTCCTCGCATGGAGTCAGTTACCTCGTGGACGATAGGGATCAGGTCGGACCACATCGACGACTGGCTCTTAGCCAGTCGCGACCATCGCAACGGAGGTATCGCGAAAACGCTAGACCCGGCCCGGGTCGGTGCGCGCGATTTAAATTTATCTAGGCGTGTTTTGCGTCATTCAGACCCTATCCCGGTTGATTTGTGACCTTTCGGTGCTTTCGCAGCTGGCGGCCGATCGCCAGCCAAAGATCGCAAAATCAATGACCTGTCGACATTCCGCGACGAGGAAAACGCCGTGTCCTGCTCGACGCTCGCCTCCATCCGCTCTGGTCGTTACGCGATCCACCTGTTACCGTACGTCCGACAGCACAGCTCTAGGATCTGTCGACCGTGTTAAATCCGCGTTGCAAAGCCGGATCTATTTCCACTGATAAACAACGTACACGTTCGAATCATCACTCGTCCCGCGAACATTCCGGCCAAGCAATCATTTTCAAAGCTCTATATTTATGAGCCATGACGAGCTTCTTCTGAATCGACGAAACGACTTGAGAGAACAGTAGGCGAGCAAAGAGAGACACTTTGGACGTTACGAGCTCATCCATTTTTCGGATTGTCGAGCTACGTGGATCACGTGGGTGGAATGGGTTGGTCAGACAGCGGCAAAGTGTGGGCTGAACGACGACTGACGATATTGTGATCCGATCTGTATCATTGTTTTGAGCTGTTAATGGCTGGCCTCCGTGAAAGTTGTGACATCTCGTGGACGCTTCTATAATTAAAGCCATCGTCGCTTTCACGTAACACAGCCCTAAACGCGTTCACGTGTATTAACTTTTTCCAAGACATTCTGTCCACCCTACAGAGTTCAATAGGTGGCGCTGCGACTCTGTCAGGGAAATTTGATCTTAGTCTTTGCTGTTCTCTTCGTACATCTAACGAACATCACAGACCCGTAACCCATAACCCATAATCCTGTTGTATTACAATAAATCTACGCTATCTCCTCAACTCACGTTATATAACAGCGACATGTTTCGAGGTCAAATACTTTTCAACATCCACTGTCTGTACAATCTAATATCGCTCTTTACCTTTGAAAGAAAAGGAGAGAACGCAACGAAGAAGCGGTCTAATCAAATTAGATCATTCTGGTTCCGCGTTGGCCGTGTGAAGCGGACAGTTATAAATAGATTGAAAAACTATTGCTTTTCAATCCGCGTGGCACGGCGAGAGGTTTCCCTGAGAGAAGAGCGTGTCGGTGAAAGGGAGGGGGGGGGGGCGACGCGGGTAAAACGAACGAAAGAACAGCGCAAAGGGGGTTGAAGAAGGAAACGATGCCCGATCCCTCGACGAACAGGGAGAGAAAGAGAGGGAGAACGACGGGTTCTCTCTGCCGGTGAAGCTTTTATGCCGAAGTTTGCGAGCCGGCCGCCTCGTGGATCATTTGTTATCTTCCACGAGAAAGCTCCCCGACGCAAATAGGTTTGTTTCTGGCCGCTTTAAACGCTTCACAATAATCCACACGAACCCAAATTCAATTAACGCCTCTCGTCGTTGCTGACGCCAACCCCCACCGTTTCTGCACTTTGTAGCCGTTGACAGGCAACGAAAGTCGCACTTGGCTCTCCTTCTTTCGTCTCTTTTATGCGAGCTCGCGGACCGACGGAATATTGACGTACGTGCCTGGAATGCTCGATGACCTTGAACCGTTCGCAGCTCCTCCGGGACACGAGACAGCGACTGTATAATTTGCAGAAGAAACTTTATTTACTATCGAACCCTGTCGTTCTTAATTTGCTCATTCTACACATTTTTTGGGGTTAGGTTAGTGGTGAACAAAATTTCGAAAATTGGAACCATCAGAAGATAGATGCACACGATGCCCTTAGCGAGCCTTAAATTGGCCTAACATTTTCAAGGGAAAATAGTTGGCTACCGAGCTGGATGTGATGCACAATTTCATGAAATTTACGATTCTTGAAAATAGTCGAGGAGCAAGAACCTAGCGATCGTCGATTCGTCGACGACCGCAATTCGTTTCGAATTATCGTACGATCGCTCGTAAGCGCGTTTCTGATCCCCGTAATCCTTGTGCAGTCCTTGGGAACAGAGCACGATAAATCATAGCTGATCCAAAATTAGACGGTGTGCTTTCAGTGGGTCACTCAGGACCCATGAAATCCACAACAACACGTTAGCCATCTTCGAGTGCGTGGACGCAGGGGATCGAATTGACGCGCGCGCAACAAACTGTCCTGCGGCCGAGGGGTCACTTTTGTGCTACGAGAGGCACTGAAAGAAGAGAAACGGGACGCCTGGAAGATGGACCCGCGTGGCACATCTGTGTGTGCGTAGAGGGGAGACGATGAGGCAACGACGAACACGATGGAACGGGATTGAGGAAGAATGGTGTACAGTGGATACGCGTCTCCATCCATCAGGCAACGGTTCGATCGTTGGAAACACGCGACTCGAAGCTACAGACAACCTCCGAATGCATTATCTTGCGTTCGCAGTGCGCGGCTATCCCCCATGCTTTTTCGATAATAAGAGCGTTTAGGCCTCTTTATGCATTCGTGGAATAACGTATGGCTCGCCACGCCACCGATACTCATGTCACTGTCCTTGCCTTTCAATGTTCCGTGCTCTCTACGTGCTCTGCCTTATACGCTCTCACCGAGCCACAAACGTCCTTGGTATTCTGCATGGACTACGGGCGAAAATATAACTTTGGAATTTACTGCACTAGGAATGCGCCTAGGAATCTCGAAAGCTTTCAGTATTGCAGTCGGTTAAAAGAAAAGTGTTGAGTAATTCAGTCATTTTCATGCATCTTTGCAATTTTGTACGTCTACTGATGATAGATAATCTTCTGTGAAACGCTTGTATGCGTAGAGTATTGTTTGATTGAGTTAAATAAGTAGATTAATTAAATAATAACAAGTACTTTTTGAACGTGAAATAAAAGATTAAATTAAAAAGAAAGTAGAGTATTGTTTGACTGAGTTAAATAAATAGATTAATTAAATAATAACAAATACTTTTTGAACGTGAAATAAAAGATTAAATTAAAAAGAAAGTAGAGTATTGTTTGATTGAGTTAAATAAGTAAATTAATTAAATAATAACAAATACTTTTTGAACGTGAAATAAAAGATTAAATTAAAAAGAAAGTAGAGTATTGTTTGATTGAGTTAAATAAGTAGATTAATTAAATAATAACAAATACTTTTTGAACGTGAAATAAAAGATTAAATTAAAAAGAAAATAGAGTATTGTTTGATTGAGTTAAATAAGTAGATTAATTAAATAATAACAAGTACTTTTTGAACGTGAAATAAAAGATTAAATTAAAAAGAAAATAGAGTATTGTTTGATTGAGTTAAATAAGTAAATTAATTAAATAATAACAAATACTTTTTGAACGTGAAATAAAAGATTAAATTAAAAAGAAAAATGAAAAAAAATGGCAATTTAAAAAAAAAAATGGATTTTGGTATATGTATGGTATATAATTATAATATATATATTTAAAAATCTAAGTATATACATTTAAATTTAAATATATATATACTTAAGGCTTGAATTGAAAAGAAATTCATAATTTATAATCAAATATTTCAATATAATAATTTATATAAAATATTGTTATTTTATAATCTTGAGATATATAATTATATTATTATATATCTTGGGAAACATAAGTATATAATTATTTATCTATTTATATTATATATGAATAAATATATTATATAAAACAAAATAATATTTTATTATTAAGTATTTATACATATACAGGGTGGTTGGTAACTGGCGGTACAAGAGGAAAGGGGGTGATTCTACGCGAAAAAAGAAGTCGAAAATATAGAATACAAATTTTTCGTTCGAGGCTTTGTTTTCGAGAAAATCGACTTTGAATTGTCGCTCGGTACGCGTGCACTTTATCGCGTCGCGTTATAACGGATCTCACTGTAGATCGTTGTCTCGATGGAAAAATTAAAAAAGAAAAAAAATGTTATTCTATATTTTCGACTTTTTTTTTTGCGTAGAATCACCCCCTTTCCGCTTCATTGGTATCACCAGTTACCAACCACCCTGTATATATTTAAAAATTTAAGTATATACATTTAAATTTAAATATATATATATTTAAGGCTTGAATTGAAAAGAAATTCATAATATGTAATTAAATATTTAAATATAATAATTTATATAAAATATTATTATTTTATAATCTTGAGATATATAATTATATTATTATATATCTTGGGAAACATAAATATATAATTATTTATCTATTTATATTATATATGAATAAATATATTATATAAAACAAAATAATATTTTATTATTAATTATATATACATATATATTGATCGGGTTGTTATTTATATGACGAGATATTAAAACCGTCATGTGTGTTTAAAATAATTAATAAATAAATTCGCTAAAGACAGTGTGTAAATCGTAAATAAGATCGCTAACTCGTTGGTAACTAAAACTCTTACGGTAGCGTTTATTTATACTGGTCGGGGCAGCGACATTGTTTTGCCCGGAGTTTATTTATTATTTTACGTTAAGATACATTACGCGTATCCTAACGATATTGATACTCCGAGGTCAAAACATGATTCGGGTTGTCCTCTGGCTCATGTGCCGCTACATGTGTGTTGATTAACCCTACTGATCTCATTCTTCGTTTAATATTTACAGCAAGAAACCATACGATGCATATGAAGGTTTGTCAAACTTAAGATCAGATCGAGTCTGAAACGTTGCAAAAGAGTTGGGTGAAAAACGCAGCAAGTCGATGACACGACCGATCTGATCAGATTCACGAACGTTTACTGCATCTTGTAAATTCTTCATACTTATATTCGTTGATTTACTCTGAAGAACTCTAATGTTCTTAGTAACGGTGCCATCTAGACTTGCAATAAAACATACACCCATTATTCGTCTAGAAACGTCATTAAGATTCTCATGGAGCATCGACATCGCCATCTAACAGTGTAACCAATCAAGTAACCGCAACTATAGATCGTAGGCAATGGTACACGATGCCAAGCAGATTTTTAAAAATTAATTGGCAATGATCCTTCGAACATTGGTCCGTGACACACTGTACGAAGGCACGCGCGCGCATTCACACACATACATATAGGAAACGGTACACACAAACGACTGAGACAGCGTTGCTGCCGCGGGAAAATTAATGACTTACCTTCAACGGGAACAATACAGTCAGCTGCGACTCTTTACGTGTCTGCGAGTAGCGCGCAGGCCGCCGCGATGCTAGAGGCTCTCGCCTAAGGTGGAACAAAAACACACAAACGAAGGCAAAGAGAGGGACGCGTGTGTATCCGTGGATCGATTTATTTCCAGACGCGAGAATGCGAACGATATCATTTTCGTAGCAGTTTTTCGTTCGGGACACGCGTAATCCGATCGAGGCCTGTGTCTCTCTTGGCGCGCTGCGAATATTTCACGCGCAATTTGCCACGGTCTCGCTGGATTATCGCGTTGTATACCTCCCCGCGTTCTCACTACCCTCTCTTCCTCCTTCGTGCTACATTGTTGCCAGTTTCTACACTTCCTATCCTACAATTTTAGGACGTTCGCTCATATTTTCGGCCACCGGACGCATCTTGCCTCGCGGCCAAAGCGAAACGCGTCTTATTTCAATTTCAGGCTTCAATTTCAATTCCAGAATACCAGTGGACTCGCGTTTGTTTGAAACCCACTCACAGGCTAACTTTAGAGTAACCTGAAATCAACTATCCTGGTATTAGTAGGTAATTCTTCCAATGTTGAATTAAAATGGCTGGATGAACTGAACTATATACCCCGTGAAACTTAAAATAAAATTCTTTGACATGAAGCTTACGTATTTTTAATTAGTCATCGATTAATATGTACTTTTTTATGGTGTGTTTTAAAACAGGAACATAATCTCGTACGTGTCTTTGCAATGGCAAATTCGTATTTTTGCTAATACGTTACAGAAATGAAATCTAACCTCACATTTGTTTCACTCATTAGTTGAGTACTTTACTCTGGACATATTACATATTTTCGAATATTCAACGATTTTTGTGATCTAATCATTAACCTAAACAGTTATATTCTTCAGCGTATTCATACAACGTACCAACTCAATAGCAAAGAGTAATAGATAGGTTATGTTCTTGAGTAATTACAAGGACTAAGGTTTTATCAGGAAAATCATCTTTCAAGGAATATTTCCGCAGAATTCGTAAGAAGTCGTAAGCGACATCTGCTTCTTATTTTCCATGCAAAGCGCACGCGTTAGAAGTAGATATCATCGGAAACGCATCTTTCTTCCGAGGCCCTGGAGTTACCGCTCCTGTCCTCTATGAATCATGCAGTACCGATGTTTTAGGTCAGCTTGTTCCTCTTAGGAGGCTGTCGGTTTTGATCGGCCATGGCGTTCCTCCTGGTTACCCTAGTCGGGTGGTGCTCGAGCCTCTAAGGCCGACTTGTAGTAGTACATAAGCCTCGCGCGAGCATTTATTTATGGTGCCGGATCGCTAGGGTGTACGTGGAACCGCCTCTACACAACCGTAATGCTCTTCTCGAGCATCGCCTATCGAATGAAGCCGTTCCCCGTTCAATTCCGATTTCCCTCGTTTTATATAGCGAAATCTCGTTGCTGAAGGTAAACTTGATGATACTCTGCTAGCTTCAATTAATAGTATTTTCAACAGTGAAGGTCATTTTAAATAGTTTAACCATCAAATAATATAAATTAAAAAGTTTTCTCTAAAATTTTATGGAATTCATTTTCTACTTGGTGAATTAATAAAACATACACAGAAGAGTAATTTTCTATGAATTCAAATTATTCCAAAATTTACAGTTGATGTAACTTAGTACTAAGATGTTTATTGCATTGAACAATAATATATCAATTATCTGAGTGCGTTAAATATCTTTAGCTAATTTCAACTCCTTAAGAAATGTTTTTTACATTTAAACATTCATATTCAATTTTACATTCAATTAAAATGATTGAAATCAATTCTATATTAAATTAAATATTATATTCAAACATAAATATAATATATATAGTATTCTTGAATAATAAAAGTAATGCAGATATATATAAAATTTCTTAAAACATCTGTCTTCGACCTTTTAATAAGTGAACAAATTATATTCTAACATTTACAGTTGATGTAACTTAATACTAAGATGTTTATTGCATTGAACAATAATATATCAATTATCTGAGTGAGTTAAATATCTTTAGCTAATTTCAACTCCTTAAGAAATGTTTTTTACATTTAAACATTCATATTCAATTTTACATTCAATTAAAATGATTGAAATCAATTCTATATTAAATTAAATATTATATTCAAACATAAATATAATATATATAATATTCTTGAGTAATAAAAGTAATACAGATATATATAAAATTTCTTAAAACATCTGTCTTCGACCTTTCAATAAGTGAACAAATTGTATTCTAACATTTACAGTTGATGTAACTTAATACTAAGATGTTTATTGCATTGAACAATAATATATTAATTATCTGAGTGCGTTAAATATCTTTAGCTAATAATAAAAATGTTATTTACATTTAAACATATATACAATATTCATATTCAATTTTATATTTAATTAAAATGATTGAAATCAATTCTATATTAAATTAAATATTATATTCAAACATATATATAATATATATATAATATAATAATAAAAATAATGTAAATATGTATAAGAATTCTTAAAACATTTATCTTCGACCTTTTAATAAGCGAACAAATTGTAGCGACACATCGCTTTCAGAAAACAAAAACAAAAAAGGGAAAGAAAAATCTCCAAGCTGCTTTTTAGTGAAGTAGCTGACGCTTTCCCGAGGGCGATGTTTGAAAATCTTATCCAAATGGAAAGGACCCTCCAAAGAATTCACAGTAGTATGTAAACCTCACGCAAGCATTTATTTATGGTCTCGGGTCACCGGCTGTGCGCGGGGGCCGCCTCTACGCCGCACTTTACAGAACATATTTTACACCGAGCCATCAGCCATGGAATAAAGCTGTTTCCTACTTAATTCCGCCTTCCACTTTGATCCATGGGATGCGAAAGTGCCTCTGCAAGCGCTTGTTAATTGACGCTACTCCATGTGATAATTGGTGAACACAAGTTATCTGACATCATACGGTGCACTTTGTCTGGCGCGAACAACTAGGCCCTTTCCAACGAATCTGAGCTTGTTTAGGATGTGTAATCAACGATTTCCTTTAATAACAACGTCTCTATTATGTCATCGTGTCTGTTCTATAAAATAAAATATTTTCTCTTTAAACGTTGTAATTAATATGTCACACTTCCACAAGCCAAATTGATTGACAGTTTATAGGACTTTTACAGAATTATTTATACACCTTAAAATTAAGTTGAAGTTAGCTAAAGATATTTAACGCACTCAGATAATTAACACATTACTGTTCAATGCAATAAACATCTTAGTACTAAGTTACATCAACTGTAAATTTTAGAATACTTTGAATTCATAGAAAATTACTTTCCTGTGGATAGGCAAGTACTTATTATAGAAGTATAGAACTGAACTTCCAGTTTCAGAAGGTAAATTTCTGCCACAAGTTCATTTCTTGTGAGGAGTTGACATACGTTGGCACATTCAATTCTGGTTTCCTTCCTTTAATACAGTGACATCTCTTTGCTGAAGGTAAGCTTGCTGATACTTTGATAGCTTCAATTAATGGTATTCTCAACACTGAGGGTCATTTTAGATAGTTTAAGTATCAAATAATATAAACTAAAAAGTTTATGATATTGGGTTGGCAACTAAGTGATTGCAGATTTTGTCACTAGGTGGTAATGACAAAATCTGCAATCACTTAGTTGCCAGCCTATAATGTGTAACATAAGTTACATTCGCATATCACAATTTTCTCAAATAATACAAAATTTTACCTTTTAAGTTAATGTAACTATTACAATGGTGTAAAAAGCCTTCTATTGGTGTATAAAGCTGGCTATTTGGCCCTCAGACGACGAACATTGAATCAATTTTCACTCGTACGGGTTTCATGTTTATTACTTTCTTTTAGGTTGGCAACTAAGTGATTGCGGATTTTGTCATTACCACCTAACGACAAGATCCGCAATCACTTAGTTGCCAAGCCAATAGTAGACACTAAAGCGAAGAGAAAATCATTTTTTAAACATAACCTCGTTTCTCTGCTTCTCAGTTCATGCAATTGGATTTCTGAGCAGTTCATATTCTGCAATTACTTTCAAGTTATCTACACGATACCAACACAAATGTGAAGTATATAAACTAAAAATCATAAAACTATAGAAAATAATAATTCACACAAAACAAATACGTGCACCAAGTTTCAGTATACAACAATAAAACATCATGGCGGCTAAACGTGTCAAACAGTGGACATGTACAGTTCTTACTGATGAAAATTACCCAGCTTGCAGAAAACCATTAAGAATCATATGAAATCCCAGCCTAATCTGTCTGACCACCCTATCTCCGTGATAATCGTAAATCTTTCTTTGGCCAAATAAATATAAATAAGCATCGGTAAAGAAGAAAGCACGTATCAACGTATTTACCAACATTCCCTTCGAAAATGACTTTTACCGTGTCCACGGTAATCTCTGTTCCCTTGGAGGCAGTCGATCAGAGTATTCGCGGTACGCACGAGCCGAAAATAGTTGCTAGGGGTGTAAAAGGGGCAACGATGTAAGCTGAGCGTGATTCCGCGTGCGGATTGAAATATCCTAAGGGATAATTAAGCTGGCGAATGGCGCATGGTTGAACGTATGAATAAATAAATTGAATGGCTCACGCAAGCCCCGTAAGCGTCGAATTATGCAAAGCCTTTTTGCCCCGCAACATTTCTTTCTCATTAAATCGATCAGCCTGTGGCGATCTACGGATGGAAAATGTATGTGTTCGCTAAATTGTTACACGGGACGTAATGTGCCGTGTCATAGAACGTAGGTGCTAACGAATCGAGTCGGACCAACTCTGCATCTTACTCTTAACCACTAGACCCGTTAATGGACACGATTTGCGCGCGTTACCGTTTCACCGTTCGGTGATTAGCGTTCTCGGGCCATTTTCAAAGCGATTGCCTCTCCGGCAACAATTCTCTCAGTCTTGCAACGTGTGGTCGTTAAATCGCTAAAATCATGCTGCTTCTTCGTTCTTCAAGGAGAGGATATCTCGAAAGAAAATTGTTCACAGATCAGTGCGATGTTTGGCAGTTTTGCAATTAGAATGTCAAAAGAAAGACGTGGCGATTGCGGGAAACCGTTGAAACGACTAACGGAATGGCTGAAGCGCGATGTGGCTGGAAATGTAAAAGTAGACTCGACGTGTTTGTTACTTGGCATGCAGAATTCGGTGTTCATGGACGTCTTCATATGCACGACCTACTCCTCGCTAACCGTGAATGTCACCGTGACCAATCTTTCTTCAGCAAGCGAGCAGCTGACTCGTGCATTCTTTTTTATCACGCATCAAAGTAGGTGCCATACTCTGTTCCCCTACTGGCCTCGGTAGCTTTAATTTTCTCTTTTTCTCTCTTTCTTAATACGCGTTTCTTATCACGTTTTTTTTTTCTTTTTTTTTTTCAACCGACAGAAAGTTGCATTATACAGTTACTACAGGTGTTACGAGAGTTTTATCGTCACGGTTATCGCGGTTTTTCGACTAATTCTCTTGCAGCATTCGCGGAGCTTATTTCCAAGCATACATACGTTTTCCTCTCTAGCGTTTCGGGTTTCAACGGAGGGAAGAATTCATCGCCTTTGAAAATTATTCCGCTAGTTTCAATAGCCAAGTTTTTTACTACACTGTGTCGTCAATTTCAATAGGAAACGTCATTGGACGGCTAACCTAAAACAAAGCTCTAACTTTCGATTTTCCATGTCAATTTCCACGATGAATTCTCCATCTTTTTCTAATCACTTTTAATCGTTGTTTATGCTTCTTGAAATAAATAGACTGAGATGTTTGCAGACGATCGTCGAATTTTCTCTAGCCAAGTAAAATAAAAAGTTCGTTAAATAGCGTCGAACACTTTAGATCTGAATATCATCATCGAGAAGCTGCTAGTTTTCCAGCATAATTATCACAATTTACAATGATAAAAACGTTAGGTGATTATCATTTTTAAACGATTTGCAACCTCGTCCAATTATTACCATTTTTCTTCATCACTCTGAAATAGCTCTGCATGTGATTACGTTCACATTGCAATACCTTTTTGTCGTAGTTGTATCAATGGTAATTAGCGATTGTATTAATTATAAAATAACACCGTTACATCGAATAAACATTTATCTATCAGATGTTACACACGTAACAAGTTCGTAGAAATACGTTTCATGCACGTGTTCTCGTGTGCCTTGAACTTTTCTGCCACGTGTCATTTACGTAAATATTTCTCATCATAGCGCACGCATCTTCCTACATTTTGTGATCGATGCTCCAACAAATTCTCCGATATCTTTCACTGTAAACCAATCGCAAAAACGAAAAACAATTCATTCATTTTGAAAACCGTGTGGAAATAGATAAAATATTCGATATAAAAATGCAAAAATATACATCTGTCTGGCACTAAGATTATTTCTATTTGGAGGTTAGAAATAGATTGACAGATACAATTATTATCGTGTAATATCCTACTTTAAGCCCTTAACCTACAAATACGGGCATAGCCCGTAGTACGATGATCGAGCCAAACGTAAATATTACGGACATTCTCGAACGTAAATCATAGGTTAAGAGGTTAAGATGGTGTTCTGAATTAGAATGTTCTAAAACAGCGTCTTTTTGTGATTTTTTTTTTTTTAGGAGGGAAAGAAAGAAGCGAAGTTATTGAATTTTGGGCTATGGTTTTATATACAGGGTGTCGGTTTTTATATACAGGGGTTTTATATAAGAAGTCAAAAATATAGAACAAGAATTTTTTTTTCATTTTTCCATCGAGACAACGATCTACAGTGAGATCCGTTATAACGAGACGCGATAAAGTGCACGCGTACCGAGCGAAAATTCAAAGTCGATTTTCTCGAAAACAAAGCCTCGAACGAAAAAATTTTATTCTATATTTTCGACTTCTTTTTTCGCCTAGAATCACCCCCTTTCCGCTTGTACCACCAGTTACCAACCACCTTGTATAATTTAAAATTTGCATATAATTAACAATTTAAACTTGCTAATATTTGAAAACTGTCAAAGCAATTTACCTAATTCCTGAGCCCCTTTTTCCAAAAATTTCTCCAGTTTCTCAATTCTAATTAAAAATTCTGACCAAAAACGTACTCTAAAAACCTCTTCATTTGAATCTATTCCACTTACATTTTACTCAAACGTATTAAATTTTTACCAATTCTTCTCCCCTCAAACTATTGCCATTTTGTATACAGGGTGATTAATAACTGGTGGTACAAGCGGAAAGGGGGTGATTCTACGCGAAAAAAGAAGTCGAAAATATAGAATAAGAATTTTTTTTTCATTTTTCCATCGAGACAACGATCTACAGTGAGATCCGTTATAACGAGACGCGATAAAGTGCACGCGTACCGAGCGAAAATTCAAAGTCGATTTTCTCGAAAACAAAGTCTCAAACGAAAAATTTTTATTCTATATTTTCGACTTCTTTTTTCGCCTAGAATCACCCCCTTTCCGCTTGTACCACCAGTTACCAACCACCCTGTATATTTAACGGATAGAAAGAAATTTTTGTAAAGTAAGACAAAAAATTATAACAGATTTCTAAGCCTATTTCATGGGCTGCAGTTTTCAATCGGCGGAAACAAAAAACCAAAAAAAGTTTCTCGATGAACTAAAAAAGTTCGTCAAAAAGTTTATTTAAATAATTGTTTTTTATTATTTATTTATTTTATTATTAGTTATGTTTATTATATTTATTATTATTATTATAGTTTATTATATTAGCTATTTAAATAATTTTTTAAGTCTTTTTATAAAACACATTTTTTCATTAAACCCGCCAACATTTTTAATTTCACATTATTTTCTGCCTTTTTTTCCAGTTCATCGAAGCCCATGCAATAGGCTTAGAAATATGTTATAATTTTTTTTTACTTTATAAAAAATTTTTTGTATTCCTTAAATATATATAAAACCATAGCTGAAAATTCAATAGCTTCGTTTCTTTCTTTCCCTTCTAAAAAAAAATCACAAAAGACGCTGTTTTAAAATCACAAAAATTCAGGAGATCCCCTTAATCAAAGACGAAAACATAATATTGGTAAACACGTTACGAGAAAATGATGTAAAAGCAGTAATTCCTTTTCGATAATCGATCAACAATGACAAGGAAATATATTTCTCACTGTTCAAACGGCATTCAACATCCCTTGACAAATAATCCACGATTTTAGCTATGGCAATTTCGCTCAAGATTTCCTCTAGAAACTTGGCCCATCGATCAATAATAAGGAGCAATGGTAATAAGAGCGACGTTAATTTTACGAGTTTCGGAGATTGATCAAGCAACGAGAACACGTGCCGCGCGAAGGAAACCACGAAGTCGCGCAAATTGTGCGAGAGTTCAATCGCATCGAAGAACGTGTTCGACCATACGTTTTAAAACGATGATGTAAATGCGCAGAACCGTTGATCTCGTGTGATTTATTTGCAAAGGAGCGCGCGGCCAGCGAGCAGACGTCTATTACAGTTGATCGGCCGTAAATCAGGCGTCGCGACGCCCAATCTTCCAGAATAATTCTCAGATTGTTTTAACTTCGACTAATCGTTTAGCATAAACAATCGGCGCGGTACAGAATTTTGGCGAATTTTTATCGAGCGTTTGATATCTTTGCACCAACGCGTTTCAGAAAATAAGCAAATGACTAAAATTCTTAGAAATGGTGTTATAATACCGAACAAGCATATTTAAATGCATAGAGTCATATTTCAGTGTTCACAGTATAATACTTTACTGTTGTTTTCCCTCTGAAATAAAACCCTTAGAATATACAAATTTCGAAACGTGGACTTGCTAATTTTAAAATGTGGAAAAATATTCTAAATAGCATTTTAAAGTATACATACTATTCTGTATGTGGCGACACTCGCACACGGAACTTCCCAACGGCTTCGCGACACACAGCGCTATACCTTCGAAGCGTAAGGTCGACATGCCTAATGTTCCATCGATATCCCTACGGTTCTTTCGCCGAATATTCGGAAGATCGCGTACGCGGCAACCGTCGCGGACACCTAATAAACGCGTGCGTAGTGGGGATATGGAGGGGCAACAAAGAAAAGAATCCGTTTGGTTTCGAACCAAAGATTCATTCTGCCCGAAGCTGCGAAGTGCGAAAGGTTAGCGTCATAGCGAAGCAAACAACACTATTGGAGATACGTGATTATTGACTCTTGATAGTTAATCGTTAATTGTTGTGAAGTGCAATAGTAGTTGGTAGTAGTTGTTGTAGTAGTGCTCTACTGCTGGGGTACTGCTGCTTTTTCTTTTTAATTTTGTATCGTGGAAGAAAAATCAGATTACTGTCGCCGAGATTTGAACCCGCGTCCCGAACGTTCGTAACCTAAGGCGCTAATCACTTCGCTGCCGTCGTCCGACACTAGTTAGTGTCGAGTGGTGGTATTTGCTGTCGAGTGCCGCCATAGTTGTTAATCGTTAATCGTTATTTGTTGTTGATAGTTAATCGTTAATTGTTGATCGTAAACTGTTGATTGGTAATAGTTTAATAAACTCTTTTGTTGAACATCAAGAGTATTTCTTGTGGGACCTTTACCAACATACCACCTCATATAATTATTTACAAATTCGCTAACATCTGTCACAAAATTAGAGACACTTTAATACCAGTGCTCTTACAAATGCAAACTCGAAAAACCTGAAGAAGGGGAGTCGATTAAAAGACCAGAGGTAAAGACTTATTCTCTAATTCACATAAATAATCCAGGCAGTCGTGGTGTTTACCAGGTGGAATTATACGACGATGTTACGCCTTGAGGACACGCTAAATTGTTCTCGATACCCGGGTTGATACAGACTGGGTGCATCCGCAAGGATCATTGTGCCCGGTTGTTGCAGTGCTCGTGTCGTATCAAAGCCCAAGACGCACGAACAGACGCCATTCAAGAGCAGGCCATAAATTTCCTGCGGAGTGAAACACTGTTTTTTTACAATCACTCGTTTGGCCTGGATCGACGAACGCCCCGTTTTATACAAGCCTCGAATTCC
Source organism: Bombus flavifrons (assembly GCF_040668555.2). Lineage (NCBI taxonomy): Eukaryota > Metazoa > Arthropoda > Insecta > Hymenoptera > Apidae > Bombus > Bombus flavifrons. The sequence goes on along the minus strand of NC_138459.1, from coordinate 4,199,167 downwards.
TGCCGACCTTTTTATCGGTCTCGTTTAAATAGCTAGTAATACGTAGACAATTTGTCGGCCAGAGAGAACAAGGATGGTATCTGATCCAGACACTGCGGCTTTCTAATTGACTTCAAGTTAAATTTATAATAATTCCAAACTAAATCGAAGAGTTAAGGACGTGTGACCTAGTGTTAACCAATTTTTCCTGTGGTTTTCGAAAGTGTAAAATAGTTGAATAATAAAACGATCAATTTCTGACATTAGATTGCAATTGGTTAAATACAGGTTAGGAAATTTAATGTATAAAATATTCTGAAATTTCATTAGCATCGCAATAACGTGCAATTGGCATGATGATGTTGGTAAGAAATCAATCTTGCAAACATACATGTAGAAAGAGAAATAGTGTACAGCATGAATAATGACCTTAAACGTCTAATTAGCCAATACCACCTATACAATTAATAAATATGATGAATAATTGACTGTTCAAATACTTTGCTAATTGTTACGCAGTACAGACACATTTGCAATAAACATATTGCAATTCCTCTATACAGCTTCAAACTAGTTTCAAACTTTATCAACGTAATCACAATAACCAAATCTCACAACAGTTCTAATGAAATTTCAAAATGTATAACATGCATAATATATATTTATAAAATATGTGTGCAAGTGTTGGAATATGTTTGTAAGTCTGTGTATAGAAACATGTACTCAATGGGCCGTATGAAGATGTTTGGAAGCAATCGGTAGAAAAAGACATCAGGAGGTTTACGCGTCGGTTTTCCAACGACTTTTGTCGCGGGAAAACCACGGAACGCGTGTAACGTGGCGGCAGGCCAGCTAGAGCCATTCAGCGGCAGCTCGTAAATTTTCAGGAGCGGGAATCCTCCTTCGGGGAGGGGTTTGCCGGGGCCGAAAGAGAGCGACTGCAGGAGCATAAGGATCAAGGATCCCCGTGGTGAGCGGGCCACGCAGCAACAGGCGGCCCACTTCGCTCCCGGCACACATCCATTACCCCATCGGCTCATCCCGTTTGCGCTAGCTGCTTGCATTGAAAATTTATGTCCTAATAAGTGATTTGTACCGCGCTTCAAGTCTTTGGCCGCGCTGGATCTAAATTGGACAACCTGCCAGTATCCACCCTCTACCGAGGTGAACGCGTGCTTCAGCCATTATACGATTATGGCTTGGAATTTTTTCAAATGGCTGCTGTTCATCCTTGTAGTTTGGTCGCTTCATAATCGCTGTTTGTATTTTTCTAAATCGCCAGATTTTAGACATAAATTGTGTTGAGGTATTAGATTGTCCGGAGAGTGTCTTTCTTTCGCAAACGTGTTTTTTACAGTGCAGCTTCATACAAACGTGAAAGCAAGTCTGTGAAACGTCGCGGTGTTTATCTCAACAGAACGAAATGGGTCGTACGTAATTCGACAAAATAATATAAAAGCAAGAACGTTGTGCGTCTATTTCCTCATAAAACGAGAGAAACATTTCCGACAACTTAATATTTTTGTCCATTTAGGTTCTTAAGGTCTGAGATTGTATTTAGTGGCGAGCTATGTTTTTATTGAGATATGTGTAATTTCGTGTGTTACACTAGATTAGCCGCGTAGTAGTGACACACATATATGAGTACGAGTGTGTTGAAGTATGTGCGTGCGCAGCGTATGGTAAAACAGAAGAATGCAACTGTTGCGTACGCATGGTGATAAAAAAGATGGCGAGACAAAGAGAGTGCTGAGACGCGCGCAAATGTGTATCGACGAATATCTTGTAAATCAAATATTAAATAAATCGGAAACTATTGATATCAATTCTGAGTGTAATGTAAGTGTTCTCATACATTTATTTCGGCGATTAAAATCCACAATTCTCAATAGTTATGAATGTTAGAAAGAAATATTTGAAAAGTTGGAGCAAAGTTAGTTCCTTCTATCGCTGTGTCTACTGCGACACAGTTGCCGAACCAATATTTCGTTTTATCGTGTTAGAAACTTTGTTCGTCTTTGTTTATATGAAAAATCTCAAATTTTAAAGTTACTATTGAGATATGTGTAATTTCGTGTGCTAGACTAGATTAGTCACGTAGTAGTGACATACATATATGCTTGTAAAACAGAAAAATGCAACTGTTCCGTTGGTAGCACGGTAAAGAAGATGGCGAGACAAAGAGAGCGCAAATGTGTATCCACGAATATCTTGTAAATCACATATTAAACAAATCTGGAACTATTTTCATATCAATTCCAAGTATAACGTAAGTATTCTCATACATTTATTTCGCCCATTAAGATTCACAATTCTCCACAGGTTTCATGAAAGAAAACATGATAAGCGAAAGGTGTTGGGATAATGTAAATTATTTAAATTAGAGTTGGATATTCAAATTGGAAACACCTGATAGAACGACATTTTAGAAAATCGATTGGAAGAAAATACACCGAATGTCTTCGTTCAGGAATCATTCGACTCGTCTCATCCAGGATTCGACCGGATAAGGCCATTAAACATCCGCTACATCGCGGTTCCCATAAAAAATTCCATGAAGTAGCAATCCAGAGGGTGTAAATTAAGTATTGTTAACCGGTCATCTGCAAAGTTGAATCTCGCAAGGAAGAATATGATGGCCGCCGCGTGAATGTCCGAGTGCGTGTGTAACGTTAACACGGAACTAGCTGTATATTTGACAGGGTATTGCTTATGCATGCTGATTGATTAATGCATACTAATGAAAAAAAGTTTTTGTTGTTACTAAGATGAAATATGCGACGCGACTGGGAAAACCAGTTCTAGTCTAGCGTTCTCGTGTTAGTTTCGCCTGTTAGGCATGGTATAATCGTGAATGCGCACATACGTCTGCGCGTTCTCATCATCATGCGTGGCCGATACCGTCTGCCTCGACCATCCTTCGATTTCTACGGGCTTGTTAATTTCCTATTAGAAATCAGGTGGAAAAAGACGATCGTTCGACCAACTCGTAGGCGAGCTTTAATTCGAGATTAAACAGTGCGTCGAAGATTACCATAATAAAAGCAGGTAGATTCATTTTGCCAAGGATCTTGAGAAAAATTCTTCCATTATTCTCACACTTAACCACCAGCTAAATGATAAACTGAAATAGACCTACCCTTTTAACTAAGTCACACCATTATCTTCTACCTTTCACTAGCTAAATAATAGAAACCGAATAGACTACTATAACAAGGAGGTAACTGCATTTTCAAGTAATTTCAGTAAATCAGCAAACATTAATTGAAAATGAAAACGTGCTAGAAATTCATACTAGTAAACTTTTGCATTTTTCAACGTGGAAATCTATGTATTTGTTCTGGCAATAAATACGTTTGAAATATTGAAACTGCCTCCTTGTTGTTGTAAACCCTTTAATGGATTTCTATTCTTGCGATAGTTAAGTGAAATAATAAATTAAAAGTCGACTAGAGAATAGAACGTTTAACCTATTCCTGTGTTGCTGCCTACCTTGACCCAAACACGACCAGGCCGGACGCCGATCAATCGCAAATGCTTCGGCTATTTATTGCAATCGACCAAACAAATATGACCCCAAAGAGCTGACTCGTAATAGCTTCTCGTATTATCCGCTTGTTATCCTTCGCTCGAATCGCACCACCCTTTCCACAGCCGGTAACGAGTTCTAGCTACTCAAAACGCAACCGATGATCACCAGAACCAACACGTTAAGACGATCGAGACGGACTTGTTAAAGGGGGGAAGCAATCGCTGGTTGTTCTTGCCATCAGCCATTTTAACTGCTACCGATAGGCTCCTATGAAGTACAATAAACCTTAGCTCGTAGCACTTTCTGTTCATAGTCTTCATTTATAGTGAAATGATTGACTCGTGATTACGGGCTGCGAAGGTAGACGATCTTCAGATTGCTAGATGGCAAATAAATGAAGAATGAAAAGATATGGAACGCCAGATCGACGCTGAAGTCACGTACAATCATTTGTTTCCACACAAAAACCTCCATTGGAAAGGATTTTGTGTGGCATTCAATGATACTCAGAATAGTTACATGAATCTTTTATGAAAAATTACATGGCAGCCATAGAATGCCAGAGGAGTATTACGTGCTCATCCGTTTGTCTGTAATTGTCCTTATTATCATGCTATTTATTTATAAGATCGGATGTGTAGAGGTTACCTGATACAGGAACGCGTGCATGAATTTGTAATATTGGCTTAGCAACTAAGTGATTGCGGATTTTGTCATTAGATTGTATTGACAAATCCGCAATCACTTAGTTGCCAACCCAATAGAAATATATAGCAAAGTAAATACAGCTACAGTGTATACTGATGCCTATCTTCACTGCAGTGTCATATTACACTTGAAGGTGACAGGGAGCACGTCGATACATTTACAGCAAAGAACATTAACTTTGGTGTGTAACTCTAGCTGAAAGTTACAGCAGACAGCAACAATAATCTACTTATAGCTGTTTTGTTTTTAGGTTGGTGACTCAAAACAACATTCACATTCAAGGGCACAACAATATGGACCTCTCCTTTTTCAACTTCATTTACTTCAGAAGAAGTGATTACTTCAACAGGATTAATACGGCAAATGGCGATAGATTTTAATAGGAATGCTGCGTTCTATTTTATTGCTGATTAATTATGGAAAAAAGTAGCAGACAAAGTCGAGAAAGATTCGACTGGATTTCTATGAAAGCGGATGCGTCATTCTTTATAGAAACGTTTTCCTCGAACATCAATTGATTTATTAAAAATGTCTAAAATCTATTCAAAGGAAACACAGCTATTTCGATCGTGGCGTTTCTAATCAATATTAATCGATGCGCGTAATTTATTTGACATCCGAACGTCAAACTATATGGTTTATTTATGGAAAATTCTTTGGAAAAGTGATCATCGATAACTTTATTACCAGACTTTCCTGTTATTTAAATCACGAACCGTATGTGTGAAAAGAAAATTCGTTTCCCAAGCTTTTTCTCAAACATCAAGGGAAATTGCAATAAATGTGAAGAATTGTTACTTTGTTCTTGAGGAAGATTCTAAATAGCTAGCTAGTATTTCGATTTACTAATCGGCATTTTCCATTTTATTTATTATTCATAACATAGAAGCAAAAACTATTTATTGTAAAAACAAGAGTGTCCAGTTACCCAGGCATCTTATTTCTATAATCATGAGAAGAGAAGTTTACATGAAAGTTTTCCACGCGAAACTTTAATCTATGAGGCTTTCAGCGCCTGTTACAACAACTTTCCAATTACTCTTACAATTACAAACGTATTCTACCACTTCTACACCGAATGAAAGACCTGGTTTATGTCTTCTCCATCACACGGACATCGTTCTCCAATCAAATAATCCGAAACGTCCAAACAAACCTACTCACGACCGAACGATTACCGTCGGATAGACCAGAAGAAACATCCGGAGAGGACGTTTCTCTGTGTTTATTTACGAGAGAACGATCGGCTTGTAATTACGCGAACCCACCTTCCGCTTGCTTCTGCCAGCTTCTTGTGGAATCGTTAACCTCCAGGCAAAAATAATTGCGCGATCGTTCGATGGACGATAGCGAGTCGCGCGAGGCCGATTATCGTGCCGTTTAACGGCCAATCGACCGTTTCTAAATAGACGTCGAGTTCGAAGATGAGCCGCCATCGTTTACCACTGATTCGTTTCGTCGACGCAAGAGATCGTCGTGTACCGGTAGGCCGCGTTTCGCGATCGTTATCGCAAGTCTCTTAACGCTGCGTGCTTCGTGGACATTAACGCGGCCGCTACTTCGCTCTTCTCGTCAATTTTTCACCGTCCACCAGCTCACAATGAAGATTTCCGACTGGATTGCAACGAGATTTCGTGTTAATTGTGATTTTCGTGTCTCGGCTCTGATTGATTTTTCAGCTCGTTGGAGGGGAACGTCGATGCAAGTGTGAGAAATTGGTTAGGTTAATTGGCATTGTCTTCGCGTTCCATTCTATGAGAATGATCGTGCAGATTTCTATACATAGTTGCATTATACGCTAATAACGCTTAAGTCTTTCGAATATCCGTAATGATTCTTCCTTATTTTGAAGAGTAATTCGCCGTTTGTATCGTGAAACATGCAACTCTTTAAACTACAATCAAGATACATAATTTCGAATAAATTCCGATCGCGTATAATGGAAAGGATATTGAGAATTATACCGTTCTTGTATAAGATAATTATGCGTGGAATAAGCCAAGGATACCGGGAAGTAGGACTTTAATTGCGTGCATCATTTTCTCGGAATACTAATTACGTTCAGCATCTCCCAACTTTTAATTTGCTAACTTTTTGCACAGCCCAATAATAAAAAATACAATATCAAATGATGCCATCTTCTGCCCTCGGCTTCCAGGAAAAATGTTCCATCGAGTAAATTACCTGCCCTTGCAAGAATATTTACTTACTGGCCTTATGAAAGCCTATCGTTAATTCTGAATTTTATTATGATCAAAAATAAAATAACCAAGTATGAGAGCTCAATACTCGTCTGAAACCGGCAATTTTGGAAGTTTCGCCACAGAAAGTAAATTTGAACACCAACCTTCCACGATCTTAACCACTAAAAATCGTCTTTACCGACTAATAACTTTCTTATATCAAACCCGACGCGCTCAAACATACATTGTGCATCTATTAGTAGGGAAAATGACGCCACATTGAAATTCCTCGATCTAAAATAATCGATGTTCCCCATCTTCGAAGATAATCGTGGCTTCTTCTCTCGAACGCGGAAAATTCGATCGCGGAAACGTCTGACCCGTGGCGCGTTTATTTCTTCAGATCACACGGTTCAACGTTTACATATCAGCGCGTGTTTCAAAGCGTCGCGACGCTCCAGCTAAGATGCGTTACTGAATACGACCCTTGACGAATCAATTATTTCCTCCTGGATGCGGACATGCGAGATGTCTATTCTCGCGCGTTCTTTCGACCTCTTTCCAAACAAATACTACGCCGTGACGAGGATTGACGTCATCGTGTCGCTGCCACGGCTTCGAATCAGCGCAATTCCACGTGTTTTCGATCAGAAAAATTAGCCACATCTTCCCTTGAATTTCATGCGTGAAGAAATGCTCGTTAACTGTATCGACGATTATCCGGATTATTTGATACAGTGAATTTTATGGCAAAGCGACGGTAGGTTTTCATGACGATTTGAAAGCATGTGAAGTAGCATGCACAAAGGAATAACGTAAATATTAATGCGGGAACTGGTTCTGTGAAACAACCCTTACGAATGTACGTCTGACTTGTGGAACGAGGATAATATTACGAATAACATCTTTTGACACGTGTTTTCTTCAATGAGAAGAGAATATGTAATAATAAAGTATGAAGTCTTAGGTTTTTCTATAAAACGAAATTTTTCTTTTTTATTGCTAGAATATTTCCATTTTAGTTTTTGAACTATTTTTATTATTTATTATCACCATGAACTGAATAAAACGATGCATCTCTATACGAACACGAAACCTAACCTGTCGGACGTTGTGACCTTTGTTTTGATAGAAGAATTTTGATTGTTTTGAAAGAAGCGAAGATTTCTTCCATTTTCTAAAAAATAGTCAGTTCTTTATTTTTATTACTAGACTATTTTTCTCTCAATTTTTGAACTATTTTTACTATTTATTATAACGAGACCGTGAATGTTCATACAAATTAGTATTTTTCTGAAAGAGATTAAAGAAGCGAAGATTTCTTCCATTTTCTAAAAAATAGTCAGTTCTTTATTTTTATTACTAGACTATTTTTCTCTCAATTTTTGAACTATTTTTACTATTTATTATAACGAGACCGTGAATGTTCATACAAATTAGTATTTTTCTGAAAGAGATTAAAGAAGCGAAGATTTCTTCCATTTTCTAAAAAATAGTCAGTTCTTTATTTTTATTACTAGACTATTTTTCTCTCAATTTTTGAACTATTTTTACTATTTATTATAACGAGACCGTGAATGTTCATACAAATTAGTATTTTTCTGAAAGAGATTAAAGAAGCGAAGATTTCTTCCATTTTCTAAAAAATAGTCAGTTCTTTATTTTTATTACTAGACTATTTTTCTCTCAATTTTTGAACTATTTTTACTATTTATTATAACGAGACCGTGAATGTTCATACAAATTAGTATTTTTCTGAAAGAGATTAAAGAAGCGAAGATTTCTTCCATTTTCTAAAAAATAGTCAGTTCTTTATTTTTATTACTAGACTATTTTTCTCTCAATTTTTGAACTATTTTTACTATTTATTATAACGAGACCGTGAATGTTCATACAAATTAGTATTTTTCTGAAGGAGATTAAAGAAGCGAAGATTTCTTCCATTTTCTAAAAAATAGTCAGTTATTTCTTTTTATTACTAGACTATTTTTCTCTCAATTTTTGAACTATTTTTATTATTTATTATCGCGACACCGTGAATGTTCATATAAATTAGTATTTTTCTGAACTGATTAAAGAAGCGAATATTTATTCCTGTTTTATATAAAAAAACAGTCACAAATACTTTGAATATTTATATATTCTCTCAGCGTACTCGCTTTCTATATTTTTATTGCATATTTAATCTACTGAATCTATGATTTTGAAATCCGCATACAACAACAACATCATTGTTTCTTAAATATCGCCGTTAGCCGTTCGTAGATCTGGCAAATTTGAATGAAACTGCTCTAAATCCAGAATCTCTGACAGAGTAAAGAAGCGAAGAAGAGAACGAACAACGGGTTCTTTGCTTTCAAAGATCGTTTACAGAAGAAACGGACAGGTTAGAACTCACCTAGCGTAATTATCTCGGGCACAATTCACCCTTTGACGGCAGGAGGTTCGTGTGACTTTTCGTGATTTACGATCATCCTGTGCTTCACCCGTTTATTCACAATTCTGTGAACGAAGCTGTTATTACGACAATGTCAGTGCAATTAACGTAAGGTTAGGTTCGCTCAACAGACGTCCTTTCGACGCCAAAAATTCTCCACAGAGAGCGGTACCGTTCGCCGTGCGTCGCATTGGATAGCGAGACGAACTTTAGAGGACCGTTGTACCGTCAATGGAGCTTCAAACACGAACTCTTTCAGTACAACAAAGCTTCTCTACCAATACAAGCTGAGACGGTTCTAAATATAACCTCGTATATTAATTCGATTGAATTCAAGTACATCTCGATATTGCACGGCTCGCATCAACAATTCTTCAAAGTGTTTCTACCAAATGAAAATTTCAGAATCGTCAGGTAAATACAAAGAGAAGCTTGTAGGAGGAGGAAACTCGTGACGTTCCTCCAGCCTGTAAAAGATCGTCCAGCCGCAGTTGGGAAAATCCGTGTCGGTAATCCTAACCCCCCAGCGCAGCAGCCGCGCACTGGAAACCAGAAACGCACAGGCAACGTAGGGGAAAGAATGAAAGCGCGAAGGAGGCGTGAGCGCGAGGGAGAGGAAGTCGAGAGAGGCGCAGGAAAGGAGCTTTGGATTTCGTATCCCGTTTGGGAGGCCCGTCGAATGGGCTTCGGCCTTCGTTCGTGAGAGGCCGGACGCGCACAGCGAAAGACTAACAGAGAGGGAACGCGCAAGAGAACGGACCATGGAAACGGCGAAAGAAAGACACGGCGAGGCGACCAGACAGAGAGGGCCATCGAGAAAGAGAGCAAGACGACGAAGGAAAGGGCCCCCCGCGCCTCACAATGCAGCCTGATTTATGGCCCGGGCGCACATACATAGAGTTACACACGATATCATAATACCATTAATTCTTCGTCAAATTCCCCGCTGACTGAATCATACTGGCCACGCAGTAAATCACGCGGGGCGACTAATGTGAACGCGACCAGCGCTCGCTGTCTTATCTCCTTTGAACCACGGGGGCAGGTGGATCCAGTCTCTTGGACTCCGCTGAATTACTCTTGTCCTGGCCTCGGACTAGCCCCCTCCTTGTCCTTCCTACTCTTTCCTTCTCTACCAAGTCTAACCCCCTTGGCGTCCTCACGACGCGAAACCGACGCACTCTATTTGTCTCCTCTCGTTTCCGTATTTTTATAGTCGGTTATCCACGGGAGAATCAGCGAGCTGATTTCACCAGGGACTACCACCACGGTAGCGGCAGTCACTTGTCGGGACACCGTTTACGTAATCGCGGTTCCACACAGATCTCGAGGTTCACGGTGAGAAGATACCTTCTGCGACAGCACAGCGTGGGCAGTAGTGGGAACTGGTCACCGGCTTTCTTCCATTTAGAAGATGATTTCGTTTTTCACTTTTGCATTTCTCCATATTTGTTTTTGTTTGTTTGAAAGGGACGAGAGAAGGTAACGAATCGAGAACGTTGGGCTGCCGCGCTCTTTCACCATTTCTGGCATCATTAATTTTGCTAGACTTTTAGAAAGAGTGCGCAGGCTTTGAAAGAAAATATAGCATTGAAATCCTCCCGAATAACAAGGTCTCAATTTTAGATACTCGTATCGAAATTCTACGATAGGAAAGACGGTGGAAGAGAAGTTTCAAGTGTTTGTGTTACGGTTTCATATTTCTTTTCTTCCGAATTTGATCCCTGAAACCATTTAACCATGCTCGCTTCTATTTATGATTGCTGTTACAAATTCCGGTTATCAAAATAAAGAAGAAATTCTTAATAAGTTTTGAAAAACCTGTGTCAGATTTTTCACAAGTACAAAATTCCTACCAAACTTAGCAATTTTTTATTCGCCATTTAGAAGATGGCGCTGTAGTCGGATTTAACACATTTCTCGTTCATTACCATCCATGTCAGAATCCAAGCTAATATCATGTTACCCGCGTGTATCATTTTTCGGAATTTTGATTCGCTCGTCGCCTTTCCTTAGCTTCTATTTATTCTTCTTTTACTTCTGACACAATAGTCACGTAATTTGCAGCAAGTTTCGAAGAAGCGAGGCTATCCTATCGATTATTTTCTGCTATTCTTGCGCGTCGTTCGTCTTTACACGTCGGCCATTACGCGATAACGGGAAACATTTACAAACTACACTTTGCCCCGACGCAAATTGTTCCAAATTGCCCTCCGATAAATTTTTTCCGCCGCGTGCCAACCCATTAGCCGCTCATAAAGCGATACGCATTTATTATCGAAAAAAGTAGCCAACTTGTATCTCGATTTACCTACTAAACGATTATCAAAAAATTTCACAGAAACGATAAAGAATATTTGAAATAGTTGCGACACCGGGACATCACGGCGCATGATATACGAACGAGGATCGCTATCAGCGACGAGTATCGAAATTTATAATCGCTCGGCTAATATATTTTATGCGTGATTTAACGACGATTTAAGGTGGCGACCGCCGCGAAGTAATCACACAGCCAACTAAGACCCGCATTCCTGTTATGACATACTGGCACAAATTTCCGCGTCGCCGAAAAACAAATCACCGACTGCTTACTTTTACCCAACCGCGACGTTTCTTTCGTAGATCTACGCGATGACTTATCGCCGATCGGGTCCCAAGCCGACGCACGATTTACGGCCCAACAGAGTCGCCATTTTCGCGTGGTTCCACGTCGTCCTTTTTTGTCCATCGTGCGTGTGTGTCCGGAGTAATTCGTTTACGGTGGTCCACACACTTCCCGTGTTCCAGGAAACACGAGAACTGTTAGACTTCCAGAAATTCGAAACTTTTTTGCGCCGATCACAGTTAAGGAACTCGTGCACGCGTCGCCGGAAGCGAAAATTGGAGAATGACGAAAAAATGAGAGATATCTTGCGATATCTTATATCTTTTGCGATACTGACAATGTTATTTTATATTTCTTCTTCTTCGAATGGGATCTTGCTATATCGGTAAAAACCAAAATTATAGCAAGTCTAATTTATACGTTCATGTGAATAATCCTGTCCTACCAAGAAACGCAAAATAACCGTGTTTTAACGTTCTCCCCGCAAAACACAGACTATGCTTGTTTTGCAATAATTTCCTAACAACTTGTATCTCTTCGAATCGAACAGTCTACTGTCTTCAGGACCGATCCGCAGAGTAATTTGGCCCAAGTTCGACCTTAACCCGCAATTAAATGCAATTAAATGCGATCGCAGCGATTGAGTTAAGAGGAAGAAGAGTAAGAAGAAGAAAAGGTTCGGGACTTACTCTGTCCGATGTGCACCCTCTTCATCCACGAGTAGATCTTCGGTGGCTCGTTGCCGGTGGGGTTTGTCTTATTCGACGTGTTGTTGCCAGTGCTGGAGGTACTGGAGGTCGAGGATGCTGGCGAGGATGCGGATGACGCGGTGGTCAATGTGGAACTTCCCTCTGCTACAGGTCTGGAACTTCCGCTTGCGGGTGAAGCGGCCGATGCGGCGACCGACGACCTCGACGAACCTCCAGGCGGCGAGGTAAGGCCTGACGCGGCTTTGCTGGTGCCAGGTGCTACCAGAGGGGTCGGACTGTTCCTAGAGGTGGACGTGGTCAGATCCTGGGGCGACGCGACGCTGGTCGAGGACGTCGAGTCGGCGTACTTGCAGCTCGACGTGGACGGTGCCGATGGCGCGGACGCGGCCTGAAGAAGTGGCGTCGTCGGGTCCTGATGCAGCTGCTGCTGAGGATGGTGCTGTTGCGGATGATGCTGCGACTGCTGGTGCAAATTGTGTTGCTGCGAGGTTGTCGTTGCGCTCAATCGAGGTTGTGGCTGCAACTGCGTGTAGTCTATCATACCCGTAGGCGCTGTATGTTGCATTCCAGAGGCTGGTGTGGCGTACGGATGCTGAGGATAGTGTTGCTGAGGAGAGTAACACGGTGCAGGGTAGCTAGTCGCTGCTGCATTCGGATTGTAATAGTCTCCGCCTGCAGGCGATGCCGCCTGCATCGGTTCTCCAGGCGAATTAGCTGTGGCTCGTGGTTGCTGTTGCGTCTGCTGCCCCGCGTAGCAAGACGCCAGCGAATTGACGAACTGATAGGAACTCATGGTTCACGCGAGTAGTGCACCCGTCGTCAACGTCACTGTTACCCGATTCGTTTTCCACACGTGTTACGATTCGATATTCCACGACAACAACACCACCGGATCTAATCTGGATCTCCGAGTGGCGGCAAGATACGCGCACTGTCGTTAAATACGAGAGCCTGTCATCGCTGGTCGTTGATTTCACGACGACGACGACGACGACGACGAAGACGAGGACGATGACGGTGGGAACGGTAGCATGTCACACTTGCCGATAACAGAGGAACCTTGGATATTAGGTGCTATCACTTGGTTAGGAATAAAAACGAGCTCACCGTTCTCCTGTTCGTTTGCCGTGTTCACACCTATCGCGGCCCGTTACACGCGGATAAACACGTCCCTAAACGATTCGATAATGAACGAGGGGGATCGCGACGAATAGAAGGAGACGCAGTCGTGTACCGGCAGGCGGGCAGAGTCTAAACCGACCTGAGCCGTGTCGAGTTTACGAGGGCCACGTGGGCCTAGGCTATAAAACTGTCTTCTGCTTCTTTACGACCTCACGAGTCGCAATTACCTACAGAGAACTCGTCGAGGCAGCGTGCAGTAGCGCGTAACAGCCGGCTTATCGGGTCGCCCCATTGAAGACCAGACCCCATGCACTTCTTTATTTCTTTCTTCCTCGATGATTTATTCGCACGAATCACCGCGTGTCCTTTGAAACAGCGTATGCACGAAATCCGCGGTTGTGCTGGCGTTCGCGATACGACGTATCTCCAACGTAACCAACCGATGCGATGCGTCCGTATGACAGTGAGATTGACGAAAAAATGAGAACGTACACGGCGAACGAACAAAACGCGATCGTCGTATGACGGAAGACGGAACCGTGGCGAATGACTCTCTGTCCGCGGTGAATCGTCGGTATGCCGGTGTACCGATATCACCGCATTAGGGGGTGAAGCGTTATTGCCGCGGCTCGGCGTTCACCGTTCCTGTTGCGTGCGCGGAGGGTGGTTGGTATCGTACTGAAGGCCTCGCTACGATCCAACGGAGGCCCGGTGTATGCGGTAGCTTGTCACGTGCCCGCGCTCTCTGCGTGTCAGAGGAGCGCCTCGACCAATCCCCGTCGTTCGTCAAACCTTGATTGGTCTCTCCGCCGGCGTAGGATTCTTCAACCCCGTTCCTTGCGTCTCCGTCGGGTCTGTGTGGTGCTGGTGCTGCTGCTGGCGCTGCTGCTGCTGCTTGCTCGTGTGGTGGTGTTGCCTGGCTGCTACCCGACGTGACAAGAGCCGACGAGAGGGGTGTGCGAGCAGGACAGGAAATCCGTGGGGTCACAGAGAGGGGATAGCACCGTCAGGGGGGCTAATGGAGAGATATTCGGGAGCCCCGAGGACCGATGGTGGGGCGAGGATCTCGCTGCTTCTTTCTCTCTCTTTCTGCTTTGCTGTCGTTTTCTCCTTTGCAATCTTCTAGCCGCAACGTCACCAAGAAGTAGTCTTCCGCTTGCCGTCTCTGCGAGGGGGCAACGCGCGCACGCGCCCCCTTCCGCGTACACCCTCGTGCCGTCGAAAGAAGGAAGAAGAGGTGGTTCCCCGCGAGATGCTACCGCCGCGTTCTGCTTGATCGCCGATCGCTTCGATCTTTTTGCAATTTCTCGGTTTTCGTTACGTTAGCGGTATCGCGCGATCATCGTCGTTTTTAATTGCTACCTTTAATTTCCTCCTGTGTCTTCGACGAAATCTTCAAGATTGAACGAGTTTAAACGTCGACGGCCTTCGATATTTTCCGAGTTGAAAGGCTGCTGCTTCCACGGAATGTAGATTCTTCGTTTCTCTTAGACGAAATTTCTCGCGACCAAAGGAAGATCACTGCCATCGAGCCACTTTCGGCCGCATTTCGCGGGCCCCGTGCTTCAGAAGGAATACGCGTCGAGGAGCAAACGGGTCTCTAACCGCGAACGAAAGAAGGGATGCGCATAAGTCAGCCGGCCGGCCGCGGCTGACAGTTTTATGAGAGTTTGATAGTCTCCGGCGCGGTGTTCTCTGATGGCAGAGGAGCCGGAACGTGTCCGTGGGAGAAACGAGGCTGCTCTCGCTGGTGGGAAAGAGAGGAGAGCGCTCGTGCGAGCAAGAGGAAAACACGCGCGCACTACGCACCGCACTCTTTATTGTCCCATAAATTCAAACCTGTTGCCCATAGCCGAATGAGAGAGACGGACCGAAGGAAGGAGCAACAGAGATGGAAAGGCAGGGTGACGGATAGAGAAAGATGGATAGAGAAGACGGAGAAGGAGAGAGGAAAGCGTGCACGAGGTTAGGAATCCTCTCCCAATCGCGCAATCCGATTGACGCCCCCGTTATCGCACGTACGGCGAACCCGGACGCAACTCGTAACTCACTGAACCGACTGAGCCGGTCGAGAGGAAAGCCTCGGAGTTGGCGGCTCGAAGCAAGCAGAAGCATGTGTGACGTAGTAGCCAGTTGGTCAAACGGGGGGCACCGCGGGGTGGCGACGTGTCGGTGGGGTTCCGGAGCGAAGGGGACGGCCGAGGAGGCGGAGCTCTCCTTGCTTCTCGCGGATAACTCTTCGTGCTCGACTTCGTCCAGTTTTCATGCATATTTTCCGCGTTCCTCGCGACTACGCTTCGCGTAATTAAATTATCGTCTTCCTGTTTTCCCTTTGCTCCATCTATCTATTATTTTCATCTATTTTATCACCTGACTACTCGTTGTACAGTCGGTGTTGCATTTCAAACGATCCTGTTACATTCTCCTTATCCTTATGACTTCGAAATTTCGCCGGAACATTCTCACAAAACCATCGCTACACGTTTCGACCATAGATGGATAATTTCGAAGCAGGAGAGAAGCGAGCGAAAAGCCACTAGTATGCCACTCGCTCGCCAGATGTGGCAAGTGCGTCCGTTCCTGTTGAATTGTCGCGCGCGCCCGCCCCCGGTCGCCCCACCCTTCTTCCGCGTCCCCCCACCACTGCACCGTCGCGCCCCACCATCGCCGACCAAACTAGCTATCTCTTCCTCTTTAAGTTCTCTCGCGGTTGTGTACGTGTACGCTACTATCCCCACCACCTTTTCAGTATTCGCCACTTCGGAGCCCGGTATTTGTCCTACACCTACCATCCTTCTAGTCCTCTCTTTCCACGTCGCGGTGGCGTGCCCTGAACGATCGCGCGCGCGCGCGCGTCAACCAACTCGTTCGCCGAAGAGGAAGAGAGAGGGAGACGGAGGTTGACAAGTGATCGCGGATCAGACACGGTTCATTCTCGCCGCAAAACACCGTCGAGTCGTTGGAAGCGCGATCATTGCCAGGACGTTTGCGGATTCGTCATCGCGCCGACGATGCCGCTTTGTTCTTGCAGACTTGGGGGTCCGTGTTTCCGGTGTTCCGCAGGCTCCTTTCCAATGAATTCTCGCAGCCAGAACCGGATACAGTTGCACCGTTGCAGTTTACCATTCGATAATAAAATTCGGACGAATATCGATTGGCGAGAATAAGTCACGTCCGAAGTTGTTCATTCTTTGGACTAATGGAGATGGATGTGTTATTTGCAGGTATTTTCTTCGAACATAGATTTTCCATGCAGGGTTTATAATATTTTTAGGGAATTTAAAAGTGTAAAAATATACAGAAAGACATTTGTTATGATATTTAGTGGATGGAAGAAAATGTAATTTCTTTACATTGATAAAAATGTGAAACTGTAGAAAAACCCGCAATATACTTGTAATTCAGCTTATTCTAAAATACTCTACTTAGAAGAAGTTAAATTTTTCGTGAATTACTTCAAAATATCTTATAAATCAATTATGTTATAAATGCTTCTCTCGTCACAATCATTCGCCATTACGAATTATATTTGCCACATGTTCCATCGAATTTCGTGTCACGTTCGAATAGCCAAGCTGCAACAAGTAACAAATTATACTTCGATGAAAATTACGAACGTCCCATAGCATTCGGAGAATACTACGAAGAGTCGCGCTGATGTACGTTCTTCGGGACGTAGGCCGAGATAACGAAGTCATCACGTCAGGACGTCGATGTATTTCAGACTGACGTAATGAAAGCCAAAGCCATAGGGGGAATCGGTTTGGAAAGAAGTCGACCACGGTCGGGGCATTTCGGTCTGATCCGCATTGCCTCGCGGCCGCGTGTCACTCTTTTGTCGTTTCAAAGCTGTCTCTCTCCCGCTCGGCGTTCGTCCATTCTCCGCCTCTCTGTTTCTTCATTCGTCCCATTAGAAATTCTAATAAAGCCGTCTCAGGTGTAAAAAACGTATCGGGACCCCCATGAATCACGTGTCGCAAAGCAGAGCCGCCAGGACACGTGTATCTGTTATGCCTTCCTCTCCGCGACGCGAAAGGGGATGCTTTGCGCGGCGTTTTCTTCTCCTCTTCCTTCACCGGCGGTAATATTTGCCGCTCGACCAACCAGAAGTACTTTGGGGAAGTAATCATCGTCGTTGATAGCGGGTTTTAATCAACGAATTATCATGAAGTACATTTCTTATGACTTGTAAGTAGGAATGGGTTGAAGTGACTTGTAAACTACGGATGAGAATGGGTAGGTAAATCTGTGTAAAATATGTTTAACACTAGTTTTGGTAATCATTTCTATATTTTTAAATCTTTTTACAATTTTCCTTATTTCCTACAAATGCTACGTGTACATTCTCACGCAAAAGTTGTACAAAATTGTACATGTTAAACATTGAAACTCATATATACTCAATTGAACAATTTCAACTCTGTTTTCTCACAAGGATTCAAATATTTCACATATGCTGCAAAATACTTAATGTTATGTTATTTATTACATGTATAACTATTTTTTTATTTTTTTTTTATTTTTGAAACTCATTTACTTGTTGGATAACTACATTTCTATTTAGCATAAGAGTCCAAATACTTAACATATGCTAAACAGTATTTAAATTCTACTTATGACTGTTTTTTCTTTTCCCTTTTGAAACTTATACTTATTCAAAAAGTACAGTTCTGGCTGTCCACATGGTTTGAAATACTTAACATATGCAAAACAGTATTTAATGTTGCGTTATATATTATATAAACAATTGTTTTTGTTTTGAAACTTATACTTGTTGAATAACTGTCCACAGTTCTGGTTGCCCATAATGGTTCCAATATTTTGCATATGCTACAGAATATTTAATGCTATATTATATATTATATATACAATTGTTATATTGTATATATTATATAATATATTATATAGTATATTATGTAGTATACTATGCATTATATATTATATAGTATATGTATAATTGTTTCTTGTTTTTTTATTGATTTAGTTAGCATAGGATATATTAATTTCAATTCGCATGAACATATTGAACTCGGCACCCTCATCTATACGACATGCTAGATACCAATGATGCAATGATTCGTGCAAGTAAGTTTAGAAGGCAGTGGTTTAATGTAAGTAGATCTTGTCGTGGTTGTGCGCCTGTCACGATGCTCATATATTAAACCCCTGCGTGGACGGTTTCATGTGTTTGCATAAATAAGGGTTGCCAGGTCAATGGTTCTCTTTTTGTCGTTGGTGGGTCTGTGGGCTGATGTTTCTTGCACGGTAATAGAGATATGTAGTTGGAATATAACCTTTGAGATATTCCTTTCTACTCATTATTAACATTCAATATGGTAGGTAGTCTGGAGGATTGGTCGATAAAAGTAGTCTAACCTATAAAAGATATTAACCTATGAAAAATGTATAAGTAATAAAAAGTTAATATCTTGACTCTGTTTAAGCCGTTAGAAACCAATTCTCCCCATAACAAACATTAATAAATATCACAAAACCCACAGATAATAATAGTTAAAGTAAAGTACGAGTGTACATAGCTTCATTGTAACAATCAAATTATTTTCATAGGGCTACTTTCAGACATATTCCATCGTATCTTGTGAAAGTTCAATTTGATAAAATTGTCAAACATCATCATCAAAAAAAAAAAAAAAAAAAGAATGGAATCTTATAAACTCAACTAGAAACGGGAGGAAACGAACAAGAGGCCTGATAAATTCCGCGCGGGTTACCCGGCCAGGGTGGGGGGGGGAAAAAAAATATATTCAATTTCAGGTTCACAGCTAAGACGCGTTGCAGAAAAACCAATACGTATCCGCGTGCCGGCCATGATGGATTGCTGGAGCTATGGGAAACTATCTGTCAAGCACAATATCGACCCTAGCTCTCTTCGTCCAACCCCTAGAAACCGAAGGTTCACTCTCGCTGCCGGCGTTCGTCCCAGAGTTATGCTCTCTCTTTCCCCGCGATGTAGCTTCACCTATACATTTCTATACAAATCTTTACTCGGCCCCCCTTTTTCCTCTCTCTTTCTCTTTCCCTCCCCTCCTTTCTGGTCGAGAATCCGTGACCATTTCGCAAATGGCACGTCTCTCCTCCACTCCATGGAGCCTGCTGCGTTTGCATAAGAAAAGAACGCGAGATGTATAGTTAAAGGCCGACGAGCTGTCGTGCACGAGGAATCCTCACGATAAAGGAAAACCTCGATCCCATTAAAATGCTTTATCGATCGCCATCGATGCCTGGCGATCGACCGATAACGACGACACGACTTGCGATTCACCGGGCTCGTTTGTCGAATCGGTTTTGTACGGCTGTTGGTAGTGCACTGACGAGAATCTTCGCTGGCGGTCTAAATTAATTCTAGGGAAATGTGATTTCCGTTTACTGGTTTCTAGTTGTATTAGACAAATTGCTTCTGTTTTTAATTTATGATGGAAAGCATTACGAATGAAGCTAAATTGAATTCTTTGTGAATTCATTATTGAATAATGTACAGTAGCCCTGTGAGAAATAATTCATTTTGGTACAAAATATGTACAAAGTTATGTAACTGTATAATTAATAAATTAATAAATCCAAATGTAACGATAAACTATAAAAGACTAATGTAACTGTAAGATTTATACAAAACCGTGTTTTGCATTAATATATAGCAATGTTTATATTATTTAATTAATAGGAACGTTAAACGTTGCTCGTATGTATACTTCATAAATCACTGTCAACCTACAATTTTACAAAACCGGAATGTAGAAAAAGACTATAGATTTAGATAACAAGCACTGGGATTTTGACTATTAAATAAAGCAAAAACTCGAGGACTGACGATTACATTTTTGTAGAATATGTAAAATTCCAATTATTCAAAGGTGCACTTCACTTCTTCCGAGCAACGATGACAAAGTATTTCCAAAATTTCTGACCATTCATAGTTCCACGATTTGAGTAAGAGCTGTAAATTAGCCTAATTTATTAATTAGAAATTACTTAGAAAAAGGAAGCGCAAGATAAATGTTTGCACACGCACAAGAAACGTTCTCGGCCATCTTGTTTCGTGTGAACAGCGCAGCTGCCGAGCGTATCCCCACTCTTCTTCATCCCTTAACTTTACGACTCACCACGTTGTTCTATGCCTTCACTGGCAACCGGATATCGGTAGATTATTTTTCAATTATTTTTTATCTTCTAACGCGGAAGCGTTTTCCTACCGATAATTTTAATCATTGAAATCAGAATTGCGTTCGAAGAGGCGCGAAACCATCGATCAAGTAGACTTTTTGCGAATCTCTCGATTTCTGAAACCACGTTCAAAGGGTTATAACCAAAGCGAAAACGCTGAGTCAGTGTCATTAATCAGTTAAAATATAAAATTTAGCAGGCGCGTCAAAATATTTTCGAAAGGACGATCGCGCTTCTCTTCGAGATGGAGATACTGTGTGTTGTAACCTGAACCGATCAACGACGACCACGTACAGAGCGAAATGCGCCGTGAACGACCTCGCTTTCGGGATACCTGAGCCGCAGGATACTCGGCTGTTTAGCTCATTTGGCCATAAATCATAGTGGTTGCAGGGTCATCTGTCTGATCTTGTTCCGAACACCACGTTCTTTGCTCACGATCTATGTTAAAGCACGAACTTTCCTATTCGCAACTTACGTTTACTAAACAGTCTTACGAATTTAACAACAAACTGAATCTTCAAGCACTCGAAAATTTTTCAACATTTCGTACGAAATTACTTTACGTTCGAGCCAAGTTCTCGTGAAGATTATATCTAACAGTTTGATCATCAGTTTATTGTCATTACATGCATGCGAGTAATAAATTATGCAAATTTTCGCGAATATCACATTGTCCTGATAAGAGAAACCTCTATATCATGACACGTCAAACATCAATAGTGAAATAATATTATACGTAAATTGCTGTTAAGACAATTGTACTAACCATACCTTTATATTCCCCAATTCTTTTATCAATCGACTGATGGGAACTTAGTGCACACCGCTATAAGCGTTTAGGATTTCAACAGTCGATCCTGATTTCCCTAATTCTCTTCCTAAAAATAATCGTTATTGTTATACCGCCCATGTTGTTGCGGTTGTTGCTGTTGTTGCGGTTGTCGCTGTTGTTGCGGTTGTTGCCGTTGTTGCGGTTGTTGCTGTTGTTGCGGTTGTTGCTGTTGTTGCTGACAATAATACAAATATGCCTCGTGGATCCTGTCTTGCCTGACAGCAATTGGCTGACAGGGCATCACAGCTTGTCCTGGCTGCATCATTGGTGCGGCGGTTGGTCTTATCGCCAGTATCCTATCAATGGGCGAAGCATTTTGACTCCGCGAACTGCTGTCTTCAGAAGTGGCTTCTAATATACTATCTTTCCTTGCCTCTTCTAATGCTGACTGAGCGAGTTTCCCATCTTTCTTCGCCTTCATTCGCCGATTTTGGAACCAGATCTTGACCTGGCGTTCAGATAAACAGAGAGTCTCAGCTATCTCGATGCGACGTCTTCGAGTGAGGTAGCAGTTATAGTGGAATTCTTTTTCCAGCTCCAGAGTTTGATGCCGAGTATATGTTTGTCGAGTCCTCTTCTGTCCAACGCTGTTTCCGTCTGTAATGTAATTTTGATGTTCAGTGTCATATCGAATAGAAAGAAATGTATACCTTTTCAACTGCCAAATTAGTACAGCAAATGTTAACCAAATTTCCGAAATTCAATGGGAGCAACGGTTAATTATTCCCATAGAATTCGATAGGCTGAAATTTGTTTTTATAATACTATAAAAAATTGTTTTTTATAATATTTCAGTATTATAATATATTAATATAATATTGTTGAAAATGACAACGTGAATTCGTGCTCGCCATCCATATGCAGATACGTTAGTTGTAAGAAATAGTAACTAGAAGATAATCCTAGTTACAATCGATAGATTTAATCGATAGGCTTAAGATGCTTTTTTGTTTTTATCCCTAGTTTTTGTAAGCGCCTGCAATAAAGGTCTTTTTGGCCCACAACGGTGTGATACATTTATCCATTCAATAAAATAATAACTATTGTGATCTTACCTCTGAGTGTAGAAATAACAACAAATAAATCAATATCATAAAAAATATCATAAAAAATTGATTTTTATATTTCAGTGGTCGCGTGACTACCTTTATGATTTTATAATATTATAAAAATAATTTAGAATATCATAAAAAATTGTTTTTTATAATATTCCAATATTGTAATGTGATATTAATATAATATTGTTGAAAATGACAACGTGAATTCGTGCTCGCCATCCATATGCAGATGCGTTAGTTATAAGAAATAGTAACTAGAAGATAATCCTAGTTCCAATCGATAGATTTAATCGATAGGCTTAAGATGCTTGTTTGTTTTTATCCCTAGTTTTTGTAAGTGCCTGCAATAAAACTTTCTTTAGCTCACAACGGTGTGATAGATTTATCCATTCAATAAAATAATAACTATTGTGATCCTACCTCTGAGTATAGAAATAACAACAAATATAACATATTATAATATATGTCGGGATGACGTCAAGAATAGGGTTAGGGGCGTTTAACGAACTTTCGCTAGGATTAGCCATGATTGTTATACAATAGCGGTAATGTTTATAATCGCAATTTTAAGTATTACGACATTATCGAGTAATCGCGGTACTTAGACACGAATGACGAAGGCCTAATTTCGATAACGAATCCATGATCAACAGGACGACAAATGCTATGTGATACATGATCCTGATGTCGCTAAAAGTGCAAGTAGTACTGCTCTGGATAGACTTTCTCTATGTCACCTCTCGAGTTGATCTTTGTTTTTAAAGAGAGCTATATAATTATTCCAAACCTCTGTTAGATACACGTCCCTCCCGTGACCGTGGCTACGTTCAGTCACCTGGTACGTACCTCGAGCCCAAGCCCATCGTCAAATCTTGAGCACAACTATTTCTTAGTTTTATTACTTAAGTGTAGCTATAGTAAAAGCCTAGATTAGAGTATTGGAGTTTTCCCCAATATTGCAAAAGGAAAGCCCCGATGTCTTTTCATTTTCGACATATACTATAATATATTCAAATATTATAAAAAATCGTTTTTTATACTATTTCAGTGAACGCGTGACTACCTTGTATAATATATAAATATTTTTACTATAAAAATTCCGTGAAATTCAACAAATTTCAATCTATGCAGGCTACCGTCTACGGAAATTTGGATATTTTTCATACAAAAAATAATATAAAAATTCTACAGAATTACATTACACGCAAATACGAAAAATTAAAACTGTCCTACAAACCATTAGAAGAAGACTTCATCCACGGATACTCCACCTGCTGGCGTGCCTGCTCGTCCGCGAACTTGTTAGTTTCGTTAGGGTTACGCGTCTCATTAACTGGATCATTCGCGTAAGCAACGTAACCGCGTTGGGCGCCATAGTTTATGGGCGAGTTGGATGCTACCATCATAGATGGGGTTACGTAGCTGTTAGAATATTGTTGTGCAGGATAAGCGTGGTAGTTCAGCAAGTATCTATTTTGAATTTGTTGCGGTTGAACTCGTTCTCGGGCATTCGGTACGAAATCAACAATAGGTGACGTTCTGTCAGTCGAGGACGTTGGTGTGTACGGAGCAGACTGACAGGAAATATTGGACATATTTTGTCCACCTAGTGGTGCTCCCGCGTTTCCACTAGGATTAACGTAATCTTGGTCGGCTGTGTTTTTCCCTTGGCGTAACAGCGTCTCCAAAAGGCTGGTAGATGCTGAAGAATCCTGGTTGGAACTATTTTGATCGGAACCATCTTGATTGTAATTTGGATCCGTATATACATGCTGTTGTTCTGTCGGATATGAACTGTTGGAAAAGTCATGCTGTTCGTTGATAGGTGGCTGGTA
Source organism: Bombus flavifrons (assembly GCF_040668555.2). Lineage (NCBI taxonomy): Eukaryota > Metazoa > Arthropoda > Insecta > Hymenoptera > Apidae > Bombus > Bombus flavifrons. The sequence continues at coordinate 4,174,978 of NC_138459.1, read as the reverse complement.
AAGCCACAAGTCCGCGTCGTCGTTGGCGAAATACGCTGTATCTGCCATAGTGTTTGATAATAAAACTTAAAACAACAGAAATGTACTTATCAAGATTCTCCGAATGGCACTGATTGGAGCACTTAAGACAAGGCGACAGGTCTCATACGCCACTGACACAACAGATGCTCAAGATACTCGTTAGAACGTGAGATATTTTACGTACATATATATGCATCATCAAACGTTTACTGATGTTAAACACGAAACACTTTTAACTTCAGCAGGAAATCAACTGGACGAGCAGGAACGAGGAGACGCTCCTTCAGCACTGCGTGAACTATCCATGTAATTTTACAGAGGCCACGGGCACAGAGAGGTCGACGGCAAGCCAACTTCCAATGAAATGAAACGATCTTGTCCCTGTGACGATTTCGAGCGTTTACTGTACACGGGGGTTCTACGTGTGCCAAAAAGGGGCTCCCCGGCAAACTTTCACCGGTTTATTACGGTACCACGTGGACGCAGGCGTATCCGAGTGGAGGTGGAAGGGACAGGGTCAAACAACCCTCGTACCCGACGTTGCACCTACCGTGAAACTCCGTGGCTACCACAGGGGAGCTCTGTTGCTTCTGTTGCCTCTATCAGCTGCCCTTTGATTCAGAGTTAAGGCCACCCCCGATGTACGCATTCGCTTTTCGATCTGTGCCACAATCCCCTCCCACTATTAACACTATTCACACAAAACGCATATTGGCTCCCCTAGCACACGACCTCGCACAATGTCTCTGCCATGTGTGCATGTCCCTTGGTCCGCGCGCACCCAGTCGTCCTATCGCCATCGAGCAACCCCATCTCATGAGATACACTGAAAAAATTGAACGAACTGATAAGCCAGGTTTGAGCGGCTCTGTGAGATTGAACAGGAGCGAAGATCGTAAGAGGAACACACGATGGGTATGAGTTTAGACATAATGTAAAATTAGAACAGTTCCGTAACGGCACGTCAGTTAGAGAATAATTTGAGTTGTTTTGTTTTGCCTCGAAATATTAACACCGTTATGATATACAAACTCCGGACAAAACAATGTCGCCACTAAGAGCAACCGTCGAGCTAAGTCGAATTCTAAATTTTCGGTTCTCTCTCGATCGGTAGAAATAAACGAACACGATCGTTAAAACGATCAGTAGTCGATCTTTAGCGAATCAATTTTCTCAGTGTTCTCATTAAACATTGTTATCAGTATAGAATGATCTACGGTTGATTTTGTATCACTTGTATTGTACGGTTGTTTCTGCATCATATACAGGGTGGTTGGTAACTGGTGGTACAAGCGGAAAGGGGGTGATTCTAGGCGAAAAAAGAAGTCGAAAATATAGAATAAAAATTTTTCCTTCGAGGCTTTGTTTTCGAGAAAATCCACTTTGAATTGTCTTTATTAAATTGGCTTTTAACTTAACTTTAACTTTTGACTTAAATTGATCTTTATAAAATTGCCTTTATTATGTCTCGTTATAACGGATCTCACTGTAGATCGTTGTCTCGATGGAAAAATTAAAAAAAAATTTTTATTCACACCCTTTCCGCTTGTACCACCAGTTACCAACCACCCTGTATTTGTATGTGTTTTAAAATACATTTTTTTTAATTTAGTTGTTTATTTTATTTAGTTATTTAGTTGTTATTATTTAGTTGATTATCATATGGGTGGCTACCCCCAGTGGGGTATCATCTTCGTGTTTGTTAGGTTATATCCTTTGTAATAAAAAAAAGTACATTCAACGATACAAAACTTGTCACATTAATACAAACACCAACTGGTTTAATCATCCTCTATAAATGTTTCAAGGTCAAGGATCTTAGTCTTGTGAATTGTTAAGTTGAGCAGGTTTTGCAGAAGCCCTTGTCAAAAATCTGATTATTGCCTTCTCTCTGTAGTCTGTGAACGTGCTATGAGATAAAGTAAAATAAAAGAAAATACACGTTTAGCTTCTAAATCAAAGGAGAAGGTAATTTTGCTAACTGAATTTTGTAATCCTATCCTTGTCAAAAATACAAAGTCTGACTTATCCTGACTTTAACCTGTAGTGTATTTGATGAAGTAAAGTACAAGAGGTTAGTTTGGGTGATGTGATATTGAAAGAAAGTGACTCTTAGGTTAGCTTAGATTTTTATTCAAATATCCATAGTTGAACTTTGGAAATTTTTAAAGGGTGTTTTGCAATACTTCTAGAGAAAGAAAGGAGGAGACCAGAAATAGATATTTCGAGCTGGTAAACAAAGAGCATAGCAAAGCTAGACGCAAGCAGTCTTGCGAGTGACGTCTCTTTCTAGAAGCCTGACCGGCAACGATTAATCAACCCTGCTGAACCCTCTCTCTCTCTCTCTCTCTTTCTTTCCCTCTTCTCTTTACTGTTATATACACGTGCATTTAGCACGTCTCTTCTGCCCCGTTCACCTTCTGTATTTTCATTAATCCCACTTTCGTTCCGGTGCATTTTCGACCAGGGAAACAAGCAAAGGAAAGGTCGAGGAAAAGCTGAAGAATTATGAAAGTAGGCTCAGCTACCTCCATTGAACGCATCGACCGTATCGGATCCTCACCTCTGAAAATTCTTTCTGAAATTACGAAGCTGTAAATTTAACATTTTGATAAAGGCTTAGTACTTTCTTCAAATATTCTATTGTTAATTAAATCCTTAGACCGAGAGGTATTCAACTCTGTCTTCAAAATTACATTCATTTCTGAGGAATTTTAAAAAATAACTTTTTTTTATTTATTTATTTAAATTTTACAATTTGTCCAGTAGGACATTTGGTAAAATGTTATATCTTAGTGGTGTAATAATATAACATGTGGGTGGCTACCACCAGCGGGGTACCATCTTCGTGTTTGTTAGGTTATGTTCTTAGTGATATTAATGAAATAACAAGTTACGAGTTGCAGGTTATAAAGCTCTTCTCCACAATTTGACGATTTCACGTCACGTAGAATAACTCGATAGCTTGAAATTTTGTGAGATTTATTTTTTTAATTTCGTGTCTTTATATCAAAATCACACAGAATGTAATTAAAGAGTAATAGGTAAACGACATATAAAACCGAAAGCTCGTCCAAAGCCTAAAGGCACGGACTAAGTAATAATAAATCAAATAAATAAATAATATATCAAAATCGGTTACAATAATTGCAAAAGAATTTACCAATACCAACATATTAATAAAACACAAAATACTCCTAACCTGTAAAATTTTACTAACAATATTAATTCAATTGTCTTAAAGTGTCTTTAAAGTGATATTCCATTGAGCTTCCAACTTACAGACAAATAGTTTAATTAAAACAGTCACACTGATGTACCCTGAATTACAAAATCTCGTTTGATTCGAGCACCTTGCTAAAACCAGGCTAAAACCAGGATTAAGTGAGATACAACAGCGCAGCAGACGCTAATGATCAGCTTATGGTTAAAGGTCCCGCTTCGAAACAATTATCGTCTAGCGAAGATAATAGACGACCATGCGAACAAACTATAAATAGTAAAGTAACCCCGAAAGAAAGTGATTGATGTTCCGTTCGACGTGGTGACCAAATCAACGGGGAATCCGGCCATCTGATCAGGATGGACACGCGTCCACACGCGTACAAGCAGACCTTTTGTGTACATAGACACGTTTTCACGCACACCAGCACGCAAATGATGCTGGGAGAGCTCGGATCGTGGCTCGCGTGCCCGACAGAGAAATGGCTGTGATGATAATAAATAATAATCCGCAAAGGGCGATACTTGTGGGAAGGAACCGAGGGTCGAAAGAACGTTTCGCGAACCATAATTTTACCTACTGACTTAATTTTCCTCGCTCGCGGTAACCTTTGCCATCAGGCTCGTCGTTAATGAAAGCTTGAGCGACACGTGAGGGATTGAGAGATTTTAGATAAAGGAAAAGTGATGTTCTCGGTCGGTGAGACGCCATGGAAATGGCGTTGGTCAAGCGGGCAATTCGAAGCAGGATATTCCATAGGAATTTTGAAATTGATAAAATAGACAAGAATTGCATCGAATTGCTTTTTCGATCTTTGGTGTTCCAAAATAATTACTCGACGACTCTTGGAATGATGAAATAAATGATACGGATGATTTAGGACATATTTGGGTGAAAAGTAAAAAATTCTACCAAATGTCCAAATCGGACAAATTGTGAATGTAAATAACTAAATAAAAGAAAAAAAAAAAAGTAAAAAAGAAGATTCTTAGACTTGACTATTCTTGACTATTCTTAAGACTTGAGCAATTATTTTGCAACATTAAAAATTAAAAGTGCAATTGTAAATAATCGTTGAAACTCGATTTAACTATATACAGATGCCTGACCAGCGTAGCACCGACCCACCTTAAGGTCCCTAACCCCAAGAGCAATTAAAATGTCAAAACTTTCAAATGATTTGTTGAGCCGTGTAAAATGTTCACAGAGAACGTCTAAAGTAACTATACGACCTTGCAGCAGGTCGAGTGCGGAACAGATTTCCGGAAAAAACGAAGTTAAGGGTGGCGAGTGAAAGTTTTATTGTTCATTGTCATGAAATCTTTGGAAAGTAATTTTCGTTTCGGGTGAACGTCGCGTCCCTTGGTATACCTGGCTGGCACAAAAACAACGGCAACAGCTGGCAATAATTCTGTTTATGGTGTTGCATCGTTGAGACCGTGCTGGCGACACTAGCGACGTAAAAATAAAGACACCGTGGCCACCACTTCTGGCTTCTTCTTTTTCCTCTTCGACGACAACAGGGGTGGGGATAACGCGTGGGGAGGCGCGTGTCTTCGAGCTGCTCGGTTGTTAAGGGACGCTGCTATTTATGAAGCGGACTCATAAAATATAAAGACAGCGCACTTTGGCTGCAATACGTCATCCCAGGTGTCGTTCAGGTAGTTTGCTTAATGCTATGTCTGGCCTGGTCCTGCTGTAAATAAGAACCTGTGCGCTTTTTTCCCTTCTTTCCTTTCTTCCTTCGCTTCTCCTTCCTTCCACGAGATTCTCCTTGCTTCACTGTCAATAGGAAGACATCCAGGTTTATCCGCGAATCTACTATGCAATTAAGATTTCCGATCATGCGCTGTGCCTCGTCGAAAACGTTGTGACGATAATTACGCCGGACCCAACGGTTCAAGGTATTAATTATACGTGAAAAAGCTTATGTGCCTAACCTTTCGATCGAAGCATGTGACGTATCACAACCTAACCCCAATAATTCCGAATTTTTTATTTTACACCATCGAGATTCATAACGTGCACACCAATCATTAAAGAGGATTTTTGTAAAATTAAAGGGAATTCGGGATCTTTTCCGCTCGAGAATGATCGCCGATGATCTTTCGCTTGCAAACAGGCTCACGTGATTCGAATTCTCACTAAAATCTACGCTTGCGATAATACGTTTACGATATATATCGCAGTAATGGGAAATAACGTAACGATGGATTACTCGTTTCTATTAGGTTGACATCTAACACAATATTTATCCTTTCAATGCAGTCTTTGACGTAGAATATTCTACACTAAAACGTTCTATAATTTCACTTATATTAACTTATTATATATAATTATATATAGCACAGTATTAACTTATTATAAATAATTAGCCATCACTGCGCCACGCCAGAAAAAATTACTAAAAATTCTTAATGCGAAAATTGAAGTACTATTTATTCAATAACAATTTTTGAATTTCCATCGATAGGTTAATTCGAAGCACAAGTAAAAATTCATTCCTTGGAATCATTTTTCAGGAAATATTTCGTCCTAAATATCTAAAAATCACATAATTCATCCTTTCCCCCTTCCATTAAGTAGCAATAAGTTTCAAAGTCGGATTTCTCCAATAAACATATCGAAAGAAATATTGGGTTGGCAACTAAGTGATTGCGGGTTTTGTCATTAGGTGGTAATGACAAAATCCGCAATCACTTAGTTGCCAACCCAATATTACAATTAAGCAATTTCTAAATTACTTTCTATTAGAATTAAGAATTATTGGCAGGGTGTTTCGCTCAAGGACGATCGCTAATGTTCTTTTGCTTGCAAGATAATCGAAAATACGATACACATCACGTAGAAATGAAAATTAAAGCTTCGATAGAATATTCGTTTGCATTGCTAGGAAATTAACGGAGCAGAAGCATTGGATCGAGGTGCGTGCGCACATCTGTGCAATGGGACATGGGGCGAACCAGTTACTTTGAATAAGGATTCTCACTCGCACGACAAATTAAATTGGGGCTACGTATTGCGTGAAATGGCGCGGCATCTCCGAGGGTAACATATGTGTGCCCTCGTCCGCCTCGTGTACCTTCCTCGAAAGGGACGGAATTTTCACCGCTAGCAAGGGCGGCGTTTGTGACCATTTGGGAAAATTGGGAATATTGGGATCAAGCCAGACGGTCTCTATTATTGTTCGATTGATTTATATTTTGTTTGCGTTGCTGCACAACTAACTTTATAGTTCTGTTCGCCTGAAACTTCACTGTTTGTCACGTACAGTACGTTTCACCGAGATTCTCTTATTTAAAAAAGCTTAAAGGCTTGACACAGATACCGCGCGAGCGAGGGTTAAAATACGCGGTAAAAATTGTTTAAAGTCAAATGACAGTGCTATTAGAATATGGAAGATGGTTGCACACGTATTAGAAAGTTCAAAATGGTGGTCTGCATGTAGCATGCCAAGGGTTTAATGGCAGCGAACTAGAGCAGGCGTTACGGGGCGGGGCGGGAAAACTGCTGAGCAATCGTTCAAAGGGCGGCCGATCTCTCGGTCAAAGAAACAGGAAACTGGAGCAAAATACGATACCCTTTGTCACGTTCATTGTGCAGTTATACGTCTACTTTCATTTCAACAACCTATGTAAATGGATACATTTTTACAGCTGTGATTGTTAGAAAAAACGATGCTCAAAGTTCTTTTGAAATTTCTAATTTCCCAAACCTGAGAAGATCGAACTACAAACTTCGTATAAATAGAGTCCTACTGTGCATTAATCTCTCGAGCTTAGACTTCTTGTCGTAAACGATTTAGAGGATAATTCTCTTCAACGTTAAAATATGAAAATTCATTCGTTTTTGTTATTAAATAGGTTTTGGAGTTAGATATGTAATAGATTCACACAGATTCAGTTTTTATATTCTGTATTTCACCACCATGCACAGCCATATAAACACACTCAGATAATCATTGTATGGCTATGTCGTACCGTCACGTATCGGTACTTTTGTCTAAACCATCCCACAACCGAAATTCATTATTTATTGTGAACAATATACACATGTAATACTCATCTATTGGTGAATAAACGTTATAGAAAAAAAATATACTCAGATAATTAACACGTGGCAGACGCCAAAAAACAAAAGAAGAACCGTTAGAAGTCATACCAACTTTGCATGTAGGAACTAGTGATCATACCAACCTAATATTTTTCTCAACAATTTTCATATAGTTTTTTGTAACTGAAATGAAAGAACAAACATAAACGAAGTTCCATCGTATTAGAAAGTGTCTGTCTAATGATTTGAAAAAACACAACAAGGCCTATGTTTTAAAATAATTTTTCTTGGAAAGAGTGCGGAGAAAGGTAACACCAATTCGTCACGTTATATATGATTCCACTTCATTGTTGGCTCCCCAGGCTGCAGAACTGACGCGTTTAACAAGCTTTCCAGAATTTAATAACATCGAACGCAGGTATGAGGTCCGTTTATGGTGCGGTATACCTTTCTGCTGTACGAGAAATCCCAAGCGACTATTCGAAAGGTTATAATGAAAAGAGTAAATATTGCCACCTATTATACCTATTAGTCGACGACTATTTCTTCGACTCTTAAGTACCTTTATAGTTTCCTGTTTCCAGGGATATAAATTATGTCGAAATCTCATTTTGAAATTTTGGAATTTCGGAGGATTTTGAAATTTAAATACTCCTAGTACCACCGTACTGGTTTATGAACACGGAACTTTTGTAAAGGAGACTTTGTCATAGGGAATTTACGATGGATAGTACTCAATAAACGTATAACCCAAGTCGATGTCAATCTTCTCGCTGGGTATTATTTATGCAGACACCTAAATGATTTTTATATATTTTGATACTTTTCCAGGTTTATTTTTCCGAAATTTCGTACATCTGAATGGAAATTGACTTGTCCTTCGAATCCCCGGGATTATCTATGTAACAATTAAGCCTTGTTGGAAAGAACAATCTTTTTATACATTCTGTATTTTCTTATGTTTTATGAAAACCGTGAACGACGTTCCCTTGTTCCACACGTTCATATATACACACATTATATTCATATAAAATGAGAAATAAATAAAGCAAATGGCCAAGATATCTTTTCAAAAATACTAATAAACCTCTAAAGTTGGGATGCTTCAGCTGCAGTTTGTAACAACGTAATTCACCCCGCCGACTACAGCAAGTATTAACTTCATTGCCTGCAACCCTCCCACCACCGACAACGATCTCCACTTACACCCCCGTCGGAAATCTCTACGTGCTGCAAGTAAATCATTTTCCTCGATAAATCGGAGAATTACATTGCAATATAACGTTATTGATCACGGAACATCAAGTGCCCCGCGGACTGGTATCCTGCGATATCTAAAGAGAGTCTATTCATCGAAAGAGAAGACAGTCGCACTGGAAAAAGCACGTCCCGAACGATGAACAGAGAGAGAGGGAGCAAGACGAGAGGAAAAACGAAGAAAGAGGAGACGAGTACGTCTTCACGGGATTCCGAGCAACGCTATCGATCCCGCATTCGTTTGTATAACGTGTTTACTTCTCACCGCGGATATCTTCTCGCATAGTCTCTCTCTCGGCGCTGTCTGTTGAGACTGCGAGCGGTCCGAGGCACCCTCTTCCCGATCCAGCTCTCTCCCAGCAGGGGTGGATCGACGGCGAACGCGGAACTACCACGGGGAAGAGGGACCGCTGGAAATATCATTTATCACCGGCGGCACTGTCAATCCAAGGCGCATTGATACGATGATGGTCCAGCGACGCCACCACGGTGCCGCTGATCTTTCCCACTCTGAAAGATCCAACTGTTCGATATTGGAAATTAAAGCCGAGAGAAGAAACTTGGCGAAGATGGTTTTCGAGGGGATCGCGAATTTTAGTGGTAAGGGTGAAGGAAGTGGCGAGGGGTGGCTCGTATTATTCAGGTCCTTGAGGACTGTGGATTTGCTGGGTTAATGTAGAGATTGATACTGGGTTACTCGTGTACTTTGGTCTGAAGGGTTCCCAGGGCTGGAGGAATGAGAGTTTCAGGCAAAATTCGTGATTCCTCGTTAAGCATAAGTTGGATGGTTAAGCTACCTTAGGAAAGATTTTGAGTATTACAATTTAAATATTCTGTAATTAGATGTCTTAGTCCTTTGAGCGCTGCATTGTCCGACGTTAAGCGTGCGCCATGGATGGCCCACTCTTTACGAAGAAGCACACCGTAGGCTGCGTATATTTCACGAAAGAACACAAGTTGAGCAGACTGAATTTTCATTGCAAACTATATCGATTGTGGCTAAAATAAATTATGTAGTGACCTGAAAAGCCTTGATAACAATTTCTTTCATTAAGCAATAATAACATGAACAATATCAAAGTTTGAAATTATACCTTTTAAATTGAAAATTTAATAATTTCGTATTGTGTGGTAAATCTCAAAGCAGAGTTCCATACATAGCCAATGTTACATTTTTTGCATTGGTAACGCGAGCCAGTCCTGCGATTATGTTTAGTGCGAACAGCGCATCTTCGTCGTGAAGAACGTTTACTATTTTCTTTAGTTACGCAGAATGCAGGGAAATGCCTCTCCGTTAACCGAAATGGAAGGTTGTCCGAACGAACTCTTCCTCCTTTAGCCCTCACTCTGCGTGGTGGGTATTTCTGCAAAATATCTTTTACGAGAAGCAGATGAAAATGTTCAAATGTTCCAGTTTTATTATTAGCACTTTTGTAAAAAATATATGCGTTATATATAGCGAGGTGTAAGAGGTGGAAAAATATTTTTTATACCATTTTGTGCTTTTTCGAACGCAGCGAAGTGAACACAAAATCATATGGATTTTATCAACTGCACCCATCAAGGCATTGTAGTCCGCTACACACTTTGCTTTTCGCTTTGCTTCGCCAGTTTGATAATTAATTTTCTTTGTTTCAACGAAATCATCAGAATGTCAGGTGGATAACATCCATACGTCTCTTTTATCACGCCACTTTAACGCCACTTTTAGCCTAAAAATGTTATGGTAAAAATGTTAGGTTATGTGAGGACGTATATATGCGTTCATAGTTCTCAAAGGGTTAAAGACACACATTAAAAGTAAAATTATATTAACATAAAGAACGAGTATAAAAGTCCAGGTGACATGAAAAACGACCCTCTAATTATTTTGAGTATTATATATCTTGTAGACATATATTCATTCTTCGTGTCATACGTCTTTCATACGTCTTTTTTATCACGCCACTTTTAGCCTAAATTGAAGAATGGTCATAGCGTTCAAAGGGCTAATATTTTAATTTCTACATATACATTCTCAAATTAGCTTCAAATCTATCAATATAATCACGAAAATCGAAGTTTGGAAAAGATTCCTATAACGAATGCAATATATTCAAAAAAATTGTCTCGTGAATTACTGCGTGTCAGATTGTATACATCAAATTTTGCGATCCAAAGTTTAAAAGTTTTCTTTGGTGAAAGAATATTTTCCGTATAAATCGAAAGAATGAGGAATGAAATTAATTTCAATACAAAGCGGAATTAATTTTATTCTTTTAATGCTACAACTTCAGAACCATTACGCAAACAAGGCGTAAATCAAACCGCGTGTTATCGTGCATTTATCACCGCAACTACGTTAACAAGATACTCGCAGGTCTGCTTTATTAGGATAATGTGTTCACTTTTAACGTAAAATCGTTTACTAAGCGTAATGTGTGTGCAACTATTTAGATAGGATCCCTATCGAGGTTTCCGGACATCATCAAACTGGCACGCCAGGCTCAATATCACAAAGGCTTGCTTTTTAGTTCGGTTCTTGTACGGTACGTCCTTTTATCGCGCTATTCCCCTCCTCTCACCCATCTTTAATTAATGTACATTAATCTCGTTTGCGCAGAATTACCAGTAGCGGAATCGGCTGGGCGCAAATAAAATTAATGCGCATAATATGTATGAACGTAATTGATGTCGGCAAAGGTGTTACTCGTAATAAAGAAGACCGTGTAATAATTTCAATATTTTATATTGATCCGCCTGCACGCCATACCAAAGTGTGCACGCAAAAGTAGCAGTTGATTGCGAAATTCTTGCAAATTATTCGGTTGTAAGGTGAACACATAATCGGTGTATAAGAAAGGCTGAAAACCTTGTAAATAATCGTACGTGTTATGATTATTCATGTTCAGAAGTAACTACATGTGTAGAATGTCACTTTGTAATGGATACAATTAGATATTGAAAAATTCCAGCGAATATTTCTGCAATTCAAAAACAAAATTCCACTCACCATCCTCGTTACAGCTTGTAATTTGTTCATCATTTTCCAATGCCAAATTGTAAATAAAATACCAAACGACGATTATTCGTGTGAACGATATATTAGGTTGGCAACTAAGTGAATGCGGATTTGTCAATACCTAATGACGAAATCCGCATTCACTTAGTTGCCAACCCAATAGATTGAACGTAACGCATAGAAACGGACATAAAACACAATACCACTAAATATTACATGAAATATCGTATGCTTTCAGTGCATGCTGTTGCCAGCATAGAAGCGTTTGAAAGTTTCCCATTATCGCTTAGTGTACAGAAGAAAAAAAAGTACAAAAAGTAAGAAATAAGAATATTTAGCAATCAAATATTCGTCGTGCGATCTTGGTGAATCGTATTTGATACATAGGAACAATAGGTACGCATAGCAGGGAATTTTATCAGTTAACAACGAATTCTATGAAATATCGTACGACTGCAATGGATAGTTCTGTGATGCAGAAGCGTTTGAAATTCGCTCATCGTCCTCCCTTGAAGAGTATCGACGTTGTCGTTTGTGGTGGCACCCATTAAACTCCGGTCTCCGTGGTTGGAACTTTTTTTAAGTCGTTGCCGCCGCCGCTCGCAGCCGGCGTCTCCGCTCCAAGGAGCGTGGAACGACTTTAAAGCGCAATACAATATCGCGCCCGGTCGAAGTTAATGAGAGTTTCGCGTGTTGCGGAAGCGACCGGGCTCCTCTGTCGCCGGCAGAGACGACCGCGCTTCCACCCTCTCGCACGGCCGCGCGCGCCACCACGTGCCACTCCCAAATTTTACACGCACCTTAAATATCCTCTAGCGCAATTAGCGAACTGTGCCATGGGTCTCAACAAAAACTATTTCACTGTTTTTCCTTCAACACGTACGACAGAGATAAGACACTAAGAGTCTCCTCTTCGTATCTTTCTGAAAGATACTGAAAGGCAACGTCGACAATGCGCATTGGTGTGAACGAGCAGTAAAATTTGTCTACAACTATGAAATAAGCGTTTGTTGTTTTTGATTTGTATACTTGCACCTGATTTGTTATCGAAAATATTAAATGCGGATGAATTGGCATGGTAGGATATTACATGGAAATAAATTCAGGTGGTAAAGTACAAAACCGCAAGGTGAATAAAGTCGAAAACTTTAAGAGAGGGAACATGACAATATGTTAAAAGTCAGGGCCGACGCAAGGCAGTTTTTAAAATTACCCAATTAAAAGACACCGATTTTGATTAACTTTTTACAGAATGACGATACCATTAACAGATGCAAAACATTATTTTAGTAGCGATGATTCATTAAAGGAGTGAGAAAAATCATGAAAGTTCAGTGTAACTCTATAAAGTGCTCATATCCTGGAAACTACTTTAGATAAAAATATCCAGGCGTTTTCAGAGAAACGTACTTCTTAGAGAAATTAAACTACATCAATAGCTTTTTGCAAAAGTCACACATGATTACAGATTTTCTACTTTCATTGAATTTTTTGCCCCTTGAAAGCGAATTATGCATGCGAAAAAATATTACTTGGATTTGCTTAAAAAGCTGCTTACAAAAATATATAATATGTAACAGCATTTGTAGATAAATAATTCCTCGTTGTAAAAGTCTACTTTTAATATCGCAAGATGTAATGTTAATATACATGTGTCCTAACAGAGAATGTATATGCACTCAAAGATCCAACAAATTTGGTTTCAAGTATCATGGTCCGTGTTAATTAACATAAATACAGGGAATCCTGGTCTTCATAGAAATTGCTCATGATTAACCTCCATGTACTTTCCTATAGGGAAACATAATAATTTTATGAACAGTGGTATAAAATTGCGCAAATGCAAATTAAATTGATATTACCTTAAGTGCAAAAGAATTGTTTGAGAGGCATCATAAAAAAAGATGGAAATTCCAGACGAAGCTCGTGCAGGGAACACGAGGATACCAGGACGCTCGACCAACAAACCGGCAATGCATCGTTAGCCGGAATGGTTGGCAGATAAATGACGTGGTCGCCTCGCATCTGACGTGAATGAAGCCAGGATGGCTTACCTACGTGTCCGTCGGATCGTGCGTGTACCAACGGGACCCACGGTGATCGCAATGACTACCTAATGATACATTGAACCGCGTGTTGCCTGGTGCATGCCGGCAACTTTCCGCGGTTTTCGCTTCAAACGAGCTTTCCTACTTGGCAAAAGGACACGAATATACTAGGAAATTACAATTGTTTCAGAAGCAAAAGAAAAGAGTATTATACTATTCGAATGAAGAACTTTAGGGGGTACATGAATCAAAGTAATTTCTTATTTCAGATCAGTAGGAGATCATGAGAATATAATTTTTGAAAATTTTGTTTGCCCTCTCTGGCGTTTATGTCGACGTCATGCTCGCGTTGCGCGCTTATGTTCCTTTGCTCCTCCATGTTCACGCTGTACCGTGGTCATTTGAAAGACATCAGTGTAATGAAGTTTATTATGGTAGCATGTGTTACATTAGAGCATAACGTTATGGCGGCGTCGTATTTACGTTATTTCATAGACACAGCAAAAAACAATACGGGACTTTATACTAAATTTTGATTATTCGTTTCTATCAAAGTTTCTGCCATGTTTTTATTCCAAACTCATTTTCATTTCGGTATTAATCCCTGGAAATTGAATATTTTGTTATTTAATATTACTTAGTAACTTAATACTTAATTACTTAGTTATTTAATATTATATTAACGTAATTCAATATATTCATTTCATTACGAGCTATGTATTCGCAGGCAGTGAGAGCTGTTTAAATTATCACCGCTTTCGCGTAATATCGTGCAAACTATTTTGTACTTCGTTTCCAACCACTCTCGCTACTTATCGCAACAACTTTCACAATCGTCGTTTCAAGGAATAAACCAAGTCTGGCGAACGCGTATCGCGGTTCAAACGATACCACAATCGGTTATTGACCGCGAAAATCCGCTCGCCGCGAGTGATACCAGACTGTGGAAAGAAACGAAGTACCGCGAAAAATCGCCGAATGACGTAAAACTGGGTGACCATGCTACCAGTTATCAAGGCCGGTATTTTAATGGTCAGTCACGGTTGATGTACTCGAAGAAGCTATTCTAGATGATTCTCTGACAGTATCGCTAACTCTTGTTTACTTGAATGAAACTTACCAACGTTGAATTTCATTTAATGCAATTGTTACGTGGTTTAACTTAATTCCTTCTCACTCTGTACTTGTACAGGATGTGGCAAAATATTTGATGGATATTTATATACAGGCTGAATTGCAGACATCAAAACGATGACAATGTTCATGTGCAAACACGTCGTTGGAGGCTTATTTTTCAGCTTGTAAACAATTTTATTTTGCTCTGAAAATATATACTGGTATCAATGAATCATCAGGCAAACCTGTCCCTTTATCTCACTTACACTTCATATACTTTTACGAATATGAAAAATTTCTCTACGTACTTGGAAGAATATACGTGGGTGGGCGGAAAAGTGGTAGAACAAAAATATCAGGACGCAGAGGAAAAGAAGAAAAGGAAGAGGAGAAACGAAAGAAATAGAAAGAAGTGGGAAATAGAAAAAAGGAGAAGGAAGAAAATGATGTAAGCAGGGGAAGAAAGAAAAAAGAGAAGCGAGAGACACAAGAGAAATAAAAGAGGAAAAAGAAGGGGAAAGAGCATTCGAAAGAAAAGGAACAAGAGTAGGAGAAAGAGAAGAAAGACAAAGATAAGAAAAAAAGGAGAAGAGGGAAGAAATACAAGCAAACGAAAAGAAGAAAGGGAAGAAAGAGAAGCAAAGAAAGGACAGAAGAAAAAGAAAGCGGTGGAGGAAGAAAAGAAAAGATAGAAAGAGGACTGTACAGTATGCAAATTCAACTCACCCCCTTTTCTAGTTTCCCGAAACGAGATACCCGCAACATGTCGGTATTTTTCACATGGATCTGTAGAACGATGGTTCGATGACATACGAATCGTAGGGAAATGGCGCGGAGGCGAGACCTTGCACCATCATAATTTTCCATGGAACTGCGTTTTTATGCTGTGACGGAAATTAATCGGCCCGCATTAATTAATAGACAGTTAAATTCAACGGTCGCTGTAAAACCGGTAGCCGGCGCGAGGCTCAGGAAAAAGGAAAAAGTACGTAGCGATATCAACGGTTGCATCGCGAGTTCGTGCGGTGTCCGAGGAAGTAATTAGGCAGCTACTTTCAAACCCATTTATTATCACTCGGCTATCTCACCATAGTTGAGGAATATAATACTCGTACCTTTTTATTTATTTCTTGCAGAAACTGTTTATTCGAACGAAATTGTCGAACGAGTTATTAGCACAATCACCTACGTTCTTCGGGTTCTTAGAGATTGAAAGGAATTGCAGGTCTGGTTACTTTGATATCTGCAAATAATGTTCCGCAAAGATTGATTTCTTGTCATGTCATGATTTTTTACTGGTAATACAACGCATTATACCAAGTTTTATCAAGATTCTACGCTGCTTACTTATATTTATTATACTTGCTGCCCTTTCTTAACCCTGTTGCTATTTTCAAATCTTCATGCTCCAGTTATTAAAAAAACAAGAAATCACGGTTACTCACTGATCTGCTATATTTTTCTCAGTAATTGTGTACCAATGGAAAAACGCAGTTGGATAGAAAATATAATTCCACCTGCAAACACACCATTGGTAAAAATGCTTAAGATGATTACATTAGCTTGAAAACTAAAAAGAATTGAGTAATGATAAACGTAATAACCTGTTCTTAACCCTGTTGCAATTTTCAAATCTTCATGCTGCAGTTATTAAAAAAACTATAAATCACAGTTACTCACCATCTGCCATATTTTTCTCAGAAATTGTGTGATAGAAAAACGCAGTTGGATAGAAAATAAAATTCCACCTGCAGACACACCATTGGTAAAAATACTTAAGATGATTACATTAGCTTGAAAACTAAAAAGAATTGAGTAATGATAAACGTAATAACCTGTTCTTAACCCTGTTGCAATTTTCAAATCTTCATGCTGCAGTTATTAAAAAAACTATAAATCACAGTTACTCACAATCTGCCATATTTTTCTCAGAAATTGTGTGATAGAAAAACGCAGTTGGATAGAAAATAAAATTCCACCTGCAGACACACCATTGGTAAAAATACTTAAGATGATTACATTAGCTTGAAAACTAAAAAGAATTGAGTAATAATAAACATAATAACCTGTTCTTAACCCTGTTGCTATTTTCAAATCTTCATGCTGCAGTTATTAAAAAAACAAGAAATCACGGTTACTCACCATCTGCCATATTTTTCTCAGAAATTGTGTAATAGAAAAAGGCAGTTGAATAGAAAATACAATTCCACCTGCAAACATATCATTGGTAAAAATGCTTAAAATGATTACATTAGTTTAAAAACTAAAAAGAATTGAGTAATAATAAACGTAATAACCTGTTTTTAACCCTGTTGCAATTTTCAAATCTTCATGCTGCAGTTATTAAGAAAACTGTAGATCACAGTTAATTATGTGATAGAAAAACGCAGTTGGATAGAAAATAAAATTCCACCTGCAGACACACCATTGGTAAAAATACTTAAGATGATTACATTAGCTTGAAAACTAAAAAGAATTGAGTAATAATAAACGTAATAACCTGTTCTTAACCCTGTTGCAATTTTCAAATCTTCATGCTGCAGTTATTAAAAAAACAAGAAATCACGGTTACTCACTGATCTGCCATATTTTTCTCAGTAATTGTGTACCAATGGAAAAACGCAGTTGGATAGAAAATATAATTCCACCTGCAAACACACCATTGGTGAAAATGCTTAAGATGATTACATTAGCTTGAAAACTAAAAAGAATTGAGTAATAATAAACGTAATAACCTGTTCTTAACTCTGTTGCAATTTTCAAATCTTCATACTGCAGTTATTAAAAAAACAAGAAATCACGGTTACTCACTGATCTGCCATATTTTTCTCAGTAATTGTGTACCAATGGAAAAACGCAGTTGGATAGAAAATATAATTCCACCTGCAAACACACCATTGGTGAAAATGCTTAAGATGATTACATTAGCTTGAAAACTAAAAAGAATTGAGTAATAATAAACGTGATAAAACATGAAGGAATTAATCTAATATGTAATATAGAAGAAGATCTAATATAGAATTTATCTAATAAGTAAAGTATATGCTTGCAATTTAAAATTTATAATCGAGACCAAATACTAAAGTTTTCCAAATACCAAACTTCAATGAAACAATTCCAACAGCATTCGTAAATTAACAAAATGGCGACCTAAACGACCGCGACTATTATTGAATAACCGACGAATCAGTTAGGGGAAGAAGGGATCAAGTTGCAGTAGATCACTTTCTACAATTATCGTGACGTGGACAACCGGTAGAAGAAGAATTAGAGTTTGGCTGTCGCGGTAAGGGGGACTTGGTGGTGGATAAAGAAGGTGGGGTTAGAGGCAAACGGGTCTCGGTTACGTCCAAATAGAAATTCAATTGATCTTGTCCGGTAGTGTCAGGCAATCCATCTTGTTCCTTCCGCCGCGTCCGAAGACGCGTCTTCTAGACCGCTTCCACGCAAGGTTTTCACGTTTCTCGTTCTGCCGTTCTCGGTACCGCGACTCCGTCCATCGCTGGGTTAGAAAAAAAAAACGGGACAGCTGTCCGGCCAACCGCCAAACTGCTCATTAATTACATTCCCGTGGCTCACTCACACGCGACCGCTGCTGTTTGTCTTTCCGTTCCATTTTATTCCTATGCTGGCCGAATAAAAATGTCTGAATAAAAATCATCCTCACACAGGATACGCACAGATTGCTTGTCCTCACTTTAGCAGACTTCCGATCAACTTCTTTCAAATCGAACACCAACATCAACTGCAACAGAAACTCGGTCTGATATTTGTTCTGTATTTTAACAAACATTCGATAATTATCTACCAATGAATAAAATGAAGAAAGAAATTCTTATTTGGTTAGGAAGAAACGTATTGATTTACTCTACAATACTCTAAGTGTGGAAGGAATACTTTGATTTTGCATATGTTATTTATAACTATATTAATAAATTAATTATTTTGTTATAAAGTAACAATGAAAGAGTTTCCTTATTTAATTTTATCGACGCTTATTTTAGCTGTTCTTCCAATATTCCACACAAATGTTTCTTTATTGCATTTTATTCTCTGTTATTTTTAATAATATTAGGTTATGTGGAAAGTTTCTTTCGTTTCATAAGATGATAATAGATGAACAACAATTTCTCTTTTATATTATTTTATTGAATCACGTATGATCTATTTCGTTATACTTCTATTATTACGTTCGTACATAATTCAATAAACCAATATAAAACAAAAAACATGGTGCGTCTATTATTTCCTTATAAAACGAAAGAAACTCCTAATAGAAAAGTGTGACAAAATTCACATGTCAACTCTGACCATGCTATCTTGCAATCGACTCAATCTCAACATCCAACTGTACCAACATCAATCACGATTATATATACTTTTCCTTCGTAGAAGAAAAGAACTCTTCTATACACAATTCCTATCATCTATGAGATACCCGATCTGCGTTTTAGCAAACATACAATGATCCCATGTAACCACCTAGCGCCTCCCCAGACATCTTTTTCGAAGCAATGCCCGATGGCTGTGTCGATCGGTGGAAAACAGTTGTTTCCGGCACAGCAATCGAACGTCAAGTAAATTGGCAAGCAGCGATCAACCATTTTCTCGAAGCATGATCGATTATGCCGTGCATTGGCATAATAACGATTATTCTCGGATTACCGATTTTATGCCGGACGATCGAAACGAGATATCGCAGCGATAGGTCGGTCGCGATACGCAAGTACAGCTACCGGCTCCGCGTCGTTGATGCGCGTGCTTCCACGCTGTCGACTAATTGGTGGTACAACTTTATTACTCACCGTTAAATAATGACGGGCCATGCTAAGTGCGCCGGTTTAAAGACCATGAAAGGGAGCGTGAGTACGCTGATACAGGCGGCAGATAAACCTGCCGCAGCGCCACGCCGCGTCCGGCTTAGGACGCCATGCAAGTTGCCCCTCTCTAATAAGGCGATAAGGGTCGCGATTCCAGCGATTTCCGATGGCCCGCAGCCACCTCTTCCCGCCTCCAGTCAGACGCCTATCGAGGACGACCATATCCGGCTCCGCCACCACATGCGAATTTTCTTTCTTTCTTCGTGGTGAGATTAAAAGGTAACGCTCCAAGTGTGCCTCTCAAGCACCACAAATATACCGCGCTCTATTGCAAATGTATTTTTCGCTCGTTGTCGGTAATTGTCTACAGAAAAAAAATAATACTCGGCAGTGAGTACTGCGACACCTGTGGACGCAACCCGGTTTGCATCCGAATGAATGTTTTAAAAAATTCCACGATTATAATTAATATAAATATTGTAATCAAAGTTATATTACTTCTCAGATGAATATTGTTTTGAATGACTTTAATGTTATTACTTACACGTCACTGTAGCGTTTCAAATCTGACAGTTAAAAACTTGCAAGTCGAAGTATGATGAGAATAAATTGAAGTTGCCGGTCGATATTCACAATTAAAAGTTGAAGTGTTAAGGGTTAAGTTTCAGGTGAATATTAAACGTATTGGTTTGTTTAATAAAGAGACGAGTGATCAAATTGTTAATATCAAAGTGATTAATTGTTAATTGTTAATAGTTAATCATCTTAAAATCACTTTAAGCACAAATATAAAGATCGTAATCGTTACTCGCTCGATACTACCGTTTAACTCTACGCGCGTTATTCGACTGTGTGACTTGTTACAATAATCGTACTAGAGTGCACGTTCGTTTGTTTGTATCGATCGATGGTATTACAAAAAGTTGAAACGTAATTCCAGTCGACGGTTTCAAGTAACAGCGATAACGTTTCGCCAGGAGTTTGTTTACCTTTGAAACTAGCAAACCAAAACAGTGTCGACACTGTAAGGCGTAGTAATACGAGCCACTGCAAATATTTCGTCGACTCGTGTGCCGCTACCAGTTCCGTTTAGCTGTCGATGGAGGCGATACATACAAAGGTATGTCTTGAAATTTTATTTTCTATTATTAGCGGGAAATGGAATTAGGGGTTTTTGACGTTGAATATACACCGTAGCATTATATTCATAGTTCCAGTGAAATCGGGAACGTTCTGTAGCTTAATAAAGTAGGAAAATAAAGTTAAGAATAACGTAATTGCCTTGAACACCTCACTTTCGAGAAATTCGAGTTTGGAAACTTGTCAAGTATGCGTGAATTTACACAGCTCGCAGTTTGATGGAAATAGATAATCGGTAGTTTCTCAATAAATTTAACTATCAGATTTTGCGTATTGCATTTCTGATTACACTTTGTTGTATTGTATCTGTTCTGTATCTATACAAAAATTGACAATTTTTAAGCGGTTTCAATGCAGTCTGCTTTCTGGTTCTGGTTCTACAATTTTATAAACGTGTCAACCCTCGTTTAGGGACGATGATCCCAGATAGATTAATAATACTAAAAATGTACTACATAACATGGAATTGTTTCTGTAAGAAAGTAATAAATCAATAAATATGAAAATATTCTATTATTAGGTATTTTTTAAACACCAATCATTTTCATTGGTTTTAATAGAAAATCTGTCAACTATCAGTAGTTCTAATGTTAACAATAAGTTTTATACTTATGAAATTCGGAATGTTCCGAAGAAAATGATCCGATATCCAACCGATTTCGAAACCATTGCAATGTTGAGTCACGGGTCAAAGACACGAAGGTTCTCCGCACTGGAAAGTCCGTGCACGGCTAGAAAAAAGAGAGCAAAGCGTCTAGCAGCTACTTGCGGATAATTAATAATGTCGGGATCAAAAGTGTGCCCATTGAATGTTCGCTCATTCACAAATGATCTCTCTCCGCCCAGATGAATGCCGGACCAGATCGTTACAAGGGTATTCTACGGGCGTGCCTCGCACGGGTGTCTTCAGGTCAATACCGGCGGTTCGTTGAATACAATTATTAATGCCGTCATTAAGAGCATTTACCATTTTTAATGTGAACGATCGGAAAGAAATATAAATCATATCTGTCCGGTCGGCCAACGTGCCTGTACGAGCAGCCTCTCTTCTCCGATCTTTGGCTTCGCGCGATCCTGTTCCCAGCTTGCGTGCGCTCTTTGCCCCGTCCTTCCCTTTCTTTTCTCTTTTACCATCTCCTTCCGTCGATGATTCGGTAAAGGGGAAAAATTGGTCCAGGATACGTGCAGCGGATTAAAAGGGCGTGAATTGTGATGAAATGGTGTATTGGATATTAGCGTAGTTGATGTATAAGAATATCACAATCGCGTGATATTTCAAAGCAGAAGCTGAGCTTAGAAAATGTCTAAATATATAGAAACGTCATCTGTAATATCTTAACACTAGAAATGTCACGCCAGTCAACTTGACTGGTTTTACGATTTTATTTTAAAATTCTTATATTATTGTTATATGCTATATGTTATATGTTATATATGTTATACGTTATACGTTATACGTTATACGTTATACGTTATACGTTATATACGTTATACGTTATATACGTTATACGTTATATACGTTATACGTTATATACGTTATACGTTATATACGTTATACGTTATATACGTTATACGTTATATACGTTATACGTTATATACGTTATACGTTATATACGTTATACGTTATATACGTTATACGTTATATACGTTATACGTTATATACGTTATACGTTATATACGTTATACGTTATATACGTTATACGTTATATACGTTATACGTTATATACGTTATACGTTATATACGTTATACGTTATATACGTTATACGTTATATACGTTATACGTTATATACGTTATACGTTATATACGTTATACGTTATATACGTTATACGTTATATACGTTATACGTTATATACGTTATACGTTATATACGTTATACGTTATATACGTTATACGTTATATACGTTATACGTTATATACGTTATACGTTATATACGTTATACGTTATATACGTTATACGTTATATACGTTATACGTTATATACGTTATACGTTATATACGTTATACGTTATATACGTTATACGTTATATACGTTATACGTTATATACGTTATACGTTATATACGTTATACGTTATACGTTATACGTTATATGTTATATGTAGTGTTATATTTTTTCCCACAATTACGTTGACTATCTAACTAACACTACTGTTAACACTGGTGTTAACTATCGATAGTTCTAGCGTTAATACGTACGTGGTAACTTTCATCAATTTCGTGCGCTCTCTTAATCGACCGTATTTTGTCTGACTGAAATTTTCCAAATTTCAATGAGCGTGTGATATTTTTGGAAAAAGATGAATTTACTTTTAATTTATTAAAATAGGGGGGACTTTCGCGTAGGAAATTATCCCGTTTCCACCTCCCCTCTCCCCCTAGAAGCTAACGTTTCGATTCTACCAAAATATTTGTATATTTTTCTAAATTTAGTTTTCCAAATACAAGAAATAGTTTAATGTTTCTTGCAACATGGTTTCCATTTCATGTTTAATAAAGCTCTCGGTGAGACCGGATCACAGGCGGTTATAAATTACGACGAAAGAGTTAACCATTTCACGGTAAGAGAACGGGGTCCACGGAAATTCGGTCGTTCTATCCTCGAAAATGTATTTTAATCGCGGTTAAAAGAGAGGCCGTGCACAGGGGCGAAACGCGTCTCGGTAAGAGACACGTGTCAACGCGATAAATCGTGCCGATGTCCGACATACGGTTTGCTTTGCACTGCAAATTCGGTACTACGTATATATAACGTGTACGCGTGTATAGTGTAAACTACCCATAGGCGCCGTTATTAAGTTGTACAATAATTCGTTCTAGTTCATTCGCAGTTATATCTTCAATCCCCGTGAATCTTTCTGTACTCGGTGTTAACCCTTTGCACTGCTATGTCGATTGTGACTCGACATTGGTTTTTATCTCAGGAGCTTCCACTCTTTCTTTGTGAAACGTGCGAAATAAAAGACCGGAATTGCATCCTGGAAATTGTTTCAAGATATATCATAGGCTTGAAAATTAGAAAATACAAGAATAGTGTGAATGAAACTTGTATTTGAGGTTAGGTTTCCCCCTTTATTTATTTAAATTGTATTATCTTTTGGTTAAAGTAAATTTCGTTGGGAACTGCTGCTAAATAAAAATAGAAATAAAATTCCCAGTGCAAATCTCGTCGAAAATTGTTAATCAAACATCTCCATTGGAATCGATCCAATTTTGAAAATCGTTAATATACCACTTCAGAAAAGTAAAATAATCATCGATGGTATTATCACAAGATGATATAATATTAAAATAAGATTTGCATGAGGTGAGATTTTACATAACATGACAATTTAGAGGTTAGCTGTTTTAGGGTTTCTAACGATCGATTATCTTCTGGTCGATACAGTCATTGATCAATTTAACCGATATATCTATAGTTTCTGGAAGCTGACAGGACGCATGTTCCGCGACAATGGATCAACACACGAAATCGTAAGTCTGACACAATGACACGAGCTCGCCGCTCATAGACGATGACTCTTCGACACAGTTCAGGGATGATCTCCGAGGCGAAGAGAAGATGACTCGAGAAGCATCGCAGAAATTATATGGGCCGCATCCATTCTAACGTGTTTCTCTATTTTTCGACCACTCGTTTCTCTCTCTCTCTCTCTCTCTCTCCTTCTATCTTTGTCTCTCTCGTTCTTTGTGCCTCACGATCGTTCTTTCCTCGTTTTCGGTATGTCACCCTCCTTTCGATTCACTTTCGTCGTCCTTCTCTTTCTTTCCTCGCTTTCGCGCGACCGGGAACCACGTTACGCGCGGTTTGCATCCGCACCTTGGACGATTATTTGTTGCTTCCGTTCCCGAGGAACTATTTTCAACCGGTCGCCTCTGTACGACCGCTTTATGTGCAGAATTGAGCAATTAACCGAGATTAAAACAGGTACAAGCTAGGGATTTGGCAAGAGATAAATATGAAATAATAGATTTTTAGTAAAGTAACTAGAAAATGAGAACAGTGGAAAACGTGCAGTTTATACGAAATATCGTCGTGTCTCGATATTTATGGCACGGTAATGTACATGTAGAATAGTGACGCAAAAAAATAGAAAAGAAATTTGAAGAGTAAAATGTTCTTTATCTTCTTCGAAATGGATACTACAATCCCTGCAACAACGTAAAAATTCAGAACTATGTACCAAGACATCTAGTGACTTTAGCATTGTTGATCAAATCTATTAAATCCTTTTTACGTTTCCTATTTGTATTTTATTAAAAAGGGTAGTAATTTTCTAAAATAACAATCTTCAGATACAGAAACATTCCATGATTACCAGACGCCAAAATTCTCTGAGATCATGGAACGATCCTCAAGAATCGAATCGATGAAACCCAATGGCGCTTGATGCGACTCCTCCCTCGATTTTGGTCTCGTTAACAACTTCCCGACCATCCACGCAATCTCAATCCGACCTTATAATTAATTATCGACGTGGTTCAGGGTAAGCAAGGAATCGTTCGGGTTCGCGGAATCGATAAGAGTGTATTTTCATGTCCATCCAAATGTCCCTATGTTTCACGACGTCTCGAGCGGCCGCATGCGTGGCGAATAAAGTATCCTCGAATGAAAAATCGGTACCGATGATCCAGGTAGGCGGTCGCAGGTTCTCCAACGAACGCGAACGTCAGGATCGTGGCTCGTTCGTTCGTAACCGCGTCTTGCCACGCTAGGGAGTTATGGCGCCGGCTGGTGGTACGCCTGCGGACCGCTCTCCTGGAGAGGGCGTTATCGGTCGGCTTAATCGAACGATTAATGACACAGTGCGCGTAAAAGTGGCTGAACGAAGCAACGCGAAAAGGAAACAGAGTGGGAATTAACCGGCATGAATGAACCGTGCGCCGCTTGTTAAGCGTTGGCCCTCGACTCGAGACCGTATTTCAATAAAACAACGCATACCGCTGACTGATTGACTAATTATCAAACCGGCCAGTGGACCCAACCGTCCAGATCAATACGCCTGTTAACCACAAGCTTACAGCCTGCCTTCTCCTTTCACAGATCCCCCAGATAATCCCAAGACACGGGGAATTCGGATTTTTATCGTGCTCGACGCGCGCTCGAACCGTAATTGTGACTTTTCGGTTAATTAACGCTCTGCAGTTGCGAGGGATTTTTCAAAGCGGAGCAACCAGATAGCAAAGGTGGCGATTGATCGTTGGTTATGCTTCGTTGATTCTAAGAACCCTCTCGTCCGCTTTCGATATTTGTCTAAGTTGAACCTCGATGGCCGCTCATTTTTTACATTGTCAACTCTATTTACTAGGAATTTTGACACGTTTAAACTTTGCTTTTCTCCTCTCTATCAATATCAAACAACCGTTACCTACAGCTTTCTCTCCCGCTCACAAAAGTCTCTATGTTCCTTACAAACTATTCTTTCGAAATGCTTTCCAAATGATCCCTTCTTCCACACTCATTGACTTTTCTCGACAGTTTTTTCATTATTATTTAATTTGCACTTTACAATTTGTCCAGCTGGACATTTGGTGAATTTTTCTAGCTTAATTGTCAAATAAAACGTAAATGGCTAACCCCGGAAGGATACCATCGTCTAGTTTGACTATCTCATTTCCTTAGCGAGGTCAGTGTGGTGTTCTCTTCTTAGTTTTCTTTCTTTGATTCTTCTTTCGAGTTTTGCTCGCTTTAGCAGCCAGATTTTCTCGAAAGAGAACACCCGGTACGAACGAACGTGCCCGAATAGGCGAATCGGTAATCAACGAACATCGATTGCAGTCGACCGTCGAGTCGCAAGTCTCAGAACTAGTTCTCTAATCCTGCTGACCAGGTGTCGAGATATCGAAAGGTGATGGAACGGCTCGAGACGCGTTAAATATTGAGCCAGTCACGAAGCACACGCGGCGTGGCCCGTAATGAGCCCATCCTCCATCCTGCTCCTTTCGAGGATGATACTCGCACGTTTCCACTCGGCGATCGGACGGTGCTCATTAGCGACGGATTAATAGGATCCAGACGAAGGAACGAGCGGACAAATGCACGGTAGCCGTGTCCACGACGACGCGAGTCATTCGTTTGGAATATTTTGCCACGGTGGACGCGCGTCTGCCGGACGCCGCATCTATCTCGACCCGCGATCGCCGCAACTCTGTCGTAAGGTCTTTATCGGACATCTGGATATTAAGTGAACGTGAGCGTTGCTTAATCAGTGTCCATGGAAATTCGAGACGGCCCAATCCGCTGCGCTGTTGCATCGTCGATTAACGATGTTGCGAGTGCACTCTCAGCCAGAGTCGTCGATCCTTCGATTTTGGTATTGGGAACTCGCGTTAATTCGCACTTGGCCTGGTTGCTCGGAAATTAGGTTAGGCGAAAATAGTACTACGCTACATCTATTTCAATTATATCACTTTAATTGCAAAATCACATTGCAATGATTTTATTCTTTGTAATCGCCATAGCTGAGTGTAATAAGACATTTGCGTATTTTTGACATGATGTAGTTTAATCACACAATTATGAACGTGTCACGGTGTAATTAATTTTATAAATTTTGAAATTGTGTTTCACGCTATATTATATTAAAAAATACATCGCATTGTACATTACAAATTATCACCGTAATTGTCGAATTATGTTGTAGAATTTATTACAAATCGTACAATTTTTAATCATGCAATTATGAGCGTGTCAAACTGTAATTGATTTTATATATTATATTAAAAAATATATCGCATTGTATATTACAAATTATCACCGTAATTGTCGAATTATGTTGTAGAATTTATTACAAATCGTACAATTTTTAATCATGCAATTATGAGCGTGTCAAACTGTAATTGATTTTATATATTATATTTTATATATTGTATTAAAAAATATATTGTATTATACATTACAAATTATCACCATAATTATCAAATTATGTTATAGAATTTATTACAAATCATACAATTTTTAATTATGCAATTATGAGCGTGTCAAACTGTAATTGATTTTATATATTATATTTTATATATTGTATTAAAAAATATATTGTATTATACATTACAAATTATCACCGTAATTGTCGAATTATGTTGTAGAATTTATTACAAATCGTACAATTTTTAATCATGCAATTATGAGCGTGTCAAACTGTAATTGATTTTATATATTATATTTTATATATTGTATTAAAAAATATATTGTATTATACATTACAAATTATCACCATAATTATCAAATTATGTTATAGAATTTATTACAAATCATACAATTTTTAATTATGCAATTATGAGCGTGTCAAACTGTAATTGATTTTATATATTATATTTTATATATTGTATTAAAAAATATATTGTATTATACATTACAAATTATCACCATAATTATCAAATTATGTTATAGAATTTATTACAAATCATACAATTTTTAATTATGCAATTATGAGCGTGTCAAACTGTAATTGATTTTATATATTATATTTTATATATTGTATTAAAAAATATATTGTATTATACATTACAAATTATCACCATAATTATCAAATTATGTTATAGAATTTATTACAAATCATACAATTATGAGCGTGTCAAACTGTAATTGATTTTATATATTATATTAAAAAATATATCGCATTGTACATTACAAATTATCACTATACATTAGATTTAATTAGATATTTATATTAAGTAATATTTATGTATGTACAACACTTACTTATAAACTATATTAAGTAAAATTTACTTACTTATAAATTATACTTATCTATAATAAGTATTAACTTATTATAAATAATTAGCCATGTCACTGCGCCACGCCAGAAAAAATTACTGAAAATTCTCAATGCGAGAACTGATTATAAATTTCAATAAATAAAAAAAATAAATAAATAAAAAATTATCACCATAATTGTCGAATTATGTTACAGAATTTATTACATATCATACAATTATGAGCGTGTCAAACTGTAATTGATTTTATATAGTATATTTTATATACTATATTAAAAAATATATCGCATTATACATTACAAATTATCG
This sequence comes from Bombus flavifrons, assembly GCF_040668555.2. Taxonomy (NCBI): domain Eukaryota; kingdom Metazoa; phylum Arthropoda; class Insecta; order Hymenoptera; family Apidae; genus Bombus; species Bombus flavifrons. The sequence continues at coordinate 4,146,277 of NC_138459.1, read as the reverse complement.
CCATAATTATCAAATTATGTTATAGAATTTATTACAAATCATACAATTATGAACGTGTCAAATTGTAATTGATTTTATATATTTGTCGGAGAAAGGTTGGAATTTTTGGGCGTTCGATGAACCTTTACTTACTTTACCATTGCGGATTTTTTTTCTATTTATTTATTTAAATTTTACAATTTGTCCAGTAGGACATTTGGTAAAATGTTATATCTTGGTGTTGTAATAATATAACATGTGGGTGGTTACCCTCAGCGGGGTACCATCTTCGTGTTTGTTAGGTTATGTCCTTTGTGAGATCTGTTGGGTGTTTCCTACAATCGCGGATATAGCTAATGTTTATTGGTACAAATATAGACACTACAAGAATCTATGAGTAATGGCGTCGATAGGATGATGGAGATAATGGTGACAACGAATTCAGGTTCGATAACGAATCCACGGTCCACGGGATGACGAGTACCAACGTAATACATGATTCGGATAACTTTCTCGATAACTCAATCAGCAATTCGCCCAACGACTAACTAACTAATTAACTAATCAACTAATCAACTAATTAACTAACTAACTAACTAACTAACTAACTAACTAACTAACTAACTAACTAACCTGTAATCCACATGAAAATGCTCTTCTATATTCGTGTCCCCACTTCACGGGTCAATCTTTGTTTTTAAGGAAAGCTATATAATCATTCCATACCTCTGTTAGGTACACGTCCCTCCCGTGGCCATGGCTACGTCCAGTGACCCGCTATGTCACTTCGAGCCCGAACCCATCGTCATAAAGTCAGATTAGAACATTAAAACTGTTTTTTATTTTTATGACTTAAGTGTAGCTATAGTAAAAGTCTGGACTAGGGTATTGGGGTTTTTCCCAACATTCCAGCCGATGTTCTTTCATCTCCGACATATTATATTAAAAAATATATCGCATTATACATTACAAATTATCACCATAATTATCAAATTATGTTATAGAATTTATTAGAAATCATACAATTTTTAATCATACAATTATGAGCGTGTCAAACTGTAATTGATTTTATATATTACATTTTATATATTATATTAAAAAATATATCGCATTATACATTACAAATTATCACCATAATTATCGAATTATGTTATAGAATTTATTACAATTTTCATAGAAAATTTCAAAATCATACAATTTTTAATTATACAATTAGAGAACGTGTCAAACTGTAATTGATTTTATATATTATATTTTATATATTATATTAAAAAACATATCGCATTATACATTACAAATTATCACCATAATTATCAAATTATGTTATAGAATTTATTACAAATCATACAATTATGAGCGTGTCAAACTGTAATTGATTTTATATATTACATTTTATATATTATATTAAAAAATATATCGCATTATACATTACAAATTATCACCATAATTATCGAATTATGTTATAGAATTTATTACAATTTTCATAGAAAATTTCAAAATCATACAATTTTTAATTATACAATTAGAGAACGTGTCAAACTGTAATTGATTTTATATATTATATTTTATATATTATATTAAAAAACATATCGCATTATACATTACAAATTATCACCATAATTATCAAATTATGTTATAGAATTTATTACAAATCATACAATTATGAGCGTGTCAAACTGTAATTGATTTTATATATTATATTTTATATATTATATTAAAAAACATATCGCATTATACGTTACAAATTATCACCATAATGATCGAATTATGTTATAGAATTTATTACAATTTTCATAGAAAATTTCAAAATCATACAATTTTTAATTATACAATTAGAGAACCTGTCAAACTGTAATTAATTTTATAAATTTTGAAATTGTATTTCACGCTATACTATCTTAAAAAACATATCAGATTATACATTACAAATTACCACCATAATTATCGAATTATGTTATAGAATTTTTTACTTGATAAATTCTTTACCTTCACAGTCTTTAATTTTTTAATTTCAAGACAAATTATAAAGCATCTCCTAAACTGATAGAAAGAGTTCTGATACAACTGGCGCAATTCGTAGCACGTGTACGTAGTGGTATTTTTCCTCAGAAGTCTCCTTTGGAATATCCCGCACAAGATCGATTCTACTTGCGTAGAAGTAGATACGATTGACCAAGGTTGCCGTCAGGCCAGAGTCAGGTTTGACGCCAGCCGAGGCGATTTATCAGAATAATGCACACGCCATTACCTCGGTGTCCCCACCTTAAAACCAAGATCTTGATTTCGCGCGAAGCTTCGTGTAAGCCTTCTTCGAGCTTTCCTTATAAGTTGCAATCCACGCTTGTAACATTGTCCCAGTCATGTGGAAGAACAGAGGGAAAAAATGTTGCTGCTGGACCAAACATCTTCTTCTTCAAACTTTTTCAATATCTGTAACAAAGGAACATTTACTTTGTTCATTACATTTCTTTTTACTTTTTAACACGGTTACTTTTACTTTCATACTTTGCTAAAATATTAGGTCGTGCAATAAGTTAGCGCTACGTCGAGTTCAAATTCTTTGTGACAAGTTTCATGAATATAAAACAATACACATCCAAGATGATTCGTGTGAACTAACCTTAAAAAATCAAGTTGATTCTATAGAAGCCATTCGAGAAGAAACAATCAACGAATAACGAGAATTCTTATTAAATTGCATATTAAAAAATGTTTGTATACAAATCCAGTTTGGACGTGCCGTGTTCTAGAAGTTTCATAAGCCAAACACAGTAACAATTGTTACAAAGTATATGTCAGAGATGAAAGGACATCGGGTCCTTTCTTTAGAATGTTCGGAAAAACCCAATATCCCAAAATCCAGCTGTTTACGACAGCGACATTTAAGCAATAAACGAAGAAATAGTTATGCGGGTACTTCAGGTTTATGACGATGGGTTTGGACTCAAGGTGACTTAACGAGTCACCGAACGTACTCACGGTCACTGAAGGGACGTGTAATAACGGAAGTAGAAAATAGTTTTGCAACTCTCCTCAAAAACAGAGATTGACCCAAGGAGTGTGAAAAGGACTATATAAGGGCAGTTTCATTTGGATTACGAGTTAGGTAGTTAGTTAGTTAGTTAGTTAGTCGTTAGTCGTTAGTCGTTAGTCGTTAGTCGTTAGTCGTTAGTCGTTAGTCGTTTTTAAATTTGTAGTTTAATTTAATTAAACATTTTTAAATATGTAGTTTCATAAGAATGTTTGTTATTCGTTGATTGTTTCTTCTCAAATGGCTTCTATAGAATCAACTTGATTTTTTAAGGTTAGTTCATATGAACTTCGACGTGTATTGTTTTATATTCATGAAACACGTGATAAAGAATTTTATCGTAATGATCAAACGAATCGTAATTAGACATTTTATTGGACGAAAGAGAAGTCTGTTAGGATCTTTATTTATTAAAATTTCGAATATCCCAAAATCAACAAAATGTGAATAAAAACATAGCTGAGAATGGTGAAATAAGAGAAAAACAAATGGCACGATCTTATTGGCCGACCTAATAGTTAGATTCGCTGCGTAACTTCGAGGAAATATAAAGTGAAACTTTTCACCGAGTTTTATGTTTCAACGATGGCTTTGATCGCGTGCATTTGCAGCGGAAGTTTTGCGCGCGTCCCGTCGGTCTAAAGCGAGTAATCCGAGTTCGATGTACGCGCGAACGAAGCTAGGAGTTCGCGTTTTAGTTCCAATTAAAGCGGTCGAAGTGGCGGGCGAATTTACGACGAGTTGATTAATGGGCTGGCGAGGTATTTGTCACGTTGTTTACGAACAGCCGAAAGAATAAGTTGACTGGTATAACTGACCATGGATAGCCGGCCAGATTTATCGCGTTATTATCGATCCGTCCGTCCACGGAAATGGCAGAAAACTGTAATTGAAAGACACCGCTATTCGAGAACGCTGGAAAGCAATATCCGCGGTTGGCAACGCGAAACTAATCGGAATCAATCAAACTGTAATACCTGTTTGAATCGTGTAATTGCCGGACGATTTGCTTCGAAAGACTCATTGTCTAGACACGCACAAGCGATAATTTGCTAACTAATATTATTAACGAATTAGCAAATTGTACATTATAGATAGAATGTTCAGAAATCACGCTAAATACAAAGATATACAAATTTTTAGGTTATGCGGAAAGTGTCTTTCTTTCGCAAACGTGATTTTTACAACAGTGCACCTTCGTACAAACGTGAAACCAAGTCTGTGAAATGTCGCAGTGTTTATATCAACAGAATAAAACGAACCGTACGTAATTCGACAAAATAATATAAAACAAAGTACGTAATTCGACAAAATAATATAAAACAAAAAACGTTGTGCGTCTATTATTTCCTCGTAAAAAGAAGAAACTTTTCGAACAACTTAATATTTAAGAGGTTAAGTGCTAATATTGTATAATTAGTGGTTTCATGCAGTAACAATTGCCTGGTGCAATATTTAAACGGTCAAGCGAACATTAATTTAGTTTCTATTTCTTTAGTTACGTTCATAAAAATTCACATTTAATTTGCACACTTCTGTTGTAGAATTTTATAACCTATCGAATATAACGATCAACTGACCAGTAACGTAGCTGAAGAACTGATTACAGTTCTGTAAGAAGATTCATCGTCGACAACTTGTAACTTGTGATCGGTAAAATCGTAACGATAATATTAATTGGATTGTGAAGAGGATGATAGTAATCGTACAACTGTACTCGAAAACTTGATGCAGCGTTAAGAAATACTAAATTGATCTATCCAAAATCGGCGAAATATAAAAGCGATAATTTAATTTCCATTGATAAGGCGAAATAAAAATGGTATATAGTTAAAGCGTAATAGAGAAAATTAACATAATTTTTAAGATATCGGTTCACCAAGAAATTCTCGTTGCAGCAGTTTGATAAATGGTCATAGAATAAGGGCAGATTCGAGAGACTAAAATATTCAAGAGGTTCCTCCGCAGCACGTATTTAAACTCTTTCAGCGGCCAAGGTATCGATAGGCAGAAGCCAGGCTACCCCGCGTGTGTCGCGACCTGAAAAGCTTCTCCTACCGTGACTTCCGAGATTTATCGTTTAAACGCGCACTTACGGCCCCCGATGGAGGGTATTGCATCACACACAAGCGACGATAAATCATGAAAATACGAGCCGATGACGGGATGCGAGGAAATAGCATTTAATAGATGCCGCGACGAGTTTTCCCAAAGCTAAATCCTTTTTCAGCTGCAAATTATTCGAAAAACATGCGTCCTGCTCGAAGAAACAGAAAAGAAGAAGGAAATAAATCAAATCAATCTTCGTTGGTGTTTTCTCAACATTTTCACACACAACTATGTCTTACGTTTACAAGTCCGTGAGAAATATCACGATCATTAAACGATACGTGGAATATGTAACAAAAAGGAAAGAGTACCGTGATCACCGAGCCGAAACAAGAGAATATAAATCAGAGAATATCGAGTTCATCGACGCATATATATGAAAAGAACTAGAAGACTAGAAGCACGTGCCGCGAAACGTTGAACCCTCTTTCGGTTTATCTGTCCGTTGCAGTAAAAAGGAGTCTCGTCTGTAGTCGATACTATGCTCGTCATTCATACGTACCAAGAATTAATCACTCGCTCTGAAACTCCTACGTTATCGACGTCTTAACGCTGCTTCTTAATTCGATCGATTTTCGAGAAGCTTCGACAACAGTTGTCTCGCAAACTTTAGATTTAGTCGAATTTAGGTTAGGTTTAGTTCGGTCGAAATATTAGGTTGTCGGAAAAGTATCTTTTTTTTACAGACCTGTCTTTTACAACTATGCATCTTTATACAAACATGAAACCTAACCTGTCACACGTTGTGATCTTTATGTTGATAGAACACAATGGACCATACGTAATTCGATAAAATAATATAAAACGGAAAATATTGTGCATCCATTGTTTCCTTATAGAACGAAAGAAACTTTTCAGTATGATGGACACTATGAAAATTTACAGATACCAAGCGATAGTTCAAAATTTTTCGAAGCGATATTTTTGCAATATTTCAAACCTAAATTTCAACTTCACAATATACATACATTTCACAGAAAACATTATGAGGCAGATGTTCATGAAGGGTTTCACTTTCCTCGCATGAAATAAACAGGTTCACGAAGCGAGGAGATCGCGAGACGCTCATTAGCAGATCTTATAACGATTTTCCTATTGGCTACCGTCTCTGGCGATCGCGGTGATTCATGGCTGGCAATTATCAAAGCACGAAACTCCCCCGACCGGCGGTATTAAGTGGACGAAACGGTGCGGCGAGTCGCGATACAATCGTAACGTGTAATTTAGCCATTAAGGCTGACCGTGGAAACCTAGTTCACGGCGGTCATCATCATTTCTATCATCCGTGCACCGCGCACGAGCAACCGAACGAACGAGTGAGTGAGCGAACCGCCTGATCTCGAGCCGTGGCGAGCAGCGACGACGCCGATGCATTAGCTATTTAATGCGAGCCTCTTTAGCCTTGGCTAATTGATGGCTGGATATTAGCGTAATTGTAATGAGGCGAAATTACGGCAATCACGCTCGGTCTACCGTCTCTTGCACGGTGGAGGGGCGTCAGTCTCAGGCTTTCGGGAACATCTTCAAAGAAATTCGCCGACGTTTTTTCTCCGCTCCCTGCCCACCTCACCGTCGCACAACATCTTGTCTCTATCGTCGATCTAGCGTCTGGTATCCACGGTATGCGACGCGCAGCTTTTTGATAGATAACGGTACGGATTTTAGCGGATTCTCAAGGTTTCCTCGTGGCTATGCGAACGCTCGTTCTACCGGTTTCTAATTTTTCTCTGCGATTAAAGACACCGATTATGAGTTTGCATTTGGTGGAAGAACGGTTCTGGGTCAAAAGCAACTAGATTTGAGAAACTTGGGAAAGTTGGATAGGATTTGGGAAAGCTAGAAGCTTAAACGTCATTAATTCTCTAGAAGATTGTTACGTGAATGTGTTTAAGTTGATTAGGAATTATAAATTCGAATGTCAGAACCGGATGACTGTCTAGCCATGAGTAACGAGGCAAGATAGAGTCGTCGATTTCCCATGGATAACGTCGCATCTCTGTGCAACTATCATTCTCGACCGGTTGCGCGTCAAACGATCACGGTAATCTTCCGTCACGAGCGATCGATCCGCGTGAAAGAAACGTGTTATTTAAAGAGGAAAAAGAACGGAAAGAAAGACGGATAAATATAAACGTGTCGCCTGCGGTAGTCACGCCAGAGCACGAACGGCGTGGCCGCTTATTTAGACGAACGACTATAAAGCTGAACCTCATCGTTTCGAGTTGTCGGGTCGGTAATTCATCCACCCTCTAGCCGAACTTAGCCACGGGATAGACCAACAACGAGGCTTTGCGCAATGGGCTTAGGGGTTGAAGCGACGCTTAAACGACAGCCATCTGTCGGCCGAGCCGTGAAACTCCTGTCAACGGTGTGCACCATGTCCCGTGGCCGGTAAAGGACACTCGATCTTCTATGGTTTATGTATCGGTGGGTGGTTAACGATAACCCCGCAGAAATACCCAGATTATGATAACTATCAGAGGCACGCGGACAGCCATGAACACACGATACGCTTATCCGACAAGTGGTTCGCGGCTTAAATATCTTACGAACCGTTGCTCTTTTCTGCAGACAATTTTTTTCGTGATTCCTGCATCGACCGCCATGATGGATTAGGTAGCGATCTTCGCTAAAAAAATTCAAATTCAAAAGCACGTAAATACCGTTCGTTGCTTGTACACATACGTACATAGAGTTTGAGAAAAACGTGGGATAAATAACGTATTCGCGAGAAAGATTTATACATTGGAAGGATTACCGACAACGAGTGTTCGATATTGGATAAAGGCGTAGACAGCTGAATCGACTAGACAAATATACCGGTGTACGTCCGAGCAGGAGGATTCGCATGACAGCTGTTTTCCCGGTGTTTTAAAAGCGTCAAGTAATGAACGTTCGTACGGAATCTCGGGAATTGGCAGCGGTCTCGGGGCTTAATGGCGCGCAGCGCGGAGTTTCGCGGAAGGAAACCGTCCGGTATAGACTTTTGGCTCGGAACGATTGATATAATCGACAACCGTCCGACAAGAACGCTCGTTAGAGAGCCGCGAAACAGCGGATTTATTATAACGTCAGACAGCGCGCCGCTACCGAGCCGGCACCGATTTTTCATCCTGTAAACACGGCCTGATTATTTATGAACGTGCAAACGCACGCGGCACAATCGATTTCACGGAGGCAAATTAGCCCGGACTGCCGGCAGATACGGGCATTAAAATAATAACGCTCATCGCATTAATGGGTTATAATAATTAGGGAAATCCTTGCTCGCCGAGAGGATCGGTCCTCGTTGCGCCAACCGTTTCTCTTCTCTTCTATTCTCTTCTCTGCTTTACCCTCTTCTCTTTTTACCCTAATCCACCTCTCGTACCGTCTATGGCTGTCATATCTCTTGCTTTCTTGCCACGGAAATGGCTTCCTATCGCTGGTAAACCTTCGTCGTGAAATTTCCCTAGATTTGCGATTGAATCGCGATACTTTCTGCCCTACTGACTGCTTCGCTAATGAAAGCCACGCTGGCGGAATTAATTGGGAAGAATCACGCGATCTCAATGACCAGTCGTCACATACGTAAACCTTGTCAGGTGTTTCGCGTGCTGAACGTTGCTGCGAGCCGGTGTCTGTGACCGTGGCTGATCTTCCGCGTTATCGACACGGGTTACCAACCTTGTGCCTATCGTTCTTTTGGCACAGGGACAAAGGAGTTGGGCAGAGATTGTATTTCGAAGCTCGAAAAGATCGTGTTACTCACAGTTTATTATTTATACTACTGCTAACACCTCAGGCGTATTATTTACGCGCAGAAATGTTTGAAATGTATAATAGTGGACGTTGATCCTTGCTACCTGCTGCTATAGAAATTCATAAAGTTGGTGCTGTTTTGTTGACTGACACTACAAACTTGGATGATCGATACTTGAGCAATAAATATGTAAAGGAAGACTCCAAAGAAAGCAAAATGGAAGATCAAAAGATACACTGTCAACTGTTGAAGTAACTACCCCAAGAAAAACTCTACATCTTTGTTTATGTGTATCTTTATTTATTATTATATATATAATATACATTATGTTTTAGGTTGCAAGGTCTAGGAACAAAGGAACTAACAAACAGATTTCTATTTATGTTCCTTGTAGCCTCTAGCTAAAGCTATAAGGTTAACTTTTTTGGTAATGTCATTTTGCTATAAATATATGAACGTGATCCTTATTATTCCATTGTATTGTAATACTAAGAGAGGAAGGATCTGTATCAGCATAAACTTATACCTTTATTTATTTTAATATATTTTTCTATTACAAATTCATCCACTCGTTCTTCAATCAGCTAACCTCAACATCAACTATAATTATTATGATATTTACGATACTAGTTGAATGCCATTACTTTTATTTTCTGGCTATATTATGATAAATCTCTTATTTCAGTTGTATCACACACTTTATATTTAAAGTGCACAATCAAATAGTTCAGTTTTTCTAATAATTGTTACTTGTTGAGGTTGAGTGGATGAATTTGTAATAGAAAAATATACTGAAATAAATAAAGGTATAAGTATAATGTATAAGTTTGACATTTAAGTTATGACATAAGTTAAGACATTACTAAAAAAGCTAACCTTATAGCTGTAGCTAAAGGCTACAAGGAACATAAATAGAAATCTATTTATTAGTTCCTTTGTTCCTAGACCTTGCAACCCAAAACATAATGTACATTCAAGTGTACAATAATATGCACCTCTCTTTATTTAGAATATTTCTGCTTAACAGCAGTCTCCAGGTTTCAGATATACATAAACAAAGATACAGAGTTTTTCTTGAAGTAGTTACTGATATATATTTGGCTGGCATAATTATTGCTTCTGTATAACACAGAGAGAGAGAGAAGCAATCTTTTATCTACATATTTCATGAAGAATCATTGAAATTGGTAAAAAAAAGCACACAATATTTCTATAAAAATATCACAAGCTATTTCACTCTGATAGTTCTTACATCAAAGAGGAATACAAGTAGTGATCTCTTTCCAGATTCCTCTAGAATGTACTGCAATTAATCTAATGGATCGAAAAATTAGGAAGAATGGCGGCGCCGAAGGAAACCGGCTGGTGCAATTATCGCAGCGACCAAAGAAGCCGAAGAATCTCGGAAATGCTGAAAGCAGCCGGTCTTTCGCGTGCAACCGTAGGCAAGTTAAGAGCCACTTCGCCGCGATCTTGCAGGTTTAGAAAGTTCGAGCATTACCGAGCAAGATTAGGGTGAGAAAATTCGCCGAGCTCGCTCGCGGTTCGGCAACGCGGCAGCCGAGGGTGTTTTAATGGGCCTCGATTAGCGAAGCAAGGCGCCAGGGAGCCGTAGCCAACCGGTACAGAGAGAGAGAAAGAGCGCAGCGATCAATCGCTGGCGCGTTCATTTCCTTGTCGAAACGCCGTCGATACTCCCGGGACCGGAACAGCTACTTTCTCGAGCAGTTACGGAGTTCTAATCTTTTTACGCGGGCCCCCTCGAGCGTTCTCGAGCAGAAGCGCGAACTTTCTTACTGGAAAACAGAACGCGGCGTTTCTTACAGAAGCAATCTTTTATCTTTTTTCGAATACGTGCGAGAAGGTACGTAACCAGGTGATAAATTAGAAAAACAGGGTTTAAGAAAGCGATATAATTAAACGAAAGGAGGATGAAATTAAAAATAGCAGGAAGTAGATACATAATTTGAGGATCAAAAGACAAATCATGAATAGACAGAAATAAATGTGCAATGTAAACAAAGTGAAAGCGTGCATACAGTGGCTGGCAAACTATTATTTCGAATTATTTTCCGTAGAAACTGTTTGTTTTTATATCGTAAACGTTACATTTTGAAATATCGTTATTACTTTAACGAGGTACAACTATCGTAATTATATTATACATTTTATAATTCTCCGTCTAAATTGACGAATCTCTAGTTAGGCACTTTCGTACATAAAACAATTAGCAGATCGATATTTGAGTATACTGACGCAAACAGCGCGTTAAACACAATAGCGTGGAAGAAAAAAATTTGAAGACAATGCGAGGCCTTATCCGTGACAAATTCTAATGAAGCATAAAGCACAGGAAAGCCATTAAACTTGACGCCATTAACGATCATACGTGAGTCATTGCAAGTCTTAGCCAACAGAGTCCCTGAACTAAATACACCATCGCTACCTAACGTTCCTTCAAACCTCACCTGCTTACTGCAATCATTGAACATCTCACACAGAGTGAACTGACCATCCAACCGGTTAACTTCTGCAACCGATCACTCACCTCTCTCTCTCTCTCTGTCTCTCCTCCTCCCCACATCGAAATGATCCATCCACAGCTCAATCTGAACCCTCATCCCTATAATTTGATCCAGGGCAAAAGCAAAGATCACGTTGGATAACGAACAATGATGGCTGGTGGGCTGAAGGAAGCGGCTCGCAATCCGATCAGGACCCAAGCGTGTCGTATCCTAGTTGGTGGAAATGGCCGCTTGAAATTCAGCATCGGTTGATCGCGGCTGGGAACGCGAGCCTCGTACCCGAGCGGTACACGCGGCAATTTGCGTGTTCGCGGATCCTCACACGTATTATTTCGCGGGACCCAGGGAAATGTGTAATTCAAATGAGTTACGAGCGGTATCGCACTCCTGGGAAGTAGGTGCTAAGCGGTCGGATATGCTGATAGAGCGGCAGTGATACGTACGACTGGAGGTGGGATCGCGATGGGGTTGAAAAGCGGCCGGTAAGAGAGAAACGGATATATAGAGAGACACGGAAGAGTAGAGACGAGAGTGTGCGAGGAGGGGACACGATACGGTTACAGCGGAGGGATAGGGCGCGACGAGAGCTCTGTTTGTAATAGTCTGTGATGGTACGCGGCGATGAGATGTGATCGCTTGGCGATGAGCTGTGGGCGACCTGATGGTCCCGCAGCGCTCTGCCATGCTCGCCTCGACTCCTGCACTCTCTCGACCAACCTCGTACCAGATCCAGTTACTGCCTACGCGGCTGTCCGGCGCAATCTCTTTTTTCCCCCCTCCCTTGGATCTTTATCGCCGTGCAGGAATCCGGCGCGATTTTCCGCGCTGCCTCGAAAATTGCGGCCCGGGTCCTCGCCTTCTCTGGTCCAGGAATACGCACATGGGGCACGCGTGGATCGATTTGATGGATGCCTGGCGAGTTTTTAATCTTCGCTAAGGGCGAGAGGGTGGCTCGGCTTGTTACCATGCTTTGTAATTACTTGGAAGGTTAGGTTTGATGGGATGTATTGGAAACGACGAGAGATCGAGGGGTTGGTCTGCACGTTCGGTGAAGGTTCCGGCGAGGGAATTGTAGCGAAATGTTCCTACGATTTCTTTATCCGGGAGGGTACATTTTCTTGCGGTACTGCCCTGTGACGGTTAATTTGGAGTGAGATATTCGAAGCCAGATTAACAATTTTTTGTTATTAAGGCAACATCACTTTGTAGTCTATGAATAATTTTCCATCTGTGAATCGTGAACTGGTTTTTCAATGAAAATCACGGTTATTTTTGGCTTCAGGAAATGTTACCACGAAGACTTTCAATGCTTATTCATCTCAATATGAATGATATGTATAATTTTGTGTGTTGGACTACATTGGCCGCGTAGTAGTGGCACACGTATGTGAATATGAGTGTATGGAAGTATGTGTGTACACAGTTGTAGTGTAACTGTTGCATTGGTAACGCGGTAAAGAAGATGGCGAGACAAAGAAAGCGCTGAGACGCGTGCAAATGATATCCACGAATATCCTGAGAATCCTTTATTAAATAGATCTGAAACTATTTTAATATGAATTCTAAGTGTAACCTTAGTGTTCCTTTACTTTTATTTCGGCAAACCATTTGCATCCACGCGAGGATTATTACACGCGCTGCGACTGCTTTTTATTTCAGTCGCTAAGTATTCTTCAGATGTGAGAGATCACGTTTCACCCTATATCAGTTTATTATTTTCTAAACAAGTCTTACTTTTGTTGTGAAAATCTTTTCAACTGCCACTATAAGTAAGTACTGTCAATTTTAATTAAATTTAACAAATCCAAATTGAAAAAATGTTCTAATTTTATAATGTAAACTAAAATTTAGTTGCCCCAACGGATTTTTACATTAAATGCCATGTTTCCGATGTACTATTATGTATTGACCATTTTAAAGAATTCCATTTTAAAGAAATAATATGATTTAATTTTCATTTTAATCTAAATAATTTTTACTTTTTTCCTCTGTTATAAAGAATGTAGGATGCGATGTTTGCCAAGTAACATTGTCTACCAATTGTTTTGAACAATAAATTTTCGATAAACTCTATGAACAATTCGGATGTCATTTACTGTACCTATGACCGACCAGTCGTCGGTTGGACGTCGCTGATGTCTTCAACTGTCCTCTTAAAAGTAGGTCCATGATGCAAATGGGTTAAGATCCACAATTCTCAACAGTTTGATTTTTAATAACAAGACGCATTTAACGCTAGAGAAACGATAGGAAACATTGGCCCAGGCGCTGCCACGGCTCTCATAGTGAAAGCAAGTAACCAGAAATCAACGAAGATCACGGAATCAAAGACTATACTTCGCTCGAAGGATCTTACCGTTCCAACGACCGTTCACCAGCCCGCAGGATCTCCACGGTCGTGATAAACGGTAGTTTGAGGCAGCGCGGCAAAGGAACGGCCGATGCAAAGTGATAACATAATCAGGTGATAATGTGGCAGTCATATCTCATCGCGAGAACCCGAGCGAGAAGTTAAAAGCAAGCGTAGACGAAGATAGAGGGAGAAAGAGCATGTTGGCGTAGGAGGGGACGGTGAAAGAAGATGGTAAGGGCTCTGCAGAAGGTGGAAAAGAGAACGGAAGGTGGTTCTCTCTCATTGGCTAGCTCGCTTCGCGTCTAGACCCTTCGAAAGGGTAGGAGGAACGCGACGAATGACAACACCATTCGAGGAGAGTGAGTTTTCGCGAACAGCCGCTGTTATCTTCTAAATAAGGGGTTGCCAGGACTGATTCGACGATGATAACGTTTGTCGAGATGCATTCTCATTATTCTGCCTGATACTGTCGAGAAGGTGAATTGATTAAATAGCAGAGCGAACGGCCGCCAAGCAAACGTAAACGCCGATTTTCGTTTGTTTTCATTAATCCTGTGTTCCGATCCCCTTTCCTCTATTCGTGATTTTCAAATGGCGTGCCAATTAGATTCGCGTGGCCTCCTCCATTAGCGTATCATCGTATTATAGTGTGTAGCAGATTAAACAGCACCTTATAACACGTTCGTTGCGGAACCGCTTTTTATTTCCTACAATCTTGTAGGCTGACAGATAATTTTCATACGATATGTATGTACCATACTGTAAATGTAAATCTGTCTATAATTTTATGATTGTTAGTTTGCATTCTACTACTGAAAACCACGTACCAGCTCTCTGTTCATAACCTACAAAATGGACATATTAATACAGATTGAAATTCCATCATTTTCCAAAATATTATTCTTCCATATCAGCTTGAACATTTAACAAACATGTTAGTTTGCATTCTACTACTGAAAACCACGTACCAGCTCTCTGTTCATAACCTACAAAATGGACATATTAATACAAATTGAAATTCCATCATTTTCCAAAATATTATTCTTCCATATCAGCTTGAACATTTAACAAACATGTTAGTTTGCATTCTACTACTGAAAACTACGTACCAGCTCTCTGTTCATAACCTACAAAATGGACATATTAATACAAATTGAAATTCCATCATTTTCCAAAATATTATTCTTCCATATCAGCTTGAACGTTTAACAAACATGTTAGTTTGCATTCTACTACTGAAAACCACGTACCAGCTCTCTGTTCATAACCTACAAAATGGACATATTAATACAAATTGAAATTCCATCATTTTCCAAAATATTATCCTTCCATATCAGCTTGAACGTTTAACAAACATGTTAGTTTGCATTCTACTACTGAAAACTACGTACCAGCTCTCTGTTCATAACCTACAAAATGGACATATTAATACAAATTGAAATTCCATCATTTTCCAAAATATTATCCTTCCATATCAGCTTGAACGTTTAACAAACATGTTAGTTTGCATTCTACTACTGAAAACCACGTACCAGCTCTCTGTTCATAACCTACAAAATGGACATATTAATACAAATTGAAATTCCATCATTTTCCAAAATATTATTCTTCCATATCAGCTTGAACGTTTAACAAACATGTTAGTTTGCATTCTACTACTGAAAACCACGTACCAGCTCTCTGTTCATAACCTACAAAATGGATATATTAATACAAATTGAAATTCCATCATTTTCCAAAATATTATTCTTCCATATCAGCTTGAACGTTTAACAAACATGTTAGTTAGCATTCTACTACTGAAAACCACGTACCAGCTCTCTGTTCATAACCTACAAAATGGACATATTAATACAAATTGAAATTCCATCATTTTCCAAAATATTATTCCTCCACATCAGCTTGAACGTTTAATAAACATGTTCTCTATAAAAGCAATACAATATTGCAAGGATCCAAGTCTTACATGTTAACCAAAATCTTGCATCTGCAGATACTGCTTACTGACCAGTGATTGAATTTTTCAAGAGTATCCTTCAAACTCGAAACTAAATCTTTTCCTTCCGAGAGCCTTCAATTTCTACCAACGAAACTCTCTGCGCGGTATCGCGTTTAAATTCTCTTTTCATTCATTTTCCTCGGAAGGAAACTGAATCGAGTTGACCTGGTTCCGGCGTGAGTACAATCGCGTTAGAAACAAATGCAGGGGAGAGCAATACTCGTGAAGATGGGAATGTATCAAATGCGAGTTAGGGCCACGGCCAGCAGCCTGTGCCTCGCAAACCCACCTCTCTCTTTTCCTATCCTTCTCATTCTTACGGTTCCTCTCTACTCAACAGGCCTTCCCCGCTTTCCTTTCTCCCTCTCTCACTCTCCACTTATTATTTGTAGCCACAGCGTGGTGGTTTGCCGGCGCGCACCAGCATCCATTTAATCTCTCTCAGTGAGAAGCGTTTCTTTGATCAGCGCGCGACCGCATCTGCCTGGTAATATCTCAAGCTGGTCCTGCAACCGGCGTCCCGGGCGCGAGCTCCCCGTCTTGCCCGCACCGAGGCATTTGTTGCTGTCAACCGGCACCTCGGATAGTCTCTGTACCCGTTGACTGCGCGCTCTTCCCTTCCCCTTGCTCCTTCTTCCGCTGCTTCATCCTCTTCTTTTTCTGCCGCGTTTCCACTCATCTTCGTCCTCGTCATAGTCTTCTTCTTCTTCCTTCACCGGACCCTTGGTCGCTGCCACGAGGCTTCGAAGGTTCGCGTGAGCCCAAGTCGCGTGCATATCGTCGTTCCACCAGTTTCGACCAATGGAAATCCTGTATTTTTCGTCTTTGCATGCGTGCCAGGCTCTTTGTCCTTTTTTTAAAAAAAAGACCGCGTCTTATAAACTTGCCGATGGTTGTCGTTGATTTTAGAAGACTTGACGTTATTACGAAGAACGTACGGATCGAAGAATTTCAAAGCTCGTGTGGCTATTTCTCACTGTACTTTTTTATAAAACACAACGAAATTCGACTTTGTACAATAAAAACGTTCCGCAGAAACGTATTAACTTGGAAGGAGAATCGCGAGGGCAGTACACATTAATCAGGCGAAATATTTTGGCTTCTGGTATTTCGAGAGGGTTTCCATAATTAATACTAACCGATTCTACCTGTCTTCCGCAATTTTTATCTTATTTTTCATGTTTCGAGAAGCGTAACGACGCATCCTTAATTCGTTCGAGCTTCGTTTCTTAGATGTTGCCGTGTACGTTTCACTTTCCTTATTCCGTCTACTTTATCTTCCGCGGTAGAACGGTTCTTAAGAAGATAACAATCTTCCAGAAAATAGTAACAAATTGAACAATTCGTCGCGTATTTCCGTTCACTACCATCGAAACTTTCATTTTATAGATATCATCAAACTTTGCTGTTCAAGAAACACATTTCCCTCGCTTTCTGAACTATGAGATATGAGCCTCTTTAGAGAAACACGAATTATCTTAATTATATTTAACGTATGCGCATACGCATCGCAACACGGTAGAATTGTTTGAATCATATAACTTTCAACATGTTGAAGAACTTGAATATTACATTTGATAATCAAACTTCTTATAGAACACCACTAGTCTTTCATATGATACGTAAAATAAAATAATGTACATGCGCTATTAAATTATGGCAATTAGAAGCGAGTATATTAATATTAATTGAATAAATTTTCATTTCCACGAGTATAAAGTCTTCTATCGTCGTAGAGAATCTCGTCTTCTATGGTCGTCGAGCTGTCAATGTAATTGCACGATATATTTCACTGTTTATCACGCCACTGTTAACGACTGTTTCCAAATATAAATCTTCTAAAAACTCTTCACAACTGAACCTGGCGTAATTAAATTGCTAGAGTCTTTCTTTAACAACGACGCATCTTTATACAAACACGAAACCTAATCTGTCAAACGTCGTGATCTTTATTTTGATAGAACAAAATGGATCATAATTCGATAAAATAATATAAAACGAAAAATGTTGTGCATGCATATTTACTTACAAAACAAAAGAAACTTTTCGAACGATCTAATACTTAGGTTAACTGAAATATTCATCTGACCCGAAAACCTAACCTCATCGAATTGACAGCTTCGTATTCTGACAGTTGTCGACTTTCATCCAGATAAAAGGAGCTCGAGCTGCGATCAACAATCGTCTCTTCCTCCAAGCTTCCTTACGATCGCGAATTATTGCCAACGTTTTGTCCACCTGATCCACAGGATATTCATCCAGGAACGTTTCACGATCGTAATCCGCTGGACTCACGCTCGCTTTAAAAAATACTTGAGCGGCCGGTATTTGTCATTTAATTAACAGCTAGTGTATTTGCACGATCGTTAACAGCGACCTGGGGTCTGTCGTGAAAGAAGTGGGCTCACTCGCGAAGAAAACAGGAAACGAAATGGAGTGCTCCTGTGTTGGGACAACTGGCTGCAAGGATATATTATAGGTCGCCAGCGGGGCACACACGCTCGCGCGTAAAGATGCACGCATGTGCACACACATAGGACACTGTATAAGCGTGTGTGTAAAAGTGGCTATGTGTATGGTAGTAATATGTAACGCACTTTGGAGTAATGCTACGTCAAAGCCAGCGCCACCGAAAATATGAGCCGGCTGCCGAGCGCCCCGCTAATGCTCGCCCATTTATTATGCTTACATTATTTCGAGATTATTAGTCTTCTCCTCCTCTTCTAAAAACCTTACGTAATGTTTTGACTCGCGACCCGCCGCCGCTACCGCGCTAATGTCGCTGCAAATAAGCGGCGCGGGCCTGCTCGAAAATTTCGCTGGCCCGTTCGCGAGCTACCCCTAATTCCTCACTTTCCTGCTCGTCCTACATTCTGTCCCCGTTGTTTCTTTTTTTTTCACGTTCGTCCTGATTACCGAGGGATAGCTAGCACGGAAATTTTGAGCCGCAAGGGTAGGTCGGTTCGTATTTTATAACGTCATGCCAAGTGAATTAAAGTAAAACAACCGAAAGGGTGCAGATATGTAGTTAGAGACATTAGAATGAGAATAATGTGTGGGTTTGTTATTGTCCATTTTGATAGGTTGGTCCTACTCTTTGTATTTTTCATAAAGCTTTGAACAATCTGTGTTTACGTTTTCTATTTGACTATACCCACAGAGTACATTTACAATGTTT
The DNA here is from genome assembly GCF_040668555.2 of Bombus flavifrons. Classification (NCBI taxonomy): domain Eukaryota; kingdom Metazoa; phylum Arthropoda; class Insecta; order Hymenoptera; family Apidae; genus Bombus; species Bombus flavifrons. The sequence goes on along the minus strand of NC_138459.1, from coordinate 4,127,361 downwards.
GACTTTTTCATTTATTTTAAGACATCCTATTTGCGCTTTAGAATATTACTTTAAATAATAATGTGTGGGTTTGTTATTATCCATTTTGATAGGTTAGGTTTTTCATAAAGCTTTGAACAACCTGTGTTTACGTTTTCTATTTGATTATACCCAGAGTACACTTAAAATGTTTTTTTATTTATTTTAAGACATGCTATTTACGCTTGAAAATATTAATTTCGTAATGTAATATCGAAAGGCTTGACATTGTGAGTTACGTTTCACGTTGATTCACGATGCTCGTATTATATTTCAATTTTTCTAGTATTGAAATATGTGTAATTTCGTGTGCTACACTAGATTAGTCGCGAAGATAGTGACACACGTATGTGAGTATCCGTGTATGGAAGTATGTGTGTGCACAGCGTCTCGAAAAACAGAAGAATGCAACTGTTCCATTGGTAGCGCGGTAAAGAAGATGGTGAAACAAATAGAGCGCTGAGATGCGCGCAAATGTGTATCCACGAAAATCCTGTAAATCACATATTAAATGAATCTGAAACTATTTCCATATAAATTCTAAGTGTAATCTAAGTGCTCCTTTACTTTTATTTCGGCGATTAAGATTCACAATTCTTAACATCTAATATCTATGCAAAAATGAAAAACTATTAACCAGATTTAATAACTCACAGCGTCTATCGTTGGTAGCTAAACATCTGTAAGGTCAACCAACGTTGAACTTCTCCACAAGTTGAAATTAAACTTATTACGAGCAAAGATACTACAACGAGATAATCAAAATCTACTCTCCTCGATATCATTCGAAGAATTCTAAATTCCTTTACTCCTTTGCCTCTTTCCCAATCGACGCAAGACGGCGTGACGTACTTAGCTAGGGGTCGTCCATGGAACAACGGGCGAGGAAATCCACGTACACAGGTGAACGAGCGCGCAACGTGAATTAGACAGCTGTCAAAGTCCCGCGGAGGAGAAGATCGAGTGGCCATATATGTGGTGCGCGAAAGGGCATCAAGAGAGCTTAGAGGAGAGGGTGGAAGGGAGGTGGTGGAGAGGGAGGGTTTGGCAGGCAGGCGAATGGATTTGGATGTGGAATGGAAGCAAGGCAATAGTAGGAGCGCTAGACAAAGACAGTGGTATGCCGGGGGAACAGGCGGAGAGCAACGGGAGATGCTGGAAAGGGGACAAAAGAGGGAGAGGGGGTGAGCACTGATAAATACCACGCCATTTCTCTTTGTGCTCCCCGGCGAGAGCACAAACACAGGGCGGCTCCCTTCGTTTCAACCTGAGCGAGAGTAGCTACCTAAACCTTCCTCTCTTCTTATTCCATCTCTCTCTCTCTCTCTTTCTGTTCCTTATCCTTCCTCATCTCTTTTGTGCCCGACTTCGACTTTACCCTCCCGCTTTTCTCTCTCTCTTTCTCTTTCTTTCTTTTTCTCCTCTTACCCTTTCCCGGTGTATAGTCCCGTCTCTCGATCGTTTTACCATCATTCTGTTTATCTTTCGATATTTCCCAGGTTTCGGCTTTATCGCGACTTGCGGCCAGATTAGCTTAGCGAGCAAGGATTAACGACGTTCGATGAATCTGCAGCGTGTTTTATGTTGGACAAGCTTCGATTGATTCGGACAGTTGTGGACAATTGTGGTATCAGTGACGATCTTACTTAGAGACAACTGCGAATAAAGCGAGGCTGCAATAAAATGAAATTTTAGTTGGCAACTAAGTGATTACGGACTTTGTCAATACCATCTAATGACAAAATCCGCAATCACTTAGTTGTCAATCCAATAGAAGGATATTTACGTGCAAATTTACATGAATACAAAAAATAAAAAATTACATGAATAATTAAAAAAATATAAAAATTACATGCATGGAATTAAAGAAAAGAAATACTTCAGATATTTTCCACGTTCTTGCGTATTGTAGTCTGTATAAATTTGCACATTAACATTTTCCAAATAAATAGTCCAACACGTTCCAATTAAAGTACAATTTCTATACGCATTAAGTTCAAATTAAAATACAATTACTATACGCATTCGTAAAAGCGTGGAGATCCATAACAAGCTTCTTTGGACAAACGTAGATATATTGTGCACGAAAAATTTGACATTTGAAGGAAATACATAAATTATATCAGGATACTTTCAAACAGAGTGTTACAACTAACGCAATAATCCTGGATAAAACCAACGTATACTATTTGTGTTGATCAAGACAACGAAGTTTTGTAAAGAGAAGGGTTGAAACTCCTCGCGAGCAGATGATCGATGATCGACAGGATCGTTTGAAGGACAAAACATATACGTTTGATCCCGGAGGCGAGTCATCTCGCGTGTTTCCGATGCTTCGTAGAGGGGAACAAGCGGTGAAGTAATTAAGAAGCCTTTTTTTCGATGGATTTTCTCCAGCGGCAGCTCGCACGAATGGCGGCCAATGCCCGATTTCTCCTCAGGGATTGGTTTTAAAATTAATGCTGTGTTTCTCCGTTTCGGCTCTTAATGGATTCTGGGAGGAGCTCAGCGAGAACCAATCGCCTTCTGCAGACAACCTGAACCGAAGTGAAAGCATGACACCCACGAAACGATGCCGGCCGCTTCTCGAGATTAGGTCGTATTCACGACTTTTTCCCTTTTCCCTACCTTCGTCCCACCACTGATCCGTTTGCTTACCTGGTCATCGACTAGGGTCCATCGGTCTCAGCGACGTTCTTAATGGTAACGTAGTATAAAAACTCGTTTGGCGGTGCCTGGTGGATGGTCGCGACACGCACTAACATAGGAAATCGATGAGATATCGAGACTGGAATTTTACATTGGCTTTCGAACGGTAAATTACATTGCGTAAGTTTCATCAGTTTTCAATCTCAGGAAGAAAATAATTGGAAAGAATAGTTGTTATTTGATATCGAGTCTTCTAAGTCTTTTTAATCCACCGTTCTGGTTGGTTTATCGATGAAAATAATTAAATTTTCTTATAATAGGAACATGCTAGCGTAAGACATCTTAGCTTGAGTTCGTAAGAATCAATGGAGAAAATAAGGAAATTGTAAAATAATTTATCATTTGTCAAGACCGTGCCCGTACAAAACTCAAAGAATTCTCGCATTAACTGATCTTCCACGTTCTCGTAGATGTCACATGTACATGTAAATACAGTTACACGTTCCAGCAACTTCATATTTCACATCGGTATTATGATCGGATCTTTTGCCAAGCATTAACACGATCGCCTCATCCCTTCTTCGATAAATTCATTCTCCTTAATAACAGTCAGCCATAACGAAAACCAGGAGATTTATCAATATCCTCGATATCCACCTACTCTAGCGTAAACCGCCCACGCACAAACCATCCGAATCACAGCCTATTCAATGTCAACCGGGACGAAGCAGACAAACGGAGGCTGTCCACACTTTTTGCCCCTGAAGCGCATGCAACATAACTGTTCCGCGTTTCCCGTACTATGAATAAGATAACGTTGGTGCGTATAGCGTTTTCATTCCACCAGAATATCGACGCAGTGCCTGTTGAATAATAATCGGCCGACTACGAACCGAGTTCCGTTAGGCTGAGCCGCGAAAAGAAGAAACCAACGATCCCACGACGCAATGATGGCTGCGTACAAAGGCCGCGAATCGCTGACGTAGCGGCCGTTTAGTAGGTACATTGAGGCGTGGGCGTAGAACGGACGGTGCGTAGGCTAGCCAGGATTAAGACGTCAGGCGCCCGCGGCGCTTGATTAATGCAGCGCATTCACGGCAACGAAAAGATCCTGCGCCCTTTGCGGGATCTCGCGCGAGTCTCCGCAACCTCCGCCGAGAAACCACGTTCGCCGTTTTTCTAGCGGACACGTAACGAATAGCGAAGCGAACGAGTCGACCACTGCACTGTAACACCGCGGACCTCTGCCGCGATCGTTTGACGACACTGCACCACTTCGAGATTTCGTCCAGAACCTTCCAGCTGTTTCATACATCAAACTAATCCTAATCGGTATTGTGAATAATATTGGAATTTAGACGGTTTGGGAGAATTAGGGATTTTTTAAGCTCCGGAGAGTATCTAGGGAATTTAATAACATTACGTTGCCCGAAAAGTTTTCTTCATTTTATAAGGAGATAATAGAAGCACAATGTCTTTTGTTTTTGTTAAGAATTGTGGATCTTAATTGCCGAAATAGAAGTAAAGGTACACTAAGGTTACACTTAGAATTCATATTAAAATAGTTTTAGATTTATTTAATAAGCGATTTCTAGAATTTCATCGATATACATTTGCACGCGTCTCAACACCTTCTTTATCTCACCATTTTCTATACCACACTGCCAATGGAACAGTTGCATTCATCTGTTTTGAGACGCCGCGCACACACATACTTCCACACACTCATATTTACATATGCGTGTCACTACTACGCGGCTAATCTAGTCTAGCACATAAAATTATACATAACTCAATAGTTTTATATTAGTTTATTGAATTATGCACGTAATAATAGAAATAGAACGAAAAGAAAATAGAACGATAAAAGAGAAATTGTTGTTCATCTATTATTACCTTACGAAATGAAAGAAACTTTTCGGATAACCTAACAAGTGTATGGTGATAGCCTTAAGATTGCTGTATAGTAGAATTTCGTTTGTTTGAACTTTATTAACTTGAAGGAAGATACTAGAGAAGGTATTGGTGATTTTTTAAAGTTTCTCGATCGCACATAGTACGGTAGAACTTTCTTTATATGAAGCCCGTTCATCTGAAGCATTATAGAATTTAGTAATCCTTATCTCGGTAGAATTTCCATTTATGTGAGTTTCATGTATTTCAACGAAATTTTACTTTCTGTTAGATTCAATGCACTGCTGACGATTGGACGTAACTCATATGAATATAAACTCCTACAATAGTTACGAAAAATCATAGATAGTTGAAAGCCTCAATGAACTCTTATTATATAAATTGCTTGTCCTGAGACTTGTAATATAAATGGAACTCTACTGCATATTCGATTCTGTATATTCTTGGAATATATGACATATTACTTATATTTAATGTATCACATTAAACTATTCGGTTTGAATTTTCTCTGAAAAATCTGACATTTCAGATGATCATCATTCATACACTGAAGTATATACAGACGCAAGAGGAGTCGAGAAAGTGTTAATGTATTCAGCAAAACTTGAAACTTTCAACTCCTTAGTACCTTGAAACTTATTTGGAAACCTTGAAAGCGACGTTTCATTAAAACTGGTCATTGAAACTCGAAAGTAATTATCAGTGTCTGCTGAGAATCTGGTAGCTTCAAGGACGTTGAACGCAAGCACACAGTTAACCATGGGAAACAGGTATCGTCTCACTCGGTATTATTATACCTCGAGAACGAAAGGGGCGAAGGTTTCCTCGCACATATATGCACACGCTATCCCTTTCATCCATTTTGCTCCAAGATCAAGGTAATCGATTAAATTGGCATGTTAATAGACGAAATTGTCTGAATATTACAAACACGCAATACAAACAGGTCTTTTTCCATCTGAAATTACCGATAATTTGGAGGTTAGGCTGGATTATTAAGCAATTACCAACGATAAAATGGCGAATATCGAGCCGCTGTTGACAAAGCCACGGCAAATCGGTTGTTCGTACATGCTTGGGATAACGAGCTCATTAACCAAAGATCACCCTCCTCCATCGAGAGCAGATCACCTGTCAGTATGGCGTCGATAACCGTCTGCACCTGCGAGGGCTTGATTGTAGCTAATGTAGAGGCACTCTTTCGCCTCGATTAATGACGCACAGGAAAATGACTTCCTCCACGATACCGCGAAACCGATTCAGCTACCACGTCGATTAACCATCGTGAAATATTGTAATTTCTTTGTCACCGTGTAAACAGGTGGAAACGAATCGTTGAGTATCTTAAAATTTAAATACTAAATATTCTGTTCTTCAATTTTTGTATTATAATCTCTTGTTTTCGCAAGTAAAAGAATTTTTAATATTTCAAGATTGAAAATTGAAAAATAGAATAGAATATAAGAAGAATATAAAAATAGAAAGAAAATTGTAGCTTGCAATGTAACAGTATATCTCTATTGATAACAAGTTTCTTCAAATTTAAAAGTTATTGATATGCATGATTTCTCGTTTCAATTTTATGCTAGTTATATTGCAAGTAACGCAAATAACACAGTAGGGGAGGACGAGCTAACTCGTCATTGGTATTCTTAACCTCTGGGGTATAATTATTTCTTTGTTTATCAATCTCTTACTTTTAATTGTATCGTTTCATTCTTATTGCAAGTAATTTATGTAGGTAATATTTACATTTGCAGGAACTAACATCCACCTAACTAAAATTAATTTGCCTTTGTCAAGTCTATTCAAGTCTATGATTATAGAAGTTTGCAGTTAAGTTTCTGCTCTAGAATTCTCTACCCTCGTTAATAAACTGACTCGTCGACAGACCAGGTAGCTCGTAATTTCGCATCTCAGGCATCTTACGATTTTCGAGGTCGAAAATTTCAAAGGAACGGTCAATCAACTTCCGTCTCTGGTTCTCGAAGATCGCTTCACAATTGAAACGTCACGAAAACGAATGGCTACACGTCAGTTTGGATGGAAAAGCCATTAACGAACATGATCCTCGAAAAGAAACTGAACGCTGAAGGGGTTCTCGAACCCTTATTATCGTTACAACTAATTTTTCTTGACTCCTAAGAAAAATTCACTTCACTGCTCTACGAGAACGACCTTTCACTCAATGGAATTCAAATTTTTCCAGATTTATCCTACCATCTTCGTGTCTTTCTGTATCCTCAAACAAAGCTGCCATCCAATATCCCCAGTTCAAATCTCGAGCAAACAAAAAACCTTCCAAGTAAGTGACAATTTACACATCCAATAAATCCATAGCTTCTAAATCCATCTACTATTTTATCATCCCCTATTTGCAAACAGGATTTCCATCAGATATCCCGATTGTTTGAATTGCCAAACAATTGTCGACCATAACCTAGAAAAAGTAAACAGTGGAAGACGAAGAAGGAAAGGGATTGCCCGATTCGTGACGGAAACGGAGCGACATCCGATGCCAGGGCTACGTGTAGAGACAGTGGATGGACAGGACGAGATCCGTTGCATAGGACACCCAATTGAAACGTCCCGGAACGAAGGATGGATGGCTGTCACTAGCGTGAGGGAGGTCTGACCGTGCGAGCACGGTTGCCATTTTGAATTCCCCTCGATTGCTGGGCCGAGTTTGAGGGATCGTAGGCGGAGATGAAGCTTTTACACCGTGGAACGAAGACGGGAGATGGAAGGCTGGTCGGGATGGATGCCGTTCAGAAGACGACCAGGTACCCAGGCCTGATACCTCGTACAAGGATACACCTTATTCCGAGCAGAGGATAAACGCGGTAAGAGAGAGGCGCGGCCCACGGCGTCATTTATCATTGCTGGAGCTCATTAAGGCCGAATCTGCCGCACGCTGATCGTCTGGGATTACACTTTCCTCTGGTCGGATCCCTCCGGCGCTTAACCCTCCATCCTTTCGGCTCTCTGTTCGCTTCCTTCCTTCTTGCTTTCACCATACTATCCTTCGTTCTTCCAATGGATACACGTTCGTTCGTTTGTGTGTTCACAGGGTGCTCTCGTTACGAGGAGATTCTCCGCTGTACCCAGCACGATCTGCTCGCCTGTCGATGAGCTGATTGCTGTTTGGATACACACGGACGCTCCCTGTTGGCAAGGGAGTTTATACGTGCGTAAGAGAAATGGCGGTGGCTGGTCCGTTTGTTCAGAATGGATTTCCAGCCAGGATTCTCTCTGTTACGAGCTAACTTCTTCGCCAGGTATTGAGTCGTCAAATGTGCCGATTGCTTCTTCGTGAATCTTTTTTAATTGGGAGGTTAGTATTTCCAATTGACTACTGTCTTTAGTTTCGAGCTTTTCATTATGCATCCTGTTCACTATAGTTTAATAGGAATCAATCTAATTTATGTGATCATCTGTATTTAGATAATTACACACTTCGTTATATTCAAATGTTTACTAGTGTTAAGTGATTGCTCATCTGCATATATTCACTGTAATCACCACTTTCTCATACTGTGTCGTTTTTCTTACTTCCAGTTCCGCCAGCCAACGCCATCTGTATTTGTTAACCTCATTTATTTGCTACATGCTGTAAAATAGGATTCTTCACTGACATTCCACGAGGACAGTGTAAGAAGCTTCTTACTTCTCAGAAAATAACTTATCAAAATTAAACAATCTTATGGTCTTTTCTTATACGTACTCATCGATTTCATTACAGGGTCGTTATCAGGGCAGAGGATGTTCCATTACCAAACGCGTGTCAGTTGCCGAACAACTTTCTAACGTGCGATTTCAACAGAGGATAGCGAACACCAAATTCTGCATGCAGAATCGTCGCTCTCGCTGAGCCGCAAAGTACTCTTCGGCGAGTGTATTTGATCAGGTAGCATGCGATCGCTGCATCAACCCCGATCAATCTCGTTACAGCGGTTTCTTTCGCGAGACGACCACGAACAGTTTCACTCGAGAGCAGAATCACAAAGCGTGGCAACTTTAGCAGACGCCATTTACGCGCTCGTCGTTCTTTCCAGCTCCCGGCTCACATGCTGACCTCGCTCGGTTTTTCCGACTGGCCTCCGGGCGAAATCCGGCGAACGGTGCATTAACTCTCCAACCCGAGCAGCCTAATGACGCCACCGCGTCCCCATAGGGATCCTACGCTCGTGATTTCTTTCTCGCTGCTTTCTGTTGCCAGTTCGGTCCTGGCTCATCTATCACGCCGCGAAAAAACTCGCTCCTTATATCGTGTCCTTCTCTCCTTTCTACCCGGCTCTACCCGTCCTTCTATTGTCTATTATCGCTTCCCTTGTTTCTTCTGCCTCCTCCACTCTCTGCTTGCAGAGCGAGTTCATTTTTGAAGAAAATTGTACATAAGAATTGACAACATTATACTGAGATTAAAATTCATTTCTTGAGGAGGTTATGTGTAAGCGGTCCATAAGTACTGTATTCAGGGATTTGACAATGTGTTTTCAATTATGTGGAGATTTGCAAGTAGATTCTCGACAACAATTATTGTATAACTCTCATATTCTCTGAAATCACGATTATCCGAAAGGTCGCTGAACCTGGTCTAATATCATTTAAATATAATACCATCGTCGTTTAGGAAAAGTCCGCACCCTCGTAAAACAGAAACTTCGCCGACATCTCTGAAGGCAAACGATCCGCAGTTCCAAACCCCTCCTCTAAATCCATCAACACCAACAATCCCCTGCTCCATGGCAATCTCTCGACCTTTCAACGTTTCTCAAAATATTTCTCGAATCCTAACACAAGTGACAAATATGGTTAAAGGGTGAACGTATCGACCGGATGGCAAGATAGTTGGAAGCGGAAAGGGGAGTAAACGGGATGGTAAAAAGCAAAACGATCCATGAACCGGGCAACAAGACGGTGGCGGACACGACTAGGGGCGAAGACGCTAGAACGAGGCATTTGTCGCGAGTAGAGCAAACACTCGCAACTCCATCAACGTCCCCGAAGTTTCTTTCGGGTGTTGCCTCGGCTACGGTTGTATTCAACGGCACGGAGCGTCGGTGTTCTATCGCTTTTCGGTTTTTGCCTGTCACCCCTGCCCCTCCTAAGCGGCGCGACCGTGCGCTAGCAAACCACTCGTGGCTGCCCCCTCTGGCTGAGAAATGCCGCTACTTTTATTTTGCCGGTTCCCTACGTTAGCGATTTTTCCATCACCGCGGCGAGATATTTCACCGGCAATCTAAGAGTCGCAAATGGAGTCCACAATGAGGCAGAAATGGCTTGGCGCACTGATGGCCCCGGCATTTGTCTTCCCTCTGTTCCTTCCTTCTTTCCTCGTCCTCCTTCCTTTCCCTAGCTCGAGCACGCGTCTCTTTCCCCCCCCCCTCCCGTTGCAACCTACGGTCAGATGACCAGTGCCTTATTCACGCTGCAATTGTTTTCCTTTAATCTTGGCTCGTTTCTTTTTTAATCGAACCATAGGCAAACGTTGATTACATTGGTATACACGGTGTGCGAAGAGTTGGCAGGGTAGAAGAGGATCCGAAGCTCGAGACGAGCATCCTGCCCCAATTAAAATATCCTGATCACCAAAGAGCAGAGAAAAGAATAAAAAGTACGCGATCTCGAGACTCTTCATCTTTTCCAGTTTAACCGACCATCAGCTCAAGTGAACACGCTTATTAACGACATCATTGCGGCCAGCTGCTGGTACAGGGCTATCTTTATGCAAAGAGCGCGTAAGCGTCGAGGAAAAGGGCAGAGGATCGTGGAACGCGGTCGTGCGAGTCAGCGCAGCCATCTCGAGGGCGCCACCGTCCCCGCCATCTTCTCCGCGCCGGGCAATAGCCGCGCAATTATAAGTCCATCAACGGCGAACGAAGCTCCGCGTTTTTCTGACGCCAGCCGCGAGTGCTGAAGAGAAGGAAGAACGACCGCGCAAGCAAGAGGACGCTTTCTACGGTGCTCGGATCGTGTGCGTGGCGCGTACAGCGCTTTGCTCGAAAGAGGCAGAGACCGGTAACGCGGGCATTTCGTGCATCAAAGTCGGTCTGATGCGATTTTAATCGCGGCTACCCCTCCCGCTTTTTCTCCGCCCGCCGCCAAAGGCCTGGACTCTCGGCCGGACCAACCCCTAGCCACCCGGTCCGGTGTAAAACCGATTAATTTCATTCCTCTGCCCCTCGATATCGAAGGAATCTAGCCGCCGGCTGACGACAACCGGCTCCGCGTAATTCATGCCTTCTTGCCATTGTCGCCCTTTCGAATCTAGTCCCCCTATATATTAGCAATTAACCCTTGCAACGATCGAATTTCAGATCACGAGTGAAGGGTTTCTCTGAGTGCAGATTTTTAACGTCTGAAGTATCGATAACTCGAAATAGCGCGAGATGGATCGAATGACAGATAAGATAAGCTAAGAATATCGTTCCTTATCTGTAGGCGAGAGAATGTAATTATTGAACTTTAAAGTAGCGTGTTATTAATGGATCGTTTAAACGGATATCTGATACCGATCGTCCGAGAGATTGTTAGTTATTATCTTTTATTTATTATTGCTTAGTCCGTGCCTTTTGGCTTTGTACGAGCTTTCAGTTTTACATCTTTTTTACCTATTTCGATTCTTATGTATCTACCTCTATTAAATATTATTTAATATTTAATAATATAATAAATAACAATATAATAAAAGTGCAATAGCACTGCCTTAATTATTCTGTCTCTAAATACCATTGCAATCTTCTCTATTATTGCTTTTAGTTCTGTTAAACCTTCTCCAGTCTCGTTTGGTATGTTTTCTGTGTCCTTTGGTCCTTCTTTCATTTTACATAGCCTACATCTTTCTTCTCCCTCTTCTTTCCAGCATTCCCTTGCTTTGGTCTCGTTTCCACATCTAAATCTTGCTAATATTTTTCTGTCCTTCCACTTCATCCTCCCTTCTAAGTATCTTGCTAACTCTTCTTTGGCCATTTTTCTGTAATGTATGTTATATTTGGATTACTTTATTCTTTTCCCCCTCTCTTCTGCTTCCCGAGAGATTATTAGTTTTATTTATCCATTCACTCTTGTTGTTTGACTCCGCCCATTGATATCTGGTATTATAATTAACCATAATCGACCACAACTTCCTTTCGTCTTCTACTTTTTAATCCTAATTTTTCCCAGAAACCTTACATTTTCCAGATAAAAGTAGGACTTTAGTATTCCACCTCTATATTTCCTTCAACAATCTTATCTTCTAGCGAAAGTGTCGTAAAACTAGTTTTAAGCATATAACCTAACTTTCGTTCGAACCATGTATGGTTCTACTTCTGAAGCTTCAAATCTGTACATATTTGAGGTGTATGTGTATTGTCCGTGATAATTGTAGCGCTGGCTGTAGGATGTCGCTGATGAGATACTGCTATTTTTCTTCTAATTTAGATGCGTAGAAGCAAAATCGAACTCGAGTCCCGAACGTTCGTAAGCTATGGCGCTAACCATTGCGCTGTCGTCGTGTCGAGTGGTGGTATTTGCTGTTGAGTGCCGCCACATATTATTGGATAATCGCAGTTAACACGTCGACTGCCACGCGTGTTTTCAAAGAAATCTGCGTCAGGCGACGCGTGCAGCAGTACCAAGCTAGGTGCTCCCATCGATATTTTAGTAACGCGAGTCGCTCAAGCGGTGGTCTCGAGAATCATCTCTCGTTTCGTTTGTTCGCAACGTTAAAACCACTGGCTGTTGTCGAATATAACGAAGGAAAGTGCGGTATAGATCGTTCCGATCAAATGGTTTCTTACGCCACCACAATTGGAAAAGCGATCGAATAGCACGGGAAACTTGGCATTCCACTCCTTCCGCGAATTTCCGTTGCGAACGCTTCGACGGTTTACAAAATTGCAACGAGCAAGAATATAAATATTAGAATATTTGGACGATCGTTAGCTGCGAAATTATTAGGGTTGTCTGAAGATACAAAAATCCTTGTCTTCGACGGAGCCAGCGCAATATCGCCGTTCGGGAAAATGATTCCGGGAGAAGCATTAGACGCGCGTGCAAACTATGTTGTGCGAATGAAAGACGTGGAATGGAGCGAACAAAGGCACGAAAGAATTTGAAGAAAACAACAACTTACTGTCCAAATTGTGCCGACCGACCTCGGCTGTGCATAGAACGCTTCAAAGTTTCACGTTCTAAATAATTTTCTTAATAAACCATTTTCGTCTTACTTTTATAACAATCCCACAGTTTTATTATTGTGCAACATCTTTTCAAATGCCTACGACGATCCCCCGCAAGTAGTGAAATAAGCGACACCCGAATATGGGTTACGCGGCCCGAGCAGAAACTTTGCCGACACCCGAATGCGGCAGTCGTGGTGGCAGTCAACGTGTTAAAAGATATACTTTCACTCATCCACCGAAATTCCTCAGACAGCAGCTAACGGTGCTTATCGGCGGACGCAAAAAGGGTGAAGCTGGGGTACGAAGTAAACGCGGAAGGTCTGTATAAGTTTGTGGAAAGGACAGGCGGAGTGTCAGCGGCAGACTGAGACTATGGGCAGCCGACATAAATATGCATGTCTCCGCGGGCCCATGGTTCATGTGCCGGTGATCGTTATATCTCCATCTGACCGGAGACTGGAAGAGCCAGCCAGGGGGTTGGTGGTCCGGTAATACATTCAAAGTTGAATGTAGGGACTGTAGGGACAGAGAAAAGGGGGATGGAGGATCGTCCAGCCCTGTACGTGGGAGTAGGAGAGGGCAAAACGGGGTGGTGAAGTAGGTGGACGCAGAAGAGGCGAAGCAAGAGGGAGCCAGCTAGCGCGGCGAGGACGACGGAGGGGGAGGTTTCTCGTGTTTCATTTCCTGAGCTCCTATATAACTTTGTGCTCAACTCGACACCAGATTAATAACGGCCCCACCTATCCTATTCTATCCCAAGCCGAACAAGTTCGTGCTGTGTGTAGACTCTGTGTGCCGTGCGCTCGCGATGTCTACCTCATATCGTTTCTCTCTTCTCCCTCTTTCTTCTGCTTTCTCAACCCCTAAGCGTATTAGTTCCATCTCCCTCTGTTTTTCTGTATCTCTGTTTCTCTAGCCGGCGCACACCTTTTCGCGCGACGGATGCACGACATGCTTGAAAATTCTGTCCATGTTACAGATGCTGCACGAGAACGACGGCACGCCCTGACAAACCGATGCGCTGAAAACTTGGCAGCGGCTGACCGATGCAACTCGTACGCCGAACCGGGGTAATCGTATTTCATATCGCCATGGCCAACCTGTTATTTGTTCGTCGGCCTCCACCGACCGCTACGCACCGCGGGAGAATATGCAGCTTATTCCATCTATATTTTCTCTTCTTTTCTTTCTTCTTTCGTCCATTGAAAGGTAGCAAGCAAACAGCGATGAAGGAACAGCGTACAGAGTTGCCAGGTTCGCGGTACCTGAAGTATCTGGTGTTTGTTTCCCTAAGCTGACGTTACGTCAGTTGCAATTCTTCAGGTCGACTTTCGACAAGTAACAACGAGGGCGAAGAGATAGAGTCAGAAGAGGGAAAAGGAATTAGGAACATTAGCTACAATTCGTAGAAATGCAAAATAATTAATATTCACTAAGTGTATCGTCGTTGTTGCAACAATTTTTCGGTTATCTTAATTTAAGACTGTTGAGGTTATTACATGTATAAACAGAGAAACGCGTCGATAAAGTAGAAAATATATTTTAATACGGAAGTGTAAGTACAAGTAGGAATATAATTTGAATTGGTTCCGATCCGCACGCTAGTGTCACACGCTCGAGAAGGCCACCCGCTCAGAAACAGTAATCATTTAGACGAACATCTTGCATGTCATAGCTATCGAAATAATAACCAAACAGTAACGGAATAGCCGCCTCTGATATACATCCGACGATAACCCCTCCAAAGGGACTAAAACCTCAATATAAAAACCCTGCTAAATTAGCGCTCAAGACCTCATTCTGTTGTAACACTTTGAACCGTCACTCTGTTGGATTTATATAATAAAAATTCCATCATTTTATACGAAGTTCAATCTCTTCACTTTATCGTGAAACGTTGGAACTGCGACGCGAGCAGATCACCGGCGATCTATCGGTTTCGCGATTTCTTGTGTCTCCGACGTGACACTAGCAGTGTAACCCTATAACTGAAAACTCCGAAGCTATCGTCGCCTGTCTACTGTCTATGGTCTGCCTGTTATTAAATATAGGTTTGGGGTTGATATTTAATAGATTCACACAGATTGAATTTTACTTTCTATATTTCACCACCTCGTACAAAACGTCTGAACACACCGGACACACTTAGATAATTAACACGTGGTCGACTACTAAGACAAAAGAGCGTCGTTAGGAATCGTACCAACTTAGCTTGTAGGAACTAGCGATCATACCAACTTAATGTTTCTCAACACTGCCTTCGCCCCAGTCTATTGTTTATACGCTGTCAATGGCTTCAGTGCTCGAGGAAACTAAAAGGACCAGATGTAGAGTTTTCTTAGAAGCGGTAACCACTTCAACAAGGACCAATTATGTGAAAAATTATACCATATCCGAGATTTTCTCCGGAGTGTAATCACAGGATAAGCTTCTCATGCGATCACGTGCGCTGTTCCATCTAGCTAACCCAAACTTAGCCGTATCGGACTCGATTATTTTACGCCGGACGATTGTTATTATTTTGATCGTTGTTTTCTTAAATTGCAACTAATAATCGGAATTTTGAGTGGCGATTTTCAATTGAACACACGTTTCACAGATTTTCTAACGCGTTCCACCCTCTAAATCTTGGACTGTGCGTCACAGTGCGCAACAAATCCGCGGCAGGTATTCTTTTTTCTCATGGTGGCAGATCACCGCCACTGATTCGGCTTCATGAGCATGATGGTCGCCTCGCGTGCCAAGATAAATGTACCGCAGACACGTTATTACCTATCGGTACGTGGCGCCGGCCCACTGAAACACGTCATATCGTAGGCAGATGTATGGAAGCGGTGTTCAAAGAATACTCATCTACCTGGAGTATGTATGCGAACCAGGATCGGGCGCGCTCGCGCGGACACGCGACGTGGCTAGGATATTCTGGTAATGCGTATTTGATTACGACCACCGGACACTCTCCGTTCCTGTTTACGTCGTGTTTGCCCGACTGCTTTAATAGAATTGGGCTTGATCGTGCCTGATGCTCGTCCTGTCAACTTTGCCCCGTCAACAGATAGTGTACTTGTTTATATATTGCCGCTGATACTTGATATTTTACGGAGTAGATCAATCTAGGATTTGTATAAATCGTTTAGATACTTTGTTCAACGCTAAAACTACCACAGCAGTCAAATTGGCTGATTTTACAATTTTATTTTAAAATTCCTACTTCGTGTTATATTTTTTTCCGCAATGATGTAATGATTTTTGCAACGATAACTAAAAGAATAATATAATGAATTTTATTTTGTTTTTTAGGTATTCAAATTGAAGATAATTTTGTATCAAGGCTACTCGTACCAATACAAGTCGAAATGACCGGTGCTTGTCAAAGTGTAAAAGGGTCCTGCAATCTGTTCATCGAACCTCAATTAACCAGTTTCCTCGTTTTCCACAACTTGCCACTCGTTTTTTCAATTTTTACCACGTATCAGGAAAATTCCGGAAATGATTGGTTCTACAGCTTTATAAATGTGTCGACTGTATATTTATATCAGAGCCGGCCCCGCGGTCCACGAAAATCACCCAATTAAAAAACAGCGATTTTGATTAACTTTTTACAGATTCATTAAAGAAGTGAAAAAAATCATCGAAGTTCAGTGTAACTCCATAAAGTGCTCATATTCTGGAAACTACTTTAGATAAAAAAATAAAGATGCTTTCAGAGAAATGTACTTTTCAGAGAAATTAAACTACATCAATAGCTTTTTGCAAAAGTCACACATGATTACAGATTTCCTACTTTCGTTGAATTTTTTGCCCCTTGAAAGCGAATTATGCATGCGAAAAAATATTACTTGGATTTGTTTAAAAAACTGCTTATAAACAATATATAATATGTAACAGCATTTGTAAGTAAATAATTCCTCGTTGTAAAATTTAAGCGTAGCATTTGAATGTGCATTCAGGCCCCGCAAAAGGTCACGCCGGCCCTGATTTATATATTTCATGGTGAATATCTTTATATAAATTTGTAGTATAGTGGACGAAAAGCCTAAGAGATACCGGGCGAACTATAGACAATGTCGCGAAAAAGCCTAAGTTTCGACAGGCCCAACAATGTATCTTTGATCCTCCTATCGAATAATTATAATGGCCTGCGTGATCTTGGCCATGGGCGGTTGCGGAACACGTGTGTGGTGGGGCTAAGACAAAAGACAAAAGACAGAGAGATGCTAAGTGAAACAGACGAATTAACAGTCAGTGTTAGTTGAGAAGTCAGAGAGTGTAAATCGAGAAGTCAGGGAGTGCGAATTGCGTTGTCGAGAGAGTGTGGTCCGCGTGAGAGAGAGCGTTGGAACCGTAGTGGCGAGAGTTGCAAATCAACTATTTAGTTGTCTTAATTGTAGTACGTCATTGTATTTAGTTCATGTTAAATAACCATCGTTTCCTGTTTAACCAACTTCTGTTTAATCCATTGTAAATAAACTAATTGTAGTAAAGATGCTACAAATTATACAAATATTTATATTATATTATTATATTCATAAGTATAAATTGTAGTAAAGATCCTACAAATTATACAAATATTTATATTACATTATTATATTCATAAGTATAAAACTAATTGTAGTAAATATCCTACAAATTATACAAATATTTGTCGAAGTCAGGTTGGACTTTCGGGGCGTACGATGATCCTTTACTTACTTTACCATTGCGGATGTAGCTAATGTTGATTGGTACGAATATGGACACTACATGAGGCTATGAGTCGTAGCAGCGATGGTCGAGATGATGGTGACAACGAGTTCAGGTTCGATAACGAATCCACGGTCCACGGGATGACAATTACCAGCGTGATACATGATGCGGATAACTGTCTCAATAACTCAATCAGCAATGCGCCCAACGACTGACTAACTAACTATCTGCGTAACTCCCTCAATCCAAAAGAAACTGCCCTTATATACTCCTGTTCCCACTTCTCGGGTCAATCTTTGTTCTTAATGAGGGCCATATAATCATTCCATACCTTTGTCAAGTACACGTCCCTCCAGTGACAGTGGCTACGTCTAGTGACCCGCTATGTCACTTCGAGCCCGAACCTATCGTCATAAAGCCAGATTGAAACATTAGAACTATTTCTTATCTTTATTACTTAAGTGTAGCTATAGTAAAAGTCTGGACTAGGGTATTGGGGTTTTCCCAACATTCCAGCCAGGAAATCCTGATGTTCTTTCATCTCCGACATATTTATATTACATTATTATATTCATAAGTATAAACTAATTGTAGTAAATATCCTGCAAATTATACAAATATTTATATTACATTATTATATTGATAAGTTACACAAGTCAGTATTTATCTTTGATAATATACATACACATTATTATTTACATATATACCAATTTACATATATATTATCATAGATATTATTTGACATAAATATATTTGATGGCAGCATATATGTATCTTCAAAGTGGAAGATGTTAATTAATCATTCAAAAATGTACGGCTATATGATTAATACTTGCCACTTTATATGACAACAAAGGGACCAGCTAATATATCACCAAGATCGCTGAAAAATTCATGTTATTTGAACCATAAACTACATGAAACATTAGATGTACCGACATATACGTAACTTATGAATATAATAATGTACGATCTTTACTACAATTAGTTTACTTACAATAAATAGATTAAACAGATGTTGATTAAACAGAAAACGATGGTTGTTTAACGTGAACTAATCACAATAACATATTATAATTAAGACAACTCTCAACTCACAATGACTGTTAATTCGTTTTTGTTCCTTAGCAACTCCTTGTCTTTTGTCTTACCCCCACCACGTACGTGTTCCGTAGCCGCTTGTTTATAATTCGCCCGACACCCCCAGGCCCCTCGTCCACGATACTACGATAACGTAATTTGTATTGTAAAATTTGTATGATTTTAATAAAGTAATTCTAAGTATAAAACTGTTCGCATCGATAAGATTAAGCGATATCGTGACAAAGTAGCCTAGCGAAATGACAGCTTAACACAGTTAATATTGTTGAGAAACATTAAGTTGGTATGATCGCTAGTTCCTATAAGCTAAGTTGGTACGACTCCTAATGACGCTCTTTTGTCTTAATAGTCGACCACGTGTTAATTATCTAAGTGAATTCGGTGTGTTCAGACGTTTTGCACGAGGTGGTGAAATATAGAAAGTAAAATTCAATCTGTGTGGATCTATTAAATATCAACCAAAACTTACATTTAATAACAAATATTTTAAAATTCGGTAGAAAATCGAATGGAGAAATCGCAATGGCCATCGTCCATCAAAGAACCATCGAATCGACGTGCGCGAGGCATCATAGACGTCGCTGGGATCGAACGTGCCAGGACACAAGGGCGATAATGATGATGACGTCGGCGGTCATTACCTCGGAAGCGTACCGCCCATTTTGTTTCTTTCGCCACCGCGTTTTAAAAGAAGGTAGCAACGAACGACGAACGAGTCTTGGGCTGGATCGGCCAAAGGGTACGTTATTCCCCCGTTCGAGATTGATCGCTCGAAATGAAATATTTAATTCACAGGCCTGCTCCTATAGGCGCTGCTCGCCGCTGCCCAATGACAAACGCGTTACAAAATATTTTTAGATTACCAGGCCAGCCGATTTATGGCCATATTAACCGACGGTATTCCTCGCCGTCGTCGGCCTGCCGATATTAACACGTACGAAAGTGAATTACCGCGCATCAACATGCATTCTTAAACATATTCCCTTCGACGTGTAAAGTATGGCACTCCATTAGTGGCTAAATCGTACGCTCGAATCCAAGCCAGTATCCCTTCTCTCGTAACATTACGTTTTATTCGTAGCCCGGTGTCCATTTGTGTACCCGATATCTTCGATTCTTCGTGAAAAGCAGCATGTTTTGTGCTCACAGTGAATCGATCGAATCGACGACCAGTGTATTTAAGGACCGAGTATTCGCGAAATCAGCTACACGTGGGACTGGCTCGCAGATCCAACACAGTAGCAGCCCGAAGACGGATGGCCGCCATTATTCCGGATATACTAACAGATGAGTGCGCTTATTAATTTAATTGGTCGCCGTTACAAGCAATGCGTAGCTAATTAAACTCGTATGAAAATAAATACACGACGACATCGGAGAATTGCGAATTTAGGCGATCGTTGGCTTCGAAGTATGGGCCTGAAAATGTTCTGTCGAGGATTTTATATTAGTTTTCAGAAAAATCGAAATATTCTACGTTGTAGAATTGCAGTTAAAAAATCGAACGACTTCTTGATGAACTTTCTCGGTAGCCATTGGCGCGTTTAAAATCGCTGTGGTACAAAATTTCCAGGACCCTCTGATCCCCTGCTTCGTAGCCCGAGCGATATTAATTGGCCGATCATCGACAGCCCTGCCACCCCAAAGCCGAACGATTCGTCGAAAAAGCGAACGCAGCCAACGGCACCGGTTCTCGGTTGCGCAAAACAGCTCATCAAACATCCATAACGACAGCTACAGGAAAACGGGGCAACCCTTTACGCTCTCACCCTCTTGCCTGCTGCTTCTCTCTCGCGGCTTACCCCTACTCCGTGTGTACATACTCGACACGATGTTTTAGTTCTCGACAGTCGAACTCGGCCAAACCTCCGACAAGGGCTCCGCTAATGAATTTGGAAAGTGTAATCAGTAGCGCAGCTACTGGCAGGGGATGCTGGTAGCGGAGGAGAAAGGCAGGGGAGGGAGGGGATAACTTCAGGGTCGAGGAGCCGGCGAAATCGTCGGTGGAGAAACGAGGAACAAGGAGAAGCAGAGCCACGGCACCGTATCAGAACCGGAGGGAGGAAAGAGGGATGAAAGAGGGCGGATGTGACGCGGAATGATGGAGCGCGGACCGTGGAGAAAAATGAGAGTGGCGGAAAGGCGAGGGTGGAGGGACGCTGATGGATCGGCGCTCCTCCCTCCGTTGCACCCTCTCGCGGCTCTCTCACGCCCGACCGTCCCTGGGCTCCCACCCCCGTCAGCCACCCTCCACGTTCAGGTTCGCGCTCCCAGGGGTGGAAAAGCCCCGCAATATTACTCATAGTCGGTGGGCCTCGTCCTACCACGTCCTTCACCCTCTTCCTCTATTTTCCACCGTCTCTTTCTATTTTCCTCTCCTCCTGCTTCCGCGCTTTCATCTCTGTCCCCTTTTCTTTCTTCCTAGTCTTTCTTACGTTCACTTCTCTTTTTCATGCTCTTTATAATTTCCTTGATTTTGCTAGATGTTTGATGTTTGTTGTATATAATGACGGAGAGTTGACTGTTTGAATTAGGATCAGTGGAAATTGTACGCAATGCTCGTAATACTACGTCGACAGGTTATGTTACGTTAGCTCAGTGTGAGTGTTATCTGTACACATATACTGAGCGTTGTGGACGTTAGGACAAGTGGATGCTCCATTCCAGATCTGCTCTACGCGATTCGTACGTAAAGAAATTATTATCACCATGTTTTTATCGACTTCATAACTTTATTTGAAATATTTATTTGTTGTTGTGTATATTACTTTATACATTTCTTGAATTATTTACTAATATCATTTCTCTATTTTCCAGGTATTCCATGTTATTGAATTCCCTCACAAATATAATAAGAATCGTATTTTCTTAAATCTTGACACAAAGGTAATTCTGGGAATTAATATTATCCTGCTAATATGTTATACATTGTTTATTTTTAAATTGCTCGACATTTTTCTTATATATCACAATCTTATTATACACAGCGTGCCTGTAACCCATCCTGACAGCATCCTGAAGCAGGAGCTCCACGGAAATTATTTATTCATACTCGATCTTCCACGACTAACCACGCTTGCCGCAACCCTCGTGGTGAAACGTGCAGGGGTCGGAGGTTTATCGAAACAGTTTCCAGTTGCTGCTCAATAATATCGAACATCGAACCGAAGCCACGATAACGTGAAAATTAGCACCTCGTCGTAGGGGCTTAAACTTATCGTGTTCTTTGGATTCTTTTACATCCATTTGTTAATCAATTTATTAAATTGGAGAAAATTGATACTACTTGAAAGATAAACAATTTTGTTGACACAAAAGTGAAATTAAAAGGTAAAAATTAGGGTATAGTAAAATAAAATAGCAACTTTGAAATTATTATCGATCAATGTTTAAATCAGAAAAATTCGATTGTGAATGCGAAGCACTCGACTTGTTACTACTCTCATTTTCCAATTTAACGTAACGTAATTGAACGAGATTGTTATCGATGAATCTACATTTTATCGGCATGTACATCGATTTGGTATACAAAATGGGGACTATTTGCATGCGACAAATACGAGGATACATATAATCAGTCGGACGTTTCATGATGTTATGTTAAACAATTTTCTGGCAAAGCCAGTGCATTTAGTCTAAGATATATATTGACAAATGCGTGGATATTTCCGGTAAATATTGCATTTTCCACGAGGCTAAACAACCAGCATATGCACGTTGCAATTTCGTCGATGTATATACCAACGACTGAATCTGTTAGGCAAGGACTCACCAACAAATCCGTATATTTATTTGTTGTGTCTGATGCAAAACCCATACGTTTTGCGTCCACCTTTTTTGATCCGATAAATTATAAGCTTGCGTTGCAGCGGATTCCTGTCAGCTCCGTGACACGTTTGCCAAACCGGTGATTGGTCAACGGGTATCGGTTGGAAATTACTCGTCACACTCGACGTCTGATCTTTTTCTCTCATACCCACTAGATCCATCAAAGAAATCATATCAATTTTAATTTCTCCTCGAATTTCA
This sequence comes from Bombus flavifrons, assembly GCF_040668555.2. NCBI lineage: Eukaryota > Metazoa > Arthropoda > Insecta > Hymenoptera > Apidae > Bombus > Bombus flavifrons. Next base: position 4,104,796 of record NC_138459.1, on the reverse strand, counting down.
TATCCACTAACGCACAAATTTTTCCTCCATCTAACAGTGAAAGTGATTAAATTAAAAAAAAAAAGCAATTAAAAATGAAAGTAGATTTGATGTATTCTTTGTAAAATATTACATTTATGATAAAGTAATTGAACTGTTGAACAATCAGAGTATCAGATATGTTCATTTATAATGTCAATATATTTGCCCGAAAAGTGTCTTTCTTTCGCAAACGCGTACAAACGTGAAAGCAAGTCTGTGAAACGTCGCGCTGTTTATCTCAACAGAACAAAACGTTTGAAAAGTATTACGTTGTCCGAAAAGCGTCTTTCTTTTACAAACACGTCTTTTATAACGATGTATATTTATAGAAACGTGAAACATAATCTGTCGAACATTGTGATCTTTATTTTGATTGAACTATTGGGATATGTATAATTTTATGTGCTAGACTAGGTTAGCTGCGTAGTAGCGATACTTGTATGTGAATATCAGTGTGTGGAAGTATGTGTGTGCGTGGCATCTCGAAAACAAAGAAATGTAAACTGTTCAGTTAACGGTTTGGTATCGAAAAAGGTATGACGCGTGCAAGTGTGTATCGATGAATATCTTTGAAATCGTTTATCAAATAAATATATAACTATTCTAATATAAATTCTAAGTGTAAATTTAGTGTTCCTATGCCATTATTTCGGCTGTTAAGATCCAAAATTCTCAACAAGAACAAAATGGATCATACGTCATTCGATAAAATAATATAAAACGAAAATGTTGTGCGTCCATTATTTCCTCATAAAACGAAGGAAACTTTTCGGGTTACCCAATATTCGAAGAGTACTAAGACTAAAAGTATTTTGTTTTTTAATGAAGATTATATTATTTATATTGTAGGAGATTTGGTTATGAATTTTCAAGTCTTTATAAGAATATACACTAAAGTATTTGAATATATTCGTTGCATTGACATATACGTTACACCACGTCATTGCGATTATGTAACAATAAATAACATCGTGCTACTATCACAACCGGTGTATTTTTAGTTCTCGCGTGTTTCAAGAAATCTCATTGGGCAATTGAACAAACCAATGGAGAAGAATCGTTAGAATAATCATCGTTGCTCAAAGTAGAGGCATTTCTCGTGAAGAAAATGCGCAGTTTCAGGGGTGAGACAGGTAAATACAGATGTATTTTATTAGCATCGAATGTATTATTATTTAGAATAGTTTTTACAGATTAGAGATCCTTTTCCATCCAACTCTTCGTTTACTCTGATGTATATGTTGTCCGAAAAGTGTCTTTCTTTTGCAAACGTGTTTCTTACAACAGTGAACCTTCGTACAAACGCAAAACCAAATCTGTGAAACCAAGTCGCGGTGTTTATCTCAACAGAACAAAATCGATCGTACGTAATTCGAGAAAATAATATAAAACGTCTATTAAAACGAAAGAAACTTTTCGGACAACCTGATACATTACTATATAACTTTCTTAATACTTTTCAAGATATTCTTTCAAGTGAAACCAACCGATAAGAGTCGTTTCATTGTTTGTCATAGGAATCGTAGTAACCCAACCTCACTGATTATGTCAATCCTAACCTAACTCTAATAACATTACAATTCACAGAGGAACTTCCATCAGCAAGAAACTCTGTAACATTAAACGCAGCTCTAAGATCCTCCAAAGTGCATACTCCATGGAGCACACTGCGGAACGACGATCGCTGTCACACGCGAAGGTGGGAAATCCTGTTGGAACGCAAACAAGCGTTGGAGATTTCGTTGGACGATTCGAACACAGCGGCGACATTCACAAGCGATCCATCCGAGGTTGGCTTCAATACGAAAACTGTCGGTGTCAGAAGTGGGTTGGCGAGGGTTCGGGGAAGAGGAGAAGGAGGCTCGTCTGGCAGGTACTATCGGGCGGCAGCCGAGACTGAGCTTTTGCACGGTTAGCGCGATTCGGATGGCGGCGCCACGAACCGCCATTACTCAACTATTCACTCGGTAACGCAATCATACGTCACAAAGGCCTTTCATTTGCAAGCGCATTGTGGAAACCCGGCGATATTAATTGCCGCGGCTCGTTACCCTCTCCAGCCCTTCCCCCAGCGTGCTGCCACCGCCACCCCTCGTTCCAGCCACCCTCCGCCGAAAGCCCTCCGCCACCACGTGAACCAGGGCCACGGCTATTCCCCGTATTACGTATTCCGGTGCCATGCTCTGTCCTGCGTTGCCAGCCGACAACCCTCGCTTCCGACCTGCGTTTCAACCCCCAACCCCCCACACACCGCGGCACCACGCTCTTTCTAAAGCATTCTTGCGCCTGACAAATACGTCGTCCGAGGACAACGCGAGCGTAGAACGTGACTGCTGCCTTTCCGCTGCCGCGCTACGTTCGCGAATATTAATTTTTTGCCGCGATCTGCTAGGGGAACATGTCTAGCGGCGGATGAAGCAGGACAGCGGGAATGGAGGTTGTTGCTTTCTTGAAATTTTCACAGCACTTTTACCAAGGGTCGGACAGAATTATTGCTAGCTGTTTTATTTGAAGACTATTGAGGCGAGTAGTGGGAAAGCTATGGACACAGTTTCATCGCGTTCTTTTTATTATCGTTTTGCATTAGGATTACATTAGTGATTTTTGTTTACGATTTTAATGTTATTTTAATGTTATTGTATATCGTAGACGATTAATGTGAGGAATTCGCTTGAGGAAAATACTAGGATTATTTTGTAGAGAATTGGTCTGTGGTTTAAATGATGAGATAACTTGATGTTGAAGTCGTTAAATATATTTAAAAATAATTCATAAATACAGAGAATGTTCGCTAAGATGCTCGGTAATTAATTAATTAATTCGCGGTAAGACTGTGTATTAATTGCTATTAACCCCTTAACCTACAACTACGGGCATAGCCCGTAGTACAATGATCGGACCAAACGTAAATATTGCGGGCATTCTCGAACGTAAATCGTAGGTTAAGGGGTTAAAATTGCTCGAGGCTGAGACTGAAAAACTGGTCACCTTACGATGATTTAAATTCGTCTTTGTTTGACGCTTGCACGTAGCGGCGACATTGTTTTGCCACGAGTTTATTTACTATTTCATTATGTACAACCTAACGATGTTGATACTCCGAGGCAAAACAACAACGTGATTTCGTTTTGTCAATCTTTTCTCACAATAAATATTTTTATCTTTGTACACGTATCATTATTATTTTTTCTTTCATGCATGATCGCATGATGTATCCTATTTAGCATACGAATCGTTAAAAATCAAACGTTTCATATTTAACAAGCTAATATTAATTCCGAAACAAATGATCGTAGGAATTCGATGAATTATACGGCCAGTGACTAGTCGTAACTGAAATTCTACCCAGTTAGCTGCAAAACGATCAGTTACGTCACGAGCACCATCGAAGCACTCTCTTCTGGAAAACGTCGAAAACACAGGCGTAGAACCCAACCTAACCTCCACACGAACGCGACCAGCCAGCGATTTCATCGTTGCGTCGCGTAGTTCTCCGCTGCGAGGCATAAAGCAATCACACGCAGAGGATCCTATTTGCATGCAACGGTAGGTTGCAGCGGCCGGAACAATTTCGAAATTCGCGTCGAATTTTTCAATTGTCTCCCCATACCAGATCGATCCTTTTCCCGCGAAACGATATTTCTTTTTGTATTTTCTTTCTTCTTCTCGTGGTGACGCGAACGCCGTAACGTTTATTAGATCCTGTCGCGTTACGGACGTTCTTCATATCGTGTATTCTATTTCCGAGGCTGCCTGGTGTCCCGTGCTGACACCAGCAGTCTCGTTTATGCAAACTTCTCGCGCGCGTCGAGAGTTTCTGAAGCACACTCGCGTGTGCCAAATACAAGCAGCAAGGTTAGGACAATAGAGTGGATCGCGCGCAGCCTGCACCAGATACACGTTGGGCAAGAAGAATGTTGGAAGCGGTCGAGTGCACCCCTGACCGCCCCCTTTTTCGCCGCGTTAAAAACATTGTACCCCGTCGGGAATTATTGCGTACTTACCCGGCTGTAATTACATGTTCATGGTAATACAATGGCGTAAGAGGACTCTTTTGAATATTTTTTGTATACCAGTAGAATAGAAATTTATCCATGTGAAGAATATATGATTTATTTTTGCTGTACGAAGAATTAACAATCACGTGGAAGGTTAACGTGGATGTATAGTTGGACAGAAAATTCAAAGGATTGTCTTTATCGGTGTCTAAAGTACTGATTAACACTTTGACTGCCACGTGGGTCATATATGAATAATAAAAATACTCCCGTGTCGTCCTCAGCGTAACATGTGATTTCTGTGTGGCAGTAAAAATGTTAAGAAAAACTCGAATTGTCAAATATAATACTATAAATGTTACGTCTTAACTCAATTCCATTGCTTAACTTGTTACGTCTCCAGTTCACTTCCCTTTCAACAAACAAAAAGATTTTTAACGTTCTGAGAACATCTTTACGCATAACATTGCAATGTGAAATGGCATATTAATAACGACTTTATAAAAATTTTTTAAGGATAGAAAAATATGATTAAGTTGGAAGTAACGCAAAGAACGCGGCATAGATGCCATGCTGTAGTTGGATGCAGAACATTACATAAAATTATATAATCAGTGTAAGATACTTTGTACCGCGATAGTTCTAAAGGAAATTTCCCAGAATTACGAAATCGAAGCGAGAAAGTCGATGACGCAGTCAATAAATGTTTCCCGTAGAAATTATTGCTAAAGGAACTCTATTTCCTAACAAAATTACTTTAAACGATACGTTTTATAATTCTACGTATAATTTACGTAAGTAACATTTCATTCACAAGCGTATGGCGAGTAATCAGTTTAGAAAAAGAGGAAGACGACTGGAATTTAAAATACAAAGCGAGCAAAGGATCGTTGCAAAGGGTTAAAAAGTACATAGTGACGAGATCGATTCCGTGCTCCAGCTCGTTTTCCATTTATCCGATCCCTCTATTGAGAGCGGTCTCAAAGGAACCGTGCGAGTGACAAATACAAACCCGAAGACATTCCTCCAATGGATGTCATTGATTAATCTTAGCGTATGGATTGCAAGACGGTGAAGTAGGCAGTCAGTCACAGGCACATATACAATATGGCCACGATTTTTCACGTCCACGCTCGGATACGCCGCTTTATCACGCGTGTCGCGAAAAAAACAAACATCGAAATTGGATTACGCTGCGGCGGACGATCGGGCTGCATTATTATACATTAGAAACGTCCGTTCGATACAACGCCGGTTATTTATAATTGATTTTTCTAGACGTCCATGTCCGATAGGTTCCGCTGGTAATTGATGTCTTCAATCTTCCCTCGAACGTAACGCGGTTCTAATCGCTGTTCGATGCACTACCGAGTGTGAAAAGAAGTTGACCGTGTAATTTGTATTTTACTGCGCCGCTCTTCTGCCTGTTTTCAATGAGCGTAATGGCTAAAATTGCCTTTTTTCCATTAGATCGTTTTTTCCTTCTTTTTTCCTTTTCTTTTTTTCTTTTTAAGAAGCACACCGTATACGTTTGTTCAATTTACGCTGAAAGAAGCGTGTAATTTGCTCATCGTAAAAGAATGACGTGTATTCCCATTAGAATGCAACGCCGGTAATTTAATGTTCCAGCGTGTTAGGACTGCAAGCAAGTAGTTGCATAATTCTCTTTGAACTTTCCAGGATTACTGTACTGATGAAAAAACTAAATACGATTCACACAGTGTAATCACGTCGTTATTATAATAAAACTTAGCGAAGCTGTTAAGAACAAGTAACAACGACTACACGAAGCATCGCGAATTAATAAACACGTTCTGTCTCTTCCAAACGAAATGACCAATCGCGTCAGAGAATCAACATTTTGGATTTTACATGCAACGACATCTTCCACCACAGCCTCCAATTAATATGTAAAAATCCGAGCTCGTTCTTAGCGAGGTGTTTCGTCGAGCGGACATGTTCCCGCGAGCTCGGTTATCTCGAGTACAGGGTCGAGACGTGTTCCGCTCATATTCCTGGCCCGTGTTCCCCAGCCCGTGTTCACCGCGTGTCGGAAACCCGTCCCCTTCCACAATCTTCGAGCCTATAAGCGTCACACGGGTCGCGCTTGAAAAATCGACTCGGTCGCCGTGGAAAAACCGCACGCGTGTTTGCCCTGGTCGAATCGGCTCGAATTCGAAACACCGTCTCCGAGAGAGAGAGAAGGAAGAGCGGAAGACGAACACAAACGAGAGAAACGACAGCTGGCCTCCGTTCCAGCGACTCAACGATCCGATGATTTCAGTGTGCGTGTCTTGGACACACTTTTCAGACGAGAAAAAAGCTGATCGCTGACGTTTGATGGATCGCGACTAGGACGCCCTGGACAGAGAGCTACTCTGTTTTTCCACGGTCGTCTCTTCCTGCTGCCGCCTCCCTACCTTATTCTCCGAGGCCTGCCAGATCTTTCTTACGTGGCAGTACAGCGAGAAGAACAAAGACATCAACGCTGATGGATGCGCGAGCGCACCGGCCACGATGCGTGCGCTGTGTATTGTCTTCTGTCTCCCCTAATCGGCTTTCATCCTTCCTCGAGATCAAAAGGGTTCCTAGTATTTTTCTGGAATGTGATTTTCGTGCAGGTTTCAGGGTACTTCTTCTTTACTTTGCAAGGCTATGGGATATTATGGAATATAAAGGGATAGCTATCGAGTTGTGGGGTTAGGTTATCCGATAACTTTTTCTCGTTTTATGAGGAAATAATATACGCACAGTGTTTTTGGTTTTGTTTTATTTCGTCGAATTACGTACGAGCCATTTTGTTCTGTTGAGATAAACAGCGCGACGTTTCACAGACTTGCTTTCACGTTTGTACGAAGGTGCACTATTGTAAAAAACACGTTTGCGAAAAAAGACACTCTCCGGATAACCTAAAAAGTTGTATATCTTTGCATATAGCGTGATTCCTCAACAGTCTATCTATAATGTACAATTCGTTAATTCGTTAATAATATTAGCAAATTATCGCTTGCGCGTGTCTGGACAATTTATAAAACATTTTACAAAATTGTACGACAGAAGTGCACAAATTAATTGCGAATTTTTATGAACGTAACTAAAGAAATAGAAACTAAATTAACGTTTATTTCACCGTTTAAATATTACACCAGGCAATTGTTATTTCGCGAAACCACTAATTATACAATATTACTACTTAACCTCTTAGATACTAGGTTATCCGAAAAGTTTCTTTCGTTTTATGAGGAAATAATAGACGCACAGTGTTTTTGGATTTATATTATTTTGTCCAATTACGTACGATCGACTTTGTTCTGTCGAGATAAACACTCCTATTGTACTAATTTTAACGTTACGCACATGGATGTTTAATTGAATATTCACGACTTTCAAATGCTAAAATCGCCGTGAATGTTTAATTATAGAAGATTTCGATTTATATTCGGGCCTCGTTTTTCGATCTCGGAATGTTGTGTCAGGTGTGGAGAATTCTTCTCTTTCTTCCTCTTTCAAGCAGGCTCGGTAGAGGCGTTAAAAAATTACGTTTGTTGCGGCTCGTACGTCTTAAGTCGCAAGTAGCTGGCTGCGACACATAATTACTTTCCTTAGCCGTGCGCTCAGCCATCGTGGACAGTAATTAATAGTCCTTCCTGTCTCGCGAAAGACGCTCTTTGGTGTTTCACGCGGCCGAATCTCGAGAATGAACGTTTTCTTTTTTCTTCTGCCTGTTTACTGGCTGAATCGAGGTAAAAAGACGCACGAAACGAAAACAGGAGGGAAAGGCTTCGTGGAAATATCGGTGTTCTCACGCGATCTACTCGGTCCGAGTTAATCTACCGAATATTTTATATTTATAAAAGAGTTGTAATTATAGACGATGATTTGCGGATGTTTTGATCGATGTAATGAAATTTGCCAAGTTTTGGCAGCAGATCGCTCACATTTATCGCGTTACAATCCACAGCTTGAGAAAAATGAAAAATGATACGCCACTTGTTCTTTTAACTTTGTAGAAAACATGAACAGCAAAAGTTCAGTTATATGAGCACGTATTTTTATAGTTATCTATCCAATCATTTGTTTCTGTTCAGAATAAATTATATACGTCGGACAAGTGAAATGCGATACACAGATAATTTAGACAAAATGCATAGACGTATTCATCTACAGCGGTACTGTAATATCAGAAGCTAATAAGAGCTGGTACAAGCGATAAATAGTGAAACGTTGTTAGTAGCATTCGATTAGATAAATTATTCGTACAAATAGCATTTTCAAGCATATTAAAATATAATGTACATGGTGAGTGTTCTTAAATTATAACCTCATCAAGACCCAACAATCTGACTGTTCTATTATTAAGAAATTTTCCAAATTCTTCAATATTTCTTTTACAGACACGTCTCTTATAACCATGCATCTTCACACAAACATGAAACCTAACCTGTCAAACGTTGTGATCTTTATCTTGATAGAACAAAATGGATCATATAGTATGTATAGTATATGATCATATAGTAGTATAGTATAGTATGTAGTATATAGTAGTGTAGTATAGTGATTTCCATCCTTAATTATCCAAACGAGTTCTTAACATTGAATACTTTGTTTACTTGTACATTTTAATTTCCCATAATTGTATAAACATTTAGAGAATATTTATCAGCGCTAGAACTACCACACCAGTCAAACTGATTGGTTTTACAATTTTATAAACATGTGGACCCTCGTTTAGGAATGATAGTCCCAGATGGATTAATAATATCAAAAATGTACCACGTAACATGGAATTGCTTCTGTAAGAAAGTAATAAATCAATAAATATAAAAATATTCTATGATTATGTATTTTTTAAAGTCCAGTCATTTTCATTGGTTTTGGTAGAAACCTGGTGAAACTGGGTTTGGTAGCTTCGTGTTAACTATCGGTGGTTCTAATGTTAAATTCTATAACTTGGTCATTTAAATGCAACAAGCTTAACGTGTAAAAAAATAATGGAGCAGTGGTCGCGAGCTCGTTCGAAGCATGACAAATGAAATGGCGAAATAACTCAATCCCATGTCACGGCCATGGTAAGCATAATTTCGCGCGTTTCACGGGGCTGGCTCGTGAGCGGCCATTCTCCACTAGCAACTTCATTCGGCCGTGGCCCCCCGAGCACGCTCTCCATCGCCACTGATAACACGAATTTACCAAGACTGGTCGTTTTGCTCGCGCCAGCACCGAGAAAATCGCCTCTTTTCACATTACGCATATTATGTAGCGAAGGCGCAGCCCTTACCTGGCTATCCACGCGGCGGCAAGCCGGTCATCATCATTACGCGGCCGGGAATCGCGATATTATGCTTTATCTTTGGCAGCCAGTCCCCGGGTACGGTGGTTACACGAACACGGCCACGATTAAGTATGCAAAGATCGAATTTGAATAATGAGATCTTAATGATACCGTTCTCCATCGAAACTTTCTGCCTAATCTCCGCTACGAATCGATCGCGCGAGTGACACACTTGTGCTTCTACGTCCAAACGAATCAATTGTGCCAGCTTAAAGAAGAAAGAATTACCCATATCTGTTGAAAATGACAACGTGAGTTCGTGCTCGCCATCCATATGCGGATGCGTTAGTTATAAGAAATAGTAACTAGAAGATAATCCTAGTTACAATCGATAGATTTAATCGATAGGCTTAAGATGCTTTTTTGTTTTTATCCGTAGTTTTTGTAAACGCGTGCAATAAAGGTTTCTTTGGCTCACAACGGTGTGATAGATTTATCCATTCAATAAAATAATAACTATTGTGATCCTACCTCTGAGTATAGAAACAACAACAAATATAATATAATATAATATATTTAAATATTATAAAAAATTGTTTTTTATAATATTTCAATATTATAATATGATATTAATGTAATATTGTTGAAAATGACAACGAGAGTTCGTGTTCGCCATCCATATGCAGATGCGTTAGTTGTAAGAAATAGTAACTAGAGGATAATCCTAGTTACAATCGATAGATTTAATCGATAGGGTTAAGGTGCTTTTTGTTTTTATCCTTAGTTTTAGTAAGCTCGTGCAATAAAGGTTTTTTTGGTTCACAACGGTGTGATACATTTATCCATTCAATAAAATAATAACTATTGTGATCCTACCTCTGAGTATAGAAATAACAACAGTATCAATTGGAATGAGAATTTTTTCCCAACGTAGCGAACTTGATGTCGTCTGTGGCGATTGAAGGATTTTGAAATGTTTCAGCGAAAGGTTCGTTCAAATTCGATTCTTGTGTCTATTCTCGTAAAAATGATTTGAGGAGGAGAGTAATTCTTATAGAGTACGGAATGTATTTGGAAAATTTCTTATTTTGCATAATTATGATTCATTATGATTCATAATTTTGTCGATAGGTGGCCTTAGCGCATTCTTTGTTTTGTCAACGTGTTCAGAGCACCTAAGCTACATAGTTTTCTCGTTCTTTGGACTTACACCTTTAATTTAGTAAAAAAATTGTGTCGATTAATTATTTAATTTAATTTAATTTAATTAAGGAAATTCATTTGACGCAACGCATTAGCATCCGCGATTCGTTTCTGAAACGACTGATCACTGGCGACCAAAAGTGGATTGTTTATGACAACGTTAATCGGAAAAGATCGTGGCTGATGCAAGATGAACCAGCCCAGGCGACACCAAAAGCTGAGATTCACGAAAAAAAGATTATGCTGTTAGTTTGGTGGGATTATAAAGGAATTCTGTACTTTGAACTTTTATCAAGAAACCAAACGATTAATTCAAACGTGTACGTTCAACGGCTCGCCAAACTGAGCGACGCAGTTCGAGAAAAGCGGCCGGAATTGGCAAATTGTAAGAGTGTTGTTTTCCAGCATAATAATGCAACACACATCTTTGGTCGGGCGCCAAAGATTATTGGAACTAGGTTGGTATATGTTGTCACATCCACCGTATAGCCGTGACCTTGCGCCTTTAGGTTATCATTTATTTCGCTCCATGCAGAACTCCTTAAATAGTAAAATTTTTCATGACGCTGATAATGTAAAAGTTATTTGCTGGCAAAAATCAGAAGTTTCGTGAACATGGAATTATGACACTGCCTGAAAGATGGCAAAAGGTGATCTACAAAAACGCACAACCTTAATTGGATAAAGTTATACTTTTAAAGAAAAATTATAAATTTTCCATCTTATTTAAAATACGCAATCATACTAAAATCGTACGTCTCCAAGAATTATCAGTTTTAATGTGTAAATTAGCATAAATTAATCGGAAAATAACACAAATACCGTATATGGAACTTGTTAAAAAAGTATGAATTTAAAACGTAGAATATAGTATAAAATCAAAAATTGCTGTCCACTATTGTTCTACAGCCTATGACAAATACCGCGGACCAGATCCCTTCAAATCGGCGTAACAAAAATACAAGACGACAAGCGAATTTCATTGAACCGTCTGTCAAAACCATTTGAAAGTCGTGCAACCGAAACGAGATGGGATCGTGGTACGAGCCACGAAAGCAATTAGCCACGTGATCCAACTGACCAAATTCCCGGGAGATCCATCCTAATTACACAATTTGTTAACATGGCCGTTGTTAAAGCAGCACGAGAGGGTAGCTGGTGGTAGAATCGGCTGGAAATTAAAAAGCATTAATAACGCGGCCGGATTGGTCGAAGCTAGCTCGTCGAGAGTTTTCAACCAGAGGAAGCGACGTGGTCGTCGAACGAAGAAAGACGCGGACGAAGAAGAGCTGAGACTCGATTCACGATCCACGGGTGGGTGGATTCGACGTGGAGGGGCTCCGGATGAGCCGCGAGAAGGCGAGCAAGGAGCAAGGGGAGGTGTTCCTCGAGGCCTGCGGAGGGTGAAGCGAACTAGACGTAGCCGTTGGACGCTGTGCCGTGTAATTTATTTCCCTTCGCTTCCGTGTCGCGGCCGAACGAAACGTCGGATCGACGGGGGGTGGAACACGACCCGATGAACCTATCGTACGTTCGACCTCACCACTCCCCTTCGCCTGTGCTACCTTCCTCCTCCCGTGGCGTCGCCCTTAGGAAACCGGTGAAAATTTCGAGAAAATCGACGCCTCAGATAAATCACGTTTATCGGTCGCGGTGAAGCTCGCAAGACCGACCTTCTATGAATGCCTCAACAGATCGACTCGAAATCATTTTCACGCGCTGGTGACCCTTTGTCGTTCAGCTACCGGGTTTGAGTAGCTTGTGGTACGAGTGTTCAGTTGTAGGAGATACATAAAATGGGTCATTATGAGGGTGGAGGTTTACGTGAATTTGTGAATTATGATTTGGCAGGTATATTAATATTCCATCATTTGTGGAAATTTGTGGTACTTTTTCATTTTTAAACGCATCATTCTTGCAAATATAATCAAATATCTTGGAATTGTTCATTTATGTGAAGTTATTGGAATTATATCATCGTTTTGTATTTCAGAGGGTTGAGGTTGACTGATAGAAGAACGAGTGGATGAATTTGTAATAGAAAAATGTATTGAAATAAATGAAGGTATAAGTGTAAGTATAATGTATAGGTTTATGCTGATCCAGATCCTCGCTTAGTGTTACAATACAATGGAATAATAGGGTCACGTTCATATATTTATAGCAAAAGGACATTACCAAAGAAGCTCAGATTTTTCATGAAGCTTTGAATAATCTGTGTTTAAGTAACATTTTCTATTTTATTATAACCACAGAGTACACTTAAAATGTTTTTTCATTTATTTTAAGACATGCTATTTACACTTTAGAATATTAATTTAAATAACAATGTGTGGGTTTGTCATTATGCATTTTGATAGGTTAGATTTTTCATAAAGCTTTGAACAATCTGTGTTTACGTTTTCTATTTGATTATAAACACAGGGTACACTTAGAATGTTTGGCTTTTTCATTTATTTTAAGACATCCTATTTACACTTTAGAATATTAATTTAAGTAACAATGTGTGGGTTTGTTATTATGCATTTTGATAGGTTAGATTTTTCATAAAGCTTTGAACAACCTGTGTTTACGTTTTCTATTTCATTATAAACACAGGGTACACTTAGAATGTTTGGCTTTTTCATTTATTTTAAGACATGCTATTTACGCTTTAGAATATTAATTTAAGTAATAATGTGTGAGTTTGTTATTGTTCATTTTGATAGGTTGGTCCTACTCTTAGGATTCATCATAAAGTTTTAAACATTTCCTATTTGATTATACCCACAGAGTACACTTAAAATGTTTTTCATTTATTTTAAGACATGCTATTTACGCTTTAGAATATTAATTTAAGTAATAATGTGTGGGTTTGTTATTGTCCATTTTGATAGGTTAGATTTTTCAAAAAGCTTTGAACAATCTGTGTTTACGTTTTCTATTTGATTATACCCACAGGGTACACTTAGAATGTTTGGCTTTTTCATTTATTTTAAGACATCCTATTTACGCTTTAAAATATTAATTTAAATAATAATGTGTGAGTTTATTATTGTCCATTTTGATAGGTTGGTCCTACTCTTAGGATTCATCATAAAGTTTTAAACATTTTCTATTTGATTATACCCACAGAGAAAAATATATTGAAATAAATAAAGGTATAAATATTAGTGTACTGTACAAGTTTATGCTGATCCAGATCCTCATTCTCTTAGTGTTACAATACAATGGAAAAATAGAGAGCACGTTCATATGTTTACAGCAAAAGGTCATTGCCAAAGGAATTAACCTTATACCTGTAGCTAAAGGCTGCAAGGTACACAAATATAAATCTATTTATTAATTGCTTTGCTCCTAAACATAATGTACATTCAAGGGTACAATAATATGCACCTACTCTTGTTTAGAATATTTTCTTTCACTGAATTCTATTTTCTGTGTAATAGCGGTCTCTAGGTCACGGACGTATACAAATAAAGATGTAGAGTTTTTCTTGAAGCAGTTACTTCAACACAAAGAATGTTTTTTTTATTTATCGAGATATGTATAATTTTATGTGCTAGACTAGGTTAGCTGCGTAGTAGCGATACTTGTATGTGAATATCAGTGTGTGGAAGTATATGTGTGCGTCTCGAAAACAAAGGAATGTAAACTGTTCAGTTAATAGTGCGGTATGGAAGTAGGTGTATCGATGAATATCTTTGAAATCGTTTATCAAATAAATATATAACTATTGTAATATAAATTCTAAATGTAAATTTAGTGTTCCTATACCATTATTTCGACTATGAAGATCCAAAATTCTCAACAAATATAAAACAAAAATTGTTGTTTATCTATTATCACCTTATGAAAGGAAAGAAACTTTCCAGACGACCTAATGCAATTGAAACAGTTAAAGTATCTGTAGAACATATAAGGAAATCGCAAACTAATAACTATGAACGTTATAATAGATTAGTATTATAGTAAAGAAATGGACGAAATATTTAAAAAGTTGCGTTATAGATGCTACCATAAAATAAATAATTTAATACTTTACACTTTGGTAATAAGAATACACAACGCTTTATGTATCTAGGAACAGCAACAGCTTTATGTATCTGTAACGTCATTTAAGGGCTAACATCACACAATGTCTTGTCATTTTTATAAATTAATTTTTATAAATTTTCATAAATTAGTAAACAAATGATAATTAATAAGGTTTCAGGTACGATACGATAATCGTAATCAATTACTGCGTACACTAGCGGACAAGTTGGATAGATAGGGACAAAGGTTGAACATTTTTCGCCCTCGCAGGAATATGGCGAAAATTCGTACAGAGTCAGCAGCCCAAGAAATGCCTTTGATAAATCGCACTCGATATTTTTTTACTTTCCCCTCGTTCGTCTTGCAGAATGCGCTCTCGCCCCGTTTCCCGGCATCACACCCTTCTCTCCCGCCGACAGCTCCGATCGTCCCACTACGCTGCTGAGTTTCATGATTTCTTCGGCCATACTTCCGGTCGGCCTTCCCACGCTCCTCTATCCCAATCATCGTATCGTTTCCCGTGAAATCTCACGCTAATCGTAAAAAATTCCGCGACAGTAAAATGTTCAATCGTAATACTTCGAATTTCCTCGACGAACGATTAGAAATTACGATAATCGATGTGTCCCCTTCGGACATAACAATCCTTTCACCAGCGAATTCTCTGCTTTCTACGTATCATTCTATTTATTTTAGAAATAAATTCCATCGTATTTACAAAACTGACATGAACTAGATCGAAAATCAGTTTGAATTTCCTGGAACCACCCAGCCAACACATCAAAATTTAAATGCTACGTGCAGATATTTTAACCGAAGTATTTCATGAAGAATTTAACAGCCATAATTTCAAGATTTGACAGTATCCGTGAAGAATTCTTTGTAAACCCAAGACGAGAGAAATTGGCGAATTTGAAGCGAAGAATTCTGGACAGTTGCGGCGGCGTAATGGCGGGATCTGAGGATTCCGGCCAGGCCAGGATAAAGGGAAAAGGAAACAGGAAGAGTACTCGCTGGTCGGGTTACTCTAAACCAGATATGCGCAACGATTTCACGAGAGTCGGCGAAAGAGGAAGAGGAAACTGAAAGGATCTCGGAGTCAGTGACCTTGACGGGATTTATGGCCGTCCTTTTCGCTATTCGTGACGCAGGAAACGAAGGTTGGGCTCGCGTACAAGAATCGTTCGGTCGCAGCGTGAAGTTGAAATCCTTTCCGAACTTAAAACTGTCCTTGATCCCCGAATCCTATAGAATCGTTAGCAAAATGCTATTGTCACGCGTCCTAAGAATCGGGTTAGAAGCTCGCCGTATTATTGTATTTGTAGGTATCCATTGTGCCAAGTTGGTTTCTTCTTCACGTTTCCCTCTAGTGGCAAAGCAAAGGCAATCATTGGTGTTTACCCTGAGAAATCTTAGAATCGATAGACCTTCAGATTGACAGTTCCACCATGCTAAAGAATAAATGGAGATTCGAGCGAAAGCGACAATAGCAAAGGTGTATAGAATATTTCGTTACTATTTCAGCTTCTGTATACTGTAGCGGCATATGCTTCTTGGAACGTTTCGTTTCGAAGACACCTCACGCAGTTGTTTTGCCACAGACAATTAACACTGTACGACGCACTTAATGTGATAAACAAACTCTGGACAAAGCAATTTCGCTGCTACGTGCAATCTACAGCCGGCGACAAGTCAAACCTTTTGGTACCCCCCCCCCCCTACCTGTGTGAATAGACGACCATATCCTTGTGACATCAACCGCATTTTAATCTACACCAGAGATGATAAATCGAGCTTCGGACTCTTTTGCACGTGTCACCACCTTATCATCATAACCTACAACGAGCCTATGACACACCTTAATCCACATCAGAAATAATAAATCGACCCCCAAGCTTCAGACTCTTTTGCACATCATCCCGAAACCAAAACTTATATAAGCCGAGACTTGAGCCAGCACGGGCAGTTTTTGTTCAGTCTTTCTCTGATTCAGTATCATTCTACCTCTGTAAAATCATTGTAATCATTCTACTTACTGAGATATGTATAATTTCATGCGCTGGACTAGGTTAGGTGCGTAGTAGAGATACTTGTATGTGAGTATCAGTGCGCGGAAGTATGTGTGTGCGTGGCGTCTCGAAAACAGATGAACGTAAACAGTACAGTCGGTTAACAGTGTGGTATGGAAGAAAGTGCCGTGACACGTGCAAGTGTGTATCGATGATCTTTGAAATCGTCCATCAAATAAATATATAATTATTCTAATATTAATTGCAAGTGTAAATTTAGTATTGCTATGACATTATTTCGGCTATTAAGGTTTAATAATTAATATAATTAATAATTCGGCAGTTTAAAATATCCGTAAATGTTGAGGCTATTAGATGTATGAAGAGAGGAACGCGTGGATAAAGTAGAAAATATATTTTAATACGGAAGTGTAAATACAAGTAGCAATATAATTTGAGCTGGTTCCGATCCGTACGCTAGTGTCACACGCTCGAGAAGGCCACTCACTCAGAAACACTAATCAGGTAGATGAAACATCCTGCATGTCATAGCTATCGAAATAATAACCAAACAGTAACGGAATAGCCGCCTCTGATATACGTCCGACGATAACCCCTCCAAAGGGACTAAAACCTCAATATAAAAACCCTGCTAAATTAGCGCTCAAGACCTCATTCTGTTGTAACACTTTGAACCGTCACTCTGTTGGATTTATATAATAAAAATTCCATCATTTTATATGAAGTTCAATCTCTTCACTTTATCGTGAAACGTTGGAACTGCGACGCGAGCAGATCACCGGCGATCTATCGGTTTCGCGATTTCTTGTGCCTCCGACGTGACACTAGCAGTGTAACCCTATAACTGAAAACTCCGAAGCTATCGTCGCCTGTCTACTGCCTATGGTCTGCCTGTTATTAAATATAGGTTTGGGGTTGATATTTAATAGATTCACACAGATTGAATTTTACTTTCTATATTTCACCACCTCGTACAAAACGTCTGAACACACCGGATACACTTAGATAATCAACACGTGGTCGACTACTAAGACAAAAGAGCGTCGTTAGGAATCGTACCAACTTAGCTTGTAGAAACTAGCGACCATACCAACTTAACGTTTCTCAACACTGCCTTCGTCCCAGTCTATTGTTTATACGCTGTCGATGGCTTCAGTGCTCGAGAAAACTAAAAAGACCAGATGTAGAGTTTTCCTAGAAGTGGTGACCACTTTGACAGTAAATATAGTTAATTAAATCAACTCGTCTCCTTATTACTTTAACCAACAACACGTCACACCGTCCACCACAATACAATGGATACATCGTGGCAAGCAGCGCATACCAGACTATCGACTACATAAATGGCCGATGCAAATCGAGGCAAAGGTTGCCAGGATATCACCGATTACTCAGCCCCGATCGCTCATTCCAGAACACGGAGCGCATTCCGCGTGGATACACAAACGATAGGCGTAACAAACGACGTCCTTACGGAACAACCTTTCACCGTTCAACGAGACCAATGGAGATACTCGGTGGCACGGCCCTCCCGCGTACATAGCCGGCAGATCAAAGCGCGGTGCATTGCGTCTCTGGAAAGCGAGGAAGCGGCTCTCATCATGCAATATTACGTTCTCCAGCGTTGAAATAATAATACATATATCGAACCTTTCACCGGGCAAGTGGAGCGATCGAGCTGACCGATTAAACGCGGCCGTTCGATGCATTTAAAAAGCAGCGCAATTAATGTTGGCCTGCAGGCTGTTAACGGTATACCATATGCATTTACGTACGTACAAACCGTGTAACATCTTTTTCCTACTTTTTTTTTTTTATCTTTATCCTTCTTTTTTAACTTTTTTTCCGTCATCTTGTTCCGCAGTTCTCGCAACATGGCTCTCGATGCATCGCAATTCTGCCGGTGAAATTCGACGAAATGAGAATGATACTTTGATGAAGGGGTGGCGGCGGTGCAGGATGTCAGGTGGCGGCGCGTTGCCGGTTCTAATTAAAAAGCCGTGTTGGCATCAGCCAGCGGCCGGGACATAACCTCTTTTTCCCCGCGTATATTTTTTTCCCCCATTTTTGAAATGGCCGCGCCACGCTTACGTAATACCAACAAGCTGGCCGCATCTCCCACCGTCCCCGCCCCCCGTGCCGACCCTTCGCCCTTGGTCCGCGGGCAAACGAGCTCTCGCGGTGTTAACGTGCACATGTTCGGTGCTTTCACAATAATTCTCTACCCCCGTAGCTCTCGCAATTCGGACACAATAAAAACTGCAGCGAGACAGTTTGGCGGGCAAGTGTGATGAAAGGGCTTTCGCGAAAATTTTTTTTCCCAACGCACTACGGCCACTCTGCCTATTTTTCTTCTTTTTGCCTGCCTTTTTTAGTGACTGTTTTTCTCGATATGTACTTTGTTTTTTTTTCCCCTGTGGCTTTTCGTTTTTTGTTTTAATCGCTTCGAAGTACTTGAAAGCAGACGTGCTTGACACGCGCAGATACGCGGCCCGGATGATGGACGACGCTGGAACCGTGTCGATGACGAGCTGACGGACGTTTCTCAGCTGTCCTGGCTGCTGCTGGTTAAAATCGCCATGTTTCTAATCGTCTTCTGCAGATTTGATAGATATGGATTGGTAAAATATGGCAGCAATGGAATTACTATTTTGAAATATTCTTTATTAAAAAAATTACATTACGTTTCTCATTCCGATATTACGTGATTTATTATATCATTAACAAGCATTATTTTATTTTACAATTACACGTATAACATTCTATTAGGTTGTCCGGAAAGTTTCTTTAGTTTTATGATGAAACAATAGACGCACGTTTTTTGGTTTTATCGAGGTATGTATAATTTTATGTGCTAGACTAGGTTAGCTGCGTAGTAGCGATACTTGTATGTGAATATCAGCGTGTGGAAGTATATGTGTGCGTCTCAAAAACAAAGGAATGTAAACTGTTCAGTCGGTTAACAATCGGCTATGGAAGAAAGTACTGAGACGCGTGCAAGTGTGTATCGATAAATATCTTTGGAATCGCTTATCAAATAGATATATAACTATTCTAATATGAATTCTAAGTGCAAATTTAGTATTCCTATACCATTATTTCGGCAATTAAGATCCAAAATTCTCAACATTATTAAACAGTTGAAGTATCTAGAACATATGAGGAAATCGTAACTAATAACTATGAACGTTGTAATAGATTATTATCATAGTAAAGAAATGGAAGTCAGTCGGCTATGGAAGAAAGCGCTGAGACGCGTGCAAGTGTGTATCGATAAATATCTTTGGAATCGCTTATCAAATAGATATATAACTATTCTAATATGAATTCTAAGTGCAAATTTAGTATTCCTATACCATTATTTCGGCTATTAAGATCCAAAATTCTCAACAGGTTTATATTATTTTATTTATACGATCGATTTTGTTCTGTCGAGACAAACACGTTTGTACGAAGGTGCACTGTTGCAAAAACCACGTAGAACCTAATACCTGTACATATTTTAACCTATTCTCAATCCCATAGATACATAGAAAATATGTTAGAAACTGATGAAAAAAGCGAACATATCCCAAGATGGACGACAAGATCGCACGCCATATCCCCGAGCGACGAATGACACATCCCCTGAAAGGCATGCTCTTCCAATCCGTTGTAGCGACCCCTTAAACCGAACTGAATTGAACGGAACACCACCCCTACCGGAGCTACAACAGCCCGAGCGCAGAGACCTACTCGTATTATCCACAGTGACAGGATGGCGGAGTTATTAATGGCCGCGACAGTGACAAATGACGAACTGTCGGCGCAAGCAAGACTGATATGGCGGGCTTCATTCCTCTCTTCTCTCCTTCGGCCTGTCTCCCTTCTCTCTCTGCCCAACAGCCTCTCCGTTATATTCCCTCGTGGTTCCCGTCTCCGTTCATCCCCTCGTCCTCGACTCGACCTTCTCTCCCGTGTTTCTCTACCACCCTGCCCAAGCCTCTCTCGTCCAAGCTTCGTGTCCAAACATGGGACAAACACGATATACCCAAGCCGTTTCTTCGAGTGATATCAATGATCGAGGAATCTTCCACGGGGACTCTCCCCTCGCGATCATTGATATTAGGAGTTAGTGAAGCGTAGGGCTTGCGCGGGATTATAGGAATTCGAGGAACCGTTTGCTGGCGTCCGAAAGGTTCCCTCTGTCGTTTGTTCCATCAACGAGGAATTTCTTCTGATTCAAACGACGTTCGAGGGACCTTCCACCCTGCCGATTCGTTCTATCGGTCTATTGGGTCGTTAACGCGTTTGGATACGAAAATTACGTACGTCTTCGTGCGTGCTCCGTGTTTCGCCACTGGCTTGTTAAAAATGTCATGACATTCTTCCACGTACGTAGCCGCGTACGCGACGCCAAGTGGAATGCCGGTGCTGCGATAAACCGACAGAGGCGCGTGGTGGACAGTCATTTTTCTGGTTTACCTCTGGAAACATGTGCCGTGCTCGTTTATAATCCGAAACTAGAGTGGCGATCAAAGCCGATTCCAAAAAGTGGCTGGAAGAACAGGGGGAAAGAGCGGAGCGTGAACGAGCGTCCAACCGGCTACGAAATAAAACCGCGTTGTGTACAAAATCAAAATAAACATATTTACGAATTATCCATGGCAATAACTCATGCGCGGTTTGAATAGACGGCAGGGGGTCTCTTCTTTCTCGAACCCGTCTTCTCCCAACGTCCCACCCCCTCCGGCCGCTTAGCCTTCGAAACTCCTTCAGCCTCCTCTTCCTATCATTCGGTCGCTGCTTTGTATTCCACGTTGCTCGCTCGCTGCTCCCCTTTCCACCACCCTCCTAGTCGTCTCAAGCTTCACGATTCTCTCAGCCCCTTCTGTCGATCTTATACTCCTACTACCTTCCCCCCTTTGCGTCCCCCTTTACCCTCTGGTGGATTCTTCTCACCGAAAACCCTCTTCTCTTATCCTCCTCCACTTTCTTCTTCTTCTTCTTCTTCGCCTTTCTCGTCGTTGTCGTCGTCGTCCTCGACTTCTTCCCGAGGCTTCATTCTAAGGCGACTTGATCCACCCCTTTCCACCCCCGGCCGAGCCATACCAACTTCTTTGATCCCCGCCGACCGCTCAACTTCGAAGGATCACCGGCAAGATTTTCGAAAGAATTCATAACTTTGCCCGGCGACTTAGCCGAGAAGAGATTCGCTGGCTCCGGGGACGGCCACCGGGTTATGTCGCTCCGGGGGGCTTGGACGACCCGCGTGGGACCTGGAATAACGTTCCGCGATTTCCGGAATGCGGAATTCGTTCGCTGAAACCGGCATCGTCCGAGCCAATGTACGAAGGAGCAAAAGTCAGGGCGATGCCTCGCCATAGTATTGCCGGCAGAAATTGCCATTTCCTGTTCCAGACTTACACCGAGATCCTGCTTTCAAGACGGTGGAATTAATTGGAATTTTTCTATACACTTTATCCTCTGAAATACTCCATTTCTCTTAGTAATATTAATCTACGCTCATTGGAATCAGACAAATGTAGAAAAATCCATCTTTAATTCTCAACACCATTCTCAGTAGCAGAAGTTGTGAATTTCTTTGAATTGAAAGGCCAGAGACTAATACTATTGGATTGGCCAATATTAACAGCAGAGTAAAGAACAGAAGATGAACCGTTCAGGACATAATCTCGCATCTTGATAACTTTTGCATAACTGAACTAATATCGTTTGTTGAAGTGGTCGCCACTTCTAAGAAAACTCTACATCTGGTCTTTTTAGGTTTCTCGAGCACCGCAGCCGTCCACAGCGTATAGACGAAAGACTGGGACGGAGGCAGACCATAGACGGTAGACAGGAGACGATGGCTTTGGGGTTTCAGTTATGGGCTTTTCAGCTCGAATTATATTCCTACTCGTACTTACACTTCTGTATTAAAATATATCTTCTACTCTGCGATTTATCCACGCGATTCTCCGTTTATACATCTAACAAGCTGAACGTTATTGAAACTGTACGACGTACGAGATACCTCGGCTGAGAAACGCTCTCCGTAATAAACCAAATGTAAGGATTCTAGTCAATTTCATATTAACACGTTGACTGCCGCGGCACCCGTATTCGGGTCTCAGCGAAGTTTCTGGTCGCGCCGCGTAACCCACATCCGGGTGTCGCTTATTTCACTACTTGCGGGGGATCGTCGTAGGCATTTGAAAAGATGTTGCACAATAATAAAACTGTGGGATTGTTATAAAAGTAAGACGAAAATGGTTTATTAAGAAAATTATTTAGAACGTGAAACTTTGAAGCGTTCTATGCACAGCCGAGGTCGGTCGCCACGATTTGGACAGTAAGTTGTTGTTTTCTTCAAATTCTTTCGTGCCTTTGTTCGCTCCATTCCACGTCTTTCATTCGCACAACATAGTTTGCACGCGCGTCTAATGCTTCTCCCGGAATCGTTTTCCCGAACGGCGATATTGCGCTGGCTCCGACGAAGACAAGGATTTTTGTATCTTCAGACAACCCTAATAATTTCGCAGCTAACGATCGTCCAAATATTCTAATATTTATATTCTTGCTCGTTGCAATTTTGTAAACCGTCGAAGCGTTCGCAACGGAAATTCGCGGAAGGAGTGAAGTGCCAAGTTTCCCGTGCCTTTCGATCGCTTTTCCAATTGTGGTGGCGTAAGAAACCATTTGGTCGGAACGATCTACACCGCACTTCCCTTCGTTATATTCGACAACAGCCAGTGGTTTTAACGTTGCGAGCAAACGAGACGAGAGATGATTCTCGAGACCACCGCTTGAGCGACTCGCGTTACTAAAATATCGATGGGAGCACGTAGCTTGGTACTGCTGCACGCGTGGCCTGACGCAGATTTCTTTGAAAACACGCGTGGCAGTCAACGTGTTAATTAGGTAATTAATAAAATAATAAATAACACAAGTTGATTCCACATACTACGAACCGACTGATCGCAAAATTCGACAAAATCGTAGAAACCCGTATGCGTAACATTAATCGCAAAGTTATTTCACGAGATTGGATTTCTTGGGAGCAGTGGTTAAGAAACCAAGGAATGTTGTAACTTCGTATTCCAGCGAAGAAACGATCGGTTACGTTTCTAATCGATACGAGCGACGAATCCGGAAAAAGAATTTCATCCTGGAGATATATTTGATTGACAGGTGGAGGGATGGTGGAGCAAGGGAAGGGGAAATTGGAGAAACGAGAGGGGAGTGGGATAAGAGAGACAGAGGAGCCAGCAGCAGCACGCAAGTCTGATCTGCTCATGAGCGTGGAAATCCCTCGTGGCAGCCTTGGGGTTCCGAAACATCAGCGTGATTGCGTTTCTCCAGTGGAGGTATTCCATTACCAGGGCGAGCGGGTACCCTCATTCCAGTTCCACCCCCTGGAAACGTTGGGTGTCGTGGCTCGCTATCCCCGTTACTCCGGTGCACGCTCGCCAGCATCGTGCATCGACGTGCAAACCGATATCGCCGATAGATCGTCCGGACATCGTTGCAAATGCGCCTACAGCAGTTGATGAACTTGCGCTGCAGGGTGCCCGTAAATTCGACGCGAGGATTTCGTTTCAATTATCGATCCACAGTGTATAATTAACGCGTTGGAATATTGTTTTTCATATTATCTATTTTCATATTATTTGCGATTAGTAGTAGGTTTCTTTTTTTAGGAAAAATTCAGGATCCTTGTTTGCTATAGATAGATCAGTTTCGTGTCCTTGTAAATGTTCAAGCTTCGTTTCAATTATCGATCCGCAGTGTATAATTAGCGTGTTAGAATATTATTTTTTATATTTTATATTTTAATAATAATAGGTTTCTTTTTAGGAAAAATTCAAAGATCCTTGTTTGCTGAATAATACTAATAGATAGGTTAGGTTCGTGTCCTTGTAGATCTTCAAGCTTCGTTTCAATTATCGATCCACAGCGTATAACTGGCGCGTTAGAATATTGTTTTTCATATTTTTTACTTTAATAATAATAGGTTTATGTTTAGGAAAAATTTAAAGATCCTTGTTTGCTGAATAATACTAATAGATAGGTTAGGTTCGTGTCCTTGTAAATGTTCAAGTTTCGTTTCAATTATCCATACGTATAATTAGCGCGTTAAATTATTGTTTTTCATATTATCTATTTTCATACTTTTTACTTTAATAACAAAAGGTTTCTTTCTAGGAAAAATTCAAAGATCCTCGTTTGCTACAAATAGATCAGATTCGTGTCCTCGTACATATTCAACTTTCGTTTCAATTATTGATCCACAGCGTATAACTGGCGCGTTAGAATATTGTTTTTCATATTTTTTACTTTAATAATAATAGGTTTCTTTTTAGGAAAAATTCAAAGATCCTTGTTCGCTGAATAATATTAATAGATAGGTTAGGTTCGTGTCCTTGTAGATCTTCAAGCTTCGTTTCAATTATCAATCCACAGTTTATAATTACCGTGTTAGATTATTGCTTTTCATATTTTTTACGAATAATAATAACAGGTTTATTTTTAGGAAAAATTCAAAGATCCTCCTTTGCTATAGATAGATCAAATTCGTGTCCTTGTAGATGTTC
Source organism: Bombus flavifrons (assembly GCF_040668555.2). Classification (NCBI taxonomy): domain Eukaryota; kingdom Metazoa; phylum Arthropoda; class Insecta; order Hymenoptera; family Apidae; genus Bombus; species Bombus flavifrons. The sequence goes on along the minus strand of NC_138459.1, from coordinate 4,079,679 downwards.
AAGTTATAATACGGTTATGAAGGGTAATAGGAGAAATGAGTCACAGGGAATTTGGGACTCGCAGATAATGACCTGTGAAATACGCTGGCTACGACCTTGTTTTCCAATTAATCTTCTTTACGCTCTGAATATTTCTTCTGCGAATGGACTTGTTTATTGAATGGACACGAGAAAACAATTCGTTCCTAATCATAACGGAATTTTTCTATCGTTTTATAAATATTCTTCGACAATTTCCTATTTTAACTTATTATTACTCAAAAAGCTATCGGAATTCATGACGAATTACGTGATAGGGATGGGACAGAGCGATGAATCGAATCGAGCGAACTAACATCGCGCATACAACAGGCCAGTCGTACCAAGTTTAATCAGAAATTGACACAGGGATGCCTGTCCTGTTTTCATTAACATTCCACAAATCCTGCAACAAATTAAATTACTTCGCCATCGCTGAGGCTAATGAATGTCGGGCTAGGGTGGCACCGGAAGAGGAGCGGAGTATTCTGAGCGACAGAGAATAGTAGGGAGCGCAGCTGATAATCGATAGCTCTCGAAAGTTTAGTTCATTCGTTCGTACGACTCGCTTCTCCAGCAGACATCCTCGCCGCGATTAAATTGCGCCATGGAAATGGAGATCTCGCGTGCGAAACCTCTGTCCTTTGCCTCCTACCAACGCTCCAGATACCGATTGGTGGGGGGAAAAAAGTTCATTCGAAAAATTAATCGAATTTCCTTAAGTTCTTCTTATCAATATCAAATTAAAAAGAATCTTCAGGATGGTTGGTAACCGGTGGTACAAGCGGAAAGGGGGTGATTCTACGCGAAAAAAGAAGTCGAAAGTATAGAATAAAAATTTTTCGTTCGAGGCTTTGTTCTCGAGAAAATCGACTTTGAATTTTCGCTCGGTACGCCTGCACTTTATCGCGTCTCGTTAGAACGCATCTCACTGTAGATCGTTGTCTCGATGGAAAGATTTAAAACAAAATTTTTATTCTATATTTTCGACTTCTTTTTTCGCGTAGAACCACCCCCTTGTACCACCAGTCACCAACCACCCTGTATAACTCAAGAATTTAAGAAATTTGTATTACACGTGTTGTGGTTCTAATTACGAAAATCACAAGACAGAAACATAATCAGTTAGATACTCTCATGTTTTACAGAGAAACAACTCTAAAAGTCAATATTGTCAATTTAGGAAAAATTCAGAGATCCTTGTTTACTGAATAATATTAGTAGATAGGTTAGGTTCGTGTCCTTGTAGAATTCGATTAATTTTATATCGACAATATCTTTCGCTCTACATCGTTTACTCCGTATTTTCCTACTTCTATTACCACATTTCCCTGAACACCACGAAAATCACTGTAAATGCAACATTTGCTTCATCGGAAAACGTAAGATTGATCAGCTGATTCTACGAGACTCGTATCTTTCGATTTAAATCAGCGCGTTAAAATGCTCGCTTCTAGCGGTCCACTAACATCGAAATTATCATATTTTTCCCGTGAGTGGTTTAATTACGATCGTGAGAATTCCAAGAAGAACCGCAACTTCCCATAGAATTTTATCGATCCTCCATTTTATGGCAATTATTACGGTTACAGTACGAAAGAGAATCCGAGGAATTTCATCAAAATCTCGTTGCGCGCCATCGAATCGACAATTCTCCGCCAGAGAAACGAGAACAAAGCAAAAAAAGAAACCATCAATCACCGATCACTGGACATTGCATTAACTCGCGCTGAACCGTACTATCAGCGGCGGTGGTTTCGGATCGCCACGTCAATGGCAACGTTCCCCTGGTCCTTTCGAGCGTTTCGGTTGGCAACCGTGCTTGTACGTGTGCTGCTGGTTAAGTGTAGATGCCGGCGTCCAGATTGCACGACAGCGAGCGGAATAGAAGCGCAGCGACGACGCGGCCGGGGTTGAAGCGGGTAATGGGGTTTGCTGGGAGTGACGCGAGGCTAACCGAGCGGAATCACGAGCTCCCAGGAATCGAATCCATGCGTCACCCAGGCCTGCCAACACCATTTCCAGCTACCAACTTGCACGGGCTTTAAGTTCTGCCAGCAGACATCGAGCGGAAACGTTGCCCGGTTCCGACCAAACATCGCACACTTCTCTCTGCCCTCCTCGCTGTTCCTCCTTCCTCGTCCTAACTTTCGCGAAGACTCCGCAGCAATTGTTCCTGCATGCGCCGATCGTCGATTTAACCGAGCAAACGGTGGACGGGCCGTGACACGAGCCTCGTTCTATGTTTGCAATTTTGGTCAATGGACCAGCGATTCTGCCGTTGATCGTTTCAAATTGAAATCCATTAAGAGCAACGATACGGCGGTTGTTTGGCCGGCGACAAATGGCGCGCGGATAGAGCCGCTGTTTGTAACGCCGGCGCTAATGAGACGCTATATTTCTGATCGCCCTTTCCACTCAGATTCCCAGCTTTTTCGAATCCGATCGTACAAACGAAGAAGAAATTTCTCTCAACTTGCAACGCTGGCTTCTCGTCGTACGATACCTGTTGAGTATAGACACGAACATCCACAATAAAGATCGACCGGATGTTGCGGAAATCGGCCATCGAGGCCTCCTCCAGCACGAATTCAGGACAAAATCAACGGGGGATCGATGAAGCGAAGGAGCGCAGGTTCTCAGCAGGTCTCAGATTAATGGCTCCGGTTGCTGGTGAAACGGCGATCGGGACAATTTGGCGGGGCGTGGAGGGGTGGCGGCAGGCGGATTCCACGGCGAAGGACGATGGCAGGAACAATTGCCGAGCCAACTCCCCGAGCAACCTAAGCAACGTCTCGCTCTCGTCTAGGTGGCGCTGCGCCGCGTAAATGATGGCGCCCAACATTATCTATTGTGCGCCCATTCCATTTAATATTGTATTCCATAACGCAAACAAAGGTAAAATGCGAATTAATGTACTCGATTTATCACGCTTTTGTTGCGCGCTGGGACGCGACCGAGCGAGCCGGGACCAGGCTGCTTCGTCTTTCTCTAGCCTGCTGCTCTCTCTATTCCGCTCCACACCCCTTTTACCCCACCCCTTTTCACCGCTGAATGCGCCACTTCGCGAGCTTCGACACTGGCGAGAGAAACCACCCCTGGAATATTCTTTCCTCTCGCATGCTCTCAACGTATTTTTCTTTCGAAATCTTTACCCCCCCCCCTCTTCTTCTTCTTCTCTTTCAACGTTTCTTTTGCTCACGTCGTTCGTTCGTTTCGCTCGAAAAGGTCTTTCAACGTGGTTGCTACCGTGGAACAACGATGTTTCGCTGCGAGGACGTTAGCGCGAGGATCGTTTGGTCGGTGAGCGAACATTAAAGGTATTTACAGCCTGAATTGTAGTTCTTTGGCGCTATGAGATCCGCTTCCGCACGCGGAAGAAGGTCTTTAGCAGGACTGTGAGAGGTTATGTGTCTGTTGCGTTGCGAGAGTCGAAGGAAAGATGTTGTATATTGAAATAACGCGAAGATTATCTCTCGTCTTTTATTTGTACTCTTTATCGAAGATCAATGTTCAGAGGCTGTCAGCTACTAATGAAGATCGTATCACCGAGGCGATCTAAAGGGCAACATAATAATTCAAATGGAGCGCCTGGACCATTTACAAATGGCCGACGAGGGATCGCACGCGAAAGAAAGATATCGAGGGTCACGATTCAAAGACGTAGGGAATTAATCGGTACAAGAAGAAACGCGGATCATGAAAGATTTCTCACAAGTGCTATCTTTCGCCATTCTTCGGAATTCCATGATTTTTATAAAAATACTGTATGTCGTAGAGAAAGAACGAGCAGTGCGATGAGATCCTCAACGACCATTTTTCATTGTTGTCAGTGAATTCCGTGAGGAGAGGGGGAACATATGACGTTCTTCCTTATGTCGTTTTGTTTCATTCGTCTGCTTTACGTTGTAGGAATATTTGCTTAGCATAGAACAATTATGGTTTTGCGTTTACAGCTTCACGGTGGAACTACCGATATTCGTTAGGTGTACACAGGTTGTTGATATTGCAGCAGAAAGCGATACAATGTTGAGTAGAAGAATATGGCAGTTACGGAATAGTGTAACTTAATAGTCTACTTATCTTAGATAATGTTGACGAATATTTTCAATTTGTAGGCAATATGAGAAAAATCTGAATTTATGCTAAACCAGTTCTTGGAACGTTACAGTTCTCGTCGTTTGTTAAAATGCGAACAATAGTCAAATATGAAAATTCGAAAATAGTAACGGGGTTGAAATTTGAACACTCGTTCGAGGTTTCCATTTAATTACGTCGTTGAATCCTTTTCAAATTTATTCTAAAACATCCTATTTACACTTTGAAATATTAATTTAAATAATGATGTATGGGTTTGTTATTATCCATTTTGATAGGTTAGGTTTTTCATAAAGCTTTGAACAATCTGTGTTTACGTTTTCTATTTGATTATAAACACAGGGTACAATTAGAATGTTTGGCTATTTCATTTATTTTAAGACATCCTCTTTACGCTTTAGAATATTAATTTAAATAATGATGTGTTGGTTTGTTATTGTCCACTTTGATAGGTTGGTCCTACTCTTAGGATTTTTCATAAGGTTGACTGATACAAGAACAAGTAGATGAATTTGTAATAGAAAAATAAATTGAAATAAATAAAGGTATAAGTACAAGTATAATGTATAAGTTTATGCTGATTCAGATCCTCATTCTCTTAGTGTTACAAAACAATGGAATAATAGGGAGCATGTTCATATATTTATAGCAAAAGGACATTGCCAAAAAAGTTCAGATTTTTCATGAAGCTTTGAACAATCTGTGTTTAAGTAACATTTTCTATTTGATTATACCCACATAGTATACTTAAAATGTTTTTTCATTTATTTTAAGACATGCTATTTACACTTTAGAATATTAATTTAAATAATGATGTGTTGGTTTGTTATTGTCCATTCTGATAGGTTGGCCCTACTCTTAGGATTTTTCATAAGGTTGACTGATACAAGAACAAGTAGATGAATTTGTAATAGAAAAATAAATTGAAATAAATAAAGGTATAAGTACAAGTATAATGTATAAGTTTATGCTGATTCAGATCCTCATTCTCTTAGTGTTACAATACAATGGAATAATAGGGAGCATGTTCATATATTTATAGCAAAAGGACATTGCCAAAAAAGTTCAAATTTTTCATGAAGCTTTGAACAATCTGAGTTTAAGTAACATAACAGAGTACACTTAGAATGCTTTTTCATTTATTTTAAGACATGCTATTTACACTTTAGAATATTAATGTAAATAATGATGTGTTGGTTTGTTATTGTCCATTCTGATAGGTTGATCCTACTCTTAGGATTTTTCATAAGGTTGACTGATACAAGAACAAGTAGATGAATTTGTAATAGAAAAATAAATTGAAATAAATAAAGGTATAAGTACAAGTATAATGTATAAGTTTATGCTGATTCAGATCCTCATTCTCTTAGTGTTACAATACAATGGAAAAATAGGGTCACATTCATATATTTATAGCAAAAGGACATTACCAAAGAAGTTCAGATTTTTCATAAAGCTTTGAACAATCTGTGTTTAAGTAACATTTTCTATTTGATTATACCCACATAGTATACTTAAAATGTTTTTTCATTTATTTTAAGACATGCTATTTACACTTTAGAATATTAATTTAAATAATGATGTGTGAGTTTGTTATTATCCATTTTGATAGGTTAGGTTTTTCATAAAGCTTTGAACAATCTATGTTTACGTTTTCTATTTGATTATACCCACAGGGTACGTTTAGAATGTTTATTCATTCATTTTAAGACGACCTATTTACGCTTTAGAATATTAATTTAAATAATAATGTGTGAAAATTGTAAAACCAGCCAATTTGACTGGAGTGTTAGTTCTAATGTTAATAAATATTCTCTAAATGTTTATACAATGATGGGAGATTAAAATGTGCAATTATAAAATGTACAATATATTCAATGTTAAGAACTCGTTTGAATAATTAAGGATGGACGAAATCACTGTACTTGTTATAAAAATCTGAATTTGCATAGACATTGGCAGCTTTTAATGGTCAATTTGAAATTAATTCGCGAAGAATAAACCGACGACATCGAATAAATTTTAAAATTGCAAGATTTCTGAAAATCTAATGGTAAATATGTTACTTAAAGCGTCGATGTTTTGGCTTATTTTGCAGGATAATTAAGCGATAGAAAAAAGGAGGAAAAGCATCGCAACACAGGCTTAACCGGTGCGCAACTTTTCCACTGAATTTGCCAACGAATCTCGAAGTTCGTCACATTCATCATTGTTCTTGCCAGCCGACCTTCTTTCTACGGTTCTTCTCTTCGATTTCTTTTCATACGCGACGCGCCACCTCGTAAATTCGAAAACGCGGGAAACGCGACCCAACGAAGATTCTACCGCGACACACTTAACCGCGTGTTTGTGCAAAAACCAGGTCGACGAGATCTGGAAATTCTGCTTTAACTTCGACCACGAACAGTTCCCAGATCGCTTCATCCCTCGCGCAGAAAAACAAAACGTTCTACCAGCTTCTATAGGTTTTCGTTGTCTGTGGTTGTAGACGACACCAGAAACAAAAGAAATGAAATATCTCTTGCTAAAAGAAACCCAGGAAGATCTGGGTTACATTCCTTCGAACACAAATATGTTTATCGTGTTAATCCTCGTATGACGAGGACTGGGTCAATTCCGACCCGGACAGATATTTCCTGTGTTGTTCAGTTAAATTTGTTATAATTAAACACGTTATTATTCTACCAAATTGTATTTTTCACATCACTGCGTTATTATTAAAGGTTTATTAATTTGTTTACTTTTCTATGTTTGTGGGAATTTTTATACAGATGCAAAAACACGCAGAATGCAACCAACGTGCAAATACAGGGTGGTTGGTAACTGGTGGTACAAGCGGAAAGGGGATGATTCTAGGCGAAAAAAGAAGTCGAAAATATAGAATAAACATTTTTCGTTCGAGGCTTTGTTTCCGAGAAAATCGACTTTGAATTTCCGCTCGGTACGCCTGCACTTTATCGCGTCTCGTTATAACGCATCTCACTGTAGATCGTTGTCTCGATGGAAAAATTAAAAAAAAAAAATCTTATTCTATATTTTCGACTTCTTTTTTCGCGTAGAATCACCCCCTTGTACCACCAGTTACCAAGCACCCTGTATATCAAAAATTCAAAATGCAAGCTACAATCTTTAATAGCCAAAACGAACCTCTATTTACACAACACTGTATTTCTTCATTATGTTTATAAAAATACAAATTTGCATAAATATCCACACTCTAGTTATCGTATAACACGCTTTCTCGATCACCTGTTCGTTGAATCGTTACAACAATATGATAACAATAATCCAAATATCAAAAGAAAGCTCCTTCCGTTATTATAGTAATATTACAGAAAACAACCGTTGCCTGAACCTGCATCGTAAAGAAGAAAAAGAGACATCAGGTTTCTACTTGAGAAATTTGCTCGAAAATGGGAAGCGTTTGAAGCCGAGGAGACTGGAAAATACAAAAATGACGGTCATCGGGTAGGACGCGTGCGTTTGGTCGAGGCGAGTGACTGGAAACGCGAAAAGAGTGACCGGTGACAAACGGCGACGTGTATCGCGAACTCTGAATAAAACAAATGAGAACGGAACAAAGCTGACAGAGGCGACCGAACGATACGAACAACGCGGAATCCGAGGGTGAAAGTGGGCGAGGCCTCCGGCTAAGGGGTAGTTCGGCTAATGCGCGATGATTAAACTAACAGCTGCCACCAATCACTCTGCCACGAAAACCCTCTGATCTTCTGCCCGGTCCGTCGTTCCAAGCCGACGCTCAACAATTCTTCGGCGTGTCCATTTTTTCCGTTACATTCGTGTCTCTTATCTATCAGCATCCCTAACACAATTTCCTGCGTCATCGTGTCATCATTTCTTGGAGGTGAATCGTGTGTCAATAGTAACTCGTAAAAATGAAAGAGAAGAAGACCTAACCTCAAGCTAACCTCAATCTAATTGACAGCGTAGAAAATTCCCCAATAAGGATTTTCGTTATTAGTATTAGTTAAATTTCTTTGATTATTTGGATCGTGGTAATTATTCTACGTTCGTGTTACTAAAGACCGAAGATTAAATGATGCGGAGTAAGCGATCGTATTTGAGGACATTTGACTTAAACAAACAGAAAATAGAATAAAATGTGGATGATTCATAATCCTAATTCCATACGAGCCACAGAATAATCGAGCGTCGACCATAACCTATTAATAGCATCGGTCACGGGGCAAAAATGTATTTATGGAGTACATTCGTTATCGAGGCATCGAAGCCTATAGCGTGGCTCGATGCGCACTCGTGCGAAACTCGTGTGTTTTGGAACACACGCGACGAACGCAATTGTTTACTTGATAAAAACGATACATCGAAGCGCAGTCGAATCCGCGCATGGCTCTGTCACGTGTTTCAACAAACGAAAATAATCCGTCGGCCAAACAAGATCTGGCAAAAATATCGCGCAGCAACAACAGCATGCGTATTTAGTTCGATGGGAACATTTGGAGTCGCGTCTCTGGTTAGGTTATAGTCAGTGAGCTGCATTAATTTCTAACAAAACGCTAGAGATCCGCTAATTTATGTTTCGTCTTGTTTACAGTGGGAGAAAAATCAACGGAAGCCGGTGTACGCGTTACTCATCGCGATATCGACGCTAATTACCGATTCGTCGAACGTGGAAATTTATTCATCGAGCAAATTAATTAGGGTGGACGCAGCTTTTAACGGCATCTCGGATCATTTCTCTTGCAGATGAATTACCCAGAATGCTTGGTTACCTTGGCACGCGACAGCTGAAGCGTATCAAGATGTTGAACGAGCCGCGTTATCGGTGTGAAAATAACGGCCACGAATCTAACGAGTTGCGTCTGACCACCGGTTTTTAAACGGTGCAGATTAGGAAATTCGATAAGAGTCGATTACATGTCCCGATCCATGTTAATAATTGCACGCACGAAGGTAATCGTTCAGAGCCGAGACGAATCATCGACGCCACGACGCGTTTCCCTTCACAAAGTCAGATAAGCAAACTCATTCAGACTATGGCCCCGTCTGACGAATATATCGGTGAATGAATTAATGAATTCAGGTTGAACTGTTCATCTTCTGGTTTACACGCGCGAATGCTAATACTTTGAACTTATATGGTGGTTACTTGATGACGTTTCAATTAGTTTTCTGACACAGAAATATCCTTTTTCTCCATACAGTAGATATTATTTGTCCATGTAAGTACTGTCATTTTATATATAATGGACACCTGTAGGAAACTTTTTATGGATATTACTGGCAATAATTATTTGAACGTTCAATTATTTATCGCATTAATAAGCAGCAATGTTTTTAGTGGTTTTCATCTTCAACACTAATTATATGTTCAAGACTGCTATACCAGCTGCGTACTAACTTTTTTATTTTATCAAATGACTTATGTATTCTACATAGGTTTTCAGAATGGTTTCACATTTTACCAATGTAATCAGCAATACTCGTATCTTATCAGTATGCTAACTGTTGAGGATGATTATAGAAGAACAAGTAGATGAATTTGCAATAGAAAAATAAATTGAAATAAATAAAGGTATAAGTACAAGTATAATGTATAAGCTTATGCTGATTCAGATCCTCATTCTCTTAGTGTTACAATACAATGGAATAATAGGGAACATGTTCATATATTTATAACAAAAGGACATTGCCAAAAAAGTTCAGATTTTTCATGAAGCTTTGAACAATCTGAGTTTAAGTAACATAACAGAGTACACTTAGAATGCTTTTTCATTTATTTTAAGACATGCTATTTACACTTTAAAATATTAATTTAAATAATGATGTGTTGGTTTGTTATTGTCCATTTTGATAGGTTGGTCCTACTCTTAGGATTTTTCATAAGGTTGACTGATACAAGAACAAGTAGATGAATTTGCAATAGAAAAATAAATTGAAATAAATAAAGGTATAAGTACAAGTATAATGTATAAGCTTATGCTGATTCAAATCCTCATTCTCTTAATGTTACAATACAATAGAATAATAGGGAACATGTTCATATATTTATAACAAAAGGACATTGCCAAAAAAGTTCAGATTTTTCATGAAGCTTTGAACAATCTGTGTTTAAGTAACATTTTCTATTTCATTATACCCACAGAATACACTTAGAATGCTTTTTCATTTATTTTAAGACATGCTATTTACACCTTAGAATATTAATTTAAATAACAATGTGTGGGTTTGTTATTATGCATTTTGATAGGTTAGATTTTTCATAAAGCTTTGAACAATCTGTGTTTACGTTTTCTATTTGATTATAAACACAGGGTACACTTAGAATGTTTGGCTTTTTCATTTATTTTAAGATGTCCTATTTACACTTTAGAATATTAATTTAGGTAACAATGTGTGGGTTTGTTATTATGCATTTTGATAAGTTAGATTTTTTATAAAGCTTTGAACAATCTGTGTTTACGTTTTCTATTTGATTATAAACACAGGGTACACTTAGAATGTTTAGCTTTTTCATTTATTTTAAGACATGCTGTTTGCACTTTAGAATATTAATTTAAATAATGATATGTGGGTTTGTTATTATCCATTTTGATAGGTTGGTCCTACTCTTAGGTTTCTCCATAAAGTTTTGAACATTTTCTATTTGATTATACCCACAGAGTACACTTAAAATGTTTTTTCATTTATTTTAAGACATCCTATTTACACTTTAAAATATTAATTTAAACAATGATATGTGGGTTTGTTATTATCCATTTTGATAGGTTAGATTTTTCATAAAGCTTTAACAATCTGTGTTTACGTTTTCTATTTGATTATAAACACAGGGTACACTTAGAATGTTTGGCTTTTTCATTTATTTTAAGACATGCTATTTACACTTTAGAATATTAATTTAAATAATGATATGTGCGTTTGTTATTATCCATTTTGATAGGTTGGTTCTACTCTTAGGATTTTTCATAAGGTTAACTGATAGAAGAACAAGTACATGAATTTGTAATAGAAAAATAGATTGAAATAAATAAACGTATAAGTATAAGCATAATGTACAAGTTTATGCTGATCCAGATGCTTATTCTCTTAGTGTTACAATACAATGGAAAAATAGAGAACACGTTGATATATTTATAGCAAAAGGACATTACCAAAAAGGTTAACCTTATAGCTGTAGCTGAAGGCTACAGGAAACAACAATAGAAATCTACTTATAGCTCTTTTGTTTCCACACCTTGTAACCCAAAACATAATTCATATTCAAGGTCACAATAATATGCACCTTTCCTTATTTACAATATTTTTGTTTCACTAAATTTTCAGGTCACAGATGCACTTAAATAGAAATATACAGCTGTTCTTGAAGCAGTTACTTCAACACCAACAATACCTAAGAAGATTTTCCACATTCTAATGATACATATTATATTCTTACAATTTTTCAACAGCTCAAATACTTTCAGTCATTGTAAGTACTTGAAACGTTATAAATTATATACTGCACAAATAGAACTCAAAATATTTAGGATTTACCTAAAAACGTATTATCCAGAAATTTCACAGTCTCGTGTCATTTTTCCATAAATTACCGATAACTTCGTTACGGGCGTTCCAGAAAATCGGGCGTCAACTCGATAATGGACGCTGCCGTCACAATAACGTGTTGTGTTTCACAACAAGGGAGGCGTACTACGCTTGTGGTTTCCATCGGCAACCGAAATACAAAGACTGTGGAATCATCAATCAAATCGAATCAATGAGCCCTTTGTAGAGGCCGATTTGGCTACTTATTCATTTATCATTATTAGAGGCGCGGCGTTGCGTTCGCAGCCTAACCTCCCACCTTCTGTCTCGAACCATTTACCTTCATTCATCACCGTGCTAACTCATACAAATTGTTTTATTCACCTTATCAGCCATTACGATTCGCGTCTGCCAGATGAATTTTGACGTGTTGCACCACCGGTTCTAGCACCATCATAATTCAAAAACTAGATCGTTACCTGTCATCGAGTTAAACCGTAAACGATCACCAATTAGTGGTGCAAGTTTTTAAAAGAACAACACGTTAACGTTAGCAGATAGCAGAAACAAGACAAATCTCTATGACATTATCATTTTTCTTTACTTCTGAATTCATGAAATTGATCAGGCTTCCAGCGGTTCATGTTTAAAGAGACTGAAAACCACAGTTTTATCTGTCAACATTTCATACCTTGGTTCTAACCTTATACGATTTTCACAACTTGAAAAAATTGTGATTAATTCGTTTATTCCTTTCTTTTCATTTAACAGAATATCTTCCTTCTTGCGATACGTGGATCTGCATAAACCGAACAACCATAAGCTACATTTACGTTAACTGTACTTTATACAGTTTCTTAGTCTGCGTATTACACTCTTCTATTTTGCTTCTATTCTCTTTTCCATTCGATTAATTCGTCATACCTAAACAGACAACGCTATTTTCTGAAAAATAGCGATGGATTAAACGACCTTGCTACGGTTCCAAGTCCTCCATTTCTTTTCCTCCTACGCACAAATATGATATAACAAAGCGAGAAGTTAATAAACGAAGCAGAAAGAAGAAATGCGAAGAAGGAGATATTTCGTCTGGAAATTTGTAAAATATCCAGAAAGAGAAAGTAATGGCGAATTAAGTGAATATGTGTCGCCAGTAAGAGGAGTTATCACGCTGATTCCAGCGAACCAACATGGCGTCGTTAATTCTGGCTCCTCGTGGGTTTCCCCTGCCGCGCCGTCAGCACGTCGCCGAAGTTTTCAAGCCGAATCGGCTGTGCTTGATAAAAATGTACATATTCAGCGAGCGGCGGGAATTATGCATCGTCTAGCGCGCGCTTTCGCGTGTCTTGGCGAATTAAGCCGGAGGCGTCGCTGGTAACGGCGCGAAAATCATCTGTCTACCGAGAATACGTAATTTTTCCAGCAACCTGGCACGCAATTTTTTCGCTAGCCTCGCGCTCGCCGACCGATCACAAGCTCAACGATCCTCTTTTTCCGCACACGTTTCGACGCTCGCCCGCCGTCAATTGGACGTTTCCTCCTTCTGCCATCCACTCGCCTGAGAACCTTTCTCCTCCCATTACGCAGCTGTCTATTCTGTAGCTACGTTCTCCAGCCATCTATGTTTCTCATTTCAACCCTGTCTGGCAGAATTTTTCTTTCGAAAATGAAACACCACAGTATGGGCCATGATGCACATAAATTGGGCAAAACGGCCGAGTCAGATATAATTTTTTAATTGCTATACGTAGCTTTGTTTACGGTGGACGGGTAGAGGATTCGATCTGTTGACTTGGCAACTAAGTGCTTGGCAACTAAGTGTCACTAGGTGCTAATGACAAAACCCGCAATCGCTTAGTTTCCAACTAATAGAATTGCAGAGGCCGTGTTCGCATCACGTTGGGGTCACCAATGTAGAGGTTTGTTGGTTCGTCGTGTTTAAATAACGAGATAACTCGCTGTTGGAAACCGTCAAGTATATTTAAAGCGATAAATAATTAAACGCGATCGTAAGGAGCTCGGTATCTATCAGATATCAGCGATCTCATTAGCGATTTACACACTGTGTTTAGCGAATCCGTTAGTACGAGTGATTATCGTCTGTACTAATTTATTCATCGCTTTAAATATACTTGACGGTCTTCAACAGCGGTTATTTAAACACAACAAAACAGCCATCCACTACGGTGGCCAAGAAACCTCTACAGGATGATCCATAAGTTCATCCATCGTAAGGTAACATATTTATGTTATTATTATTGTTATTATTTAATAGCAAGATTCTAAGGCAGATTTAGCAAAAGCGTGTCTGCATCATAGTTCTTCTAGACACTTCAGTCCATAGACTGAATTGCTATACCCAACCCAACCCAATTGCCATACTCGCACATTATCATAGCTTGCGTTTCATATTGTGCTGCAACATGGTATAGCTAACTCTCGTTCGAGTAGCTAGAACAGTCATGAGATAGGCAATTTCTAGATGTCACCAATATCATCGGTCACAATCTATGGAAACTAAGTGACTGCGGATTTCGTCAATGCCATCCAATGACAAAAGCCGCTTGCCAACCCTTAGTTGCAGGTTAGAAACGTTAGAAAATAATATTGGCGAAGCTAAAAGCGAAACCTTCAACTTTTTTGACATCTCGGAACAGTTCCTCTTTTTTCTGTTCTTTCGATTTCCCATTCTCTTGGCTTCGGAGTTATCGGTGTTTCATAAGCAACGAACGTAAGGGTAAGAATCTATAGAAGGAATTTTTTAAACGCAGGATGAATGGAATGAAAAATGCGTTGAGAACTCGTTTCGGGACGTGAGATCGCGCAGGTATCACGGAAAATTGCGAGGAAGTTGTTATAATAATTACGCGCCTCGACGCTATAATTTCGCGCTTATTATATCGCTCGTTATCTTGGCAAAATATTCGCTTCGGTTTCGTACGAACGCACTTCGAAACGAACGAACAGCTAATTATTTACGCAAAACGGACGAACGTCTGCCTCCTCGATCTTCTTTTCGATATCTACATCACAGTTTTCCAAACTCCTGTAACTCTGCGATTGTTTTAGATTTAAAGAAAAAAACTGAAGAAAATTTACTTGAAAGTTTTTTTTTTATTTGGAAGAATTTTGCAATCGATTGTCATTGTGAATTATAAATAAATTATTCCGACGTGGCACTATAACACGAATAATAAATGTCGAAACGAAATACAGGGTGGTGGTAACTGGTGGTACAAGATTCTACGCGAAAAAAGAAGTCGAAAATATGAAAAATTAAAAAGATAACGTCAATCGAGACAACGATCTACAGTGAGATCTGTTCTAACGAGACGCGATAAAGTGCAGGCGTACCGAGCGGAAATTCAAAGTGGATTTTCTCGAAAACAAAGCCTCGAACGAAAAATGTTTATTCTATATTTTCCACTTCTTTTTTCGCCTAGAATCACCCCCTTTCCGCTTGTACCACCAGTTACCACCCTGTATTTAAAACTCGTTCCAGTAAAGATAATAACTTCGATGATGAAATTTCACTTACAATTAGATCATCAGCTACCCTGTAATAAATAAATAAATAAATAAATAAATAAATTCTCGCTATGTTCACACTTTCGCGTCAACGATCCGAAGAGAATAAAGTAAACGCGAGATTTGATCCATCGCGGTTAGCCGACCGGCAATGGCCGACTGTCGGTGAATCGTGGTGGAAAACGACGAGGGGCTCGTGACGATGCAACGGGGCGAAAAGCCGAAGAATTTCACGTGAAGTTGCGCCACATCCGCAACCTTCTTTCCGACCTTGTCCCCGGTGAATCCGCAAAGACTTCCGAGGGTGTCCGGCATTCAACGTAACTGAAGCAGAGCGAATCGCGCGATCAGGTTTTACGATGACCGCAGGGTGCCAGTGGAGAGCGAAACACCGACTGTTTACGCTTCTGCTCTTATTCTTTTCACTTCTTCGCTGGTCGAAGGCTCGCAGAACAAGGAAAACTGCTCCCATTTCGACAGACAGAAGCTTGAGAAGGGTTTGCTGGTTACAAGGGGTTGCCAGAAGTTATGCAAAACCAAAGGGAATATACCTGGACACCTACTTTAAATCTGTGGCCAGCGCAACGAGGTCACCTGTATCGTTGCCGGCCCAACGTTCATCAAACTTCACCGATTTCCTTTGATTTATTACCAGGTCGGACAGACGTGTTAAAGCCTTGCCTACGCTTCACCATGTGCATGCTGCGAGATGCAAGGTCCCGCTCGGTCTGGAAATTCATCTTCCAGCAAGAGGTAAAGCGATACTCTTGACAGAGGAAACGAGAAACATCGGCTCGCAGCCTCCTTCCACGTGTCACATGCTTTTCGCCTGAAACTTTCAATGGACTATGTTTTGGATACGTGACAACTGTTGGTCACATCGTTGACAATGGGCAGAGGAAGTGCAAATTCCTTCTTTTTCTATTTTTGGAAATAGTTTACAGTCAATTCTCATTGAGAATTACAAGTAAATTATTACGATAATAAATGATTATCGTATGCAAGTTTATGAGACCTATGCCAAGCCAATATTAACAGCAGGCTAAAGAACAAAAGATGAACCCTTCAGGACAGAATCTCGCATCTTGATAACTTTTGCATAACTGAACTAATATCGTTTGTTGAAGTGGTCGCCACTTCTAAGAAAACTCTACATCTGGTCTTTTTAGGTTTCTCGAGCACCGCAGCCGTCCACAGCGTATAGACGAAAGACTGGGACGGAGGCAGACCATAGACGGTAGACAGGAGACGATGGCTTTGGGGTTTCAGTTATGGGCTTTTCAGCTCCAATTATATTCCTACTCGTACTTACACTTCTGTATTAAAATATATCTTCTACTCTGCGATTTATCCACGCGATTCTCCGTTTATACATCTAACAAGCTGAACGTTATTGAAACTGTACGACGTATGAGATACCTCGGCTGAGAAACGCTCTCCGTAATAAACCAAATGTAAGAATTCTAGTCAATTTCATATTAACACGTTGACTGCCGCGGCACCCGTATTCGGGTCTCAGCGAAGTTTCTGGTCGCGCCGCGTAACCCACATCCGGGTGTCGCTTATTTCACTACTTGCGGGGGATCGTCGTAGGCATTTGAAAAGATGTTGCACAATAATAAAACTGTGGGATTGTTGTAAAAGTAAGACGAAAATGGTTTATTAAGAAAATTATTTAGAACGTGAAACTTTGAAGCGTTCTATGCACAGCCGAGGTCGGTCGCCACGATTTGGACAGTAAGTTGTTGTTTTCTTCAAATTCTTTCGTGCCTTTGTTCGCTCCATTCCACGTCTTTCATTCGCACAACATGGTTTGCACGCGCGTCTAATGCTTCTCCCGGAATCGTTTTCCCGAACGGCGATATTGCGCTGGCTCCGTCGAAGACAAGGATTTTTGTATCTTCAGACAACCCTAATAATTTCGCAGCTAACGATCGTCCAAATATTCTAATATTTATATTCTTGCTCGTTGCAATTTTGTAAACCGTCGAAGCGTTCGCAACGGAAATTCGCGGAAGGAGTGGAGTGCCAAGTTTTCCGTGCCTTTCGATCGCTTTTCCAATTGTGGTGGCGTAAGAAACCATTTGGTCGGAACGATCTACACCGCACTTCCCTTCGTTATATTCGACAACAGCCAGTGGTTTTAACGTTGCGAGCAAACGAGACGAGAGACGATTCTCGAGACCACCGTTTGAGCGACTCGCGTTACTAAAATATCGACGGGAGCACCTGGCAGAAAAGAAGAAAGAGAAGAACGATAGGACAAGCAGTCGGATCGATCGGAATTAATAAAATTGATGGACGTGGAAGGGGAAAGAAGAAGATGAAGTAAGTGGTCGTTCGAAACGACACGGAATTTCGGACGTGGGGCGCCAGAAGATCTTGCTCGAATGGAATTTATTCCAGCGATGGTAATTTCGCGTTGCTCTATCGATTCGCGCAAAGGATAACGAGATGGAAGCGCAAAGAAACAAAAAGCAGAAGAAATTGTACGGTTGTTGGAAGAAAATGTTACAAGGTCGTTACCAGGTTATCGTATGCTTGCTCCTAGCTGAATCTAACGTCTTTTTCACCTGTCGATCTGATCCATCCTGTCAAGCAATTGGGTAACTGCTGGGTTTTGAATCCTTATGTTACATCCATCGCTCAATTTGCATATCTCTTCTTTAACTGTAGGTATCTTAATCCCTTAACCTACAACCACGGACATAGCCCGTAGTAGATGATCGGACCAAACGCAAATATTACGAGCATTCTCGTTAATGTGGCGATCTCAGAGTTTTCGATCGGAATCGTTGAAGAATTTCCAAGTTGGAATTACTCGCCATAGTTGGATCGCATAGATATTCAAACAGGTTTTAATACGGCTTTCTACAGCGTTATTTTACTCTGCACGCTTAAGTCGCAACGTGTGCCAATGAGCCAGTAGAATTTTTGCAATTTCTATCTAAGAATCTTCCCATTGCATTTGCAGTTAAAGTTCCAAGGAAATTCGAAGCTGCAAGATCAAATGAAATTTAAGTTGCGTATTATTATACGGAGACGTTTGAGAGGAAGATTCATCTCGTTGCGTCACGTTGTTGATTTTAGAGAAGTAGCTTTCTCAAAGAGGCGGTCGATCCGCCTGAACTTTGACCTGACGCAGCTAAAACACGATGGTTAGGTTGTTGAAGAGGCTGGCCGCCTCCAAAGCTTATCCGCGCGTTACGAAATACTGGCATTGGAAAGTTTACCATAGAATTTCGTAATCGCCGCCACTCCCCTGATAACACGCCACTGTTCTGATAATAATACGAGCAACCAGCGACACCGCTACTACGTTTCCATCTGATACACCGTGGTTGAAAACCAAGTATGAACGAAAGTAAAATGCAAGTTGCAATGATAATAGAGCGGGAAAGGTACAAACGAGTTTGCATTATACATAATAAAAGCCGCGGTATCATCTCGAAAACGGAAGATTAATATCGAATAAATTGCGAAAATTCTCGCAGACGCCAGCTGAGCAGACTTGGCAAACAATCGTTTGCAGGGCTTAAGAATTAAGAAATATGATCGTATCTACAAATGTCAGCAAGAATGTTGCACTCGGCGACTAAGAAGTTGAGAAGAAAAAGGTAAAAGCCAAAGTCCATTCGACGATGGACGCGCAACGGCATTGATAAACATTAAAAATTCGAAAGTTTCTCTTACGGTTAAAACGTTGATATTTATGCTATTTATTTATACGATAAATACTACGTATATTGTTCGTCGTTGTTCCATCCGATAAATATCATAGCGAGCGTTTCATATTTTATACAGCGGTTTAATCGAACTAATACGACTGCCGTATACTTGAGTTTTATTTATTACAATTGTCGTTAAACAAATATTGATCGTCGATGACAGACGAACAATATGTTTCTTCTTGCGATAATTTTCAACATTTTTTTAAGAAATTCCGTATTACTTTACCATTTCTTCTTATAAACTTTCGATATTTTTGTTGATGTTTTAGTTTAAGAATTTTTTTTTTTTCAGATTCGTTTAATTTTTTTTCCGCGTCACATAATTCAAAATTTGTATAATATTGTTACTGTGATCATTAATCATTGATAGGTCATGAAGTACCGAGCAATTTCTGAACACGTTAATAGAGTGTGCTATTATTTTGTTCTTAAAATAAAACAATTTTTTTTTTGTTACACACTAAAGCTCGGAATATTTTGAATTATTTTCAAGAAACCGCATATTCCCAGCTCATAATGTTTTGAAATTGTAAATTTGAGAGGAAAAACTTTGCACGAGACATTGGGAAATTATAGATAGTACACCTGGGCTATCTGTTTGACGAGGAATGTATATACAGGGTGGTTGGTAACTGGTGGTACAAGCGGAAAGGGGGTGATTCTAGGCGAAAAAAGAAGTGGAAAATATAGAATAACAATTTTTCGTTCGAGGCTTTGTTCTCGGGAAAATCGACTTTGAATTTCCGCTCGGTACGCCTGCACTTTATCGCGTCTCGTTAGAACGCATCTCACTGTAGATCGTTGTCTCGATGGAAACATTAAAAAAAAAAAAAAATGTTATTCTATATTTTCGACTTCTTTTTTTGCGTAGAATCACCCCCTCTCCGCTTGTACCACCAGTTACCAACCACCCTGTATATAGTTTTATAGGACATAGATAATTTTATAATAAATGATTGAAATTAATTAACAAGTCGTATTTAAAGAAACTTTATTTGTATCCATTAGGTTGTCGGAAAAGTGTGTTTCTTTTATAAACCCGTTTTTTACAACGATGCATCTGTATAGAGAAATATGAAAGCTAATCTGTGGAAAGTTGCGATCTTTATTTTGATAGAACAAAATGGATCATACGTAATTGGATAAAATAATATAAAACGTAAGATGTTGCGCGTTATAAAACGAAAGAAACTTTTCGGACGACCTAATATTTTTCTGAGCTCGATTAAAGAAGCGAAGATTTGTTCCACCTTCTAAAAAAGTAGTCAGTTCTTCTTTTTATTAGTAGACTTTTTTCCTTTTAATTTTTCAGCTATTTCTATTATTTAGTATCACGAAGGAGTGAATGTTCATACAAATTAGTATTTTTCTGAAGAGGATTAAAGAATTGAACATGTCTTCCATCTTCTAAAAGATAGCCATTTCTTCTTTTCATTACCAGACTATTTTTCTTTTAATTTTTCAACTGTATTATTTATTTATTTATTTATTTGTGAATGATCAATCAAATTAGTACCTTTCTGAACTCGATTAAAGAAGCGAAGATTTCTTCCATCTTCTAAAAAATAGCCATTTCTTCTTTCTATTACCAGACTATTTTTCTTTTAATTTTTCAACTGTATTATTTATTTATTTATTTATTTGTGAATGTTCATACAAAGTAGTAATTTTCTGAAGAAGATTAAAGAGCGAAGATTTCTTCCATCTTCTAAAAAATAACCATTTCTTCTTTTCATTACCAGACTATTTTTCTTTTAATTTTTCAACTGTATTATTTATGTATTTATTTATTTGTGAATGTTCATACAAAGTAGTAATTTTCTGAAGAAGATTAAAGAGCGAAGATTTCTTCCATCTTCTAAAAAATAGCCATTTCTTCTTTCTATTACCAGACTATTTTTCTTTTAATTTTCCAACTGTATTATTTATTTATTTATTTATTTGTGAATGTTCATACAAAGTAGTAATTTTCTGAAGAAGATTAAAGAGCGAAGATTTCTTCCATCTTCTAAAAAATAGCCATTTCTTCTTTTCATTACCAGACTATTTTTCTTTCAACCTTTCAACTATTTTTATTATTTATTATTACAAGACCCGTTCACTTACATTTTTCCACAATGTGTACATTCTACGTAACTTGCATCCCTTAAACGTCCCATAAACGCACAAACATCTACAATCTACCTATTCTACGTAATTTTCCAAACACCTTTCAATTAAAATATTCCACATTGGTTTCGTGACACAAACGAAATTCCTTGGCGAAAGGTCAGCGCGCAATATCCTGTACAAACGATAGCAACGAACCACCTTCGCCACCATCGTTTAAATTAGATTCTCGCTTCACCTGTCGAACCATCGGTTCTCATCCTTTCCCGCGACCCCCGTCAGCCGATAGAAAGAACAGAACGACCAGAACGAACTGATCTGTTCGCACTTTGATTTACTGCCTGGACATCCCAAAGGCTTGGCCGCCGCACCCCGCAATATTCCTTTTGAATAAGCAAATTATAAGATTCAAGGTCGCGACGACTAAAGGGTTTCATTTCGACTAGACGAGAAAATCGGTTACCTGGTTCAGTTCTACGCAAAATTCCTCCACGTCCGGATGTCCGATTTCACATCGCGATCCTTCTTTATCTTAGTTATCGTCTTTACCTACGTTTTTTCCTCTCTTGATCTTCGAGTATCGCGTGGTCTACGCTCGACCAATCGAATCGATCGTGGCAAAAATCGTAGTACAGTGCGCTTTCTAGTGTGCAACGTGATTTATGGTTGTTACGCAGCGACGTGGTTAGTTCGTTGCTTTGCATCGGCGATCGTCGACTACGCACCACGTGGAAATATCGAGGTAAATGAATGAGATAGTAAGATAAGCAACAAATTTGCCATTTGATCGGCGTTGTATCTTGGATTAATTTTAACGCGTCGCTGGATTGTCCGTTTGGCCTTTCGCGGCGCGTTCTATTTACAAGTATCGATCGGTTCAGTTGGTGGCACGTTGCGGTCAAAATGGTGGAGGAAAAACGTTTGTTTCGCATCGGCAACGATTGAAATTAATTCACCGTTACTGCGCGTTCAGATTTGATGCACTTCATAAATCCTGTAGACGGAAGTGTGCAAGTTTTGCATTTCAAATATTTGTACTACGAATTACTCGAAGGTATATTGTATTTTAAACAATCATCGAGCTGGGTGTAATAATTGTAATTTTTTTCAAATTCGGTTTTGAAGTTAGTTAAATTTTCAAATGTAACTGTTAAGGACATCAACGCGATTAACCACATTTTTCTTATTTATCTTAACTCTCAGCAAGTAGATTAAAGATCTAGTGACTTTTAATTAAAGTGTTCAGAGGGGGCACTGATCAACCCTACAAGTTGAAAAGTACAGCAAAGTAATGATTTTTGCATTTAATTAAATTTCATAATTTAACTGTTAAAGACATCAATACAATTAATGTCATTTTTCTTAATTATCTTAAGTATCAGTAATTGGACAGTGCAATTTAAATAAAGTTCTAACAATCTTTAATTGAACTGCTCAGAGGTTGCACTGATCAAACCCACAAGTTGAAAAGTACAACAAGATAATGATCTTTGCATTTAATTAAATTTCTTAATTTAAATGTTAAAGACATCAATACAATTAATGTCATTTTTTTTATTCTGCTCAAATCTCAGCAGTTAAATAGTACAATTTAAATATAGTTCAATGATCAACCCTACAAGTTGAAAAGTACAGCAAAGTAATGATTTTTGCATTTAGTTAAATTCTTTAATTTAACTGTTAAAGACATCAATACAATTAATGTCATTTTTCTTAATTATCTTAAGTATCAGTAATTGGACAGTGCAATTTAAATAAAGTTCTAACAATCATTAATTGAACTGCTCAGAGGTTGCACTGATCAAACCCACAAGTTGACACGTACAGCAAAATAATGATTTCTGCATTTAGCTAAATTTGTTAATTTAACTGTTGAAGACATCAACACGACTAATGTCATTTTTCTAATTTATCTTAAATCTCAGCAATTAAATAGTACAATTTAAATAAAGTTCTAACAATCTTTAATTGAATTGTTCAGAGGTTTGCACTGATCAAACCCACAAGTTGAAAAGTACAGCAAAATGATGATATTGTAAACACTGTTATTTAAATTAATCGTCGTTACATATTTTAAATGATCAGCAAACTAGGTATAACAACTGTAATTTTTTCAAATTCGTTTTTGAATTTATTTAAATTTTTAAATGTAACTGTTAATGACATCAACACGACTAATGTCATTTTTCTTATTTACCTTAAATCTCAGCAATTAGATTATAGTTCTAGTGATTTTTAATTAAACTGTTCAGAAGCGGCACTGATCAAACCCACAAGTTGAAAAGTACAGAAAAATAATGATTTTTGCATTTAGCTAAATTCCTTAA
The DNA here is from genome assembly GCF_040668555.2 of Bombus flavifrons. Taxonomy (NCBI): domain Eukaryota; kingdom Metazoa; phylum Arthropoda; class Insecta; order Hymenoptera; family Apidae; genus Bombus; species Bombus flavifrons. The sequence goes on along the minus strand of NC_138459.1, from coordinate 4,056,362 downwards.
TTTAACTGTTGAAGACATCAACACGACAAACGTCATTTTCCTTATTCTTCTCAAATTTCAGCAATTAGACAGCACAATTTAAATAAAGTTCAATGATCAAACCCACAAGTTGACAAGTACAGCAAAATCATGAATTTTGCATTTAGTTAAATTCCTTAATTTAACTGTTGAAGACATCAACACAACCAACGTCATTTTCCTTATTTTTCTCAAATCTCAGCAATTTTACAGTACAATTTAAATAAAGTTCTAGCAATCTTCAATTAAATTATTCAGAGACGACACTGATCAAACCCACAAGTTGACAAGTACAGCAAAATCATGAATTTTGCATTTAGTTAAATTCTTTAATTTAACTGTTGAAGACATCAACACAACCAACGTCATTTTCCTCATTCTTCTCAAATCTCAACAATTAAATAGTACAATTTAAATAAAGTTCAATGATCAAACCCACAAGTCGACAAGTACAGCAAAATAATGATTTTTGCATTTAGTTAAATTCCTTAATTTAACTGTTGAAGACATCAACACAACCAACGTCATTTTCCTTATTTTTCTCAAATCTCAGCAATTTTACAGTACAATTTAAATAACGTTCTAGCAATCTTCAATTAAATTATTCAGAGACGATACTGATCAAACCCACAAGTTGACAAGTACAGCAAAATAATGATTTTTGCATTTAGTTAAATTCCTTAATTTAACTGTTGAAGACATCAACACAACCAACGTCATTTTCCTCATTCTTCTCAAATCTCAGCAATTAAATAGTACAATTTAAATAAAGTTCAATGATCAAACCCACAAGTTGACAAGTACAGCAAAATCATGAATTTTGCATTTAGTTAAATTCCTTAATTTAACTGTTGAAGACATCAACACAACCAACGTCATTTTCCTCATTCTTCTCAAATCTCAGCAACTAAATAGTACAATTTAAATAAAGTTCAATGATCAAACCCACAAGTTGACAAGTACAGCAAAATAATGATTTTTGCATTTAGTTAAATTCCTTAATTTAACTGTTGAAGACATCAACACAACCAACGTCATTTCCCTCATTCTTCTCAAATCTCAGCAACTAAATAGTACAATTTAAATAAAGTTCAATGATCAAACCCACAATTTGACAAGGTTTGCAAAACAATAACATCCCAAACACTGTCCTTTACATTCAACCGAATATTTATCATCACGTTACTCGTTTTCTTCCCATGAATGAACTTACCACATTAACTCATTTGTTTCTAAGAATTCAATATCAATCACCTATCTACTTACGTAATAAAATTAAGAAATTCATAAAAATCGAACATAAACGATTCCGCTTCCAAGAAACTCGATTAATCTTCGCGTTAATCAATCGCGTGTCTATTTCCATACAAACATTCTATTCATCCAACAGAATACGTCCTTTAGTATCCAACAACAGACGTCAAAATAGCCACTGATGGACCGGATTCGAAGGGTCTCGCGATTAGAATTCAGGCGTTAGGTATCGCAGCGATATCGATAATGGGTCGCGATATCCGCGGGGTGCGCGTACGTACGCGCATGATGTACGACGAGTAATATTTTCGCGCGCGCGATATATCTGCCGGCAGCAGACAGCGTCCTGGCGATGTGGCCGTCGATATCGGTTATCGAAAATATTTTTAAATTCGCAAATGATAACGTGCCACGTTGCTTCCGCTCGATCTCGTCGCCGACGTCAGTTTTACGCCCAATCGGCGACCGTTTCTACCGCGATCCCATCATCGTTCGTTATTAAATGTCGGCTGGGCAAAGTTGTTGACGTGATTGAAATTTCATTCCCAAGGAAATTCCTTCTTTTTTCACCTTATCAACTACTGCTTTCCGAGAAATATCGCGCGACGTTGAAAAACGCGATAAAATAGCCAAGTTCAAGCGAGATCCATTGGATCCGACGCGCAGCCAATGGAACCTGGAATATCCAATTTATGAATAAAAGAAGCTGCAGCTTCATGAAGTTGAGAAGTAGGCGAGAAGAGTAAGAATACTTTGATGCCAATACTTGTACCCGGCAATAGACGGATCTCTTCCAGGGAGAATTTTCCACTTTCTCACATGGAAAACCGCGCTCGTTTCCATCTCAATATCCTCTTACCATATCGATCTGCGGAAAATCCAGTCTCTTACTTTCGCTGGTCCAATGAATTTCTCTTAAAGTCTTCGCTACCAAAGCGAACATCGACGTCGCGAAAAGTATGAAAAAGAAGCTGAATCGTAGAACAAAAGTAAAATTCGGTCTTCCCTCAAGTTACGTTTCATCCAACGACCGAAACAACCAATAGCAACGTATACAAAAAGTAACGTAAAAACTTCGCCTCTTCTCATCAACATCGAGCTTTCGATAGGGTTGTTGAAGTGGGAAAAAAGTCAATTAAAAGAAACCTAAAATTCAGTCAACAATCGAACAACCGAAGAACCAATCGCGACGTATACAAAAAGTAACGTAAAAACTTCGCCTTTTCTCATCAACATCGAGCTTTCGAAAGGATTGTTGAAGTGGGAAAAAAGTCAATTAAAAGAAACCTAAAATTCAGTCAACAATCGAACAACCGAAGAACCAATCGCGACGTATACAAAAAGTAACGTAAAAACTTCGCCTTTTCTCATCAACATCGAGCTTTCGAAAGGATTGTTGAAGTGGGAAAAAAGTCAATTAAAAGAAACCTAAAATTCAGTCAACAATCGAACAACCGAACAACCAATCGCGACGTATACAAAAAGTAACGTAAAAACTTCGCCTCTTCTCATCAACATCGAGCTTTCGAAAGGGTTGTTGAAGTGGGAAAAAAGTCAATTAAAAGAAACCTAAAATTCAGTCAACAACCGAACAACCAATCGCGACGTATACAAAACGTAACGTAAATACTTCGCCTCTTCTCATCAACATCGAGCTTTCGAAAGGATTGTTGAAGTGGGAAAAAAGTCAATTAAAACAAATGTAAAATTCAGCCAACAACCGAACAACCGAACAACCAATCGCAACGTATACAAAAAGTAACGTAAAAACTTCGCCTCTTCTCATCAACATCGAGCTTTCGAAAGGTTTGTTGAAGTGGGATTAAGTGAATTAAAACAAACCTAAAATTCAGTCAACAACCGAACAACCAATCGCGACGTATACAAAAAGTAACGTAAAAACTTCGCCTCTTCTCATCAACATCGAGCTTTCGAAAGGTTTGTTGAAGTGGGATTAAGTGAATTAAAAGAAACCTAAAATTCAGTCAACAACCGAACAATCGAACAACCAATCGCGACGTATACAAAACGTAACGTAAAAACTTCGCCTCTTCTCATCAACATCGAAGGAAAAAGTCAATTAAAAGACGGTCTCGTTTGGAGTTGGTTCTCGGTAAACTAGCAACCGATTCCACGCAACATGGAATTCATCTGTCGGCCCTTTTTACGCCACCTACTCCTTTTTTTGTTTCTTCTTCTTTTTCTTCTTTCTTCGTCTGTTCTCGAACGTATCGCGACCTCAAGACTGCAGGATCGTTTTATCGTGTAGAAGTTCACCGTTGCTTGTCTCGCTTCGGGCGTTCTACGCGCGACGACGATGCGATAGCGGCGATAGTCATACTTATAATTAGAGGAGTCAGGCAAATGATTTACGACGCACACGTGGTACACGCGGGCCGCTTTCGTAAATACGTCCTCCGCCTCTTCTTCCTCATCTCGTTTCTTTCGCACGGGCAGCACGCGGTATCGCGAGGTGGCCACGGTTCTCGATTAATAATTTTTGCCAGACTATAGGCTGCACCACTTTGCGCGTCGTGACGAATAATAAAATTAATCGTAGGTCGATTAGTGACCGATTCGAGGAACGCGCGGCCAACGCCGCGCAATATCGATAAATTTCGATCGAATCGCCCTTTGTTTCATCGTTAGCAGCGCGTACAAGTAGTCACGCTATACTGTAATTTTCCTCGTCGAATTTGCCTTTCTCGAACGGCTACGAGAACCCCCTGAGTTTATTACGAGTTTATTCGGAAAGTGATATTCATAAATCTGATCCCTTTGCTTCGCTTCTGTGGTGAAAATAATTTTCTATATTGTCCTCTTTATCTTCGATAGATAGCTTTTATTTTGCTGAATAAGATTCAGTTCTTTTGGTAGAATATTTTGTTGAAGAAGTTATAGGAAGCTGCAAAGAATCTACTCAAAAATTATTCCATTTTTTATGATTCTTTTTAATGTAAGGTGCTTGATAAATTTTATTTCACTGTTCTCTTTATCTTCCATAGATAGCTTTTATTTTCTCAATAAGATTAAATTTTTTGGTAGAATATTTTGTTATTTTGTTGAAGTTGAAGAAGATATAGGAAGCTGCAAAGAATCTACTCAAAAATTATTCCATTGAAAGTGATTCTTTTTACTGTAAGGTGCTTGATAAATTTTATTTGACTGTTCTCTTTATCTTCCATAGATAGCTTTTATTTTGTAAATAAGATTCATTTTTTTATAGAACATTTTGTAGAAGTTGAAGAAGTTATAGGAAGCTGCAAAGAATCTACTCAAAAATTATTCCATTGAAAGTGATTCTTTTTATTGTAAGGTGCTTGATAAATGTTATTTGACTGTTCTCTTTATCTTCCATAGATAGCTTCTATTTTCTAAATAACATTCAGTTTTTTGGTAGAATATTTTGTTATTTTGTTGAAGTTGAAGAAGATATAGGAAGCTGCAAAGAATCTACTCAAAAATTATTCCATTGAAAGTGATTCTTTTTACTGTAAGGTGCTTGATAAATTTTATTTGACTGTTCTCTTTATTTTCCATAGATAGCTTTTATTTTCCAAATAAGATTCAGTTTTTTGGTAGAATATTTTGTTATTTTGTTGAAGTTGAAGAAGTTATAGGAAGCTGCAAAGAATCTACTCAAAAATTCCATTTTTTATGATTCCTTTTAATGTAAGGTGCTTAATAAATTTTATTTGACTGTTCTAATTATCTTTGGGTACAAGTCGTCGCGTTCGGACGTGTTCGAATGCGTCGGCCGTCGGAATACGCGACATACGCACGGACATTTTTTCATGGAAAAACAATTATGTTACATTTAATTACTCGTACATCGCTTTCGTGTTTTATTTTTACCGGAGATATTTCATTGGGTTTCACTTGATCGCATAAATTTAAGCCACGTCGCGTGCAGGAAAAACAAATTACCAGCGTAATTTTCGGCTAACTTTCGTCTTTTTGCTTTAGAATTAATTATTAAATAATGTTATTGAAATTTATCGCAGTTGCGTAATTACTCGAATCAACGACAAAAGACAGAATTATGCAACAATTCGAAGATCGTGCAAGTGAAAAAAATTCCGAATAAAAATTGAAATTGAATAAAAGAAAATAAAATATTTTGATTATGAAATGAAAAATTTTTTAACTACGAAATAATTAGCAATATGACGTCAATTTGGGTTAAAATGGTTCCCGTGTAAAAGCCGAAAGGGATACAGCTTAATGAGCGAATAAATTTACACGAAAAATTAATCCACTGTACAAACCACCTCGACGTGTATAAAACAGCAAGAGAATTATTTATGATCGCATATTGAATTCGTAGCGAATCTATAGAGGGCGACAACAAATAGTAGTTAAGCTTCAAGATCTATATTTATTCAGTCAGAGATACAAATCAAAAATAAACCGTGTGAAACATAAATCGAAATAATTCCACTAACTCCACCAGAAATATATTACCTACTTTATAGAAAAAAATGCTTTTGTATTTTTTCTCGCGAGAGAAGAAAGAGGGGGAAATATGTACACGGGGACAAATATTCTTTAAAAAACATTCTACCGCGACATAAATAATTCTTTCCACAAATTCACCGGTGAAAACAAGCAAGATTCGTCGCTAATCAAGATAAATCAAACCTTTTACGTTTAACCGAAGCACAAAAAGCATATGCTGCAAAAAGATGAAACTTATTTCACAAAAAAAAAAAAAAAAAAAAACAACTTTTGCGTCTTCTTAAAACCATTTCCTCGATATTGGCAAAGATTTTGCCCCAAAAATTTATCCAAAAAAGATCGTTCTTTCTCCCGCGAAAATTCTCCCATCGCACAGCTTTACAAATCACAGAAATTGCACAACAATTCCGCCAGGATTTTTAATTAAACGAAAAATACGGCTCGTATTTGCTCGATGGAGCGGGAGTCGAAGGCGGTAGGCCAACATGGCGCTGCGACGGCCGTCGGAACATGGCGACTGGACTGGCGGCCAGTTCGGCTCGCACTCGTTACAGAATTTCTCTGCATCTCTGTGTATCCTATTCGACGTGATCTCTCGGTTTTGAAAAATCGTCGCGTTTCAACGGTCGCGGCTCGTTAGAATATCGCTTGACAGTCGGCAACAACGCGCACGGCGTCGAAGTACGCTTCTATTAATACGTCGCTCACGAGCTGTCGAGCGTATTGCGTTCGCGACCGTGCACAACACCGATACAAGTAAAACGACGCCTGTATTGGTGAGTAACAACGAAGGAAAAAGCTGGTCGATGTGCTACGTGACGCATATACACGTCCATACAAGCACGTATTTTTGACGCACTTTCGATCTGCCTGGCTGCCCCCGGGGCCGCGATTTAACTGGCCGAAAATTAATTGTCGCGGCAACGTCGTGTCGCACGGCCGGCCGCATTTTCGTTATTTTTCAACGGCGCACGAAAATCGTGCCAGAATCTTCGCCAACATTCGAATACGATTTTCGTTACGATGGAACAGCTGCGAGATACATCGAGATGATTCGTCCAGGATTCGGAAAACTGTTGCCTCGAACAAATCGTAACTCACGAAAGGATATTAGATTACGTGAGTTATAGGAAACGATTTGAAATTTTGAAATCACCGTAACGAGGCTCGACTAACGCGATATGTAAAATTTGCAACCAACTTGAATATGTACGTATTCGTTGGATGCATTCGTTTTGTAGAAATGATCAAGGTACTTGAGTCATGAATTGTTCATTATATTAGGTTGTCTGAGAAGTTTCTGTTTTCAACAATTTGTCTTTTATATTATTTTATTGAATTACGTATGACTCATTTCCGTTATCACGTTCGTGCATAATTCGATAAATTAATATAAAAGAAAAAACATCGTGCGTCTACTGTTTCCTTATAAAACGGAAGAAACTTTTCTGACAACCGAATATTAGTAAGCTGCAATATTTAGTGAGATTGTAACATTAATTATATGTTCACAGTCTATATACTAATTTTTGTATACTAACTTCTTTACCAAATGTAGGTAAATTGTAACAAATATCTTGTAACGTCTGTATACACTTTCCGATTGATGCCGAATTTTACAAATATAATTGAGACAGCCGTGTCTCATTAAGCTGCTAATGAAATTTCAAAACGTTTCGTACATCTAACAGTGAAACTGATTAAGTTAAAAAAAAGCAATTAAAAATGAAAGTAGATTTGATGTATTCTTCGTAAAATATTACATTTATGATAAAGTAATTGAACTGTTGAACAATCAGAGTATCAGATATGTTCATTTACAATGTCAATATATTTGCCCGAAAAGTGTCTTTCTTTCACAAACGCGTACAAACGTGAAAGCAAGTCTGTGAAACGTCGCGGTGTTTATCTCAACAGAACAAAACGTTTGAAAAGTATTACGTTGTCCGAAAAGCGTCTTTCTTTTACAGACACGTCTTTTATAACGATGTATCTTTATAGAAACGTGAAACATAATCTGTCGAACATTGTGATCTTTTTTGATTGAACTATTGGGATATGTATAATTTTATGTGTTAGACTAGGTTAGCTGCGTAGTAGCGATACTTGTATGTGAATATCCGTGTGTGGAAGTATGTGTGTGCGTAGCGTCTCGAAAACAAAGAAATGTAAACTGTTCAGTTAACGGTCTGGTATCGAAAAAGGTATGACGCGTGCAAGTGTGTATCGATGAATATCTTTGAAATCGTTTATCAAATAAATATATAACTGTTCTAATATAAATTCTAAGTGTAAATTTAGTGTTCCTATGTCATTATTTCGGCTGTTAAGATCCAAAATTCTCAACAAGAACAAAATGGATCATACGTCATTCGATAAAATAATATAAAACGAAAATGTTGTGCGTCCATTATTTCCTCATAAAACGAAGGAAACTTTTCGGGTTACCCAATATTCGAAGAGTACTAAGACTAAAAGTATTTTGTTTTTTAATGGAGATTATATTATTTATATTGTAGGAGATTTGGTTATAAATTTTCAAGTCTTTATAAGAATATACACTAAAGTATTTGAATATATTCGTTGCATTGACATATACGTTACACCACGTCATCGCGATTATGTAACAATAAATAACATCGTGCTATTGACACAACCAGTGTATTTTTAGTTCTCGTGTGTTTCAAGAAATCTCATTAGGCAATTAAATAAAACAGTGGAGAAGAATCGTTAGAAGAATCATCGTTGCTCAAAGTAGAGGCATTTCTCGTGAAGAAAATGCGCAGTTCCAGGGGTGAGACAGGTAAATACAGATGTATTTTATTAGCGTCGAATGTATTAATATTTAGAATAGTGTTTACATATTAGAGATCCTTTTCCATCCAACTCTTCGTTTGCTCTGATGTATTAGGTTGTTCGAAAAGTGTCTTTCTTTTGCAAACGTGTCTAATTTCGTTGTTTGCTAAAACATGGCGGTTTTTCTTCTTTAAGACAGGCTGGAGATGTGACACGATCGTGGTCGAGTGAATTTTTGCCAGATCCGACGAAATGAGACGCGTTAGATCCAATGGTATTGATTAGGGGGTCGAGCCGTGTGCTAGGGGAATATAAATCGTTCGGTGTGGCTCGCTGAACGCGCTGTTAAAAGCTCGTGATCGCTCCGTACTTCGCCTTAACGCGGCGATGATTGTTTTGCTCATTACGACTCTGTTTCTTTCTTTTTGACCGTACGATTGCAAGTGGATTGGAATTGAAACTACGACTCGTGTTCAACCGACACTCACGCTATCCTAAACAACACAGCATCTGAAATATCCACTTTTAATAATCATGTTCTAGCATCGATATTGTTCTGGTTCCACCTTCTCATTTGTCCAAACGTCCAGATAGACGTGACATCGTTCCGCTGTTATAAAATTCGAGAAAAAAAAAAAGAGAAGAAGAAAAGTGACAGGGACAAAGAAACGATGGATCGACGAGGTTTCGATCGTATGAGAAATTGTACGAGCCGACAGATAACATCCGGCCGACCTTCTCAGCTCGCGGAACGCATTTCGTCATTTTTCGACTCGCTTAATGGAAAGTTAAACGGTTCGAGATAACGTCGGATAAACCGCAAACGTTGCGAGATCCGCGCTATTAATAGACGCGGATCCACGCGCGGAAAACCAAACTGTCATTACACAGCAGCTGGAAATAGGCGTTTGTTCGTCGTGTGTGCGAGTATAAATATTTATAGAGATTATTTGGTCGTTGCTAACAGCCAAACGAAATTGATATTCTCGTATCTCTGCTAACGTGTCAACGAATACAACGAAATCGTGTTCGCCGATTAGACACTTAAACACTCGACGCAATCTCTTGATTTTCCTTCAATTTCCAATAGGGTTCGCGTTTAACTGAGATGGAAGGAATTCTTGCGAAAGAATATTCAATTAGCGAGACCGTATTACGAGATGGGACGAGCGTGATTGAATTCGTGACAGGATGGAGGTGGGCATTTTTCATCCGAACGCTTGCCAAAGGTTCGAGTTTGCCGGAAGTTCGATCAAAAGCACGTCCGTCGGACGAGTAGCGTACACGAGGAGGTGCGAGAGCCTCGCTACAGTTAGAAATGCCTTTACATTTGTTTCAGTCGGTCCGAATCCGTCCGTGTCGGGGGACCAACTTTCAACCCCTGTACGTCGTCATTAAAGAACTGTTGGTGGGACGAAAGTTCCAGCGTGAGAAACGTGTGAGTGGTGGAATTCGACGGAAACTGGGAAATAGAAAGGAGAGAAGAATATTTAGCAACTGTATACGTACAGTATAAGATACAAAGGGTGTTAAATAAATTAGCATTTTTATGTACTGTATTTATATAGTACGTGTGGAGGTATGGGACTGGAAGAAAGATTGGATAGGAAGGAAACTGGGAAATAAAAAGAAGAAAAGAATATTTTGCAGTTGTATACGTACAGTATATGATACAGAGAATGTTAAATTGATAGTACATTTGTATGTACTGTATTTATATAGTACGTGTATAGTACGTGGAGGTATGGGACTGGAAGAAAGATTGGATAGGAAGGAAACTGGGAAATGGAAAGGAGAAAAGAATATTTGGCAGCTGTATACGTACAGTATAAGATACAAAGAGTGTTAACACGTTGGTCGCCCAGCGTGATTCGGCTAAGTTTCCTGCGGGGCCGAAATTCGATAGCCGATACGCAGAACGTAAATAGAGCGATAAGAGGGAATTCATTGTTTATCGCCTTCGATTCATTGTAAAGGAAAGACTATTTAGTTCTGAAATGGAGAAAGCGATAAGCTTTCCAGCTAAAGTATTCCGAGGGATCTGATGGCAGATATCTCAGATCTTTCATTTAGTCGAGAAGCATACTTGTGAGACGTACATCCTGAAAATGTTCAGTAAACAGTGTGAAAATATATTTGAAAGTGAGGAGTCTATAACTACTGTTCGAAGTACCCAAAATCAGCCCAAATGTGTTTGGAGCGTGTTAACAAATATTATGCAGAATATAAATTGATAAAAAGTACGGTATAATGTGTTTTCAATATTTTTATATTGTATATCCGATATACAGGGTGGTTGGTAACTGGTGGTACAAGCGGAAAGGGGGTGATTCTAGGCGAAAAAAGAAGTGGAAAATATAGAATAAAAATTTTTCGTTTGGGGCTTTGTTTTCGAGAAAATCCACTTTGAATTTTCGCTCGGTACGCGTGCACTTTATCGCGTCTCGTTATAACGGATCTCACTGTAGATCGTTGTCTCGATTGACGTTATTTTTAAAACTTTTTAAATTTTAAATTTTAAATTTTAAATTTAAATTTTTAAATTTTTAAATTTTTAAATTTTTATTCTATATTTTCGACTTCTTTTTTCGCGTAGAATCACCCCCTTTCCGCTTGTACCACTAGTCACCAACCACCCTGCATAATAGCTTGTTTACGTTTTCGGCCGAAAATTCTCGAACGTAAATCGTAGGTTAAAAACGATTAAAAGCGGTTGGAAATTATTAGAAGTGATCAGAAGAAAAGAAAGAAGCAAGCGAGTAGATTGGCGAGCTAAATTCAGATAATTTGTAAATAAATTTTCAACTTTTCGTTCTTTCCAAAACCGTGTCTGTACCTTAACAAAGAGAAGATAATCTGGAGGGACATAATTTTTGATATCGCGTATGAATGGCGGATAAGCTGCAGGAATAAAGAAACAAATGAATTTTGAACGGTTGTACGGTCGATGTTAAATAATACGTCGCCCACCGGCGTTCAATTGTTCGACACAATAAGCTCAAGTGACATCCGTGCGTCGTGTGCTTGGCTACAATTTGTACACACTTCCGATACAATACTCAATCACAACTCGCGAAAGCGAGGTTGCGTAAGGCTCGTTGCGACGACACATTGTCGGATATTTCGAAGCGATCGCGAGAACAAAAGTTGGTCGGACCATTAGTCAACCGGGTGGCAGGTTGCGCGGCTTGAAAAATTGACAAAGACAACGCTGTCGATTCTACGTTATATCCGTGAGCGCCTATTTTATATTGTAGAAAAACACCGATGACAAAAGTATAGTAGCTTTAGGGAACGCTCGATGGATAATAATCAATCTTCTTGTTATTTTCGCGAAAAGAAAAATAAAAGCAGAGAATATTGAGAAACGTCAAGTTGGTACAATCGCTAGTTCCTACAAGCTAAGTTGGTACGACTTCCAACGTCGCTCTTTTGTCTTAGGAGTCGACCGCGTGTTAATTATCTAAGTGTATCCGGTGTGTTCAGACGTGTGAATCTATTAAATATCAACCCCAAACCTATATTTGATAACAGAGAAATCGGCCGGCAAATTTCAAGCTGTGGGATAAGTGGGATTTTCCGTTCAGGAAAAATATTCACGTCGACCAAGCTTTCACGCTGTGAACCGGTAGCGTTCGGTATTGACGTTTCTCCACGTTTATTTGCATCCGTCATCCGCGCGAATGCTAAAGAAAAGAAAAAACACAGAGGCCGAAGTGAAAGAGACGAAGAGGTGAAACGATAGAGAGGAAACGGAAGAATACGAAATGGAAAAAGAAGACGAGGGAAAAGAGGCAGAGCGAAAGAGAGAGAATACTCGCATCTTGCTGCCTTTATAAATGCTTCTACATTTATTAAGGCTACTCCCCGGAGCCTGGACGTACCAGTGTACGTATTTCGAAATGAATGCCTCGTGACGTGGCACCGCGACGCTGTCGTCGGGGCGCGCGAGCGCTACGAAAAGTGAAATATTTCCGTCGTATTTTCACATGCGCCACCACGACGAATGGCGTCCCTGCGTCTGACGGCTCTGTGCTTCGGCAGCGTGGCAAACGAACAGGAATAAAAAGAAGAAACGAAATAATAATAAATACGTAGGCACGCGTAATACAGTGTTTATACACGTGTATGTGTGTATGTGTATGTTATAGGCGCATAGCGAAGACGTGGAAGGCAGTGGATGGCAAAGGCGTTTCGAACGAAAGGTTTCGTTGCCGGCGGAAAAATGTCGCGCCGACCGATCGAGAATATGGCGGCCGCGCTGTTCGTTTGCATGAAAATGAAGAAAAGAATTTATTTCGTCCGTATGAGAAACGCCGCGTTTCCGGCATGATTTATGCAATACGAGCGCGGGAAAGCGCGACGCGGAATCTCGCATTTTCTGCGGGTTCCTTCGTGATAGTTTGACAAAGGATTTTCGCCTGGGTCGTTGGTTATTGTATCGCCAGGACTAATAGCGTCGCCATCTCGTCACCGGTCCAAATATTTCTTCTTACATTTGCAAACGCTGTTCCAAGCAACCTGGTTGCTTGTCCTTGTTGATTCGCATCTATCGCCGAGAACGTAACCTACATCAAGACCTGGTGATCAAATGAAAAACATTCCTCGTAGATCATTTCTCGTACGCTTGGAATCTTGTCGAAAATCTGATTGGAAGATTGAACAGGTAGCCGCGACGAAAAGTTTCCGTTCGCATCGGTTGTTTCCCGTCAACGACGCCGGAATTACATTGAATTATTTAACGGTCGTATTTCACGGTTCACTTTTCATGCGACTTCTGCACGCTGCTCCGTCGTACAATGCGCCTGTAATTTTATATAACCAGTTAAATGACTCTTGGCAAGGAAGTGATTTGTCGCACGATATTTTATTTCAGATAATCATCCTCCGTGTCAGACGTGGGCTGTCCACCGCGACAATGTATGTATACATTGATTAATGGTCGCCTGTTCGCCGCGGGATAAAAGTCAGGGAAAAGAGAGGAAGAAAGGATAAGAAAATCGGAGATCGAGCGCCTCTTAAAAATCAGGACACTTTGGTTGCGCGCGACCAATTCTTGCATTTTTGAAACTTGTTAGTAACAGGAAAGTTCCGCGCTGTCGTCCATCGTTCCGCTTACCAATCGTAGCGATCATCGTTTGTTATCCTGAACGACATTGATAAAAAAAAAAAAAAGCGAGCACAGGCAAATGTTATTGTCTGTTGATTGTCGAGTGATTTAGAGTGGAATGCTTCTTGGAATTTTCTGCGGTAAGAGAAACGTCTCGCCTGTCAGACGAACGGATTCATCGTGGGCTGTTTGAAACAATAGGATCTTCTGTTCGTGTGACAAATTTCATGTCACCACGATTAAGACGTTTGCAACTTCCATTCACAGCTATCGTCGTTTAATATTAGGTTGTCCGAAAAGTTTCTTTCTTTTTGTAAGATGATAATAGACGCAATTTTGTTTTATATCAATTTATTGAATTATGCATAGAAACTAATAATAGAAATAGAACGAAATGGATCATACGTAATTCAACAAAATAATTAATTTATTAGTATAGTTATAAATAAAGCAGAATCAAAGTATTCCTTCCATACTTGGAGTATAATAGATGAACAACAATTTCTCTTTTATATTTTGTTATAAAATAACGATGAAAAAGTTTCCTTATTTATTTTTATTGATTAATTGATTCATCTTTTATCTATCAGTTTCTTTTGTTTTATAAGAAAATAATAGACGCGCAATGTTTTTTATTATGTACAAATGTAATAATAGAAATATAATAAAATGGATGATACGTAATGCAATAAAATAATATAAAAGAGAAATTGTTGTTCATTTATTATATTCTAAATGTGGAAGGAATACTTTATTTGCAACTATACTAGTAAATTAATTAATTTTTTATAAAGCAACGATGAAAGAGTTTCCTTATTTATTTTTATTGATTAATTGATTTATCTGTCTTCTATCAGTTTCTTTTGTTTTATAAGAAAATAATAGACTCACAATGTTTTTTATTATGCACAAACATAATAATAGAAATATAATAAAATGGATGATACGTAATGCAATAAAATAATATAAACCAGAAATTGTTGTTCATTTATTATATTCTAAGCGTGGAAGAAATACTTTGATTCTGCATACTTTATTTATAATTGTACTAATAAATTAATTATTTTTTTATAAAGCAACGATGAAAGAGTTTCCTTATTTATTTTTATTGATTAATTGATTCATCTTTCTTCTATCAGTTTCTTTTGTTTTATAAGAAAATGATAGACGCACAATGTATTTTGTTATTAATATTATTATTAAATCGTTAATCTATTATTATAGAACAAAAGAAAATACAGTAAACATTTGTGTAGAATATTGGAAGAACAGCTGATAGGATTAGGAAAGAAAAATTTCCAATAAAAAAATAAATCAATCAATCAATAAAAATAAATAAGGAAACTGTTTTAATAAATTGTCATTCGACTGTATGCTGTAGCTGTTTAATAAGAAATTCACACCAATGTGAAAAATTGCATGTTCCACGCAGGAAAATTTTACCGGAATTGTACTAAGAAAACTGGCTATTTCTAATTTTCTTTTCGCAAAATTTTTTATCTTATCGCGACCTGTAACAAAGCGGTTACGAGAGGATTACGGAACACCCAGTATATCACAGCAGCGCTGCCAACGTTGCAAAGGAAAGCAGCCTTTGCCAATAGCCGTTAACCCGATAAAGATGTTTATAAGCAACTTTCTATAGACGCATCGGCCATTCTTTAACGTCCAGCGCAGTCAAAAGCAGGCGAGATGATCCGTGTATAATCAGCTAGCGATATTTCGCAAGGCAACAGGATATTCGTCCTAATTAAACTAATTAAATACGCGTTGAACATGGTAATAACCTGTACCAAAAACGAACATTCAATGGACGACTGGAAAACACATTCGCGAAATTGTAAAGCGTCCGTGAATTTTATATCGAATTAAATTAGTCGATTAAATAAAACGAAAGAATAAATTATTTCGCTGGATGATTCGAACGTTTCTTAGCAACGTGAACTCGATCAACGTTAAATAGCAGAAAAGGAATTAATCATCGAAAAGTACGGAAAAGTTTACGAGCGATCGACGAACCGGATCGTGCGAACGTAACGAGCAAAGGCGATCATCGCGATACAAAAGAAGGAACGAAAGCGGCTCTTATTTTACACATCTTTGCTGAACCGGCAATTTCCGGCGCATAGCTTAAAAAACGTAAACGCTAGGAAATTGCAAGATATCGTAAGAAAGATGCGATTGGCAATTTTTTCCTCTCGTTGGTGATTCAGCGAAAGATACAATGTACGCGACATCGTACAATTTGCATTCGAAATTACAACTAACCGCGCATTAATTTCTGTCTAGAGGTTACTATCATTTCCTTTTTCCTTTTTCTCTCGTTCGAGGACCCATTTTACAAAACGATTCATAGCGATTCCTTTGATTCTTCTTTTTTCGTCCGTTTCGTATAATGAAAGGTGATCCGCCATAATGAATTCTTTGGAAATGAAATCGGCCGCGAATATTCACGGCGAAATGTACGCCATTAAGGTGTTCGCGGGTTTTTGAATTCGGCGAAATACGCTTGTTAACGAAGGCCGAGTTGCACAATAAGATGGAAAAGGCGAGCGACAAGTGTCAGCAACGATCGAGTGTGATAGCAAACGACAGGAGGAAATGGCCACGTTTATCCGAGAATCGGGTAGCATAACTGCAAATGATAGATTACGATTAACCGTAGGGCCCGGCAGCTCGATCGATCAGTCGCAAATGGCAATAATTTTCCTACGACTGCGAGTAGCGTACAACGTCTTCATGAAATGAAGCGTTTCGAGCCAACAGGTTTCGAAGCGACGCGGCGCACCGTTTCCATCAAAGAAGCATTAATGAAGATGAACAAACATTATACGTAATAAACGCTTCTTTGAATGCCCTAACCTGTCGTAGAGAAATAAAATGCAAGGAAATGCCGACAGCACATCATCCATTCGAGTAAACGCAAATAGACGCATCTATTCTATGCAACAGAATATGCCGCTCATCGACCACAGCCATCTTTTCCCTTCGACCATAGTAGTAGCACGGTAACGACTTAATCTGCTCGCACGCGATTCGACAAAATATACGGTGCTGCCCCCCCTTTCTCGATCAGCCTCCAATTCACCTAGCGTCGCTTACGTAACACGCATTCTCCTTGGCCGATCGACTTTGCTTAAACGATCGTTGGAAAGTAGCAGCTTCGGTATCGGAAAGGGCTTGCAAAGAGGTGGAAGAAGAAAAAGGAAGGAATAAAGAGAGAGAGAGAAAAGCGACTGTTGTGCGCCAGGGGCGCAATTAGCGAGGCTCGCTCGGGTAGAAAGTGTGGCTCTCGAAGCTCTCGAAATTGCCCCGACGGGAAACGAAATTGCGTTTTGCAGCGCGTAATACGTTGTACTTTCGAAACGGTCGGGGCCCGGCCCGAGAACGAGGGCCGCGTTCGAAGCTTCGGGCGGTCGCTCGTGAAACGAAAAACAGAGCAACACAGCACGGACCGGAATACAGAACGACGGCGGCGGCGGCCATGATAGACCGCGAAGACCAGTTTACAAGAAGGAACGTACGCTGAGTGCGGAAAGTACAACGCAACGCGAAAAACAGTGCCGCGGAAGGTCGATCCGCCTTCGGTACAGCACACGCCGTAGTCATCGGGCGTCCTTTAATTCTGGTTAGCTTACCATGGCTGGTATCCTGCTTTGCTCTTTCATATTTAAATGTATTATTAGCAGAGATTATTATAAGCACCAGCCGGGGGCATTAAGTAGGCCCGATCGCGAGCCATTGCTCACCGGTATCTGGAATATTTTATATCGAGAGTAATTTCCGGTTTTGCGCACGCCTTCGCGTACACCGCGCGCGACCGCCTCCCGCTGCCCCCCAGTTTCCCCCGGATGCGTGAGCGTTATCGACCAACCTGCAACGTTCGATCGTCTTTTTTTTTTTTCTCTTCCTTTATCATAACAAGCAAGAAGTAGTAGTAGGTATATAGGGTGTATGGTTAATTAACTGCGTTGTTTCTTGGTTATGAATAAAATAGAAGAATTTTGTTTAGATATTAGGTTGTTCGAAAAGATTCTTTTGTTTTATGAGGAAATAATAGAGACGCACAAGGATTTTTGTTTTGTATTATTTTGTCGAATTACGTAGGACTCGTTTTGTTCTGTTGGGATAATATTTTACAGAGTTGGTTTCACGTTTGTACGAAGGTACACTGTTGTAAGAAACACGTTTGAGAAAGAAAGACACTTTCCGGACAAGCATATATGGGTAGCATTGTAAACTGTAGATTTGGCAAAAGTGTTTAAGTATTCTTATGAGCAGAAGCTTTCGTAGATTATCGGTAAAATTGTTGCATGTAATTTAGTCTTTTCGTTTAATGTAAAAGTTTAGACAATAAGAATAAAGAATAAAAAATAAGAGTGGAGAATAAGAATAGGAAATAGAAATAGATAAAATTAAGATATAAAAATAGAAAATTAAAGTACAGGACAAGAATAAAGACTAAGGACAGAAAAGAAGATTATTTCTCATATTCATAATGAATTTTCCAAAAGCCAAACTGATCAATTATGTCCTTTATAAATTCCTCAATTTCACTGTGATTAATAACAATAATAGTAAAAGTAGAGAATAAGAATAGGAAATAAAAATTGAGGATAAAATTGGGATGTAAAAGTAGAAAATTAAAGTACAGGACAAGAATAAAGACTAGGGACAGAAAAGAAGATTGTTTTTCATATTCATAATGAATTTTCCAAAAGCCAAACTGATCAATTATGTCCTTTATAAATTCCTCAATTTCACTGTGATTAATAACAATAATAGTAAAAGTAGAGAATAAGAATAGGAAATAAAAATTGAGGATAAAATTGGAATGTAAAAGTAGAAAATTAAAGTACAGGACAAGAATAAAGACTAGGGACAGAAAAGAAGATTGTTTTTCATATTCATAATGAATTTTCCAAAAGCCCAACTGACCAACTATGGTCCTTATAAATTCCTCAATGTCATTGCCCAACTTCACCACTAATATTCAATTACCAATCATCTGAACAGAGATCTGTTCCATTCACTAAATTGTACAGTGTTTGTTATGCTTTGAACGATTTAGATAGTTTTGTAGATATTCATGAAAGCATAGACACCTGTAGCCAACTGACAATCTCTTAGGCAAAGATTGGTTCCAGCTGCTGAATTTTATTGTTGAGGTTAAGTGATGGAAGAACAAGTGTATGAATTTGTAAAGAAAAATATATTGAAATAAGTATAAGTGCAGGTATAGTGTATGAGGTCAAAATCAAGTAAATTGTTATCATCATATACTAATTTAATGTCTGATGTTGTTGAGGTTGACTGCTGGAGGAACCAGTGAATGAGTTTATTATTAGAAAAATATATTGAAATAAGTATAGGTACAGGTATAGTGTATAAGGACAAAATCAAGTAAATTGTTATCATTATTTACTAATGTAGTGTGTGATATTGTTGAGGTTGACTGATAGAGCACCAGTGGATGAATTTGTAATAGAAAAATGTGTTGAAATAAGTATAAGTACAGGTATAGTGTATGAAGTCCAAATCAAGTAAATTGTTATCATCATATACTAATTTAATGTCTGATGTTGTTGAGGTTGACTGATAGAGAAACAAGTGAATGAATTTGTAATAGAAAAATGTGTTGAAATAAGTGTAGATACAAGTATAGTGTATGAGGTCAAAATCAAGTAAATTGTTATCATTATTTGTTAATTGAATGTCTGATATTGTTGAGGTTGACTGATAGAGGAACCAATGGATGAATTTGTAATAGAAAGATATATTGAAATAAGTGTAGGCACAGGTATAGTGTATGAGGTCAAAATTAAGTAAATTGTTATCATTATTTGTTAATTGAATGTCTGATATTGTTGAGGTTGACTGATAGAGGAACCAATGGATGAATTTGTAATAGAAAGATATATTGAAATAAGTGTAGGTACAGGTACAGTGTATGAGGTCAAAATTAAGTAAATTGTTATCATTATTTATTAATGTAGTGTGTGATATTGTTGAGGTTGACTAATAGAGAAACAAGTGGATGAATTTATTATTAGAAAAATATATTGAAATAAGTATAGGTACACGTATAGTGTATAAGGACAAAATCAAGTAAATTGCTATCATTATTTACTAATGTAGTGTGTGATATTATTGGGGTTTACTGATAGTCAACGAGTGGATGAATTTATTATTAGAAAAATATATTGAAATAAGTATAAGTACAGGTATAGTGTATGCTGATCCAGATCCTCACTCTTGCAGTGTTACAATACAATAGAAGAAGCTATGATAAGGAGCACGTTCATATATTTCTAGCAAAGGACATTACCAAAAAGTTAAACTTGTAGCTGTAGCTGAAGGCTATAAGAAATAGCAATAAAAATCTTCTTATAGCTCTTTTATTTTCTGTGTAATAGCAGTCTGGATATACATAAACAAAGATGCAAAGTTTTTCTTCAAGTAATTACTTCAACATTTCTAAACGCTCCGTTTTGAATATTTCACATACTTTCGCGTGTCTAAATATCCACGACTCCACAAGCAGCCACACAGTCAACTTACAAGATGCCGAAATATCAAGCATTAATCTCTCAGCGTAAATTGGGGATCGTCGTGAAGGAAGCGATACAGGTCGATGGTTGCCTCGTGTCCGATATGGTCAAGTCTCTGACCCAGCGAGGGTGTAGCGGGGGAGAAGACGGATAATCCATCGTGGCGGCGATGAATCATGAGAGAATGCTAGGGATGTTGAAGAAGCGAGCGGACTAGTGGCAGGAGCGAGAGGTAAACCGTGAGATCGGTAGAGAAAGGGATAAACGTCAGCTAGAAAGATCGAGTGTAACTAGAGGGTGCCGTCAGAAATTCTTACGTGGAAAGGATAGAGAGACAGAGAGAGAGAGAGAGAGAGAGAAAGAAACAAAGAAAGACAGAAGAAGAGAGAGAGAGTTGAAGAAGAAAGAAGGATGGACGGGTCGATAAAGGAACGTCGGAAGAAGGCAAGGAAAACAGAGGGAAAGAGTCGGTTGAAAGAAACGGGGGTGAAACGAAATGGAGAGAACGAGAGCATAATGGGGAGAGGCAGGGAAAATGCTAGCTGTCGACCAGGCCTCCGGAAGTCCGGCTGCCGCGTTGTCGTTCCTCCATTTTTCAAAAAATAAAACCGACCGCAACACAGGCTCATTGTTTACTTTTGCCGTTCGAGCACCCGTGTGGTTTCGTGCACAGGGGTTGAACCAGCTCCGCACACAGGGTGGATACATAGCTTCTCCGTGTTCGTGTATATGAATTCATATAGAATATTTATCGAAGTATCGAAGAAATACGATTGTATCGTTCATTGAACGACATAGATTACGTTTGTGAATTAATTTCGTATTTAGACGAATTAAAACTATCAAAACTTGTTCCTTTTTTGACAAATAAATGTAGGAAGGACCGGCACACAACGCGATTAATTCCGTCATGGACGTGAAAATCCCCCGAGCTTAAAGTTCATTTTCCAAGGAAAGATTAAGTTCTTCCGAAACTTCACCCCATCCACCTTTTCTCGAACCTGTGACGTTCCTATAAATCTATTCTCAGAAGCAGCCTACGTTCTAGAAAACTCAGGGACCAAAGAGTTTATCAATTCCTTAACTTTGTATATCCTCAAATTCGAGAATCGTAACGGGGTTGAAATTTGAACACTCGTTCGAGGTTCCCATTTAATTACGTCGTTGAATCCTTTTCAAATTTTACTGACGTAATCTCAACACTTCCATCTTCCTATTAACGTCTGTTTGTCTAAGCAAATTCCTTTAATGTACGTTATTTCGGCCATTCGAGTTTGCATATGTAAACGTTCGGATACTTTCGTCAGCCACTGTATTTATTTTTCCTTTCTTAAAATTGCCAATCTCTCAGCGCACTTTTAACGCTAGAACTACCGATAGTTAACACGAAGCTATTTCTATCAAATCCAGTGAAAACGACTGGTCTTTAAAAAATACCTAATGATGGAATATTTTTATATTTATTGATTTATTACTTTCTTGCAGAAGCAATTCCACGTTATGTGGTACATTTTTGATATTACTAATCCATCCGGGACCATCGTCCCTAAACGAGGGTCGACACGTTTATAAAATCGTAGAACCAATCGTTTCGACTTCCGTGGTATTTCTAGCGTTAGCATCTAGCGATCTAGCGATCGATCCGGAATTTTCCTGATAACTGATATCGTCGTATCGAACGATACGCGGTAAAAATTTAAAAAACGAGTGGCAAGTTGTACGAAACGAGGAAACTGGTTAATTGGTGTTCGATAAACAGATTGCGGGACCCTTTCACACTTTGACAAGTACCGGTCATTTTAACTGATATTGGTATGAGTAGCCTTGACAGAAAATTATTTTCAGTTTGAATACATAAGAAAGAAAATAAAATTCATTACTACACTATAACATGAAGTAGGAGTTTTCAAATAAAATTGCAAAACCATTCAATTTGACTGGAGTGTTAATTCTAATGTTAATGAATATTCTCTAAGTGTTTATACAATTATGGAAGATTAGGATATACAAGTACAAAATGTACAAAATATTCAATGTTAAGAACAAGTATAAAATATGCAAAATATTCAATGTCAAGAACTCGTTTGAGTAATTAAGGATGGAAATCACTATACTACACTATAACATGAAGTAGGAGTTTTAAAATAAAATTGCAAAACCATTCAACTTGACTGGAGTGTTAGTACTAAGTGTTAATATTCTCTAAATGTCCATACAATTATGGGAGATTAGAATGTGCAAGTATAAAATGTACAAAATATTCAATGTCAAGAACTCGTTTGAATAATTAAGGATGGAAATCACTATACTACACTATAACACGAAGTAGGAGTTTTCAAATAAAGTTGTAAAACCAATCAATTTGACTAATGTGTTAGTTGTAGTGTTAATAAACATTCTCTAAATGTTTATATAATTATGGAAGATTAGAATGTACAAGTATAAAATGTACAAAATATTCAGTGTTAAGAACTTGTTTGAATAATTAAGGATGGAAATCACTATACTACACTATAACACGAAGTAAGACTTCAGTCAATTTGACTGCTTCTACTGTTATAGTATAATACAATGTAACAGGTATACACTAAAAAGTAGAACTGCTGTGTTAATACAAGAATAACCCGTACTGTGAGAATGAAGGGTGACGCAAAGCGTTGAAACGCGACCAGACGCAAAATAGTACACTTTTGGGACATCCACGTTTCTGTCGTTAACAACGTCGTCGCAGTTTTCGCCGGGTCGGGAACGTCTTCGTCGGACGCGACGTCACGTGTAGGGTGGCTAACAACTTGAGGGGATAATTAGCGCCGGAGATAGTTAATCAGTCAAGAGAGAGAGAGAACAGCATCCCCCGCGCGTCGCTAACGGCGAACGCGACCTGTCGTCTCCTTATTAAAGCCAAACAGAAGTGTCTGGCGTTGTGACGTCATTATTAATTCAAGAACGCCCGCCGCTAACGACCGCAGTAATTACTCGCCGATGCGGGAATTCTGTTCGTCGGTCCGACACAAGAAGAATGAACGCCGAGATACGTTCGATGCTTCTTGCAATGTGCGTCAGTTGTTGCATCTTTCTCCTCTTTTCTTTTCTCGTCCTGATAGATTTATGATCATGAAGCCTTGATTATTCTGAAATCAGCCAGATACACAGCTTAGCCAGAAGAATGTACAGTCTGTAAGAATCTTCCTTTACCAGATCTTCGAACCAAGTTAGCCAACGAAGTGGATAGTTTCGTTAATCTAAAGAATTTCTCATATCCTGGCTACTCTCGTAATGGCTTATCTATCATCCTTCCAATCGGTCGAGCAGAATCTCGTGCAGCCGCCATACGGATATCGTATGAAGGGAAGGAACTGAGAAAACCGTGTGCCGCGAAACCGTATGAAAGATACGAATATCAATTGGCGATAGAAAATCCCACCGCGAGCAACAACAACGTTTGAGAAATATGGCCAGCAGCCAAGTCCAAGTCCTTGATCCTAGGTACTTATCACCCCCTTGCTGGAGCAACCGTTGGCCGCCTGTAGTACGCCGAGTGTGTACACAATTTTGAACAACTTTCTTCCTTTTGCCGGGATAGCTGGCAGCGATAAATTTGCCGCGGAGCTTTTAAAAGAAAAGGAGGAAAGAAAGACACGTGGAGCGTATAGATACGCGTGCTAGCGAGAGCAAAGAATAAGTAAGAGGAAGAAGAAAGAGAAAAGGAAATATATAGAATAGCGTGGAATAGCGTGAAACACGCGACGATGGGTAACGTTGCAGGTTAGGGTAGGTTAGGATGAACGTTAGGTAGGCACAAGATCGGCTCCCAGGTTTCACATCCGACTTGTCAGTTACGTCACGTCACGTCACGGTGCGTCACGGCGCCCGGCACGTACAGATACAATGCGGTTGCCGAACCCATAAATCGCTCAAACGCCGCTCCTGCAATGGACGCCGGTTACGTGGACGAAATGCAAAACCAATTGCACCCGAATTCTACCGCCTGTACCTTTCGACCACCCTCCGCGTCGTACCTGCATGATTTCTCTTGACAGCATTCTCGTGTCTTGCCGGCCAAATTCTGCCGGAACTTATTATAATGAGACGTTTTCTCAGCGTTTTCGAGGAACATGATATTCTTCAAAGAAGAATCTACGTTAAAGCAATTCTTATTAAAGTAGATGATATTCCTCAAAGAAAACAGTCTACGTTAAAACAATTCTTATTAAGGTACACGATATTCTTCAAAGAACAGAGTCTACGTTAAAGCAATTCTTATTAAGGTAGATGATATTCTTCAAAGAAAAGAGTCTACGTTAAAGCAATTCTTATTAAGGTACACGATATCCTTCAAAGAAAAGATTCTACGTTAAAGCAATTTTTATTAAAGTAGATGATATTCTTCGAAGAAAAGAGTCTACGTTAAAGCAATTCTTATTAAGGTAGACGATATTCCTCAAAGAAAAGAGTCTACGTTAAAGCAATTCTTATTAAGGTAGACGATATTCTTCAAAGAAGAATCTACGTTAAAGCAATTCTTATTAAGGTAGATGATATTCTTCAAAAAAGAATCTACGTTAAAGCAATTCTTAATAAGGTACATGATATTCCTCAAAGAAGAATCTACTTTGAAGCAATTCTTATTAAGGTAGACGATATTCTTCAAAGAAAAGAGTCTACGTTAAAGCAATTTTTATTAAGGTAAATGATATTGTTCAAAGAAAAGAGTCTACGTTAAAGCAATTCTTATCAAGATACATGATATTGTTCAAAGAAGAATCTACGTTAAAGCAATTCTTATTAAGGTAGACGATATTCCTCAAAGAAAAGAGTCTACGTTAAAGCAATTCTTATTAAGGTAGACGATATTCTTCAAAGAAGAATCTATGTTAAAGCAATTTTTATTAAGTTACACGATATCCTTCAAAGAAAAGAGTCTACATTAAAGCAATTCTTATTAAGGTAGACGATATTCTTCAAAGAAAAGAGTCTACGTTAAAGCAATTCTTATCAAGATACATGATATTCCTCAAAGAAAAGAGTCTACGTTAAAGCAATTCTTATTAAGTTACACGATATCCTTCAAAGAAAAGAGTCTACGTTAAAGCAATTCTTATTAAGGTACACGATATTCTTCAAAGAAAAGAGTCTACATTAAAGCAATTCTTATTAAGGTAGACGATATTCCTCAAAGAAAAGAGTCTACGTTAAAGCAATTCTTATTAAGGTAGACGATATTCCTCAAAGAAAAGAGTCTACGTTAAAGCAATTTTTATTAAGGTAGATGATATTGTTCAAAAAAGAATCTACGTTAAAGCAATTCTTATTAAGGTAGATGATATTCTTCAAAGAAGAATCTACGTTAAAGCAATTCTTATTAAGTTACACGATATCCTTCAAAGAAAAGAGTCTACATTAAAGCAATTCTTATTAAGGTAGACGATATTCTACAAAGAAAAGAGTCTACGTTAAAACAATAAGAATCATGTACCTTGCATATTATGAAATCGTTTAAATTCTTAAAGAATTAAGGAAATTCCGACAGAACAGAAATTGATATTATTATAGATACTTTGCGTGTAATTATAAAGAGACATAATTATATGTCTGTTAAAATAATAATGAAAGGGTCGTCATTATTATTCTATCTATTATTCGATCAAAAATTGTTCTTTTCCAGTCTCAGTAGTTTATTTTCAGATGCTCTAAGTGTGGAAGGAATGCTTTGATTCTGCATACTTTATTTATAACTATATTAATAAATTAATTAATTTGTTATAAAGTAACGATGAAAGAGTTTCCTTATTTATTTTTATTTATTGATTTATTTTTTTTTATTAGAAATTTTTCTTTTCTAATCCTATCAGCTGTTCTTCCAATATTTTACACAAATGTTTCTTTACTGCATTTTATCCTCTGTCATTTTTAACAATATTAGGTCGTCCGAAAAGTTTCTTTCGTTTCATAAATTGATAATAGACGAACAACAATTTCTGTTTTGTATTATTTTATTGAATCAGGTATGCTCCATTTCGTTATATTTCTATTATCATAAACTAATATAATACAAAAAAAACATTGTTCGTCTATTATTTCCTTACAAAACGAAAGAAACCATTCAAACAACCTAATTACAAACATTTCCAAATTAGGTAAATTACTCTTCAATAATTTATTCGTAATCGACAGAAACTTCCAGCGGTAAAACTACATTAAAAGACGAATATAAAATTAAAATAGGAATTCGAACCGGAGATCGGAGGCGACGGTGGTAAAACGTTAACGTGCGAGCGCCAGCAATGGAAGCAAGAGAGCAGCAAGTGGCTCGTACGTCAGCCGGTGGCTCGTAAACGTCAGCGGTGGTGCTCGTAAACGTAAACGCGATGCTATAAGGGGATGTAGAATGGCGCAGCCGGAGAGTCGCCATAACATAACAGTTAAAGAGATACACATAGAGAGAAAGACGATCCATTTAGCGGTTTAAATGCGGTTGTTACGGCATCCTATGCAACGAAACAATCTGTCGCATTCTCTCTAGCTCTCCAGAAGATTTAGGACCAACCCCTGGCTTACGTTTTGTCACGAGCCATGAAATTTTTTCAATTCCTGTAACGTGTTCTCTCTTTGTAGTCGACATTCTTTCCCTGTTCACTTTTCTTCTCTATTATTCCATTCTTATCGAAATTAGAATATCGACACTGTACAGTGAACTATTGAACTAATCAACGTGACTGGAATTAGATTTTTTTTAATTATTAAAAGTGGACGAGGAAGTGGTAATGTGTACTGGTTTGTTTTCCAGCTTTCCATGGAATGTTTAAATATTAAAGTTGAATATTGAAAGATAATTTTGATGTTAATTATGGAGAAGTAACAGTAATTTTGATTTATAACTGTGCATGTTCATTTATAAGAAATTTAGTATGAAATGAAATAAATTTTGTATGTTAAAACACACAAAGTTCAAATATACAAAACTAATGAAGCTTCTTAAAAGTAGAAGAATCTACTAATATTCAGAGTACAGTTCTATTCATAAAATTAGTTGATGAAACAAACCTCTGTTTAAATCCATTCCTCCAGTTACATTTTGCAAGAGGGAAATGTTAAAAGACACAGAATTCAAATATACAAAACTAATGAAGCTTCTTAGAAGTAGAAGAATCTACTAATATTCAGAGTACAGTTCTATTCATATAATAATTAGTTGATGAAAGAAACCTCTGCTTAACTCCATTTCTCTAGTTACAGTTTGGAAAAGAGAAATGTTAAAACACACAGAATTCAAATATGCAAAACTCATGAAGCTTCTTAAAAGTAGAAGAATCTACTAATATTCAGAGTACAGTTCTATTCATAAAATTAGTTGATGAAACAAACCTCTGTTTAAATCCATTCCTCCAGTTACATTTTGCAAAAGGGAAATGTTAAAACACACAAAATCCAAATATGCAATATGCAAATGCATCAGGACTAATGAAGCTTCTTAGAAGTAGAAGAATCTACTAATATTCACAGTAGAATCCTAATCATAAAATAATTAGTTGATGAAAGAAACCTCTGCTTAACTCCATTTCTCTAGTTACAATTTGCAAAAGGGAAATGTTAAAAAACACAAAATTCAAATATACAAAACTAATGAAGCTTCTTAAAAGTAGAAGAATCTACTAATATTCACAGTACAATCCTAATCATAAAATAATTAGTTGATGAAAGAAACCTCTGCTCAAATCCATTTCTCTAGTTCCATCTTGCAAAAGAGAAATGTTAAAACACACAGAATTCAAATATATACAAAACTGATGAAGCTTCTTAAAAGTAGAAGAATCTACTAATATTCAGAGTACAGTTCTATTCATAAAATTAGTTGATGAAAGAAACCTCTGCTCAAATCCATTTCTCTAGTTCCATTTTGCAAAAGAGAAATGTTAAAACACACAAAATCCAAATATGCAATATGCAAATGCATCAGAACTAATGAAGCTTTTTAAAAGTAGAAGGATCTACTAATATTCAGAGTACAGTTCTATTCATAAAATAATTAGTTGATGAAACAAACCTCTGTTTAAATCCATTCCTCCAGTTACATTTTGCACAAGAGAAATGTTAAAACACACAAAATCCAAATATGCAATATCCAAATGCATCAGAACTAATGAAGCTTTTTAAAAGTAGAAGGATCTACTAATATTCAGAGTACAGTTCTATTCATAAAATAATTAGCTTTGAAAGAAACCTCTGCTCAAATCCATTTCTCTAGTTCCATTTTGCACAAGAGAAATGTTAAAACACACAAAATCCAAATATGCAATATGCAAATGCATCAGAACTAATGAAGCTTTTTAAAAGTAGAAGGATCTACTAATATTCAGAGTACAGTTCTATTCATAAAATAATTAGCTTTGAAAGAAACCTCTGCTCAAATCCATTTCTCTAGTTCCATTTTGCAAAAGAGAAATGTTAAAACACACAGAATCCAAATATACAAAACTGATGAAGCTCCTTAAAAGTAGAAGAATCTACTAATACTCAGAGTACAGTTCTATTCATAAAATAATTAGTTTTGAAAGAAACCTCTGCTCAAATCCATTTCTCCAGTTACATTCTGCAAAAGAGAAATTTATAAAAATTTATTCCTCCAATAAATCGAACCAACCATTATTATCCTTCTAGAGAAAATGAATAAGGAAAACGAGCGTGTCTTTCCACGACATTAGACAACGAGACTTACCGCGCTAATAATTCCAATTAAGGGGAAAGAGTTTATCAATGAACGAGAATGAATAGCAATTAGGGGGATGAGTCGTGGCCTGTCTGCCGACAGAATCAAAACCTAACGAGATAAATTCGTAGGGTGTAAGCGGAATAAGGAGATCCGATAAAGGCTGCGGGCCATCGTCGAGTGGGGTGGTCTTGCTGTTATTGAATGCCACGAAAGCACAGGCCATGCCGAGTTTTCAAGGGGGTAGTGATTAAACTGAGGGATGAATCCTAGGGATCCTGTGAGTGGGATGCCTCCAGAGGTAGCTACGTTCAACGTTCTGCAAGGGGTTGAAACAACGCCATTCTGTGTTTAATCATGTCTGACCGACTGAGGGGACAGTCGTTTCGGGGGTGGAATTTGCATAGTCGCCGTTCTCGGCCGTTTCTCTTCAATGGAAACAAAAACTCTGGATTTTCCTGGATTCTATCGTATACTAAATATAGTTGAACGTGGAAGATGTTTCAACGATCACGTTGAATGAAAATTGTTTTAACACATCGATGAAAAATATAATCTTCTCGATGATACTGTAATTTCAATTAATTTTTTTTAATCTTCTGCTCTTAGAGGAAACTGTGGTCGATTTACGAAAAATAATAATCCACAGGATACGAACGGATGGTGGGAATTTTCCGACAGTCAAGTGTTTGTTATTATACGCGCAGCGATATTTGTCCATTTATCGAAAGTGTCATCAATTTTATACTCGATTAAATTTTACAGTACACCAGAACCGAATGAATCACAATTAAATGGAAGAAATTATAATGTTAATTGATTCGCATGAATAATCGCAC
Source organism: Bombus flavifrons (assembly GCF_040668555.2). Classification (NCBI taxonomy): domain Eukaryota; kingdom Metazoa; phylum Arthropoda; class Insecta; order Hymenoptera; family Apidae; genus Bombus; species Bombus flavifrons. The sequence goes on along the minus strand of NC_138459.1, from coordinate 4,026,629 downwards.
GCAAATACCCCTACGAATTGCTTTATAAATAACGCCATTAAATTACAAGGACGAAATTAAATCGACGATATTTAACAGGATCAGAACGGTGCCATAGTTGTCGAGAAACAACGATCGATTTTTGCCGTCGTTCGATTTTCACCGGGACCAGCCTGTAAACTTACAATTCTCTTTTTTATCCACTTTACACAGCACGAGTTTCGTCCAAAATTTTCACCATAATTAGGTCTGCGTACCTTCCATCTTTCGTACAGCGCCGCCATTTTGACGCCATTTTTCCGCCAGTTTGAGGTTAACCTCGACATACGCTACGAAAGCGGCGAAGGAAAGAGCGAAAGGAGAAGAAGAAGCAAGAAAGAAACGGACAAGTGTACAGTATATACACAGCGATATCTCAATCGCCGTATAAAAACCGGCAATAACTTGCGACGCCACCCAGAAACATGATTGCACGCATGGTGCGCCACGAAAACAAGAACCCTGAGAAACGCCAAAATTATGATAATGATTCGGAGCCGTTTTCAGTTAAGACATTAGGCGACGTGTATAATTTAGACAAAAAGCAGGCCCGCCGAGTAAAGACCGCAAAGTATCGATTCGTGGCCGCTCACGATAATAAACTTTAATACATATTATGCAGATTGGTGGCCGCATCAGCCCCGCGTCTACGCCTATGGCTGGCTTTCTCTCTTTTTACGGTGAAACGGCGGTGTTTATCAATACACCGTAAGCGGAGGAAAAATTTCTCTTGCCTCGTTATACAGGGTGGTTGGTAACTGGTGGTACAAGCGGGAAGGGGGTGATTCTAGACGAAAAAAGAAGTGGAAAATATAGAATAACAATTTTTCCTTCGACGCTTTGTTCTCGAGAAAATCCACTTTGAACTTTCGCTCGGTACGCCTGCACTTTATCGCGTTTCGTTACAACGGATCTCACTGTAGATCGTTGTCCCTATTGACGTCTTTTTTCCGTTCTATAAATTTTTATTTTATATTTTCGACTTCTTTTTTCGATCAGTTATCAACCACCCTGTATAATTATTTCCGCGTTGCTCGCTGATAAACGCGTGATGCAAACGGCCGAACAACGCAGCTCGCGTTACACAGCCAGCGATCGATAATTGAACGCGGCTGAAAATTCGTTCGTTCATCGCGGTGGACATCTTTTCACCGGCGTTTCAACGTCGATCGCATCGAGTCGAGGAACCGCGATATTTTCGTCGCTGCGTGCCAACCCCCCCCCCCCCAAACGACTATCGTCTTTGCTAGAACGTAGCAGGAATCGTTGACCACCGCAGAGAAAAATGAAATAAAATTGGTAGAAGTCGAGAGGGCAGAGAGAAGAAGAGGAAGAAAGAGAGTGAGAAAGCGAGTGAGAAGATGGTGGGGGCAAGGGGTGGGAGAAAAGAGGCGGTCGGCGAAGGGGAGGCTGATGGTACAAGAAGGATAATAACGCGTAGTTTCGATGAAGATTATAGGCGCGGATAAATGAATAGTTTACGAGCAGCGAAAATGAGACGGCTAAAATATTAAACGCTGCCTATGGACGCGGACACTCGAACCTTTGATATGCTGGTCGCCTGTAATAAAGCTCAATGTTAAATGTCTTTATTGCGTTTCTGGCCCTATCCTGCTATATACGGTAATTGATACGAGCAAACCTAAGGGCGAAACGCGCGCGGACTCCGCTTGTCCGCAAATTATACGCGGCGTACTCGCGCTAAAACGACAGACAGGTATTTAATAACCAGCTTTGGTAACGGCTTCATTCTTCGATGCGCCAGAGAGAGTATTTCTAGCGATCGCGCGGATTATCAGCATCGTGTCGACATCTTGAATTTTAATTCGAAACTGTTCGGCAAAGTATCGTTCGAATAGCCAAGAACGTACGTGATTTGCAGATGGCGCAACCGTACAAGTTACCTACAAAATAAGCAATAAGCAAGTGTGCCGTGTTTGTACAGGTCGCCTCGATACCATGTGCACATTTTTCTATCCGCCGGAGCAACGGGCTCGGCCCTGGTTTGACATTTCGCTTACAAAGCAGCTCATCAGTCCCCCGACGTGTCCGTCTGCGACGGCCGAACTGGACGAAGATTGAAATCAAGAAACCGAGCAAAACGAGGATCTCGCATACCGTAGGTAGGCAGGTTAGGCGTCAACCCAGCGGGAATATCTGGCGCGTAAGTACACGCTACGGGCATGTCCGTGACGCGCGTAGTGCATCCCGGAGGATGGAAAGAGAGGGGGAAGAGAGTGGTGCGCGTTGCGAGTGCGTCGGTGTGCGTGCTGAGACGGCGGTGTTCGTATCCGAAATGAATTGACCGGTGCGTGGTTGATGGACGTAGCGGGTGGCTCGTTATGCTTACAGCCGGCCCAGCAATCAAGAAGAATTCATACGAACCGCCTGACGTGTCGCTCATGATGGAGGCTCGAGCCACGTAGTCATCCATCTTTCAAGCTCTTCCGAGTGTTTGCTTTATTCGTAACCTGACGTAACGAAATGTTGCGTATCTCGTCGATTTTCCCTTCGTCCTACCACATACCGTACGTACCGACATTTCACGCTAATAAAACGAACAATCTCCGTCACAAATCCATACGAGTCCGCGTCTTTGCCATCTTTCGTCGATCACAAATCCCGAAAACCGAGCTTCGGGACGCGATAACGCGTCTTACAAGGTCATTGGTAACTGCTGATGCAAGCGGAAATTGAAGTCGAAAATATAGAATAAACATATAGAATAAACGTCCATGGAGACAACGATCCACAGTGAGATCCGTTACAACGATTCGTGACAAGTGCACGCGTACCGACCGCAAATTCAAAGTCGATTTTCTCGAAAACAGAGCCTCGAACGAAAAATGTTTATTCTATATTTTCCACTCCTTTTTTCGCCTAGAATCACCCCCTGTCCGCTTGTACCACCAATGACCCTGTACATGCTTGTGTTACGTATACATACGACTCGATTATTGCGAACCAATTAACAAGGCCACCGCCACGGCATCAGATTCTTCGCTTTCGAACGTTCCTTCTCCGTGTTGGAGGGGTGGAAAAGGTGGATGAAAGCGTCGTCTACGTCGGTCGGTGCAAAGAAGATCGGACAAGGAGGCGGCTAGAAGAGAAGAGCGACGAAGATGGGACGGGTGGACGTGGCTTGGGGGAGTTTTTCTCGTTCCCGGCTTCCGTCTCCTGGGACGCGAAGCGCGAGGATCTTTTTGCTCGCCTCGACGGAGGATCAGACGTCCCACTTTATCTCCGCCGACCCGTTCAAACTCCCTTCCTCCTGCTTCTGCTGCTCTACCCCCGTATCCCGTGTCGGTTCTACCCCTCCCCGAGCAACGCGCTCTATCCTGCCGCAACCCCCGTTGCGCCACGGTTTTCTACCCCAACTCTCTCTCTCTCTCTTCTCTCTGCCCCTCCTACTCCCCCTACGTCAGCCAGAGCTATGGTTGATCACGTATAGGAGGAGCCCCTAGCAGTGCCTAGAGTGACGCGTCGTGGAGGAGCCATTTGTCATCCATCAGCACACGCTTCCAACCCGACGAGATAGCAGGCTGGAGCCTGACCCAGCCTAGACCGATTCCACGCTTCTTATCTTCCTTCCTCTCCTTCCGCGCTCTTCTTTCGTTTGCTCGTTTTACCCCAGTCCGCTTGCCACGTGAAGCGGGATATTCGGGGAAAACACTGTTCGAGAGGTCTTTACAAAGGAGATCAGGAATTCGGATTACCAGGCCTAGGCATTCTCATGCGTCGACACTTCGTTTCCGTTGAACACGGTTCATCGAGTGAAACACAGACAAATTCCACCTTTCTCTTCTATCGTTCGATGACGAGGATGAAGAACGGAGAACGGTATGAAACGCAGCGACGAGTTTCCTTCGCAATAGTCGACCATCTTATCGAAATGGAAGAGACATTGTGGCGGATCGCGTTTGCAGTTATCGAAGGTCTGTTCGGATAATGCGCAATAGCGATAACCTTGATAACGTCTTTAAGAAGATCTTTTTCCATATGGACTGTAATTTTCAGGCAGCAACTAAGTGGCTTCTCGATTCCTTAGATCGTTTCCATGGAGGCGATGGGACGTGGTCGTTTTAAAATAAATTCCAGCAATAAATTGGATAAGTTGGCAGGGAAAGTTGGCGCCTGGCAAACGTGAGTTAAGGAATTTATGAAAAGCGATGACAACGAGGACGAAATATCTGGAAGATCGAGCGGGTAACAAGCAATATATATACAGCGACGTTCTAAATTCTCACGTCGTTTGTAATGACAATTCGATCGGATCGTTTGTTCGTGCAATGGAAGCATTCGTAGCGTTTATCCCAACCGTCCAATGCGTACGGTATTTTTCTGACCACGTTGTTCTCTCCCGGACTTTTGTTCTCGATGGCTTATCCGCGGATTTGCGGCCGCCGATCCGAGTATCGTGAACCGCCTACTTATAAGATTTATTTGTCCAGAGTGTGGGTCAGCCTGCCTCCTCACCTTCCACTCTAATCGTAAGATATAATATGGTATCATCGTACTGGGTTTCGACTAATTTTTTCAGTAATACGTTACACGCTGTCGTGGATAGATTAATTTTATCAAATATTTTATACAAAATGACGAATGGATTGTCAGTAAAATTGTAGCGAGTAATTTAGTCTCTTCGAGGTGATGTAAAGGTTCTAGGCAATAGGAATAAAGAATGAAAAATAAGAGTGGAGAATAAGAATAGGAAATAAAAATTGAGGATAGAATTAGGATGTAAAAGTAGAAAATTAAAGTACAGGATAAGAATAAAGACTAGGGACAGAAAAGAAGATTGTTTCTCATATTCATAATAAATTTTCCAAAAGCCAAACTGATCAATTATGTGCTTCATTAATTCCTCAATTTCATTGCCCAACTTGTTTTCCACAAGTCAAACTGACCAACTATGTTCTTTATAAATTCCTCAATTTCATTGCTCAACTTTGCGATTAATAACAATAATAATAAAAGTAGAGAATAAGAATAGGAAATAAAAATTGGGATATAAAAGTAGAAAATTAAAGTACAGGACAAGAATAAAGACTAGGGACAGAAAAGAAGATTGTTTCTCATATTCATAATAAATTTTTCAAAAGCCAAACTGATCAATTATGTCCTTTATAAATTCCTCAATTTCACTGTGATTAATAACAATAATAGTAAAAGTAGAGAATAAGAATAGGAAATGAAAATTGAGGATAAAATTAGGATATAAAAATAGAAAATTAAGGTACAGGACAAGAATAAAGAATAAGGACAGAAAAGAAGATTGTTTTTCATATTCATAATGAATTTTCCAAAAGCCCAACTAACCAACTATGGTCCTTATAAATTCCTCAATTTCATTGCCCAACTTCGCCACTAATATTCAATTATCAATCATCTAAACAGAGATCTGTTCCATTCACTAAATTGTACAGTGTTTGTTATGCTTTGAACGATTTAGATAGTTTTGTAGATATTCATGAAAGCATAGACACCTGTAGCCAACTGACAATCTCTTAGGCAAAGATTGGTTCCAGCTGCTGAATTTTATTGTTGAGGTTGCCTGATGGAAGAACAAGTGTATGAATTTGTAAAGAAAAATATATTGAAATAAGTATAAGTGCAGGTATAGTGTATGAGGTCAAAATCAAGTAAATTGTTATCATCATATACTAATTTAATGTCTGATGTTGTTGAGGTTGACTGCTGGAGGAACCAGTGAATGAGTTTATTATTAGAAAAATATATTGAAATAAGTATAGGTACAGGTATAGTGTATAAGGACAAAATCAAGTAAATTGTTATCATTATTTACTAATGTAGTGTGTGATATTGTTGAGGTTGATTGATAAAGCACCAGTGGATGAATTTGTAATAGAAAAATGTGTTGAAGTAAGTATAAGTACAGGTATAGTGTATGAGGTCAAAATCAAGTAAATTGTTATCATCATATACTAATGTAGTGTGTGATATTGTTGAGGTTGACTGATAGAGAAACAAGTGAATGAATTTGTAATAGAAAAATGTGTTGAAATAAGTGTAGGCACAGGTATAGTGTATGAGGTAAAAATCAAGTAAATTGTTATCATTATTTATTAATTTAATGTGTGATATTGTTGAGATTGACTGATAGAGAAACAAGTGGATGAATTTATTATTAGAAAAGTATATTGAAATAAGTATAGGTACACGTATAGTGTATGAAGTCCAAATCAAGTAAATTGTTGTCATCATATACTAATTTAATGTCTGATATTGTTGAGGTTGACTGATAGAGGAACAAGTGAATGAATTTATTATTAGAAAAATATATTGAAATAAGTATAAGTACAGGTATAGTGTATGAAGTCCAAATCAAATAAATTGTTATCATCATATACTAATTTAATGTCTGGTGTTGTTGAGGTTGACTGATAGAGGATCCAATGGATGAATTTGTAATAAAAAGATATATTGAAATAAGAATAAATGCAGATATAGTGTATGAGGTCAAAATCAAGTAAATTATTATCATTATTTATTAATGTAGTGTGTGATGTTGTTAATGTTGACTCATAGTCAACGAGTGGATGAATTTATTATTAGAAAAATATACTGGAATAAGTATAAGTATAAGAATAAGTGCAGATATAGTGTATGAGGTCAAAATCAAGTAAATTGTTATCATCATTTATTAATTTAATGTGTGGTGGAGGAACCAGTGGATGAATTTGTAATAAAAAAGTATATTGAAATAAGTTGACTTTTCCAAAAGTCAAACTACGTTCTTTATAAATTCCTCAATTTCATTGCCCAACTTCGCGATTGATATTCAATTATCAAGAAACAGATGACTCGCGTAAGTGCGTTTATCCTAAAAAGACGACACAATTGACAGTAAATTTCACAGTAAGATGAACAAAATAACGCTCGTAAAATTATCATTTTTCTCTATTTTTCAATTTTCCAGTTGACCGATACAGCTTCTGAATGCTCCAATAATATCACAATCAGACTGGCCGTGTTCAAACAACATCGTATGATTCACACCAAGCGTACACATAAAGCCACCCCAATTTCTCCGCAAGCTGGCTGCTCCTTGTCCCGGCTGACTACAAGCAACGTTTGCAAACGGATTAGAACCGGTCCATAATTTCTAATTAGCGATCGATACCGAAGAAGTGGAAAGAAGAGAGAAACAGCTACACGCCGGCTGCTTCAGCACCGAGGGTATCCCTTAAATACACGCTTTTTTGCGGCCAAACGGATCGAGTTTGGAGAGGCTTGCAAGGCACAATAGATGATATAGGTATCGCCAATTTTTCAGCCGTCCGCCAGATTTTTCAATGTAACTTGAGAGCCGCTCCCTCGCGAGGTCCCAGGACACAGGAATGGATGAACAGGCGGCGAAGAAGGGCGGCAACGGGGGCCAGGGCGACAAGAACACCGGAGACGACGGAGCGAGAGGGTCACAGTGGAGAAAAAGAGGCGACAGAAAAGAGAATGGAGGACCGTGAAGAAGAGATAGACACGGGATGAGAGTGGAGAGCGAGAGAAAAGTTGCTGTTCTTCTTACCGGGGAATACAATAATGCTGGGAAAAAAGGTCTGCGAGATGGAAAGGAACGAATCCTCGACGTTACCGCGGCTGCATTCGCCGCGGCAGAAAATCTGCCCTGGAGGGTTGTCGAGGGTGAACGAAGACCAGGCCCCTGGAGGGGATGCTGCCTCAGGCATCGATGTCATTAATAAAAGTGTCAATGGTGTCAGTGGACTAATGTCTGTAGTCACTCGTTGGTTGAGGGCAGACGGGTGGTAGCAGCGTCAGCCGACCTCCTATCCAAGTGTCTCACCCACCCCTGGCGGTTCGATCGTTTTCCGTTGCTTCTTCCTTGGTACCTCCTTCTTTTGACTAAATTACCCGATCTTATCGCTAATCTTACGCAGCAAAGGTGTAAAGAACTGTCTTTTTAATTTTCCCAAGGAATCTTTCGTTCGAAAATAACCTACTGTCGCCTCGATTTTTATAATTGTTGGTTTAAACGTTCTTCTGTGGAAACATTCAAATGCAAAGAAGCATTTACGTAACGATAAATGCGAGTGAGAGATGGCTGGCGATGAATAAATTGAATTTGAAGATAACGCGAATAGATATACAGGGTGGTTGGTAACTGGTGGTACAAGCGGAAAGGGGGTGATTCTAGGCGAAAAAAGAAGTGGAAAATATAGAATAACAATTTTTCCTTCGACGCTTTGTTCTCGAGAAAATCCACTTTGAATTTTGGTTCGGTACGCGTCTCGTTATAACGGATCTCACTGTAGATCGTTGTCTCGATGGAAAAATTAAATAAAAACTTTACCAACCACCCTGTATAGGAAATCGGAATTGAAAAGTGGTTAGAATTTGTAAAGAAGAATTTGTGCTTGCGGTTTGTACATGGATTAACCAAACGTTCGCACACAGTTACGCGTTCGAAACGTCTGACAGAATAATACAGAAACTCTGAGAACAGCGGAATATAGTTTGCCTACAGCCTGAGGAAGACGGCTTGTTAAAACGTTTGCTCATCGAAGTTTCCAAGACAATGACGCGAAGCTATCGCACAGAATCAGCAATAGAATTTGATTTAACTTGGACGTCTGGCGAAGGTAAGAATTTCTCCTCGGCAGTAATTTCTTTCGTTAGCTGGCTACATTAAAGTGGAATTAATGGTTTAAATAGAACTTTCTCCGGCAACCCTCTTCCACTTTTCCATTCCTTCGGTCACGGAAGTTTTACATTAAGTTGGCTCGATCTCTGTCCAACAGGCAGCTGAACAGGATATTCGAAATTCCACTTCACCGCGCCCCGTTAACGCGCTTTTCCAAACCAATTATCCCTCACGATGCCGGCCACCCCTGTTTTCACCGTGAACCTCTTAAATATACGCTAAATATTCACTCTGGAAATAGCCACCACAGTGGTGGAAGAAACACGGGACGAAAAAGAAAGCGAAACAGACAATTTCGATCGAGGTGGAATTTCCTCAGCCGAGTACTATGCTACGCCCACGTGCGCGAACAGGCGAGTTCGCCCGATAAGGGTACAACGTATATCGACGCAAAATGAAGGAACATGTTTGCAGATCGGAAGGGTGGCGCATAGGAATATCTAATAAGAAGCTCAAGCTCATCCATCGTGCGTCGGGCCACTCGGTAGGCTGTCACCGTAGGCGTCAGCGTAGTATGGAGAAGGGGTGATTTACATAGTAATAATATCGGGACGCTGGGCTGCACCAGGGCTATGGAGTTTCCAGACTCAAGCACACGGTCTTAAACTTGTTTCCTAATACGAGAGACCGCTCTCGCTGCCGTCATTACCCTGCGCACCCTTTTCACCACATCGCTGCTGAGAGATCGTTACTCTTGAGAAAATGAACTGTTATTGATGAAGAGTGCGCCTTGGTCGTGGAAATGTACACAGTAAAAATTGTAGTACACTTAAGTATATTGGAGATTGATCAATGTATTAGAAAATCGTTTGCCAGGTTCAGTTGATTTTTGTGGATGTTACACAACAATTTATGGATGTTTGCACAGATTTGAAGAAAAGCAGTGATAGATCGTATTCTGTGTCGTACGTGATAATTAAGGAACAGTAAATTGTCTGGACGAACAAGAAAATGCAATTAACGGTAGAACTAGCGATATTCGTTGTTGATATTCCAGCAGAAAGCGATAGAATGTGGAGAACAAAAAAGCGCGTTCGGTGTTCGGCAGTTATGGAATAGTGTAACTTAATAGTCTACTTATCTTATCTTACAACGTTGACGAATATCTTCAATTTGTAGGTAATATGAGAAAAATCGGAATTTATGTTAAACCAGTTCTTGGAACAATACAGTTCTCGTCGTTTGTTAAAATGTGAACGATATTCAAATATAAAAATTCGAGAATCGTAACGGGGTTGAAATTTGAACACTCGTTCGAGGTTTCCATTTAATTACGTCGTTGAATCCTTTTCAAATTTTACCGACGTAATCTCAACACTTCCATCTTCCTATTGACGTCTGTTTGTCTAAGCAAATTCCTTTAATGTACGTTATTTCGGCCATTCGAGTTTGCATATGTAAACGTTCGGATACTTTCGTCAGCCACTGTATTTATTTTTCCTTTCTTAAAATTGCCAATCTCTCAGCGCACTTTTAACGCTAGAACTACCGATAGTTAACACGAAGCTATTTCTATCAAATCCAGTGAAAACGACTGGTCTTTAAAAAATACCTAATGATGGAATATTTTTATATTTATTGATTTATTACTTTCTTGCAGAAGCAATTCCACGTTATGTGGTACATTTTTGATATTACTAATCCATCCGGGACCATCGTCCCTAAACGAGGGTCGACACGTTTATAAAATCGTAGAACCAATCGTTTCGACTGCCGTGGTATTTCTAGCGTTAGCATCTAGCGATCTAGCGATCGATCCGGAATTTTCCTGATAACTGATATCGTCGTATCGAACGATACGCGGTAAAAATTTAAAAAACGAGTGGCAAGTTGTACGAAACGAGGAAACTGGTTAATTGGTGTTCGATAAACAGATTGCGGGACCCTTTCACACTTTGACAAGTACCGGTCATTTTAACTGATATTGGTATGAGTAGCCTTGACAGAAAATTATTTTCAGTTTGAATACATAAGAAAGAAAATAAAATTCATTACTACACTATAACATGAAGTAGGAGTTTTCAAATAAAATTGCAAAACCATTCAACTTGACTGGAGTGTTAATTCTAATGTTAATGAATATTCTCTAAGTATTTATACAATTATGGAAGATTAGGATATACAAGTACAAAATGTACAAAATATTCAATGTTAAGAACAAGTATAAAATATACAAAATATTCAATGTCAAGAACTCGTTTGAGTAATTAAGGATGGAAATCACTATACTACACTATAACATGAAGTAGGAATTTTAAAATAAAATTGCAAAACCATTCAACTTCACTGGAGTGTTAGTTCTAGTGTTAATATTCTCTAAATGTCCACACAATTATGGGAGATTAGAATGTGCAAGTATAAAATGTACAAAATATTCAATGTCAAGAACTCGTTTGAGTAATTAAGGATGGAAATCACTATACTACACTATAACATGAAGTAGGAATTTTCAAATAAAATTGTAAAACCAATCAATTTGACTAATGTGTTAGTTGTAGTGTTAGTGAATATTGTCTAAATGTTCATACAATTATGGGAGATTAGAATGTGCAAATATAAAATGTACAAAATATTCAATGTTAAGAACTTGTTTGAATAATTAAGGATGGAAATCACTATACTACACTATAACACGAAGTTGGAATTTTCAAATAAAATTGCAAAACCATTCAACTTGACTGGAGTGTTAGTTCTAGTGTTAATATTCTCTAAATGTTCATACAATTCTGGGAAAGTAGAATGTACAAGTATAAAATGTACAAAATATTCAATCTTAAGAACTTGTTTAAATAATTCAGGATGGAAATCAATATACTACACTATAACATGAAGTAGGAATTTTAAAATAAAATAGCAAAACCATTCAACTTGACTGGAGTGTTAGTACTAGTGTTAATATTTTCTAAATGTCCATACAATTATGGGAGATTAGAATGTACAAGTATAAAATGTACAAAATATTCAATCTTAAGAACTTGTTTAAATAATTCAGGATGGAAATCAATATACTACACTATAACACGAAGTTGGAATTTTCAAATAAAATTGTAAAACTAGTCAACTTCACTGGAGTGTTACTTCTAGTGTTAATGAATATTCTCTAAATGTTCATACAATTATGGGAGATTAGAATGTGCAAGTATAAAATGTACAAAATATTCAATCTTAAGAACTTGTTTAAATAATTCAGGATGGAAATCAATATACTACACTATAACATGAAGTAGGAATTTTCAAATAAAATTGCAAAACCATTCAACTTCACTGGACTGTTAGTTCTAGTGTTAATATTCTCTAAATGTTCATACAATTCTGGGAAAGTAGAATGTACAAGTATAAAGCATACAAAATAATCCATTGATTTAGCTGGTATTAATTTAACTGGTGTGATAGTTCCAATGTTAAATATCCTACTAACTCAAACTGCTGCGACGCAATCTTATTAATCGAGGGTTAAACGATTATCTTAAAGCCAATTCTCATTATCACAGTATCATAGTAATAACGTGTCAATCAATTAACTCTGCAGAACTGGTATAATTCTGTTTGTTTAATCGATGCAATAAAAACGAATCGCAATATTTCGATAATAATTGTTTCGTGCAACGTGTTTTCTTTATATAAAGAAGAAAATTCCAAGATTATAAAATCCCAGAAACCAGTTTACGTCAGCAAGATCTATCGCCAATGGAAATGGTATGGGAGCAAGAAAACGAGGTCGCCTTTAAAAATAGAAGCAAGACGCAGGGAAGGTTACCAATCATCCCTAGCGATCATCGTAGACAAGGAATTTTCTTTCAAGCCGGAATCAGCCCCGGAACACCATTTCCTCGAGACATTCCGCCGACGGTGCGCCTGGGTCGCTCTTCTTCTTTCATCATCCGAGCTATCCTCCACGACTTATCGTCCACATTCAAAATTCCAAGAACTTGTTCGAGTAAACCAAGACACACAAGCAGAAGCGGAAGAAAAGGAAGCGCGACAGTCTACCGATTAGAACATCAAGAGACGAATAACAAGCTTCGCATAATGAGCGCGGTAAACAATATAAAAGGGGGTGAAAGAAGGGTTGCTGCGTCCGGGACAAAAGGGGTTGGCAGTGAAAGCCGACAGACGCTTTGACGTCTTTCTCCGTGGAGCACAATGTTAATTAACGAGAGGAGAGCCGCTCCTGAGATCCCGGCTGCGCTCACGATTCTCAATCAACGATGGTATTCATGAGCCCCTCTATCCCCCAACCCCGCCGACAACGCCACTCGACGGCTGGCTTGAGTTATGCAAACTAAGTATAGAACGTTTAATGAACGAAAGTATCGGGATGCCTCCGCGAAACGGTTTTTCACTGTCCCTCGCGACCGCAGACAAAGTTTCCACAGGGTTGGTTCACAGTTACGTGCATCGAAAATATGAGTAGGGTTAGGAAACTTGTTTCCAAGTATTCTCTTTCCAAGATACAGAAAGGCGATATTCATCTTAAAATTATTCAAGAAATTCACCTTCTACGATAAAAATAAAACCTGCTTTTTCTACCTAGTTAGCGACTAGGGCGTGAAATTTAGCCACTTTGATACACAGGCTGGTTGGTAACTGGTGGTACAAGCGGAAGGGGGGTGATTCTAGGCGAAAAAAGAAGTGGAAAATATAGAATAAGAATTTTTCCTTCGAGGCTTTGTTCTCGAGAAAATCCACTTTGAATTTTCGCTCGGTACGCCCGCACACTTTATCGCGTCTCGTTAGAACGGATCCCACTGTAGATCGTTGTCTCGATCGACGTTATTTTTTTAATTTCTTGAATTTTTATTCTACATTTTCGACTTCTTTTTTCGCCTAGAATCACCCCCTTCCCGCTTGTACCATCAGTTACCAACCACCCTGTATATTTTTGTATATGATAACACAGTGGCAACGTCGACAATACCGTGCATAAATTACGAATTTATGTGAAATTTAAGTGTGTGGAAACGTAGAGAATATAAAAATATTCAAAGCAACAGCCAGAGGGTGAACTTTTGTAAAAAAAGTTCTTAACTATCCGAAGATCATACAGCTTGATTTTCGTACGGAGCGTAAGGAAGTATAAGTCCTAAATATATCATAATCACGGGTAACGCGAGATATTAACCCTACGATGATAGATACAAAGTAGCAGGCGATTCTATTTTCAAACGACAAGTTCTGCGAACCGAAGCAAAGGATGAAATCATCGAGTCGAGATACTGTGTGGCCGTCTGTCGGCGCGACAACCTAATTCCTAGCCTGCATTTTCCAACTATTTTTCCTGGTACAGACCATTGCGTTTGTTAACTCGAACAAACGAGCCGATCTGCGACGAGTTCCCTGAAACGATCAACAGCCACGCGACTCGCTCGATCTCTCATCAAAGAAATTAACGCGTGAAAAGCGATTGAACCGTCTTTCGTGGCACGTCCACCCAACTATTCACATTTCCATAATTGCGTTCAAGCACAGACAGTCGTAAGAAAATGAAACGCACACCGGTGTTATATCATCTAAATGTACACAGAAAGCAGAAGAACGAGTCATCAATTTCCTACGTTCGATCAGCGACAACCAGCCATTGGTAATTGCAAAGTGGTTCGCGGGGAGAGCCATGCTGCGAGTCTCAGCAACGAGGAGAATCCCGTCGTAAAGGTTAGGTTGCCGGCGAATCTGCAATTAATGCGACTAATTGGCAAAGCTGGATCAAGCGATGCATAACACACACGCTGTATGTATATTATAATCGTTGGAAGAGGAGAAAAATGGGGACGTGGAAGTGTAGCTGGTACGTACGAAGGACGCGCACGATAATTCCAGCGCTGCGCAATCTTATCGACGCGCACAGGTGAATTCACTCTGATTACAGATTCAGCCAGCCTGAAAATTACGCGCTCGATCCTCCGTAACGAACAGCAGAGAGACAGAGAGAGAGAGAGATTGATAATACAACGGCGTGTAATTTTACCTATAAGATCAAATTACAGTCGGCGTCGAATTAAAGAGCGTTCATTTTCTGCCTGTTTATTCGCGCCGGATTTGGACACGGGGATTCGTCCACTCGTTGTCCACGCTGTTTCGCGCACCGGACGCTCGTTCGGTGGTGGCGTGCGTGTCCGAACCGAGCCATTTACGTCGATTCGCGACGCGTCTTTAAAGCAACAACTTCAACGACCGTTGTTTACGGCGAAATTACGGTGGCGGCGCGCGATTAGCGCTCAATGCCGAGGCCACGACGAGAGAAATTTGTAAGGGGCGACGAGAGTTATTCTATTCAAATGGATCGCTCTGCTTCTTTCCATCTCAAAGTACGCGAACTATTTAGTCGATATAAATGAAGAAAGAAAAAAGGAACGATTCGTAGACCGAGCCAATTGCAATTTCATTAATACGGTAATGAGCGTTAAACCGGGAACGGACGCGGCAAATCGAGCCAGCGAACGCACATCAAAAGACCATCACGCTGGCCTGAAGAGGGAGGGGGTTGGAAATCTGACGATACTAATGTCTTCCACCTTCCTCGCAGCGTCCTTTCACGAATAGACGTTTTTTGCATAAGTTGGACGTAGCAGGCTTCCCCTCTCGTCGCCGCCATCAGCACCCCCTCTCCAAAAGCCAAAGAGAACTTGCCATATCCCGCGCCTTACCACCACCCCCTGCCACAACTACCGACCACCTTTCCCCCCTCTCCTCGCGCTGCTTCTTTCTCTCACTCGATGTTTCTGCCGACCTCTCTTCTACCGACACCTCATCTCCCGGCTTGCCGTTTACCTCCTCCCCTGCCGATCGTTCCATCTTGCTTTCTCCGCAGCAGCAGGCGCTGTACACGAGGCTGCGGCTAAGAGCAGAGCGACGTCGCCGACGCCACGCACCCCGACGTCGCCCTGACGCGCTCCACTGACGCTGCGCAGCGGAGATTAATGGCTTCGGACTCTGAAATCCTGGAAAATAAATAGCGGGGGCGCCGCTGGCGAGAGCGAGAGTCCTGCGGAGCAAGATGCGACGCCCCTCTTTCTCCGTTCGTTGCTCGGCCGCTATTTCTGTCTCTGTCGTTGCTGGTCGACAGAGAAAGGCACAAGGTGGAAGGGAGACGCAGCCGACAAGGGTTGGAGAGGGAGAGAGAGGCAGCGTCCCGAGGGACCTGCCTACCGCTCGCGCTGCCCACCGCCATCGCTGTGTGCTCCTTTGTGAGCAACCTGAAGGTTGTCGAAGGGCTGACGCGAAAAGCGACCGGCGTAGAAATTTATCTGACCGGAATGCTTTTGTTGGCCCGCTTCGTGACGAGGAAATTGAAGGCTCTCCCGGTCTCTCTCTTTCTTTTTTCTTCCTTTCTTCCTTCCCAGCCTATGGATTTATCCGACACTGCAGGATCAACGCTAGTGATACGCTTTTGTTCCGCCGAATCCTTCTTCTCTCTCCACGGCCCGCCAATGTTTTCGTGAAAGACAGTATGCGTCGTGTAGTTCTCGTAAAACACTGCGATCGTGTGCACCTTCTTACAAACACATATGCGTCGCAGACGAAAAAGAGACAGAGACGTCAATCGTCGGTCAATCGTTAACGAGAACGTCCGCCAGAGGTCAGCATCTCGTACGACGTTAATCGTTCGAAGGCGACGCAGCAACGACCGACAACAACGTCAGCTGGATACCTGTTGGATATTCGAAAGTCTTGGCGGAATGTGCGAAGATGGCCATTACGTAGCCGACGCCGGGCTAAATTATATTAAATACTAAATAACCGGTGGAAGACCACGGTCTAATTGTCGCGTCGTTTGCATAATGCCCGGCCTCTAACTACTCTGTTCCCTTTGCCTCGCCAGCGCTCTACCTTCCACCATTTGCCTCTCTGTCTCGCCACCGGTACCCTCTTTAGCGTGGCTTCTCAGCGTATCTCTTGCTCGCATCCTATCTGCCCTTTCCTCCCCTCCAGCCTGACCGTGTCCCCCTCCTCTGATTCGTCGCAACGTACCCAGCGAAAGATTAATCGCTAATTCTTGCTACTGCAACCAGTTGCTACTAAATGCGCACGGTGGTCGTGCAAAGATCAAGGAACCTCGTCCAACCTGACCAACTACGTTCGACTACGCAACAATGAACACCGTGCGGCATAGGCGAATATTCTCTTTAGCACTCTGCATCTGGTCTTTTTAGGTTTCTCGAGCACCGCAGCCGTCCACAGCGTATAGACGAAAGACTGGGACGGAGGCAGACCATAGACGGTAGACAGGAGACGATGGCTTTGGGGTTTCAGTTATGGGCTTTTCAGCTCCAATTATATTCCTACTCGTACTTACACTTCTGTATTAAAATATATCTTCTACTCTGCGATTTATCCACGCGATTCTCCGTTTATACATCTAACAAGCTGAACGTTATTGAAACTGTACGACGTACGAGATACCTCGGCTGAGAAACGCTCTCCGTAATAAACCAAATGTAAGAATTCTAGTCAATTTCATATTAACACGTTGACTGCCGCGGCACCCGTATTCGGGTCTCAGCGAAGTTTCTGGTCGCGCCGCCTAACCCACATCCGGGTGTCGCTTATTTCACTACTTGCGGGGGATCGTCGTAGGCATTTGAAAAGATGTTGCACAATAATAAAACTGTGGGATTGTTGTAAAAGTAAGACGAAAATGGTTTATTAAGAAAATTATTTAGAACGTGAAACTTTGAAGCGTTCTATGCACAGCCGAGGTCGGTCGCCACGATTTGGACAGTAAGTTGTTGTTTTCTTCAAATTCTTTCGTGCCTTTGTTCGCTCCATTCCACGTCTTTCATTCGCACAACATGGTTTGCACGCGCGTCTTATGCTTCTCCCGGAATCGTTTTCCCGAACGGCGATATTGCGCTGGCTCCGTCGAAGACAAGGATTTTTGTATCTTCAGACAACCCTAATAATTTCGCAGCTAACGATCGTCCAAATATTCTAATATTTATATTCTTGCTCGTTGCAATTTTGTAAACCGTCGAAGCGTTCGCAGCGGAAATTCGCGGAGGGAGTGGAGTGCCAAGTTTTCCGTGCCTTTCGATCGCTTATCCAATTGTGGTGGCGTAAGAAACCATTTGGTCGGAACGATCTACACCGCACTTGCCTTCGTTATATTCGACAACAGCCAGTGGTTTTAACGTTGCGAGCAAACGAGACGAGAGACGATTCTCGAGACCACCGTTTGAGCGACTCGCGTTACTAAAATATCGATGGGAGCACCTGGCAGAAAAGAAGAAAGAGAAGAACGATAGGACAAGCAGTCGGATCGATCGGAATTAATAAAATTGATGGACGTGGAAGGGGAAAGAAGAAGATGAAGTAAGTGGTCGATCGAAGCGACACGGAATTTCGGACGTGGGGCGCCAGAAGATCTTGCTCGAATGGAATTTATTCCAGCGATGGTAATTTCGCGTTGCTCTATCGATTCGCGCAAAGGATAACGAGATGGAAGCGCAAAGAAACAGAAAGCAGAAGAAATTGTACGGTTGTTGGAGGAAAATGTTACAAGGTCGTCAGCGTTGATGCGAACAAACGAAACGAGAGATCATTACTAAAATATCGATCTAAACTACGTTACTATCAAACTCAAATTCTTCTTCACTTAACTCACTTCTTTGAAAAGGCGCGTGACAGTCGACGTGTCAGAGGTTGGCAAAATGTCCACACTGACAACGCGATCCCCAGCGATGGAAGGGTCTTATAGTCGCAAGATTGGAAACGCAACGCGGTGAAAAATCAACGGTCAGAGCTGACGTGTTTCGCGCAAAGGTCGTTCGTCTTTCGTCTCATTTGAGCCGCCTGCCCTCACATCCTTCTCCCTCAGTCATCGTCTAGTCACGTTTGCACGGTAGCCATTTGCGAGATTACAACGAGCGCCGGCCGCTAGGGCGCTCATTAACGAGCGAACGAAAGAAGAGATTATCAAGCGACTAAGCGTAACTAACAACAACGCGCCGTTCAATTTGAGAAACGGCTAATTACAGGGCCGCGGCTCGCCTTACTTTTTCCCCGCTAATTGCTTCAAACGACTTCGATCGCCACCGTTGTCACACCATCGCCAACGCCAGATTAATCGCGATACGTGCCACTAGCGTGAAATTAATCGCGCTTCCTACTACACGCCAGTACCGTGTCCAAAAATCAACCACCTCGACAACGAGAAAAGAAGAAAGAAGAAGAAGAAGAAGAAGAAGAAGAAGAAGAAGATGAAGAAAAAAGAGAGTAAAGAATAAATGAGAAATCCGGTGTCCTGAAATAATAAAGCCGACCCGGTCCCCTCTTAATTTATTATTCAATTCGTACGAGACTCTCCCTTCTCCAACATTCCCCTACCAAATCTGCGCGCAATATCCGCGTACATAGGCGGAAAACATCCGGCAGAGATTGCGAGCCAACATCCTTCAACGATGAATTCGTCGCGTTACATTCTTGCAGCATGATTTTCCTGCCTGCACATGGCGAACCCGAGAGGCTACGACTCAACCCGAGGCAACAGCAGACCAGCATGGGGACGTGTGCACGGGGCTACAAGCTGAGAGGGGGCTAGATTTGATTCGTAGGGGGATAGAACAGATCGGCTATGGGTCTACCTCGACAGACACGGGGGGAGATGGCGGCGTACGAAACGCCGTACCAAAGCAATATCCATAGGAACACCCCGTGTCAGAGGGAGAGACGCAGAGACGTGCGATCAATCACGAGGGACCCTGCTGCCACGTTCGTGGCCCTCGTATCAAACGTAACGCACGGTAAACATTTTTAACTTTGCCACGTTATTAATATTCGTTGCGCCCCGGGATCCTCTGCCGCTACCCTGCCCCGTCCCTCCACCTCACCCCACCTCACCCCCCGACCGTTCTTCTTTTTTCCCTGGGAATTTGCACTCCGCGTTTTTGTTAATCAATTTGCCTCCACCGCGGCGCAAGAAACTGTCCAAGTTCACCGATTAAGTTTATTATCACGCCAGCTAAGGGTGCAGCGTCGTTTCACACTGTCGGATATCTATCAGGTCTGTAGGTATGAAACCGGAATTCGTCTATAGATGGCCCTAGCTGATAATGTAGTTATCACTAAACTGCGTCATTCGTGCCAAAAGTCTTTGTTGACATCTCACGAACATTTTCCACTCGGAACGATACAAGTTTCACGCAACAGCATAGTTTGTAATAGCGTTGAACATGTCAAATTTTGTACCTGGAAACTACGATTTGCGGACAGCATTGATTTTCTGTTACCATTTGAGGAGAACTGCCGCAGAATCGCATCGAATGCTTGTCGAAGCTTACGGTCAGCATGCTCTTGGTAAATCACGGTGCTTCGAGCGGTTTCAAAAATTCAGAAGTGGCGATTTTGACGCGAGGAGCGAAGAACGTGCAAGACCACCGAAAAAGTTTCAAGACAGCGAATCGCGAGCATTGTCGGATGAGGATGACGCTCGAACGCAACAACAACTCGCTGATCAATTAAACGTGACGCGAGAAGCCGTCTCCATACGTTCGAGAGCCATGGGAAAGATGCAGAAGGTGGGAAAATCGGTTCCACGCGAACTGAATGAAAGACAGCAGGAAAACCGAAAAACCACTTGCGAAATGCTGCTCGCCAGATACAAAAGAAAGTCGTTTCTCCAGCGAATTGTGACTGGCGATGAAAAGTGGATATATTTTGAGAATCCTAAGCGTAAAAGATCATGGGTAGCTCCAGGCGAACCAGCGACGTCGACTACAACACCAAATCGCTGTGGACGGAAGACGATGCTCTGTGTTTGGTGGGATCGGAAGGGTGTGATCCATTATGAGCTGTTAAAACCTGGCGAAACCGTTAATACCGAGCGCTACCGACAACGAATGATCGATTCGAGTGAAGCTTTGCGTGAAAATCGACCAGAATATGAAAAAAGGCAGCACAAAGTAATTTTGCTTCGCGATGATGCAGCATCGCATACAGCAAAACCGATCAAGGAAACGATCGAAGCGTTCAGTTGGGAAATACTTTCGCACGCGGCTTGCTCACCAGACTTGGGGTTAGGTTACGTCCGATTACTATTTATTTGCATCGATGGGACACGCACTTCGCTTCTTACGAAAATGTACGAAAATGGCTCGATGACTGGTTTGCCTCGAAAGAGCGACAGTTCTTTTGGCCTGGCATCCACCAATTGCCACACAGGTGGGAAAAATGTATAGCTAGCGATCGGCAATACTTCGTATAAAATATTTTTAATCATTTCCATACAATAAACGTGTGTTTTGTATACAAAAATTCCGCTTTCATATTTACATACCTGGTAAGCGGAATATTTCCGCTCGCAGTTGCGGAATGTACGAAACAAGATGTTCGCGGTCGACGATGTTCACTCGTTTTCCTAAAATCGATCAAAATTGCGGAATATTTTTTGTTTTTAGTTACATCCTACGAATTACAACGTATTATATTTGGAGGAAGATAAAACTGGGGAAATTTGTTATTGTACCGGAAGATACAGGTGAAACGAGAGGATGGAGAGGTGCGTTTGACGATGCGTTTTGAATTACGCGATCACATTCGCTGGAATCGCATTAAACGCGCGGCAAATGTTTCTCGACTCGGCCGCGATATTAATATTCGTTCGGGGTCGCCGGTCTCGCAGCCCGGCCGCGCCCCCATATTAACCGCATTTTTTTCGTCTAGTCTTTTTTCTCTCCCTTTGTTTCTTCTCTTTTTTAATTTTTTTTTTTTTTTTTCTTCGTTTCGTTGTATTAAGGCACATTCTGGACACTAAACGCAATAATGGAAATTGATAATCAGCCGGTCGTTAACGTCACGAGCGAGTAACGATTATTTATTCGTAACGATTCGCGGCTGCGTGATTCGCCAAGGGGTGAAAATCGCGATCCTCCGCACCGATTAAAACTTTCCTCTGCTGTTCGTATTGTAATTATTGCACGTTGCTCGTATGTTGTACACGTCCTTTACCGGAACGCTGAATTCTCTCTGCTTGATGTATCAGCGGCGAGTAAAATTAGAATTTTTCTAATGGCCGACATGAAACGGTTGAGTACTTAATGCTACGAGGCAGCTCTGTTCTTATTGTTAGCTCTCGAGATACGAGTCTGCGATTAGCCGTAAGTAGAATCGCTAAATTCCACGATGTTTCAACTACAAGTGTAACTTCGAGTGTATGGTCAGGAACGAAATGAAAAGTAGCGGAAAAATATTTATTTCGCACCTTGAACCTCATAATTCTATCGAAATTCGATTATTTTTTAAACCTTTGCACTGAGAATTTTATCTCAATTTCGCTAGTAGCAGCTCCCAGCGCTTTTAAGTGTTTTGTTTGAAATTGAAGTTCATTTTGGTAATTAAATTCTTCCATTATATCTATTTATTATTCAAATAATTTATAGAAAAGGATAACGTGAAAAATAATTCTATTGAGAAGTACTTTTCAACCCTTTGCACTGAGAATTTTAACTCAATTTTGCTAGTAGCAGCTCCCAGCGCTTTTAAGTGTTTTGTTTGAAAGTGAAGTTAATTTTGGTAATTAAATTCTTCCATTATACCTATTTATTATTCAAATAATTTATGGGAAAGGATAACGTGAAAAATAATTCTATTGAGAAATACTTTTCAATCCTTTGCACTGAGAATTTTATCTCAATTTCGTTACCAGCAGCTGCCAACACTTTTAAGTGTTTTGTTTGAAATTGAAGTTAATTTTGGTAATTAAATTCTTCCATTATATCTATTTATTATTCAAATAATTTATAGGAAAGGATAACGTGAAAAATAATTCTATTGAGAAATACTTTACAACCCTTAGCACTGAGAATTCTATCTCAATTTTGCTAGTAGCAGCTCCCAGCGCTTTTAAGTGTTTTGTTTGAAAGTGAAGTTAATTTTGGTAATTAAATTCTTCCATTATATCTATTTATTATTCAAATAATTTATAGAAAAGGATAACGTGAAAAATAATTCTATTGAGAAGTACTTTTCAACCCTTTGCACTGAGAATTTTAACTCAATTTTGCTAGTAGCAGCTCCCAGCGCTTTTAAGTGTTTTGTTTGAAAGTGAAGTTAATTTTGGTAATTAAATTCTTCCATTATATCTATTTATTATTCAAATAATTTATGGGAAAGGATAACGTGAAAAATAATTCTATTGAGAAATACTTTACAACCCTTAGCACTGAGAATTTTATCTCAATTTTGCTAGTAGCAGCTCCCAGCGCTTTTAAGTGTTTTGTTTGAAATTGAAGTTAATTTTGGTAATTAAATTCTTCCATTATATCTATTTATTATTCAAATAATTTATGGGAAAGGAGAACGTGAAAAATAATTCTATTGAGAAATACTTTTCAACCCTTTGCACTGAGAATTTTATCTCAATTTTGCTAGTAGCAGCTCCCAGCGCTTTTAAGTGTTTCATTTGAAATTTACTTGAAGCGAATTTCTTTCTTCCTTTAAATTGTCTTATTTTTTAGTTAAAGTAAATTATTCTTGTATTAGAAACTTCGTCATTAAAGTCTGGATATTATCAGAAGATTCTTTGATTATGGTTAGGAATAACTTTTTATTGCAAACAATTTGCATATAGCATGTTTTCTGTAAAATGACACTGATATTCCAAGGGTGCAAAATTCAGATTGTTTAACAGGGTAGAATCTTCATTATCAGAATATCAATTAACCCTTTGCACTGGGAATTTTATTTCAATTTCGTTACCAGCAGCTACCAACACTTTCATGTGTTCAATTCAATTCAACAAAACAATTTGAACAAATACAAAAAAAAGAAAATTCACTTAAATACAAAATAAATAGTGTTATTCACACTATCGTTGTATTTTCTAATTTTCAAATACATGACATATCTTGAAACAATTTCCAAGATGCACGTTTCGCAAGAAAAGCTGGGACCCGACGAAGCAGCTGCTGAGACCTGCTGGGAGAACCGATATCGCGCTCGACACAGAACCGCAAACGATTAATAATTATCAATGACAGATATAACCATATATTCCATGCAAGCAGACTTAATGCTCTAAAACCTAAGTTCAATTTTACTCACAATATTTATCCTTCAACCAATTAATAACTCGCATATACGCAAAATCCATTAAATATATACCATTCGATATTTCCTCGCTTTTGCATATTATCCATACCGTATTCTGTATATTTTTCCACATTTAGCTTATACATCCACAAATATCCTCCATCTAGTAACAAGTTTATTTTTCATGCAACAGTTCCTCCACTGTTCCCAACCACAAGAACCAATATCCTTCTTCTCGTGTATTGTAATAATTATCGGACACGGTGGAAGTCGCAGGGGCCGACAAAATGTCAGACATAAATATCGTCTCAGCACGAGCCTCCGTGTTATCGTTCCATATTGATGCGGACACCATACCGATCATTCTGTTGCTCCCCTCCCTATTTCTTCCCCCTATTTGTTGCGCGCAGGAAACTCGTACCACCATTAAGTCCAACTAGATCCACTTACGTGCGCTGGAATCTTTTTCTCATTTTCCATAACGCGCTGTATCGCTGCGCGTTGCTGACAAATCGCTGAACGATTCGTCGCGGAAAAATGTTGTATAACAACCGGCAAATAGAAAGTTGCTCGGTCCAATTCCCAGACAACCGATCGCGAGCTAATCAACGAACGCTGCTGTAACGTGACATTTTTTCTTTTGCACAGCAATTTTGCCAGCCAACTCTCTTCCCGAAATCCTCTTCCACGAGCTTGTAACAAGCACTCGAGAGCGTTTAACAAGCACCACGTGCGTAAGACAATCGTCGACGGTTGTTTCTGCCGCCAGCAACGCTGCGACGCTGCAACGACAAACAACAGGACTCAGACTGTTGCTGTTTCTGCCGCCAGCAACGCTGCGACGACAAACAACAGGACTCAGACTGTTGCTGTTTCTGCCGCCAGCAACGCTGCGACGCTGCAACGACAAACAACAGGACTCAGACTGTTGCTGTTTCTGCCGCAAGCAACGCTGCGACGCTGCAACGACAAACAACAGGACTCAGACTGTTGCTGTTTCTGCCCAGGCAACGGCCAACCAACGTGAGAACCATAATCCGGATGAAATTAAAGCGATGGAATTAAAGGAAATACACGGCACAGCGGAAAAGCACGCTGGATCTTGCGACCAGATGAAAATTCATTATCTGGGCCGGTTGCTGATAAAATCGATAGCTGATCGTATCGAGTCGTAACAGGTGTACACAAGTCTCTTCTTCCTTCGTTCCTTCGCTTCCAACTCTGATAAATGTTGCGTGTGACGCGTATCGCGTTATCCTATTGCCAACGATCGGAATCCGAAGACGAACGATCCGCGTGCGAGGAAGACGACGAAACGTAGACGCGAATAAAGCAAGGAATCGACGGTGTTAGCGGTCGATGGTAATTTTCCGCGTGTACGAATGCAGAAAATGATAATGCGGCTATGCGTAATCGGAGCGCGTAAATCACAGTTGACAAGAAAATTATAGCGAAATGTTGAGCGATGGCAAAGAGTGTTCGCGATAGGACGACTAATCGCGTTCGTGTTTTAGAGAAGAGAGGCACCCTTTGACACGGAACTTGAAAGCTGTTCAGGTTATTCGATGCGTAAACAGAGAAAACTCGCGGATAAATCGTAAGGCAGGAAACATATTTAAACAGAAGCGTAATGATAAGTAAGAATACAATTTCTAGCTGTGTCACCCAATCGCTGAAAAGCCAACGTCGCCTGTCTACTGTTTATGGTCTGACTTCGTCGCAGTCTTTCGTCTACGCGCTGTCGATGGCTTGGGCGCTCGGGAAGACTAAAAGGACCAGACGTAGAGTTTTCTTCTAAGCGGCGATCTCTTCAAGAAAAGTGACGAAACCAGAGGAAAGCAGCAAGCAAAGTGGTCAAAGTGAATGCCAGTTGCGCGAGATCTCGCCAAAGGGTGATTAATGTACGCGGAAGAGAGGGAAGAAGAAGAAGAAGAAGAAAACGAAGAAGAAGATGAGCACGCGAGGAGAAGAAGGAAAAACGAGCAACAAGAGGTGGAAGACGATGAGCGGAGCGAACGCAACGAGAAAATATTCTCTTTAATCGGATGGTAAATTCGCTGTGCCAAATTTTGCCGATGAACGAGCCGTACGCCAGCGCGATTAAATATTAACTACGAGGCCGATTATGTAATTAAAAGGATATTCCTAGTAATTGGCAGGACGGACTAACGAGCTTTCTAAAATTTCCCGAAGATAATTGCGCGTGCAGAACGTGATTATCGGTGGTCCGCTAATTACCGGCTAACGCGCATCGTTTCTCTTTTCCAGTTATTAGGCTGGGGCTTCGGAGTCGCCACGGAACTCAGCGCGCAACTGACGAGATCCTGCGACTTGCTCATCCGAGTTTTCCATTTTCCCTGCCTCCAGTGTAACTCGCGAGACTGGCGATGTTCAACCCTCGCTGTAATTTCCTACGAATCGTAGTTGCTTTGATTAAAAAATCTCGCGGTTTTGTGATTTTCATGATCATCGCAGGATAATATTGCGGTTCGAATGGAGGAGCTTCCAAGGGTTCCATAAGGCAGCTTGAACGCTTGTAGTCGAAGCGGTTCCGCTTTTTTAAATGTCAGGTGCGTTTGCGCGAATTGGCAATTATAACGGCACTTGGACGATCGCGTTCTCTTTGCCAGATAAATAAAATAAATAAAAGTTTGACTAAGTTTGACTGGTCACGTTTCTCAGAAACTCGTGCGTTCTTTTGAACAAGGATTTTTAAATTGTTTGGTCAAATATAACGCTTCCCTTGGGTCTAATTCTCTGTTAGGTAGGTCTTTTCGTTTTTTGAAAATATATTGAAATATTTTGAGCTATACTTCAAGTATATTCTATAGGTGTTTTTGTTTTATTGTTTAATTTGTACTTGACAGTTTGTCCAGATGAGCATTTGGTAAATTTTTCTAGGTTAATTGCTGAATAACATGTGGGTGGCTACCCCCAGTTTGGCCATTTTATTTCTTCAGTCAGGTCAGTCCGGTGCTTTCTCTTCAGTCTTCTTCTTGTGAAACATTCTATAGGTAGCTAAATATTCTTAATTGAGTGGAGAAAAAGAAGAATGGTAGGAAGAAAATAATGTTACTTCAATTTTCTTCAGTCCCAGCTAAGGATAGCTGTATGGGCCATTTTTAGAAACCCCTTAACACTGTAATTTGTATCATGTCACCTGTGCACGTAAAACGATACAAATAAACTTTAACAAATTTGATTTACCATCCAACTTTTATGGTAAACAGTGTAACAATCTCCTACGTGTAATGGCACACAACAGCTTTTGGTGTTTTCTTTTTGGAAAACATTCTGTAGATTGCTAAATATTTTGAATTGAGTGGAGAAAAAGAAGAATGGTAAGAAGAATATAATATAACTTCAATTTTCTTCAGTCTCAAAATGGCAACCAGGAAAACCCAGTTAAGAATAAGGGCCATTTTTAGAAATCTCTTAACACATTGTCAACAAGCAATTTTACTTTGATTACTAAATTTGATTTACCATCCAACTTTTATGACAAACAGTGTAACAATCTCCTACGTGTAATGGCACACAACAGCTTTTGGTGTTTTCTTTTTGGAAAACATTCTGTAGATTGCTAAATATTTTGAATTGAGTGGAGAAAAAGAAGAATGGTAAGAAGAATATAATATAACTTCAATTTTCTTCAGTCTCAAAATGGCAACCAGGAAAATCCAGTTAAGAATAAGGGCCATTTTTAGAAATCTCTTAACACATTGTCAACAAGCAATTTTACTTTGATTACTAAATTTGATTTACCATCCAACTTTTATGACAAACAGTGTAACAATCTCCTACGTGTAATGGCACACAACAGCTTTTGGTGTTTTCTTTTTGGAAAACATTCTGTAGATTGCTAAATATTTTGAATTGAGTGGAGAAAAAGAAGAATGGTAAGAAGAATATAATATAACTTCAATTTTCTTCAGTCTCAAAATGGCAACCAGGAAAATCCAGTTAAGAATAAGGGCCATTTTTAGAAATCTCTTAACACATTGTCAACAAGCAATTTTACTTTGATTACTAAATTTGATTTACCATCCAACTTTTATGACAAACAGTGTAACAATCTCCTACGTGTAATGGCACACAACAGCTTTTGGTGTTTTCTTTTTAGAAAACATTCTGTAGATTGCTAAATATTTTGAATTGAATGGAGAAAAAGAAGAATGGTAGGAAGAAAATAATGTTACTTCAATTTTCTTCAGTCCCAGCTAAGGATAGCTGTATGGGCCATTTTTAGAAACCCCTTAACACTGTAATTTGTATCATGTCACCTGTGCACGTAAAACGATATAAATAAACTTTAACAAATTTTATTTACCATCCAACTTTTATGGTAAACAGTGTAACAATCACCTGCATGTAATGGCACACAACAGCTTTTGGTGTTTTCTTTTTAGAAAACATTCTGTAGATTGCTAAATATTTTGAATTGAATGGAGAAAAAGAAGAATGGTAAGAAGAATATAATATAACTTCAATTTTCTTCAGTCTCAAAATGGCAACCAGGAAAATCCAGTTAAGAATAAGGGCCATTTTTAGAAATCTCTTAACACATTGTCAACAAGCAATTTTACTTTGATTACTAAATTTGATTTACCATCCAACTTTTATGACAAACAGTGTAACAATCTCCTACATGTAATGGCACACAACAGCTTTTGGTGTTTTCTTTTTGGAAAACATTCTGTAGATTGCTAAATATTTTGAATTGAGTGGAGAAAAAGAAGAATGGTAAGAAGAAAATAATGTTACTTCAATTTTCTTCAGTCCCAGCTAAGGATAGCTGTATGGGCCATTTTTAGAAACCTTTTAACACATTGTCGACCGGCAATTTTACTGAAAATTTGTCTCATGTCACTTGTGCAAGTAAAATAATCTAAATAAACTTTAACAAATTTGATTTACCATCCAACTTTTATGACAAACAGTGTAACAATCTCCTACATGTAATGGCACACAACAGCTTTTAGTGTTTTCTCTTTAATCTTCTTTTTGGAAAACATTCTATAGGTTGTTAAATATTCTTAATTGAGTGGAGAAAAAGAAGAATGGTAAGAAGAATATAATATAACTTCAATTTTCTTCAGTCTCAAAATGGCAACCAGGGAAATCCAGTTAAGAATAAGGGCCATTTTTAGAAATCTCTTAACACATTGTCAACAAGCAATTTTACTGAGAATTTCTCATGTCACCTGTGCAAGTAAAACGATACAAATAAACTTTAATAAATTTGATTTACCATCCAACTTTTATGACAAACAGTGTAACAATCTCCTACGTGTAATGGCACACAACAGCTTTTGGTATTTTCTTTTTAGAAAACATTCTATAGGTTACTAAATATTCTTAATTGAGTGGAGAAAAAGAAGAATGGCACGAAGAGAATAATGTATCTTCAATTTTCTTCATTGTCAAAATGGCAACTAGGAAGTTGCAGCTAAGGATAAGGGCCATTTTTAGAAACCCCTTAACACTATAATTTATCTCGTGTCACCTGTGCAAGTAAAACGATACAAATAAACTTTAACAAATTTGATTTACCATTCAACACTCCCGAAAAGCCTGAAGATTGCATCGTTATAATAAGAAGCTGCTTTAGAAATTCGAGAAGCATCAGGAGCGATGCTGCGTTCTTTGAAATCCACAGTTATCCAATCTCTAGCTACTCGCAATAGAAATTTGTCGAAAATTAGCCGGAAATTTTCGCAAAATCGGTTACTTTATCCCTTCAAAGTGTTCCAAAAAAGTGAAAAATTGAAAAACCCCTGCCAGCGTTACCTGGGGAAAACTGTTACCTAACGAATGAACTTTGACTTTCTGATTTCAGATGATCCAGCACCAAGTTATCAGGGTCACCGGAATTCTACCTTTTTTTCCGAGACACGTCCGAATAGTTGCTGCCATTGCCGTATTTTGTAATATTTCTCCGTGAAAATTTTACACAATATTCTTCGAATGTCATACTTTAATGTACCATTGGTTTTAATAAACACATTTTAACCGTATCGTCACAAATAATTCACAAAAACATGCGTCTTATTTTTGTACGAATTAACCTTAGCCTTCCCTTAACAAAATGTAAATGCTGGAAAGCCTGTTCAGAGGAAGACGTTTTATGCCTGTCAAAGAAAAAATACATCAAATAACGAATATGTATTTCCGAAAGCAGTTATTTACATATAATTAAGTAATTACATTTCACACGTGGAATATTTTCTACGCCAGAATTGAGTTATACTTTGACGGCCGCTCAAAACCATTTATGCAGTCATTAAGGCATCATTAATCTTGCTCTCCGTTATGCGCGACAACAGAGTCATTGTTGAAACAGGTGCTACTTCCGAAGAGGCCAGGATCATTAGTCGAGTGAATGGAATCGGTTCTACGCGGAATAAAGGAATCAACGATAGAAATCACCAGCAAGCAAGAGAATCGGACCGTGACGTTTGTGGCGACGGCAATTACCCAAATTCTCGTCCAGTTGCAGCGAAGAAAAATTTCAAAACAACTGAGAGTAGCTTCTACTTGACATTTACGTCTCTGTAACGTATTGATTAGAATCTGAAGAAGAAAGTTATACAATTCTTCTATCGATAGATACTTTAACCCTTTAAGAATTCCGCTTGACACTTTGACAGCCGCGTGGGCCATATATGGCCCACCACGGTGGCGATCGCTTCAACTTCTTACGATTGTAAAAATTGAATGAAAATTGACAGTTGGGGCATTCTCAATGTAACCGATAAATAGAAGATACTTTGAAATAAAAAGTGCCACATTAATAAAAATTGCAAATGTATTTTTTTATATTTAATAGCAGAAATGGAAGAAATCTTGAAGATGAAGAGAATGTTACTTTCTATGTATATATATATATGATATAAATCGGTCGATCGTTCTATCAAACTGTCAAAAAGTTAACCGTGTGAGTTGCAAAGATCGCTGGGTAGTTTGTTTGGCCAGACCTAAACAAAGAAACACTGATCTAGCTCAATAAGTCTGGGGAACAGCTACGACCAATCCTCCTCCATCTTTTCCACCTTTATCATGTGCTCTTTCGGATGATTCGATTGCCCAAACATAATAGAGGCGAGAGCATTGTTGGCGGATTTGGTTGAAATAAAAGAAACGGCTGGTCGACGAAGAAGAAACAGCGAAAATATTCGGTCGAGGAACGTAAACGGCTGCCATTTGTCAGCCAGACGACTCAATGTCTCAGGAACGTCTCGGGCTCCTTCCATCGCACTTGGCCTGAAGACTTCACAGATGCACGATAAAACGAATCAAAAGGCGAATAAAACGCCGTGTGTTGTCAAACAGTCGATGAATGAAATCTATCGTTTGCAATACGAAACAATTATTAAACACGCGTTTTATGATATGTTGTAACAAGAAGTAGTTGTAATGTTTCCATTAGAATGTTTGGCAAAGGTGGATTTAAGAGTGAAGATATTTGTTTAACAGGGCTAATTATTGTTTTCAATAGAAAACAATTACGTTTCTATTAGAATGTTTGGGAAAGGTGGATTTAAAAGTGAAGATATTTGTTTAACAGGGCTAATTATTGTTTGCAATACAAAACAATAACAAAACACACGTTTTAAGACATATTATAATAAGTAGATATAATGTTTCTATTAGAATGTTTGGGAAAGGTGGATTTAAAATTGAAGATATTTGTTTGACAGGGCTAATTATTGTTTGCAATACAAAACAATAACAAAACACACGTTTTAAGATACATTATAATAAGAAGTAGATATAATGTTTCTATTAGAATGTTTGGCAAAGGTGGATTTAAAAGTGAAGATATTTGTTTAACAGGGCTAATTATTGTTTGCAATAGAAAACAATTACGTTTCTATTAGAATGTTTAGCAAAGGTGGATTTAAAAGTGAAGATATTTGTTTAACAGAGCTAATTATTGTTTGCAATAGAAAACAATTACGTTTCTATTAGAACGATTGGGAAAGGTGGATTTAAAATTGAAGATATTTGTTTGACAGGGCTAATTATTGTTTGCAATACAAAACAATAACAAAACACACGTTTTAAGATACATTATAATAAGAAGTAGATATAATGTTTCTATTAGAATGTTTGGCAAAGGTGGATTTAAAAGTGAAGATATTTGTTTAACAGAGCTAATTATTGTTTGCAATACAAAACAATTACGTTTCTGTTAGAATGATTGGCAAAGGTGGATTTAAAAGTGAAGATATTTGTTTAACAGAGCTAATTATTGTTTGCAATACGAAACAATTACGTTTCTGTTAGAATGATTGGGAAAGGTGGATTTAAAAGTGAAGATATTTGTTTAACAGAGCTAATTATTGTTTGCAATACGAAACAATTACGTTTCTATTAGAATGATTGGGAAAGGTGGATTTAAAAGTGAAGATATTTGTTTAACAGAGCTAATTATCGTTTGCTATACAAAACAATAACAAAACACACGTTTTAAGACATATTATAATAAGTAGATATAATGTTTCTATTAGAATGTTTGGGAAAGGTGAAATTAAAATTAAAGATATTTGTTTAATAGGGATAAATATTATTTGCAATACAAAACAATTACATTTCTATTAGAATGTTTGGCAAAGGTGGATTTAAAAGTGAAGATATTTGTTTAACAGAGATAATTATTGTTTGCAATACGAAACAATTACAAAACACACGTTCTAAGATATATTGTAATATGTAGAATTAATGTTTCTATCAGAATGTTTGGGAAAGGTGAAATTAAAACTGAAGATATTTGTTTAACACAGCTAATTATTGTTTGCAATAAGAAACAATTACGTTTCTATTAGAATGTTTGGGAAAGGTGAAATTAAAACTGAAGATATTTGTTTAACACAGCTAATTATTGTTTGCAATAAGAAACAATTACGTTTCTATTAGAATGTTTAGAAAAGGTGGATTTAAAATTGAAGATATTGGTTTAACAGAGCTAATTATTGTTTGCAATACAAAACAATTACGTTTCTATTAGAATGATTAGCAAAGGTGGATTTAAAATTGAAGATATTTGTTTAACAGGGCTAATTATTGTTTGCAATACAAAGCAATTACGTTTCTATTAGAATGTTTAGCAAAGGTGGATTTAAAATTGAAGATATTTGTTTGACAGGGCTAATTATTGTTTGCAACACACAACAATTACGTTTCTATTAGAACGTTTGGGAAAGGTGGATTTAAAAGTGAAGATATTTGTTTAACAGAGCCAATTATCATTTACTATACAAAATAATTATAAAACACACGTTTTAAGACACATTATAACAAGAAGTATAATAGATATAATGTTTCCATTAGAATGTTTGGGCAAGTTGAAATTAAAATTGAAGATATGTGCTCGACAAAGAATTAATTATCGTTTACAATACAAAACAATTACCTTTCTCTTAGAATGTTTAGAGAAGTTGTATTTAAAATTGAAGATATTTCTTCGACAAAGAATTAATTATCGTTCACAATACAAAACAATTACCTTTCTCTTAGAATGTTTAGAGAAGTTGTATTTAAAATTGAAGATATTTCTTCGACAAAGAATTAATTATCGTTCGCAATACGAAAAAATTACCTTTCTATTAGAATGTTTGAAGAAAGTGTATTTACAATTGAAGATATTTGTTCGACAAAGAATTAATTATCATTTGCAATAATAATATTAGAAAAACGGAAAATAAAGAAGCCAAAGTTCGATAATCCAGTTTTATCCAGCCTGTTTATTAAACCTACATTATATGCTTTTTAATGATAGTATGATTGAAACATTGCTATGGCAATTTCAAAGAACGTTTCAACGCGGAAAACATAAGAAGATTGCGATCGACAGCACTGCCTTTGCCTTATTATAGTGTTCTAGATATAACTAGATATCTCTTTAATAGCAACTTGTAATTAATAGTAATGTAAATTATAGCCTAGAAACGACAACACGTAATATGTAATTTCGCAGAATATAGACGGCTCTTGTAATCGTATGCGATCTAAAGGTCAATGGGTAATGACGCAACGAGTTAATAAATAAGATGCTTAATAAGTACCGACATTCGCTACTCAAAGTTATTAAGTGCGTATCATGATTGTATTATAATTTCGTTTTTATAACGTTTCGCTGATTTTCAAAGCCGACCTCCGTGCATTAATTTCCCTCGTGACAGTGAATTATCATAAAAAATTATCATAAAAATCAACACTCAAATAGAGCAAAAATTGTAACATAATTTCAACAACGTTTCATTCAAACAGAAATATAAAGAAACTTAAATTATCATTAGCATAGTTGGAATTTGTTGAATTATACAACTGGACGTAATATTCAGGTAAATCTAGAAAACTGTAATAGTCATTGATGATATAATTGAAGGAACAAGAAAAAGTGATACACCTACGTGAAAATTTATGCTATCGTTTCACCTAATAAATTACACGCATACTCGATGCAACCATAACGAACCTAGCGAGCCTCATTTTCACACAATACACTATTTACTTCATTTCATCTAATAATTAACACCAGCCTAATAACTAATGCCACGCTTTAGGCTCTAACAACCAGGCGAATTAATTTAAGCGAACGCTTTCAGCATCTCGCTGCCCATCATCTATGGTCTCTTCAATTTTCCTCTAGATATTCAATTTGCACGAGATCGAGCCAGCCGATCTCGAAACTTGGCGCCACCCAATTCGCGCTAGAAATGAAATCGCGTGCTCTAACCATCGCCAAATGCGACGATATACGCTGAATATAGAATACACGATTTTTTACAACCACATACCTGGAGTGTTGTTGTACAACGTTACTTTGAAACTCGTGCAACACTAAAAGCGAGGACGTTAGGTTGTCCGAAAAGTTTCTTTCGTTTCACAAATCGTGATAATAGACGAACAATTTCTCTTCTGTATTTGCTGTCTCTATTTCTGATATAAATTCGTACAAAAGAAACAACATGTCGTAAAACGAAAGAAACATTTCGGACGACCTGATGTATCAAGTTGCAGCGTGTTCGTCAGGTTGAACACTTCGAATTGGAAGGTTCGTAGTGTAACCTTTAGACGTACACTTTTTAATTCAAGTATATACCATCGATTTTCGAAATTTCAACGTTTCAAGGGAAACAGTGATGGGAAATCTCGTGATTTTGCCTGATGCAACCCTTCGACCACCAGAATACCTGCGACGAAATTCAAAGCTGTGGACTATGCGTGTCAGGTGGTCCGAAAAGTTTCTTTCGCTTCGTAAGGTGATGATAGACGAACAATTTCTCTTCTGTATTATTTCATCGAATTTGCTGTCTCTATTTCTGATATAAATTCGTACAAAAGAAACAACATGTCGTAAAACGAAAGAAACATTTCGGACGACCTGATGTAGCAAGTTGCAGCGTGTTCGTCAGGTTGAACACTTCGAATTGGAAGGTTCGTAGTGTAACTTTTAGACGTACACTTTTTAATTCAAGTATATACCATCGATTTTCGAAATTTCTACGTTTCAAGGGAAACAGTGATGGGAAATCTCGTGATTTTGCCTGATGCAACCCTTCGACCACCAGAATACCTGCGACGAAATTCAAAGCTGTGGACTATGCGTGTCAGGTGGTCCGGAAAGTTTCTTTCGCTTCGTAAGGTGATGATAGACGAACAATTTCTCTTCTGTATTATTTCATCGAATTTGCTGTCTCTATTTCTGATATAAATTCGTACAAAAGAAACAATATTTCGTAAAACGAAAGAAACATTTCGGACGACCTGATGTATCAAGTTGCAGCGTGTTCGTCAGGTTGAACACTTCGAATTGGAAGGTTCGTAGTGTAACCTTTAGACGTACACTTTTTAATTCAAGTATATACCATCGATTTTCGAAATTTCAACGTTTCAAGGGGAACAGTGATGGGAAATCTCGTGATTTTGCCTGATGCAACCCTTCGACCACCAGAATACCTGCGACGAAATTCAAAGCTGTGGACTATGCGTGTCAGGTGGTCCGGAAAGTTTCTTTCGCTTCGTAAGGTGATGATAGACGAACCATTTCTCTTCTGTATTATTTCATCGAATTTGCTGTCACCTATTTCGTTCTGTTTCTATTTCTATGTTCGTGCGTAATTCGATAAACCGATACAAAAGAAGAAACATCGTGCGTCTATTATTTGCGATTTCACGTTTGTACGAAGGTGCACTGTTGGAAGAAACGCGTTTGCGAGAGAAAGATACTTTTCGCACAAGCTGATACATGCGATCACCAAAGTGTTTCGATATTTATCATAAAAATCTGTCGTGCGTATATTGTACGTGCCACGTGTTCGTTTCGTATGTCACACATACGTCACACGTATGTTCGTTAAAGTTAACAGTTTCACTCGTTTAGGAATATTCATTGTTGGCACACGTTACGATATAATTATGCTGCTACGTGTGACTGGAAGAGTAGAAGTTCATTTTTGATTTTGTACATTTGAAACTGGTTACTGGCTTGTTCATATACGTTGCATTGTCCGAAAAGTTTCTTTCCTTTGATAAGATGATCACTTTGATAAGATTCATTGTTGGCACACGTTACGATATAATTATGCTGCTACGTGTGACTGGAAGAGTAGAAGTTCATTTTTGATTTTGTACATTTGAAACTGGTTACTGGCTTGTTCATATACGTTGCATTGTCCGAAAAGTTTCTTTCCTTTGATAAGATGATCACAGATGAACAATTTCTCTTTTGTATTATTTTATTGAATTACGTACACGATCCATTTCTATTTCTATTATTACGTTCCTGCATAATTCAATAAACTAATATCTTTGTTTTTTATTTGGAAGTATCTTGCAGTCAATTGTCATTGAGAATTATAATTAAATTACTCCTGCGTGGTACTATAACGCGAATAATAAACGATCATCGTACGTTTGGTTCTAGCCGAATCTAATGAACAAACTGATACAAAAGAGAAAACATTGTGCGTCTATCATTTCCCTACAAAGCGAAAGAGACTTTCCGGACGACCTAATAATCGAAATATTCCGGTATATTTGGTAAATGTAATATTTACAACTTACACTTGAATTACCATGTTGCTGCATAATTCGATGAACCAAAAACCATCGTACGTCCATTGTTTAGAAAACGAAAGAAACTTTTCGGACGACCCAACGTATCTGCAAATGGCTAAATTCTAATGCTGTCAACCGAGCTATCTGTTGGAAATCGAACCTTGATAAAGGCAAATTAACTTTTGCAAAGTTACATTTCATTGTAGTATTTCCAAAAATTGAACACGACACGTAATAATCTGTTTCCAAGATAAATGAAACGATGCTCAAATAAAATGCATTTAAAATGTTCAAAGAAAGGAATTATCGTGTCTGAGAAATTAGCGGATTAACTCGTTCCACGGTTAAAATGTTAACGTTTTAAGGAAACACCTTACTTCTGCATATTTCGATGCATCTTTACTTGGAGAATGCACAGAGAAGACTCGGTGGTACTCGACCTGACAAAGACTCGAATAGGTAGATAAGTACTTAACAATCCGATTCGGTCATTTATTCTCACGTTTTCCCGTCTTTCTTTCGTTTCACCGTTACGCGAAACGGATTTCACGAACCTCTCGAGAACGATCGTACGATGCTAGCGAAATGGCAGAACGTTGGCAGGTCTGTTTCCGGGCCAAAGAAAAGCAGCATTGTTCCAGTA
The DNA here is from genome assembly GCF_040668555.2 of Bombus flavifrons. Classification (NCBI taxonomy): domain Eukaryota; kingdom Metazoa; phylum Arthropoda; class Insecta; order Hymenoptera; family Apidae; genus Bombus; species Bombus flavifrons. Next base: position 3,989,199 of record NC_138459.1, on the reverse strand, counting down.
CACACGTGTAGCGATGTGCTTTCCTTCGAAATTGGAGCAATTTATGGGCACCGAAAATTACTCGCAATATTCGACCCATCACATTCCCAACATCTGGCTTTTTTCTTGCCGACCTGGCCACAGCTACGTAACGTCTTTGTGAACAGCAGTTTCGAATCTGCTCCACGACAAAATGAGAATTTATGTCGGGCTATTGAAAACTTGACGACTTTTGCCTGTAAACATGTTGCAAACGAAGGAAACCGGAGTGGACTTATGCTGATTTAAGTATCTGCCTTACGCGACCATCAGATTCGTATGCAGAATACGTAGGAAGATAAGAAGTTTGACGTTAAATGGTACTCTTCTGAGGGTAGCTATACACGTGTTATTTAGCTATTAAGTTAGACAAATTTACCAAATGTGCAGCTGCACCAATTGTAAAGTACAAATTGAATAGTAAAACAAAAATTATAAAGATTTCATGACAGACACAGTTGTCTTCTATAGAATAATATTGTAAATTGAAGATATAGAAACTTCTCTATTCAAAAATATATTTTGCATAGAATAAAATATGAGAGAGACAACTGCAAAGTACAAATTGAATAGTAAAACAAAAATGATAATGATTCAGTTGTCTTCCATAGAATAATATTAGAAAATGAAGATATAGAAACTTTTCTGTACAAAAACATATTTTGCATAGAATAAAATATAAGAGAGACAATTGCAAAGTACAAATTAAATAGTAAAACAAATATTATAAAGATTTCATGATAGACACAGTTGCCTTCTATCGAATAATATTGTAAAATGAAGATATAGAAACTTGCAAAGTACAAATTGAATAATAAAACAAAAATTATAAAGATTTTATGACAGACACAGTTGTCTTCTATAGAATAATATTGTAAAATGAAGACATAGAAACTTCTCTGTTCAAAAACATATTTTCCATAGAATAAAATATGAGAGAGACAACTGCAAAGTACAAATTGAATAGTAAAACAAAAATTATAAAGATTTCATGACAGACACAGTTGTCTTCTATAGAATAATATTGTAAAATGAAGATATAGAAACTTCTCTGTACAAAAATATATTTTGCATAGAATAAAATATAAGAGAGACAATTGCAAAGTACAAATTGAATAGTAAAACAGAAATTATAAAGATTTCATGACAGACACAGTTGTCTTCTATAGAATAATATTGTAAAATGAAGACATAGAAACTTCTCTGTACAAAAATAGATTTTGCATAGAATAAAATATGAGAGAGACAACTGCAAAGTACAAATTGAATAGTAAAACAAAAATTATAAAGATTTCAAAATAGACACAGTTGCCTTCTATAGAATAATATTGTAAAATGAAGATATAGAAACTTGCAAAGTACAAATTGAATAATAAAACAAAAATTATGAAGATTTCATGACAGACACAGTTGTCTTCTATAGAATAATATTGTAAAATGAAGATATAGAAACTTCTCTGTACAAAAATATATTTTGCATAGAATAAAATATAAGAGAGACAATTGCAAAGTACAAATTAAATAGTAAAACAAAAATTATAAAGATTTAATGATAGACACAGTTGTCTTCTATAGAATAATATTGTAAAATGAAGATATAGAAACTTGCAAAGTAAAAATTGAATAATAAAACAAAAATTATAAAGATTTCATGACAGACACAGTTGTCTTCTATAGAATAATATTGTAAAATGAAGATATAGAAACTTCTCTGTACAAAAATATATTTTGCATAGAATAAAATATGAGAGAGACAACTGCAAAGTACAAATTGAATAGTAAAACAAAAATTATAAAGATTTCATGACAGACACAGTTGTCTTCTATAGAATAATATTGTAAAATGAAGACATAGAAACTTCTCTGTACAAAAACATATTTTCCATAGAATAAAATATGAGAGAGACAACTGCAAAGTACAAATTGAATAATAAAACAAAAATTATAAAGATTTCATGATAGACACAGTTGTCTTCTATAGAATAATATTACAAATTGAAGACATAGAAACTTCTCTGTTCAAAAACATATTTTCCATAGAATAAAATATAAGAGAGACTGTATCATGAAATGAACATTTGTGTCTAACCCTGGTTCCTCGCATTTCTTTGTACCAAATCTCTCTTCTCTACTTTAACTCACGCAAAATACCAAAGTTGTTGTTTAATTTGTAACTTATGTAAATCTAAGTCAGCGTACTAATCCGATAAGATACAGTAAGCCGATGGAACTCACTTTGCCGTCGCTTCGTCCAGAAATCGGCTTCGAGGTCGGAATCGGACCGAGTCGAAGAACTTAAAGAGAACAAAGACAGGAAAATTGCATGGCATGCAGAAAGTACTCACCGATCTCGCCGACAATGACTCGAACAGAACAGAAAGTCGAACCGCGTGACGACAGGCTGCTTCCTCGTCCGTCGTGAGACGCAAACTGACTGCTTGATCGCACCGAGGCCGTGTTTCTAAGATAATTCGCAAAAACTTTTGCTCCAGCGATTGCTGCAACACGATCAAACTATTTTTTAAACCATCGACCAGACAACGAACTGGCCGTGTCGCCACCAACATAAAATCTCTCGTAACGCGTTTCAGAGAAGAAGATCGTTTCAAGATCAAGCAACGAAGAATATGGATGACGCTTTTACGAGTACGGAGAGTTCATGTTTGGCGATTATTGTCGTGATTATTGTAAGATCGCGTATCGTGGAAAGCCACGCAATTTAATTTTCCACAATCGAGGAATTTTTTGATTTTCGTAAAATTGCTCTGGACTTGATCAGGTTTATTGTGATTATGCAATTCTTCGGTTCTACATATGAAATTCTGAATTCTTCTCGTATTTCTAACTTCCCATAAATATGAATAGTAGAATAGCAAGTATTGTTTATTGTGTCACACATTTAACTATCAAAATAGAAGCTAAAACAAAAGCATTGGAAATATTTTTACAAGAATAATACAAGAAACGATATTTCACCTTTTCTCAGCTCATAATCGCACGTGTTATTTGTTCCAGTTATGCAACTTATATGTACTGAACCACGAATAAAATGGTTATGAAGACGTTACTCTGACTTGCATATAATACTAACCTCTATGGCGAATAGACTCGTGCGAAATATTCAAAGATCAAGCAGAAACATGTGTTCCACGAAAATTATATTAATCGAGATACAATAACTAGGTTATGCAAAAGCTAGAAAATTGTTGATTGTTAGGAAATTTAAAGCAAGTGTTACCTCAGCCGATGCAACATGCTCGCCCTGCGCGCTACTTCGAGTGTGTCGGTGGATGGTGCCGTTTCGATCGGCGGAAAATCGTCCAGTCTGGTGTCATGGAATCGCCAAAAAGGGGGGTTCGATGTCGCGAATCGAGGAACATCCTCGCGAGATAAGGGATGAAACCGAAGGCACGGGAAACGTTCCGGTGAAGCATTGTAAAAAAATCGATCGGTCGCGTTGACGGTTCGGCCGCGAAGGTGGCAGCACCTCACCACGCGATCTCTCGTGGCGGCGGGGGCATGCATCGATGGCCGCGTTTTTGTTGTTTTTGCGTTCCTTTTTTTCTACTCCCTTTCCATCTCTTCCTCTTGCTCTTGCTTTCTCCGGCTTTCTCGCTCTCTTGCTTGTTCGTCCCTCTATTCTCTCGTAGTTGGCAGATTAGGCTAATGCGATGGACCAGATGAGATATGGGCCAGCGAATCGGAGTACAGTGCCGACACGGCAGGGGCGTGACTGTACCCTGGAAACGGCCGTGCCCCGGGCCACAGTCACGACGTGAACTAAGTGCTGGGTGGAGCCCCGTCTAGGCACTACCTACTCGATGGAACCATCATCCTCTCCCTCGAATGTCACGGGGCAACCTAATGGCTGCCAGCCACCTCGAAAACGGCGCCAGTTTTGAAATGGTCTCGCGACCACTTCGTTACAAACTTCACCGGCTTCCCTCGTTTTGGCCAACTTCCCACTTGCTGCGGGCTATCCTTGCTTTTTCACTTTAGTCACCAATCCATGATGCGGTACATGACGGTTTAAGTAGAGTGGTATGTAGCAATTCTTTGAAAGAATTTCGCAAAATTATAAATTGTCTTGGCAATGGTCTATCTACAGAGTAGTTTAATAAATAATTTTCATTCTACAAAAGACTGAACGTCTTAATCGGTGACCTAAGCATGATGATAAGATGACAATGTTATGTATGGGGTTAGGTTGGGGTTAGGTTAGGGGATATGTATAATAAAATTTCATGAAAAATGCAATGAAGTTTGTAGATTACGTCGAAATGAATCTATTTGTCAAATCCTGTACACGTGTCTTAAATGTAATGATCGGTATTTGATGAAAGCCAAGTTATATTCCTCCACAGGAACCACACCCTTCATGGATTTCCATTCCAGATTCATCAACTTCGTGCTTTTAAAAATACATATATCTTGCATCTGTGTCTCGTACTTGACCGTTCTTCTATATTCTAATGTTGATCCATTGACATCAACAATAATCTTCACTGTAATTTAAACATTTACACTGCATCGCCTGCAACAGTTGAAACATTCGTTACACGTTTGAAGGTATGTTATGAAATCTAAAAACTAAGGAGCAATTTCTAATTTGGAATTTCGTCTGAACTGGCATCATCCTCCGGCAGATCTACCCTCGTTCCACCTTCAAAAGAGAAAGCAAAGTGGCGCGAACGTTTCCAGCCACACAGGTAGCACGATTTATCCACATAATTTTTCCTTGAAAAACGAAAACAAAGTGGGCAAACGGTGCGAAAATGGAAGAATACCGAATGAGAAAAAAAGAAGGGAGGAGGAAGAGAAAAAGAAAAAGCGTAGCTGGTACAAGCACTTTTCAGTCGATCGGGCTTCGCCGGGTATTTTTTCACGTCCGTTTGCCCGTTTCAATCCCCTGTTCGAGGCCGCTCCTCATCCATCTGCCTACCGATATTCGTCCGGGGCCATATCTCCCGGCCACTTTTCAATTTCGTCCGACGAATTTCCAGTCCCTCTCTCTTTGCCTGCAACTAGCACGCGTCTCTCAATCTACACGGCCAATTCTCCAGAGCATAAATCCAGCAAGTTTTTATTATTTAACGTTCTCTTCTTTTTATTCGAGGGTGGCCAGCAACCTCGTGGTACGTATCAAACGTTGACGCGAAGGAGAGAAAGGGGATGAAAGCTGGACGAAACGAAATTTCTAACCTGACCATCCGTGGACACTGTCTACCCCCACGAGGATACTGCACACCAGCGTCATCGGGATATACAGGCTAATTGCGAGAATGTTTTGTTGGCCTGTCGCAACTCGAGACCATCTCCCCTTACAAGGTTTTGCATTTAGCCTTTCCGTATCGACGACACGTACAGCACGAAACTCCGCGGAACCAGCTGGGAACCTGCTACCCCCGACGACCCTGACTAACTTCGCTTTAACGCGCTAATAGACGGCCCTGCAACACGGTGAAAGTTGCTTTCCCGCAGTCTCAGTCTTGGCTGACAACGCCAAGGAAACAGTAGATTGATCGCTATCACGAGAAAAGTTGGGCGAACAGGGTTCATTCTACAAAGTAGTTAGAATCTGATGGTCTAGTACTTCTATACATAGGAATTCATTTCTTGAAGAATTCAAATGCCTTTGAACGTTTAGAACTATCACGTCAAAGTTTAAGTAGCTTTACTAAATATCATAGCGTTTTTATTAAGTCTTATTAAATGTAGAATTACTTGAAAACAAGATGAACTAAAAGATCTAATTAAGATCACCTTTTACTAATGAACAAAGGACTGCTTTACTAAAGTAGCTTTACTAAATATCATAGCGTTTTTATCAAGTCTTATTAAATGTAGAATTACTTGAAAACAAGGTGAAGGACTAAAAGATCCACTTAAGATCACCTTTTACTAATGAACAAAGGATAGCTTTACTGAAGTAGCTTTACTAAATATCATAGCGTTTTTATCAAGTCTTACTAAATGTAGAATTACTTGAAAACAAGATGAAGGACTAAAAGATCCAATTAAGATCACCCTGATCACCTTTTACTAATCAACAAAGGATAGCTTTACTAAAGTAGTTTTACTAAATATCATAGCGTTTTTATCAAGTCTTACTAAATGTAGAATTACTTGAAAACAAAAAAGATTCAATTAAGATCACCTTTTACTAATCAACAAAGGACAGCTTTACTAAATTAGCTTTACTAAATATCATAGCGTTTTTATCAAGTCTTACTAAATGTAGAATTACTTGAAAACAAAAAAGATCCAATTAAGATCACCTTTTACTAATCAACAAAGGATAGCTTTACTAAATTAGCTTTACTAAATATCATAGCGTTTTTATCAAGTCTTACTAAATATAGAATTACTTGAAAACAAAAAAAATCCAATTAATATCACCTTTTACTAATCAACAAAGGATAGCTTTACTAAATTAGCTTTACTAAATATCATAGCGTTTTTATCAAGTTTTATTAAATGTAGAATTACTTGAAAACAAGATGAAGGACTAAAAGATCCAATTAAGATCACCTTTTACTAATCAACAAGGGATATTGCATTAGAAAGAGAGGATCGTGTAGAAAATGAAAGCTGATCGAATAAACATAGAAGAAGCGGAAGCTTTGTGCTCGTTCGAAATATAATTCTCGCGGCGTGCACCAGTCTGGTGGACGCGCGCGTCGATTGATTCGTTAATTAAGTCGTGGAAATACTTTTGCACGCATGCGACAGGACGTATTAATCGTCGAACGCCGGAGGTCATATATTGTTTGTGACGCTTTAGACGCGAACATTGATTGCGAGAGAGACGCCGGCGTCGGTCGGCGGTTTGCAGAGGAGAGACGCTGCTCGGGGGAGCACCGCCGTGTCCCGGGGTAGGAAAGGAAGGAGAGGGAGCGGCGATATTATTGATTTATGTCCCGTTCTACGTTATGTATTCTAGCTCCTCCACACCGGTGCCGAATGATCCGAGGCAAGTGCCACCGTTTTCCTCGCACTCAGCCTTCGACTTTGAATATTCCCACCTATCACACACGCTTATCTCATTCCGCCAAGTACAACTTTTACTTTAACGACGCTCCTGTTTCCCTCTAAACTTGCTTAAAAATATTATTCCAATTGGGAACATTTATTCTAATAGGAATACCAAGGATCCATTTTACAAACCTAAAGATCAACATAATTAGTAGGTATAGCTTAACTATTGGTATAGTTTGGTCAGAGAATTAAGGTGAGAAAATTAAGCACGACTTGTCAATGGGCTTATTCAGGAGGAATGTATTTTCTATTCAAATAATTGGATTACTAAATTTGTACTAATTTGCAAATATAGAAATTCTTCTTCTTTAAGAGCCATTAGCTGAACTATCAATTTTAAAGTACAATATTCAAGAAGAAACTATAAAAATGCTTCTATAATCGCAGTTATATAATTAGATCAATGAGGAAAGGTAAAGAAAAACGTCTTAACTAAAGATATCTACTATGCGAGCCCGGAGAGTAATGAAATCTAACGAACAACTTTACATTCCACTTATCCGCTATATAGACACGTGTACTGAAAACTTCAATTATTCTCAGTCGAGCGCTATATCCTGGACGAAGATCGGAATTACCAGAATCGATATAAGCAACCGTAAATCGGCGACAAAGTCCCCTCGGAGGGCAACAAGAAAATCGCAAACGATCATCGTTACTACAAACGTCACGAAAGTGGCGATCACGTACGCTGATGGAGGGAAGCGACCAACAGGGATATCAATTATCTTCGATGCGAATTACAGTTACGGGAAACACTATGCTGGTGGAGGTAACGGTGGAAGTTGTGCGTGCCGGAAGTTAGGCTGCGCTCGGCTAGGGGCAGAGAGTACGAAGATAGAGGCAAGAAGGGTGGTAAAGAGAGAAAGAGAGTAAAAGGAAGAGAGGGATCTGTGAACGAGAAGCGCCGAAAATTGATGCATTCCCTATGCAAAACAGCAGAAGCACGGCGCTAGTAGTAGCTGGACAACACGCAACCGAGAATCCTCTACGGTCTCTCTCCATGGCATTCTCTCTCCTCGTCTCTCTTTCTCACCGCTCGTCCGTCTCGCCTTCTACCACCATCAGCGGCTCCGTCACCTACGTCCTGAACAGAATCGAGAGCGGTATAGGAGCAATTAACACTCTATTAACACTAACGACGCTCATACATAACAACGGTGCCGCAGGGATTGAATTTATGGTCTGTTAATGGGGGTTACTTTATGCGTTATGCAGTCGTACGCGCGTCACGACGCCTGAACGGCCTCGCGTAAATTTCGCGACGCCTGCCGCGCGCGGTTTTCTTCCTGCGCCAGAGGTGACACGTGGAACGCCCCGACCTGTGCGCCGGAGCCGCTTCTTGCAGATTTTTCCTCGATAGCGGTAATTGTAATCCTCGTGGGATGTCTGAATGTTTTACACGTCGACGATCGAAATATTCTCCAATGAGGGTAAGATAAATAAAAGATAAATCTGAAATAATAGATTAAAGAGTAAACTCTGGTGATAAAAAATCAATAAACATAAGTACATCCTAATAGCACGGGTAATAATAAATATCGGGCAAATATGAATACGCAATAATTAAGATATTCATTAATTTACCAAATTTATGAAACGACTCCTCGCAGTTCGTGAACCCTCGATGACTCGGTTTAAAACTCAGTGTAATCATCAGCAGGCAATTTCCATTCCCAAGCGGTGTCTGATTCGGTTGTAGGATACTGGGAAAGGGTGAAAGAGGAAACAGGTGTACGCGTAATCTCTCTTCGGCGAAACGCGAGTAAACAAGAAAGTTAGAGGGGCTCACCGTTCGTCGAGTGCGGCGGAGTCGAGTGCCAAAGTTCATCGTGAGATCCTGCCCTCCTCGCGGCTAAAGGAGACGCGGCAAGGCCGGTAAAGTGATAAAGCGGCCATAAATTCTGACCGCCATCCTCCCGCCGAGCCCCTCTATCTTGCCGGCTCTTCACTCGACCGCCTCACACTTCTCCCCTTCTTCGTCCGTCTATCTGTCTATCTCTTTCTTTTCCGTCCCTTCCATCTTCCTTCTTCTTCGCCCCCCTCCACCTTTCTACGTTGCAACCTGGATGCACCTGCAACAACGGAATTGGCAAAGGTCAGCACGTGCATTTCCTCCTCTTACGTTACACAGACGCTCTTTAATACTCACTCGATGACGATTCTGTTTCACGTGCTTGATAATCTTCAGGCGTTGGCGAGACAGTGTCGTGAATCGTGGAAAGTGGGAATTATTCGGTTCAATTTACTTTGACAATTCATTGTTGATATTTTAAACGTACTGAGTGCATGTTTTAAGATCCTGTTTAGTTCTTTATTTTATTTCTCGTTTGTTTGTTTCGCAGAGTTAATTAGATGAATGAATACTTACCGTTAGGTACTGTTCTTTGAAACAGATTTCTTACGTTCAGTGGATGTCAGTTCGTCAAGCAGATCTGGATAGTCTAATGACCTAGCAGCGAGTTGATACGAGCGATTCTACTGGCGGAACGTCCTTGACCATAAATAACGAAGGGAGGCAAACCGTCAATTGACCTGACAGACGTTCGAGTCGACACGCTTGTTTGATCTTCACCCACTTCTCGATTGCACTCATAACTCAAGAACGACTGCATCGAGCCTTCGAATTTCCACTTACGTATATACATAGTTTGGCGTCTAGCAGCTGGATGAAATTATTTCACCGTGCTATATTAAATATCAACAAAGCTGTGATTGCAGAAGCTGAGCAAGGTAATCTTCGTCGAAAATTTCATTAGCGGATCGAACGAAAGAGCGATGGAGTAAAGCAGCGCTGAAATAGGAAGGGGAAATTAGGTCAGGCAAAGACACATGGAATTCCACGTGGACAAAGCGAGAATAGAGACATCTATACGACGTATAGAAGAAATCCGCGGGCTGTTACAGCTGCAGTTGGGCGAAATGTCGAAATCCAATATCGCGGTGTTCCAGGCGTACCGGCCTCCTAGAAGCTAGGCACACGGTATGTTCGTTGCAGCGCAGGGGCGAACAGACAGAAATCCCAATAAATCATCCCGTCACGAGCCGTGAGCCAAGGCGGAGCCTCTTGCCTCGTATTAGCCAATAATAATCCTCTCCGAGGTGGAGGCCATCTTGGATTATACAATGGTTCCTTCCGCCACAATTCGTATAAATGCAACCTTCGGGTTACCGGGCAACCTTTTCGAAGGGTCCCAGTGGCGTAGCGGCGAACCGCCGATATTTTCGTTCGACCGTGAAAGACGTCCAGCCGATCGACCCGAATTCGAACATCGTTCCAGCACCACCTTGCCAAATACGTCACATGCCACGAATTACAGCTACGTATGGTTATCAATCATCGGAATTCGAGACCACCCTCCGGCGATGATTATCCGATCGTTCTAATTTCAATTTAATTTCAACGAGGGACATTAGTTAATACGATCGTCGAACTCGTCTCTATATCTTATCGTGATTTAGTGTATCGTTTAAGTTACGAGATATATGGCTGATGAATTTAATGACGTCTCATGATGATTATTAAGGCGTTGTAAAATGACAGATGGTAATTATAGCTATTTGTCTGCCATATTCCAAGATACAATGATCATGAACACGGTCTCGAACTTTAAAACCAGTAGCGTAATTATATACTCGCTGCTGACATTAAAATAAAACAATCGATGAAGTTCTATCAATCGGTTAATTAATGGAAAAGAGAGAAATGACGGTACACACACGAAGGTACGATGAATCTCGCGAAGCCGGGTCGAACGATCCCAACCAACAGTCCACGTGACTGCTTTCAACCACGTATATTCGATCGATAAAGTTCGGTCGGACGTAGAAACGAAAGTTGAAGGAAAGAAAACCATACACATCCCGGATGATCCGTGTTTGCCCGAAAACCGAGCTTCACACTCTCTTTGATTTTCATATTCAACCACAATTTATTTCTCGATTTCAAACACAGCTATTATAATTAATATAATTATTATTAATATGGACAGACTCTTATATAATATAATACAATACGGTTTAGACTTGTCGACATGATAGCGTATAATACTATTATCGTTTCCCATCGTCATCGTCGCTGTCATTACTCATAATACATAGTTCATTCGCGTGCATATCGTTCGTCATTGCAATCGTATCGTTATTATCGTAATCGTCGTCACCATCATCGCCATCATTATCGCCGTCACCGTCGTCATCGTCGTCATCGTCGTTATCATCATCATTATCATTATAATCAACATCGTTCGCTGACATACATTTTCTTTTCTCTCATGTGTACATTTAGTTTACATAATGCAGGACACTACAAAATAATTATATACGTTTATCGTAATTCGTAATACTATTATATTTATATTTATATTTATATTTCATATTTATATTTAAATATATATAATTTATATATATATATATATATAGATTTATTTTATTTATATCATCTTTTCCACTTATACTTCGGTAAAGTGGCGTTGCCTACATATTTTTCGGCCTGTAGGCACACCCCTATCTAAATGTGTTTCTCTTTTTTTCTTCCGCATCGCGCGTACCCGCTTCAAACGAATGCGTTGTACCCGGTCTTTTTTGTGTGTTGGGCGTGTACTGCTGCGTATGTGTGTACGTGCGTCCGTGCGCGGTTGTTGTGTGTGTACGTGTGTAATATGTTCTTGTACAATATAACATGTACATGAATGTTCCACCGGTTCGGTCGGAGCAATGTGTCCACGTAACACTGATGGCTCGAGTGTGCAGTCGATGTAGCCAAAAAGAAGATGACGTACATAATTCCAGTACTACGATATCTTAAGCTGTATTCATAAAATCGCATTGGTACGAGCTACTTGCACGGATGAATCTGTGAATATAGGTATCCGTAAGTATCGATATCTATAAATACAGATAATGATAGAGAGAAGTCTACAAATGTGGAATAGATATCTAGAAAATGCGATGTTCATCGTTTTTCGAGATTTTATTGAAAACAAAGCATAAGAGCTCTACACACTGGAGCGATCACAAGTACATACATCTGGGGACGACAACGTGGCAGCTCTTAATAATATTGTCATCCTTTTACTCTATTTTCCTCGTCACGGTTACAGGCAATCAGACCATCGGAGGTGGTCGAATCGTCCGTATGCCATGGCGTTGCTCGTATATCGTTACAGTACCGTATCAATAAATAGTAATTAATTAGTTCTCTGCTACCATTACTTTGTAATCCTTTTAGTCTATTAAACAGGTACCTACTTTACCTACGCGGTATCGTATACAGTGGTCGCGGCTCGCGATTCAATGCCACGACGTCAGACGTCGCCTTTCACATTGCCCCGCCGATAAAAAAAACCTCTTCGATGCGCCCATTTCGTTCGCGTGAATTATTTACAATGCTTCTCTTGTAACAGCGTGGCCCGTGACACAGGACTTACATCGCCGCGTTTCAACAAAAAATCGGACCACCCTCGATAAGTACTATTGTTCTTATTTTTCTTTCCCGATAGAATTTTTTTAGAAGTAAAAAACCTTGAATCAATTCTCTAAATGACGACCTCGAGATGTACGAAATTCTATTCGTAGCACACGAACCTCGCAATACTATTTTAATCGGATACGTTTTAAACTGTTATCGTGTAAAACACCGTTTTCGTCGCGTGTTACCGGGTCTATCAGTCTTCACACAGCGGAATTATTATGAATGAGACCGCGCGTTCTAGGAAACTTTTCGTTGAATTGGAAAAACTTTTTTCTGAAACAATGACGACGACTTTTCAAATTGCAGCCGAAAAAAGCAATACCCGTTACTTTACAATTACCTGTATATTTACAAATGCGTTGAATGTATAGTGAGCGAGTCGTCGAGCCAGATTTTTAAACGCGACATCTAATTCAGACATCTTTATTCAGACGATGCGACGCTGGGCGAAAGCGTAAGTACTCAACTTCTATACAACGATCTTTTTCAAAAATAAAATCAATAGAAAAACACCGATGAAAGCGACGTAATTGAACAGAAGTTTAGGGATATCACGGCGCGTATGTCCTTATCGAGCGTAGCAAATTTTCCTCTATTTTACCGATATGAAGTAGTGAATCCATTTTTAATTGTGTTTTCGTTTTGGCTGTCAGTCCTTTTTTTTATGTTTTCCTTTGTATCGTATAAAAGACGGTTAATTGAATTGTACAGCATGATGAACGTTTTTAAGTTACAGCACTCGGAGTAATGGATTTCGCTTTGACTGAAGTAGAGAGGCGATGGACTACCCTTCCTTTTTCTCTTTACATATTTTGATAGATATACAGTACCTAGAAAGGTATACGAAACTAACGACACCTGTCTGGAGACTGACAGGCAGTCAGGAACTCTTCGGCGCATGGGCGTGCGAGGACGTGGTTTATAATTACTTGCCAATTATGATATAGTTTTTCGTACCGAACTGCTTAAGAACATTGTAAGCCAGTGGAAGAATGAGCTTCAAAATATATAATAAATATATCCAACAGTATTCCTCGTACTATCGTAAGTATATACATTCAAAGTCGAATTTCACAAGTTAATATCATATTAAAACAATAACGATTGTTTAGAGCGTACCTATAGATTTTTATTGAATCACGCACGATATATGTAGTAAAAAATATTTATTGGGCGATTATTGGAAACAAAAGAAAATCCATTTTGCTACACGCAATATGGTAACAATAAATATTACGCGGTACTGCTACATTAATATGGAGGATACCAAAAGCTGCTTATTTCTTGTCAAGCGTTTTAAATCCTCTATCCGATAGGTGGTGTCTGCGAGCTCCCCGAATAGACACTGACTATATACACGATCGCAAACCCCACGCCTAGTTACTTAATTGCGCATTGCCCATGGTACATAGAACGGCGACCGAAAGTACTTTTTCGACCAGATGTTTCTTTCGTTTTTTCCATGACCACCGCCCCCGCCCGCTGCAACCGATATGCCCGTTTCCTTAATTCTATTTAATTATCATCTTAAGACTTAGGCTTTAGACGTTAACCTTATCGATTAAGCGCTAGCTTAGTGACTCACTTCGTACGTACGCACATGTTGCTATCGTTATTTTTCTCTTTCTCCTAACTTCACTCCCTTCCACTTAATCCTCTTGCCTCTTCGCTTTGCCTCTACACACAATCACGGTACTCTCGCATCTTTCTTCTCTTTCTTTCTTTTTCACTCTTGTTTAAATTACGTATATCTGTTTAATTTTTACGCGACTATATAAGAGTAAAGATAAAATATATAATTTGCATTTTACACATTCCAGTTAACGCTAGGAATTCACTCTTCCGCCTTATCTCTCTTTTTTTGCCGCATTTATACATATATATTTACTCTATATAAGTAGTAGTGTGTGTTCGCTATCCGATGGATACAAAATTTTCACTTTAAGCTAAACTGGCGTTCACGGCGATCGCTCGCGGCATGTAACAAACTTCATAACGTCCACTGATTTTCTTTTTTCTTTTTTTTTAGAAAAATCTTTGTGTTTATCCCTTTCGTCCAAAATTGCATTTTATCTAAACGACCGGTGATTAAATAAATATAGAACTCTGAGTAACGCGTGCGTTAAACGGTGACGCGTAATTATTGCACAATTCTGTTTTTCCACATGTCACGAATGATCGTTGGCAAGAGAAATACCGGTGATAAATTTACCAATAAAGACCAAACAAATTTTTCTTGTTCCTACACACCCAGCGGGACCTTGAATAAGCAAGAACGGTAATAAGAAAATTTCTGATCGATTGATTTGACCTACTGCTATGAACATATGCTCTACCATGAATTGAGACACAACAATGTGAACGTGTTTTTGCCAATCAACTAAACATTCAACGAGAATTAATGTAGCTAACCTATGTAGTGCCCGGCGAGGAGTCCCTGCGAAAACGGTTTGTCAAGCAGGCATTTATGCGTGAAATTTCGCCTGCACTGTTGACCACCGTGTCGTAACAGTTGATACTATGATGCAAGAGTAATAAATACCTCCTTTGTCTCGAAAGCCGCACCCTACGCTTCAATGCCGGCCATTACCTGGCCTACATAGATGGTATCACTGATTAATGCAGTCAGAATTAACACATGTCTCACTTATCTACCGCGAAACGCGCAAAAACGATATCCAAATCGTATGAGATTAATCGATTTATCGCAGACATTGTGATCAACAACACAGAAGGAGACACTTTATTTTTCGACAAGAAAGGAAGAAAATTTGCTAACCAACGTGACGTGCGAGTCGAAAACTGAATCGAATGACAAAGAACAACTAATCGATATCGATGTCGATTGACAGACAGAGCTACTGGTGAGAAAACGGCGAAACAAAAATATTCATGGTTGGCGGTTGGATGTACATATGCTATAAATATATGTTTTGGAAATATTTAATGATTAAACAAATGAAGCGTGACAGTTTGCGTTAAACGCAATAACAAACATAATACAAAAAGTGTATATAAGTATCTTCTTATAAATAACTTTCGATGTAAACGTTAAAACAAAGATAATCTTATCCTAACCCGCAAAATTATACGACTACCTGACCTGGACATAATTGAACAATGAAATGACATAAAGGTAAAAAGGATATGCAATAATCCGAGGTAAGTAGATCAGAACAAGAATCAAAGATTTGTTATTTATCGCCGGTGTTCCTCTTTCGTTAAAACTTTCACGAAAACCCATATACCGACAACGACGCGGAGGCCCTCAACGGGCTATCGAGCTTAATTGACGCCAATTTGCCCGAGCAATTTAGAATCACGACCTCTGACCGTAAACATACGGGTTTCGACGCTTCCCCCCGAAAAAAGAACAACTGTCCGCAAAAGGCAGCGAGCGATCGTCGACGATCTTCCGTTTGTCACAGTTCGTTGCTCCTCAAGGACAAAAAGTTATATATAAATAAATCTCTCGAGAAAGAAAGGCCGGCCGGTGCCCAATCGATGCGCGTGCGCGAGCTGGACCATGTATTACGTATATCAGTTTCATATATCTCCAATTTTTTTCCATTTTTTTCTTTTTCATGATCGTTTCTCCTTTTTATTTTTCCCCATTAATGCGAGGACGGGCCGGAAGAAAGTTGGCGGGACATCGTTTCGCGTCCCACGGGAACATTCTTCGAACCCGTGCGATCTACATGTAAACGAGATTTCGCGAAATCCCCAGATTATTTCCTCCTATGTACATTTATATTCTTCTTTACCTTCCCCCTCTCTTTTTTTATCGTTTTCTATTTTTGTCCATTTCATTTAAATACCGCCTTTTCATCGTCGTCATCGTTTATACATTATTACGTATTCGTTAATTATCGTTTATTACGTATATCATTAAATTGCGTGTATACAAGGTATAAACTAAATTATGTCGATCTAGGTTTTACAACACAGCACAAGAATTCGCCGCGGCAGAGTTCTCCGACGTGTCCTCGGCCCGATAGATGGACACGATGATGTCATCGGCCAGGTCACGATCCGGCGTTATCGATCCGTCATCGATCGCAAGCATTTTTATCGACCGGCCCGGACAGATGGTGCGTTTGGCCACTGCTTGGCACACTTAACGCAGTTTCTATGGGCGCGAACATTTGAATAGATTTCGTTGTACATTTCAACAAACATGCAAGGAAAGAAAACTAGGGTCACAGTGGACATGCGTTCAAGCATGTGACTAGTGACCGTGCATTAATAAGAAAAGTAAAAGGATAAAGTCTATTAAATTTCATTTGAAAATCTTTTTACTTGCTTGCAAATAAATGAAAAAGCCATTTTCATTTTGTATCTTTGTTTCAGATGAATAATTTCTTTAGATATGCACGAATGAAAATTTTGATTGAACATATAACGAACTGGAACAGTACAGTCTTTCGAAGAAACTATGAAGATGCTGTTGAATTTTCATTTCTGCTCTTTTCGAATATCTTTTTTACTTGAAAGAGAGATGGATGCTTTGAATTATGAGCGGATCAGGATAGCGTTTTCGATCGACAGCTCTGCTTCCTAGAATCGCTGTTAAGGTGCCAAGCGGTTTCATGCCGAAAGCATCCTATTCCAAAAATATGTTACGAATTACATCACTTGGTAACTTGGCCTCGTATCTCGCGGAGCAGTAGTAAATTTTTAATGGTCACTCGCCCCTGAAGATCCCTCGAATTTTGGTTCTATCAAGGATCTATCCGATAAGAGTTACATTTTTTCACCGTTGTTTCGAATATTTACAAGGCGAACGCAAATACTGTTGCGTAAATACGCAAAACGTTTTTTTTAAATACTTGGAGACGCGTCATCTACGTTGATGAAAGGTGTTTGCAACAAAATGCGCCATTTTCTTAAGTATATCGTAATATATTCGAATAGTAAACATTATAAATCTCTTCTTTAAATCGAAATGCAGTTTGTATCTTGGACATAAGAAAAGTAGCAAAAAGTATATTTATGACAAGAAAGCTAATTTGTCTGTTGACACAATCGGTCCGGACTGTTGGGAAACACCTTTTTACTCAAGTAGCCGCGGTATTTTTGCTTGCGAAAAAAAAAAATGTATAATTATAATACACAGCGATATATTACCCGTAATCTTTTAGCTACGCACCCGACGAGAATAAACAAAGATGGTTCATTTTGACATGTTCTTCAAGCAGTATACGATCGAAAGAACAAACTTGAGATAATAATTGTAAAAAAAAAAACAGTTGGAAGAAAATGACGGAATACTTAAAGAGGAAAAAATTGCAATAACGACGAGACAAAAACATACATACACGAAAGTGCAAGTAAGCATAGAATTTTTTAACTGACCTTACGACGACACTGATGAAGAAATGTCAAGTCGATTCGATCCTGCTCCGGCGGAGGCCTCCGCACTCCTAACAGCACTGTTTTCATTCATTCGATCAGCACACTTTCCGGAGAAAAGGATCCCCCGTTTCGTTCGACGTATTCGTGATTGGCCAAGACTACTGGCAAATCGACAGATCCGATGGATCACCGTAATATCACTGGAATTTAACGGATTGCGTTACAAGCACACACTGGTATTTCACTGGCTTCACGACAACGTAATCGAATATCGCACCGATGTTTTTCCTTCGCTCCATCCTCTCTGTTTAATTCATTCGCAACCTCGTTCTTCAACCAGAGATAATGTTAAGTGTGCAGCCGTTCTACCGGAACTTCCTCTGCTTTTCCGTTCTCTCTTCATCTCCGCATTTCCATATCGAATCCTCCCGGCACTGGAGAAACACACATTCGAAGATCACACTTGGCACGTTCGCGATTACTAAATAACCCTCGCTGAGCCACCGCGGTATTATAGAGAAAAACCTATCTAAACGATCTTCTAAAGAACACTAAACCGTTCATCTACTCGCTAAATAGAGACACGACTGGACGACCGTCCTTTTTCCGCTAGTTTCTTCCTTTTTACCACCTAATCGCACTACGAACTCTACGCGTGTACGACGTGTAAGAGAATAAATAATAAAACGTTTTCCTAACGGATAATTCTTTTTCCACGCGAATACAACGTTTAATCCATGAAACCATCGCTCGATCCGCGCGATCATATCGCTCGCTCGCTCATCATTCTCATTCGCTCGGCAAAATTCGCATACCTCGCATTTTCGCTCTCTTCGCTTCTTTTATATATATTTATATATTTGTATGTATATATATACACACGTATATATATATATACATATACACACACATATATATATATATATCACTTTACACGTTTTCACAGACGCTCATTCATACTCTACTATACAATTACAAGGACCGACTTTCATGACACTCGTATTTTAAAGTACGTATATTTGTTCCTCTCTTTCTCGCTCATTCTCGCTCTCTTTCTTTCCACACACACCCGCACATTCTCTCTCTCTCTCTCTCTCTCTCTCTCTGTCGTTCTTTCTCTGCCAAATTATCTCTAGCATTATAGGCTTTAGTACAATTACATTCGATTAAATGTAATAGAGGTTAACGCGGTTCTGATTAGCATGTGATCCAGTTTTCCTCCGATCCGATCCAATTCCTCTCGCTCTTCTCAGTTTTCTTCGACATTCCACTACGTGATTATTAGAAGATCGCGCGTCCCTATAAATCTTCATCCGACTCGTTCGTGTGTCCGGTTCCTTTCCTTTTCCTTCCTTTAACTCCGTTCCAAGTCCCCGTCTGTTCCTTTTTCCACTCGAACCTCCTCGTCTTCTTATCTCGCATTCCCTTCCCTCTTCCTCTACTCCTACCCTCTCCCTCTCTCTCTCGCGTGCGCGCGCAATCTCGCTCCTTATCCTTTCATCCCTTTGTCATCGTTCCGTTCACGTCTTCACTTCTATCCACACCGTCGGCAACGTCCATTTCTCTTCCACGATCGTCTCTATCCCGTTTATCCCTCTTACGTTGTCCTCTCCTTTTTTGGTACGAGCAACTTGATTAACACGACAAAATAAGCGTCATTGCTGTATGAGTGGGGTGATGGTGGGTTGTTGGCTTGGGTTGGTGGGGTGGGCTGGGCGTGTGGGTGTTTTGGGGGGTTTGATATTTGGAGATGTATCTGGGCTTGCATTGGGGGCGGGGGGGGGGGCGGCGGGGCTAGCATGGGGTCTGACGGGGCAGGTAGGGGCAGATGTGTTTATACGTGTATGTATGTGTAGGGGGAGGAGGTAGTGCTGGAAACAAGGTATTAACGACCCTGAGAGAGATGAGACCTCTTTGGAAGTTCCACTCCTCGGGGATCTCTCAACCCTGCGGCGATGTCTGCGGCGAGATTTCAGTGTCGCCGTCGCCCGAGCCCGGCTCGCCCTTCGTCTTGTTCTCCTTCTTCCATTTCATCCGTCTGTTTTGGAACCAGATTTTGATTTGCCGTTCCGTCAGGCAGAGTGCGTGCGCGATCTCGATGCGCCGCCGCCTGGTCAGGTATCGGTTGAAGTGGAACTCCTTCTCCAGCTCGAGGGTTTGGTATCGGGTGTACGTTTGCCGGCCTCGTTTCCTCTCTGAAACATGGAAATCACCGCACAGATTCCTCGTTAGTCTCGCGTTTCTCCTGCTTTTTCCCTGGCTACGAATATATACGAGTATATACTCGTATATATATAGTATATATCGAGTATATACTCGTATATATATAGTATATATCGAGTATATACTCGTCAGAGATCTGGCGTGAATCGAGGCTACGTATCGAGGTACCTTCGCCACCAGGTCTCTCACGAGCAGGTTGGACGTAGACCAACTCGCGTCCTTGATCCTACGATCGAACCGCGCGTAACTTTTTCTTCTTTTTTATTTCTCCTCTCTATTTCACAGACACTGGGCGGATGCACGTGCAAGCGAATTACCCTTGCAACGTATACTGTGATTTGAAAACTGCTCGTATAATACTCGAGCGCTATGCGCGCCATCTACTTTCCATGTCGTTCCAAGAAACTTAAGTAGACCGCTGTAAGCCGATACTAACGTTGCTCGATCGGTAGAACTAGTTCTTTTTTTAATCATCCCGCTACTGAGAAACTTGGTACACAGCGTAGGATTGATCCTAACCTCTTCACAACAATTGGAACTCGGTATGAGAATAACTTCTGTACTATCGACGTTTGTTCCAGTGCAATCCTAAAGAACAACCGAAGAAAGAGAAAAGAGATAGAAGAATCGGCGAATTCTACCGTTCAGCGACATTGCGATCCATTGGAAATAGCCATGGCATAGGGAAAGAGGATCATGGGAGACACGGAGGCTTCGTTAGCGGCGCGTATACTCGGCAGGCAGAGCTGGAGGCCGCAATCTGAGATATTTAATGAACGCCACGGCCTGCAACCTGCTTCGGCACGCGGGAAAGTTTTTACGGGCTCGGGACGAAACAAAAATGTCCGTGCAACGAAGAAAAAGCTCTCGGCCGCCGGTTCGTAGGCGCAGTTCCGCGTATGATAGATACCTTACAGATATCCGTGACATGATCTGCGCTCGGTGTGGCGGTACACGAATCCCGAACAAGAATATTAATTGTACTTGCCAAGGGAGCAAGGGAAAGGGAGAAGCGCGGACGTACACAGAAAACCAGCTGGACTCTGTATGGAAGCAACGTCTGGGACCGCGTGTCCGTGTTTATATTGGTATCTGCGTGGTGGCCACGTACATGTGTATGCGTACTCTCGCGCCAGGCATAATCTCAAAGGGTTAGGTTAGAGCTGTTGCCACACGAGTGCAAGAGGGCAAAAGGAGAATATTTCAGAGTGGTACGAGGGAGAGAAAAAAGAAGAGGGGGCGAAGGGATGAGCAGCAGCGAGAAGAGAAGGAGCAGGAGGAGGAGGAGGTGGAGTACGAGGAGGAGTAGAAGAAGAAGAAGAAAACTCCTTGGTGAGCATTCGAGGCAAACGCCGCCCGTCGCGCTGTCGGCCGATGAAGACGGATGGCGACTCTCTCCTCCACAGCGAGAGAGAAACAGGAGATTCTCTTCTCTTGGAGGGTTCCAAGCGTTGCTCGACCGGACGAAGAGCAGCGCGCCAAGGGAAGGAGAGAAACTCTGGGAACATGCCCTCTTCTCCTCCTTTCCTTTCTCTCTCCCTCGGGCTACGCTCTCAAATTAACAACATACCAATCTCTAGCGTTTTCTTATAACTTTTAACCATTTTAACCTAGCTTCCTCCGATTCGCTGCCTCTTGGCCAACGATTACTCCGCATCACAGCCTACAGTTTTTGCTGGCAATCCTTCTCGTATCTTAAATACCCGTCCGCTCGGTCCGAGTAAACTGCGCTTTTAAAAATACATTAGAATTAAACTTTCTAATATTACCTACATTCTTTGATGCCCAATTTGCAGACGCCGGGGCAATCAACGACGAGTTTGCACGCCGTGGCCTGTTCAAAACCGCAAAATTGGAGTCCTAGCCAGCCAATCAAAGGATGCCCGGGATAAACATAGATCTCGGGTTTCATCAAAGAGGCTGATGAGTCGCGCGCCAACGCGCCTCCGCTTGCAAGCCCGGCTTATTAATGTTCATTCGTCAGCCGGTTAATGAAGGTGCCTCTTGAACACGGTGTACGCCGTCTAACCCAGAAGATCATCAAAGCGTTCACGGAATAATGAAATGGTGTGGAGTCACGCTCGAGCTGGTCCGTGCCGATTAGTTCCTGCCTCTTTATCGATAACACTCTCGTTGCCTAATTGCAGCAGAATCCTCAACGTTCACGTGGCTAGCGAATGCCACAGAAGGCAGTAAATACGACTCAGATTTCTCTAACGAAGAATGCCAAATAGCAAAAGAGGATGTCTCGGTTTAAGAATAATTTGTCACTAGCGTGGATTACATTCGAAACTGAAGAATATTGATAGTAAAGAAGATAGCGAGGAACAGCGAGGAAACGTTGATGTAAAGTTTCTACGTGTTTTTAGTACTTGTTATAACGTCATGCAAATGCTACAATCAGAAAGGAACGATGACGTTAAAACTGGCGCGAGTAACTATCATCCTAATAACAAGACAGCGCAAGGATATTGGCGATATCCTCTCGACTTACGTATGCAGCTGTCCGTTCCGCGGTCGATCGATTGCAGCGGCGAAGACTCGAATCTTGATTAGGCCCTGTCCGCTCGCTGAATTAGACATCGCACTTTTTCTCGCCATGCGTCGAACATGCGAGCTTAATTGAACAGACGTTCGATGGCCAGCGTGAACAGAAACTTTAACCGGGGCTTGTAAGCTGCACAACTTATGGAAAACAAGCTATTGGAATTTTCGACCTGCAAGGACAAGGAAAGTACATTGCGGTGAAACGCAAGAGGAAGTTCACCACGTGGCAAGACCAAATTACAACAAGCGATATAAGAACTTAAACAGTAGTTTTAGCAAACAGATGAACGATAGAAGCTACTGTCTAAAGTCGACTGTCATGGACTGTCCAAGGTTGAATTATTCCGTAAAACGGTGAATGTTGGACGAGTATTTCCTCTGCTTTTTCCTCTTCCTCGAACGAAGATATCAAACGTAGGCTGCGATACTAAATGCTTGAATCGTATTGGCGCAGCCGAGTGCTTGGAAAACGGTGTGAAAGCGTTATCAAGGCGCAACATCTCCGGCAAATTAATCACCGGTATACATTCTTGCCGGCTGAAAAGAAATTAATGGCGTTTTCATTGTACGAACGCGTCGTGGGAAACACGATGTAGATAGCGAGGGTGTGAGATTTTCTTTCCTAATGGAATATCGCGAGAAGGAGGAACACGATGTATCGCAAGGTCTCTCCGTAGGTGTGGGCAACCTCGATTCGGATATCTATCAGGTCTGTAAGTATGAAACCGGAATTTGTCTATAGATGGTCCTAGCTGATAATGTAGTTATCACCAAACTGCGTCATTCATGCCAAAAGTCTTCGTTGACATCTCACGAACATTTTCCACTCGGAACGATACAAGTTTCACGCAACAGCATAGTTTGTAATAGCGTTGAACATGTCAAATTTTGTGCCTGGAAACTACGATTTGCGGACAGCATTGATTTTCTGTTACCATTCGAAGAGAACTGCCGCAGAATCGCATCGAATGCTTGTCGAAGCTTACGGTCAGCATGCTCTTGGTAAATCACGGTGCTTCGAGCGGTTTCAAAAATTCAGAAGTGGCGATTTTGACGCGAGGAGCGAAGAACGTGCAAGACCACCGAAAAAGTTTCAAGACAGCGAATTGCGAGCATTGTCGGATGAGGATGACGCTCGAACGCAACAACAACTCGCTGATCAATTAAACGTGACGCGAGAAGCCGTCTCCATACGTTCGAGAGCCATGGGAAAGATGCAGAAGGTGGGAAAATCGGTTCCACGCGAACTGAATGAAAGACAGCAGGAAAACCGAAAAACCACTTGCGAAATGCTGCTCGCCAGATACAAAAGAAAGTCGTTTCTCCAGCGAATTGTGACTGGCGATGAAAAGTGGATATATTTTGAGAATCCTAAGCGTAAAAGATCATGGGTAGCTCCAGGCGAACCAGCGACGTCGACTACAACACCAAATCGCTGTGGACGGAAGACGATGCTCTGTGTTTGGTGGGATCGGAAGGGTGTGATCCATTATGAGCTGTTAAAACCTGGCGAAACCGTTAATACCGAGCGCTACCGACAACGAATGATCGATTCGAGTCAAGCTTTGCGTGAAAATCGACCAGAATATGAAAAAAGGCAGCACAAAGTAATTTTGCTTCGCGATGATGCAGCATCGCATACAGCAAAACCGATCAAGGAAACGATCGAAGCGTTCAGTTGGGAAATACTTTCGCACGCGGCTTGCTCACCAGACTTGGCTCCGTCCGATTACTATTTATTTGCATCGATGGGACACGCACTTCGCTTCTTACGAAAATGTACGAAAATGGCTCGATGACTGGTTTGCCTCGAAAGAGCGACAGTTTTCTTGGCCTGGCATCCACCAATTGCCACACAGGTGGGAAAAATGTATAGCTAGCGATCGGCAATACTTCGAATAAAATATTTTTAATCATTTCCATACAATAAACGCGTGTTTTGTATACAAAAATTCCGCTTTCATATTTACATACCTGGTTAACGATGCCGCGAACAGGAATTTTTCTCCATCGAAGGATGGATGTTGCGAATGAAGCAGAGAGTGTATAGGGCGTGTTAAAGAGGTCGATAAGAAGAAAAGCTAGCCACAACCGTCGGTTTATGCTGAACCGGCGTTCAGATGGCGGCGTAGCCGTTGCTCTCTCGCGGACGGAGGTGACTTTAAACGCGGGGCAATAAATTAACGGCGTTGGGTTACGCAAGGATCAAATGTCCCCTGGAGTATGCCCGAGAGATTTATGGGTCTGCCTTCACTGGCGCAGCATGAAGGAACGGAACGGAACAGAACAGAACGTACACAACCGTACGGCTTATTATAGGCTAGTTGCTCCGCTTCTCTGTTTCTCTCTCTTTCACCTTCCGTGTGTTCCTCTCCTTCTCTGTTGCTTCTCTGCGGACCGACTGGTCTTTCAGACCCGCCGCAGGATACATGCAGGACTTTTCAGATGAACAGCTAGCCGGATGTTGTAACCCGCTAATAAGGCGCGGCCACCACTCGCTGCCCAATTAAGCTAAGCTTTACGTGGCCACCTTAAGGCCAGGCCTTGAAATGCTCTTCGATTAGATACCCTAGATATCCCATTAATTTTATCGCTCGCCTTCTCTCTCTCTCTTCTCACTGCCTATACGAGACTCTCGCTACACCAGCCTCTCGGATTATATGACCGGTCCACGTCGCTGACAGAGGTTCAGATTAATCGCGTGGAATCCGGTGAACCACCTTGGAAAACCTTCCAGAACGGGTATTTCCAAGATTCGGTCGCCTCTGTCCGATTCAATCAACCGTGTTGCCCCGTTAGTATGTTGTAATAGGTGGGAATATATCGGCGAGGGAAAAACGTTGCCTAAACACGTTGCTGGATTTCGAGCGAAGTACAGAAACTGTGCTGAACCTTTACGTGGAAATAGCGCGCGTCTCTTTAATCCTGAACACGTGATCGAAGTCGCAGCCGGTTCCCTCGCGTCTGTCTGACTTTCTATATATTTTAAGCCCGGCAATCCGTCTTGCTTTTTGTATTTCCGTCCTAGGCTGCTTTATGTCACGTTGTTTTCGTTGAACTTTCTTCGCCCGAAGAGGGGGGGGGAGAGGGGAGGCGTCGTTTTTTCGCCGGCAGAAGGACCGGCAGGCAGCATGGCCCGAGCGTAGGGGTCGCGCCACGCAGTCAAGACGAACTTCGTTGAGGAATTTCGTCGGTTGTTTATGCATCGGCGCGGCTACGCGCGGGGTCGCGTTCCGAGCTTCGCGAACTTCCTGCATCTGCGATCTAAAAACAAAGCCATAGACGTTGCACGCGTCTTTGGTAATCGCCGATAAAGAGGAGGATATTTCAAGGACAGAGACAGCTCGCTCTATCGACTAGAATGACGGCACAGTTCAGCTTGCTCTGAGTGGAACAAGCTGCACACGATTATTCTCGTCTGAGGAAACTGGACGAAGTGGAAGAATCTTAAGCTTGGAACAGCCACCTGCGCCAACGTCACTCGTAAAGGACGAGAGAAAAAGGAATTCGACAGAAGTCGCCGCCGGAGTAAGAAGAACGTCAAGTCGACTGACACTCATAGAGGGGTCTTAGAAGCCCTCGAGGAGAGCAGAGAGTATCTGATAGGAGGCCTTCCCTCTTCCCCTTCTTTTCCTCTTTTTTTTTTTTTTTTTTTGCCTTTCGACCGCAGACGAACAGACAGAACCGGACGAGGAGACGACGGAGTCTGAAAGCCCCCGGGAAGAGCGCTAGAGGGTCGAGATAATGAGCAGCGAGAATGGGCCCGACGCGACGTATGCATCTGTGCAAGAGGAAATTATTGGATTTGCTCGTTGTCCCACTTTGTCTACGATCGTCCCCCCCCCTTTGTTTACACCTGCTCGCGCATCGAGTTATCGCAGAGGAGCCTTCGCGACGATGACAAGGTGAGAGGTAACTGGGAATCTTGAAATTCACGACAGAGAATTTGTAATGAAAGTTAGGAATCAACAGTGTTTCATGTTACGAATAAGGAATAACGAATGAAGGAAATATACAGGGTGGTTGGTAACTGGTGGTACAAGCTGAAAGGGGGTGATTCTAGGCGAAAAAAGAAGTCGAAAACGTAGAATAAACATTTTTCGTTGGAGGCTTTGTTTTCGAGAAAATCGACTTTGAATTATCGCTCGGTACGCCTGCACTTTATCGCGTCTCGTTATAACGGATCTCGCTGTGGATCGTTGCCACCGGTTACCAACCACTCTGTATATTAAAAATCTCGAATTCTCAACCGATATTAAATTCTTGCTTGATATTAAATTTCCAGAATTTTAAGAATTCTTCCCAACGATCCTAAAAAAAAAAAAAACAAACTGTAGTTCGTTCGCGTAATAAGATCATTGATTTAGACCCTTCTCGCCCCAATTTCCCCAAATTTCCAGGTTTAATAGCAGCCCATATCCCAACGGTGTATCGTCCATAGTTGTCTCGGGAGTTTATGGCGGCGGCCCAAAAAGCAAACGGACATAGGATTTCTGTGGTCTCATCCATCATCGTCAACGTTTTCTACGCCCTCCGCCGGTCGACTTCGTCCCTCTCTGTTTCACCGTATACCACGTTCGCTCGCCTTCTCCTTTTCTGCCTTTCGACCTCACGTCATTTCCTCGACGCTCCTCCTTTCTTGCCTCTTTGGGTTCCATCTCTTTTTGAATATCTCACGAAGCCGCCATCGTTTCGGACACCAATCTCTGGTGTCTGACACTACGCGAACTAGAACGAAACGCGTTTCGAGATGTGAATGTTGATCGCCATGACCCCCGCCAGCGCAGACGCAGATTAAAACTCTACGCCTGCCACATGGTATCTAGGGACTTTCTTTTTATCTTTCCCACATATCGAGGAAAAAAGGGTTACAGGTGTTGAGCGGTTGAGCTTAACCCTCGTGCGTTCTTTCAGATATCTTTGAACGAGAAAGGATCGAATTTCGACCGGGTTGTACCTTTTTTAAACTAAAATTTCATTTTAGGTTAAGTTGGACGACAAAGCGAAAGAATTTTTATTGCTACACGCGCTCCCCCATTTAGATGGCACGTTGCACATTTTCCTAACCTTAACTTGCAGAGTAGATTATTACTATCGTAAGCGTCTGATGTTTTATTTTGTAGGACAAAATGTAACGTGTAATTGCGTGATAGTAAAATAAGGCTAGTTACACAATTTGATGGAATAATAATACCCGAATATATCTTACAGCGCGATAAACGTGAAATATTTGCGTCACAAGCAGCCCGCAGTTAATATACTCAATTTAAAAAAATCACAGTGCTGCTGTGTATCGAAATCTACTATATATAGCAAGATAACGTTAAAAAAGGTAGCGACGAGAAAAGGTTAGGAACCGGTGAAAAAAACAACTAAAAGATGCGCGCTGATATCTGGTAAATTTTCTGGCCACGTGCCTCCACGAACAAACGGTGTCCAGTCTATAAATCTGCGCCCTCAATTAGCCAGGTCGTACGAAAAAAAAAAAAAAAAAAAAAAAAACAGAAAAAAAAGGTGGGAGGGAAAAGGAGAAATAAAACGAGGCAGGGAGCGGAGTAAGGGCCATTTTAATTCCTCATTACGCGCACGGGTTATTGGCCATTTACGTAGATATTTCGCGCGATTAATTCGACGGTAGTGCGGTTTCTTCGCCGTGGTACTTTGTTCGTCCGCTAAGCATTCGTGTCAGTGCTCGGATTACATAAGAAATGTGGCGCTCGTACCACGTACATGTGTACGCAATAACGGAAGCCTCACACCTATGTATAACTGCACCGCTGCATGCTTATTTGTGAGGGGGAGAAAAGGGACGAAGTGGAGGGGGGGAGACCGAGCAGAACCGGAGGAACTCGATACCATAAATCTTTTCGCGCAAAAGGTTGGCAATTATCTTACGTATTAAAAGCATCAGCGATATCGATAGGCTTTTTCTTTCTACCTTATCGACCAATTCACGTGGATGCACGACGTTCGACCACGCAATATCGATACACAATTACGATCGATCAGCGTAAAATCGGAATTTCGTTTCGAGTCCGATTTCGAAAGAAAAACGACGACGAAAAACGAGAAGAAAAATTTGCTTGTCTTATAATGTAAGATCCGGTGGAATCGTCGAAACGTCACGGTGCCTGGAACTTCTGAATTATAACTTCATTGTATGTTATTTTTATGGTATCGCGATGGTGTTTCATGGGCCCTGGCTACGAGAAATATTATATTTTTTCGTATGATAATGCGTTTCGCAGAATAAACTGAGATAACGCGTATGCTGTTGCAGTTGTTACACCGCAATTACCGATGGTCGAATCCGTATAAGCGAGCTAATTTTCACCTTTTCTTTTTCCATCGAGCTAATTAACTTGATCACGAACCCCGAATACTATCATTCGCCGCAATTGGTTCTAATTTTATCTGCTTGGCGAATTAATTCGAAAAAGAAAATGCTAATCAATGAAAGTTTATGCATGTAAGTGCATGCATGCATGCGAATGCAAGATACGAATGACAATGAACAATTTTACCGAAGTTCAGTGTCGGCGCATCCGCAAACTTCGAATCAACTTACAACGTCCACAGAATTATGTATCTCCAACGAAAACATGGTTCACGTCCGCAGCTATTAATCGCTAACGAAATCGTGCACATTATTTACACTAGGCCCATAACGTTTCAAGTAAAACAATATTTACTAGCAAAGATGTTAAATTTCCTTGAGATATATTCAAATATCTTTCTTTTCCAATTTAACTACCTTCGCTACTTTCGTCGACCTTTTCTCAAGACAAACAGGAATTATCGTGGATTGTAACACATATTGACATTTCGAAGAATAATAAAAACACTAATTATGCAATGGTTAGGACTGGTAATACGACAGAAGCTGTCACGTGACTCGACAGGTGGCTAGGGATATTTAATGAAAATCGTCGTCGTAAGAAATCAAAGGCGGGGCAAAGGGTCATTGTATATAGAAGAAGCTTTCACGATGAAAGTCGTGCACGTTCACGAAGCGTTTCATGATGTTCGGCAGTAAACGACACCGATGCGCACTCGCATGCCGGGGTTTCGCGAGCCAGCCAACTATGCCGGAATTTCCTAACCTATGTAACGCAAATGTCCCGCGTAAGGTGCCAGGGAATCTCGGCGGTTTCACCGGGCAAATGCCCGGGAGAGCACCTGCATCTATAAAATTGAGCCATGCATTATTCATGGAGTCCTGCTTATAGCACGCTTAGCTCAGCTGGTGTTTTGCAACGTGGAAAGAAACAGGCAGCCACGGCCACGAATGGATAGCTAGATAAATTGATATGAGGTTTATCATGATTGGTAGACCTATAGGGGTAATACGATCGAGTGGCAAACCTCATGAGCAGTGTTAACCAGAGAAGAACGAATACTCGTGGATAATCATAGATCGAATTAGTATCGAAAGCAGATATGAAGGATGTTTGTTAGAATACATCGACTCTGATGTGAGAGCCGATTGATCTTGTTTCGAATGGCTAATAAATACACGATGGATGGAATCGTGTGCAATCGAAATACACATATACAACACGGAACTATGTTTATAATGGTTATACCGAGAGAATTATTGATACAAAGCTACATATTTTGTTGCTTTTAAATGATCATAGAAGATTCTCTCTGTAAGATTTGTTCGAAGATAGATGGTGTAAATGTATATCGTGCTTTCCATATGAATCATTTTTGTTTACTTATGAAAAGATATGGCGAAGATAATATGAAATCAATACGGTTACTAGATAAAGCACGAGCAACGAATACATATATTGTTGGACAACCCATCGGAAAGACTTAAGCGTGCCGACATCTGTGAGCAGATTCAGGCACTCGATCCTCTTTCTTCTTTTGACTGGCAACGAAGAGTATGGACCAGTCTCGTCATTCGTGTAGCACACCGTTTATCGGCGAATCAAGCAGGTTGGTACCAGCTTTCGAATTGAACCGAGAGATGGTTTCGTAAGATTATTACATTCTCCATATCCAGTGTAGAAAATAAACAGTACAAAACGTATAAAAATTCGAATTACACTTACGTGAGAAATATCCGGTAAAGAACAGGTGGCAGCTTGTGAACGATTTTATAAGAGCAGGAAAGAATTCGTATCTTGAAAGTTGATATACGTAAGTAAGTACTTGCAATAATTCGAGTTGAAGAAGCGAAGATTTAACTCGAGCAGAGTACATCGAGCAACTGAATGCTAAGGTAACAAGGAAAAGGGGTCGACGAAACCTGACTTTGCAAGGTTGCGGCATTTTCTCGGATTTGAAGAATCAGGGGAAGGGTGAAGAAAGCAAGAGCAAGCACAGTGGAGCGCCGGAACCTGTGCTCTTACCCAACCCGGGACAGATACCTCTGGGTTAAAGAAAACGGCTATTATCACTTGGTTATTGCTGCCATAAATTCCCAACTCATTATTCCGAAATTACCCGTGCGATTCTTTGCAGTCACGGTCGACTCCAGCAGATTTCCCGAAGCTTTTCTTGCGCTACAACCCTATATTTGAAAAAGCAGGTGATATTTCTTGTTCCCTTGAATATTTTACGCTCAGCTTCGTAAAGATCACGAAGAGGCTGGAATTTCGTCGAACAGAACGAATTCTAAATAGAAATTGCTCTCGTCTTCGCAGAAAGCACTTGGAAAAAAGAAGTAGCAGTCGTTCGATATACTAGATTCCTGTCCAACTAGACAGACGAAGGAAGGTGAGTGAAAACAAGCGAACTAGTTCAGCATACCATTGAGTGGAAGCGAGCAGCCGCGAGTTATCATGGGAATAAAAGTGGATGAGCGGAGACTCTGCCAAGCCGTGGAGCCAACACGGGCACAGTCAGCAAGAGAACTTTTATGGGGAGGTATACGCTTACGTGTGGTGAAACCAGCGAGAGCTAAAAGGTCAGGGCAATAAATAACTCGGGATGTCGGTATACCTAGAAACTGGAGACATTATGCCAATCTTGGCTTGCGAACCGTACGAATGTGGTCTAGTTTTACCTACTGTTGCATAAATCTGAAAGCGGCCGACTACCTGCCGTCCTCTCTAGAAATCTTGCTTTCTACCCGAACCTTTTGGTCACGCGGGAAAATCCTTGAGCCTATTTTCGACAACCGCCTCACGTATTATCTCCTCTCTGACTTTACGAATGTAACATCTCTCTTCTCCTTTTGTTACTCCGAGATAGAAAGATTCTTTGCTTCGAAGTAACGTTCATTGTACAAGTTTAGAAATACAGGTAACGACCAGGGTAATTCGAATGCAAATGGAGGATTCAACATGGCTGCTTCTCGATTTTTACTACACTAGTGGCCTTCCTAATCCTTTAAATTTATAGACCAGGTAACGTTTTCGAATGATCGTACTAGACAGTATTTACCGTGAACACTCGTTTCACTGAATTCCATTGTTATTTTCATTCAGCTAAAACAATTTTGTGTATTTCAAGGGACCTCAAATTCTCCATACAGTACGTCGTATATTATTGCAATGTGAGGTTATGTCATATCCATCAGAGGCATCAGTGAATTTGTATATATTACTTTCTGCACGATTTTAACGCAAGCAACAGACATTTTGAGCATCTACATTGAAAGTCCATCTTACCGAATTGACTTCTCATCCACGGGTAGAGCGGACTTGGTAGGTTGGCAGTGGCCGCACCTTGAGGAGCGGCCTGCTGTTGCTGACTAAGCGGCGACGTGACCACCCCTTGGTGCTGCTGAGCTTGCTGTTGTTGTTGCGGATGCATGCCAGGCTGAGATTGTTGCGACGCCGCCTGCGTTTGTTGTTGCTGTTGGTACATCATGTGCTGCTGCTGCGCCTGAAGATGTTGATGCTGCTGCTGCTGCTGCTGATGTTGTGACTGTTGCGGCTGCATGTGAGGATGTTGCGAATGCATTTGGTGGTGCATCTGCGACTCGACCAATGGCGGGCTGTCCGGTCCATCGAGTACGCTACCCTGATGATCGACCGCGGCCGCTTGAAGCTTGCAACTCGCATAGACAATAGGAGTGGACGGATGTCCGTTCGGGGTCGGTGTGTGTCCCATGTGGCCCATACCGGGGCTCGGGGACGTCGACCTGTAACCACCCAACCCGTCCATGCTGCCGTGCTCCTGTTGATGCTGATAATAGGTCGCGTTCCGCATGTCCATCCGATTGTACGGAGGAAACCTCGGATAAGGCATATCTTGCTGGCTACCAGCGGCCCCATAGTGATGGCCAGGCACTCCCTGACGTAGGAGACTGGGATCGCATGGATCCCCGGTTTGCTGAGATGGCTGTTGTACCGACTGCGTTTGCTGGGGCACCTGGACGGCGGCACCGTAGTGCTGCTGATGCTGATGCGGGTGTTCCACCCCGCCATTACGCAGGTCAGGGATGTACGAATTCGCGAAGTACGAACTCATGCTACTGTCCCACCTGGCCCACCTTCTAATGCCACCTCGATCTTTTTTTTTCCCTTACGTGTCCTCACACTTCTTCGTTTCTTAGTCTTTGATCGTTTCGCAGGGTTTTTAATTTATTCTCCGCCTACTACGCCTCCTCTCCTCTCCTCTTCTTCTTTCTTTCTTTTCCTCTTCGTTTTTCCCTGTCTTCGTACTGGCAAACTATATGTTTCTTTTTGTCTTCACTTTTAACAGTTGGATTTCTTTTTTTTTTTTTTTCTTTTCTTTGTACTCGAATACCTGCGTACGGACACACTGGCACACGTCCTTACATATACATGAATAAATTTCTATTATTTATACATATAGTATCACCTCCTCCGGCGCGATTCCTCCCTCCTCACACTCACTCTCGGACAACACGCGCGCGCGCAACACTCTTCGTATCACACCAACATCACCGTGAATCACTTAGCGTATCATCAAATTACGTATACCCTCTATAATACTCTTGTCTCGTTCCTTCGCCCGTTTATCACACTCGACTCATCGATAGAGAAAGAAAAACTAGAAACTGGAGCACTACAGAACCGTGAGTTATCAAGCTGCGGGGATACTTTAGGGGGCAGGTTTAAAACTTGTACACGAGGGGGGGGGGGGGGGGTAAGATGGTAATCAGAGTTCTTCTTCGGTGTGGTATCTTCGTTCAAAACGCCAAGCCGCTCCAGACACGTTCCGTTCCTCTGTCCACCCTGCTAACGAAGTTATGCCACACCTGTAACATGAAAAACGTGATTCAATTGATTTTACGTACGTCATATTAAAATATCGTGGAATATTAAAACGGTGGCAATTTTTGACGAGAAAATAAAAAAACAGATTTTCGTTTCATCGCCATACTTTATCACTTTGAATTTCTTTTTCTTTTCGATAAAAAGATACAGATAGAAATAGATTGGAATTTCGTTGAAGTTTCAAAGTACCGTGTTTTATACCGAAAATGCTCGTCCATTGGGACAGTCGCTGAAGCCGGCAAAAGCTCCGTTTGCTGATCTTTCGACGAACTGAACGAACAGAAGTGAGTTTTACTCTAAATGACAGAAGGCGAGTTACACACGTGCTCGTCACGGTGACGGCCATCGCCCAGACGCCAAACTCGCTTGTCCCTTCTGTGTGGGCGGGCTAAACGATCGTTAAATTTGGAAAATTCCCGTCCATTAAGCAACACGGCTACTGAACGCCTCGTCGAGATTCTCCCCAAGTCTACAAATTTTTTTGTTGCACTGCTTGCCGACATGAATTCCGCGCAACTCGTTAGTTAGTACGTAACTAGAATCGTGGCGTTGCCTTTCTTTTTAAGAACATCAGGCAAAACAAAGTTCCGGAGAACGAGAATTATAATATTTTCGATACAGTGAAATTGATTTTATTAAAGAGATCGTTTCTATAGAAAAACAGTAACAGGCAGTCATTACACATAGCAATAACGTTCGTTTAATTAATAATAGATTTAATGATAGATTGAAAAGTCACGACAATACCGGTAATTTCAAAAATTTCGGAACATCCACGATCCGTCGGTCCTTTATCGGCTGGATCTTCAATCTTCCGGACCGATCTTCCGATCAGGCCCGGAAACCTTCCATACCGACCGTGCGTCATTTCACCGGTATCGTCCTGAAGTTAGTTTTTAACTCAGTGCTTCCACCTGAATATCACGTGTTTGTGTACCTACTGCCTCATACCATTTGACGCGACTGAAATGTCTGATAATCAACGAAACCTACTTCCTTCATACAATGACTACACTCTACACATAATCAAAGCTATTCGCCTGAAGTATGCAAATAAAGTCTCTAAACATCTATTTCGAATGCTTTCTATCAATTCAGTCATGGCATTAAGCTATGTTTACAGTGAATGAGTATTCGAATAATAAACTGACTTTCCGAATTCAATGCGTACGTGAAAACGAGTAAATATCTATATAGATTCTTATAAGTAGACTGATCTTTACGCGTTTATTAAAAAAAAATATGGGGAGTAATATGGGGAGATATCCAAGATATACTATACTAATATACTTATTATGATATTTATCGGATAAAATGAATCTCTTCCTAGATTGCTTGTCAGATAAAAATGAAAATTTCCATAAAAGCTGACAATCTACTTATAAACGCGTGCATTGCAGCTTTCGGGTATTTCATACAGCAGAACGCCAGTTGGTCCGAATGCACATCTACTATACTAAATATAGCCTTAAACAATTAAACAGACAATTCCTAGAACCAGTTTCTATAAACGAACAAACACCAGCCATTTACAGAACAAATTGGTTGGAAGAGTGAGAGGAGCGAACGATCGCCGATTCCGCAAGTAATAAAAAAGGGAAAAAAGGGCTGCGATTCCAGACGAGAGAATAGAATGCACGGTGCGACGGCATTGTGGGCAGCACGGTGGTCGTATTGGTAATGGTAGAGAGCACGCGGGCATGGGAGACGGGGACGGATGTACAAGGGGATGGAAAGGTGGGGGGAAGGATAAGGGCAAGGGGAGGGGTGGCAGGTTGAAGGGCTACGGGTGGAGGTGGGGCCCTTGGGAGTTTGCTGTACACGGGAATGGGTCGGACGCGGGACGATCGCGATTAACATTCCGGCCGCTAGCTCGCTGTTCGCGCGGCGCTTTCATTAATTCCAGCGTATTGATTCCTCGGATTGATGAATGGCCGCCGATAGCGATTCCATGCGCTCCGTACTCGGCTGGCCGCGCTCCCCGCACCGCTGCCCGCCTGGATCGCGTATAAATTCTACCTCTCGCAGGATTTTAACTCAATTCCCGCTTTACGGGCTCGCCCTTACGTATTCTTTCTCCTCCACGGAACAGCAACATTGTCCTTCTGCCGCGCGAGTTATTTTTGTTTCTCGTTTCTCTACCTCGCCAACCTCTTTCCCAGCGATCGAGGTTTACGGCTCGTTTCCATTGGAACCACGCGACGCGTAACACTTTGCTTCCGTCTGCTATCCTCTTTTTCTTTTTTCCTTTTCTCGTTCTCTTTTTTTTCTTTTTTTTTTCTTTTTTTGTCTTTTTCCCCTCTTTTGAAGAGATTCGTTCGAACGCAGCTTAGCACAGAGCTTCCTACTTTGGCGCGATTAAACGCGATCGCTGTTACGCCAGCCGTGTAATAAACCGTTTGAAATGGAAAACGTCACGCCTGGGTATTATCGGAAACGTTCGCATTGTCTTGCCGTGAAAACGTTTTTGCTATTCTCTCGTTGGAAAGTGGCGTTTAATTACGTAGAGGGAACTCGTATTTAACGGAAAGCCGCTTCCTGAACGGTGGAGATGACTGGAAAAATGGCAGATAAATTCTTCCGCGTGACTATCGATGTCGAAATCTGCTTCGACACCGCAACTTTTTCAAGGGCACGAAATCAGGTCATCGAGCTTTATTCGGTGGTGACACCGACCGGAAAGGGCATAAACTAGCTAGCCATTTAAAGCTCTAAGAAGTTCATATTATTGCCGGCAGATGGCGATGGCGATAGCCAGAAAGAGTGGAAAAAACGGGGTGGAGCGTGTCTGACAGCTGGGTGGGTTCGGGTCCAAGGTGATTGAAAACAGGGTGGAGCGTCACGTGACGCCATAGTTGGATATGGAAGTGACGTCAGGCAGCTATGATGGCCTCTAGTTAACAAAATGGCTCCTCGCTGGGGAATTTCTTTGTCCCTCGCAGTTGTTTACTAGTCGTTGTTATCAAGCTGTAAAAGCAAGTTGTCATTCTATCAGCTGCAACAACGATTCTTCCAAAAGCCATCGAGCACATAAACTCGTTTGATTCTTTTCAATTAATTATTCGAATACACCGTCGAAATCAAATGCAACTATTAACAAGTTTCTTTTTTTCAATCCTACTTTCATATATGTACAACGTATAAACATTGAAATGTAGTCTTTTCGATCAAGTTTCATGATTTACATGAGACATTTTGCCATTGATCCGTTTGAATAAAATAACCACTTGTCCGCGTCAGCGACACGTTTCAGTCGCAAAACGTTTAAATAAAACCGGATAACGTATCTATCTATGGCGTACCAATTGCGGTGAAATCTCACTCGACCGATCTTCCATTCAAATATGAAATTCATGCCATCGTTTCGCTCGCCACGCTACCTATGTAATCCTATTAAATTAGCAAAACGCCTGCATCTTCTTTATGTACAACATCACCATATCCGTTTCCCCTGGCTCAAAACAGGAAGCCATAAAACGTAAAGCAGAATGAAGAAAGAAAGAAAGAAAGGAAAAAATGAAGCAGAAACTCCTGCCTGCCTACTGCTATTTCACAAATAAAACGTTCTCGTTGAAACACGATACCACCGGCCATCCGAGCGATAAACTGACGAATGCTAATCGAGCGGTGAAATAGTCGCGCGATGACCCATGAAAGTTTCACGCGGTCGTTCGAACAGCGTTGTTCGAATAAACGACGAAATATCGCGGCCAGCTGGAAGATTCAGTGGCCACCGTAAACGGTGGCGGCAGGATTTGACAGTTATGGGACTCGTAGCTCGTGCCAGTCGTTCGCACGCCGTGAAACAGTCGTAAACTAAACGAGGTCGTAAAACGGTGACCCTCGAACCAGACCAGGCCACCTCTTCATTCTCCATCCATCCAGGAGAAAAAAAAACAGCGAACATAAAATTACGACCTTGAGAGCGCATTCCAGTTCCGGCCGCGTCGATCGGAACCCTGCGACCACCGGCGTTTCCCGCTGCTCTCGTGGCGGCTTTTTTCCCAACTTCCGCTGCGTCTGATCCAGCTATTGATAAACGCTTTGCACGTGGAATAGCTCGTGGAAAGTTCGTTCCGTTGAATATATTTACCACAGACTGATGAATGTTCGGAAAAATATTTGATAATTCAAGTCTCGGTTGGAATTTTTGAAATTTTGATAGATAGGTGTGAAACCATCTAAACGGTGGTGTTAGAAACGTTTGAGTCTCCATGAATATGCGTAGCACAGTGTGCTTTAATTTCTCTGGCAAAGTTTATTTTCTTCTTTTTTAGTTTTTTCCTCTTTTTTTTTTTTTGCTTTTAATTTTTTAAGATTCCTCAATCTTTAATTTTAATAATTTGGTAATTTTATTCCAAATTTTGAAGCGATCACGGACACGTATGCGTGCTACTGTATTTGAACTTTTCTATCCGAAGTTTCCCGAAATGAAAGTTTTTATCGGTCATTTTATCGGACAATTTATCGGACATTTTTTCTTCGAGTTCTGATACCGGAAAAGAGGATGAAAGATATTACACGATTAACTTATCTATTACATTTTTTATATCCCCACATAGTATTTCAGCATAATTGAAACCGCGTGTCTGACTTTTTTACTTTAATTATAGATTGTTCTTTTTTTTTTTTTTAATATGACGTAATTTAACACAGAAGGAACAAGTTGCAATAGATAAAGATCGGACAAAATTTACAAATATCGGTACGCGAAATCGTTGAGGTTGATGAATATTTACATCGATCGTGCAGTGTGGAAACAGACGTAGCAGCGCAATTAAAGTCTCATAGGGAACGCTAATTGCATGTCATTAATTTATGAACTGCATTAGTAATAAGCAAATGCTTAGCGAAGTCTGGTTACGAAGTTACGCGACGAGAACGAAAGAAATCCTTCGCATTTTCGAACCCACGAACCAGTTCGAATAAAATAATTATGCCACTTTTTTCTAACAAACGTATCTGTTACATAGTAAATTGTCTGAGCGTGCCCTTATCTCCATTCGAAATCTGCATCACTTCCATCCTCTTGAATATGTGTAGTCATCGGGCCGAGAAAGCCGACGATAAACGTCCATTGGCGTAGTAAAACGCACTCTTGTTGATTTTATTTTATAAAAAAGAAATTAGAAGACTCAGCAGATGCTGAGTTTATTGAAAATTGTAATGCAAGCTTCGCGTGACAGTTAGGCGAAAATGTGGACTGACAATTTTCGCTAGGAAACTTTAGTTCCGAGAAACATTATGTTTTCAATGTTAAGTATGCGCAAGTATTTAGGAAAAAATCTTATTTTAATCTTTAACCAAATTTTGTTTCTTACAGCTTCGGCCTCTTTTCACAAATGGGATCACCTTCTGCTGATTATTTTTTATTTAACGTATTCAATCGGAGATCGACGAAGCGCAGATAAACTCGATTTTCGCGAAGATCGTCATTCTGCATTACAACGCGTTCTACTGGGCTGGCAACTAGGTGATTGCGGATTTTGTCATTAGGTGGCAATCACCTAGTTGCCAGCCCAATGCAACGATTATTTCTCCAACGCCCTCTTTATTTGTTTCGTTACAATTATCCCTTTTAGAACGATGGGAGGAAACAATTATGAAAATAAGTTACAAGAGCAAATGGAAGAAGTTGTCGATTCGAGAACTACAGTGTCTATCGAAAATCGTGGGCGATTTCTCGTGCGAAAGTCGAAAATGTATTGTATCGGGTTGGTAACTAAGTGATTGCAGATTTTGTCATTACCAACTAATGACAAACTTAGTTGCCAACCTAATATATACAGTTCATTCTGGATGGTCGGAGGCGAATCGTCGAGAACTGAGATTAGATGGAACAAGATAGCTATAACTCGGCAGCGTTGCAATCGCTACATCTCTTGATTCTCGCGATGCTTCGCCACCTCGATTCGACCCATGAATCTGCAAAACCACAATGCACACGAAATGTAAATAGAACGGAATGCAATGGAGTGATATTATCGGCGAGAGCGTCTCGCGCGTGGTAAACACCGACGGGATCTTTCTCGGAATGTGATCTTGAATCGGGCACGATCTTCGGCGCTAGTTTAGTACATTTCACAACTGAAATGTGATATCGCTCGAACTGTTCCTCGAAGATATTCATATATACGTACACCCGTTATACTTTTCTTCATTTCAAACGTAAACTCTCGAATGAAAAGTATGGAAAAGTGAAAAGAAAGTTTTAATCTTGCTGCTTCATCGATTCCTCTTTAATTCTTTGCTCTACATTACCAACACCTTTGAGCTAATAGATACATACGAGAAAGCAAACGTACAAGCAACGATAAATACCACGATGTTCGAATACTTTTTCTAGTCACTGTAATAAATTCATTTTCTCGAAGAAACAGGTCAAGCGTTACCGTATTTTCGCACAAACTTCATCTAACCAACGAGTAATTTCTTCATTCCTCATTTTTATAAATTCAGATCACACACAGACATGTTTATATTTTCTAAATAATTATTCCAACATTCTTCGAAACGTATACAGGAATAAAAAGCAACTGAACTTATTATTGTTGAATCCGGATGAATTTCTTTTCACCCCGTAGAAAAATCCCCGGCAAGAAAAACCGTGCACGAAGAGTAACGGACAGCGTCAAAGTATAGTCGAGGGAAATCAGCGAAGAATACCGTTACGCACGGTGGAAGGTGTCCAGCTGGCGGAAGGTCGAGTAGGCATTGAAGGGTGGCCGCGATCAAGGTTTCTCGAGCGCACCGCTGCTCCATCGAAAAGGATCGCGGTTCTATTCGTGTGTGAGATCGTTTACGCGAACACACATCGAACTGCCGGCAGCCGGACCGGTGAACGGAGAACCAACACGCCAGCGGATCAGCCAAATGCTAACATGCATATGCGATTAGCATAATCGAGTCGGCCTGCAGGAAACCAGTTTGCAAGGCCGCTCAAAAGCCGGCCGCCCAATAGCTTATGTCGCTCTCCACGCACGCCGCATCCGTAATTCCATTTCCCCTACCGAGTTCGCATCGTCTCGCGTCAGCTGACCGCGAGAAACGGACCTGACTGCTCGTTCCCGTCCCGCGCTTCCACCGATTGCAAAATCCATCCTGGCGAACGTGTTTCACCAGGAATCCGATAACATTTAGTATCGCGGCAGGTAGGTTCTTTCAACTACGATAAAGGTCGCTGCGGATACTTTAAAGCGACTATTAGTGGAGCTACAGTGGCTACGAACATTCTTACAACATTGTATTTCTTGTAGCATTTATGTATTAGGTCTGTAAAAGAAAGACACTTTTCGGACAACCTAATAGATAGTAATTAATATAAAAAGGAATGCTCGAATGCGGGTCCACATTCTGACAGAAGTTGAATTAGTAGCATAATATCCCAGTTGCGTGAGAGGTATATTGGGAACTAAGTGATTGCGGATTTTGCCATTAGGTGATAATGACAAAATCTGCAATCACTTAGTTACCAACGCAATAGCTTTGCAGTCCCTGTCGATCGTTTCAGTATAACAAGCTGTAGATATCTGCGAATGTTT
Source organism: Bombus flavifrons (assembly GCF_040668555.2). Lineage (NCBI taxonomy): Eukaryota > Metazoa > Arthropoda > Insecta > Hymenoptera > Apidae > Bombus > Bombus flavifrons. Next base: position 3,947,800 of record NC_138459.1, on the reverse strand, counting down.
ACAAACGAAGGAAGCACGTTAGGTGCTTGAAACTTGATACAGTGTAACTTAATCGCTCCTTGCCAAAACATGCTGCGTGTGTTTCGGACTCTTATTCGAGATCTTCGCTCAGTTGCATGCAAGTATATTGAAGTTCGTATCGTTTAGCCGTGTTTACATGTGACAAGCAAAATTGAGTGCTATGAATCGCAGAAGCTAATAAAAAACGCTTCGTTGGAAGATAAGGATGCGAGTGAATATTTTTTGCAGTCACTGTATGTTTACACAGTTGCATTTGTTTGGATAAACAGCTTAGTGTTTAATTATGTATATAAACGCCTAGCGGTTGAATCTATTTATCTGAATACGAGCTACCATTGCATGAAAAATAAAATTAACCAGTTTAACTTCCGAGTATCGGTGTATCATAATATCGAAGTGCGCAATAGCACCTTGTGTGGTGAATAAATGATATACAATTTTCACGCCGGTCGATATGTTCAAGTATACTGACATACATGATTGCTTTTATGAAATATGCTATTTACAATCAATTTCGCAAAATCAACATATTAATTCGTTACGACGTATGATATCAAAATCGTACCGACATTTCATAAATCCTTTGCAAAGTGTAAATTACCGATCATGATAAATCGCGGTGAATAATATACAGCTATATAACAAAATCGAGTTCGAACAGATAAAAAGCAATTTTTGAAACTGTCGAAAAACCACAGGATCGTGTTACACGTTGAAGATAATTCGCCGTCGTGAGTACCAAAATGCTGGTATATTTAGACATATTTATAATAAACAGAGATACCGAGACACATATAGACTTCCGGGTACCGTCGCTGGCTGAAGGGTGTGCCAAGAGGAAGAAGAGGGTCGAAACAGTAGACCATGAACGTCGTAGATAAATCCTACCAGTGTTTTGCTAGCCGACGATATGTATTACAACCTCGCGTACATTTTAACCTCCCTTTTCTTCCTTTCTTTTTTTTTTTTTTTTTTCTCTTCTGTTAGTTTACAACTTACTTGGGTCGCATCGCGTCAGTTACCATCCTATCTTTTTCTATTTTTCTCTCGCTCGCCTCTCAATTCTGCATTCGAGATTATCAACGCTCGTATTTTTCAACGAGCTGTCCCGACCAAAGTTGTTTTTGTTTTCCGGTCGCGTACATCGAAGGTAACCACGTGCTCGATAACGCTTTTTGTCCTCGTAGATACACTCGTTTCAATGAAACCTTTATCGGCTACCAACGTGATTGATTTCCTTTTTTCTTTCTCGTATTTTTTTTTTTTTTTTTTTTTTTCGCGCCGCCCGATTTCGAATCTCGTTAACACATTCTGCACAACTTCCTGTCCATGTTGCGTGTATCATTTTCGAACGAACAACGAAACAAAAAATTGCAGATCACGGGATTGTTGGCTCTTCGATTCTAACGCCAGTTTAAGGTTAAACAAGAAGATCTTGATATGACGTATAATTTTTTAAGCTCAAATATTACATATAATTTTCACATATAAAAGACATATCATTTTTTAAGCTTCTTGAAGTTGATCAAGTCTTCTATCAGACAAACGAGGAATATGTTAACAGTGTGGCGAGCAGTACTTTCAAAGTTTTGAGAAAGATAAGAAAAAGTATGTTTAACTTGGAAACTAAATAAGAATTTTAGTAGCGTCGCACTGATTGAAAACACATTGAATTTTAAAACTGCTTTCCTATAAGAAATAAGTAGCCTAACTTAATGTCCTCTTTCTTGGTAGTCTTCCACTAAGTCTTTTATACTATTACTATACTTTAATATTACTACTATACTTTTATTTATTTTTATTGTTTTTATTTACTAATTGTTACTAATATGCTAAATATACAGGGTGGTTGGTAACTGGTGGTACAAGCGGAAAGGGGGTGATTCTAGGCGAAAAAAGAAGTCGAAAATACAGAATAAAAATTTTTCGTTTGAAGCTTTGTTTTCGAGAAAATCGACTTTGAATTTTGGCTCGGTACGCGTCCACTTTATCGCGTCTCGTTATAACGGATCTCACTGTAGATCGTTGTCTCGATTGACGTTATTTCTTAAATTTTTAAAATTTTTAAATTTTCAAATTTTCAAATTTTTTAATTTTCAAATTTTCAAATTTTCAAATTTTTAAATTTTCAAATTTTCAAATTTTCAAATTTTTAAATTTTCAAATTTTTAAATTTTCAAATTTTCAAATTTTTAAATTTTTATTTTTATTCTATATTTTCGACTTTTTTTCGCGTAGAATCACCCCCTTTCCGCTTGTACCACCAATTACCAACCACCCTGTATATAGATTACACGTGATGTTTTACATAGAATATTTATACTGATATGGAAAATTGTAGTACATATTTTTACACATTAACTGGACAAATTGTGAATGTAAAGAATTAAATAAAAAAAAAAATATTTTTACACACGTCAAATGAATGAAAACTCCTTTGTCATTTACTGGAGACCACCGCCGCATTCGACGTGTTAAAAAACTTCTCCCGTCTGCGACGCCATTCAAACAATCGTTTTTCCGCTTTCGACAATTGAATACGAACGTGGTGTTGGCGAACGTGATGCAATCGACGAGCAGATTTCACACGAATATAATAAATGCAGAGGCAAAGTCTTTACTTCGCCGATGACACATAACGTATGACGTTGTATCTCGTAAGCAGATGTGACTCGACGAAATATTTTAATATATATCAGCTCGTGAAACGTGTTGAAATTATCACGAACATGGACACGTTCTGGCGAAACTCGATACGATGAATAATGCGTCTCCTACGACCAATCGCCGTAATTTATTCGACGCGATGAACGACGAGTAGAAGCTTCGGAAAGTATCGAGCGATAAATAGACCGGATTTTCGGGCGTAATTTACTCGAATCATCTCGATTGGCCTCGTTAAATCGAAAGTCTATCGTAGAAACGCGACGAATAATCCTATTCGGAATCGTGCTAATTCCTCGACCATTTTAATCGCCGAACATCATCCTTGAATTAAATGAGAACATCAGAAAGATAGCTAAACGCCAGATCGAAAAGAGATAGCGCGGTTGATAATCAGTTCGAGCATGGAAACAAAATTTTGTTTGCATAAATTCGAAAGTTTGATTAGCTGCAAAATTATTTAGCTACATTTGACGCCTGATAGCTTCGCGTGACTATTTTCGACTTGCAAATATCAAGTATCTTTACACGAAAAAGCTTTCTCACCAAAGGAAGAGATACCGATCGATAAGAAGATTACAGTTAAAACGAGAGCCAAAAAATATAACGAGTTTTTTATGGGAACTATAACTTTTACACGCTCTTTATTTTCGACGATGAATTTCTAAAACGAGCAGCTGCGTCGACTCAGCCGTAACAGTAGAAACATCAAGATCTACGTTATATCGATTTCAATGGTCACAGGTCGACTTGGTTCGTAACGCAAAAACAGTAAACAGAGGGAAGAGAAATCGAGAGAAGAGAAGAGCGAGGGAGCAGCGAGAATTCTCAAAGTAGATCGCTCGAATTTTGCGCGTCGTCCTCGCAACGGGGTGCCTAACATCCAGCGTTGCCATTTACTTCCTGTCACGTTGGTGGCAAAGCGTTGAAAAGCCTAGCAGAATCGCAACGAACCCAACTTTCACATTTTTTCCTGAAAACTTTTTTTCTCTATGACCCATGAAATTTAGGGCAGTCAGCTTTCTCTTTTCGACCCCGGCACGTTTTGACTCGAGGGTCAATGGTTTCTTGAAAAATCAGGAGAAATTAAAGCAGCTCTCGTTAAACTGTTTCACGTGATCTAGTCCGTTTTATCTTGTCACGAGATAACGAACACAATTGCAGCCACGACATTTTTATTACAGTCAAAAGAAACGAGGTCGTCTAGCTAACAGTGAACCTTTAATATTCGGATTAGCATAGCTCTGCATGACGTAGAAATTTATTTACACTTGTTGTTCCTAAAATCTTTTATTTCACTTTCTTAGAAGATACGTTCGTCGGTGTCGTAATATTCTCTTGGTGAGGTTGAACTTTTGCCCGTAAGATGTCGCGTACATATACGCAACATCGTATTTCGGTAGGTAATTAAGCGATTAACTAAACGACAAGTATATTGATCTTTGGCGAAAGTCATAGTGAGTTTCAGTGCAATGATTTTTGAATGAAAAATGTGTTTATTATTAGCACTGGATAAAAAACTAATTTTTCTCGGAAATGAAAAAGCTTCCAAAGGAGCAAATAAGCTTGAAAATTGAAGAATTATTTGGTAATATTTACATTATCGATACTTTCAAAGATGAATTTCAAAATAATTTTTAATTTTTATAACGATAATTTCTTCACATGACAGATCAAGATGTTTCAACACAAAAAGTACTAAACGACGCGCGTGACTTCGTTTGCGCGTGAAAGCCAAAGCCGATAGGATCTCGAGCGCTGACATTGCGTACACAAATAAAAAGCGGCGTTTCCTGAGAACGTTAAGTTTCACCTGGCTGACGAGGTTAAAAGTCGTCGACAAGATTCCACAAGATCTAGATTCCACTTTGTTAATAACCGTGTCTGAGGAGGACACCTCGTACTATCTCATGGTCCATCAAGAAGCAATGAAAGTTTCCTGGATGAACTTTAAAAGTCGCGGGAAGATAGCCGGCGAATTAAGGGAATCTCTGGCAGCATAAAGTCACGGGAACAAGAGCGACAGCGAGGCACTGTTTTAAACCGTGGAATTGCCGTAATAAACGGAGAATTAACACTAGAACTACCACACCAGTCAAATTGTCTGGTTTTACAATTTTATTTTAAAATTCCTACTTCTTGTTATATTTCTTTCTGCAATGATGTAACGACTTTCGCAACGATAACTAAAAGAATAATATAATGAATTTTATTTTCTTTTTTATGTATTCAAACTGAAAATGATTTTCTGTCAAGGCTACTCATACCAATATCAGTTAAAATGACCGGTACTTGTCAAAGTGTGAAAGGGTCCCGCAATCTGTTTATCGAACACCAATTAACCAGTTTCCTCGTTTCGTACAACTTGCCACTCGTTTTTAAAATTTTTACCGCGTATCGTTCGAAACGACGATATCAGTTATCAGGAAAATTCCGGATCGATCGCTAGATCGCTAGATGCTAACGCTAGAAATACCACGGCAGTCGAAACGACTGGTTCTACGATTTTATAAACGTGTCGACCCTCGTTTAGGGACGATGGTCCCGGATGGATTAATAATATCAAAAATGTACCACATAACGTGGAATTGCTTCTGCAAGAAAGTAATAAATCAATAAATATAAAAATATTCCATCATTAGGTATTTTTTAAAGACCAGTCGTTTTCACTAGATTTGATAGAAATAGCTTCGTGTTAACTATCGGTAGTTCTAGCGTTAAAAGTGCGCTGAGAGATTGGCAATTTTAAGAAAGGAAAAATAAATACAGTGGCTGACGAAAGTATCCGAACGTTTACATATGCAAACTCGAATGGCCGAAATAACGTACATTAAAGGAATTTGCTTAGACAAACAGACGTCAATAGGAAGATGGAAGTGTTGAGATTACGTCGGTAAAATTTGAAAAGGATTCAACGACGTAATTAAATGGAAACCTCGAACGAGTGTTCAAATTTCAACCCCGTTACGATTCTCGAATTTTTATATTTGAATATCGTTCACATTTTAACAAACGACGAGAACTGTATTGTTCCAAGAACTGGTTTAACATAAATTCCGATTTTTCTCATATTACCTACAAATTGAAGATATTTGTCAACGTTATAAGATAAGATAAGTAGACTATTAAGTTACACTATTCCATAACTGCCGAACACCGAACGCGCCTTTTTGTGCTCGACATTCTATCGCCTTCTGCTGGAATATCAACAACCTGTGTATAGGCAAGGTAGAACCGCACTTTATCGTTCGTTCAATCTTGACAAAAATATACCATATAACCTTATTTGAATTCCATTATTAATTGATTCCATTCGATCTTTTCGAGTTGATAGAATTCATAGTAGTTGTTTTGGTAATTTAAAATTGCTAATCAAAATTCATGATTCAAGATAGCTGGTTTCCACAGGGACAAGTCGAAAGGGTGCGATAATTGATAATTTATGAGCGCGTGGTTAACCGACGGGACAGGGACTATACAAAGACCCTAATACTTTTCCAAAACACTATACACATTTCGTTACGCGTAACCTTAACGTTTACTCATCCTTATTGCCGACACTCGAACCTTCCATTAGGAAGCACCTTCCTCGGAAAGAGTAATTATCGAGGAAGAACGTAACATCTGGAACAATGGTGCCCCGACAGATTTCACTTCCTAATCATTTCCACGAAGATTTTCTAACTGCTCGTTCAATACAATGAAATCCTCGTATTCCCAGCGATAAGCTGAAAAATTGACCATCAACAAGTAGATACTTGAAGTCGCAGAGAATATCGAACTATATGTTTATAATAAAATTGAATTTATTAATCAAAACGCGATTAGACATTAACGAAAGTAGCTAATCGATAATATAAAATAAAAGGTAAATAAAAATAATTAGTGGTAGAATAAAAATTTAATAAAATAAGCGTTGTGCAATATTGTTTAAGATTGGAATTTTATATTTGATTTTTTAGAATGCCAAGTAATTGTGGATACTCTGGATATTGAGACAAAGACAATTTTTGTGTTTTTATTGTATGAACCAACTTCATTTCAGCTAACCAAACAATCATCCATTAAAATTACAAAGACAGTTGTTGAGGTTAACTGATAGATGAACGACTGGATGAATTTGTAATAGCAAAATATATTGAAATAAGTACAAGTGCAGGTATAGTATATGAGATCAAAATTAAATAAATTGTTGTCATTATTTATTAATTTAATATGTGATATTATTGAGGTTAACTGATAGAAGAACAAGTGGCTGAATTTGTAATAGCAAAATATATTGAAATAAGTACAAGTGCAGGTATAGTATATGAGATCAAAATTAAATAAATTGTTGTCATTATTTATTAATTTAATATGTGATATTATTGAGGTTAACTGATAGAAGAACGACTTGATGAATTTGTAATAGCAAAATATATTGAAATAAGTACAAGTGCAGGTATAGTATATGAGATCAAAATTAAATAAATTGTTGTCATTATTTATTAATTTAATATGTGATATTATTGAGGTTAACTGATAGAAGAACAAGTGGCTGAATTTGTAATAGAAAAATATACTGAAATCAGTATAAGTACAGGTATAGTGTATGAGGTCTAAATCAAATAAACTGTTGTCATTATTTATTAATTTAATATGTGATATTATTGAGGTTAACTGATAGAAGAACAAGTGGCTGAATTTGTAATAGAAAAATATACTGAAATAAGTATAAGTACAGGTATAGTGTATGCTGATCCAGATCCTCACTCTCACAGTGTTACAATACAATAGAAGAAGCTATGACAGGGACGTTCATATATTTATAGCAAAGGACATTACCAAAAAGTTAACCTTGGTGAGTAGCTGTAGCTGAAGGCTACAAGAAACAGCAATAGAAATCTACTTATAGCTCTTTTGCTTCCACATCTTGTAACCCAAAACATAATTTATATTCAAGGCCACAGTAATATGCACCTCTCCTTATTTACAATATTTTTGTTTCACTAAATTCTATTTTCTGCGTAATAGCTGTCTCCAGGTCACGGATATACACTAATAAAGATGTAGAGTTTTTCTTCAAGTAATTACTTCAACAATAGTCAACGCATAGATCGATGCAACGTTAATGCGAAAGAACGACAGAACGTGACAAAGAGCGAGGGACGCGTGTCTTCGCTGAGAGCGTCGGCAACGAGGTCGAAATTACGACGGTGAGCCTTTATTTCGTCGCGAACGCGCGAGGGGGTACCTATAAGAGCGGCGAGACACGACGGAGAGTGGAAAGTTTTGACGCCACCCTATAAATCAAGCCGCGGGTTCGCTCGGCCGAAACGTTGCACGGTCTCACCCCGGTTCTCCAGAGTTTCGCTCACCGTATGTCTCCTTCGCCTCTCGGCACAGACAGCTTGTACAAGGTGAGTCAAAAATTCCAACAGTTCCACCCCGCCTCCTCCACCACCTTTTCATGCTACGGCTTCAACCCATCCCTATCTCCATCCCCCAGGCCGTCCAGCTGCCTTGACTTTGAAATAATTACCCCAGAGTTAATTTATGTCGCGTTCAGGGAACGACGATGCGTTTTTTTTCCGAATTAACACGCCTCTATGCTCTGGAAAAATTGCACCACTCACCCTTAGAGGGGAATCGCGTGAAGCGTGAATAATATAAGAAATGGCTAATTACGTATTACACGTGATTTACTTTGTAACTTTGTTTACGAGTTTCATCGGATATTGAAGCTTCATATTCGTTTTGTTATACAGGGAACAATGTATCACTGTTTCTTATATATGTCGCTGTTGTAAGAAGTTTGAATTGGAAATATGAAAGAGAGGAATTTGTAGCAAATGAAGAAGAACGTATAGCGATATTAATCTTGTTGAGGTTGAGGTTAGGTTGGTAGGTTATGTTCCTGATAGAGGAACCAGTGGATGAATTTGTAATAGAAAAATATATTGAGATAAGTACAAGTGCAGGTATAGTATATGAGATCAAAATTAAATAAATTGTTGTCATTATTTATTAATTTAATGTATGATATTGTTCAGGTTGACTGATAGAGGAACCAGTGGAAGAATTTGTAATAGAAAAATATATTGAGATAAGTACAAGTGCAGGTATAGTATATGAGATCAAAATTAAATAAATTGTTGTCATTATTTATTAATTTAATGTATGATATTGTTCAGGTTGACTGATAGAAGAACCAGTGGAAGAATTTGTAATAGAAAAATATATTGAAATAAGTACAAGTGCAGGTATAGTATATGAGATCAAAATTAAATAAATTGTTGTCATTATTTATTAATTTAATGTATGATATTGTTCAGGTTGACTGATAGAAGAACCAGTGGAAGAATTTGTAATAGAAAAATATACTGAAATAAGTACAAGTACAGGTATAGTGTATGTTGATCCAGATCCTCACTTCTTCAGTGTTACAATACAAAAGAATGCAACAGGGAGCACATTCATATATTTATAGCAAAAGATATTACCAAAAAATTAACTTTGTTGTGCAGCTGTAGCTGAAGGTTACAAGAAACAGCAATAGAAATCTACTTATACCTGTTTTGTTTCTAGACTTTGTAACCCAAAACTTACTACACTTATATATGTTGTTGTTGTAAGAAGCTTGAATTGAAAACATGAAAGAGAGGAATTTGTAGCGAATGAAGAAGAGCGTATAGCAATATTAATCCTAGTATGGACAACTAAAAACCCGAGTTACCTTTTATATTTATAAATAAAAGTGTGAAATATTACATTTTCAAACTTAACATTTTAGTTACTTGCACAAGGATTAACTACGTTCCATCTTATCTGATGTTTCCTTGCTCCAACGTCGTTCCCCAGAAATTTAGAGAGATATGAGACAGTTTACCTTTAATTGTCGTCCATTAACTTAAATTTACTACACTTAAACTTAAACCGATAAAGCTGTAGTACAATTCACATCAAAGAGGCATCGACATTTTCTTCACTTTGCCACGACTTGTCAAGAGTAACAAGAACCTGCAATCATCAACAATTCTCTACAAGCTGTCCTTCATTCTTTTCAATTCTCGCGCAATTTTCAAGATCACGCACGATTAATAAAACATGAAAACAAATCGCTGTATTTATAGCGTTGCCAATCTCTTCAAATTTACACGCAATAAGAATCACGTTCGTTCATTGTAAGAAAGAAAAAAATAGAAAAAAAGAGGATACATTGTTGCAAAATAAGTAAATGCAAATTTCTCTGGTTGAGGCAAACTTCTATACAGCGGCGGACGAGCCAGAGATATCGCGCCACGATAATCGCGCAAATGTCCGGCACAGAGGTAACATTTAGCTCTTACATATGTCGCGCTCGTGTTCAGTGTAACGGTATGCGTATAGCACTCTTGTACACACTGCTGCCTGCCTACAGATATTATACAATTAACAGATATAATTAGCAAATGGTGAGCTGGCTATCTTAAATCGCGTTGGAACGAGCGCGCACTTTAACATTGAGATCGAATTTTGTCGAAGGGAAACACCGTAGGGTCGCAGAACATTTCATGGTCCTGCGTGAAACGTGCAACGAACGCAATTAAAAATATTTGGTTATAATAATAAATAAAAATATATAAATTTGGCGTATAGACGAAATAACTAAGACCTAAACATTTTACAATAATATTTTATTGTTTATTGGACTGACAAAAGAGGAATAGAAAGAACAAATGTGTATTGGTCATCAATGTGAGATCTATGTACAGTGACAAGCATACAAATAGAGGCAATTGTTGTATAAAATTCAACTTGATTTAATTGGTAATTGATTTAATTGGAATTTGATTAGCTGGATCTTTTACCAAGTTACCAAAAGCGTAACTTTTCTCTCTTGTTTTCAAAAATTCATGAAACTCAGAATGAAAGGTATCTTAGAATTTCAGGACAAATTTTCTGCAACCTAAAATTCAAAGAATTTGTACACGATTTCTACTTTACATGGACTATCAATAGGCGTTAGCATTTGACACTGGAATTTACGATTTCATTCCAGGTATCCATCCTGCCAACTACATCTCCACGAGATAAACTCAGGTATCTCATCCCCCGGAGAAACTCCACGAAAGATCAGACCACCCTGCGACGTCCCTTACACTAACTAGCAACGAAGTGGCCTATCCCAAAGGAACCGGCGATAATCGAAAGAAAACCGAACTAGGGTCTACTACCCTATTCCACTATAGACAGGCTTCTGTCCGTGTCTTACCCGTAGGAAATACGTTTCCGGTAGCTTGTCCGGCTGTCCGTAGGAGTCGCATGATAGATAGAAAGGAGCATGGAACACAGAAGGGGAGAAGAAGAGACAGAGAAAACCGATAGAGAGGCCAGCAAGCAAGAAAAGGAAGATATTGGGAGGAGTAGTGGCGATGGGGCAGGGTGAGAAGCGAGGATTCGGCGGAGTGGTTGGTTCAGGGGTTGGTATTGGATGCTGCCTCGGCGAAGCTCACGGTAGGGGTAGTTTGACAAGTTGACAAGAGCACAAAGGTCGTGGCGGAGCCGCAAGAGACGTGGAAGGGGAGGAAGGGCGAGGGCTGCACGTAGCGGAGCCTAGAAAAGAGGAGTGTGGGTAGAGGAGGCGTCGCGATGCTCAGCGTCCGACGGAGGGTTACCGGATAGGGTAGTAGGGGGTTGAAAGCCCGGTAGATTCAACGCCGTGAACAAAGGCCGGCTGGCTTCGCCCCGCTGCCTACTCTCGGACTTTGGAAACGAGATCACATACACACACGCCACGGGTACCGCGTGCGTACCTCTTCTGTGTGCGTGTGTTCTATTTGTGTGTGTTTGTATGCGTGTGAGAACGCCACGAACCGTGTGCACCGCCGGTATACCGCCCAGAAGGGGAGTTAGAGTTTGCTCGCTCGACCCGATAGATACGAGCGAGCCGGGCCTAATATCGAAAGTTCCTGGCTCGAGCTGAAACCGTGCTTAATTAAATCGGAAGGCCGTGAGAGATAACCGGCGCGTCCCTCCTACGATGCTCGACGAGAGCGTCTGGAAAACACCCGTGTACTATGGATGGGGTTCATGACGTGGCAAGAATGCAGCGGGGAAATTTGTCGCAGCGAAGAACCGATATACGGTGGACCATCGGTGGCGATTACAGCGCCTGAAGCGTCTAATGCGATCACTCGTTGGGAAAATTCAACGATTCCGGTGGTCGTAATATCGTTACTTTCGAATAGAATGTTAGAAGTTTAAAATTGTGAATTGGAAATGGCTAAATACAATTTACATTTCATACACTGTCGCTCTTATTTGATATTCCTATTTCGTGTTAAAAAAAATACAGATATTGTTATACCCGAAGTGGCCTTATTCTTGGTTCGTCTAACACAACGACTTTATTATCAACAACTTAAAATTTCCCTGATAATATTAATCTTTATCGATAACCTACATGCCAAGTCCATTAACAAATGAAGGGAGACCTGTGGAATGACTCACGTAATGCTTCCTTAAACATATTCATGGAAAATTAACGCATTTACAAATTCTCTATCCTACAAAAAACAAGAAAATTCCACAAACGTATTTCCATTCTATACGAAAGAATCTTCGGTTCCTCTGTTGCCTCATATTTCTCTGATATGTATCTCAACATATACCTGATGCGCAATTCGCAGCTCGTAAAAAGATCGTCTCGCGAACTGACGAACGATACTGAAAGGGTGTCGAAGCGAGCAAAATCAATAAACCGTTGTAGCGTGCAGGATCACCGACCAGATCGACGTTTCGCGGTCTCAAGTTACGTTTCTAATGATCCTTGCGGCACTAGCCGACCGCGATAAATCATGGCAGCAGCTCGTAAACCGTAAGGAGCCCCGCTGCACGTATCAGTGCGTATACGATACACACGCGAACAGGTCAACACGAGAAAGGGAGGCGGAAAGAGTCGGGTACATCGTGTTGAAGTTGCGCCACGATATAAATGGAACGCTTTTGCGGAGCACGCCTTATATACATAGACGCTGGTTAGCTGAAATATTTATTGCTTTTTGAAGCGTGTATCGGTGGCCCGCGGCGTGCTATTGTAGAAAATCGTTCGACTTGTTCACGGCCATGGTTTCTATTATTTCTTCCTTTCTCTTTTCCCCTTTTCGTTTTACTTGATCGATATGACGCGCTCTTCTATCCACGGCTTCCATCGTTCTCATATTTCTCGCAACATAGGTTAGGTTCTACGAGCTTCGGATCTTCCGATTTGACGTTCATGGAACGGAAGGGTTGAAAAAGAATATATTTCGATAGGGGTAGATTGGATACTCGAAGAGAGCAATATTTTATTACGATCTTTTTAAGATTGTTTTTTTTTTTTTATATTTGCATACTTTCTCGCACTTTTATCGAGAACGACGTTAAACAAAAGTTGGAATATAATTGCAAGCTCGACAAGATTGGCGATTTGAAAAAGTTTGAAGGTTTTCTCGATTGTTGATGGAAGACTCGATACAAAACGATTGCAAAGGAAAATCTTTTCTTTTATTTCGATCACAGAATACGTAGCTTTTAGAAAACATTACATTAGACGTTATTGAATTATTTTATTTGGCTCTCGTGGAATTAAATGACTAGAAAAAGCTATGTTTCGACGGAAGTAAATCGCAAGCTTATTTCACATTAATGGAATTTTCTTGCCACATCGATGTTCTAGAGATATTTGCACGATACTCTGTCAATCTCGGTTACGTAATAAAGACAAAAATCAGAATGTGATAAATTTCGTGCCGTTACATCGATCATGAAAAAAGCTGGCCATAAAGGAATAGCTGGCTCTATAATTTCATGGATGAGATCGAAAACCCTTCTGAAACCTGAACATATTTCGTAGAAACATGAAACGATGTAAATCCAATCCACGTGTGCACATATATCGGAGGAATGTTGCAGGAGGATTAATTTGCTGATGGGCGCGTGCGATTATTTTTGAAATTTCGGAAAAAGGAATTCACGGACGTCCTTGCACGCTGCGGCCGCTCGAATTAAGGAGCCTCTGCTCAACACGTTGCCAAACCCAGAATTAACGGAAACCTGCGAAACAACGTAGCCGACGTTTGGAATTAAATGAAGAAATAGTTCCAAGAAGCATCGCCACGAAATTACGTGTCATTAAAATATGATGGTGCTGATAATAATGCGTTCTGTTCGGAGATCGAGCGTATCTGTCGATGAACGAACAAAGACACGAAGGAGAGAGAATATGGAAGAAACAAAGAATGAGATCGATTTCACAGACGATTTCAACGTCAACAGAAAGAAGATGGAAGCAAAAAGATCGAAACGATACAGTGGACCATTGAGAACGACTCTTTAACGTTACAGTATATATATACAGGGTGGTTGGTAACTGGTGGTACAAGCGGAAAGGGATAATTTTGAATTTTATATTTGATTTTTTAGGATGCCAAATAACCGTGGATACTCTGGATATTGAGACAAAGACAATTTTTGTGTTTTTATTGTATGAACCAATTTCATTTCAGCTAACCAAACAATCATCCATTAAAATTACAAAGACAGTTGTTGAGGTTAACTGATAGAAGAACGACTGGATGAATTTGTAATAGCAAAATATATTGAAATAAGTACAAGTGCAGGTATAGTATATGAGATCAAAATTAAATAAATTGTTGTCATTATTTATTAATTTAATGTGATATTATTGAGGTTAACTGATAGAAGAACAAGTGGCTGAATTTGTAATAGAAAAATATACTGAAATAAGTACAAGTGCAGGTATAGTATATGAGATCAAAATTAAATAAATTGTTGTCATTATTTATTAATTTAATATGTGATATTATTGAGGTTAACTGATAGAAGAACAAGTGGCTGAATTTGTAATAGAAAAATATACTGAAATAAGTACAAGTGCAGGTATAGTATATGAGATCAAAATTAAGTAAATTGTTGTCATTATTTATTAATTTAATATGTGATATTATTGAGGTTAACTGATAGAAGAACAAGTGGCTGAATTTGTAATAGAAAAATATACTGAAATCAGTATAAGTACAGGTATAGTGTATGAGGTCTAAATCAAATAAATTGTTGTCATTATTTATTAATTTAATGTGTGATATTGTTCAGGTTGACTGATAGAAGAACCAGTGGAAGAATTTGTAATAGAAAAATATATTGAGATAAGTACAAGTGCAGGTATAGTATATGAGATCAAAATTAAATAAATTGTTGTCATTATTTATTAATTTAATATGTGATATTATTGAGGTTAACTGATAGAAGAACAAGTGGCTGAATTTGTAATAGAAAAATATACTGAAATAAGTACAAGTGCAGGTATAGTATATGAGATCAAAATTAAATAAATTGTTGTCATTATTTATTAATTTAATATGTGATATTATTGAGGTTAACTGATAGAAGAACAAGTGGCTGAATTTGTAATAGAAAAATATACTGAAATCAGTATAAGTACAGGTATAGTGTATGAGGTCTAAATCTGGTGGTACAAGCGGAAAGGGGGTGGTACTACGCGAAAAAAGAAGTCAAAAATATAGAATAAAAAATTTTTTTTTTAATTTTTTTCTTTTTTAAATTTTTCCATCGAGACAACGATCTACAGTGAGATCCGTTATAACGAGACGCGATAAAGTGCAGGCGTACCGAGCGAAAATTCAAAGTCGATTTTCTCGAAAACGAAGCCTCAAACGAAAAATTTTTATTCTATATTTTCGACTTCTTTTTTCGCCTAGAATCACCCCCTTTTCGCTTGTACCACCAGTTACCAACCACCCTGTATATATGTAAATAATAATCAATAATTTGAAGATGTTAGTTAACTATTAGGTGACCAGAAAGTGTCAGTTAATAAAATTGCAAATGAATTCTTTACTATGTCTATTATGTTATAACTATCTTGTTCAATGTTTTCCCAGCGTAATTTCTTAAACGTACAATTTAAAGAAGCACGTAATATCAGTTTATTCCTCGTCGATTTTTAATCTTCTAATTAGAGAAGACAAGTTAATTGGTCGATCGATTTGCAAATGCTTCGGTATAATATTTCTAATGGATCATCTTATTTCTCTTAAGAATTAATTATATTGATATTATAAATTAAAAAAATATTAAATAATCAATTTATCGAATCACGTATGATCCTAATTTTGCCCGACCAAAATTAGGATCACAACGTCCCGCAGATTAGGTTTCATGTTTGTATAAAGCTATAGACGTGTCTGTAAAAGAAAGACACGATATATTCACATTTACAAGAACGAAGATTCATCTTCTTGAAATTGATTTATTTTTCAATTTCATGATCACAGAAATTTCTTTCGTTAAGGAATAATTCGATCACTATGACGATCAATGTTCGAAACTAGACGAAGTCCAAAGCGGAACGAGGACGATGGTTATTTTTCGAAGTAACGAGAGCGACACGATTTTCATAGAATTGCAACAAAAATTTCACCACCTCGGCTGACTCTAAATTTCCTCGAATCCTCGACAGGTCTTGCAGCTAATTATCCTAATTGCAAGGTGGTAGTGGCGGGAAGCGCGGATTTGCGGCGTTTTCTTCTGCAAATCGAAGGGAAACAGGTGCGCGCGACGTTTTTCACGCAACATTTTCTAGGCAGCTCGTCCCGCAGCGCAGTTTCCTTTCTCGGACTATTTTCACCGCACGGATTTCCTTGGAATATTTCGTCCCAACGCGCCGTGGCTGAACAACTTTTTCCAACAGTCGTCATATTATGCCACGTAGATATACGCAAACATTGACAAGGATTTCACAAAGGAATCGAAAAACTATGAGTCGCTAGAACGTGTTTCTGGTACGTTCGGTGTAAAGTGCAGTGGACGCTTCAACTTATTAAATATTATTAGGTCGTTCGAGAAGTTTCTTTCGTTTAATAAGAAACCAACGAGTGCGCAATATTTTCCATTTTATATTACTTCATCGAACTACGTATGATCCATTTTGTTCTGCCAAAATAAAGATCACAACGTTCCACAGATTAGCTTCCATCTTTGTACAAAGATAAAGACGTGTCCGTAAAAGACATACACTTTTTGGACAACGTAATATATTTCTTGTTATTGGAACCGTTGAATGTTTTTACAAACGTATTTGTCAAATAAAAAAACATAAATAAGCCAGACGATGCTGAAAAATATTAACTCCTTTCCGAGCCATTTAGTTCGACGAAACAGACCAAACTGATGCTCGTAAACAAGAACTAACGTTCAGTCACGATCGTAACGGGCAAAAAAACAGCCCGCGAGCTCGGCTTGTTATGTTTACGTTTGGCCCAAGTATCTGGTAGCGAGATAAACTCGCGATATTCGTGTTTGGGCCAGAACCTTCATCGCGAGACTGACTCGCTAAAGTACGAGAAAGAATTAAACTATGTCCGAACTTGTTTAAACTGAACAAATCGATCGTTGAACGGAAACTAAACGTGTACGTACAGCCAGTATGCGCAACATTGCAAATAAAAGAGCAACTAAAATAAAGCGCTTGTTATGGTACAGTGAATGAAATAAATTTCTATCTGGAATTCCATCGCTCTAAACGTGTTTATAAAGATGTGACATTGGACATTAGCATTTGAGTGATCAGCTAACTGATTAATAATAATGATTGGCATTTAATGATGCGTGAAATGAGCGCAAGAAAAGAACACCATTTGCATTTGAATGACATAAACGCGTAAACGATATTAAACACGAAAACCTATGAAATCTCTGGTGAAATCGCCCACTGTAAAAGTAAAACTCTCCTTTAATTCTCAGTTATCGCATGCAACGCAATTCCTTTTATTCTTAACTATTAAATATCAAAGTGTAATTGTTTAACTTACAAGATCAAAAAACGACACGAAACTAAGGAAAGTAATTGATGGTATTTTTGTAAAAGATTGTTTAAACGAGCAGACGTGTTTAATAGAGGGTTGCATATTAACAATCTTTAATTTATCCGACAATTCGAGGCCCCCGCTTCACGCTCCTTCCTCATCTCACGCTGTAAGCTCCTCTAAGCTAGTAGACACCCCCACCCCCGACCCAGTGGCCACGGATCTACTAAATCAGAGGCGCAGCGAAGCGTTCTCACCCTTGGATCTCCGTCGGATTCGGGTTTTGCTGAAGTTGCCAACCGAATACAAGGCAAAGTTCAAAGTCTGGTCGACGGTGTCTACAAAGTGGCAACTCGCAAAAGGTCAACGGGTCCCTACGTCGCGCTGTCGTCGTCGTCCGGCTGCGTCTTACCCCTGCAATTACTTAAATCTCTTTCCGATTTTCTTAAACTGCTGTGAAAACAAAGTTTCTTCGAGGAAAAGAACGAAGGTGCATGTTAATTGGAAGAAAAATTGGAACAGCCTTTGAAAACAAGGAAGAAATATGAAATATTGTAATAGATGGATCGTGTGATCCTTCAGTGGAGTATGACAAAAGGCTGTTTGATAATACTTTGTCGTAGAATACGCATTTGAAAGATAAAAGTCGTAGTAAATAACCGATAGACTGCGATAAAATTTATGAAAATTCATATTGTTATGAATATAATTAAAAGCACGCAACTTGGATAGCAAATTTTGTTGCTTAGCGTAGAAATCATCGATCTAATTCAGACATTTTTATATTCCATTTTTGAAGAAGCATCTTCCTGCATATTACGTGCATTCTGTGCATCTTTGCAGCTACGAATTCCCTACGATCAAAAATTCCTAAAAATTCCCCGCTCTGCCGATAAGAAATTCCCTACTTGTGCTTTTCAATTACCGAGCATCGTACGATGTGTAGCAAGAAAGCTGACACGGCGTGAAGCAACTGTCGCGTATAATAGATTCAAGAGATGCGATCCGAACAGAATACGTTCGTCACGAAAACACAATACATATGAAACGTTGGAGGAACAGGCGCGCGTGCAAAGTGAGGTCGATCATTCGCGGGGACTGTTTGCACGCGGCGCTCGATGCAATGGAATATTTGCTCGCGGCTCGAAACGTGTTCTCCGTCAGTGACAATGTTGCAGACCCGCATTCTTTCCCTCTGAACGAATCTACAATTAAAAGAAACCGCGTCGAGGAAAGAAATATTCTCCGGTTTCTTGTTACACGCGCCGCTTCATCTACACTTACGATTTCTCCACACTTTCGTAACCTGTTGCCGTCTCATCTACGCCTTTTTATCTCGAATTTATCATCAACGCTGCTAAAAACATCTCGCGTGACCACATTTTATCGTTCGCCTTTCATGCAACATTTAACGACCATTTGCAACGTTCTCCTACGAACTTGAAATTTGATATTTTCTCAGCATCGTAGCGATACGCGACAATGTATATAACACGAACTGAAAATCGCGTAGCGGACCCCGTTAATCGCGTTGTAAACTCGTTTCTTAACACGCCGATTATCCTCGAGAGCTTTAATCCCGGTGACCCTCGTCAATGCGAAGGGTTCGAGCTTCATTAAATATTTATAGGGTCGCGATACCATATCGAAACGGTCCCTCCACCCCCCGTGTTACGATCAACCGAACCATTACGTTGCTTACAATCGTCCTCCACTTTTTCACATTTCTTCCACACTTTTCCTGCTGCTAACATTATCTTATAGAAGAAATCTTTTATGCATAATGATCTAATCAAGTACTTATGCAGACAAGATTCGTGTTTTTTTCCACAATTTTCTCGATCTCTCGTATCCGGTCGCGTGCTGCTCGTCAAGATTAAAAATAGCTCGGTCGGTTCGAAGATTATGCAACACGAGTTCTCTCTGTTATCTTCAGGTAATAAAGAGTAGTCTCGTCGTGTGTCCTGGCGAGTCGAACGAGTCCTCCGCATGGCCACGTGGCCGCCGAACGCCGGCCAACCGTCTGACCTGCATTTCTGATTTTAATCCGAGATAATGCGGGGGTGTCGCGCGTTCAACGCCACATTTGTCTTCCACCAGGTCCAGAAACATTCGGTGAAACGTCGCTTCTATTTCAGCCGACGAAAGTTCCAGGGATAATAGTTTCTTTTAGACGATGGTAACACAGACGGATAGAAAATAGATGAGAGTGAAAGTCGTACGGAATGTTTGCGATATCTCGAATGTGTTAATCCACTTGTGACACTTCGATACGGATCTCTCGTGATAGCGAAAGATGTTTTATAGGATCAAGATAACGAGGCAAGTTTCGTATGTAAATTAATTGTGCGTGAGATATTTCAATACTAGAATTACTAGTCTTTAATATATGCCAGAATGTGTCATTTATATATGTAGATTATAGATGATTGTATTAGGTTGTAATATGAATTTTTTGGATAATTTCAGAACAAACGTACGTTAGCAGCTAATAAGTTAAATAAAAAGAAGTAAATGACGGTATGAAATGTGAAGAACGTCGTATTAACGAGTCTGATACTTTTAGCATGAATATCCTGTTCCCTTCCCTACTTTAAAAAGTACAGATTAAATTAGTAATATTCACAAACAACTATACGATACGAATTTTTAGACCATAACCTCAACATCCACTGTCAACTGTATCTATCGCTTTTATATCATTAAAAAAGAAAAAAGCCAAATCGAACGCGAAACCTTCGTCAATACGGATCGAACAAACAATAGTTTTTTTGTATCATACTGGCATAATATCATCAAATGCACGTTCCACTCTGCGTCATGATGCGTCCTTGATGAAACTATTACCATGTATCTGCGACTGCTCGCAGGCAATTGTGCATGATCTGCGATTTTCTTCGCGGTTATTATCGGTCGATAAACACGAAAATGACGAACCGGGCTTCGCTCGAATCGCCACAGAACACAAACATATATGTATATATAAATAGAACAGAAAAGAGGGAGAGAAAGAGGGAATGCGGCAATTATGCGAGCAGGACAGGTCGAGACACGGCGTTATCGCGGTGCGTTGTCAACCGCGAAAACCGACGACGCGCTGTTGCAGCCGCAGACTGTGCAAACACGCCGCCAATTACGTACACACCGCCGTCTATCGATACGCAAAGACGTAACGGAGCCCACAGCACGCTTTCTCCAAGCAAAGCGCGTGCCACTATTTCCACGAGAGCGGAACGATTCTAGCGGCATTGCTCGAGAGCACGTCGCGGTACTCGCCTCTTATTGCGATAATTAGCTTAGGAAATTAGTACGTGTAATTAGTACGAATGAATCTAATGCATAGAGACGTATACCGAAGTAGATCGGTTGCTATGATTCATCGGTAATTGAAAGATTAAAAGGATGGGGAAAGCACTTGATTCTTACAATATTGTAATACGAATTTGGATAGAAAGGAAATTCTTATGCGAAAGATGCTAGTTAAATTGCGATGATTCTGTACCTTTCCGCGATACGACGAATTTCGTGTTTCGAAGGTGTTGGATGATTTGCAATCAACATGGTAGATGAGATATAGGCAGGCACTCGGCGCACCACCATTCAACGTACGATTCACCAGTCAAAGATCGATGATCGACACTCATTTCTCCGCGGTGTTGGAAATATATAACTAAACAAACTATAGTCGTATATGGCCATGTAAATTGACATTCGATCACTTTTGTTTAAGCGTTTGATTTCAAAATTTCGATCCACTGTGAGAATCCTCAAGATCAAAAGACTTTGACGGCAGACCCGATGTAAATTACACAAAACACGTTAAGAGGATTAAATAATACTTGAAATCACCGAAAGAGAAGGTCTTGCACACGGTAAAGAAGTTTTTCACGATTTCGCACTACAACATTCAGCATTCACAGCGAGGAATTTCCGCACGCGTTCAACCGACGTCAGTCGTGCGGCGCGACTCTTCGGCTCACTGACAGACACGTGGGAGCTCGGGAACGTCACGTTCGGGATCACGTGTCCGACGTTCACCGGGGCACGAACGATTCGCCAGTACAGCCACGATGACGCTCATGATCACGTTGATCTCCGGCGAACTGTCATCGACACGAGCGCGAGAAGGAAGCAGTGGGAACACGAGCGACGCAGCTACCACGACTCCGCGTCCGCGTCAGAGCTTCTGACTCGGCAGAAGTACAGACAGAAACGAAACTACACAATGTGACGGCTAACGCACGCACACGAACGACCAACGCGCGGCCAGAGCAACGAAGAAAGAGAAACAGAGAGGGAAAGAAACGGGAAACTGGTGGCAGACGCGACGACGTTGTGTGAGTGCGTATACGCGCACGTGTGCAGACGAAGACGAGTCGAACGCGAGCCGAAAGAAAAAAAGGGACGCGTTGTTACACATGTAGACGCGTAGAAATTTGTGTGTGTCGGTGCACGAGCCGCTCGTACGCGTGTGCGTGAATGGTGAATGTGTGCAGAGAAGCGTATCCTCCTGTCGAGCGTGGAACGGACGAGAGCGTCGAGCTGTCAGCGCACCCCACCCCGAATCCCCCCTCGAAACCAACCCCTCCTACCGTGACGAACCCCCACTCTGCTTCGCTTTCCCTCGTCCACGCTTCCCTCTCTACCCGCCGCTTCGCTCTCTTCCTCTCGCCCTTTTTCCACGCCGCCCCGTGCAACCCTCTGTGTCGCTGCGCGCTAAGCCACGTCGAAGAAAACCCAATGGAACGGGGGCAAAAAAGGCGCATCACTCAAGAACCGAGGTTCAACGAATGGTGAAATTTTGTTGGCCTTGAAATCTCAAATCTCATTACATATTTCATATTATCGTTATAAGTGGTATTGGTTGCGAGGATTCCGGAATTTATCGAAAGACAGAATCTCTGTAGATGGAACGTTCTTTAGATAGATGGTTCATAGTCGCGTGCAGGCAGTTGGGATGAATTTATTGCTTTCCGAGCCACTGGAATTAAGTAGTAAAGCGAAGCTACGTGCGATTTCATTTACGATTGTCAACGGCGATCACACTATCCGGTCAAGTTAATTTCCATACATTTAAACCGCGCCGCCTCTATATCTCTGTATTATTCGTCGGTGGCGCATCAACGCCTCTGGAAATCTTCATAATGCTATGCAGTCGGCCGAGGTTTAAATACTATTCACAAAACATCCTACCCTACCTCTTCTTTCTCCCAACAAATTTCAAATGTCACCACCGCTCGCTCCAGCGGGCAACGAGCGACACGGAACGGCAGACAGGAACGAAAAGAGGAGGAAAAAAAAAAAGAAAAGAGGGAACGCGGTCACAGAACAGAAGAATATAACGCAGACCGGCGGAAAAGCGCGGCCGGGTCCCTTCGCGTCCATCGCGACGTAGATGGATCATAATTCTCGCTTATACCTGCGAAACAACTGCGGCGTCTCCGGCGCCCTTTTTGCCTTTCGATTTCGACTTCGTCCGTATACTAGCTGCCCCTCTCGTACACGTCGATGCGTGACCAGAGACTAGTCCGTAATCATGATAAAATGTCAGCTTGGTGACGAGGAGTCGAGCGAGCTGAGCTCGCGACCAACGCATTCCCGTAATTGTCCGAAAGTTGTAAATCACCGGCGGAAACGGGAAATTTGTGGCGCGCCAAGATTCGCGCGTTTCACTTTTCAAGGGGAAGTAGACACGAAGGGACGTGCTGGATATTTTTTTACAGAAATGTGAAACAAAAAAACGGGACGGTGTTGTGATAGAAAAATTTATTGTGAGTCGCAGCAACGAATGGGTTAATCGTAATTTTGAAACTTTCATTGTTACAAAATACCAATCGTTAGAAGGTACGAACACTCGTGCGATTGATCGTAGATGTGTAACGAACAGATTGTTGCTTTTTATTGCTTGCAGAGCGACAAGATAGAGGCATTTTTGAATCATTCGAAGGCTACATTCGATCAACTTCATATTCTCAATTTCCACATTTTAATGACACGTTATACTGTTACATTACCTTTTTCTTTTCTACCAGTCGCGGAGAGACGCGATCGCGAGGAAGCGCGTCAACGGGAGTCGTAAATTCTCGTTACGATTACACAATCGACGCAGCCAACTGATCGATCTCCCCTATTTCGTTTAGGATAATAGAGGTAGTTTAATGAGTAGAATGCTTGATTAACAAGTTCAAAGATAGTAGATATTTCCAACTCTACTTTGTAGAGAAGATATGAATGAAGTACGTGACTGATCTAAGGGTGGAAAACCTGGTAATCTGACACTAAGAATTGACAAATACTAAATTCTGAGGCGTAAAAGTCCGTGATGATTGTAGCGCTGGCTGTAAGATGTCGCTGATGGGAGGTACTGCTATTATTCTTCTAATTAAATGCGTGGAAGAAAAATCGGACTGCGGTCGCCGGGATTCGAACCCGCGTCCCGAACGTTCGTAATCTAAGGCGCTAACCACTGCGCTGCCGTCGTCCGACTCTAGTTAGTGTCGAGTGGTGGTATTTACTGTTGAGTGCCGCCACAATTCCATACCAGAGATAAAACAACATCGAATTCCACCCCTCCACAAGTTAATACCAAAAGAAAATACCGTGCTTATCGTTGAACGTCCGGGCCCATTTCCTGTTCCATTTTCCCTGGCTTCCTGTTCGCCCTACCATCAAACCGTGTCCAAGGCCCACCCCATCGTCACGGATAGAAAATGTCAGTCGCCAGTCGAGGGGTTGGATTCGCGAGTCAGCTCGAAGGATAGCCATCGTCTGTGTGTTCATGTATGTTAGTGTAGATCCAAGGAGCTTGTCTCGAGGGACGATTGAACGGTCTGCCATTGGCGGAACAACCGGAGGCTGACCTTTGGGGAGGCGAGAACCGAAGGGTCCTGATTACCGACGAAACGGATCCCTTTGTCCTTGCGGACGAAGGGGCAATAGATCGCCTTTGTCGGGAAATTTGCCGCGTGTATGGAATGGATCGTGCAAACATCATGTGTTTGCGCTCCCGCTGTTCATTTCCTCGAGAACATTACTATTGAAAACGAGAAATTGACGAAGAAAACGACACCCACGGTACAGCTTTATTGGTCGCGACGCCATCATTTATCTTGCTCTTATCGCTCATTGCCTTCATTCGCGCACACAACTCTACTACTTTGTACTAATAAAGACGTAGATGTATTAGGTTGTCGGAAAAGTGTCTTTCTTTTACAGACCCGTCTTTTACAACGATGCATCTTTATACAAACATGAAAGCTAATCCGTCGAACGTTGTGATCTTTATTTTGATAGAGCAAAATGGATCAAACGTAATTCGATAAAAGAATATAAAACGGAAAATATAGTGTATCCATTATTTTCTTGTAAAACGAAAAAAACTTTATTCAGAGAGAGAAACGAGAAAATTAAAGCCTATTATTAGATATAGATAATAGAGAAAACTTCCTTTATCCGAACGCCATTTATTGTAGCAAAATTTCAGTTCCTATTTGGTGAAATCAAGCCCTGAAGATGGAATTCATTTGCCTGAATCTATTGTGCAGGATGTAAAGTCAACGAATACATATACAGAGATACACATATACAATACAATAAACAGAGGATTAAGAATACGATCGATCTTCGTTGATATCCATCGACTAAATAAATAGCAAGTCAGACATTTTTAAAACCTGATAATGAAGAGTCCTACTATTCCGAAATCAGCATTCTCGCATTGTATATCGCGCACACTTGAGAAGAATAACTCTAAACAAATACGTAACCATAGATCAAGAGGACCAGTGATCGTACAACAATATGAACTTCAGCTATACGAGTTATTTGCCTCCCAATGGGTTTAGCTAAATGAAGTTGTACTAGCTGTTCGATCTTAATCTTGCACGGAATATTCTACAGCATGTTGCAAATAATTTAAGTGCTGACTTATTTTTTAACCATCCAACGATGCAACTTTTACAGCGACTCAAGCTACGTATTTCCAAGTGTCGACGAATCAAAGAAGACGCGTTTCCAAGGAAAATGGAGTCGGTGTTCGCACTGCGGTCAGCGGAGTGATGACTCTATCCAATCGACCGGGCCGATTTCTCATCCGTATTCATCCTGTAGCCGTGGGCAGAGCCGCGGCCCAGACCAGGGAAGAAAGAAATGAGCCCGTGGTCGGGGGCAGAGAAGCGCCTATGATTTATGGCCGCCATTACGGTCCTGATAATTATATGCTGCCCTATGGCCGCCCCCTCGTGCACGTCGCACGAAAGAAACGAGAGAGGATCGGTAGATGATATCCTGCCTGCTGACCGGCAATACACAACGACCGTGGCTGTTGCTCGAACTTACGAAACAACCGAACGAACGAAAGCAGCCGGACGCGGCCGGCCGTTCCTTCTGATTGCTTCGATCGTTTTGATACGCTTTGATATTCCGGGAGGGCAAGTATGGGTTTCAACCCTCGGTTCCCAACTCGGCCAAATTGCCGCCGAAGGAGAAAAATTACGCGGCTCGAATTACGCCATGATGCCTGCCATCTGGTGACGATTACCGATCCTCCGCACCGTGGCGCTTGCTACCGATGATTATGGATTTGTTTCCTTGTCTTTACGGTCACGAAGAATCGGTGCTAGTTCTGGGGCAAGAAATTCTCAGTTCGATGCTAACAATAAAGGATTCTTGATCCTTTGAATAATAAAATGACGAAGAATTTAGAATCATTGCTAATATTAAATAGAAAAATTCTGTGGTGACGAACGATTTGGAAAATAATTATTTCCATATAGAGTGGAAACAATACAGTAAATAAACATCAATGCGTAATTGTATTACGTGTGACGACATCCAAGATGTAAAAATGTCTATGTTTGATCTCGCTCGTATTACATTGTTAAAGGGTTAAATGTTCGTTGCAAGTAGCGAGTGTCAAGGTTTAAAGAAGAATAAATTTCAACAATTGTTTTTATTGCAAACCCGCTTCAGGATAACGTAAATCGTGTTACCCGATAAAGAGAACATATAAAAGACATAGATCTGTTGTTTAAATTGATTTTAAAGAAACTTTTTACAAACTGCTAGAAAGCTAAAAAGGAAATATGTGGGAACAGTTTCAGCACGTCGATAGACGAAAACAATTTTCAGAGATAGCGAGAGAAGAAAGGTAGGCAATGGAGAAAACCAGACTCTTGACCCTCGCAAGACAAAGTATTCGTACGACCGCGAAAATCCCTACTCTCAGCTGTCGGACAATGGTGGTCGTAAATATCGTGTGCAAAGAGGCTGGTAGTTTCTTTACTACTCCCCGAGGACCACTTATTACGTGGATTCCCAGGGCAGAATACAATCATCTAAGTATCTCTCAACGACCATCATCGAATCAAATTCACTGAACTAATGACAGAGTGTCGCGTGCATCGAAGGAAACGGCGGCAAGCTCGACTTATTGCGAAAGATTACAAAGACGGTTTCACCGATCTCGATTTCGTGCACGGACTTTCAACGTCCAAAGTATTCTTCCTTAAAAAACGAAACTTCTACCGAACTTCGGCAGCTGCGGCATTTTGCCGATGAAACACCCAAATTATGTTCGCTACACCTTTGAAAGTAAGGGTTGTTCGCTACTGTTAACGATTTTTTATCGGAATAGTGAATATTATTGGTTAGAAGATTGTACATTTTTTAATCCTTCTGTTAGATTGTCCGAAATGTTTCTTTCGTTTTATAAGGAAATAATAGACGCACAGTGTTTTTTGTTTTATATTAGTTTTGTTGAGATTTTTGGGTCTTAATAGCAGAAATAATGGTATAGGAACATTAAATTTACATTTAGAATTTATATTAGAATAATTATATATTTATTTGATAAACGATTGCAAAGATATTCATCGATACAGACTTGCACGCGTCTCACCAGTTTCTTCCATATTCGACTTAACCCATCAGTTTACGTTCATTTGTTTTCGAGACTCAGCGCACACACATACTTCCACACACTGATATTCACATACAAGTATTACTACTGTGCATCTAACCTAGTCTAGCACATAAAATTATACATATCTCAATATGTTTATCGAATATAATAATAGAAATAGAAATGGAACACACGTAATTCAATAAAATAATATAAAACAGAAATTCTCGTTCATCTATCATCACCGTATGAAACGAAAGAAACTTTTCGGATAACCTAATACATTCTTTGAATCACTTTCCAATGAGTTGAAGTCTTTAGTTACTAGAAAATAAAATAAGGAAGAATCGTCATTAATATACATGATTTGTCATCTAAATATTATAGTAGCCTTCTTCTTAAAACATTAGAAGCCTTCGTTCGATCGAAACGAAAGCAAAATTGAAGAACAAAATATTCGAAGGTTCCAACAGGTTTAAACTCGAATGATTCAAGCACTGTCCATCTACTTTTGAACTCGTTCGAATAATGATAAGCTATGACACGTATCTTACGAAGCAAGAGATTGCAGGCTCGTTCGCAATAAATTAAAAAAAAGGGGGGGGGGAACAGAAAACGCGATTGTCTGTCGAATATAGCGCCAGTAGACGAAGGACGATTACGCAATAAGATACTCGTTACGCTCGTTGCGACCAGTGAAATATTTTACAGGGACGCGTGAACAGACGAAACAAACATGCCACGGCTGGCTATAAATTACAAGCGCTCTAGAAAAAGACGGAGAAAAATAAAGGTCCATGGTGATTTGCGTTCTCGTGACAGAATTAAGACCGCCAGCGTCGTCTGCCTGTGTTCTGGTATTGAGACGTCGCGCCGACGATAACGTGCCGTTGCGTCACGCTCTTTCACTTTTACAATAACAAATCGACAGCCCATTGTACATCGAAACATCGACGATGCATCGTCGAACGTACGTACGCGTAAGTACGCGTAAATGTGAATCGCGCGAGCATCGTGATTTGCATAACCAAGCAGACAGACGAGCAGGGGGCCGCCACTGCACACAGAAGCATCGCGTGAAACGTAGCCGGCTACACGTGTAAGCTGTGCAACGTGGTAAACACGATGTGTACAAGGAATGGCGGAGGATTCATGAGAAACGACCGGGTGGATACCTGTGCTTCTCGCTACGAGCCACGTGGCATTGTTTTGTCCTTATTTCGCGGATGAAACTTTTCCTCTCTTTTTCTTTTTTTATATTTATTTATGTTTGGATTCTGAACTTTAACTTCAATTTTAATTTGAATTTCTGCTTAATGGATTATTGGATTATCGAATTGGTGGATTATTAATGGCGATCACAGAGGATCAATAAGCCATAAATTTCTCGGTTACTATCGAATTTTCTAGTCCTAGAAATCGTTCTACTGGAAACATCTAACGCCATCTGGAAGCTAAGATTTCGCCGAGCGATACGTAACGTTGTTATTGTTTCTTACGAGACGAAAGGATCAAATTACACGGACGAACGATAAACTCGCGCGAGAGTAAAGTTACCAAGACTGTGGAAACAAGCAATTCTAACTTTCTTCGACATAACCTAATTCATCTCGATAATAATAATATTAATAACCCTCAACGAAGTTTAATATCGCTTAATTGTAATTCTTCCATCAAAACCAATCATCCTACAGAATATCGTACAACAAACTCTCTAATCGCCGTCGGCTCCAGAAGTCTCGGTGACCTCTATATCCATCGATATAAGAAAGGAGGATCAGGAAAAAGAGGGAGAGACAATGTCGGCCTTGACAATCGAGCGAAGAACAGCGCGGTTATTGTTCACCGCGATGCAATTAGCGCGGCATAAATCACGCGAATAACGAGGCGCGGCGCCCCGAAGGCGTCACACGATGTCGCAAGTGGTAGCGAGAAAGGATGAAAAGGACAGAGGGCAGAAGAACAGACGACGTGGACGTACGGGGGCGACTGGCGTTCCGTTCGCCAACTGCGCGACGTTCCTTCGGAAGAACTTCCAACACGAACGACTCTCTCTCTCTCTCTTTCTTATTCTTCCTGCGTCTCTGTCTTTATGCGTCCTCTCGCGGTGTTCTTCCTCACTGTCTAGCAGTTGCCATCGCGAACAGCAACAGTGTTGCCAGAAAGCCCACGCGTCATCCATCTTGCCGCGCGCTAGCACGAAAATAACTCGAATTTAAGAAGCTCGCGTTGGAAAACAATAAGGGGCGGGTTCTGCGATTGCGTAACGGTATCGTTTTTTCGACGAATTAGCGCGGACCTTCCGCGTTCCACGAACGAGAGATGGATTGAGTTAGCATGTTGTTGATTGTCGGCTCGAAAACTTGAGTAACGTCGCTTTCAAATTGATGGGATTGTTGGAGAAACAGGCTGCTTTGTGAATGATATAGGTGTATTATAGTTGTAATAATTTAGTGGTAAATTATATAGAAGAAATAACGACGCTTCGCGTGCTGAGAGTTTCCCTTTGGAATTAATGCGATTGAATTATCAGAGATAATAGGCTGGTTGATGAACGACGTTGGTAATTCAAGTAATTCGATAATAAATTACCTAAAAGATATAATAGAGAGAATTTCGAAAAAATTGGCGAATATTAAGGCACGTTATATGCATACAGAGGAAATAAACGCAGATCGGACAATAGAAATCATGGAGTTACGGTTCACCGAGTATCCTATCGGTTTTTCCCCTTTTTCAGTCAGAGAAATGAAAAAGCCACGTAGATGTCTCTCGGTCAATAGATATCGACGCGTCCCGTTAACCTATTAAAGACACATTTCGAACGCGGATAACGTGCCCTCGCCCCATTGTTCCCCGGTCGCCTATTTATCGCCTCCCATTGGCTCGGGGCGCGGCGAAATCGCTGCTGAATTTATGCGCATTTAAAAAGCGGTTAGAAACCACGACCACTAAAATAGGGTAGAAAAACGCGTTAAACTCTATATAATTTGGTAGATAATCTGTCGGTAAATTATCGAACACGTGGCCTCTTGGTTTACCATATAGCGTTTCACTTCTATCGAATTTCGTTACTTTGGTCTTTCCGTCCGAGTCGTTGATTTATCGCGATGGAAAGTATGAGAAATAACAAGGGGGATGTATATTTGACACTGCGTTGCATGGTTCGTTCCCGAAATAAAAATGTTTCAGTAGAACTGGCGTTAGAACCTTTCGAGTATCTCCTCGTGAGACCAATAGCTTCGGTTTACGTACGAAGGAACTCGTTAACGAACCGCTTTTCTCCGATTTCTCGCTGAAAGAATCCAACCAAGGGTCGCGCGATAACGAGATGGAGCCAGTTGGGATGAAGTACCTACGTAAATTGAGACTGCAAGGGTTAGTTTCAAAAGGGGTTAAAAGCGCTATTATACTTTTAGTCGATCGAAATCTTGTTACGCATTTGAAAATTTAATTATTTTTTACTAAAATTAATTATTTATTACTAATTATTAATTATTAATTCTTGCGCTGTTTGATTCTCTTAACTGTACGATCTTCGCGCTACTTTTGATTTTTGAGAACCGAGCGTATTCCTTTATTTTTAACAAACTACTTCAGTTTGAAGAAAATATCGAGATATCGTTACTGAGAATTATGATCAAAATATTGTTGTTGAGAAAATGTGGTAGTTAAGGGGCACCAGATTGACCGTGCTACGATTTTTAATATCATTTTCTTTAATATTTGAGGAGAATTTATGCACAAAATTAAGATAACAGATCACATATTTGATTGTCCCAAAAGTTAATTTCGTTTTGTAGATAGAATAGATGGAACAACATTGTTTGTTTTATATTCTTTTATTGAATTATGTGCGCCACATTTTGTTCCATTACTACAAAATGAATCATACATAATTTTGTTCTATTACTATACAATGTATCGTACATAATTCAATAAGTAATATAGAACAAGAAATGACACACATAATTCAAGAACATAATTCAATAAAACAATATAAAGCAGAAAATGTTGTGCAGCTATTATTTCCTTATAAAACGAAAGGAACTTTTGGGGCAACCTGATATGTGATATTATCTTAACTTTATGCATGAATTCTCCTCGAATATTAAAACTTCTTTTAAACGTTGAAATAAAAATAATATTAAAAATCGTAGCACGGTCAATCTGGTGTCTTAACTACCACATTTTCTCTTAATCCCAATCCCAAGATTTAACCAATACTCGAAGATGGTATCCCGCTGGGGGTAGCCATATTGTTTAACAATCAAGTTAGAAAAATTTACCAATTGTCTAGCTGGACAAATTGTAAAGTACAAATTAAATAATTAAAAAAAAAAAAGAAAAGAAAAGAAAAGATTCAACCAACAAGTGGGAAGGGAAGCAGAGCTGGAACTTTGAACGAAACTCTGCAGTGTCCCCAAGGAATAAATTCGAGATCGTTCGGGGAGTCACGTTTTCATATCTCGACCTTGAATACGACTCGTTGTCAAGCAAAAATGAGCCGGAAAAAAAGGAAAGAAGCATCGTAGGGAAGAAGAAGGCCGGTAGACACCAGCAACACAGAATTTTCCTTCTTCCCTCGTAAACTGTACCGTTGCCTCTGTTTATCCTTTGTAACGAATGAACGGTCCGCGTTCTGGGGAAATCGGGGAAAGTTTGCGCAAGACCATTGTGGGCCTAGGGAGCGAAAAAAGAAAGTTAAAACCTCGTGAGAGCATTGTTGGTTGCGTCACCGGCGGGCTATTCCTCCAACCCTCCTCTGTCCCCCCTCTTTTCCCTTCTTTCGCCCGGAGCCGACGAGGCCTCGTGTATAATATCAAAATTTATGGCACCGGCCGCTCCGGGGCCTTGCGCTGGGTACGCCGTACCATCAAGCTTCTTCTCTTCAGCACCTTCCGTCTGCTTTGCCTTATTCCCTTTGCCCTTTTCCATTCGCTCTTCCTTACGTTTCGCCGTTCAAGCAGCTATTATCGAAACCGAGATCCTGTTTTCGCTCTAGCATTGTGTACACGTAGCTTCTTTCTTAAGGCAACGAGGCTCTATTTATGAACCTTCTGCGAAATAGATTTTATTTTCAAGAACCAAGGTGCCTTCTATTGCTAAATTGTGCTCGAAGCACGAAGATGTTTTTTTACATTTTGAATCATCGACAGGGCTCTTCGTTCTACGGAATTTTCACGCGAACGAGTGTTTTCGATTATACAGGGTGATTGGTAACTGGTGGTACAAGCGGAAGGGGGGTGATTCTAGGCGAAAAAAGAAGTCGAAAATATAGAATAAACATTTTTCGTTCGACGCTTTGTTCTCGAGAAAATCCACTTTGAATTTTGGTTCGGTACGCGTCTCGTTATAACGGATCTCACTGTAGATCGTTGTCTCGATTGACGTTATTTCTTAAATTTTTAAAATTTTCAAATTTTTAAATTTTCAAATTTTCAAATTTTTAAATTTTCAAATTTTTAAATTTTCAAATTTTTAAATTTTCAAATTTTTAAATTTTCAAATTTTTAAATTTTCAAATTTTCAAATTTTCAAATTTTTATTCTATATTTTCGACTTCCTTTTTCGCGTAAAATCACCCCCTTTCCGCTTGTACCACCAGTTACCAACCACCCTGTATAAGAACAATGACTTTATCTAATAGTTTTGAATTTCGAAAAATCAAGCAAACAAAAGGAAGTTATAAAGACACTACGTACTATGACGATCTTTGCCAAACTAAATGTAATTCGCAATGTAACGAGCTCATCTGAGATACCTACTGTTATTTATCTAACAATTATTTTACATTAATTAAGTTCTTTGAAATATACATATAAACGGAATACTATAAGAAGCTTCCATAAACCATAGTAATCTAATTGTTCTTTACCAAATTACCGATCCGAGATGTACCTTTATACTGCTTCCGTCGATAGACCATCCTATCTGGTACAATCGCTTTGTTTACTTCTACAGTCTCTTGGTTGCTCAATCCTCAGTTCCCCAATTCTCGTATATTTTATTTCCGCGTCAGAGAAACAAGCTACTTTCAGGCCAGCGAAAAAGGACATTTATCCTACCAAGAAGCTTTCCTGTTGACAACCATGTTCCTCTCTGTGAAACATCCTCGTCCTTTCACCGAAATCCCAGCCGCGCTTATTAATAACCGAGTCATGAGAATTGGCGCACATGCGGGACAGTTTGCGTGCCAAGGTAATCAGTATAATGATCAGCGGTCGAATTGACGTATCGTCAAGATAATATATATGACGGCACACGGTGGCAGATGTGTTGCACGACGTGACGTGGTCTAACGCGTCATTGATAGCCTTCCGTACCTCCTATTTCCCCTTGATCGGCTCGTCCCCTCCCCCCTTTCTCGCTTCCTCTTGCTCGTTGTGTCTGTTTCACTCTATACTGTTCCCCTTCCCAGCAGCCACCCTCCATCAAATTTTCCTATCACCCCCCGTCCGTTCCCTTCATTTCCTGCCTTCGCAACCCTCCCCCACCCCCGATGCCGCGCTGTCACGAACGGAAGGGCCGTAATGCGAGCGAGGGGAACCTCAGCCAACCAGCATCGTGGCTTGTCGACCTAAGAATCGCGCGCGAGCCGCGCCCAGAGTCGATCTTTTCCTCAAAAAAAACCAGCATGGCGTATTTTTTTAAACGAATGTCATAAAGCTGGAAGATTGTCGAGATGGCAGATGCTTCTGACGCCTTGAGAAGTAAAATACGGACCGTAGAGTGTTGGGACCCGGGTAAGTAACGTTGAGGCCAATTGTATTTTGTATGTCGAAGGGATTATTGTAATAAAGAGTAAGAGTTATAAATTCGTGGAAAATAAATTTTTGTACTTTTAGATCTGAAGGCTTTGTCTTCCGCGTGCGACTATTACCCAAGTATCACACAGAGGCACGTAACTGAATGACGATCGAGACAAGGGTTCTCGTACATGGTCGTTTCTAGTTACTTCTTACTATCGTTCATTTTCATTTCTCACTTCTCGTTACGTATTTTAATGGGCAGAAGATTGCTGCAGTCTTTAATTACGCGATAGCCAACTAGACCTTCTTTACGAAGACACGCGAGACGAGTCGATGACTTGATCATTCGATAGAAGAATTTCCTACAATATCAAAATTCTACAATAGAACGTATATCTCATTTACTCAGTTTGTAGCGCATAGAACGCTTATAAACGGAAAGAAGTCGGTCGAGCTACAAGAAATCAAACCGGATAAATCGTTTCGTTTCACGGTTTTTCCACGGCAGATCGATTTCATTTGGCGAGACGAACGATTAATCTACTCGTGGCGCGAACGCAGAAGGATCTCGCGGCTCTCTTGATCGAGCGCCAATTATCGGCATTTAATCAAAATGACCGGCCATTAAGGTATCTAGGTAAGCGATCTAGGCTCGCGGACAAACGAGCCGGAGGAATGTTTCCTGGGAAGCTCGTTCCACGCGCAGTGGCGCGGTGGTCGACAGCGAGGCATCCGATCGGCACGTCGATGAAATTTGTTGACGCGCCGGAAGAAAAACGGCATTGTGACGCGCTGTCGAGCGGTCGGCGATATGGCCGCCTTCGTAACACAACAAGAACCAACCGACCAATTGCAGCTAACACTGGAATCCGTTTTTTTTGCGTGGACCCCACGGCCCGACCTGGAATCCGCCGCGGAACAATTACAATTAAAGAGCGGTTAGCGAATTACCGAATGGCCATGGCACGCGGCGCACCACGCAGCCTGATCGTGCGCCCGCACTTTTCGAGGAAACGGTAATTCTTGCGTCGTCGTTAGTCTTGCAAGGACTGTTGAGAAAGCGCGTGTATCCAGTGGTCGAGTGAGCGAAACTTCTTCCAGTTTCTTTAATCATCGTGATAGGCGACACGGCTATTTCTGTACTTTTATTTTTAAGTTGGTATTGGGCATCGAAAGGTTATGTTGTTATCATAAACTTTGTTTGGATGAAGATGTTGTGCAGCTGGGGAAACTGATTGGCGGAGAAGCGAAGATATCGTTTCTTGCTTGTGGTAAGATGGGAGTTGGCAGTTGACAAGTTAACCTCTCCCAGTTTCTTGAAACATCGTGATAGGTGACACGGGTATTTCTGTACTTTTATTTTTAAGTTGGTATTGGGCATCGAAAGGTTATGTTGTTATCATAAACTTTGTTTGGATGAAGATGTTGTGCAGCTGGGGAAACTGATTGGCGGAGAAGCGAAGATATCGTTTCTTGCTTGTGGTAAGATGGGAGTTGGCAGTTGACAAGTTAACCTCTCCCAGTTTCTTGAATCATCGTGATAGGTGACACGGCTATTTCTGTACTTTTATTTTTAAGTTGGTATTGGGCATCGAAAGGTTATGTTGTTATCATAAACTTTGTTTGGCTGAAGATGTTGTGCAGCTGGGGAAACTGATTGATGGAGAAGTGAAGATATCGTTTCTTGCTTGTGGAAAGATGGGAGTTGACAAGTTTTCTGTCGGAATTGACAGAAATGAAATTTGCAGTATAGAAACGACGTTATCAACGGAACGGACTCGCAAGAACTTTCATAAATTGTTTTAAAAAAATATTCATATTTACATTTCGCTGAAAAAACCGAGTTATCTTCCTTGGAAATAATAGCTGCTAGGAACGTGGGAAGAAGTTGGCTATCCATGGCATCGCTAATTGTACAGGAGGAACGAAGACCAGCGTGTTGCGTAAACATGCAGAAGTAGCGAAAAACGTGAAAGCGGCCAAACGATTAATTTATTTCCAGGCGATCTACCACGGATTTGTTACGACAATTATCACAAAACTACGAAAAGTGCAATACGCTAATAATAAGAAGAAATTTACTCGCCAAGAAGAATATAAATTAACGATTCGCCCATACAACAGAAAGCAATTTCATCGATTATTCTCGCTATCTTCATTACGTTAATTCCTGATTTCTCGGATTTTCCCAAACGAAAAAATCTATCGCCGGACGATCGATCGCGTTAAAACAGACCCAAATAGAGTGCGACGGCAGCCACGTGTTACGAAGCAGACGCACCCGCGCCAATAACGATTAATCTTTCAGCGACTTCGATTCCCGCTACCTGTGCAATTTATTCGTTCTTCGATTCGCTTAGCGCGACCGCGTTCGTTTATTTTTACGGGGCGCGGCTTTCGATTTCATCGGGCGGACGTGTTAGCGGAAGATACCCCCCGGGAAACGAAAATCGGGGGAAAAAAGCGGATGAAAAATAGTAGGAAAGAAAATAGAATGAACGAAAAAGGAAAAAAGAGGAACGAGGAAAAATCAGATAACTTCGTCGATGTTGGAACGTTTCATCGATAGCGGCGGGAATTTTGATGAATAAGCAGGAATTCGGTAACGAATTTTGGCGGCAGCATTGATCAACCGTTACCGAGGCTATCGTAATGTGACACTCGAAGCGTGTCGCTTGTTGCGGCAGCGGCGTTAATTTAAACGTCACGTTATCTCCGCGTACGTCGCGCATTTTATCATAACGTTCCGGCCAGTCGATGCACCGTTCAAGCGAATTTCGTGTCGTTTCTTGGCGACGTTCAAGGCCTGTCACTAGCCGCTCTCCAATATTTTCCTCTGCTAAATTATTCAACGAGTGACCTGTTGTACGTAAACACGACCGTGCACCCTCTGCCTTCCCTGTAATTCGACTGACACGCGGCTCTCGTTCGTCGTATTTTACGTCGCTCCTCCTTATCCGATTTTAATATTAATTAAGAATAGTGTAAATTGTTACATCTTTAGTAAATTCGTTAGAGGAAAATCGTATTTTAAATATTAGCGACAGTTTTATAAACAGATTTGGACGCATCATCGTAGAACGACTTCATGCGAATAATTAACAGAGTGGATAATTAAGTGCTTGAGTAGAGTGGGGATATCATTAAACCTTCGTTATATTCGTTAAAGAAGAAAAAATTATATTTTTAATATTGGCGATAATATTCGAAATTTTGACATACCATTGAGAAATCTTCAGAGTGAATGACAGTAATCTAATTACGGTATAGTGAGAATGTACAATAAATTTGAGATTATTGGTAGAAGAAAATTGTGAAACCTTTGCTAAGTGCATAGAAAAATAAGTGGAATTTAAATATTATCCACACGTTCTAAGAAAAACGATTTTGTTTGAAAAATCGGTGAAACGTAAGAATGCCGTCGTGCAGGCGTCCAATTCGTGCGGCTGGATTACACCACGGTTGGAAGTGTTAGAGCGATAAATTGCGGGAGACGGCCGGCCAAATTAATTAGTTTGCCGGTGAATCAGAACTGCGAATTATATTTAGCGAGACGCGCGACGCTCATTGTTGTCGCGAGCGTCGAATTCCGTGTCCGGCCTGTTTCTCGAGCAAACAAATCCATGATTCGAAACTCGCTGGTTTCGCGTCCGTCTCGAATCGAAGGCTCGTTGAGATTCGACCGACGGACAGCCGTGGAATTTCAGCCGGCATTTCTCCCTCTTAGGACCACACCGGTCGCATTCTCCGGTGGATAATTCGTAAAAAGCCAGGCGATGCTCGCGAAACCGGATCTCCATCGCGTTATTGCGGCAATTCGGTTGGCTGCGCATCGTTTTATTAGCGTTCGCGCTCGATATCCGAAGGGAGGCCGCGAGAACCGGTGCACCGCTGTGTTTTTCGCCGGTGCACGTGACACGATCCGCGTACTTCCACGA
Organism: Bombus flavifrons; assembly: GCF_040668555.2. Lineage (NCBI taxonomy): Eukaryota > Metazoa > Arthropoda > Insecta > Hymenoptera > Apidae > Bombus > Bombus flavifrons. The sequence goes on along the minus strand of NC_138459.1, from coordinate 3,909,678 downwards.
ATCGTGAAATCTACGCTCGAGAAACGAGACTCGACGACTCAATCCTGGTGGAAAAAGCACCAGGAAATCTCGTCCGTTTCCAAACATCGGCGCGAGTTACACGTGTCGAGGTGGCAGTTTCGACGACGTGCAGCCGTGCACACTGGGAATAAAAACACGCTATGGATCGCTACGGTTCGCGTTGACGAAGAAGACGAGGAAGGAGAAGGAGAAAAGAAACGGAGAATGGAAGAATGGCGGTGAAAAATGAGGAAGAATGGGAGTGAACGCGCTCACCTCCGTCGCTTCTTTTTCCGTCGCCTCCGTCGGCGAGGTCTCCTCCTGGTTTCCCCCCTGTGCAAGGGGGTAGCTAGGTTCCCCTGTAGTTTCAGGGCCGTTGCTGCTACGCTGGCCCCGGTTTCCCCTTCTGCCTGGCTTCTTCCCTGCACCGGGGGCCTTGTTGTCCGTGCCCCGGCGCTGGGCTCCGTCGTGGCTGGTTCTTCCCTCCACGCACCGGCACCTCCTCGGGCAGCCCCGTGGCCCTAGTCGTGCTCGTGGTCGTGGTCCTGGCAGACCGAACGTGAACACGTACAGTCACCGAGCCAGCCAGCACCGAATTATTTGGCCTCGAGTGGAAACGACCCGACACCGTCCACCAAACATGTGTCCTTCGTGGAAACTTACTCTGCTCTACGACGCGAAGCGACCATTCGAGTCCAATCACCATCACCCTTCTCTCACACGAGCCTGTTCGCTACCACCGTTTCACAGAATCCGCGATCGGTACCGTATTCTCAAATACGCGTGTCACTTCTCAGTGTTTTTCTTCGCGTCCTCTACGCCCGCACACTAACGAAAACCACTCGACCTACTCGTGTCAACGTTTCGCATAAAATCCCACTGAGTAAACAGTCGTGGAACGTTTAACGTATCGCGAGTGCCAGCCACAGCCAAGCCGTCTGCCGATGAATAACAATAAAAAATAAGCGAGCGATTGCCTTAGCGAGTCATGAACCCGACTGGTTCATTCGATCGTATTTCGTGTTCGATTGTGAGGCGAATGCAGCTGGTTGGATCCGCGAAGCCCGTTGATGTAACAACATCCGCCGGCGTCGCGACAGACGAAAGAAGATTTTCAATTCGCCAAGTGGTAGACACACCGCGTCAACTCTCTTCCAATGACTTCACCGTGTGCCGCCTCAGAGCGTCGTAGGATCGTCTCTGTTAACTGGACGCACTTCCCTCTGTAGAGACGTGGACACACCAGCGATAGGCTGGATTCAGCGGACGTTTCTTCTCCGGGCGATCATGTCGCACGTGCACACCGTGGTCGCGATACGATCGTGGAGCGTGTGGTTCGAAATGATCGTTGTTCGTCACCGATGACGGAACGATACTCGCGGCGGCATTATTCCGTCGACGATCGACGCGCGATTCAGCTGGTACAATAGCGTTGGCCAGCGTCGGGTGGGCCGCGCGTTCCTCGATTTTCATGGAAAACCGCGGACCTGGGGCTTGCGCTGCGCGTGTATATCTGAACCGAGAGATGCGACCACTCTGGTCCGCGAATTCCGGCCGTTCGGTTTCGCAGCCTCCGACCGGCGGGACCAGAGCGCCGCGACGCGAGGCGCCCTGTGCACATGCGTTGAGCTACGCTCTTCGTCTATGTCTCTCTCTGTCTTCTTCTATCTCTGCCCCTGTACACCCGCGTCCGCCGATCTCCTTCTCTCGCTCCTCTCTCTACGCCCCCGTGATCCAACACGACGGTGGTTGCGTATATCCAGCCCTCCCTCTTCTTCCTTTTCTCTTTGTCTTCGTCACGCTCGCTCGCTCTCTTTCTCTCCTTTGCTTCCTCGTCTTCCTTGTCTGCTTTACACTTTCTCCCGCGAACAGAGAATCTCCTCTGCTCTGCCGATGAATCGTATCCTATCGTTGCTGCTTTTCACTCGCTCGTTTGCTATGTACGTCCCTCCCTCCATTCGATTATGGAAGGATCGAGGGTTGCGAACCGCTGTCACGCTGCTTCTTTCTGCGTCAACAAAGGGACGCGTACGCTCGATAACATTTGATCGCCCGTATTCCACCAGTCGTTGCCCGTATTCGTTTCCAACCGGACCAAATAAATTGCAGAGTCGATGAGCAAACCGAACGCCTAAGAGACGAACGATGGATGTGTACCAGAGGGCGCGTTGCGTTCCAAACTTTCATTTACGCGCTGCATTGTCGAAGAACCAGATTTCACCAATACTTGGTGTACGTTTTTTAAAGAAGAGAATTACGTCTTTCTTTCTGGAATATACATATTTGACGAACGCTCTCCTGTGATTTGTTTTCGTTATGCAAATAGAAACTGATCGATCTGTCGGGCAGTTTTCAGTGGAGCGTTGGTTGAAACGCGAAGGTTAATCGATTAATTTACTTCGGTCCGCGGCCGATATTTCGCCCGTATCAATTCCATCTTTCATTCGCTTTATCCGCTATAGACGTTATCTCCGACTATACAATTCGTATCAGCGAAAAATAGAAAACATCGACTTTCCCACCGTTCCACCCACATAATCGTTTCCCCTTCTAAAAAACCACCCTGTACACGCCGCGGTTGCCCGGCGTGCTTTTAAAAACTGGCAAATTCCGGCCAGTCCGGCTTCGTAAAATATTGCCTCTGAAACTTCGATGTATGTACAAGCTATTTCAAAAAAACCAGTGTTACTCCATCGGAACGAGCTTTCGGGCGCGGTGGACTCGTGAAAATACGAGCGAAACGAGAGATTCGAAATGGAAAACGGTGTGGAGTGTGGAGCGATCGGCTCGGCCGACGCACCACGTGCCACGAGCAGGCGTACGCGAATCGAATTGAATGCGAGTCTCTGGAACCTCGGCGAGACGTGCACGGCCTACGAGCGCGAGGATCGCGCGGAAAATCGCAGAAAATCCGTGTTCGGTCCGCGCCAACTCATCGACGGATCCGGCCGTCAATCTTTTCGCGGCCATCGTGAAGTTATCGAGCGACCAGTGCCGGCGTATCGCCGACAGAAGCGCGTGGATACTCGCCCTATCCGTAACGCCCTGCCAGGCAGCAAATGATGTAAATAAGCGAGCACGCCATCGACGTACAGCCGACCGCCGATGAAACCATGCTCGATTCACCTGCGTGTAATGCTGATTGAATGGAAACTGATAATTTCGAGCTGGTCGAGGTGGCAGAGGTCGTTCAGCTTTGTTCGTGAAAAGTTGCAGAATTGTAGGTTAGGTTTGCAGTGATCTTTTAGGAGAATTATATTGAGGTAGCTTTAGAGTTAATATCGGTAGAAAAGTAACGAAAAGCGTCGATCCAATACGTCATTTTCATGTTTATATTCATTGTTTACGTTTGTATCTATTTTTTTTAACGATCACCTTGAATTTTTGCTATAATATCGTACGAATGACGTTTAACCTACAAACACTAGAACTGTTTTATCTTTGTTTGCTTGGTTGATACGGAAAGATCAGACGGGTTATTTTGAAAAGTAGTCACATCAGTTCGAAGATTATATTTCGCTAACAGATACAATTATTTCCAAGTTTCTGCATTTCAAACGAGAATAACCGTATTTCGATGATAGGTTTAAAACGATGGCTGTTTTTAAAATAACTGAAGCGTATTTAAGAGAAATATCGAGAGAAAGGAACTTCTAATGTCAATTTATTCGTCAAACACCATAGACACTTTGCGAAGAAGACTAAACCTGCAGTCGCATCTACCGAAGAACCACCATTGCACGTGTTTCACATATAGCGTCTTACAAGGACAAACCTATGCGTGTAAACGTGACTTTTGAAAAGTCACATCGGTTCGAAGATTACATTTCACTAACAGATACGATTGTTTCCAAGTTTCTGTATTTCAAACGAGAATAACCGTATTTCGATGATCGGTTTAAAACGATGGCTGTTTCTAAAATAACTGAAGCGTGTTTAAGAGAAATGTCAGGAGAAAGAAACTTCTAATACCAACTTATTCGTCAAACGACATAGCCACTGTCACGTAGGAGACACAAGAAATTACGAAAATGATAGATGGCCGGTGATCTCGTCGCGTCGCAGTTCGAACGTTTCACAAATAAGATGAAGAAATTGAACTTCGTTTATGGTAATAGAATTTATTATACAAATCCAACAGAGTGACTGTTCAGAGTGTTACAAGAGACTGATCTCGAGCGCTTATTTGGGAGGGTTTTTACACTGAGGTTTTGGTCCCCCTGGTGTATATCAGAGGCAACTATTCCGTTACTATATAGTTATTGTTTTGATGGCGTGGCATTCAGGGTGTTTAGGATATCGTATTACAGTTTCTGAGCGTGTGGCCTCCTTGAGCGTGTGACAACACCTTGCAAAAAACGTTAAACCTGCAGTCTCGCCACCATCGCTCGTGTTTCTCATGTATCGTCTTACAAGGACACACCTATACATGAAAACATTACTTTTGAAAAGTAGTCACATCAGTTCGAAGATCATATTTCGCTAACAGATACAATTGTTTCCAAGTTTCTGCATTTCAAACGAGAATAACCGTATTTCGATGATCGGTCTAAAACGATGGCTGTTTTTAAAATAACTGAAGCGTATTTAAGAGAAATATCAAGGGAAAGGAACTTCTAATGTCAACTTATTCGTCAAACACCATAGACACTTTGCAAAGAAGACTAAACCTGCAGTCGCATCTACCGAAGAGCCACCATTGCACGTGTTTCACATATATCGTTTTACAAGACACGCGTATGCATGAAAACGTGACTTTATGACACGAAACCTGCTGCTATTGAATGAACCTTGGCTAACGACAAACAGTACGTTAATAGAAACACCCAAGCCAGCCAGCGTTGGTACCGTTAGAAGCAAAATACCGAGATTCCTGCTAATAACGTCCCTAATAACTTTAACAACACAACGTCGGTTGCGTATACTCGATGTGATCGAGGTACGAGGCGTAAAATTGCGCTGCGAAACGCGATCGTTTCCTTCGCAAAGCGCGACGAACCGTTGGCACACGGTTGATAGGAAAATTCCCGTGTGCCAAGGCGTTTCTAATTACCAGATGTACATCGTCGTTGTATCACGCTCGAGGGGGAATCAACACTTACCGGCATCACCGTGAACGACGCGTTCGCGTAGGAGAAACGTCAAAGCGCTCTTACCTGCAACAGTTAGAAGAGAAGATTTTGATTAATTAGTGGCGAGCGGTTTGCCAGGCGGCAATTAATTGCAAAGATATCGCGAGATAAGAAGGACAGCGTACGCGGAATGCGTTATTAAAGAGTGCATCGCGTTATAAATATTAATCGACATGTGCTGGCCGTACCGGGTTCGGCGAAATTTCTCTGGGCTATTACTGCACGCACTCGGTTACATCACGTATCGCAACTGTTAATTACTTGTTTAGGAAACTAAAGTCTTATCTCTCTCTCTCTCTCTCTCTCTCTTTCCATCGCCTTGCACGCGGCGTTTCGTTAATTGATCGTCAAATGCGTGACTGCGCCCACAAGTTATAGCCACAAGAAAGCGTATCCTTGGCTGCGCCTAATTGAAAACCGTGAACACCTCCGGAACACTGGTGTTCTGCTTTGGAGTTTACTGCGCTGCGCTGCAAGCAATGAGCGGATCTCGTGATCTGTACATATGCTCGTGATAGATTCGACATTTGATATTTAGAATAGAATTACCATGTACTTTGTGGTTCGATATTATTCTTGCGTGTTTTGTCAAACGGTTTCAAACGAAGAACGTATTATTCGATAGGAAATAAATCGAGTGAATTTTTGTTACAAAGTACAAATATTCTTCTGTTCTTTCGCGTGATTGGTAAGATACGTTGAAAATAGACTGTAAGTAGCTTTATCTTTCTTATTGATCGAGGCAAAATGAATTGTCTCGGGACGAAGAATGACAGTAGAGGAGAAACAAGAACGTCTCGCTGTTAATTAATCAATCACGATCGCTAGCCTTCGAGTAACAACGTTCCATGACCTTCCAATGAAATTTACGGCGAAACATCACCAAGCCCAGCGCCATATTTAAGATGGCACGCCCTTCTTCGTCAGCCGGCACAAAAGAAACAGAAGAAGCCATCGTCTCGTGATTGACTCTGGCAAATTGAGGAACGATCACATTTAATTAGCAGTCGGCACGGTTTCAACAGGATCGAGTTAATACGGCTAATAAATAAGTGGGCCGCGAAGAGCGTATTAGGCGGTGCTAACACGGCGATGGCCACCGTGCTATTTCCGGTCCGACTAGCCGCAGACGAAGAGGAGGGCGCGCGAAGATTTAAAGGGCGGTTCAAAAGCGCTAAATTTTCGGCGGCGCGTAATCGCAGCGCGGATCGCGAGAAATTAACGGGATGCTAAGTTGCGGAGCGCTAGGTGGCAGTGGCGGAATCGCAACGCTGGCTGCCAACGGAAGTTGCACCGTGTACGACCGCGATCCGCAACGAGACCACGAGAACGACGGAACGAGAATGCTGGATGGAAGGAGAAAGAGAGAGAGAGACATCAGACAACGGGCAACGGCCGTGAAACAAAGCAGAAGCCGCTGCCCGTGTAATTGGACTCGCCGGGAGAACGACGATGCTCCCTTTAAGAAGCTGCCAGACTGCCGCGGTTCCCTTCTTTTTCAGCCGCTAATCCAGACTTTTAATCGGTGCTGCGCACGTACTTCGGCTTCAGGGATGTCGCCTTTGCTAAATGTTTCAGATCGATGCCCCAGGAATGTTGATTCCTTCGGATTATTTCCAGCGACGGGATAAATAGACAGCAGGATTAATGGGAATCTTAAAATGGAATTGCGAAGTAGAGTAGAAGTCCGTTTGTTGGAAATGAAATTTTACTGCACTCCTGTCTATTATGTCAATTCATCTGAACGTGAATTTCTATCGCACGAGGAAAAATCATAGGTGGGAAGAATCGATGAATTTCCATTATGTGAACTTCAGTGACAGAATTTGAATGACTCTGTACACGATTTCGATGGCTTCTATTAGAAACTTCTGCCATATATACTACAGATACCTACATGAATCATATTCGTGTTACGTCATACGACTAAACTCCATGGATTTAGATAAATGAAATTCTACGATGGATCTGATTTCATCTACGTATTCAGAGTTAGAAAAATAACCTTCAGTTTCTAGCAATTTGTTACAAGTGCATCTTGCATTTTCTTCGTTGCTTAATTTATTTATTCGCGACACAAAAATGCCTCCCTTTCAATGAGAATTTTGCCAGGGTAATAAAAACTACAGAGAACGATACCACGCAGGGAAAAAATGGCTCGTAGTCCTGCTAATGAACAAAACATAAACTGCGCGTCGAGTAACTCGATAAATAAACTTGTAGCAGCTCGACCCCGACGCCAGAGAGATTACCGCAACGCAAATGGCGTCGGTAGCCCGGTGACCGTCAAAACGGCAGCTGACTGTTCATTCGTCGAGTTACACGACGATCGTACGGTGATAGGCAGAGAGAGAAAGAGAGAGAGGGAGAGAGAAAGAAAAAAGAAGGAAAAGGGATAAAAGAAAGAGGGCCAACGAGCTTAGCCAGATCGTCGACTAACACTCGGTCGCGCAGACACGCACTGAAGCGGTCCCCTTCGGCAATCAGTGACCTCTTCCTCCTACTTCTTCGCAGGCCAGTCGTATCTCACGATCGTAGATAGGTTCGGTAGTGGTCCGCAAATGGTCGACGCTTGCGTGAGCGTGTGCCAGCAGATCTACGTGACCCAGTTCGCTGATGAATCGCGTGATATCCGCGTGGACCATGTTCGGGTAGACTCGTGTCCTTTTGATCCTCGTAGCCTTACGCGGACGCTCGAAACTCGATGCTAGGTTTTTTTACGATTCGACTTTTAGAACGGCGGACGATTATCCAACTGGCGACTTCCTTTTTCGTATAAGAACCGCGGTACACGTAGAAACAAAATCGAAGGGGCAAAGAATTCGACAGGCACTTCAAATGATTTATCGCCATCATTCGAGACTTTTTACGCTTCCATTGTCCCGAAACATAGCCTAAAGACGGAGGAACGTAATTTTAGGTAGCTAAAAACAGTTGCCAAGATAATACATCTCCCTTCCACCAAGCCAAACAATGCCTCGTCTTTTGAAACAACAAACCCGACAGAAGCGGTGGAGCATCGAGCATATACCAAAGGCTACAATCCAGAACGGCCACGCAACGAATTCTTCATCAGGCATTCGGAGCATACCCCCAAGAATAGAACAGCAAGTACGAGTTCCGAGTAGCGAGTCGACACCGGCCGCATCCTGGAATCGAACCTACAGCGAAGTGCTGGACACGCTCTGTCGGTCCGTGGAAGCCGGAAGACCGAGCCCACCGTGAAGCGAGGAAACACGGTGGAGTATCGCGAAAGACGGCCGGTAGGAAGCTCGTTTCCTCGTGGCTGATCGTGGACGTCTCGCGAGCTGTAGTTAGACGCGCGAGGGGGAAATTCAACCCCGACACAGGCAAACTCTCTGCGGGAGTAACCGGAGAGAAGTTTTGGGCCGGAGAGCGTGACGGGGGTGGAACGAAGGGTGGCATGCCACGAACGGAACGACGCCGAAGGAGGAGCGGAGAACGCGCGCGCGAGAGAGAGAAGGAAGCATAGAGAGAGAGAGAGAGAGTGAGAGGTACGCTGGCAGCTAAGGGGGCACGAGGGGATGAGCTAGAGTTGGAGCGATGGCAGAGTATTGATTTAGTGGGTTTCACCGTCTCCTTCTATTTGTCTCTCTCGTTCTACATCTCCGCGTCTCCGGCGTCTCTGCACAAGCTACGAGGGCGCATCGGCTCTCTCGTTGTTTCAGGGCTTCGATTTCTTGCCTTTCGGGCTACAAGCCGTGAGCACTGCCGCTTTTTTCCCCTCTTTTTCTTGTCGTTCAAAGGAAAACGCTCGGTTTTCCGAATGGAAATTGCTTGGATTGAGACAGAGGGACGAAATACACGTTCCTCGTCCCCGATTTTTTAGCAGTGGCTCAGCTCTGTTTTTCTAGTCACTTTTTTTTTCGAAGGACGTTTGGGTGGAAAGAGATATGAGATTGAATGGTGCACGCTATTGGATGGTCGTGTGAAACGCAACGGTTGTACCGAGGCAAATGGTTTTTTTTTATAAAATTCTCACGTCAGTGTGAACACGCATGTGATATTCAGTTTGAAGAAATATAATGTTAGAAGAATAGTCTTCACTCTGGTTAGAAATATGCTCGTTATTACATATTAAAATTAGAAGAATTAGAATTAGAATTTTACGTATATCGTACTGTAACCTATCGATATGTAATCGTCAGTTGCCTTCTTCGTTTTCTATTCAATTTCCAATTTCATCCGACGGTTCGTTCGTCATTTTCAAAGGAGGAGGAAATCATAGGTGATTTTTAATAATAATAATCGAGTATAGTCCATCGGTCGATGTTTCTTACGCGAACGTAGAATGAAATACAACGCTATACGTATGCACGTGTGCACTGCGTGTCGAGCATCGTCTCCGCGGATCCTCCAGTCCCTTCCGCGTTTCCGCTTTCAACACACGTAGCCGAACAACGTTCTTCGCTTTGACTCTCTCTCGTCGTGAATAAAATAGAAGCTGAGGATTTCCGTGTTGACATCGGTGCCGATCGTGTCTCGCTCGATCGAACGGAAAACCGACGAAATCACTCTATTTCCGCGTTTTTCTCAAAAAAAAAAAAAAAAGCAAATAACCACGGTCACCCGTAACTGTGCCAGGCAATTAAAAAATCAAATATTTTCTTAATTTAAGAACAATTTTTCTCAAAAAATATATGAACCTTCAAGTATCCAAAAAAATGTGAAAATATTTTTGAAATATCCTGAAAATATGAATATGAAGTTCTGAAAATATTTTTCGCACCTTTTATAATTTGGAATGTTTAAGAATTCTATCAAAATGTACAATTCCTTAAAGATAAAAGCACGTAGAGATATTAAAACGCCGCAACAGGAGGTTAAGTTAATGAAACCTAACCTAAAACTACTAACCAGAGAAGATGAGTTCATAATTGACGAGTATCATAATTTCTTTAATTAACCGGTCCCCTGTTACATTATTTTATTTCAAAATACTTCCACTGAAAATAAAATGCACGATATTTACACGTGCAAGGATTAAAACCGATCTACTTGAAACTGATTTGTCTCTTAACTTGTGATTCTGCGATTAGAGAAATTTCTGGCAAAGATGTTCCATTAATAGATTAGCAACGACGTACAAACGTACGATTCGATAAAATAGCATTTCTCGCGACACGCATTCGAATCGCAAGGACGTCCCGTATAAAACTTCTTCTGCGACTTTAGCGACAAATATTGATTCAGACATTTGACAAATATCCGACTGGTTTATTCAGGTGAACCGATCGACAAGGGGCCCGGCGTCGACAGACGCGAAACGAGGTGGCGCGCGAATCGATCGAAAAACAGGCCGGTCGGAAGCGCGTGGCAATTTCATTGAATTCGAACAATTATCGCGGCAATGCTCCCGCCGGTTTTGCCGCTTCCGCGTGTTCCTCTCGCTTCCGTCCTGTCGCCAATTTTACTTTCGTTGCGACGCCGATGTTTAATCGCCATCATTAAACATGGAGGAATTTCGATTTCGCAAGAGGCAGCTCGTTAACACCACTTTGACGTAATTCTTGCTGCTTATCGACCGCGTTCTTAATGTTAATGAACGTGGAGTTTTGCCTCCATCTGTCATCGTAAATCTTCGATATGTTTGGCATCCGTCTTTGATTATCATTACGTTTGTGATGGCGAAAACGAAACATATTTCTCCACACGCTAAATATAGAAATGCTTTTTTAGGTTGGAATATTTACGAAAGTAGCGAGAACTAAAGAAATTTCCAACCTTTCTGGGAGCTATAAATCTGCATGGAATCAAAGGTCTTTTACGTGTTCGACAACGATCAGGAAGGAAACTGCGATGGCTAGGGAGCCGCGAAAGGCAAACGCATGGCGCATGAGCCGCGTGGCATCATAAAACTGAATCGTCGACAGCTTAATTACCGTCGTGCCCGATTAACAGCGCAATTAATAATCCGATAGTCGCGGCGGTTCGAATCAATTAAACCTCTCGGCATCGCAGTGTAGGAGAGGGATGGTAATGCAGAAATCGAGAGACAGAGAGCATCCTTGCGTCTCTATAGGAAATTCATTTCCATGTACAGGAATTACAAATTGAAGAAAAATAAAATAGCAATGACGAAACGTAGAGGAAATAGGGAACAGAGATAAAAGGAAATTCGCGTGTAATCACGAAACGATCTAATTAATAATCTTTCGACTATAACAACCGCGTAACTGCTTAGGTTACACGAGAAGGGAAACCGAGATACTATCTCTATATAGTTAAGAGGTGTTTACAAGTTCAGGCAGGGAATCTGTGGGTAAGTGGTAGAGAAGATGGCAGTAAATATTCCTCGGGTACCTCTCTCTTTCCTCTCCCGTTCCTTGGTGCTCTCTCTTCTCCACTACTCCTCCGCATATACTCGTTTTCTCCGGTTTCCTGCCCTCGTCCTCACCCCACTGACCCCCTGTTTGGCCCGGTGAGCTAACCGAGCTACTCTTCGCGTCGCGGAATTCCAATTTACCCTGTTCGAGGAACTCTTCCGCTTCGATCGACCGGCCAAAGCGCGCCTCAAAACGAAAACATTCAATTCGACGCCATCCCTGCTACTACCCGCCATTACTCTTCCCTTTTCTCCGCGATTAAATTTCTAACCCCCTTCTAGAAAGGGGTGTCACCCTTGTTACTTTACTAGAATTTGTTCAGTGCTTTCTTCTGTTTTTTTTTTTTTTTTTTATATTCGTTTTATTTACGTCGTTTGTAATGTTCGTGGTTTTTTTGTAATGAAATGGGTAGATTGATTTATGGCCTTTTTTTCTTTTTAGATAATTATACGAACACGTACACCGACGGCCATAAGTGTTACGTCTACTGATATTTCGTACAAATTGCGCGTTTTATTTCATCATCAATTTTGTTCCGTTTATAAACATTCTTTTACCGCGAACTTGTTACTTCATTCTCATCGCATTAATAATATTAATAATATTGTGTATATTGTAAAATACCGTGTAAAATACAGATTGATAGTTTTGCAATAAATGTAACGAGTAAGTATGTTTGCACTTATGGCTTGCAGTGTACATCCAAAACTAATACAGGGAATTAGCTATGTGCTATATAAATTAATTCCTAAATTAAGGTCAATTTACAGAAAAATATATATTTTTGCGTTAATAGAGCCTGAGGAGAATAGGAAGGTTTGGAGGAAAATGATGGCAAAGAAAAGAAATAAGAGAAGTAAGAGTTTCATCTAAAGATGAAATTATTTCTGTTGCTGGACATCTCGCAGGGGTTGTTGTATACAATGTAAAATACTATCTAAAGATAATGTATAATGTAATGTATAAAATAAAGATTGTTAGTTTTGCAATAAATGTAACGAGTAAGTATGTTTGCACTTATGGCTTGCAGTGTACATCCAAAACTAATACAGGGAATTAGCTATGTGCTATATAAATTAATTCCTAAATTAAGGTCAATTTACAGAAAAATATATATTTTTGCGTTAATAGAGCCTGAGGAGAATAGGAAGGTTTGGAGGAAAATGATGGCAAAGAAAAGAAATAAGAGAAGTAAGAGTTTCATCTAAAGATGAAATTATTTCTGTTGCTGGACATCTCGCAGGGGTTGTTGTATACAATGTAAAATACTATCTAAAGATAATGTATAATGTAATGTATAAAATAAAGATTGTTAGTTTTGCAATAAATGTAACGAGTTAGTGTGTTTGCACTTATGGCTTGTAGTGTACATCCAAACCTAATAGAGGGAATTAGCTGCGTGCTACATAAATCAATTCCTAAATTAAGGTCAATTTACAGAAAAATATATATATTTTGCACTAATAGAGCCTGAGGAGAATAGGAAGGTTTGGAGGAAAATGATAGTAAAGAAAAGAAATAAGAAGAAGAAAAATAAGAAAAGTAAGAGTTTCATCTAAAGATGAAATTGTTTCTGTTGCTGGATATCTCGCAGGGGTTGTTGTATATAATGTAAAATACCATATAAAGATAATGTATAATGTAATGTATAAAATAAAGATTGTTAGTTTTGCAATAAATGTAACGAGTTAGTGTGTTTGCACTTATGGCTTGCAGTGTACATCCAAACCTAATAGAGGGAATTAGCTATGTGCTATATAAATCAATTCCTAAATTAAGGTCAATTTACAGAAAAATATATATATTTTGCACTAATAGAGTCTGAGGAGAATAGGAAGGTTTGGAGGAAAATGATGGCAAAGAAAAGAAATAAGAGAAGTAAGAGATTCATCTAAAGATGAAATTGTTTCTGTTGCTGGATATCTCACAGGGGTTGTTGTATATAATGTAAAATACCATATAAAGATAATGTATAATGTACAATGTAATGTGTAAAATACAGATTGGTAGTTTTGCAATAAATGTAACGAGTTAGTGTATTTACACTTATGGCTTGCAGTGTACATCCAAACCTAATAGAGGGAATTAGCTGCGTGCTATATAAATCAATTCCTAAATTAAGGTCAATTTACAGAAAAATATATATATTTTGCACTAATAGAGACTGAGGAGAATAGGAAGGTTTGGAGGAAAATGATAGTAGAGAAAAGAAATAAGAAGAAGAAAAATAAGAGAAATAAGAGTTTCATCTAAAGATGAGATTGTTTCTGTTGCTGGATATCTCGCAGGGGTTGTTGTATATAATGTAAAATACCATATAAAGATAATGTATAATGTACAATGTAATGTGTAAAATACAGATTGGCAGTTTTGTAATAAATGTAACGAGTAAGTGCGTTTGCACTTATGGCTTGCAGTGTACATCCAAACCTGATAGAGGGAATTAGCTATGTGCTATATAAATGAATTCCTAAATTAAGGTCAATTTACAGAAAAATATATATATTTTGCACTAATAGAGCCTTAGGAGAATAGGTAGGTTTGGAGGAAAATGATGGCAAAGAAAAGAAATAAGAAAAGTAAGAGTTTCATCTAAAGATGAAATTGTTTCTGTTGCTGGATATCTCACAGGGGTTGTTGTATATAATGTAAAATACCATATAAAGATAATGTATAATGTACAATGTAATGTGTAAAATACAGATTGATAGTTTTGCAATAAATGTAACGAGTTAGTATGTTTGCACTTATGGCTTGCAGTGTACATCCAAACCTAATAGAGGGAATTAGCTGCGTGCTATATAAATTAATTCCTAAATTAAGGTCAATTTACAGAAAAATATATATATTTTGCATTAATAGAGCCTGAGGGGAATAGGAAGGTTTGGAGGAAAATGATAGCAAAGAAAAGAAATAAGAAGAAGAAAAATAAGAGAAATAAGAGTTTCATCAAAAGATGAGATTCGTTTCTGTTGCTGGACATCTCGCAGGGGTTGTCCCTCTTCCAATCAAAGTTCTTTCCGTGTCACGGAATTTCAATTTACCCTCGTCTCGCGTTTCCTCCCCGTCACGTTTGTAAGCGAACGTTCTGAAGGAAAACATTCGATTGATTGCGTTCTCCCTTTGATTCGTTCCTCGTTTCTCTGACCCTCTAGCTACGGAGGGGGAAAACAACCACTCAATTGCATCCAGAAACACGCCAGCCATTACTCCTACCTTTACCATTTATTTTCTTCGATGGCGTCACGGTATAATATAACGAAATTACACGATTTTCAAAATATTTCCAAGTTATTAGTTTTTTAAGTTATTTAATATAAAATTTCTGTAATTTTTTACCACCGCTCCTCGGATATTTCTGCCATTTTTATACCAACTTTTATATATCACACCTTCAAATATTACTTCCTTATGTATCTGTTGAGCAATCGGAAAATTCGAAAATTCCCAAACCCGTTACACTCGCGAGATTCGACTGAAAAATACGCGAAGAATCGTTCGTATCGATTTCCTAACAAAAATGGAAGCCAGTCGTTGCCGATGTATAGTTTGGAAACGCGCAGCTCTGAGGAAAGGAGCAGCTGTTGTGACGGGTGTCTTGTCCTCTCGAAAGAGGTTGCCAGTCTCCGAGTCTGCACTCCAGCAATATATTCCGCAAAACGAAATTTCCAGCCACCATTTCTCAAACTCTCGAACAAACATCCGGTAAACAAATTCGTCAAATCATAAGCCAACTTGCACCGCATTTTAAATCCCCATAAATTCCTACAATATCAATTTTACATGCTAAAAATTCAAATCTAACCGACCTCCACCAGGTTACACCATTTAAAATAAATGAACTCGGCGAGTCAAGTGAAATGAAGCAGATTCGATATTTAGCGAAAACGCTGCAGTCTATAAAAACGGTGGAGGATAGACGGTGAAAAGGGGATAGAGAAAAGGGGGTACGGTATCTTTCCGCTGGAAATGGAAAAAGAAAGGGGAGAGAGAGCGTGGTGAAGCGAGGTTGAATCGCGGAGGGATGGGAAAAAGCGTTGCTGACGGCAGGCTCGACCGATACGGCGGAAAGAGAGGGCCGGCGAAGGGGAAGCCGGCGCAAACAGGGAGGAAAGGACGGAGCTACCGCGTGGACTGGAAATGAAAGAGCCCAACCCATACGGGCGATAATTCATTCGTGAACCGAACGAGGCAGCTGAATCCGGCGTTGCACACGTGCACGATTTCGTAGAATAGGCGGCGCGTTACGTGGAAACTCGCGGCCTCGACGTGTTTCGCGATTCTACCCCCGCGATCACCTCGTTTTTCTCCGCTATTCTCCTTTTTTTTTTTTTTTTTTTTTTTTTTTGATTGACCAATCGTCGACAGTTTGTTTAAAAAAGTTCGTACCCGTAGAGAGAAATATAATAAAATTCTGTGTAGATAGAGATAGGATTGAATTATGAGTCAATAATTTAGAAGTTGGACTGGGTTAAGTGTTAAATCTCCGTGGTTTGCTTTATTTTTCTGCTCTTTCTATTTCAATCCATCAATTCTCCATTCCTCGTTCGGAGAACGTTTACATTGGCAAACAATGGCGTAATAAAAATGTACGCATCAATGGTAGAAAGGTTAGGTTAGAAACTCATAATTTAGGGCGCAATATCGCACTTGGCAACTCGACTTCAAATGGCAACTGGATATCCTAGAAATATAAACAGAACCGAAATCGACACCGTCAAGACGATTCGAAAGGTCGAAACAATCGTAAAACTCGAAGCGATCTGTTTACGTGAAATCCGAGACGCGAGGATAGATTACCACGGAATACCAGTGCGAAATTTACGAACCGCGTCGCTGAAAGTACCGCTGGCTATTCTTCATCCTCTTGTGTTTAACCGCGAAATCTCTACGATCTTTCATCAGACACGTATCTACTCTAATTTACCACCCTATCGCATATTAAGCAAACCCAGTCACCGTTCCTTCCCCACCATACGTTTCACGCAGTTTTATCTTGAATTATTTTTCTTACCTCTTTTTTGCAATTCTCTTGTCAAACAATCGAATTTCGATCATTTTGAGAAATGTATATTCACTTTAAGAGACGAAAGACGCGCGATGATCAACGAAACAAAGTGAAAATTCCCATGTTTTCTCCGACTGAGAATCGAAGGATCGCGCTGAAAGATGCAGAGAAACTGGTTCAGGTGCAGAAAAGTGACAAAGACTCTTTTGGTTTTCTCCTTTCGTAGATTTTTCTTAGCCGAGCTTATAGTTGGTGGGGGTAAAAGTGAAACTCGCTCAAGTCTCTTTGTTATTGTCCTCGTTTTTCCAGCGGCAACGAAACTTAGGGACGTGAAATGCCTTCACGGTCGCGACCCCCGAACCAACTTTCACCGCCATAAAAATATAAATGCGCCGACGGGCCGCGCTCTGCTTTGCGTGAAACGACGTCGGCCCTGGGACCCGCCGGAAAACCATTCACAATGAACTTCTCCCTCTTGCTTTCTCTCTCATTGCGAATTTCCTTTATTCCCATTTCGGAATCAGATGCTAGCAGATTACGGAACCGGAGGAAGAATTTTATTTTTCTTATGTGGTTCTAGGACAAGGAACCGTACTATAGCAAAGTGTGTTTTATTCTGACGTTGAAGATGCATATCATACTAGATGTCTTATTTCGTGATTGTTTACACGATAAAGATTGATTTGATAGAAATAAAATTTAAGAATTTACTTAAAAATTTGTCGATAATCGAGTTGAATAGGAAAATTTAGAAAACTGGTATCAGGATGATTTTCATTTTTTATTCCTTTGTAACTAGTAAGGACACGTAGATAACTTTGTCAAAGTTACTGTCAACTTTTATCCAGATCGAAATATTATATGCACGTAATTACTATTATTACAGATAATTTTGTGAAAATTAAGGTTAGCCTGTACGAAATCGAAATACGCGTACGTGTATAATTATTTTTATCACTCTATTCCAGTTACAGTTATTTAAATACCGATAGATACGAACTCACAAGTCTTATATTAGATATGTATATGACGGAGTATAATATATTTTCAGTGTGAGTCACGAAAAAACATATTGCATGTAACTAGACTGAGCAAATACTTTGCTATTACATTTTTATGTCTCGTAATACACTTACAAAGGTCATCCGAAATGTTTCTTTCCTTTTATAAGGAAATAATGGATGCACAATATTTTTCCTTTTATATTATTTTAGCGAATTATATCTTTGTGTAAAGATAAAGACGTGTCTGTAAAAGAAAGACACTTTTCGGACAACCTAATACAGGGTGGTTGGCATCTGGTGGTACAAGCGGAGAGGGGGTGAATTCTAGGCGAAAAAAGAAGTCGAAAATATAGAATAAAAATTTTTCGTTCGAGGCTTTGTTCTCGAGAAAATCGACTTTGAATTTTCGCTCGGTACGCGTCTCGTTATAACGGATCTCACTGTAGGTCGTTGTCTCGATGGAAAAATTTAAAAAGAAAAAAAAAAAATTTTATTCTATATTTTCGACTTCTTTTTTCGCGTAGAATCACCCCCTTTCCACTTGTACGACCAGTTCGTTACCAACCACCCTGTATATTCAAAAACTGTCGTTGACTTATACAAAAATAAAAGAACGCGTTTTCATTTCGAAAAGTTTGCTATACTATACCGACGGATAGCCGGAAGATTTTGCCACCGAATGTACCGAAAGAACCCACCCCCTCCAGGAGGCAGAACAAGCAGAAAGGGAGTTTCGACTAGGAGCGTAGCCAGCGAAAGGGCGGGCAGTCAGCGTGAAACGAAAAGGAAGATTTAGATGTCATCCCCTGACGTGCTACTTCCCTTTCATCCCCTCCACTTGGTCAGAAACTTTCCCTCCCACCGAGACCCAACTGCGCCTCCATGATGATGGACAAAAATGCCGACCGAAACTCATCATTCGGAAAACTCATCGCCGAACAAGCTGTTTTTTTTTCAGGGCTCGTTCTACCATAGAAAAATACAGCTCTGTCAAAAAGGAAGACATCTATATTGCGTGTGTTCCTCGGCCGACAAACATCAGGGCACGGGCAGGATGTTTTTAAGTTCGGGAGATCTACAATTATTCCGTCCCTGGAAAACGTCTTAGTAACGTGTTACTTGTTTTAGACACTTTGCTGTGAATAACGGTGGATTTAAAGCGGCGTAAAAAAGTTTCGAGGTGAAAATCGAAAGTAAAGAAAAAGGAAAAGGGGGGAGGGGGAAAAAAAATGAAATCGAAGCGGAGGCACGCGCCCGTTAAAAATACCAGAATTGTCCAAGAGAAACGCGGCGACGTCAACGACAAGATGAATGTCAGAGGTTTGCCCGGGGAAGGGTGGATTTTATTTATCGGTCGATAAATCATTATAATTTTCTTAGTAGGCCGCGAAAAAATGTTAACGGCCATGAGAGCAGGGTTGAGTCTCTTTCTAGAAGGGACACCCTAAATTTTCTACGGAACGGGATTAGCTCATCCAATCAGACGAAACATTGGAAGGGCGGGCTTAATTAAAATCTTCTTGGAGGAAGGCTATCAAGCCGCGCTGGCCCCGAAGATGCCGCGAGATGTAAGAATAGAACATTAAGAGCTTTCCCTGCCGATGGTATTTCTGAGCAGCCGGTCGGATTAACGAACGCCGGAGGACGCCGCGCCGCGCTGTTTCTACAAGGAAATACGATGTAACACCGAACCCTATTTATATGGTAATTTATTCTATATCGTCGCTAACACCGAGGAAGCAGCAATAATTTCGAAGGATATTCGATAAACTTTCATGCGTCGATGATAAAAACCATACGAGAAATAGTTAGATTTTTCATTGACAATATTTTGCTTCGTTATTTCACTTTGGTGATCCACCGAAAGGGTTTCTAAAATTTATTTGTACAAAGATTCCTCGTTTATCATCGCAACGCCGAAAAGCTAGCAATAATTGTGAAGATTTCAAATGAATTTCCCCATTCCTGTTTTATCCTGATATTTTGTTTTATTTCACTATCGTGATTCATCGAAGAGGTGTCCAAAATTCATCGATAAATATATAATGTTCGGAAATCGTTGAAATATATACGACAGGACATATATATATATAGACAGGAATTAAAATAAGAATGAGAAAAATACTGACAGTTGTTTGACGATTACACGGAATATCAATTGCCTTCAGACACATCAAAACGTTTAAGGACATTGGAGAAAGGGATATCGATTTACTGCGTTGAAATATTTAACGGCACGAATAATAAATCGATCAGGATGTAGAATGATCGAAGACGCGTGTTCGGGAATGGACACAGTATATTTTCGGATTTCGCGGCATAGAGATCCGCACGGGGGACTAAACGACTGCGGGGCAATCCGAATTTGCATACCGTTTGTTATTCAAATGCCGCGATTCACTCTTCTGATTCTCAATGAGGGAAACGCACAAGTATCGCAACAGGGCGATGACGTATCCGTTTAATAAATTATTGTTCTTCATAGGAGGCACTCGGTTGACTTTCTAAACACGCGCTTGATGTACGAGGAAGACGATCGACGCATGCAAATATCTGATCGAGTTGGACCCCGTCCGATTTGTTCTTCGCCTTTTGAAATATTAATTTTAAATGCGTCAATAAAAAACAAAAGAGATAAGCAGAACGGAACAGCAGACAAATTTGTCAAGGACTCGTTGAATAAGTTTTTTATAGTACGAGAAAAAATTAATTTCGCTTAAAATTGTCTGATTTTTATTCGAAAGAAAAGAAAAGAAATTAAAAGTCCACTAGATGGCGATTTCTACGAAGGCTACGTTGTCCGGGACAGTTTCTGTCAGGGTTAAGGGTTAGCAGTCAGTGCGTCGATACAAGATCGTTTTAAGTGGATCTATAAATTTACCGGGGCCGAACATCGAGCCTATATTTACTCTATTATGCAGGCTCGTTTTTATAAGCCGTTTACGTTTAACAGCAAATAATCGTTTAGATGCCGCGCCATGATATGGCCCATAAATCTTCTGGCAGCATGGCGTTCGGCTTGTGTTATGATGATGCGGGACACGCGCAGGTCAGTACCGCCTTCACTTTGAACGGGCCACTGAAGGTGGCAGCACGGAAACAGCTGGCATACTCCACCGCCCCGACCTCGAATCACACGACACGCCATCTCTCGAACTTTTCCGGAACATCCGTTTCCTCGTGGTTCCTGCCGAATTCGATAGGTGGCTGGAATCATTTTTGGCGGGAATTCCACGGAAAACTTTGGCAAACTTCGGGAAGCCACGTGTAGCGTTAAAAATTGTTTAGCGATCGTTCCCATCGATAAGTGGCGAGATAAGATGGTCGAGAATAGTGTCGATTCAATTTGCATAATGGACGCGGCAGCGACAAAATCACGATTACAGAAAAAAAAAAAAATGGCCAATGTAACACGATCGTCCCCGATAACCGGTTCCTTTTTTTCGAATCACATGGCGAGCAAACGATCGCCGACCGAACGCTATATATACACTATATTGCTTTTTCAAGCAATTATCTCGGCTAGTTGTCACTTAATCCGATATCGGTGCCTCAATATTCATGTATGCAAATAACTGCTTACAACTGAGGGCTGCCGGCGACCACATTCGTTATTTACATCGAATATCGGACAAATTGTGCATATGTTTAGTACAAAATGCTAATTAAGGTTATACTCGTCAACCGGTCCGAAGGAGAACACTCACGATGGTTACAGAATTTCACGAATGTTTCCATGCCGATTTCGAAATTTCCTCATTCAAAACTTTCTAGTTCTTTGTCTCGTTTCTATCTGCTTCATACAGTACCCGTGTATGTTGCATACATTCTAATTCGTACAACAATTCTCTTTATTTCCATAAAAAGACGTTTAAACGCATTCGTAAGAATCCTGGTGGTAAACGATAAATCAATGCTCAGGATGTGAACACTGACAGTGAATATCTTGTCGCGCCTAGAAAGCTTGGCAAAAGGCAAAACGCGAAAGGCACAATCATTCTTGCTTGTGTCGTACATAATACCGTGGTGTGGCACTGCGGGCGGTCTTGTCGTCTTTTCCGATTCGGTATTTGCTCGTTCTGGAGGTGCATGGCTCTGCCTACCGATTCGACACACGCGTACTTTTTTCTCGCGATGACTATTGTTTCCTCGTTATTAACATTACAACTATCACGTTTTTCCAGTCTATGATCTCGAGACGGTTTTTCAACAACTCCCTAGAGTCTCCTTGTTGGGGGTATGCTCACGAAGCCGTACAGATAGAGCAGCGAACGCTATCCGCGGGCGGTCCTGTCGCTTTCTCGACGATCGTATTTGTCCGTCGAATGGCGCGTGGCGCTGCTTATCAATCACTTCGACTAACCTACTGTTTGTTTGCGCGTTTACGGTCGTCGTTCTCCTGCAATACCAATCAGGGCCACCGTTGTCGAAGCTAAATCGTTCGATCGGTGTACATTTGGGTGGTCTACCGAAACGAACCAGCGAAGTGTTAAAGTATATTATTAGAGATTGGCTCGAATAGAGAGCGCGTGAAGGCACGCCGTTTCGCGTCAAGGAGCGTCTAACCTTTCCTTCGAACGCTGCACAAAATGTCGGGCATTGATTGAATAACGATTAGACGATCGATCGCGCGTCGAATAACTTGTCCCGCATCGAAACGGCGAATTAAATCACTGACCAATTTTTGATCGTATCTCGATGGGTAAGGACTTCATTTTTATGCTACGCTCGCTATTATATTATTAAACAGCGATATGTTTTCCCCGTCTATCTTCATTTTTTCCCGATGATACGGAAAGAAGGGGAAAAAGCATTGATATTTTTTTAAATCGATAAGTATTTGAAAAATAAGTCAACTTTGATACATTGTGTAAGATGTATGTGCTTGAGAAGGATATTGGTAGGTTTAATCCGGAGTAAACTGCTACAGGCAATTCAGCGAGGAGCACGATCAGTTGACTATAAAATGAGATGATAAATGATAGGCCAGGGCAAGAGTATACGAGTCAGGTTCGACAGGTAGTAATACTCCTCATGGATGCAGTAACTCATAAGCATCGAGGCGGGAGGAAATTGTGACGTGACGACAAAAAAGGATTGCACGAGTGTAGAAGCGTTTTAAAGAAAGAGGAAAAAAGCTGGATCGCAAGGAGAGGCGTATAAGAAGAACGAAGAAAAAGGGAAGGAGAAGAAGAAAAAGGATCAACGACGACCAATTAGTCCACATAACCGTTTTTATAAGCGCAACGATATATACGTAACGTAGAAGAGCGAGAGATTTAATCGCGGCACAAACCGGGATGCCGGTTCGTGTCCGTTTTCTCACGCATCACGAACTTCCACCAAAACTATACAATGAGAAGTCGACACACCGCTTACGGAAGAACGCGATAAACTCGAGGAATAATCTTAATTAGTGGCTGAAAACACGTTAGGCCATTCCTCGTGCAAAACACGCCAATCCACGAGTATCTGAATTAATTTACTTCTCATTTGCGTTGTTCCTGTTTACATCGTAGTACCATTACTGTGTAGCGTTTATTGCCGCCGTTCACCATAAATGACGTGCCAAATCATTATTGCAAAAAGAACGGTCTACTTACTACCTACCGCGCGCTTATTTCTAACTAATTTGAGAGAAAAACCATGGGGGGTGTTTCCCGACACCTCTGTTCCTTTTTCTTTTACCACGATAAAAAAGATACCATTGAGGAAAAAAAGACTATTCGTGTTCGTTACGAGTCGGCGAATCATCGTTATCTGAAATCTCGCGCCAAGAATCATTGAGAAACGGCTATAATTTGCCGCACGAGTTCCCGTTTGCTTGCCGACTAGCGACACGCAGATACGACGGTTCCATTCGTCAAGAAATCGAATTTTAATCGAACCAGAGAACTAAACTGGTATCGATTTTTGCGAGAACAAGATCGGCAGAAAACTAAGACGCCAAGTTCAACCGGTTTGCCGGTTACACACGAAGTTGATACTTTTGCTAGCGGAGGCTTGCAAGACCGCCACGCAGCGGTTTCGCGCAATCGCTGTGCGCGCAACCGATCGCCGTGCAGATAAACGTGACACTGGTGTGTACCTCTTACACCGCGCCGTTCCTTTAACCGCGAGACTACGAAGCGCGGATTCTGTTGCTGAACATTTCGCGCGTCGCTTCTAGATCCGCATCATCGCGCCAGCGTGGCCGTTTTATCGCGCATTCGGCATCAAAAAACTGCGACCCGACAACTCGTTTATCGAGCACCGCCTCGCCAACCATCTCTCGCCGCGGTTATCGAAAAATGTATTCTCGATGTAACCAGGGGATCGACCGAATCGTTTCTTTCCCTCTTGCCAATACTTGGGCAGGAAAAAGATTCCGAGTCACACGCGCGACGAAGGTCAAGCTGTTCCTATTTAACTTTTCACAACAATATACCAACGTTTATATACAAGAGAAATTGTTTTATGAATCTTTCTAAAACTATCAGTGACACATGGGTGCTTCTATTAGGTTGTCCGAAAAATGCCTTTCGCTATCTGCACGCAGCTGCTTTATCTGGCTATGCTGATATAAACATGAAACCTAATCTGTCAAATGTTTTGGTCTTTATCTCCGATCGTTTTCTAGCTGTCGCAGGACACGTTTCGTTTGTATTAAAAGAAAAAATATTGTATCTATTATTTCCTTCTAAAACGAAAGAAACTCTTAGAACAATCTAATGGATTAACATTCCCAACATTCTCTTTGACATAAA
Organism: Bombus flavifrons; assembly: GCF_040668555.2. NCBI lineage: Eukaryota > Metazoa > Arthropoda > Insecta > Hymenoptera > Apidae > Bombus > Bombus flavifrons. Next base: position 3,885,441 of record NC_138459.1, on the reverse strand, counting down.
CTAGAAAGCACAGCCAGTGCCGTGTCCCATGACCCTGTCGCCATGGGTCATACGTATATAAGATCAAGGCAATAACGATCGAGACGCGATAAGGAAACATCGTAGCAAAGGCAGCAGTCATACGACAGGAGATAGAGGAGTAGCGTGGTCGAGTGAATAAACCCGGGAAGAAGTGGAAATAATTTTTAATGTTTCCACGAGTAGTAACCGAGATTCGCATCTCGACTGCGTGCCGTTGCTTATCCAGCAGCCATCGCCGAGAATTCTCGCGGCTCACGAACGGGGGAATTTCTCTAATTTCCAACAGACCCGTACGTTCCCGAGTGTTCCCAAGCGTAGAGGTCTCTTGAAAATTAGATGCGCGAAGACGACGTCGAAAGAGAAGAGGCTCGCCAGCGTAGAAGGGACTGGCGGCAGGGTAGACGAAGACACATGACTTATACGCCTATTTCAGTTAATAATCCCGTTACGCCCGCCGGTTCAGCCTTGCTCACGGCACATAATGGACGTGGCAGGAACCGAACCTGGGACCAAAGCCTCGCGTCGAGGGCGTAAAAGGGGAGAACTGTAAGGCCGGCTTGTCATCCGTCAACTGTCAGACGTCTGACCAATCCCGCACAACAGAACCAAGAATCGAGCAACCACCCACGGGGCCCGCAGGGCAAATTGCGCTTAGTCTCCCACCCATCCTACCTTTCACCTCCCTTTTCTTCTCTCTTCGCTCAACTAGTCAGGCTGCTATTTCTCATAGAGAAAGATTGCATTTACAGACGAATCTTTTTAGCGAAGACTAACCCCTTGCCTGGCTGGCTGCCGGTTTCGATAGACTCATGGGTTAACACAATGGATATGCGTGGAATATTCTTTGTTGGGAATTAATTGGTCGCTGCGAGCTAGCTATCGCTGGTAAATATTGTAATTTCGTTACCTGTGGTCCGTCTTTGTGGTAAATAAAAGGGATACAATGATGAAACGATTCGAGTAGTGGGGATAACCGTTTGATGGCCTTGAGCGGCCAATTGATTCCGAGCAAAGTATCACCTGCCATATTCGCTTGATGGTGACAATACGAGAAATGACTAGGTTCGAAAAACGAGTGCTGTTATGCGATATTTCTAATACATTTCTACGGGATCTGTTGAAGCGTAAGTGGCAAACCGAAAGAGTAAAGGAAAGAAAAAAGTAAAGATAAAAAGAACCACTGTCAAACTGAAGCAATTTAAAAGCTGGAGGTGATTTATGGTCTCGGTCACAATACACTGTTAGAATTCGCCCGAAAGCGGCACGATACCAAAAAATGAGGGTCAAGAAGCACGCGGCTACGGATTCACCGTCGTGTACCGCTGGCTCGATGCCTGACGGATAGAAATGGCATTTCACTTTGGCACGACAGAAACGCGTATTGCCTGATATATCGGCATCGGGCGGAACGACCGTCGGCCATGGATCTAACTAGGAAAAATCCTTATTCTCACTCGCATACCATGGCTCCCTTGCGAGGACCGCGTCTCGTCGAATTCTCATGATCTATTTCGAGATAAGTATTCCGGACGTTCGGCGAGACTCAAAAGTGCCGGGCCCCCTTAGTCGGAACGTCTTTCGATGTCGTCCTTTTGCTTCGTTTCGATGGGCTCGCCCCCAGCGACAGAACAAATTGTAACCAACTTTTTGCCCCGTCGTGTCAGGGCCGGACTCTGAAATTTCCAACTTTCCGACGACCGAAACGATTCCTTCTA